>NW_023425349.1:65560601-66878101 GCF_014108415.1 Molossus molossus | reverse complement strand
GACAGGGCAGGGAGGGGGAGGGGGAGGGGGAAATCAGTGGGGGGAAAAGGAGAAACATCTGTAACAAAAATTAATTAATAAAAAATAAATAAATAAATAAATAAAGCAAATAGTATCCTCGGGTGAGGATAAAAAGTAAAATAAATAAATGAATAAATAATTTCTTATGATACACAATGTCAGCCTTTCTCTTCTCAATATCTGTTTGAATCTTCAAATTATGCTTTCCATTTGAAAATATTCAATTCATCCTCATCTACAAACTGTGTGATTCCTTAAAGCTACTTTCTGCTGTCATTTCAATGGTGACAAACATCCCTTCTCCAGGCATGGTGCTAAGAATTTTCTATAGATGATCTCATTTTACTCTAACACTAATCCCAAGGGGAAAATACTGTTAATATCCCCACTTTAAACATGAGGAAACTGGGACATAAAGATATTCAGTCACTTGTCCAAAGTCACATCACTAGTAAGTGACAAAGTCAGGATTCAAACACAAATTGGCTGATACTAGAGCTGTGCTTTATATACCTCATTACTGGCCTTCAAAACATGGCTAATCCCCAGCCAGGGAGCCCGGGAGACCTCACTTGTCAGGGAAGTACTTCTGCACCCTCACACAGATCATTCTTCCCCACGTCCAAACTAACTACAAGTCAGGGTCTTCTTTTTTTTTTTTTTTTTTTTTTTTTTTGTTCAGGTAGAGTAGGAGGGGGAGAGAGGAACAGAGAGAGAGAGAAACATCGACGTGAAGGGACACATCGAGTGGCTGCCACCCGCACGACTGACCAGAGCCGGGGACAAACTGCAACCGAGGTACATGCCCTTAGCGGGAACCGAACCCGGGTCTCTCGGGACCGCAGGCCAACGCTCTAACCGCTGAGCCAAACCGGCCAGGGCAAGGGTCTTCTTAATGAAGGATGACTCAGCCCTCCAGTGGATCTCAACCAAGATGGCACTTCCACAGGCTTGGGCAAAAACCAAGCCATCCTGTAACAGTGATGGATAAAGGGAAAGTTTAAATCAGCTTTTTATGTTGATGTATTTATAGATTAATCTTCTTGGTATTAGAGTTAGACCAGTGTCTTTCAACCTGTGAGTCGCAACCCCTTTGGGAGTCGAATGACCCTTTCACAGGGGTCACCTAAGACCATTGGAAAACACATAGTATTTCCAATGGTCTTAGGAACCAAGACACCGCTCCTCTATCCATCTCCTAGCAGGTCCGCCCACATGCAGATACACCCACATACAATATGAAGAACTATATTAAAGGGTCATGGCATTAGGAAGGTTGAGAACCACTGAGTTAGACTCTCCATTCTCACCATTCCTCCTAAAATAGAAAAGGGGCTGCTATGTATATCATTCTACAATAGTAAGTTTTTTTATAAATAGGTAATAGAGTAATTGAGGCCAAGAGACCAATGATCTGGACATCCTGAGAGGAAGTACCAGCGACTTTAGAGTCTAGACCCACTGCTGGTACAAAATTTTCCTCCCTCATATCGGAGTCCTTCAGTTGGTCATCCAGAATGTACTCATCTCTCAGTGTGTCCAAACAGATCGGGGGGAAAGGAAGGGAGGAGTAGAAAGAATGAAAATAAAAACTACTATTATTGAGGACTTACTACATACCAGATACACTACGAATACCTGATCTCATGAATTCTCCCAATAATCCTATGGGATTATTATATACATTTAACAGATGAGAACACTGAGGCTTGGAGAGGCTGAGTAACTTGTGTAAAGCTATTCAGTAAGAGGGTTAGAATTCAAACCCACATCTGGCTGACTCTTAAGTCCAACCTCTTTCATAACAGTGCTGTCTTCAATAGTTATTTCACTGTTAAGGGCATGTTTCATTTTCAGCAAAACAAGACCAAGACAAAGGGGATGAGACAATCATATAATTTTAGAATTAAATGAGAGTTTAAATATCAAGTTCATCCTCTATCTGACAAATAAGGAATCTATTGCAAGAAGGGGGTTGTGGGGCTGGGTGGAAAAGGGTGAAGGGATTAAGCAAAAAACCAACTCATAGACATAGACAATAGTCCAGTGATTACAGAGGGAAAGGAAGGGTGAGGGAAGGAGAAAGAGGGTATGGGAGATATAAATGATAATGAAAGGAGTTTGACTTGGAGTGGTGAATACACAATACAATATACAAATGATGTATATAATTTTATTAACCAATGTCACCCCAATAAATTCATTAAAAAAATTTTTTTAAGGAAATATATTGCCTCGGGAGCTTAGGTGATTTGCCTGAGGTCTCACAGCTAATAAATGTGTATGCCAAGACAAATACAGAAAACTCCAGACTAAAACTATTCCCTTCATCTTTCCTCTTAGGTTGCATTGCTGTTGTTTCCTCTTCATTTCATGCAAAAGCATGTTCATTTCCTGATATACTATCATTTCGTTGTTACTAAGCACTAACTGTTCAACTAAACAAATGACAAAACGGTGGGTTCTCTTCTCCAAGATTATAAAAATATAAAATATTGATTTAGCCCTGGCTGGTGTGGCTCAAAGCGCCAGCCTTTGCACCAAAGGGTGGCAGGTTTGATCCCCCTCCCCCGTTCCATGTTCTGGAGACAACCAAGTGATGTGTCTCTATCACATCGATGTTTCTCTTTCTCACTTTCCCTCCCTCCCTTCCACTCTCTGTAAAAATCAACAGAAAAAAATATCCTCAGGTGAAGATTAACAAAAAGCCCAGCCAGCGTGACTAAATGGATTGAGTGGCCTCTCATAGACTGAGAGGTCCCAGTTAGATTTCAGGTTAAGGGCACATGCCTGGGTTGCCAGTAGGGTGTGTACAGGAGGCAGCCTATCAATGTTTGCATCTCTCCCTTCCTCTCTCCATAAAAGAAATCAATAAAAACATATTATTTTATTTTTATTCTCACCCGAGGACATTTTTTTCCATTTTTTGTTCAGAAAGAGTGGGAGGGAGAGAGAGAGAGAGAAACATGATGTGAAAGGGACACATGGAGTGGCTGGGGGGGGGGGGGGGCATGGAGTGGCTGCGGGGAGGGGGAGCAACCAGGGCCGGGGGAAAAACCGCACCCGAGGTACGAGCCTTTAGTGGGAACCGAACCCCGGGTCTCTGTGGACCGCAGGCCGACGCTCTAACGCTGAGCCAAACCGGCCAGGGCAAATATATACATATATACATATATATATATATATATATATATATATATTTTTTTTTTTTAAAGGAGGCTCAATTCCTGCAGAATATTTACTGCCTCAGAAAAACTCAGCTCATTTTTCTAAGTCTCTTAGAGCCCTTGAGGGTAAGCAGTACAAGCTACGGAAGACAGCCTAGAACAATTCATTCTTTCACTTATCAAACATTTACAGAGTCTTAGTGTACAACTGGCATTTTTTTTTTTAAGAATGAACATGACGTGATCCCTGTCCTCAGGGCTTTTACTGATCCTCAGGAGGTTAAGAGCTCTGAAGTCCTGAGTTGTAAACCTAAGAAGCTCCAAGTCCAGGCCCCCTGGGTCCTACCGTCTGGTCCCGACCCAGCCTTCTAGGGACTGCGGCAGCAGTGTCTGCCTAGGATGCTCCAAGGAGAACTTCTTCCAAGTGGGCGGAGAGGCCCAGCCCCCGGAGTTGATGGTGCGTCTCCACTGACAGCCCAAACTCATTTGGACCTCCCATTACTCACTGAAGCCCCCATATGTTCCTCTCTACACCTCCCCGCCCAAGTCTTTCACCTTGAAGACCTCCCACCTCGTGGTTACCTCTGGGGGCTCCCCTGGTCCAGACCGCACACCCAAGCCCCCAAGGGCAGCTTCAAATCTCAAAAGTAGAAAGAGGACCAGGCTGACCGCGGGGTTCAGAGCCAAAACTGCTTGAACTGGACGGACTCTAGGACCCGGGGATGGTGAACAAACAGCAGAGGGGGCCGGGTAGGGAACAAACCCGGAGGAGATGGTGTTTACAACGGCCACTTCCGGAGACTCGACTTCCCTCGCAGACCTTCACAGCCTTTCGCCCGCCTCCGGCCGCCGGCCCGCCTCCCGCCGCCCACAGCTCCAGGATACGCACTCGGAGAACGCTGGGCTCCGATTGGAAGAGCCGCGAAGCTGCGCGGTTTCGCTGGAAGGCGAGCCCGCGCATGCGCCGTTGCTGGGGAGCGGTGCGCTCGCGAGCGCGCGCTGTTCGGCGCCAGGCTCGCCGGCTCCCGCGCACCAGAATTTCCCGGCCTACGCCGCAGCGTGGTTCATGTCAGCATCGGACCGAAGTCACGGTCTCCGAATCCCGAGTGTCGACTGAAAAATACAGACTTTTTGGGCCCCTTTCCCCTGCCCACTGAATAAATATCTAAGGTCGGATCTGGACCCTGCATTTTAAAACTAGCTCCTCTGCTGAGCGTTGGAGCCGGAGCAGCCCCTCAGGGTCGGGTGATCTGGTTCCTGAGCCAGGGGCAAATTCTCCGCTTGGCTTCTGCACAATCGGCTTGTTTCCCGCAGTTTAGACCGCTCTGGGCCAGCACCGTGCTTCTTCCCCTCTTCTCTTCCCCACTGAATCCCAGCTTGTGGTTGTAAATTGGGCCAGAAAAATGCGGGTCAGTTCGCTGATGCTAGTGCAGCACCTTTCATTATAAATATTACATTATGAGGAGGTACCTCACAACGTCCTTGGATCCTTAGCATGTGCTAAGGACCCTTCCCCCACCCCTTCCTCCTCTCCTAGCTCCAAGCACACATGTACACACACACACCTTCCTCTAGTTGATCATTTATACTTTGGTTTCTCCCAGTAGCTGCTGCCGCCTCAGGGAAACTGGAAAACCATCTTCTTTTGTTCCTTGGGTTTTGAAACCCTATTCCCCAAAGGACATTGCACATTGGCAGAATTTTGATTAAGCATTTTATCTTCACCACCATCACCTCCTCTCTGGAAAAAAGGTGTTTACAGCAAAATTAGCCTTTTAAAATCATTCCTGATTGATTGTACTCAACCTGAAACCAGGTGTAGGGGAACCATCTTTCCCATCTCCCTGGGGAGAATCAACGGCCATGAATTCAAATATAAATTGAGATTAAAACCTCTGATTCTTGTAGTACTGAAATTTTAATTGGTTTGAGTTTAGTCATTTAAATTTAAAAAGAAAACCCACCTCACTTCGTCACAATTTTTACCAGAAAAAGGATAATTGCTTCAAAGGAAAGAGCTTATGGAAAGGACAAAATAGCCTACTCTAACATTTAGAAATGAAATGAAAAATTACAACAGATAATGAGATTACAGGTTTTTTTTTTACTTTACAAGTTTTAATAAAATATTTATTAAAATTTTTAATTTTTATTGATTTTAGAGAGAGAGGAAGGGAGAGAAAGAAAAAAGAAAAGAAAACATGAATTGCTTGTTCCATTATTTATGCATTCATTAGTTGATTCTTGTTATGTGCTTTGACCTGGGACTGAACCTGCAATCTTTGCATATCATAATGACGCTATAACTAACTAAGCTACCCTGCCAGAGCTTATTTATGTTTAAACAATAATCACAAAATTTAATATTGTGTGGCAAGAATAAATGCCAAATACACTATATACCGCATGCTTTGTGTGTGTGTGCAACATTAAGACTTGCAATCTTCAATTATTTATTCACTTAACCTTTATGGAATTAAGACTATATACCCAGAGTAGTGTTAGGTGATAGGACTACAGGATGTATAATATACCTACAGTGGGAATTAGAAGTTAATATCAACCCTGAGTAACCCAAAAGGCTTCATAGAGAACTTTGGGTATAGTCTGGGAAAATGGATGGTTATAGCTTCATCAACCTGAGAAGCAGTTGGCAGATATGTAAGCTACAAACACCAGCACAGAAAATTGCATGAGGCATTTGGAAAACTGGAAGAAGCTCTGCTTGCAGTCTTAAGGGTACAATGGAGTGGGTAGTAAGACATGAGGCTGGAGAAATAAGCAGAACCAGATCACATAGGGCCTTCTAGTTCATGTTTAGTTTATCAAGCAACAAAGCTAGTAAAAGGTGTTAAGCTCAAAATTACGCATAAATCTGACTTTTAAAATACTTGGAGTGTCCTGGCCAGTGTGGTTCAGTTGGTTGAGCGATGTTCACTAAAAGGTTGCTGGTTCCATTCCTGGTCAGGGCACATTCCTTGGGCATTTTGGCCTTGATCCCCAGTAGGGGGCATGCAGGAGGTAGCCTATATAGATATTCCTCTCTTCCTCTCCCTTCCTCTCTCTAAAATAAACAAAGTAAAATACTTGGAGCTTTTCTATGTTTTTCTGATAGTTACAAGGTCAATTCTCTGTTGTCTCTTATTTGCCTAACATGCTACTGCTTATGAAAAGTTGCATGTTAAGATGCTCTCTAACCCACATTCCTTTTAGTCTCAAGAATTACAATACTGGCCTCTTCTTTTTTCTGCCAATCTTTTTGAGATATTATTCAATCCATCTCTACTAGCAATCCACCAAAACAGCTTGTCAAAATCAAGAGTGACCTCATTGCCAATTCCGGCATTGAAATCACTGACAGTGATCCTCCTCAGATTTCTCTTCAGCATAGGTGAGACTCTTGGTTTCTCCAACTCTGACCTTTTTGCTGCTGCTCAGGAAACCATTATCCCTTTTTTTCTTGACTCTCAAATTTTCCCCATATAAGCCTCCTTGGTAATGTCACCCAGTCCTGCAAGTGTGAACTCTAGTTCTTTGATTTTCAATTCTTTTTGGCCACCTGACATCTTAATGTCATAAACTGAGCTGTGGTTTTGAGGGTTTTTTTAATTTATTTTTTTCATTATTTTTTTATCCTCACCTGAGGACATTTTTCCATTTGTTGTTGTTGTTGTTCAGATGGAGTGGGAGGGAGAGAGAGGAAGAGAGAGAGAGAGAAAGAGAAACATTGACACGAAAGGGACATATAGAGTGGCTGCCACCCACATGACCCAACCAGGGCTGAGAACAAACTACAAGGGAGGTACATGCCCTTAGCGGGAACCAAACCCAGGTCTCTTGGGACTGCAGGCAGACACTCTAACCGCTGAGGGCTGGTTTTGAGTTTTTAAATCCAGTTGGAACAGTGTAATTTTAATGTCTGGCAATACTGAATTCAGTACATGTAAAACTTCAGCCCTGGCAAGTTTTCTTCAATGGTTAGAGCGTCAGCCTGTGGACCAGAGAGTCCTGGGTTCGGTTCCCGCTAAGGGCACGTACCTCAGTTGCAGTTTGGCCCCGGCCCGGCTAGGGTCCTATGGGTGGCAGCCAATCGATGTATCTCTCTCACATCATGTTCCTCTCTCTCTCTTCCCCCCTCTCTCCCTCCTACTCTATATAAAGATAAAAAGCAAAATAAATAAATAAATGCATACATAAATAAATAATAAAATAAAACTTCATTAACTTCTCACTGGAGACCCCCAAACTACTCCTCTACCTATTCATAAAATTTCTAATCTCTTAGATACCCAAATTAAAAGAAGAAAATCAGAGAAACTTTTTTCTCTCAAGCTCTCAATTTCTAAATCTAAAAATCAATTAGGTCCTACTTACTTTTTCTCTAAGTCTCCTGTCTTTTTTTCTATGCCTACTTCTAAACATCTTCATCTGTTTGTTTCCCTGTTGCTTCAGATCCAGACACTTGTGATCAGGACCTTCACTGTGCTCTAATGCAAGTCACTCACCTCCCCCTTCTGTGCAAATTCCCAACATTTTTCAAATTGACAACTAAAATCTATGGCGTTTTTAAGTTGGCAAATGTGAGAGGAGAGAATCAAAAGGTAGAAATTCTCATAGCAATACTTTTTCTGATATATCTCCTAGAGCAAGGGAAACAAAGGCCAAAATAAACAAGTAGGACTACAAAAAGGTTGAAAAAAAATCAAGTAGGCCTAAGGACATATGTATACATTTCAGACTCCAGGGGAGTGTTCTCTGTTCATTGTATGCATGTGAGCCTTATGGTGTTCTAAGCACCAGATGATCTGCATCCTTTTGACCCTTCAATAACCTCCCCCAGAAGGTTCGAACACCAGGTGCTTGATAATTAAGCTGCTTTGGTATCAAGTCTTAGAAATGCAAGGCCTTGCCATAATTGTTGCTCTCAGCAGTCCTGGTTCTTTGTTCCTTCAATCCCCATTCTGTATTGTTATATTAACCTCTTCATCAATTAATTCTTTTAATGACTCCTCAGTCCTTACTGGATAAAACCCCAATTTTTCCCTCATCAATCAAGGGCCCCTAGTCTTATCCCTACCTGCCTTTCCAACATTGCCTTCACTCTCACAATAAATCTTCCGTTATTCACATTAGAATGGAAAACAAAATATTTGGGAGAAAATGTAATAAGAGGAAGGCATGGATTACATGAAATGTGTTAAGATATATACATTTATATAAAAGATTTAAATCCAGATAACATTATTTGTTAAACATATAATATGTGCCAAGCACTATGGTAAGTAGCTTCACATTTATTCTACTTCTTTTCAAAAATGCAAATATCTTTATTATTTACTCCAATAATACATGGCCACATAAGAAAGTAGGGCAACTGTAGAAAAGCAAAATTCTCCCGAAGTCCTACCTTCCCGACCCAGATATAAAAACAGACTCATAAACAACAGAGACCATTTTGATGATTGCCAGATGGGAGGAGAGTTGGGGGAGGGGGGAGGGGTGAAAAGGTGAAGAGATTAAGAAATACAGATTAGTGTTACAGAGTAGTCATGGGAATGTAAAGTACAGCATAGAAAATATAGTCAATAAAATTCTAATGAGTATATATGATGTCAGATGGGTATGAGAATTATCAGGATGACCACTTAGTAAGTTATATAATCACTGGGGTGTACACCTGAAACTAATATAATATTGTATGTCAACTGTAACTGAAAAATAAAAATGATTTAAAAATAAATAATTTGCATGTATCTAATTATTCTTTTTTTTTTTTTTTTTATCCTAACCGGAGGACATTTTTCCATTTTTGTTCAGATAGAGTGGGAGGGAGAGAGAGAGAGAGAAACATCGACATGAAAGGGACACATTGAGTGGCTGCCACCCGCATGACCAACCAGGGCTGGGGACAAACTGCAACCAAGGTACGCGCCCTTAGCGGGAACCGAATCTGGGTCTCTCTGGACTGCGGGCCGAGGCTCTAACCGCTAAACCAATCCAGCCAGGACGCATGTATCTAATTATTATTGAAGTTTAGTAATAACTAGAAATGTCACTTTTATTTTGTGTAACAGAAAGCATGAAACCACCACTACTATAATACTGCCAAAAGAAATTAGAGAGACTTTGCCAAGTCTAAGAATTTAATTTGTAACCGTATGATGAATAATTATAAACTGTAGCCAAGTTTCTGTAGGTAAGGTACATTCTTTTTTTAAGAAAATGTGTTTTTATTGACTTTTTAGGGAGAGGAAGGGAGAGAGAGATAGACACATCAATGTGAGAGAGAAACATCGATTGGCTGCCTCAAGCCCACAACTGGGGCATGTGCCCTGACTAGGAATTGAACCAGGACCTCTCAGTCAATGGGATGACACTCAATCCACTGAGCCACACTGGCTGGTACATTCTTAAAAGATGTATGTTGTTATGTATTGAGCCTATTTACTACTATTCCTGGCTGATCTAAAGAGCATAATATAAAAGCAGAAATGTTAAGGGCAATGATGGCAGAAAGGGACTAAAATTGTGAAGCAAGTACTTCAATAAGAGTAGTAATATTCTTGCAAATTATGATCAATAAGAAAGTGTTTCTATTTCTACTTATAAATTTAGACTAATACTCTCCAATATTGATTATTTTGGTTGTTGTTAATCCTCACCCAAGGATATTTTTTCCATTGATTTTTACAGAGAGGAGGGAGGGAGGGAGGGAGAGAGAAAGAAACTCTTAGTTCAGAGGGCCAATGCTCTAACCGCTGAGCCAAACCAGCCAGGGCAAGCTCCCTATTCTTAATAATGCTTTGCAACGCTTGTCACTCCTTGATAAAAGTCCAATGCTTGGTTACAATTTTCTTGTGACTTGCTAAAACACAAAATCAAACCAACTCTAGGGTTTATATTTCCTTTGGATGTCACTCATTTTCCTTTTATATTAGTTCCTTGTAGGAAATCAGTTGATTTCCTGGGTAATTGGATTCAACCACTAAGAGACTTATCTGAGAGTAACAACTATCAGAAATCCCCTAACATGTTTCCCTCCCAAGAAACAATATTTTGGGAATGCATAACAAATAATTTAGCTGGCATTTTTCCCTAGTTCCTAGGGATAATCTCCAAACATTTATACTTTTCTGAGTAATGTCTTAGTTATTCACGTGGACTGCTCAGACTACACCTGATAGTTTATGCTAATGAAGTGACTCAGATGGGGACTGGACTTGCCAGAAAGACCAACCAAGTGATTAGAGGATTGAGGCTTTGAGCCATGTGATGTCAGCTTGACCTCTGGGGAAGAAAATGAGCCTGCAGATTGGTTCAACCACAAAGGCAATAATTCAGTCAATAATATCTATGTAATGAAACCTCAATAAAAACTCTAGACACTGAATCTCAGATGAGCTTCCCTGGTTGGCAGTCCTCTTTGAATATTTTCACATTTCCATGCTGAGAGGCTAACACATTCCTGAGGATGATTGGGAGCTTCACATTTGAAACTGTCCCAGCCTTCAGCCCTGGCCAGTTTGGCTCAGCGGTTAGAGCATCAGAGTGTCAGCCTGCAGACCAGAGAGTCCCGGGTTTGGTTCTGGCTAAGGGTACATACCTCGGTTGCAGTTTGTCCCTGGGGTCGTGTGGGTGGCAACTACTCAATGTGTCTCTCTCACACTGATGTCTCTCTCTCTTTCTCTCTCTCTTCCTCCCTCTCTCCCTCCCGCTTTATCTGAAGAAAAAAATAATAAAATAAAATAAATAAAATAAAAAAAAGAAACTACCCCAGCCTTTAGCCTGTACAGCTCTTCTTTTGACTGGTTCAAATTTGTAGCCTTTTGGTATAATAAAATTGTAATCATAAATATACCACTTTTACTGAGTTCAGTGAGTCTTTTTAGAAAATTATCAAACCTGAGGCAGATCATGGGAACACCTGAATTTGTACCCAATTGATTAGAAATGACAGTTGCCCCACAGACCCCCAAACTTGCGGTAGTATCTGAAGTGAGGGTAGTCTTGTGAGGACTGTGCTCTCAGAGTTTGCAGTCTGACAAACTCATTAGAGAAAACTTGTAGGAGCTAGCCTTCACAATCAATGCAGATAGACCTTGGAAAGGATTTAAAAACAAATGGAGTATATTCAGACTATTTCTTTTTTTTTTTTTATCCTCACTCAAGGACATTTTTCCATTTTTTTTGGTTGTTATTGTTGTTGTTCAGATAGAGTGGGAGGGGGAGAGAGAGAGAGAGAAAAAAAAATTGACGTGAAAGGGACACATTGAGTGGCTGCCACCCGCATGACCCAACCAAGGCCAGGGACAAACTGCAACCGAGGTACGTGCCCTTAGCAGGAACCGAACCCGGGTCTCTCGGGACCGCAGTCCGACGCTCTAACCACTTAGCAAACAGGCCAGGGCAGACTATTTCATTTTTATAGATCATGCAAGAAAGCCACACTAGAGGACTTGATTGCAAGCTCTTTTACTTTAGAGCTACTTAGTAATCTCTTTATTACAAATATCATTATATCATTGCTTAATATCGATGACACTTACATAATGTTGCAAAACATTACCACCATATCATTTGACAACTTCATGGGGATATTATCACCAAATAATACCATTGGGCCCTGGCAGATTTGATTCAGCAGTTAGAGCATCAGCCATGGACCAAAGGGTAATGGGTTCGATTCCCAGCAAGGGCACATACCTGGGTTATGAAAGGGTTAGTAATGTTTTAAAGGGTAAAGGTAAAGGTTTGCAAAAGGCGGAAACTGTGGAAATTGTGTTGCTTGCATGAACTTTGCTCAGCCTTTTGAGTACGATAAGGATTATCCGCAAGGCAATGGATAACCCAGCAGATGTGGGACAAGATACCAGACCAGTCCTACTGCAAAGTGGACAATGGGTCAGACAAAGTACATCAGCAGGAATTGCCAGAAGCTAAAAGTAGAGTATAGTCGTCCCTCACCACTTCACGCTTTGACTTCCACGGTTTCACTCTATCGCGTTTTTTTTTCAAATATATTCATTAAAAAGTTGATGGAGACAGTGAAAATGATACAGCATGCATTCGGTTGTCTGAGTCAATTATATACCCATGTATTACAATTACAATTAAAATTAAAATTACTGTACGTATGGACTGTAGGCCTCTGCATTCGAGCACCCCCGCAAATCCTTCAATGCCAGATGCAACCTCTGGACCACTCCTTGTGTGCGGGCAATAACATTTGTCCAAAAAATCGGGTGTGGTGAAACCAAGCCAATCAAAGCGTGCTGTTCACTGATTGGCTATCCTATCCTCTTCCTATCCTGGCCACTGATTGGCTCAGTCTCATGCAAGTTCGTTTCTCTCACATATGCTTCTGCTTCGCTACATGGGAAGCATCTGTGCTCTTGTCAGTGTTTGCGGTCTAAGCCCCACGGTGGCTCCTAAACGTGCTGCTTCTTCTAAGCCTTCTGACGATGAAACCAAGCGCCGGAGGAAGATGCTTACCATCCAGGAGAAGGTGAAACTCTTGGATATGATCAGAGATGGCAAGAAAATTGTGGAGGTTGCCCGCCATTACAACTTGAATGAGTCTACCATTCGCTCCATCTGTAAAGATGAAAAGAAGAACATCCGTGCAATGGCTATTGTCTCTTTCAACAAGGAAGCAAAGCGCATCGTGACAAGTCGTAATAAGTTCATAGTGAAAACGGAGTCTGCCCTGGCCATTTGGATCAGCAACAACCGCAAGGAAAACATTCCCTTGGATTCACTGGTCAGCCGGGAGAAGCCGAGGCAGCTATATCAGTGCTTTACGGTGGACGAACCTCAACCAGGACCCTCTTCTGCAACTTCATGGATTTCACGATGAGCAAGGGTTGGTTCAAGAAGTTTCAGAAGAGGTATCATCTGAAGAGTGTCATTCTCCACAAAGAAGCTGCATATATGACCCACGATAACATGAATGAGCTGTAGGAGACACATTCAGATCCCTTAACTGACGAGGATCTGGTGGAGATGACTAAGTCTGTGAGTGAGGAGGAGGAAGAGCAGCCAGAGGATCCTGGGGGTCAGGAGGAGGAAGTTGGCCTTACACATGAGTATCTCTTGCAAGTCATGAGAACTATTAAGGTAGTACAGGACATGACTGGCGAATAGGACCCACAGATGATGCGTGCATTGCGGTTCCGGAATGCACTTGATGGAGCCATAGAACCCTACAAAAGCCTCCTCATGCATATGAAAAGACAGCGCCAGCAACTGCCTATCACGATATTCTTCAGCCGCGCACCAGACACCTACTGCCTGCTCCTAGTACTTCTTCAGCGGAAGAAGATGATGTACCTGCTGAAGATACTGCACCACCTGAAGACTCTCCTACTGAGGTCGTGCCTGCAGAGGAGCAGTAACCTTGCTCTTCTTTGCTGTGCAGTACACCTCTTCATCTTCATTGCTTCATCATCGAACAAGTTGCACTACTTTCATAGGCTAGTGGTTGTGTGTAAGAACTGTGTGTGTATAATTAAATGTACAATAATAATAATATGATATTTGTAACATCTAATATGTCTTATTTTCTCTTATTTTGTCTAATATATTTGGGTAATACAAGTGTATTAAAGGGTGACTAAAGGGTGTTATTTCATGTCTAAAGGGCTCTAATAATGTTAAAAAAATGTATTTAGAAGGTTGTAAACAGGTCTTCTATGCTCTAACTGTTAAAATATTCAATTTATAAATAAAGATCCTACTTTGCGGAAATTCATTTATCACGGTAGAGTCTGGAACTGATTAACAGCGATAAATGAAGGCCGAATGTATAACCGGCACCCCAACCCTGATTCGAGGCTGAACCTTTTTTGGCTCAGCCCACCTGCACCCAGGCCTATGCAATAAAGCCATTGTGCAGTTCCTTATATCCAGGGCCCTTTGCACTTAGATCACACCCCTCTTTATGTCATTCTTGCTTTCCCTGCCAAATCTTCCTATTCCACTTTAATCCTCCCAAAACTCCCTCTGAAGACAGCACACTAACTTCTCCTGTTTCCTCCTTTGACCCAGCCGATCTCACTGCACCACCTCCTCCCTCAGACTCTCTGGCAGGACCTCTTCCTTCATTCCCTTTTGTGGGCCTCCCACCCTACCCTGAACCTCCTATTCCAACTCTTCTACTGCTGCAAACGACTTCCTCACACACGCGATTGGGAACCATCTTTGGTCCCTATCCATTCCTACCTCAGCCCCCATTTTTGAATGTCACCTGAGGGAAGTAGTGGGAGCTGAAGGGATTGTCAGAGTTCATGTCCCCTTCTCTCTTCCAGATTTGTTCCAAATAAATAAAAGACTAGGATCCTTTACTGAGGATTCCACCAATTATACTCAAGAATTCGAGTACCTTACCCAGTCCTATGATCTAACTTGGAATGATATTCATGTTATTCTCTCTTCCATCCTTAATCCGAAGATAAAAATTGAGTCTGGGTTAACGCCCAGGGCCATGCCAATAATCTGAGATGACAGGCCCCCACTAACCCAGTAGGGGCCAAAGCAGTCCCTAGCCAGTACCAGGTAGAATTATCAGGACAGTGAAGCAGGGGGGAAAGCCAGGGACCATATGGTAATATGTCTCATTGAAGGACTTAAAAAGCCTCACACAAGGCAGTGAAAACAGTCTAAAATAATCCAGGAAAGGAATGAAAACGCTGCAACCTTTCTATCGCGCCTTACACAGGCTATGAGAAAATATACTAACTTCGATCCCACTAGCCCAGAAGGGACTGTCATTTTAAACCTGAGATTTATCTCTCAGTTGGCCCCAGATATTAGGAGAAAGTTATAAAAACTTGAAGACGACCCTCAAACCCCTCAACAGGAACTTCTAAATCTGGCATTTAAGGTGTCCAATAATTGCGATGAAGAAGCTAAACAGTAAAGAATAGCAGAATTCCAAATGCTGGCCTCTGCCATCAGAGGCCCCAGTAATCAAAGGGGTCAGCAAACCCCCTTCAGGGGACAAAAAAAGGGCAACCACCAGAGTCAGCAGAGCAGGCCCCCGAGTACCTGCTTTAAATGCAATCAGACTGGCCATTGGGTAAGGCAATGCCCCAATCCCTGACCATCACTTAAGTCATGTCCTCAATGTGCAGGACCCCACTGGAAGTCAGACTGCAGACAGACTGTGCACAGCTGGTCCTCATCCCTTCCTCAGGCTGGCAGAACGGGCAGTCCTGGCCTTGATCTGATTGGCCTGGCAGCTGAAGACTGAAGGTGCCCAGGAACAGATGCCCCGACCGTTATCTCAAACTCTGAACCTCGGGTAAATCTGATGGCAGCAGGTAGGCCAATTTCATTTTTAATTGATACTGGGGCAACCTACTCTGCCCTCCCCAAGTTCAGGGGACCTCTTTGACACTTTGGGGTTTCAGTTGTGGGAACTGGTGGCCAAATATCACAACCCAGGGCAACCCAGACACTCTCTTGTTCTTTGGGCCCTTATATCTTTCTCCACTCTTTTTTAGTGTTACCACCCTGCCCCACTCCCTTGTTAGGGCAAGACATGCTATCAAAACTCCATGCTACTTTAACCTTTACTCCTTCTCTCCCCACCAACCACTCTCTACTTTTTTTTTTTTTTTTTTTATCCTCACCCAAGGATATTTTTCCATTTTTTTGTTCAGATGGAGTGGGAGGGAGAGAGAGAGAGAAACATTGACGTTAAAGGGACGTGGTTGCCACCCGCATGACCCAACCAGGGCCAGGGACAAACTGCACCCGAGGTACTTGCCCTTAGCAGGAACCAAACCCGGGTCTCTCTAGACTGTAGGCTGACGCTCTAACTGCTGAGCCAAACAGGCCAGGGCCAATCACTCTCATTCTTTACTTTGTCTCCTCCAAGAATCTGTTTCTTCTCCTAGCATAAATCCCCGGGGCCCCTTCATCCCCTTGAGGGGGCAGGGTGGGGTCTGCCTGCCTTGCTAACTGCAGGTGAGATACCACTAATTATTGTTTTTTTCACTGACCCAGTGAGGCGGGGGAGATGGGTGAGCCCCAGGGGCTCTGGTTTCTGGCACCACGCCCTCCACTGTGCTGGCTGGGTGCCACCTGCTCTGGGGACAGTGTTAGGTGGGGAGTTTGACTGGGACGGTACACCTGTCAATTAATAATGCAGGTGTCCTAAGGCTATCTCAGGGAGGACAGATACCTCCTATGGAGCAGAAAGACAAAAGCTCCCTTGATCTTGATTCTCAGTAAGAATACAGACTGTGAAAGCGGGCACCACATATAATATCTCTCACTATAACTTCACGAGGGGTACCTGTAATCTAACTATTCATGATGTGTCTAACCCCTGCAATGGGAGTTTATATGTGCAAGCTCAGAGGGACTTGATGCAGTACCAAAAAAAATCATCCTAGGGAAATTAGTCACTATCTAGGGTGCAGTTCTGCCGGTGGCACTAGCCCTCTTGTCTCTTATCATGGCTTAATCATTTGAGCCTTACTATGGGTCTGTCAAACATCTCCCTAGGCCCAAATATGACTGTACTGCTTTGCCTACCAGCGGGAATGATGTTTTTAGGTGCACTAAACATTTCTACCCCCAGGAGAGGAATTGCTATTCAATGCCTAAACCCAGAAAAACAGGGTGGCTTATGGGCAGTAGGATATGTCACCCCAGCCAATACCTTAATCCATTCCTTAATCCCTAATTCGACTTTATCAATCCTGAGCCCAGAAGCCATCAAAGAGCAGAAAGCGGAGTCGGACTCCTCATAGTAGGAGTCATCACTGCAATTACCACTGCGGGCCTTGTGGGAGGAATTACTTATAATGTCTTAAGAGCAAAACACGTAACCGTGACCATAGCAAATATAGGTAGAGATACAGGTGAAAATTTCAAACTTCTTTCAAAATCCCTCATCTCTCTTGACTTCATGGTAGTAGCTACTCACATTGCACTAGACTACTTACTGGTCAAAGAGGAAGGTTTATGCATGATAGGAAATATATCTTGTTGCTTCTATGTTAACTCAACCAGCCAGGTCAAGGAGAAGACACAATAGATACTAGACCAGTCCTACTGCAAAGTTGACAATGGGTCAGACAAAGTACATGAGCAGGGACTGCCGGAAGCTAAAAGTAGAGTATATAACCGACACCCCAACCCTGATCTGAGGCTGAACCTTTTTCAGCACAGCCTGCCTGTACCCAGGCGCATACAATAAAGCCATTTTGCTCTACATTGGCCTTGTGTTGTAGATGTGATCTCCCACTGGCTCAGACCTTTTAGGTTGCAGGTTTAATATCTGGCCCCAGTCAGGCTTGTGCAGGAGGCAGCCAATCGGTTTGTCTCTCTCATATCAATGTTTCTCTCTCTCTCTCCCCCCTCCCTCCTTTCCACTCCATCTAATAAATCAATGGAAAACTATACTCGTTTGAGGATTAACAACAACAACAATGCCATTGGTTGGCCCTTGCAACTGTTATTAAATTTGTGGTACAAAAACTGATCATTACCTGCCCTGGCCAGTTTGGCTCAGCGGTTAGAGCGTCGGCCTGCGGTCCTGAGAGACCCGGGTTCGGTTCCCGCTAAGGGCATGTACCTCGGTTGCAGTTTGTCCCCGGCCCTGGTCGGTTGTGCAGGTGGCAGCCACTCGATGTGTCCCTTTCACATCGATGTTTCTCTCTCTCTCTCTGTTCCTCTCTCTCCATCCCACTCTACCTGAATAAAAAATGTCCTCGGGTGAGGATTAAAAAAAAAAAACTAATCATTACCAGCAGATTGGACAGAGATCTGTTATCCTGGTTAATTGATGTCTGCTTTCAAGATAGGCCCTGATGCCCTGGCCAGTTTGGCTCAGTGGATAGAGCATCAGCCTGTGGTCCAGAGAGACCCCCGTTCGGTTTCTGCTAAGGTCACGTACATTGGTTGGGTTGCAGTTTGTCCCTGGCTCTGGTTGGGTCGTGCGTCAGGCAGCCACTTGATGTGTCCCCTTCATGTCAATGTTTCTCTCTCTCTCTCTTCCTCTCTCTCCCTCCCACTCTATCTGAACAACAACAACAAAAATGGAAAAATGTCCTCAGGTGAGGATAAAAAATAAAATAAAATAATAAGAAAATGATAGGCCCTGATTATCATCCAGGGTTCATATCAGCCCAAAGATTTTCCTTCCTTGAAAAAAGTTTTTAGCCCAGCCGGTGTGGCTCGGTGGTTGAGCATCGACCCATGCACCAAGAGGTCGCCAGTTCAATTCCTGGTTAGGGCACATGCCCAGGTTGTGGGCCCGATCCCCAGTGGGGAACATGCAGGATGCTGCCAGTCATTGTTCTCTCTCATCGATGTTTCTATCTCCCTCTCCTCCCTTCCTCTCTCTCTAAAAAAAAATAAATCAATAAAAAATAAATTAAAAAAAAGTTTTTAAATAATTCAATTCAAGAAGGAAGAAAATTGGACTTTTGATTTGAGTTAAAAACTTGACAAATGGAATGGGAGATTTCAGAATGCCTTCTTCTGTACCCAAAACTTCATTTTATGCTTTCCAGGTTCCTGAAAAGTAATTCTACATGCTATGGTTCAGAAAACGGTAAAACTACATACTTTGTCTAAGGCCATGGAACTCTTCACCTAAGAATTTCATGAAATTGTACAGATGATAGTCAAAATATTGTCATTAGATGTAATATTGACTTCTGAAAGAAACCATGTACTAAGGAAAATAATGTTATACTTAACATTTATTCAGATTTTTCTGGGATCTTTTATATTAATTTTAAAAACCTGGAAAACAAATAAAGATACCATGAAACTAAATATTTTGGCTAATATCCAAATATCTGTTTCTGTGGGATCTTCATAGTTGAAATGGAATCTATTTTCTTAGTTTAATTCAGACACTTGTACTCCAATTAGATTAGCATTTGTTTTTGTTGTGATGCTCAGTGCAAAACTCCAGAACCTTAAGTGCTTCTGAGTAGTCACTATTCCTCCTGTTGATCTTCTACTAAAAAAGAAAAAATGTTGACACTTTTAGAGGTTGGAATGAGCACCATCAGAAACTGCCCTCAACTACAACATTTCACAGATGGTGCATATTCAGATTGGTGATGTCCCCTAATGATAATGGTCCTCCAGATTAGCTTGCAGAATAATAAAAGGGAAGACTGGGAATTTAAACTAACATTGTTCTTAAGTTCCCGTACTATACAATAACAAAGCAAAAATATTAGATATCAGTTGGAAAATATAATACGAATTAACTAAGCAACTTATTTATCAAAACTGCTGGCTCATCAAGACTCACTTTAAAATTCTTTTTTCACTGAGCTTAAAACTATTATATCATAAACTGTGCTCATTTCCAACCACTGCCCCACCTTGTAAAACCTATCTTAAAATTTCACCCAACTCAGGCCTAAATTTCTGTAAATGCCTTTCTTTAATTTCCTTATTTTGAAGCACACTTTAGACTCTATCATGATGATGTTTTCCCTTAAAGAAAGTAAAATAAAGTTAGCACTTTTAAAAATTAAATGTATTGATAGGATTCTAAAATAGCAGAAGAGTGAATGGAAGCTACACAGACCATCTCCCACGACCAAAGTCGAATAACTAAAATAAAGACAAATCATTGGGAAAAACTAACAGAAAAGCAGCTGGAAAGAAGCCATATTAGCAGAAACGAAAAGAGGACACCAAATTGAGACTGATAGAAATTGTAGGGGTGCAGCCCTGGCCGGTTTGGCTCAGCGGTTAGAGCGTCGGCCTGCGGTCCTGAGAGACCCGGGTTCGGTTCCCGCTAGGGGCGCGTACCTTGGTTGCAGTTTGTCCCCGGCCCTGGTTGGTCGTGCGGGTGGCAGCCACTCGATGTGTTCCTTTCACATCGATGTTTCTCTCTCTTTCTCTGTTCCTCTCTCTCCCTCCCACTCTACCTGAACAAAAAATGGAAAAATGTCCTCGGGTGAGGATAAAAAAAAAAAAAAAAGAAATTGTAGGGGTGCAAAAGGTTGGGCTGGGAGCCCACAGACATCAGCTATTTAATCTGTGAGTAGTTCCCTCTGGGTTAAAATCCCAAGCCAGCTCCACAGCGCAGAGGGCCGGGAAAGAACACTAAATTAGCTATAGCCACGCACCTTGGGCTCCAGCAGAGGGAAGACAGACTGGACTGGTACTCTGTGGAGAGACTCAGGAATTTGGAGAGCTGGGAGGGCACTGGGAGTTTTCTGCTGAATCACTCCCTCATAGGACAGTAGCCATGTTACTCAAAGAGCCCTTTCCCAGAGCCTCAGGGAGAAGCAACAGCCCCTCTCTCAGGAATTTAACACCACCAGGCCAGGCCAAAGAAATGCAAACTGAGGCTGATTAACAGTTAGAGACAGCCAGCAAGCATCTGCCCCACCCACTGGAAATCCTCTTACCCTGAACACCTCAGGGATTTTTTTCATTCAGCTGAGGGCTAAAATCCAAGGCTCATCAAGTAACTTAGCTAGAAGGCAAAGGCAAGAGGAAAACCGAACCTTCGATTGGCCTGAAAATCTACCCATGATAATAATACTTGACAGTAGTATTTAATGGGTCCTCCCACACTCATCCAAACCCAGTAGAGGGAAGCACCATCAGTGAAACACCAACACCCACAGGGAAAATTTGGCAGGGTCCAAAACCCACTGAGACAGCCAAAATAGTGAAACAAAGAAACAAATCCCAAATGAAAGAACAAGAGAATTTTACAGAACAAGAGATAAATGAAATGCAATTAAGCAAGTTATCAGAGGTAGAGTTCAGAGTAATGATAATGAGGAAGCTCAAAAGCATAAGTAAAGATATAGAAACATTAAAAATCAAACAATTGGCCCTGACCTGTTTGATTCAATGGTTAGAGCGTCAGACTACGGACCAAAGGTTTGATTCCTACTAAGGGAACGTACCTCTGTTGTGGTTCATTCCCAGCACTGGTTGGGGTTGTGTGAGTGGCAACCAGTCCATGAGTCTCTCTCACATTGATTTTTTTTTTATCTCTCTCTCTCCCTCCAGCTCTATCTGAAGATAAATGCAAAAATGTCCTCAGATGAGGGTTAAAAAAGAAAAAAAAAAAAAAAGCATGGCTCAGCCCTGGCTGGTTTAGCTCAGTGGTAGAGCATTGGCCCTTGGATCAATGAGTGGCAGGTTGGATTCTGGCCAAAGGCATGTACCTCAGTGGCAGTTTGTCCCCAGCCCTGGTCAGGTCATGCAGGAGGCAATCAGTTGATGTGTCCCTCTCACATCAATGTTTCTCTCTCTCTCTCTCTCTCTCTCTCTCTCTCTCTCTCTCTCTCTTTCTCTCCCTCCCACTCTGTCTGAGATAAATAGAAAAATATTCTCGGGTGAGGATTAAAAAGAAAAAAGAAAAAGGAAGCATGACTCATATATATGTTATTTATAAGAGACCCACCTCACAACAAAAGACTCACAAAGGTTGAAAGTGAGGGATGGGGGAAAAAAATCTTCCCAGCAAAAGGAAAGGAAAAAAGAGCTGGGATAGCAATGTTATATCCAAAAAAATAGACTTCAAAATGAAGGCCATGCCTTGGCTGGTTTGGTTCAGCGGTTAGAGCGTAGGCCTGCGGTCCTGAGAGACCCGGGTTCAGTTCCCGCTAAGGGCACGTACCTCGGTTGCAGTTTGTCCCCGGCCCTGGTCGGTTGTGCGGGTGGCAGCCACTCGATGTGTTCCTTTCACGTCAATGTTTCTCTCTCTCTCTGTTCCTCTCTCTCCCTCCCACTCTACCTGAACAAAAAATTGAAAAATGTCCTCCGGTGAGGATAAAAAAAAAAAATGAAGGCCATAACTAGAGACAAACAAGGCCACTACATAATATTGAAAGAATCTATCTAACAGGAAGATATAACCTTGCTAAACATATATGCACCCAATATAGGAGCACCAAAATACATTTAAAAACTTCTGGAGGACTACAAAGGAGAAATTGACAGCAATACAATCATAGCAGGGGATTTCAACACCCCACTGACATCACTGGATAGATCCTCTAGACAAAAAAATTAGCATGAAAACAGAGACTGTAAATGATGCACTAGATCAAATAGATTTAATAGATATCTACAGAGAATTTCACCCCTAAACTACAGAATTCACATTCTTTTTAAGTGCACATGAAACATTCTCAAAGATAGACCACGTATTAGGAGAAAAACTAAGTCTCTACAAGTCCAAGAGGACTGAAATCATATCAAGCATCTTCTCAGATCACTGTGGCATGAAACTAGAAATCAATTAAATAAAAATATTCAAAAACATTCAAACACATGGAGTCTAAATAGCATGTTACTAAACAATAAACCAGTTACCAAGGAGCTCAAGGAAGAAATTAAAAACTTTCTGGAAATCAATAAAAATGAACACACAACAACACAAAATTTATGGGACCCAGTGAAAGCAGTCCTGAGAGGGAAGTTCATAGCATTACAAGCCTACCTCAAGAAACAAGAAAAATTTGTAATTGACTACCTAACCTCACGACTTAAAGAACTGGAAAGGAAACCAAAAGAAAGACCCAGAGCACATCAAACAAAAGAAATAGTAAAGGTCAGAGCAGAAAAAACAACATAGAGACTAAATAAAAATCAATTCAAAAGATCAATAAAACAAAGAGCTGGTTCTTTGAAAAGATAAAGAAGAGTGATAGATCCCTAGCCAAACTTACCACAAAACAAAGAGAAAGGACTCAAATAAACAAAATCAGAAACAAAAGAAGAGAAATAACAACTGACACCACAGAAATACAAAGGAATGTTACAAAAACTATGAACAATTATATGTCAACAAATTGGACAATCTAGGCAAAATGGACAAATTTCTAGAATCCCGGTCTCCCTACACTGAACTGGGAAGAAATAGAAAACTGGAACAGACCAATAAAAACTATGAAAATTAAAGATATAATCAAGAAACTCCCAGCAAACAAAAGCCCAGGCCTGGACAGTTTCACGGGGAAATTATACCGAACATTCAAAGAACTAACATCCATTCTCTTCAAACTATTCCAAAAAATTCAAGAAGAAAGATTTCCAGACTCATTTTATAAGGCCAGCATAATTCTACTTCCCAAACGAGATAAAGACACTACAAAGAAAGAAAACTACAGGCCAATATCCCTAATGAACATAGATGCCAAAATCCTTAACAAAATATTAGCAAATTGGATCCAGCAATACATTAAGAAAATTATTCACCATGACCAAGAGGGATTCACCCCAGGGGTGCAAGGCTGGTACAATATTTGCAAATCAGTAAATGTGATATACCACATAAACAAAATAAAAGATAAAAACCATATGGTCATATGAATAGATGCCAAAAAAGCATTTGACAAAATCCAGTACCCATTTCTTATAGAAATGCTCAGCAATGTGGGAATAGAGGGAACATATCTCAACATAATAAAGGCCATATATGAAAAACCTACAGCCAATATCATACTCAATGGGAAAAAACTAAAAACATTTCCCTTAAGAACAAGAACAAGACAGTTCACCACTCTTATTTAACATAGTACTGAAAGTCTTAGCCACAGCAATTAGACATGAAGACAAAATAAAAGGGATTCAAATTGGAAAGGAGGAAGTGAAACTGTCATTTTTTGCAGATGACATGATATTGTACATAGAAAACCCTAAAGACTCCATAAAAAAACTTCTAGATTTAATAAACAAATTTGTCAAAGTAGCAGGATACAAAATTAACATCAAGTAATCAACAGCATTCTTTTTTCTTTTTAATTTTTTATTCCTTTATTGATTTTAGAGAGAGGAAGGAAAAGGGAGACAGAAATAGAAACACTGATGAGAGAGAACATCAATTGGCCACCTCCTGCACGCCCCCCACTGGGAATTGGGCCCACAACCTGGACATGTGCCCTGACTGGGAATCAAACTGGTGACCTTGCCCTGGTCGGTTTGGCTCAGCGGTTGGAGCATTGGCCTGCAGTCTGGAGAGACCTGGGTTCGGTTCCCGCTAAGGGCACGTACCTCAGTTGTGGTTTGTCCCCAGCCCTGGTTGGGACGTGTGGGTGGCAACCATTTGATGTGTTCCTTTCATGTCGATGTTTCTCTCTCTCTCTCTCCCTCCCATTCTATCTGAACAAAATGTCAAAAAAATAAAAATAAAAATAAAAATAAACTGGTGCATGGGTCGACACTCAACCACTGAACCATACCTGTTGGGCTCGACAGCATCCTTATACACCAACGATGAACTAAAAAAAAAATTCCCATTTTCCATTGCAGCAAAGAAATTAAGATACCTCGGAATAAACTTAACCAAAGAAGTAAAGGACCTATTTGCAGAAAACTACAGGACATTGACAAAAGAAATAGAGGAAGATATAAAAAAGGTGGAAGCACATACCTTGTTCATGAATTGGAATAATTAACATCATTAAAATGTGCATGTTACCCAAAGCAATCTATAGATTCAATGCAATCCCCATTAAAATACCAATGACATATTTCACAGACTTAGAACAAATACTCCAAAAGTTTATATGGAACCAAAAAAGACCCAGAATAGCCACAGCAACCTTGAAAAAGAACAAAATAGTAGGGATCACAATACTGGATATCAGGTTACACTACAAAGTTGTTGTAATCAAAACAGCCTGGTACTGGCACAAGAACAGGCATATAGATCAATGGAACAGAACAGAGTTGCCAGAAATTGACCCAACACAGTATGTTCAATTAATATTTGACAAAGGTAGCAAGAGCATACAATGAAGTAAAGACAGCCTCTTTAATAAATGGTGTTGGGAAAATTGGACAGCTACATGCAAAAAAATGAGACTAGACCACGAACCTACACCGTACACAAGAATAAACTCAAAATGGATAAAAGACTTAAACGTGACTCATGAATTTATACAAATCTAGAAGAAAATGTAGGCAACAAAATTTCAGACATCACATGCAGCAGAATTTTCACTGATACAATGCCTAAAGTAAGAGAAACAAAGGGAAAAATTAATACATGGGACTACATCAAACTGAAAAGCTTCCATACAGCAAAAGAATCAACTATCAAAATGGAAAGGGAACCCACTGTATGAGAGTATAATTGCCAATGATACATCAGATAAGGGGTTAATCTCCAAAATATATAGAGTACTCATACAACTCAACCAAAGAAAAACAACCCAATTAAAAAATGGACAGAGGACCTAATAGACACCTCTCCAATCAGAACATACAAATGGCCAAAAGACATATGAAGAAATGCTCAACGTCACTAATCATCAGAGAGATGCAAATTAAACAACAATGAGGTATCACCTCACACCTACCAGACTGGCTGCCATCAAACAACAAGTGCTGGCGAGGGTGTGGAGAAAAGGGGACTCTAGTACACTGCTGGTGGGAATGCAGACTGGTGCAGCCACTATGGAAAACAATATGGTGTTTTCTCAAAAAATTAAAAATTGAACTGCCATTTGACCAATGATCCCACATCTAGGAATATACCCTAAGAAGCCTGAAACACCAATCAGAAAGAATATATGTACCCCCATGTTCATAGCAGAACTATTTACAATTGCTAAGATCTGGAAACAACCCAAGTGTCCATCAATAGACGAATGAATAAAAAATCTGTGGTACATTTACACAATGGAACATTATGCAACTGTAAGAAAGAATGATTTCTTATTCTTTTTTTTTTTTTTTAACCCTCATCTGAGGACATTTTTCCATTTTCTACTCAGATAGAGCGGGAAGGAGAGAGAGGAAGAGAGAGAAACATCGATGTGAAAGGGACACATCGAGTGGCCGCCACCCACATGACCCAACCAGGGCCGGGGACAAACTGCAGCCAAGGTACATGCCCTTAGCGGGAACCGAACCCGGGTCTCTGTGGACCGCAGGCTGACACTCTAACTGCTGAGCCAAACCGTCCAGGGCAATTTCTTATTCTTTGAGACAACATGGAGGGGCCTGGAGAGCATTATGCGAAGCAAAATAATCCAATCAGAGAAAGACCAATACTACATGATCTCACTTTTTTGTAGAATATAATGAACAAAATAAGCTGATGAACAAAATAACCCCAGAGACATAGAAAGGAATATGGTTCAGACTGAGATAGTTCAGAGGAAGAGGGCAGGGGGGATGGATGAGATAAACCAAAGAACTTATATGCATATATGCATAACCAATGGACATAGAGAACAATCCTGTGGGCAGCGGGGAGGGAGGTATGTGATGGGAGGAGGGTGTCTGGGAGGAAAAGGAGAAACATGTATAACAAAAATAAATTGCTTAATGCCCTGGCTGTTTTGGCTCAGCGATTAGAGTGTCAGCCTGTGGACCAGAGAGTCCCAGGTTCAGTTCCCGCTAAGGGCACGTACCTTGGTCGCAGTTTGTACTGGCCCTGGTTGGGGTCGTGTGGGTGGCAACCACTCGATGTGTCTCTCTCATATTGGTGTTTCTCTCTTTCTCTTCCTACCTCTCTCCCTCCCACTCTATCTGATGATAAATGTAAGAATGTTCTCAGGTGAGGATAAAAAAATAAATAAATAACTTAATAAAAAAATTAAAATTAAATTTATTGGGGTAACATTGGTTAATACCATTATATAGGTTTCAAGTGCACATTTCTATGATACATAATTTGTATGTTGCATTTTGTGCCCACCACCCAAAGTCAAATCATCTTTTGTCACCATATATTTGACCCCCTTTATTCTTGACCAAGTTCCATACCCCCTTCCCTCTGTTAACCATCATACTGTTTCTTGTGTCTGAGTTTTTGTTTGTTCGCTTATCTTGTTCATTTTTTGCTTTCAGTTTGATATCCCACGTATGAGTGAAATCATATGGTTTTTAATTTTTTCTGACTTATTTTGCTTAGCATGATATTCTCAGGGTCCATCCACGTTGTCACAAATGGCAATATTTCGTCTTTTCATATAGCTGAGTAGTATAAACTTAGCTTTTTTGATCAACAGTATTTTTTGGATGCATGTGCTGTGTATGTGTATTAGAGTATGTCGACAGTTAGTACAGGCAATAAACAAGTAAAAAATAATAATAAAGCATGCCAGATGGGAATAAGTGCTATGAAAAAAAAAAATGGACATTAAAGTGCAAAGGAGAGTACATGTGAGTGGTGGGGGGTAAGTGGGTTGTTCCAATTTTACATTAGGGAATCTGCTAAGGCCTCCATGAGTGGATGACAGTTGAGCAAAGACCTGTAAGTGGTGAGGGAGAAAGCATTCAGCTACTTAGAGAAAGAGCATTCCAGAAGGAGGGACTAGAAATTGCAAAGGCAGGACCATGCCTGGCATGCTGAAGAAGTAACAAGGAGGCTATTGTGGCTAGAGAAGACAGTGAAATGGCAGAAAGATAGGATATGAAGAAAAAAAGGTGAGGGGGGAAACAGGTTGTAAAGTGCCCTTTTTCTAAGTGTGGTGGGAAACCATGCAAGTGAACTTTAGAATCAATTTTTCTTCTTATTTTTTTAATCCTCACCTGAGGACACTTTTTTCATTTATCTCCAGATAGAGTGGGGGGGGGGGGGTAGGGAGAGGGATAGAGAGGGAGAGAGAAAGAACCATCATTGTGAGAGGGACACATCAACTGGCCTCTTCCTGCATGACCCCATCCAGGGCCGGGGACTAACCGCAAACAAGGTACGTGCCCTTGACCAGAATCGAACCCACAACTCACTGGTCCGCGGGCCAGCGCTCTAACCACTGGGCAAACCTCGCCAGGGCTAGAATCGATTTTTCAAGAAATTACATAAAATGTTTAGGTTACTTAAGGGATAATTGACATTTTTATGATATTGAGTCTCCCATCTAATATGTTATACCTCTCCATTTATTCTAGACTTTCTTTCAAATCTTTCAATAAACCTTAATAGTTTTTGTCCCATGAATCTTACAGATTCTGAAGTTTATTACTGTTTTAAAGATTTGTTTTTGTTTGGCTTGAATTTTTGCTATTGTAAATGAGATTTCCCCGTATTACTTTCTCTAACTAGACCAGATCTCAGTTACTACTATTGCTCTAAATTCAACCACTATCCTGACTTCTATCAAGATAGGTTAGTTTTGTCTGTTTTTCACATTTATGTAAATATAATCATAATTTCAGAAAAACTATTCATTTTTAATATATTGCCTCTAAATAATGACACTTTGTTCTGTCGATAGTTGAGTCTTGGTAGTTATAACTCACTTCTGTTACCTAGCTTACTGCTTTGGATAGAATTCTTAGAACAATTTTGAGTAAAAGAGGTGATAACTTTGGTCTTATTCATGACAATAATGTGGAATAATTTGTACTCTCATTCCCTTTAAATATAAATATCACTAATTAGTTATTAGAAATTATGTTTATGTGAAGAAAGTATCTTTATCTTTCTATTTTTTTTAAAACAGAAGCCTATGCTTGCATCTGTAGTAAGCACTATGAGTGGTACATTAAACCAGCAAACCAGTGGGATGTAATCAAAATGCACCTTTATGTTGTTTCCACGGTCCCTTTAAAATGCATTCATGGTGAGGTCTTATCCATCTCCATAAATGAAATTCAAGTTTGATTTTTCTTACCATTCTTAGGAAATTGGAAGCCCAGACATCATTGCAGGAGGCAAATTCAATTCAGTAATTAGAATATCTTATCCAATACATAAATTAATATACAGGTATTTCCCACTTTTTGAAAGTTCACATTATACTACTTTGCTTTTACAAAAGACCTACAATAGTATCTTTTTTGCTAACTGAAAGAAATACAAAGAAAATTTTGCTTTTATGAAAAAAGGCAAAAGCAAAAATGGTGTTCAGCTTGTTTTTTTTTTCTTTATTGATTTTAGAGAGGAAGGTGGTGAGAGAGAGAAACATTGATTGGCCACCTCCTGCATGCCCCCCACTGGGGATCGGGCCCACAACCTGGGCATGTGCCCTGACTGGGAATCCAACCAGCGACCTCGAGGTGCATGGGTCAATGCTCAACCACTGAGCCACACCAGCCAGGAAAGGTCAGCTTGTTTTGCAGAAAGCCATTATAGAGGCCCAGCAGCGAGAGTGGCTCCGCCATGCTCCTTTCCCTGGAACTACACTCAGCATCTCAGCATCAAGCTGCCAGAGGTTTAAACTGTGTCTGTGAACATTTGTGCTCTATCTTGATTTATTTGGGGCATCCTTAGCAAGATGTGACCTAAGGTATGAGAAATATATAAGAAGGAGTACACATCATATGGGTCAATAAAATTTTACAAAATGAGACTATGTAACTAGCACCCAGTTCAAGAAACAGAACATTGCCAGACTGCAGAACTCTCCTTTGTGCCACCTCTTAGTCACAATGTTTACTCTAAATTCAACCACCATGGTGAGCTCTATCAACAGGTTAGTTTTTTCTATATATTTTTATTTCCTTACTAATAAAATTGTAGAGAATGAACTGTTTTGTATCTGGTTCCTTTCATTCAGTTCATGTCACTGAGATATTCAATGAGTCATTCTTTCATTTATTACTAGGTAATATTTTCCACTGTGTGAATATACCACATTTATATATCCATTGTACCATTGCTATACATTTGGGAAGCTTTCAGTTGAGCTAATACAAATAATTCTGCTATAAATACCTTGTACATATCTTTGGCGTGCATATTGTGTGTGTGTGTGTATATATAATTTTTTTTTTTTTTTTTTGGTGACAGTAGAGCATTTATTTTGTTTTTGTTTTTTATCCTCACCCAAGGACATTTTTGCATTTATCTTCAGATAGAGCAGGAAGGAGAGAGGAAGGAAGAGAGAGAGAGAGAAACATCGACGTGAGAGAGACACATCAAGCAGCTGCCACCCACATGACCCTAACCGGGGCCGGGGACAAACTGCAACCGAGGTACATGCCCCTAGTGGGAACCAAACATGGGATTCTCTAGTCCACGGGTGGACGCTCTAACTGCTGAGCCAAACTGGCCAGGGCTATTTATTTAGTTTTTAATCCTCACCTGAAGATATTTTTCCATTTGTCTTCCCATAGAGTGGGAGAGAGAGAGAGAGAAAAACATTGATGTGAGAGAGACACATCAACTGGTTGCCTCCCATATGACCCTGGCCAGGGCCGGGACTGAGCCGCAATTGAAGTGTGTACCCTTGGCTGGAATCGAACCCGAGACTCTTTGGTCTGTGGGCCGACACTCAAACTACTGAGCCAAACCAGCCAGGGCTATAGTGTATATTTTTGTTGGGTATAAGCCTAGGATTGGAATTGATAGGTCAAAGTGTCCATTAGGTGTTTAAAACTGTCTTTTTCTGTGTTAAAGTCTTTCGCAGATTCTTCTGAGGCTCACTGCTGGTATCCTCCACCTACAACTGCTATGATGCGGGCAACAGAATTGCTGTTTGCTGCTCTACTCTCTGCTCCTAGTTTGCCAGTGGAACTCCATGTGGTCTCTCTTTTAGAGTCTCATTGCCCTTTGGGTGAGTCTTCTTCCTCAGGAGTCAATAAGGCTTCAGTCTGCCCCACCCTCTCTGTCCCCTGCCACTGAGGATGTATGTCCAGTTCTCTTGGGAGTCAGGAAGAACTTTCTACCTCTGTTGCTTGGTGTATTTTGGGCACAAAATATACCATAAATGTTCTTTAAAGATATCTTCAGAATTGCCCTTGAATTCTCCCAAATCTGACCTTTTTCTTTTTTTTAAATAATTTTTTTTCTTTATTGATATTAGAGAGAGAGAGAAGAAGGGAGAGGGAGAGATAGAAACACCAATGAGAGAGAACGTCAATTGGTTGCCTCCTGTATGCCCCCCACTGGAGATCAGGCCCACAACCTGGGTATATGCCCAGACTCGGATTTAAACCAGCAACCTCTTGGTGCATGCAATGCTCAACCACTGAGCCACACTGGCCCTGGCTAGCAAATCTGACATTTTGAAATGTTCTTAGAGTGGAAATGGTGTCCAAGGTGAGTTATTGTTTCTTTGAATATCTTCAGATTATTCTGTCTCCTGACTCACTTTGAAACTGATCCATCATTACTCAGTACCTCAGTTAAAACTTCAAGTTTAATATCCTACTACATAATCATTTCTTTCTGCTTTACCCTACTAAAATGACAAGTTACATCAATATTTTCTAACTTTGAGTCATTTTGCAACCCTAAAACTACTTGATCATCACATTTAAATTTATATTTAATGTATTTGTAATAACTATTGGATTTGAGTTGCCATTTTTTTAAGTTTGCACTTACATTTATAAATGAGCGTGGGCTATAGTTTTTTCATGTTTTTTTTTTTATATGTTTTACTGTTAGCATTATATTGGAGTTATAAAATGAATTAGGGATCTTTTCATATACATCTTTAAACATTATGAAGATGCCCTGGCCAGTTTGGCTCAGCGGTTAGAGCGTTGGCCCACAGACCAGAGAGACCCGGGTTCAGTTCCCGCTAAAGACACGTACCTCAGTTGCAGTTGCAGTTTGTCTCCAGCATTGGGGTTGTGTGGGTGGCGACCACTCACATAGATGGTCTCTTTCTCTTCCTCCCTCTCTCTCTTCCGCTCTATCTCAAGATAAATGCAAAAATGTCCTTGGGTGAGGATAAAAAAATAAAGTAAAATAAAATAAACATTATAAAGATAGCCTGGCCAGTGTGGCTCAGTGGCTGAACATCGACCCATGCACCAAGAGGTCGCCAGTTCGAATCCCAGTTAGGGCATGTGACCAGATTGTGGGCCCAACATCCAGTGGAGGGCATGCAAGAGGCAGCCAATTGATGTTCTCTCTCATTGATGTTTTTATATATCTCTCTCTCTCTCCCTTCCTTTTTCTAAAATCAATAAAAAAGACAAAAAAAACACTATAAGGATAATCTTCTCTTAAAAGTTAATAAAACTCAACTTTTAATCTGTGCTTGGCTTTTTGGTGGGGAGGAAGAGTTTTTGTTTGTTTGTTTGCTGTTGCTTTTTGTTAATCCTCACCTGAGGATATTTTTCCATTGCTTTTTAGATAATGTGGAAGGGAGGGAGGGAGGGAGAGAGAGAAAGAAAGAAACATCAATGTGAGAGAGACACACCAATTGGTTGCCTCCTGTACAACCCTGACCAGGCCTGAGGATGGAATCTGCAATCCAGGTATGTGCCCTTAACTGAGAATTGAACCCACAATGCTCTGGTCCACAAGCCAACACTCTAACCACTGAACAACCCGGCCAGGGCAGGGAGGAAGAGATTAAGTTGAAACAACCGTAAGTGCATCTAGAAATAATTGTGGAAGAATAATGGGGACCATGTTGGAATTTGAAAAATCACATGCAACGGTAAGAAAAAGAGAAATAAAGTTACTACTGTTATTGGGATCTTTTTTCCTTTAATCATAGAGTACATACTTGCATTGAGAACTCCATAAAGCAGCCCTGACATGTGCCCTTGTCTGGAATCGAACTGGCAACCTTTGGGTGCACGAGACACTGAACCACACCAGCCAGGGCTCTCTTCTATTTTTATATTGTTAAAAATTATTAATTATATTTTCCTTTACAAATATATTTATATAGCTTTTTCTAATACTGTTTATTTAATATTGCTTAAATCCTGTGTACTAAAACAACTAATTCTATTGTTCATAGCTAACTTTTAGCATAAACACTAGGGCAATATTATGTACAACTAAAAATCTTTTTTTTTTCCTTTATTGATTTTATAGAGAGAAAAAGTGAGAGGGAGAGAGAGAGATAGAAACAATGATGAGAGAGAACATCGATTGGCTGCCTCCTGCACGCCCCCCGCTGGGGATCAGGCCCACAACGTGGGCATGTGTCCTGACTGAGAATCGAACCAGCGACATCTTGGTACGTGGGTTGACACTCAACCACTGAGCCACACCAGCCGGACTAGAACTGGAAATCTTATGCAAAGTTCCTTAATTGGAAAAGGTAAATAAAGATCCTATAGAGAGGCAGAATTCAATTCCCGCCTCTGAATTTTGAGAGCTGTTTATTTGTTGTATTTTGGTATATTTTTACTTCTTCCCTTCTTAAAAATTGTTAAAATTGATTTGAGAGAGAGGAGAAAGAGAGAGAGAGAGAGAGAGATTGAGATCAATTTTTGTTCCTCTTATTTATACATTTATTGGTTGGTTCTTGTATGTGCCCTGACTGGGATTGAACCTGAAAACTTGACATGTTGGTATGATGCTATAACCAACTGAGCTACTGGCTAGGGCCTGCTTCTTCTCTTGTTTTATAGATATTTTTGTACTTTGAGCCCCCATGGAGGGTAGGATAATATCTTGGATGTTCAATAAACATCTGTGGTTGAATATATTGATCAGTTAAAAGATGAATGGGAGAACTACATCACCCAAAGATAAGTTAGTACCTAAAGTAATGGTTCATAAACATGCTTAGGCAAGAGAGAAGCTGGATATATAGATAATGGACAAGAATTATACCCAGAATAGAGAAATAGGATAAGAATGCCAACAGAAATATAAAAACCAAGAGAGAGAAAAAATACAGTAAAAGTTAAAAGACAAAACTACCTGGTCAGGGAGTTAGTTACAGCCTTAATCCAAAGAAGGGATTCCTTTTTCTCTCTAGGAGATAGGTACCTGGGCAGATGAAAAGTAGCTTGCACAGTGAGATCAACGAGGACAATACGTGCTTTAAGAACCAAATTATTGGCGAGGACAAAAGGGACAGAAGAATTGAATTAAAACGTAGTCCCTCCAGGCAATACATTCATTTTCCTACTCTAGTAATTAGAGATTCAACTTTCCTTTGTATTGTTTACTTAGTGTGGTGGTTTATTCTGTGTCAGTTTGATTAAGTGGGATTACATTTTCCCAAATCCCATTCCCTGGAGGGTTCCGAATTAGAGTTGGCAGAAGATTGGGAAAGTGGAAGAAAAGCAGCAACGGTTGCTCTGAAGTTCACTGTGGTCAGATGCAGGAAGAGTCAGAGGTAGAGGAGCAGAAGGGTCCATCTTGTCCTCATTCTCCTCCAATACACATCCAGCTTTTCTTCCCAGCTCCTGAGCCTATTGACCAACAGCAGCCCCAGCCCAACCCCAGATGATTGACAGATGACTCACAGAGGTGGTAGCTGAATGGAGCACAACTTCCCTAGACCTCCCCAGAAGCCTTCCCTGTACAGACCTCTGTTGGCAGCTGGACATGCTCGGTTTCTCAGATCGACTCCTTAGTCACTACCCCTCTAATCTTCCAGTATACCTCTTAGGTCTTCACTCTACAGTTCCTGCTACAATTGCATAAGGTCTACTGTCAATAAAAGAAAAGAGAAAAAAGAAATGTTTCTCTCATAACTCGTGGTTCTGCTTCCCTGACCGGAAAAGTTATTATTTTTTAATTGATTTTACATGTGTTTATTGATTTTAGAGAGACAGGAAAGGAGAGAAACATAGATGTGAGAGAAAAACATCAATTGGTTGCTTCCCATACATGCCCCAAAGGGTTCTTAGACATAGCAACAAACTATCTATAAAAGAAAAATATTAATAAATTGAATTTCATCACAATTAACAACTTTTAGTTTGTGAAACATCCTGTAAAGAAGGTAAAGAGAGAAAATATCTGCAAATTACATCTGACAAAGGATTCTCAAAACTCAACAGTGAAAAAGAATAAATACTCAAAACTCAACAGAAAAAAGCAATCCAATTAGAAAATGGGCAACTGGGCCTGGCCAGTTTGGCTCAGCAGTTGAGCGTCAGCCTGCAGACCAGAGAGTCCCGGGTTTGGTTCCTGCTAAAGGCACGTACCTCAGTTGCAGTTTGTACCCGGCCCGGTTGGGGTACTGTGAGTGGCAGCCACTTGACACGTCTCTCTCACATCAGTGTCTCTCTCTTCCTTCCTCTCTCCCTCCTGCTCTGTCTGAAGATAAATGCAAAAAAAAATGTCCTTGGCCCGACCCGTGTTGCTCAGTGGTTAAGCATCGACCCATGCTTTGAGAGGTCACCAGTTTGGTTCCCGGTCAGAGACATGCCCAGGTTTTGAGCCTGAGCCCCAGTGGGGGCCATGCAGGAGGCAGCCAGTGGATGTTCTCTCTCATCGATGTTTCTATATCTCTCTCCCTTTCTTTCTCATTAAAAATCAATAAAGAAAAAAAAATTTTTTTAATGTCCTCGGGTGAGGATAAATAAATAATAATAATAAAAGAAAATGGGCAAACGACATGAAGTAATATTTCTCTTTAAGATGATACACAGATAGCAAATAAGTCCATGAAAAGATGTTTAATATCACACCCATTAGAACAATAAAAAGAAAATATAGTGACCCATCCATAGCCATTGTCCCCACCAGGCCATCTGTCCCTGATCACCACCTCCAGCATGAGCTCCATGCAATTTAACAATGGGCCCTCCTATGGGCTTTTGGCCAAGGTCAGGAACTGGCGTCTGTACAAATATGACCCTTAGAAGGAGGTCGAACTCCAAAGCTGGACTGAGGGACTCAGGGGCCTATCGGTTCTAACTTCCAGAAGGACAGAATTATCTTTTGCACATTCATGAATAAGCTGCAGTTGGTTGGTCCTCGGGATCAGCTGCTCCATGCAAAACTGGCACCAGCTGGAAAACCTCTCCAACTTCATCAAGGCCATGGTCAGCTATGGCACGAACTCTGTGAACCTGTTCCAGGTCAACGATTTGTTTGATAGTGGAAACATGGCATGGATGCAGGTATCTTTCTGGCCCTGGCAGGGAAGGCTAAGCAAAGGGGCTGCAGAGCGGTGTGGACATTGGCATCATGTATTCAGAGAAGCAAAAGTGGAACTTTCATAATGCCACCATGAATGCAGGCCAATGCGTCATCAAGCTCCAGATGGGCAACAAGTGTGCCAGCCTGTCAGGCATGATAGCATATGGCAAGGGAAAGCATCTGAATGACCCCAAGAACCATATTCTACCACCCATGGACCTCTAAATCATCAGCCTGCAAAGGGACACCACCAAGTGTGCCAGCCAGGTGGGCATGATGACTCCCAGGACCTGGCAAGCATCTATGACACCAAGCTGGGGACTGACAAGTGTGACAACTCCTCCATGTCTCTGCAGATGAGCTACATGGAGCCACCAACCAGAGCAGCCAGGTCTTTGGCCTGGGCTGGCAAAGCTATACGACCCCAAGTACTGCTCGCAAGGTCTGGTGGTCAGCAGGGCTCCAGGGTCTCTCTGTGACTGCCCAAGCCCAGAGAAGGCCTGGGATACCCCCATACTACCAAGAAGAGGGAGCATATTAAAGCTACCCTTGAGGGGTATCTCCCCACATCATTACCCCATCTGAAATTTCAGGTTTTTCTGTTTTCATCTTGCTTTTCTATGTGTTCAAGTGCTTCCAACTGAGGGTGTGTGAAGGCCAGATCCAGATGTGTGTAGGGTGGGGGTCCATGCCTGGGCACACCCAGGTAGCAAGTTCCCTGTAGGCTTCGGGCCCAGCTGTGGGGAGAAGAAGAAACCTGTACAGGCAGGAAAACTGGCCCCAAATGCCTTCCAGTTGCTTCTGCTCCCTTTCCCTTTTTCTCTGCTGATCAGTTTGTGGTTTCTGTGCCCACAGTTCCAAGCAGTTTTAATAAAACAAAAGTAAATTGGGGGGGGGAGGCTTTTGGGGGGGGATTATGGAGGGGGATGCTAGGAAGGCAGTCCCCTGGGAGAGAGCCAGGCCACAGTCTCCAGATATTTTAGTCATCATGAGAGAATGGATTTCCCCAGGACCCTCCCAGGAGCCCAGTAAAGAAACTGAGGCCCAGATAGGATAATGGAGTTCTGAGTTGTTGAGGTAAAGTCAGATTCTTCCCCCAACCAATCATACCTGTCTCCCCTCCCCCACCTAGTACTACACAAGAGACCTCCCCCAGGAGGCCCTCCCTGGGACCAGACCCATCCAGGAGCCCTAGGACCAACAGATAATGTCAAATACCAACTGTGGACCAAAGGCAATAAAGACTTCTTTTTAGGAAAAGAAAATATAGTGACAATTCCAACTGGTGGTGAAGGTGTGAAAAAAACTAGATCTCTCATACATTCATTGTTGGTGGGAATATAAAATGGTACAGCCAATCTGGAATACAGTTTGCAGTTTTTTAAAAAACTAGGTATGCAATTACCATATAATCCAGTAATTGCACTCCTGGGTATGAATCCCAGAGGAATGAAAACTTACATCTATACAGAAAGTGTTCATGAATGTTCATAGTAGTTTTATTTGTAATAGCAAACATCTGGAAACACCCAAAATATCTTTTAATAGTTTAATGGTTAAACCAACTGTGTACATCTATACCATGAAATCTACCCAGATATAAAAAGCAATGCACTATTAATACAAGGAACAACTTGGATGAATTTCAAAAGAATTAAGGTGAGTGGAAAAGCCCATCTGAAAAAGTCACATACTATTGGATTCCATATGTATAATGGATGGAAATGACAAAATTATAGGGATGGAGAAATGATTAGTGATTGCTAAGGGTTAGGAACTGTAAGGTGGAGGGGGATGGAGTGACTAATAAATGACTAATAGGATATTTGTGGTGATGTAGATGAAGAAAAGAAAGCATGGTAGGAACCATGTGTTAAAATACACACACACACACACACACACACACACACAGTTAAGAAAATACTGTAAATATTGTATTTCTCAGTGAAACTTTTTCCTAATAACTTCCTTATACTTATAAACACAAGCAAATTTTCCTTGCCTTAAACAATTACCTTCCCTTGATCCTTTGATATATAAATCTATTTTTTTCACTTTTTATTTTGAAATAATTATAGATCCACAGAAAGTTGAAAAAAATAACACATAATCTTCTTGTGTACCCTTCATCCATTTCCTGCAATGGCTACCTCTTAACTAACTATAGTACAATGATAAAACTAGGAGATTGAGCCTGGCCAGTGTGACTCAGTGGTTGAGCACTGACCCATGCATCAAGAAGTTGCCAGTTTGATTCCCATTCGGGGCACATGCCCAGGTTGTAGGCCCAGTCCCCAGTAGGGGGCATGCAGGAGGTGGCCAATTGATGTTCTCTTTCACTGATGTTTCTATCTCTCCTTCTCCCTTCCTCTCTCTCTAAAAATCAATACAAAAAAAATTGTTAAAAAAAAAACTAGGAAATTGACATTGGTACAATGTGTATGTATACTTGTATGCCATTTTTATCATATGTGCAGATTCTTACAATCACTTCCACAATCAAGATACAGAACTACTCCATCACCATGAATATCTCCCTAGTGCTGCTAATTGATAGTTATGCCTTCACCCTCCCTTTGACAATTCCTAACTCTTGCAATCACTAATGTTTTCTTCACCTTCCAGAAGAAGCAAAGGCACAAAGATAATTAAAGACATCATTGTATTAGTAGGCCCAGTCACCAGAACAAGGGATCATTCTACTTTCCCAAGCCATACCTCTCAGGTACCCAAATTAGAAAGTGAGAACATGCAGGAAAATGAAGAAGAATGTATAAAAAAGAATATGAAGAAGGTCAGAAGGAAAAAAAAGCACAAACAAACCAAAGCAGGAAGAAGAATAGAGGAGTGTGGCCCACAACCATGTGGGATAAAAGAAGCCTTAACAGAGACTGGTTGGAGGATTGGCCTGCTAACCAAAGAGTCACGGATTCAATTTCAGTCAAGGACACGTACCTCAGTTATGGTTTGGTCCTGGACCTGGTCGGGGTCATGTGGGAAGCAACCAATCAATGTGTCTCTCTCACATTGATGTTTCTCTCTCTCTCTCCCTCTCACTCTGACTGAAGAGAAATGATAAATGGAAAGATATCCTTGGGTGAGGATTAAAAAAATAAAAAGAAAGAAAAAAGCAAATCAAGTGTCTGAAATAAGAAGTGATTACAGGGAGGTTGTGCAGTGATGTAAAAAAATTCCACTCAAGCCCTGGCCGGTTTGGCTCAGCGGTTAGAGCGTCGGCCTGCGGTCCTGAGAGACCCGGGTTCGGTTCCCGCTAAGGGCACGTACCTCGGTTGCAGTTTGTCCCTGGCCCTGGTCGGTTGTGCGGGTGGCAACCACTCGATGTGTCCCTTCACATCGATGTTTCTCTCTCTCTGTTCCTCTCTCTCCCTCCCACTCTACCTGAACAAAAAATGGAAAAATGTCCTCGGGTGAGGATTAAAAAAAAAAAAAAAAAAATCCACTCAAGCCCTGGCTGGTTTGGCTCAGCGGTTAGAGCATCGGCCTGTGATCCAGAGAGACCCGGGTTTGGTTCCCACTAGGGGGATGTGCCTTGGTTGCAGTTTGTCCCCAGCCCTGGTTGGGTCGTACGGTGGCAGCCACTCGATGTGTCCCTTTCACGTCGATGTTTCTCTCTCTCTCTCTCTCTTCCTCTCTCCCCCTCTCACTCTAGCTGATCAAGAAATAGAAAAATGTCCTCAGGTGAGGATTAAAAAAAAAATTCCACTCAAGACAGTCAAGGCAGTCTTCCGAATAGCCACTAAGAGCACACTCAAGTCAACTATCAATCCCTGCCCTGGCCTAACATCTTTCCAGCTGTTCTAATGACCACACAGCCTCATTAATGTTTCTCATTCCCTGTGACTAAGATTGACTCCTGCCCTGGCCGGTTTGGCTCAGCAGTTGGAGCGTCGGCCCGCAGACCAGAGTCCCGGGTTTGGTTCTGGCTGGGGCCACATACCTCGGTTGCAGTTTGTCCCCGGCCCCGGTTGGGGTCATGTGGGTGGCAACCACTTGGTGTGTCTCTCTCACACCGATGTTTCTCTCTCTCTCCCCTCCTGCTCTATCTGAAGATGAACGCAGAAAAATGTCCTCAGGTGAGGATTAAAAAGAAAACAAAAAAAGAACGACTCCTCATTGGTAAACCATCTCAGCAGCGTATTTAATCACTGCCTCACAAACTAGTACATCTTGATTTCTTTTCTTTCCTTAGGGGCAAGATTTATGACACCTCTGACTGAACTAGCTCTTGGATTAATGTTTTTTTGTTTTCTTTTTAATCCTTACCTGAGGACATTTTTGCATTTACCTTCAGATAAGAGTGGGAAGGAGAGAGAGAGAGAGAGAGAGAGAAACATTGATGTGAGAGAGACACATTGACTGGCTGCCACCCACATGACCCCAACCGTGGCCAGGGACAAACTGTAATCAAGGTACATGCCCTTAGTGGGATTTGAACCCGGGAATCTCTGGTCTGTGGGCTGATGCTCTAACCAGCCAGGGTGGATTGATGTTTTTTTTTTAATTTAATTTTTAAAAATTTATTTATTTATTTTTAGAGACAGAGAGAAAGGGAGAGGGAGAGAGAGGTAGAAACATCGATGAGAGAGAACATTGACTGGCCGCCTTCTGCATGCCCCTCACTGGGGGTTTGAGCCCTGACTGGGAATTGAACCAGCAACCTCTTGGTGCATGGGTCAATGCCCAACCACTAAGCAACATTGGACAGGTGGATTAATGTTTTGCCTTCCCCATATTCTTGCTAACTTCTGCATTACAAGGCTTAAAATATCACACATGAGAAAACAGTTCAATAATTTCTGATCAGGGGGATTCCAAAACGGTGGCAGAGTGAATGGAAGCTACACAGACAATCTCCGAGGACCAAACTGGAATTACAACTAAAATAAAGATAAATTGTTGGGGAAAAGCAACAGAAAAGCAGCTTGTGAGGACCATATGACCAGGGACACTAAATCGATCCTGGTAGGATTGTGGAGGTGAGAGAGTGGGGCTGGGAGCCCACAAACAGCAGCAGTCTTAGCTATGAGCAGCACCCTTGGGGTTAAAATCCCGAGCCGGCTCCACAGCACAGAGGGCCAGAAGAGAGCACTAAATTAGCCACAGCCACTCACCTTGGGCTCCGGCAGAGGGAAGGCAGACTGGACTGGAACTGCGTGGGGATACTCGGGATTTGGAGAGCGCTCAGAGCTTTTGCTGATTTGTGGCCATGCAGGACTGTGGCCATCTTACTCCTTCCTGGGGTTCTGGGGAGACGCGGTGGCCCCTCCCTCGAAGATTCGACCACACCCAGGTGGGCAAAAGAAATGCAAATTGAGGCTCCACCCTCAGGAAATCCTATTATGCTGAACACCTGAGGGAGTTTTTCTTTCAACTGAGAACCCAAGGCTCTTCAAGTAACCGAGATTAATAGCTTCCAGGCAAAAAGCTAGAGAATAACTGAACCATTCCTGGGCTTGCAAATCTACCCAGGAAAGTAAGATCTGACAGGGGTCTTTCCACACTCATCCAAACACAGTAGAGGGAGCCAAAAACAGCAAAACACCAACACCCATAGGGAAAATTTGGCAGGCTCCAAAACCCACTGAGATAGCCAAAATGGTGAAACAAAGAAACAAATCCCAAATGAAAGAACAAGAAACAAGAGACCTCTACCAAAGATGAAATAAATAAAATGCAATTAAGCAAGTTATCAGAGGTAGAGTTCAGAGCCATAATCTTGAGGAACCTCAACAGCACGAGTAAGGACCTCAACACCATGAGTAAAGACATAGATACACTGAAAACCAACCAAGTGGAAATGAAGAACGACATAGCAGAAATAAAGAACATATTACAAAGACTAAACAGCAGAGTAGAGGAAGCTGACAACTGAATCAGTGAATTAGAAGACAGGGTAGAAAAAAATCAACCAATCAGAAAACCAAAAGGGAAAAATAATTAAAAAACAGGAAGACAGCTTAAGAGAACGTGGGACAACTGGAAATGTAAATAATATTCGCATCATAGGAGTGCCCGAAGAAGAAAAAACTGAGCAAAGGTTAAAGAATATATTTGAAGAAATAGTGACAGAAAATTTCCCTAATTTGGTGAAGGAAGAAGGCATTCAAGTTCAAGAAGCAGAGAGAGCCCCAAGTAAGAAGAACCTAAACAGGCCCAACCAAGACACATATAATTATAACGCCAAAAATTAAAGAAAAAGAGAGAATCCTAAAGGCAGCAAGACATAAGCAACAGGTTACCTACAAAGGAAACCCCATAAGGCTATCAGCTGACTTCTCAAAAGAAACACTACAGGCCAGAAGGGAATGGCATGAAGTAATCAAGGTAATTAAAAACAAAAATCTGAATCCAAGACTACTCTACCCAACAAGGCTATCATTCAAAATAGAAGGTCAAATAAAGAGCTTCCCAGACAAAATAAAAACCTAAGGGAATACATTAGCACCAAACCAGCACTGCAAGAAATGTTAAAAGGACTGCTGTAATAAGTAGAAGAAATAGGAAGAAAATAGAATCACACTAAACAAAAATGGCAATAAATAAGTACATATCAATTATCACCTTAAATGTAAATGGATTGAATGCTCCAATAACAAGACACAGAGTAGCTGAATGGATAAGAAAGCATGACTCATATATATGTTGTTTACAAGTGACCCACCTCACAACAAAAGACTCACATAGGTTGAAAGTGAAGTGATGGAAAAAAATCTTCCAAGCAAATGGAAAGGAAAAAAAAGCTGGGATAGCAATACTCATATCTGATAAAATAGATTTCAAAATGAAAGCCATAACTATAGACAAAGAAGGTCACTACATAATATTGAAAGGATCTATTCAACAGGAAGATATAACCTTGGTAAACATATATGCACCCAATATAGGAGCACCAAAATACATTAAAAATCTTCTAGAGGACTTCAAAGAAGAATTCAACAGCAATACAATCATAGCAGTAGATTTCAAAACCCGGCGGACATCACGGGATACAACTTCTAGACAAGAAATTAACAAGGAAACAGAGACTCTAAATGAAGCACTAGATGAAATGAATTTAATAAATATCTACAGAGAATTACAACCCAAAACTACAGAATTTACATTCTTCACAAGTGCACATGGGACATTCTCAAAGATAGACCACATGCTAGGACACAAACTACGTCTCTACAAGTTCTAGAAGATTGAAATCATATCAAGCAGTTTCTCAGATCACAATGGCAGGAAACTAGAAATCAATTGCAACAAAAACATGCATAGACATTTGAACACATGGAGGCTAAATAGCATGTTATTAAATAATGAATGGGTTCCCAAGAAGATCAAGGGAAAAATTAAAAACTTCCTGGAAACCAATGAAAATGAACACACAACACAAAATCTATGGGATTCAGCAAAAGCAGGTCTGAGAGGGAAGTTCATATTACTATAGGCCTGCCTCAAAAAACAAGAAAAATTTCTAATAGACTATCTAACCTCACAACTTAAAGAACTAGGAAGCAAACAAAAAGAAAACCGCAGAGCAAGTAGAAGGAAGGAAATATTAAAGATCAGAGCAGAAATAAATGACATAGAGACCAAAAAAATAATAATAATAATAATTCAAAGGATCAATGAAACAAAGAGCTGGTTTTTCGAAAAGATAAACAAGATTGATGGACCGTGTGCTAGACTCACCAAGAAACAGAGAGAGAGAGAACCCAAATAAACAAAATCAGAAACCAAAGAGGAGAAGTAACAACTGACACCACAGAAATACAAAGGATTGTTAACAAATACTATGAACAATTATATGGCAACAAATTCAAAAATCTAAGCGAAATGGACAAATTTCTAGAAACACATAGTCTTTGAAAACTGGACTGGGAAGATATAGAAAACTTGAATAAACCAATAAGAACTAAGAAAATTGAAAATGTAATCAAGACTCTCCCAACAAACAAAAGCCCAGGCCGGGACGTCTTCCTGGAAGAATTTAACCAAACATTCCAAGAAGAACTAACACCCATTCTCCTCAAACTATTTCAAAAAATTCAAGAAGAAGGAAGACTTCCAAACTCGTTGTATGAGGCCAGCATAATTCTAATTCCAAAACTAGAAAAAGACACTACAAAGAAAGAAAACTACAGGCCAATATCCCTGATGAACATAGACGCCAAAATCCTTAACAAAATACTAGCAAATTGGATCCAGCAATACATGAAAAAAATTATTCACCATGACCAAGTGGGATTCATCCCAGGGATGCAAGGCTGGTACAATATTTGCAAATCAATAAATGTGATACACCACATAAACAAAATAAAAGATAAAAACCACATGATCTTATCAATAGATGCTGAAAAAGCATTTGACAAACTCCAGCACTCATTTCTGATAAAAACGCTCAGCAATGTGGGAATCGAGGGATATATCTCGACATAATAAAGGCCATATATGAAAGACCTACAGCCAACATCGTACTCAATGGGCAAAAACTAAAAGCATTTCCCTTAAGAACAGGAACAAGACAGGGATTCCCACATTTGCCACTCTTTTTTTTTTAATCCTCACTCAAGGACATTTTTCCATTTTTTATTCAGATAGAGCGGGAGGGAGATAGAGGAAAAGAGAGAGAGAAACATTGATGTGAAAGGGACACATCGAGTGGCCACCACCCATACAACCCAACCGGGCAGGGGACAAACTGCAGCCAAGGTACATGCCCTTAGCAGGAACTGAACCTGGGTCTCTGTGGACCATAGGCTGATGCTTTAACCACTGAGCCAAACCGGCCAGGGCTTGCCACTCTTATTTATCATAGTACTGGAAGTCTTAGCCACAGCAATCAGACATGAAGAAAAAATAAAAGGGATCCAAATTGGAAAGGAGAAAGTGAAACTGTCATTATTTGCAGACGACATATTATACAGAGAAAACCCTAAAGACTCCATTAAAAACCTACTACATTTAATAAATGAATTTGGCAAAGTAGCAGGATGCAAAATTAACGTCAAGAAATCAATGGCATTCTTATACACCAATGATGAAGTCACAGAAAGAGAAACAAAAAAATCAATCTCATTTACCATTGTGGCAAAAAAATTAAGATACCTAGGAATAAACTTAACCAAAGAGGTAAAGGACCTATTTGCAGAAAACTAAAGGACATTGGCAAAAGAAATAGAGGAAGATATAAAAAAGTTGAAGCACATGCCTTGTTCATGGATTGGAAGAATTAACATCATTAAAATGTCCATATTACCCAAAGCAATCTATAGATTCAATGCAATCCCCATCAAAATACCAATGACATATTTCACAGAACTAGAACAAATACTTCAAAAGTTCATATGGAACCAAAAAAGACCCCAAATAGTCACAGCAATCTTGAAAACGGACAAAGTAGGTGGGATCACAATACCAGATATCATGTTACACTACAAAGCTACTGTACTCAAAACAGCCTGGTACTGGCACAAGAACAGGCATACAGCCCTGGCCAGTTTGGCTCAGAGGTTAGAGCGTCGGCCTGCGGTCCTGAGAGACCCGGGTTCGGTTCCCGCTAAGGGCACGTACCTCGGTTGCAGTTTGTCCCCAGCCCTGGTTGGTCGTACGGGTGGCAGCCACTCGATGTGTCCCTTCACGTCGAAGTTTCTCTCTCTCTCTCCCTTCCTCTCTCTCCCTCCCACTTCTATCTGTACAAAAAAATGGAAAAATATCTTCGGGTGAGGATAAAAAAAAAAAAGAACAGGCATACAGACCAGTGGAACAGAACAGAGAATCTGGAAATCGACCCAAGACATTATGCTCAATTAATATTTGACAAAGGTGGCTGGAGCACACAATGGAGGATAGACAGCCTCTTTAATAAATGGCATTGGGCCCTGGCCGGTTTGGCTCAGCGGTTGGAGCGTCGGCCTGCGGTCCAGAGAGACCCAGGTTCGGTTCCCGCTAAGGGCACGTACTTCGGTTGCAGTTTGTCCCCGGCCCTGGTTGGTTGTGCGGGTGGCAGCCACTCGATGTGTCCCTTCACATCGATGTTTCTCTCTCTCTCTCTGTTCCTCTCTCCCTCCCGCTCTATCTGAACAAAAAATGGAAAAATGTCCTAGGGTGAGGATAAAAAAAAATAATAATAAATAAACGGCGTTGGGAAAATTGGACAGCTACATGCAAAAAAATGAAACTAGACCACCAACCGACACCATACACAAGAATAAACTCAAAATGGATAAAAGACTTAAATGTGACTTTGAGTCTATAAAAATCCTAGAAGAAAATGTAGGCAACAAAATTTCGGACATCACCTGTAGCAGGATTTTCACTGATATATCACCTAAGCCAAGAGAAACAAAAGAAAAAATGAACACATGGGACTACATCAAACTAAAAAGCTACTGCATAGCAAAAGAAACAACCATCAGCCCTTGCTGATTTGGTTCAATGGTTGGAGCGTTGGCCCCCAGACCAGAGGGTTCTGGGTTCAGTCCCTGCTGAGGGCATGTACCTCTGTTGCAGTTTGTCCCTGGCCCTGGTTGGGGTCGTGTGGGTGGTGACTACTCAATTTGTTTCTCTTGCGAGGATGTTTCTCTCTCTCTCTTCCTCCCTTTCTCCCTCATGTTCTATCTGAGGATAGGTGCAGGAGTGTCCTCGGGTGAGGATAAAATTTAAAAAATTGAAAAAAAAAAAAAGAAACAACCATCAACATGGAAGGGGAACCCACTATTTGGGAGAGCATCATTGCCAATGATACATCAGATAAGGGGTTAATTTCCAAAATATATAGAGTACTCATACAACTCAACAAAAGGAAGACAAAGAACCCAATTAAAAAATGGGAGGAGCTTAATAGACACCTCTGCAAACAGGACATACAAATGGCCAAGAGACATATGAAGAAATGCTCAACATCACTAATTATCAGAGAGATGCAAATTAAAACAACAATGAGGTATCACCTCACACCTGTCAGAATGGCTGCCATCAACAAATCATCAAACAACAAGTGCTGGCGAGGGTGTGGAGAAGAGGGGACTCTAGTGCACTGCTGGTGGGAATGCAGACTGGTGCAGCCACTATGGAAAACACTATGGTGTTACCTCAAAAAACTAAAAGTTGAATTGCCATTTGACCCAGTGTTCCCACTTCTAGGAATATACCCTAAGAAGACTAAAACACCAATCAGAAAGAATATATGTACCCCTATGTTCATAGCAGCACTATTTACAATTGCTAAGATCTGGAAACAGCCCAAGTGTCCATCAGTAGATGAGTGGATAAAAAAGTTTTGGTACAGCCTTGGCTGGTTTGGCTCAGCGTTTGGAGTGTTGGCCTGAGGTCCAGAGAGACCTGGGTTCGGCTCCTGCTAAGGGCACGTACCTTGGTTGCGGTTTGTCCCCGCCCTGGTTGCGTCGTGCGGGAGGCAGCCAATGGATGTGTCCCTTTCACATCGATGTTTCTCTCTCTCCCTCCCACTCTGAAGAAAAAAATGGAAAAATGTCCTCGTGTGAGGATAAAAAAAAAAGTTGTTGTACATATACACAATGGAGTACTATGCAGCTGTAAGAAAGATCCCTTATCCTTTGAGATGACATGGAGGGACATGGAGAGTATTATCCTAAGTGAAACAAGCCAAGCAGAGAAAGACAAATATCACATGATATCACTTATTTGTGAAATATAATGAACATAATGGTTGGAGGAACAGGGTAGACCCACAGACGTGAAAGTAGGGTACAGACTGACAACCCTCAGAATAGGAGGTTCGGGGGGATGGAAGAGATAAACCACAGAACTTATATGCATGTACCCATAACTTATGGACATGGACAACTAAGCTGGGGGCAGGTGGGGGCGATGGGGAGGAGGGTGTCAAAAGGGAAAAAAGGAGAAACATCTGTAACAAAAATAAATTCATAAATCTCCAGGTTTTAAAAAAAAATTAATAATAATTAGTGATCATAACAAAAAGTCGAAGGTGTATTACTAATACTATGTATTAGGGTGTGGAATAACATATATGTAAACGATGTGGAGGAAGGGATTATAACTGTTAAAGTTTGGGGATGTGTTAAATATCATTTGCAATGATTTCCATTAAAAATGGTTACAATGGTCTGGCTGGGTGGTTTAGTGGATTGAGCGTCATCCCATGGACTGAGAGGTCCTGGTTTGATTTCTGGTCAGGGCACATGCCCGGGTTGAGGATTCAATCAGCCAATTGATGTTTCTCTATCACATCAATGTTTCTATCTCTCCCTTCCTCTTTCTTTAGAAAATCAATAAAACATATTTAAAATAAAATAAAATAAAATGGTTACATGACTTTATTTGTATTCAATAAAAAACGTTAGCAATTTTAAAAGTTAAAGTACATGAAAAATTTACAAAGTCAAAACAAATATAAATACCGTGAAGTGTCTTCATATCTGCTTTCTCAGCCTAAAGGATGAAGAAGTCCCTGTCAGGGTTTTTAATCTGCCCCTTCCTCTCATTCATTCAGTAAATATTTATAGAGAAAAATTTCACTGAGTGCCGACTTCTAAGTCATTTAAAAGACTGGTTGGAAGGATTGTAAATAATTATGCCACAGTGAGATGAGGACAGAAACTTTTCTAGAGGTAATTTTTGGGTTGAGTCCTTTAGGACTAGAAGGAGTTAAACAGAATGGTCTGGTGGTGGAGACAAGCTGGAGGATGGGGTGGAGTAGAGGGGGTTGTTAAGAAATTTGAAGCTGGGAATACTTTTAAGTCGGAAGACAGAAGGTGGAAGAGTGCTGGGCTGCTTTTACTTCCAGCATCTTTTTCTCATTATAAGCTTTTCTGCTTGCAGAGCTGCCGGCTCCCGGCTCCCGGCTCCACCTAGAGGTGGTGTAGGATCACACAAAGGCGGGGACTGGAGAGCAGACCAGCTGGAATGTTGCCTTAGCCACTCGACTAGATCTGTGATTCTGGGCAAGCTGCTAAACTTCTTAGAGCCTGTTTTCTCATCTGTAAAATGGGGATAGTAGCACCTGGATTAAATGAGAGAATGTAAATCAAACTCCTGTCTCAATTCATTTAGATCTTTCCCCCTCCCTCTTGCTTTGGTAATGGAAATTATATTTCTCCTAACAACTTTCTCATTGCTGCTTTAATCTCTATCTTGCTATACTTTTGCTGGCATCCCCACCAGGAAGGCTGACTATGTGGGGAGGGGTACAGGGCTAGAGAGGACCACAGGCTCTCTGTAGTTGAGAATAGCTCTCGGAGTGGCTCTGATGAACCCAACCGCCCCTCCTTCTTTACTCCTCCTCCACTCCCTTCCATTCAGATTTACTGCTCCCAGGAATCCCAGGCTATTGTTCTCTGGAGGCTTAAAATACCACCTGTTTTTCCCTGACTTATTATTTAAAGGGTATCAACTATAGTGTACAGACTATCAAATTGAAATTGCCAAAACTTAAAGAAAACAAGAGCTAAGTTTGTATTTAAAAAGAAACAAACAACCCCCCCTCCAAACCCCCAAACACTAAAACATCAATGCTTTTCCTTTTCCCTCCACCTTTCATTTCTTTTCTGAGGACCTCCCATTGCAGTTACCACTCCCTCTCCTTGTAGGTATTATCATTTAACAGTAATAAACAGTTATCTTTTAATACTAATTATAATTTATCTATTATATGTTTGTTTTTCCTACTTTATAGTCTATAGTATCCTCTGTATCCGTAGGCTGTTTCTCAAAATTGAATATGCATAAGAATCACCTGGGGATCTTGTTAAAATGCAGATACTGATTTGGCAGGTCTGCAGAGGGGCTGAGTTTCTTCTATCAAGCTCCCAGGTGAAGCGGTGCTGCTGGGCCCTTGACCGTGCTTGGAGTTAAGCCTTGCAGGGATTAGAACAAAGGAGGTGCACAAAAATGGTTGCTGGATGATGCCTTCATCTTTCCTACACAGTCTTGGAATTTTCTTCAATCCATCTTTCTTCATTTTTTCCTATGCACGATTTATGACTAAGACCTGACAATTATTCCTTTGTGTACTTACATGTGCTCTTTCTTGCCTTTTTCAGTTACCAGTCTCATCCAGAAATGGGTCACTTAAGGCGTAAAATGGTAACCTCCAGCTTCTTTCTACTATCTACTTTTTAAAGATTCATCTTTACCGTTTCTTGCTCAGCAATGTATAATAATAGCTAACGAGTATACATCACACCAAACTCAAAGTCAGGATGAGAAACTTCAAGACATTTCTCCAACCCTACCCACTCCCTTGCCAGTCAGTTCTTTTGTACCACTTGGAATCCTCTGCATGTTGCTGAAGTATGATTTAGTCTTTTGAAACTACTTGCAGGACATTTTGCATTGGGAATGTCTTCTTTCATTCTTTTAACAGCATGTGTATTGCTTTCAGAAAATTCTTCTCAATGTTTACCCAAATTAAAGTTTTTCCCCATTTAAAGGAGCATGAGCTACATTACCATTATTTATATATTTAACATTATGCTTTTTTCATTTTCATTCTGTTTTAAATGGGAAGTATTTGTGCTTATTGTTCATGGTTGTATTCCCAACACAGAATAGGTACTTTTTGGGGGGATGCAATGAAAGATGAAACAAAAACTTAAGATTAATTTTTATTAATTTTCAAAATGCGTATTTACTATACTTGTAAGTCAGTATTGGCTAAAGGATAAAAAAATAAAATAATTTTAGAAATCCCTTGAAGAGTATTTTCAGAAATAAGACATTGTGGCTTTAGTAACAATTCTACACTACCACTTACCAGCTACCATTCTACTAGGGAATTAAAATTGAGACGCAGCTAAAATTTACTTAGAGCCCAAACCCACATCCTATCTAAAAGGCTTATGCTTTCCTGTCATTGTTTTCTACTCATCACATTTTGCATTTGTTAGGACTGCATTTTCTTAACAGTTCTTTGTGCTTTAAATTTAAAAGAAAAGAAATGGGCTTTCTCATATTACAATTTCAAGAAAAAGGAGACTGGCAAGGCCCATTCTGTGAGGTGTACGAGGCCTACAAGCTGCACACCCTGCAACCGCCTCATGCTCGGATTTCATCTACCGGTTTTTGTACAGTTCGTTTTTGGATGGTGCAAACCGCGCAAGTGCAGCATTAAATGCTCCCCACCCTGGGAAACGATGCAAGAACATGCAGCTTAGGCTGCCAGGTTCTCCCTAACACACAGCCAAGGGCTGGAGGCCCGGATACCCGCTCCCAAACCCGGTCCACAACAATCGTTTCCTCCCTCCCGGCCTTTACATACAGTACACATACAAATACACACGCAGAGCAGCCAGCAGGGGCGGGCCGGGCCCGACCACTCTACAAACCGCAGGGGGGAGCCGCAGCAGGACGATCTATTTTCACCTACACCTTTTCCCTTCACAGCCGTCTCTCCCTCCACTTAGCTGTAATTATGAGAAAAACAAGTGCTTGGGAAATTAGGGTCTTCCGTAGTTTCGCTTCGGAGCCACACACTTTAGGCGGGTGCTACGTTGCTTCCCTTTCCTCGGCGAGCAGTTGGTCCCGCCCCAGTGCTAGCGGGCGCCGAGCGGGAGCCGCGCGGGAGCAGCGCAGGGACGGCGGCGGCAGCGGCGGTGGCGGTTGCGATTCGGAGTCGTTGAGACGCCTCTGCGGCAGCTGGTGGCGCAGGTGGCTTGCGTGAACGCGGGCAGTGGCGGCCGGCCCGCCACCGCAGCCTCAGCGTCCGCAGCCCCGGCAGGTGAGCGGGCGGCGGAGACTCGCCCCGCCCCCCCTCGGTGGCCTCGCTCCTGGCTGTAGCGGGGAAGTGGCCGCGGCCCGCCGGGAGCGGGGGAGCGGCCCTGGGCTGCGACCGTCGGGAAGCAGGTCGCAGGGGGAGAGGTCGTGTGTGAATGGAAAGGGAAAGTTCCCCTTTCTTTTGCCATTGCCCCCCCCTCCGATCCCTCCTTGGGGCTTATACCCGGAGGAAAAAGCTGGAGGAAAGATGGGGTGGGAGAAGGGAAATTGGGGCTGAGAAGCATCTCTGCCTCAGGTGGTGGCGTCTTTTCGGTCGTAGAGCGCTGGACCTGCCGAGGCCTGGAGGGGTATCTCTGGGGCCGCGGAGGCCGCGCACTCGCGGGGGAGGAGCGGGAGGCTGCTCTCCCCTCACTCTCCCACTCCCACCCCCACCCCCACCCCCACCCTCACCCTCCTCGTCCTCCCTCCGCGGTCCTCCCCCTCCCCCGTCCCTCCCCGGAGGCCCCTCCCTCCGGGTTTCTTAGCTTTAACCGCCCTCCGCGCTCCCCCTTGCAGGCGCGTTGGAACACCCCGAGGCATCCTCCGGCCCCCGCCGCCCCGGAGCCTCCGTTCCCGGCGGTCCTCCCGCATCCCCCCGCCGTCCGTACCGCCGCACCTCCTCACTGGTCTTCGGATCCGGATCCGCGGCATCGCCCCTCACGAAACATGACTCGCGATTTCAAACCTGGAGACCTCATCTTCGCCAAGATGAAAGGTTATCCTCATTGGCCAGCCCGAGTAAGTGATTTTTAACCTTCGCATTTAGCGGCGCTACCTTCTTTAGAGGCCTCCATCCTATCCTTTCTCTTAATTTTTTCTCGTGTCCTTTCTCGTTCGGCTTTCCAGTAGCCTCATTTGTAAACCGACCTTTTACTTTAGTTTTTTTGCCCAGTAATCTCCCATGTACTTGTAAAAATCCAAGTGTTTCTACATTTTAATGTATTTCCCTATGGCTTGTTTTGACAGACATTGGCAGGTTAATGTTTCATTTAGGTGAAAATAATCAAGTATGGATTTTATGTTTAAAAATTAATAATAAAACGACATTTTCTTAATTTTGAGTAAAAAGGATAATATCAGTGAAACCTATGTGAACTCTTGGATGTCAAAGAGATATGTGATTACATTGGGTATACAGGTATTCATGTTTTGTAGTTGATGAGGCCTTCTGGATTTGCTTGTTTAAAGAGATTAGGACTAGGTATTCATGAAAATTGTACAATTAGCACCAAGGAAAGTATAGAAAATTTATTTTCACGTTTTTATTTATGAAGTTTGCCTTGTGACCTTGAAGAAGTTGTTTTACCTCGTAAATTGTTTCACAGGGACAAAAGAAATCGACCCAAACTCCTGGGTGCAAGAGGTGATTAAGTTAAGGACCCAGGATTTTTTGTGACATTTAGAAATTGCTATTGTCTAAGTACGTGCCATTTTCAGAAGAAGATATTTTTGTTAGTTTATGGAAGGACTTAGGCTCTAAGATAATGATGGAACCTAAAAAGTGTTGAGAGCCATTAGATTAGTAAGCTAAAAAATTCTTAAATATAAATGGGGTATTGTAAAGTTGTAATTTCCACTAATTTACTCTTTGAGGAGTGTTCTTTCTTTTCTTTTTTTTTTTTTTTTTTTGGTACGTGCCTCTAGCAGGAACCGAACCCGGGACTCTCTGGTCTGCAGGCCGATGCTCCAACCGCTGAGCCAGACTGGCCAGGGCAGGAGTGTTGTTTCTTAAAGATGATTAAAATTATGGCAGCTGGAGGAAACATACCTATTGGTTACAGAGAATTATGGAGTTGCTGAGTGCTATCCAAATATAAAATGTTACTGTTGCTTAATTTTTCCCATCTAGTTCTGTACAGACTCAGGTTAACAGTTTCTTCCCCCCAATCTGGAAAATTTCAGCCCCCAGTCTATCAAGGCTACCTTTTCATTGGAGTCTTACTTGAACAATCCTTAATCATAATTCCTGTCTGTATATTTGAAAGTCTGTTTCTTTTCTGATATCCTCTTATTTTAACTCTAACGTACATGCCTTAATTTCCAAATAGATTGCAAGCTTCTTGAGGACAATAGACATAAACTGAATTTCTTTATACCTCTATGGTCCGTAGTACGTAATAATGCACTTACAAAACACTTTATTTCGTGTTTGAATAGAGCACAGGGAAACTTGGCAGGTTTAAGGCCCCTCCAAGATACTTTTCTCATGGTTTTAGCACCCTTATTTATTTTGAAGTGTTATCAAATCTGAGGCAATGAGATACAACTATTTTCAGATTTCTATGCCACAATACAGTTAAAAGCCAAATGAAATGTTTTAAAAATTATCTACTCTTCCAAATTATCCTCCCCACATGCTTCAGTATGATAGGTGAGTAAGAGTGCTGATAAAAGCAAAATAAAGTACCCTTAGGAGGGCCAGAGAATTTTCCTTCTTTATTTACTAAATTCTATATTTAACAAGTTCGTTTGTATTGGAATGGGACATGTCTTTTCTCCTTTTTTTCTTAGAAGCAAATGAATTTTGTTTTGATATATTATCTGTGTGCAAGAATTATATTCCTTTTTCTGTCTTCTTTCCAATCTTTCAAATTCTAAGTCTTTGCTTTAGAGAGTTTAGAATATGTATTTAGTATCTCAGTGGTGACAGTGACAACCATCTGTTCCTATTTTGATTTTAACATTTTCTGTTTACATATCCCAAACCTCATTAATTTTAATGTCTTGCACATTCTTGTGATCCTGAACCACCACCACTAATCATTTTTAAAGTCAACTTAAAAAAATTGCTTAACATTTATTAAACTCTGTAGGTGCTAGACATTTGCACAGACTTTTAAAGCTGTTTGCTAGGTGGAACAAGCATATGAACTAGTTTGACAAAAAAGCCCTTATCTTAAGGCCTCTAAGGATGTTCATAATTCTTGGGGCCTTCTTACAAAATTGAAATGACAGGTGAAATAATCATTGATCAGATAAATGAAGAAAGTCCCTGAGTGCTGGATGGTAGTAATTCTATTGATGCCGGAAACTTTCAGACTGCCAGGCAAATCATCCCCATGGTCTTTTCTTCAACATGTTATAATGCATGCAGAACATGGTAGGTCCTCTGATTGGCTGCTTCCTTCTTAACAAAGTCAATTGATTTTTTAAAAAGTGTATTTGAAATGAGGGAGAAAATGTTACTATGAAGTTTAAATAATGAAATGAAATGAAATAGAAATGTTACTAAATTCTGGCTAGATACTTTTGCCTTACCTGATGGCTTTAACTCTGAGATCTGCTTTTCTTTAATTAATAAGTGAAAATAACAAGTATTACAGATATGTTAAACACAAAAGCACCTGATCACTTCTTCCTTAGTTAGGATTGAAAGAGAAAAAAGGAACAGGTAACTTCATGTGATTCAGCCCATGTAAGTATAAGATCTTTTCAGAATATGTTTCAGACTTTGAGAAACATTCTTTAACCTTCTATTAATGCCTCCTTTTACAGTGATCCAATATTTATATAGCCTCCCTGCAGAAATATCATTTAGGAATTTTGAACAGGTTTATACTCCATTATCTAAAATGCTTAGGGTCGGATATGTTAAAAAATTCAGAATTTGGGGATTTTAGAAAGGTAATGATGGTACATATGTGCCATATATTTTGCTTCTGATAAGGTCTGAGATGGCACATAACAACAATCTTACACAATATTTCTGCAGAGAAGCATCTGTAGAAACACTAAGTGGATAGAAGAAATGATGGCAATAACTTCACTGTCAGATAAGGTTTTGTCACCATATGAATTTTTAGAAATATCTTGGTTTTTAGAACTTTACTGGATTTCAAAACTAGGGAGGAGGGATTATGGACCTGTAGAACTGGTCCACATATCAGGTCCTTTTTGGATGTTTTCTTCCTAGTTTAGTCTGTTGTATGAGGTATGTATGATTTAAAATATTTTAATTTGTCTGATCTTTCTTTTAGGTAGATGAAGTTCCTGATGGAGCTGTAAAACCACCAACAAACAAACTACCCATTTTCTTTTTTGGAACACATGAGACGTAAGTCATTTTAGGTCTAAAGGCAAATCAGAGTTAATTTAGCAGGGTCGTTGGATATAAATTGAAAACAAGTAGAGATTGACTCAAAGAGAAGATAGTAAAGGAATAGGAAACTTAGAATCATTTTTGAACTTTGGGAAAAGTCTTCCAGTCTCCCTTTTAAAATTTATTTTTAGGGTAGAAAAATCAGACACTGTAGGTTTTAACTTTTGGAAGAGATGGTTCCTTAACAATAAAAGAAAACTGTACATGGATCCTCTCAGCAACTAGAAAAATGATGGATGAAAGTAAGTAAAGTTTTAAGTCATTAGAATTCATATTTAGTATAAGTGCTTTGTATAAGGACAACGTGGCACCTTATTTTAGGCTTTGTTATATTAGCCATGCAAAATGGTATAGTGTGGGAAAGGGGAGAAAAAGAAATCTAGATCTCTGTGTGTATTTATATGGTCCTGAGAGATACTGTGACTGCTCTGCTGCCCCTGGTGGATAAATGGGCTGGGAACCCCATTTGGTGAAACACACTAATTTTAAAAATGACAACTGTTGAACTGTTACTTCTAGGTCCATAGGATTACTCAAGGGGCTATCTCATTAATTTCAGAAAATAATATCCTGCATCCCTTTAATTTAATGGCCTTACACTTACTATATATAATCTCACTGGTTTTTACACCTGAAGTAGAATTAACCATAATTTTGGTAAAGTATGCTTATTTATCTGGGACCAGGAGAAACAAAGGTATTGATATTCTAATGAGAATTATATATTCCTAAGAGTATAGTGGCAACATTTCGTTTAATGCTGCTTAGCTACTATATGAACTTTTCTATAACTTCTTTTTACAGCTTAATTGAGATGTAATTTGTGTCATAAGTTTTACTTGTTTAAAGTGTGTAATTCAGTGAGTTTTAGTGTATTTACTTCCATACATATTAGTGGTCATTCTTCATTCCTTCTGCAACCCTAGACAACCACTGTTTTACTGTCTGTCTAGATTTCCCAATTCTGGACATTTCATATTAATGGTATCATACTATGCCATATAGTTATTTTCTTTAAAATACAGTTTTGAGTCCAGAATTGGATTGGCCTTCACCATAATTATTTTCAGTTGGGTTTAGGTATATCCTATATATCAACATTTAATTTTGTAAGAAATGATGAATTACTGATTCCATGGGATAATATGCCATTTAAAAACTTCCATCAATTTATTAGGAAAAGGTATCTTTTAATGAAACACTTGTGTACTATGTATTGGTGCAGGGATTTTCAAAGGGTGGTATCAAGTCAGGTTGCACCAGCAATACAGGGGAGCTTTAGCTATGCAAATTCTTGGCCCCACCTCTGACCTACTGAGTCAGACTGAGGAATGGGGCCCTGTAATCTGTCTAGCAAGCCTTCTAGATGACTTTGATACATGTGAAGTTTGGAAACTTATTAGAATAATGTGAGTAGATATTTCTTAGAATTTTTCAGTTTTATAAGTTTAGAATTCTTCAGACTTAATTTTTATGAAATGGAACAGATTTTTATACTTTTATATATATTCTTATAGTTTTATAGAACACAGTTTACTTTTATGTTAAATTTAGATGAAGAGTGATTGTACCTTCCCCAACATTTAAAAATGAGGGTTTTTACATTGTATCTGTAAATTTTAAATCAAACTACACTAAATAACTAAACTTTCATAAGCATAGTTTGATTATCGAAGACAATGAATTACTAATATTTAAAAAATTAGAGGAAAAAAAGAAATTAGAATGTATTCAAGGAATTGGAATGGAATTTTAAAATTAAGCTAATAGTACATTTTCATTTCGAAATGCACTGTAATGTTTTGTGCCTTAGTGTTTTTATAAATATACCATTTGTCTTTGGAAAGGTCATGCTGCTGTATTTGTCGTTTCGGTGGCTTAACTTTTTTTGTACTTCAGGTTAGTTTTTAGAAACTAGACCTCTGGCCCTGGCCAGTTTGGCTCAGCGGTTAGAGCGTCGGCCTGCAGCCCTGAGAGACCCGGGTTCGGTTCCCGCTAAGGGCACGTACTTCGGTTGCAGTTTGTCCCCGGCCCTGGTTGGTCGTGCGGGTGGCAGCCACTCGATGTGTCCCTTCACGTCGATGTTTCTCTCTCTCCCTCCCTCCCACTCTATTTGTACAAAAAATGGAAAAATATCCTCGGGTGAGGATAAAAGAGAAAAAAAAAGAAACTAGACCTCTGATGATTTGCCTTCTCCCTCCTCCCCACTCAGAAGTTGAACGGTGGTTTTTTGAACCTTTCAGTTTGGATTTTGCATAAACAGGAGTTTATTCTAATGGCCTGTAGTTAGGGAGATGGGCAAGGAAGAACATAGAAAATAAAATGGCAATTTAGAAAATTTTGTTCATAACTTTTATATATATGTACTTAAGATTTTTTGGAACACATAGTTCACTCTCATGTTATATTTAGGTGAAGAATGATCATACCTTCCCCAGCATTTAAAAATGAGAGTTTTTACATTGTCGTGAAAACATCTGTATTTTTTTAGTGTTTTATGACATTCACAGTAAATTCATCCAGCAATCAAGTTTTGCATGTTAGACAACAATAAGTGTGTACCAACTGTGACCATATACTAGGTATCTTAAAACTAACATCTTCAAAACAGATACTTAATAAATGAGACTGACATGGACCCAGTGCTTTTCTGGAGCCAAAAGTCTTGGTGTTTTCCTTGATTACATATTAATCTTTCCCCTTCCTCTCCACATATAGTTAGCCAGCAAGTCTAGTTTTTTTTTTTTCCCTTTAAAGTGCATTCTAACATGTCCACTCTTCTCCATATCCTCTGCTTCAACTCAAGTCCATGCCACAATTATCTTGCAAATAATGTCCTAACCCTATCTTGGTCTAGTTTCTACTCTTCATATATAGTTGATCTTTATATTGCAGTCAGATCACATCATTTCCCTGTCTGTAAACCTTCAATGGCTCCCTTACAAGTGTTACCAACCAACAGAACCTCCAAATTTTATCTCCAAGTGCAGTTTGTGAGACCCTCTATGAACTATCCTATGCTTTTTACCTCTCCAACCTCATCCATTTTTTTTCACTGTTTATAAGTATATTTTATTTTGTCTCAGGTTTTTCTTGCTTGTTTTCCCTTTGTTGGAAAATGCCTTCTTGTTTTTAGTCTGGATCTTAGCTCAAATCCTCCTTTTTATGCTTATTTTCTCTATTGCAATAAAGATTAATATTTTTTTTTTTTCTTTTTCCTCACCCACAAATGAAGAGTGTAGAGAACAGGGACCTTTTCTTGTTTGTCATCATTTACTTAAGTGTCTGGAGCATAGTAGCTGTTAAATAAATATTTGGTAATAGATTGAAAGCTCTATGCCCTAGATAAAATCATTTGTTTATTAGGAATTTGCCTTCCATTGACCACCATTTATATAGTGTTTTAAGCCAATTAAATCAGAAGTCTGTGTTTAAATCCTGACTGCCATTTAACCTGCTATGACCTTGGGCAGGTTACTTAACCTCGTGTCCTTTTATTATTTGTAAAATGGGAACAAGAATATAGTCTACGTCAACTTTGGGGTGCAAATAGGGATATTACATGAAAAATGCTTGGAACAGTGATTGGCATGAATTAAACATGAAATGTCAGCTGTTAATTAAAGATAATATTGCATAGTATTTTTCCATGACTAATACTTAGTATTATAAATTGTTTGATGTGTTTTGTGAGTTTGCTGACTAATTACCACCATTGCTAATTGAGGGAATACTCTCACCTAGGTATATCCACTTAACTAAAGTCTAGAAAATTTAAATGAAGATGGTGTTTTTGCTGCTTTTATCTCCTTACTGCTTTGTTTTTGTTTTTTAATACAAAGAGGTTGGATGCTCAGTTCTAGGAACTTTAGAACTGTCCAGCCTGTTTTAAAACCTGCCTAATGTACAGTGTTAGGAGATGAGGTGAATGGGAGGTACTGGTGGTGTCCAGTTTTTTGTATAACCTGTGCATGAGAAAGGATAAAGGAATGAATTATAGAATAGGATTTTATTTTCTTCTGCACTCATTCTTCTGTACAACTTCTGTCCTCTAGCCAAAGCTGCATGTGTTGGTGTGGGATTTGTATAGTTTTACATGAGCCTAATATCAAATAATGAAGAGAGGAACTTTTTATTCGTATCTCTACTAGCAGGTTCATGGCACAGTGTAGATGTACATTCAATTGTCTATTGAATCATAATTCTATTATAAAAGAATGCATGCTGTTGTAAAATATAAAACCTAGTTGTGAAACAGTGTTATATTTTGTGATTTAAAGAGAAAATAAACAGCAAGTTGGGATCAATTTTTTAAAAATAGAACTTGCTATTTAGTAATATTTAGCAACAGGTAAATGAGTTGTAGGTTTAGTATCTTTTTTTTTTTTTTTTATCCTCACCCGAGGACATTTTTCCATTTTTTTGTTCAGATAGAGCGAGAGGGAGAGAGAGGAAGAGAGAGAGAGAGAAACATCGATGTGAAGGGACACATGGAGTGGCTGCCACCTGCACGACCAACCAGGGCCGGGGCAAACTGCAACCGAGGTACGTGCCCTTAGCGGGAACCGAACCCGGGTCTCTCTGTGCCTCAGGCCGACGCTCCAACCGCTGAACCAAACCGGCCAGGGCTAGTATCTTTAGCTCTGATAAGCTTTCCCATTTTTTATATGCAACTTCTGGTCTACTTTAAAGGAAGGGTTCTAGGTGAGATAGCTGACCTTTTGTGAGGGATGTATGTGTATTTGTGGGTATATACATTGTTTACAAAAAAGAGAATTTAGAGAAATAGCTGCTTTTCTGTGTACTTACAATCTGAAAAATTAGAATACACAGGAAAACTCTTAGGCCTTTAGGAGTATGCCATATAACAACACACTTGGAGGATTTAAGTTCCTTCATAATTATAAAATTAGTACCGCAGTTAATGATTTGTTATTTTCTTAGGATATTTTACATAAGTCTTGGTTATTATGGGCTTCGGCATTGATATTTGAAGTTTGAGTTCTTATTTATGTATAGAGATATAGCATTAGTATTAGTAGATGTTTCAAAGACGACAGTGGGTAAAGGAAATCCTGAAACTTTTTTTTTTTTTTTTTTAATCCTCACCAGAGGACATTTTTTTCCATTTTTTGTTCAGATAGAGCGGGAGGGAGAGAGAGAGAGAAACATTGATGTGGAGGGACACATCGAGTGGCTGCCACCCGCATGACCAACCAGGGCCGGGGACAAACTGCAACCAAGGTACGTGCCCTTAGCGGGAACTGAACCCGGGTCTCTCTGTACCGCAGGCCGACGCTCCAGCCGCTGAGCCAAACCGGCCAGGGCCTGAAACCTTTTTAAGGAACATTGTAAAGATATGAGGCTCTGCTGTTAAAAAAAATCACTTGATGACCTTGCCTGAGTTGTCCATCGTTCTGACCATTGGTTTTCTGGTCTTTAAAATGAGGATTTTTGTGATCTTCTAAGTTTCCTTTCAGCTTGGGAATTTTGTGGCTAAGTTACTTTGAATTACTTCATATTTTTTCATTGTTAAATTTTTTTAAACAACGTAAAAATTATCTACAAAGGAAGCATTTTTTACTCATTTTTTTAGAGACAACTCCTAAACCTGTTAGTGTTTTGATGTTTCCTTTGAGCAGTGGTTCTCAACCTTCCTAATGCCGTGACCCTTTAATACAGTTCCTGATGTTGTGGTGACCCCCAACCATAAAATTATTTTCGTTGCTACTTCATAACTGTAATTTTGCTACTGTTAGGTTTTAGGCAACCCCTGTGAAAGGAGTCATTTGACACCCCCCCCCCCCAAAGGAGTCACGACCCACAGGTGGAGAATCGCTGCCTTTGAGATTTGTGTGCCATTTTATTTTTTAAATTTTACTGTTGAATGTATTACAAATGTGCCTCATTTTACCCCCATTGACCCCCTCCTCCCCAAACCTGGCCCCCTCCTGCCTTTTCCCACACTGTTGTCTTTGTCCATTGGTTATACATAAAAGTTCTTTGTTTTGTTTCTTCCCACCCCCCCAATCTCCCTTCTCATTGAGGTTTGTCATCTAGCAACCAACTTGTTCTTCTTAATCCCTTCACCTTTTTCACCCATTCCTCCAAACCCCCTGCCATCTGGCAACCAACAAAATGTTCTCAGTATCTATGAGAATGTTTCTGTTCTGCCTGTTCATTTTGATTGTAAATTCCATTGTCGATAGATATCTATTCATTGCCTTTTTGTTTGTTCACATATTTTATCTTTTTCTTCAAAAAGATCCTTCAACATTTCATATAATAATGGTTTGGTGCTGATGAACTCCTTTAACTTTTTGTCTGGGAAACTCTTTATATGGTCATCAATTCTAAATGACAGCTTTGCAGGATAGAGTAATCTTGGTTGTAGGTTCTTGTTTTTCATCACTCTGAATATTTCTTGCCACTCCCTTCTGGTCTGCAAAGTTTATTATAAGAAATCAGCTGACAGTCAGTTTTATGGGAACTCCCTTGTAGGTAACCAACTGCTTTTCTCTTGCTGCTTTTAAGATTCTCCCCTTGGCCCTGACTGGTTTGGCTCAGCGGTTAGAGCATCGACTTGTGGTCTGGAGAGACCCGGGTTCGGTTCCCGCTAAGGCCACGTACCTTGGTTGCAGTTTGTTCCTGGCCCTGGTTGGTTGTGCGGGTGGCAGCCACTCGATGTGTCCCTTTCACGTCTATGTTTCTCTCTCTCTCTCTCTCTCTCTCTCTCTCTCTCTCTCTTCCTCCTACTCTACCTGAACAAAAAATGGGAAAATGTCCTCGGGTGAGGATAAAAAAAAAAAAAAAAAGATTCTCCCCTTGTCTTGAACCTTTTGCATTTTGATGATGATGTGTCTTGGTGTGGGCCTCTTAGGGTTCATCTTGTTTGGGACTCTCTGTGCTTCCTGGACTTGTATGTCTGTTTCCTTCACCAAGTTAGGGAAGTTTTCTACCATTATTGTTTCAAATAGGTTTTCAATTTCTTGTTCTCTCTCTTCTCCTTCTGGCACCCCAAGATGCAAATGTTGGCATGTTTGAAGTTGTCCCAGAGGCTCCTTACACTATCCTCAATTTTTTGGATTTTTTTTTTTTTTGCTGTTCGGTTTTTTGCTTCCTTATATTCCAAATGGATGGTTTGCTTCTTGGCTTTACCTACTCTACTATTAAATCTGTATAAATTATTCTTACTTCAGTTAGTGCCTCCGTTTCTGACTGGTCCTTTTTTTTTTTTTTTTTATCCTTACCCAAGGACATTTTATGTTGAGATAGAGTGGGAGTGGGAGAGAGAGAGAGAGAGAAACATCAATGTGAAAGGGACACATTGAGTGGCTGCCACCCACACGACCCAACCAGGGCCGGGTACAAACTGCAATCCGAGGTACGTTCCCTTAGCGGGAACCGAACCCAGGCATCTCCGGACCACAGGCCGATGCTCTCACCGCTGAGCCAAAGTGGCCAGGGCTGACTGGTCCTTTTTTTGCTCGTGAGGCCCTCACTAAGTTCGCTGAGATTCTCACTAAGTTCATTGAGCATCCTTATAAACAGTATTTTGAACTCAGCATCTGTTAGGTTGCTTATCTCCATTTCGCTTAGTTCTTTTCCTGGAGGTTTTTCATTTGGGACCTGTTTCTTTGTCTCCTCATTTTGGTTGCCTCCCTGTGTTTGTTTCTATGTATTACTTAACAAGAGATATGGGGCTAGCTGAGACCAGATGCTCCTGGTTTGAAAGAATTTAGGAAAATCTGAAGCAGGATCCAAGGCAGGCCAATCCTATGGTTAAACAACTGGCAACAGTGTGGGTGGGCCTGAAAGTTGGGTGGGGCAGGGCCTCAGGGAATCACCAGGGTGGGGCAAACAGTGTGAGCCAGGTTGCTGGAGTCCCAGATATGGCAGCTGTCTGCCGCCCAAGGGAAGTGTTCACCAAAGGAACAAAGGCCTCTGACAGCAAATCTGTCCAGGAGAAAGCCCCCTCTCCAGCCCTCGCTCCAATGCCAAACTGCTCAGTTCTTCCCGGTCTGTCTCTGGCGCCCCTTGGGCTGCCTCCCCTCCAAGCTTAGAGGGAGGGAGTCCAATAAGTCTGTGCACAGGGCCTTTAAGAGCAGCTGCCTGGGGCTCCAGCTGCCTCAGCCTCCCTGAGCCTCAGTTCTGTTTTCTTTGCTAGCATGTGGTATTCACTGAAAAATATTTTAACAGCTTTATTGAGATAAATTCATATTCTAAATAATTCTTCCATTTAAAGTTTACAGTTCATTAGATTTTAATATATCCAGATAATGTAGCCATTTGCACACTTCTACAACATGTTCAGCACCCAAAAGAAACCCTATACCCGTTACCAGATACTACCCATGTTTCTCCAATTTTCCCTTCTTTCTTGCCCTAGGCAACCACTAGTCTATTTGCCTTTGTTTTTGTTTTTTTATCCTCATTTGAAGACACTTTTCCATTTTTTATTCAGACAGAGCAGGAGGGAGAGAGAGGAAGAGAGAGAAACATCCCTATGAAAGGGACACATCGAGGGGCTGCCACCAGCACGACCCAACCAGGGCTGGGGACAAACTGCAGCCGAGGTACATGCCCTTAGCGGGAACCGAACCCGGGCCTCTGTGGACCGTAGGCTGACGCTCTAACCACTGAGCCAAACCGGCCAGGGCTCTGTTTGCCTTTGGCTATTTCAAGTAAATGGAGCTGTACAGCATGTGGCCTTTAATGACTGGCCTTTTTACTTAGCATGTTTTTAAGGATCACTATAATGTGGCATGTGATAGTATTTAGTTTATTTTTTGTTAATTCTCACCTGCGGATATATTTTTTCATTGATTTTTAGAAAGAGTGGGAAAGAGGGAGAGAGGGACATTGATGACATCGATTGGTTGCCTCCTGCACCACCCCAATGGGCTGGGGATCAAATTTGTAACCCAGGTATGTGTCCTTGACCAGAAATCAAACCCACAACCCTTCGGGCCGCAGGCTGATCCTCCTAACTGCTGAGGCAAACCAGCCAGGGCAGTATTTCATTTCTTTTTATTTCCAAGTATTCATTGTGTTGATCTACCATATTTATTCATTTATCATATTATTCAAACAATCAGATATCTGGATTGTTTCTACTTTTGCCTGTTACAGATAATGCTGCTATGAACATTTGTGTGGACATGTTTGTATTCCTGTAGGAGTGGAATTACTGGGCCAAAGGGTCACTTTGTGTTTAATCTTTCGAGGAATTGCCAGACTGTTTTAAAATCACCTGACACCATTTTACATTCCTACCAGGAATGTACAGTATGAGGGTTCCAATTTTTCTATATCTTTCCCAAGACTTGTTATTATTTTTCCCATTTATTAATAGCTATCCTAGTGGATGTAAAGTTAGTACCTCGTTGTGGTTTTCATTTACATTTCACTGATAGCTAATGATATGGAGCATCTTTTTATGTGTGAATATTTTTTTAACCTTCTGTATATAACATGATGATGTCTCAGAGGAAGTGGTGCCAACAAAAACAAAGATATTTCACAATGAAGGTAGTGCAAAGGATAAAATATTGGAAGCTGATCATACTTAGGAGTATGACAGTTTGCCAAAACATAGAAAATATGCTCACTCTGTATCATAGGTTATGTGATCAGAAGGCAGCACTGTTCAAACTACTCTTGGTAAGTTTTACAAAGAAATGAAACACTTTAAATCTCAATGTTTCTAATATTTTAAAGTACAAATAAGTACTAAATAAGTAGTTTGCTAATTTTTATTCATTTCCTTGCACACTGTCAGTAGTAGAGTGTTCAAAGTTTTGACAATATTTATAGGTTATGGAACAACCATAATTTTTTCCGTTGTTAAGATTGCCTTGCACATTTTTATGGTCTCATACTGTCATGAGAAGTAAGGAGTGCCTATTTTGAGAAAAGAAAAATCCATGTAAATTTAACTTGTCAAGCCTATAAACACTAAATAGCCTTGTGGTAGAATTAGTCTTCTCTTTAAATAGCTTTTAGGATTAGAATCATAGCTAAAAATATTCCATGCATGAAGATTTAAAACATTTTTCTGTTATTTTATTAAGTATTTAAGATACCTTCCACTTCTTGAATTTCCTGATGCCGCCAATTTTGAGCCCTTTGGAAATTTTGCACTATAAATGAGGGTACTACTGTCTGACTTTCTGCACTGCTGCTTGGTATCCAACTTTTCAGTCTTCTTTCCAGCTTCCAACGTAGTTATATTTGTCTCTTGTCATTTTTGGCCTTATGAGTTGCTTTTGTAGGGTTTTAAGAGAGATTTTGTGTTGACTTGCTTTTTTCTAAATGAAAATATTTTTTATTTTTTTATGTTTCTATTGATTTTAAGGGAGAGGGGGAGATAGAGATAGAAATCTACCATTGATAAGAGAGAAACACCCATCAGCTGCCTCCTGCATGACCCCTTCTGGGGATCGAGCCCACAACCTAGGCATGTGCCCTGACCTGGAATCAACCAGCAGCCTCTTGGAGCATGGGTTGATATTCAACCACTGAGCCACACTGGCTGGGCTATTTTATTTTATTTTTTAATGTTTCTTTATTGATTTCAGATTGGGGAAGGGAGAGGGAGAACGATAGAAACATTGATGATGAGGGAAACATCAATTGGCTGTCTCCTGCATGCCCCCTCACTAGGAATCGAACCAGAGATCTCCTGGGGCATAGGTTGATGCTCAACATTGGCAGGGCTGGGCTATTTTATTTATTTATTTTTTTAAAATATGTTTCTATTGAATTTTTTGAGAGAGAGAGAAACATAGATTAGCTGCCTCCTGCATGCCCCCACCCACCAGGGATCCAGCACATAACCTGGGCATGTGCCCTGCCCAGGAATCAAACTGGGTCTCAGTCCATGGGACGACGCTCAATTCACTGAGCCACACTGGCCAGCAAGGGCTATTTTATTTTTGATATAGGTTTAACTCAAGTAGTTTACTTGGAATTTGAAGCTGATTATGTAGAAAGAATTGTTTTACTGTTTTAACTAAATGTATTAATTTTTCTAGTTTGAGACTATGGATAGGAATGAATGAATGCCTATTAAAAATCTGAATTTCTGGATCAAATGAGATGATGATTTAAGTGTGCCTTAATTGATGTGCAGTTAAAATACATGGATACATTGAATATTCCTCAATTATAGAATTTAAGTAATCTGACTTTTAAATGCAGTGATTATATTGAAATAGAGCTCTAAGTCTCTTTAATTGAAATTTTTATCTTAAAATTTTAAAAAATATTCTAACTGAAATGTTAACTATCATCATTAGATCCCCAATTTTTTAGAATATATATGTATTTTAAATTTTTTTAGAGAGAGAGGAATGGAGAAGGAAAGAGAGAAACATGCATTGGCTGCCTCCTGCACGCCCCCTACTGGGGATTGAGCCCCAAACCTGGGCGTGTGTCCTGACCGGGAATAGAACCAGCTGTCTCTTTGTGCAGTGGGCCAGTGCTCAATCCACTGAGCCACACTGGCAAGGCCAATTTTTTTTTTTAATCCTCATCCAAGGATATGCTTATTGATTTTAGAGAGAGGGGAAGGGGTGGAGAGAGAGAATGAGGTCGATGTGAGAGAGAAACATCAGTTGGTTGCCTCCTGTGTGTGCCCCAATAGGGGCTCAAACCTGTAACCTAGACAGCCTAGACATATGCCCTGACCAGAATTTGAAACCACAACCTTTTGGTGTATGGGACGACATTCCTACTAACTGAGCCACCCAGCCAGGGTAGGTTCCCAGTTCTTAAAGAATTTTAACAGATAAGGAATTTGTGATATATATCTAGTTAATAATTAATAATCTTAAATTTTAGCACATTTTCAAAGAAATGAGTGGTCATTTAGTTTTCCTTTTGCTTTGGAGAATACATGTATAACAACCATCATAGCAAAAAACTCATACATACTGTGTGCATCTACCTTGATAGAATTGACAAGACTTCTACAGAACTGACTGACGTATGGAGATATAAGGGGTAAATGCATCTGTACATGTATACACACAAAAACAATCTCTTTGTTGGTGGATACCATATTTGTTTTTTTAAATTATTTTTATTTGTTTTTGTTACAGATGTTTCTCCTTTTCCCCCCATTGACACCCTCCTCCTGAACCCCCCCGCCCCTTCCCCAGCTTTGTTGTCTATGTCCATTGGTTATGCATACATGCATATAAGTTCTGTCGTTTATCTCTTCTCCCCCAGTACCCCTTCTTCTAGAGTTTTTCAGTCTACCCTACCTCTATATCTGTGGGTCAATTTTGTTCATCAGTTTGTTTAGTTATATTCCACAAATAAGTGAGATCATGTGGTATTTGTCTTTCTCTGCTTGGCTTGTTTCACTTAGCATAATACTTTTCATTTTCAGGTCCCTCCATGTCATCTCAAAGGATAAGAGATCTTTCTTTCTTATAGCTGTATAGTACTCCATTGTGTATATGTACCACAGCTTTTTTATCCATTCGTCTACTGATGGACATTTGGGCTGTTTCCAGATCTTAGCTATTGTAAATAGTGCTGCTAACAACATAGGGGTACATATATTCTTTCTGATAGGTGTTTCGGATTCAATATTTGTGAATTCACTTGCTCACTAAAATTTATTTGTAATTCCAAATCAATACCTGTGGTGCCTTTGTGGTCATGTTGGTGTGCAAAATGGCAAAAAATATGAGTAATGAGTAATTTGATGTACATATTCCTAGCTGAGGCTAAACAAGGCATTGCTGTTGCCTTTTTAAGCTCTTATACTGTAAACAAGTGCCCTTCTTGCAGTCTTATGTAGTGCCATGGCTTTTGCGTATTTTTTTCTCTTTTTATTGATTTTTAGAGGGAGGAAGGGAGAGAGAGAAATGTTGATGAGTGAGAACATCAGTGGCTGCCTCCTACATGCCCCCTACTGGGGATCAGGATCACAACCTGGGCATGTGCCCTGACCAGGAATCTAACCAGTGACCTCTTGGTGCATGGGTCAGTGCTTAACCACTGAACCACACCTAACTGACGCTTTTGCATATTTGTGTTGTTTGTTGGTCATTTTGCTGTTTATAATGTCCCCCAAATGTAGTGCTGAAGTGTTGTTTAGTGTTCATAAGTGCAAGAAAGTTGTGCTGTGTCTTATGGAGAAAGTGTTATAATCTCTTGGCTGATAGTTCAGTGTTAATTACTTTCCAATATTTATTAAATAAGTTGTCTTTAAATAGAAACACATAAAACTATGTATTTTGATTTGTTGAAAAAAAATGTGACCAGAGTCTCTCAGGAACCTTCCTTGTATTTTTTCTGGAGTAGTAGTGCAGTATTTACTAATTCAGTATTTGCAATGTCTTTACAGGACAGAGTTACCACAAATACCAGTATTGACTGTTGTGTGTTTGTGTATGAATGAACCACTTAGAACATCCGATTACCTTATTGAAAAAGTAAAATTTCTAACAATTTTGTTATAAAAATGTACTTGTATAAATATAAAACAAATATATATAGCAATATACTTTATTAACTTTTATGAGTTGTGTAATATACCAAATTACTTTGAAATAAACTTTTATTTGAAGTGCATTTAAATGTATTAATGCAGCCATGTCAGTTTTCATTTTATGTTGTACAATATATAACAGAATTTGCCATTTTAACAGTTTTTAAGCGTCCTGGTCGGTACCCTTAAGTATGTTCTTATTGTTAGGCAACCTGCTTGTTTTTTTATTTTTATTTTTTAATTTATTTTTTTCTTCTCCATTTGTCTGCCATCTTCCACCTCTAGTTTCCTCCCCCAAACTTCCTTGTTTTTTTAAATAGGATTGTGGTTGTAGGAGCTTGTGACTGAATTTTATCAAAGCAATCAGAATTAAGTATACTTATTTGTGTGCACCCCTTTATTTAAGATTTTTAATGCATTTTAGATTAAGAATTTTGATAATTGCATCATATGGTAGTGCTGTTTATTAACTTGTATCTTGATACTGCTTTGCACTCACATTTTTCCTCCTCTCCTTTTTTAGTGCTTTTTTAGGCCCAAAGGATATATTTCCTTATTCAGAAAATAAGGAAAAGTATGGAAAACCAAATAAACGAAAAGGCTTTAATGAAGGTTTATGGGAGATAGATAACAATCCGAAAGTGAAATTTTCAAGTCAACAGGTGCGTCATATTACATGATATTTAGTTTAGTATTATGTGTCCACTCTTGGAGAATAATCACTATTCTGGCTGTAGGAAAAGAAAATATTAATTTAAGAACCATGTCAGTTTCAGATGGTTATTTGTGATGTTGAATATTGACCTTTCATATGTAGATGAACTGATGAAATTATTACCTGCATGGTTAAATAGATCTCAGAAAACTTGGATGTATTGTTGTTAATTCCATCTGATTGAGAGTTTATTTACTATATCATTGAATTTAAAGCCATATGTACTGTTCTTTCAAATTTAGGTTTATAATTTGAAAGGCGTGTTTTCTTATTCATTATAATTTCTTTATTCATAACATTGTATTAGAATATGGTCATCAGATGAATTAAATTAAATATGGGACAAAAGTACTTATAGCACTGTGCAAATTATACTTAAATGTTTTTGGTGTTTAGAAGATTAGCCTTAAACCTCCTTTTTATTCTTTTTCATGTGACCAGAATTTTTGTTCATTTATATTAGACTTGAGGTAGTAAACACTAGGAAGAGTATGAGTAACCTAAAGAAGGAGATAGCAACAAACTAGAAAATTTGCAACTTTCTACTTTTAAATCTCTCTATATTTTTTGGTTCCTTGCATGTGCCATACTTTTTCTTTACTTTGAAAACTTTTCAGGTGCTATTATATCTGGAACATTTAACCCTTTCACTGATGCTCAAGGGCTCCATTAGATAATCCTAAGTGCCTTCATTACCATCCAAAATTTATTTGTTAAAAATTCGCAATACCATATCATAATTGCTCCTGTATTTTATTGCCATAGACTATTAACTCCATGAACAAAGAAGTTGTATGTCCATTGTTGTATGTTGTGGGCAGAGTAGGTATTCATTAAATATTTGTTGCATGAATGTCTCAAGAATAAATGAGTGGTTTCCCATCATCATTGCTTTGACTGTAAAGTGAGTCCAAAGAGGTTGATAGTTTTCTAAAACTAACATTTTTAAAATTTTTAAATCCTCACCTGAGGATATTTTTCCACTTACTTTCAGACAGAGTGGGAGGAGGCAGGGAGGGAGGGAAGGGAAGAGAGAGAGAAAGAAAGAAAGAAAGAAACATTGATGTGAGAGAGACACATTGACCAGGGCTGGTGACCGAACCAAAACCGAGGCACATGCCCTTTACCAGAATTGAACCCAAGACTCTTCGTTCGGAGGGCCAACACTGTACCCACTGAGCCAAACCGGCCAGGGTGTAAAACTAACATTTTATAACTTAACTTGAATCACGTGTCCTATGACTTACCTTGAAGGTCTTTTTCATCCAGATTGCCCAGCGTGGTCACCCTATCCTCTGTTCCTATCTACCTACTTAGTCTTCAGATAGTTTTCACCATATATACTTGGAATTTCCCTTTTAACAAGAAATTACTGGTTGATTGTATGTACGAAACCCAATGATTTTCTGTCTTTAACAAAAGTATGAATGATTGTGCTGTTGTGATGTATTCTTTGTTCCTGACCCAAATACACCCCCAGTGGCACATTCCTAGAGTTTGGGGAAAGCAGTGATGCCCAAGCTTAAATTTATAATTTATCATAATTTATAAATATTTGTATAGTGCTTTAAGTAATTTGGGGGCATTTTTACATTTTTGGTTACAACTTTGTAATTTGTGGTTTATCAGCATTGTCTTTTCTTACAAAAGAGGAAATAGTTTACAGCTTAAAAGACTTGACAAAGGGAACAGAGCTAGAAAGGGGCACAGTTTGGATTATAATGCTATTTTGTAAATCTGTGCTTACCCTCATCTCCCAGTGTGCACTATATTGCCTCTGTTATTCATGTTTTTTGTTAGTATTAATGAAAGTCTAGGCCACTAGATCACCTTCTTAAGTATCTATCACTGGAGTCTTTTGATTTTTTTTTTTTTGCAATTTAATGATGATTATTGAACTCAAACTCAGTACTATTAAATCAGAATCACTTAAGTTTGGGTCTTGGAATCTGCATTTTAAATAAACTAAGTTTGAGTTATAGATCAAAGTCTTTATTTTTTAAATCTTTTTTTTTTCTTTATTGATTTGAGAGAGAGGAAGGGAGGGGGAGAAAGAGCACATCGATTGGCTGCCTCCTGTATGGCCCCCACTGGGGATTTGGCCCACAACATGGGCATGTGCCCTGATCGGGAATCAAACCGGTGACCTCTTGGTGCACGGGTTGATGCTCAACCCCTGAGCCATACCAGCCAGGCCAAAGTCTTTCAGTGAAGCTAGGCTGTATGTCTTAGAGTACATAGTTAAGCTTCTCTCTCCAGAATGTTTCAATAATTTAATACAGTGGAGGTCTGTGCTATTCTAAATCAACTTACATTGTTTGTTGGTTAGAATATTAGAATTGTATTCTTCGTGATTGTACTTTCATTTTGGCCTCACTGTTTTATCATCTGCACTTGTATACATTCAGTTGCAGGTATATAATATGTTATAGGACTTTTCTAAAGAAAACAACATTTAAAAATATTTTTAAAATATGTATATATTGACCTGTGGAACATAAATTTAGAGTACTTTTCTAACTTTCTTACAAACAGGCTTTTCATTTTTCTTCGGTAAAAAAATTTAAAGTTGGTAAATATCTTAGTTTGTGAAATTAATACATTCCATTGTTCTTAGGCATCAGCTAAACAATCAAATGCATCATCTGATGTTGAAGTTGAAGAAAAAGAAACTAGTGTTTCAAAGGAAGATACTGACCATGAAGAAAAAGCCAGCAATGAGGTTTGTTTAATTTCTCTTGTATTCTAAACCTGTTTTTTTTTGCAAGGGAGGAATTGTAAAATGAGATGATTATTTGATCCAAACTAGAAAGTAATTGTTAACGTAGTTAAATAATGAATGAGAAAATATTTTTAAGGTTTATTTCATTGTGTTAATAGTAAGTTACTATTTATTATTAAATTATTTTATTGTAAAATAATTTTACATCTTAAGATGCATGGATGTTTTTATATGAAGTTATTTTGCTGTGTGAAATAGGAAGTCTAACTATAGGAGAGTAGATTACTATTTGTTGGGAATTTTTTTTTTTTTTTGTATGTGCCCGTAGCAGGAACCGAACCCAGGACTCTCTGGTCCGCAGGCCGAGGCTACAACCACTGAGCCAAAACGACCAGGGCTGTTGGGAATATATATATATATATTTTTTTTTAATCTTCACCCGAGGACATTTTTCCATTCTTTGCTCAGGTAGAGTGGGAGGGAGAGAGAGGAACAGAGAGAGAGAGAAACATGATGTGAAAGGAACACATCCAGTGGCTGCCACCCTCACGACCGACCAGGGCCGGGGACGAACTGCAACCGAGGTACGCGCCCTTAGCGGGAACCGAACCCGGGTCTCTCAGGACCGCAGGCCGACGCTCTAACCGCTGAGCCAAACTGGCCAGGGCTGTTGGGAATATTTTTAAAGTAAGGATTGTGTGATGGTTGTACTGGAAAGGACACTGAACTAGAATTTTATTTTATTTGTAATTGTTTTTCTTTATTTATTTTTAGAGAGAGGAAGAGATAGAAACATCAATGAAAGAGAACATCAATGGGCTGCCTCCTGCATGCTCCCTACTGGGGATCGGGCCCACAACCTGGGCATGTGCCCTGACCCCGAATGGAATCAGCGACCTCTTGGTGCATGGGTTGATGCTCAACCACTGAGTCACACCAGCCAGGCTTGAACTGGAATTTTAAAAACCTAGGTTTATTTCTTTTTTTTTTTCTTTATTGATTTTTAGAGAGAGAGGAAGGGACAAGGAGAGAGAGATAGAAACATCAATGAGCGAGAGCATCGATTGGCTTCCTCCTGTGTGTCCCCCACTGGGGATCGGGCCCACAACCTGGGCATGTGCCCTGACCAGAAATGGAAATGGCAACCTCTTGGTGCATGGATCGATGCTCAACCACTGAGCCACATCAGCCAGGCTCTAGGTTTATTTCTAAGTTTTTTTTTTTTTGACCTGTAACAAGAGTCATTTTGCCATTTTAGGCTCATGAAATGGTTATAAGACCATCTCCAAAGTCCCTATGACCTCTTAAAATTCAGAACTGTACTGTAGAAAAAGTGGTTTTATAAACTTATTTATTTATTTATCCTCACCCGAGGACATTTTTCCATTTTTTATTCAGACAGAGCAGGAGGGAGAGAGAGAAACATCGATGTGAAAGGGACACATTGAGTGGCTGCCACCCACATGACCCAACCAGGGCCAGGGACAAACTGCAACCAAAGAACATTCCCTTAGCAGGAACCAAACCCAGGTCTCTCTGGACACAGGCTGACGCTCTAACCGCTGACCCAAACCGGCCAGGACTATAAATTTAAATATATAAACTTTCTGGTGTATTAACAAGTGTAATTTTCAGATTTGATCTGACAGGAATAATATTTTTCTTTTTCTTTTTTGCATTTATTTTCAGATAAGCGGAGGGGAGAGAGAGAGAGAGATAAACATCGACATGAGAGAGACACATCGAGTGGCTACCTCCCACACAACCCCAACCAGGGCCGGGGACAAACTGCAACCGAGTCATGTGCCTCTATCAGGAACCGAACCCAGGTCTCTCTGATCCACGGGATGACGTTCCAACCACTGAGCCAAACTGGCCAGGGCTAATTTTTTTCTTTTTGGCATATACTGGCTATTATTTTGATCTCACAATGATAATGTTAAGACTTTTGATGTTTATAATTTCAAAGATTGGAGAAGCAAAACAGATTTTCCTAGTTGTTTTAGTGAAATGTACTTGTGACTTTTAGTTTAAGAAATGTTCTTTCAGTCTTGGCAAAATTTATTTAATTATTATTATTATTATTATTTTTTTAGGATGTGACTAAAGCAATTGACATAACCACTCCAAAGGCTGCCAGAAGAGGAAGAAAGAGAAAGGTAATTTTACTACTTAAACACAGGGAGCTGAAGATAATTTTTTAGTTGGATTAAGGAAGAGTATATAAAATGAAATCTTACCATTTAAATTTTTGCCTTTTACTCTAAATCCTTTAATTTTTTAAAGGGTAAGTTTTGTTTACTTATCAAAATTGTTTCTTTCCTTTTTAAAAATTTTAATCGCCACCTGAGCTTATGTTTTCATTGATTTTTTAGAGAGGAAGGGAGAGAAACATTAACGTGAGGGAGAAACATCCATTGGTTGCCTCCCATACACATGCAAACTGGTGACCTAGGTGTGTGTCCTGACTGAGAACCGAGCCCAAGACCACCCTTGGGTGCACAGGACAGCCCTCCAACCAACTGAGCCACACCTGCCAGGTGTGTTGGCAGGATAAGTTGAATGGTAAAGAAAATGAACCAATTTTTATATATTTTAATAATGCTGTTTCAGGTTTTAGCTATAAGTGGTTAATAATATAGCCCAGCTGGTGTGGCACAGTGGATTGAGTGTCATCCCATGGACTGAGAGATCCCAGTTTGATTCCTGGTTAGGGCATGTGCTCAGGTTTCGGGCTTGATCCCCAGTGTGGGGTGTGCAGGAGGCAGCTGATCGATGTTCCTCTCTCTCTCTAAAAAAATCAATTTTAAAAAAAAGTTTGGTAATATATACTCATGAGGTTGTTGAGAGAATTAAATGAGTTAACACATGTAATATTCATAATAAATCCTGGTACGCAGTAAGCACTAATAGAAGTGTTATTATTTTATTATTCTCAGAAAATTGTTACATGTAATTATAGTGACAGTTTAGTACTAGGTAGGTACATTGTATGCTTTCAACTAATGTTTCTTCCATATATGAAGTTTTGTTCACTCCTTTTTCTGACCTGTTTTTGTCTCAGGCTGTTATATACCAAAGATACAAAGAAAATTAAAAATAGTTCAGTTTCTTTTGAGGAAGTAAAATGGGAAAACTAATTACAGTGGCTTTTTATCCTGTGTGGGAGGTATGTGGAAGAGGCCATGATAACTTTTAAGATTTTAAATGATAGGAAGAATTTTGTCTGGCTGCTGAGGGCAGGAAGGACATGTGAGGCAATTAGAATAGCATATAGAGAAAATATTATTTCAAGCATTTCAAGTATTCCATTTCAGATAAAGTGAGAGGGAAAAGGCACAAAGAATTATTTGGGACAGCTTTAACTTAGAGAAGTGCTGGGAAGCCAGTGAATCACTATAAATTTTAGATGTATTATCTTAAAGCAGTATGGCCCTGGCCTGTTTGGCTCAGCGGTTAGAGCGTTGGCCCTCGGACCAGAGAGTCCTGGGTTTGGTTCAGGATAAGGGTACATACCTCGGTTGCATTTTGTCCCTGGCTCCTGTTGGGGTCATGTGGGTGGCAACCAGTCGATGTGTGTCTCTCACATTAATGTTTCTCTCTCTCTCTCTTCCTCCCTCTCTCCGTCCCGTGCTATCTGAAGGTAAATGCAAAAATGTCCTCAGGTGGGGATAAAAACAAACAAAAAAATAACAATAAAATAAAAAGCAAAAGAGTCCGGCCGGTGTGGCTCAGTGATTGAGCGTCGACCCATGCACCAAGAAGTTGCTGGTTCAATTCCTGGTCAGGGCACATGCCTAGGTTGTGGGATTGATTCCCAGTGGGGGGCATGCAGGAGGTGTCCAATCGATGTTCTCTTTCATCGATGTTCCTATCTCTCTCTAAAATCAATAAAGAAAAAAATATGCATTGTATATGATGGGAATTGGATTGGGCTGGCAATACCAGTTTACTGGTTAATTTATTCAGATTTTAGTACTAACTTCACTGGCCCAGGCAGAGAATTGAGCAGTGAATTAAAAAGATAAGGTCTCTGTTTTATTGAACTTACATTTTTGTTGAGACAGATAATAAATACATAAAACAAGAGAGTTCCTAAATGGGGAGTTATGATAGTGACTTGGTAATTAAGTTATGGAAGACTTTTTTTTTTTTTTTTTTTTTTTTAATCCTCACCTGAGGACATTTTTCCATTTTTTGTTCAGATAGAGTGGGAGGGAGGGAGAGAGAGAGACACCGAAAGGGACACATCAAGTGGATGCCACCCGCAAGACCAACCAGGGCTGGGGACAAACTGCAACCGAGGTACGCGCTTTTAGCGGGAACCGAACCTGGGTCTCTCTGGACCGCAGGTTGACGCTCTAACCGCTGAGCCAAACCGGCCAGGGCATGGAAGTCTTTATTAAGGAGTTAGCATGAGATTGGAAGGAGGAACTTTATAAAGTGGTGTTTTTGGTAGTGTAAATGAGAAGTGAGATTTAAGTGCACTTGAAGTATAGTTGATAGTTGATTGGAAGTGGGTGTGAAGGTTGGGGGGAGGGATCTAGGATTACTCTAAGGTCTTGGCTTGGATAACTAGATTAGATACTGAGAATGTAGGAGATGTTGATTTGGGAGCAGAGGCATGGGGAGGAGGAATTGAATATATAATATATATTATATATAGATATATATATTTCTGACACTAAAAGGGGGAAAAGGTAAAAGTCAAAGATGCCATTAGTGATATAAAGATAGAATACTAGATGAAGTAGTTGAGGTAGAAAGTTTACTGGGAAGAATGCAGAAATGAGAATCCTGAGTGAATATAATAGAGATGAAAAGTTATTACTTTGTAAAATTACTGTTGAGAATGAACTGTCAGAAGAAAAGCTAGGAGAGGACGAATATCAAAAAAGAGAACAGAATTTTAAGAATGAGGGGGAGTGGTCAGTAGGGCCTTGATGTAGGTTTCCAGTAAGATATGTAACAGGGTACCTTAAGGTCAGACAGACAGATGAAGTGTGCTGGTGAATAAAATGTGTCATGTTAAAGTGATCCTATGTTTTTGAAATCTTCGAAGGGAAGGAGAAAGAAGGCAGCAACAGGGATTTGTATGGTTAAGGGAGAATGTTTAAAGTGAAAAAACTACAGTAGAGGAATGAATGCGTCTTCGCAAAACTTAGGAAAGATCCAAGATGTGGAAAGATTAATTATTGTATGTAAGGACATACAGGATGAGAGAGAAGAGAGGGCACATTTGAAAGAATTGACTTACCAGGAGGAAGGAGATGGACATTTCATCCTTTTTAACATCGAAGGGAAGTGTAGACATGGTGTACACAATTAAAAATTTCTAGGGAGACTTGGAAATTCCTTCCTGTTGGCCTCAGTCTCTCCCTTCTTGTGCATTCAATTCAAAGCAAGGCTGCATGCATGGTATAGGCGGGAAGAAAGAACTGAAAGTTTATGCTAGTGAGGGGACAAGAGGAGGGTATTGCAAAAGATAGATCCTAAATGAGATTGCATATAATGAATGCATGTTTGTATATTTGTTTCAGGAGGGCTCAACAGCAGGAAAAACAGAGTTTTATAGTAATCCTCTGTTGGAGATTTGTGGGATAGGTGCAGCAAAACAACAATGTAGAGAGCTTGAAAGTGCATAAAAATACTAGTCCCATGAGGTGTATGTGTGGGGTGATTAGATCATGAAGGGAGTAGAGCTAGAAAGTGGGGAAATGGAGAGAAAATGTGTCAGAGAGTTAGAGGTTTCAGTGAGACCATGTAAAATAAGGAGAAATTTAGTCAATATTATCAAGATATATTAATATATGTACATGTTGAATAATATAGTAGTCTTTTCTCTGGATTAAATATTTCTTATTCTTTGATTATATTTTCATGAGGAATGAATTTTACTTGAATGATTTTGCCATAAGTTAAAAAACATGTTCATAGTTGAGCTGTTTTTTTGCTTAGGATTAGTGTTATTTTTATTTATGGTATTAGTTATTGATGAACTTGTTACCTCTTACTGGTATGTCATCAAAAGATCCATTCTACCTGTAAATTCATATGTGATGTCTTGATTTATTTGCAAAAGAAGAAAGTGTAAGTGAAGAGGTTTTATTTTGAACTGAAGAGCTCATCAGTTTGAACTGAATTTTTAGCCTTGATGCCTCAATAGAAAATTAACTCTCATAGTCTTGAGATCTCAATCTTTGATATCTGAGGAGCTGCCTGACTCCCTACCCCCAAGTTACTGAATCAGAATTGGGGTAGGGGTAGATGGTTTGTAAATGCTTAAAATTCTAGAAATATAACCTGAGCTATTTAGTAACAGTTTCTTTGAGAACAATTCAAGGGTTATGTTAGATGAGTTTATTGACTTTTTAATAATGCTTATATGTATTATATTCCAATTACAAAAGCGAAAATAATGTTTAAAAAACAAAAACAAAAAGGAAATGGATAAACTCTTAGAAAAGTTGGATTGCTGCCATGGCAGGTTTGGCTCAGCAGTTAAGAGTGTCAGCCCTCAGACTGAAGGGTGGCAGGTTTGATTCCCAGTCAAGGGCATGTACCAGGGTGGCAGGTTCAAACCCTGGCCCCCAGTCGGCTTCACAGGGAGGCAACCAATGGATACGTTTCCCTCACATCGATGTGTCTCTGTCTGTCCCTCTCCCTCTCTCCCACTCTATCTAAAAATCAATGGAAAAGTATCTTAGGGCAAGGATTAACAACAAAAAAGAAAAGAGGGATTGCTGAGTAAGATTTGCATATTCTTTATTGCCAGTATTCATTCATAAAGATATTCCTTCAGAAAGATGTTACCAGTTTATTGATCATTACTTATTGATCACCAGTAATCAATATATGAATACTCCACATCCATGCCAATATTGGGCATTATCTTGTAAATGTTTGCAAATCAGATTTTGAGTAAAAGATTTCTAATTTTTTCATTAATAAGATTGGATTGTGCTTGTTTTTGCTTTATTGCCTTTAAGTTGCTCTAAAGTTGAATGCTATATAATTCAGGGTGGGGAAGCAATTCTCTTCACTGTTTCTTCCCTTTTCTATTATGATGAAGATTGTACTTTCTTTCTCATTAGTGTTTCCTACCCTTTGTTCTACTCTAATACTTAAATCAATTAAATTGATTTTTATTTGTGTCTGTTGTCCCCTGGGGACATTATAGTTTGCAAAGGGTCATTGGGATTTCTTATTTTCTACATGGTAATAAATCTCCCTTTATAGAAAATAAGGATAACAGATCTCAGCCTGGCTGGAGTGGCTCAGTTGGTTTAGCATCTTCATGTGCAGGGGTTACAGGTTCCTGGTCAGGGCATATATATGCATTGCTGGTTCCATTCCTAGTCGGGGTGTGTATGGTCGGCAGCTGACAGGAGGACAACTGACTGATGTTTCTTTCTCACTCTCCCTCTTTTCCTCCTTTTCTCCTTCCCTCTCTCCAACCATGTCCTCAAGTGAGGATCAAAAAACAAAAGAATAACAGATCTCAGTTCAAAAATAAAATGTGGCTCTGACCAGTTTGGCTCAGCAATTAGAACATCAGCCCTTGGACCAAAGAGTTGCGGGTTCAATTCCAGTCAAGGGCACATACCTCAATTGTGGTTTGGTCCCCGGCCGTGGGTCATGCGGGAGGCAGCCAGTCAATGTGTCTCTGTCACATCGATGTTTCTCTCTTTTTTTCTCCCTTCTCCCCTTCCTCCCACTCTATCTGAAAATGGATGGAAAAATATCCTCGGGTGAGGATTTAAAAAATAAATAAAAATAAAATGTGTACATATTAATAAAGTTAAAAAAATCAGCACTTAATTTCTTGCCTTTTCTAATATTAGAATATTAACTTGGGTTCTATGTTATAAGTATACAATGTAAAATGCTAGCATTTTTAGATATTTAAAGTACATTTATAAGCAATGTGTGGGTTGTTACAGTGTAATTACATTATACTTTGGTCACTCTTCTGCACCGAGAATATTATCTTTATTTTTCCAAATTATTTTTTTAGGATGAAAATATCTAAAAAGTAAAGTTTTTGGTTTTTTTTTTTAGAATTGTTCCCTAGGATCATGAGCTAAGTTTGAGGATTTCACTTGATGAGTCAGCTGTTCAAAAATAAAGAGCATATGGAAATTATGCTTATACTTGAAATTGTTATCTTAGAGTGGCATAATTTGGCAACTGACTAAAATCTGAATGGCTACTATTTACTAAATTAAGTTAATTAAATCTTTGTGATTCAGGCAGAAAAACAAGTAGAAACCGAGGAGGCAGGAGTAGTGACAACAGCAACAGCATCTGCTAATCTAAAAGTGAGTCCTAAAAGAGGACGACCTGCAGGTAGGATTATTAATGTTAAAACTCTCGCTTATGGTTAATGTTACAGATCATTTAAGTGTTGTGCCTCAGATACTGTGGAATAATAGGCAACTGATTATGTATAATACACAAGTTTTAAAGGAGATCAACTTAGTTTCTGCTCTGTGTGTTGAAGTATTTACATTTGAAATAATTGCTTGGGACTTTTCCTTTTTCTATTTTAACCCTTTTATATTTTCACCTAATAGTGGCACATGAGGTGGTGGTGAGGTTTAAATTACATGGATGATGGGTTTATTTTACCCCTTACTGTAGAGAGCATAGCTTTTAAAATGGAGTCATAAGAAAGCAAGAGAAATAGCATTTGAGTAAATAAAGCTATAATATTTTAAATGATTGCATTCTTTGTTTAGAATCTTTACAATATGCAGCTATCCTCAGCAGTGAATTGTGATACAAATTTTCAAAGATGTGAATGTACATATACACATAATATGTATATGAATATTGGATATAAGTGCTGCTGTCATAATTTTGTGATACTATTAAAACAACAGTGAAGGATGTTCTTTTAAGCCCTCTTATAATTGAAAATTACTTTGTTAATTTATCTCTTCAAATTTTTAATTGTTGTTCACTTGAACCACTGGGAGGGGGTATTATCTTTAAAACTTAAAATAACAGTATCTCTAATAAACCACTAACTAATAGTCTTAGTATATAGGGGTGAGCAAAAATAGGTTTACAGCCCTGGCCAGTTTGGCTCAGCGGTTAGAGCATCGGCCCACAGACCAGAGAGACCCAGGTTTGGTTCCCGCTAAGGGCACGTACATCGGTTGCAGTTTGTACCCGGCCCGAGTTGGGGTCATGTGGGTGGCAACCACTCAATGTGTCTCTCTCACGTTGATGTTTCTCTCTCTCTTCCTCCTTTTCTCCCTCCCACTCTGTCTGAAGATAAATGCAAAAATGTCCTCTGGGAAGGATTTAAAAAAAAACTTTACAGTTGTTGATATGGTTATGATTATTACAATAGCTTTAGTCAAAAGAATGTGACAGTGCACTTAAGTATAGTCTCTTAAGTGCTCAATTGCTGGCCTTCACTATTTACGCATTCTTGTAATCTGTTTGCTATATACTCCAGCACACTTTCACACAGAGTTCTTTATTGCCATCAGTAAACCTACTTTTGCCCACCCTTGTATATCATTTGTAATTTTTCTATATGAGATTTGCACTTGAAGGGAAATCTGGTAGTTACAGGTTTTTTTTCCCCCCTGTGAATGTTAGCTACAGAAGTCAAGATTCCAAAACCAAGAGGCAGACCCAAAATGGTAAAACAGACCTGTCCTTCAGAGAGTGACATGTGAGTTCATTTTTAATGTATAAATAATTATGTAATAAATTAGACATTTGACTTTAAATAAACAAATCTCTTCACATTTTTATCAGTTTCATTTTACAGGATATTTGTTGTTATTCCATATTTCTAAAAATTATGGGGAAACCGTTTTTATTACATTAAAATTGATTTAAAAAATAGATAATGCAAGGTAAAATCTGTAATAGGGAATTGGGCAAAATAGTGTGTTTGAGGAAATTTTATACAAAGGATTCTTGAAGCAATTTCCACAAATATTTTTCAAGTTCCACCAGGATAACTTGCTTAAAAATAATGCTGAAATTATTTTTAATGCAGATGTGAAATTTTAAAGTATTTTGTAATGATAACTTTCAGTTATCAGCAAAATAATCAGGTTTTTCCCTCCTATGCTGACTTTTCTGGGTAGAAACTTTACCAGAAACAATGTATGTTTAGACAGAGGACAGAACTTGTTTGTAGCTGTTGTGTTTAAGATTTTATAGAGAATGCTCAAGTGTGTAATACATCACTTAAGAACAGATTTACAATGCTTTGAATGAATTTTAGTTATAGAACACTGGAAGTTGGTACTTTTCAACCAAAATGTATTTCAAGTGTTTTATTTTACTGCCAAACTAACTACTAACGTATTCTCAAAAATGGCACAAATTTACAACATAGTTTTAACCACTGTAGTGAAATTAAGTTAGATACATATGCAGGTGAGTTTGTTTTTGTTTTAAAACACACCCAATAGATCTCATTCATTCCAACCCTTAGATGAATCATGGCATTAGGCACAATGTATTCTAGGATTTCATGATCAACTTAAGGCCTTACTCTGGAGACTTAGGAATGGAAAACACACATTATCTGCTCTCCTTTCCCCTTTAGACACCCATGTAAATCTGTGATAGGGAACCACAATAAATACTCCCGTTTGAAAAGGAGAACTTTACAAGGTACAAGGCATCGTTGGTAGGAAATCTGAAATTATTTTGGGAACATACTGTGAGATTCCCCCCTATTTTAGATCTAAGGAATGTTTGCTTGATCATGCCCCAGTTTCCCCTGAGAGTATCTTCCTAGTCCATTTCTCTCCTTGGTTTTGGCTGATTCCTCTGAGAGTTCTATACTTTTTCATCATCCTGAGTTGCATCTGAAAAGGTCATTGTAAAATGTTAGCATCCTTATCAACTAAGCAGTTCTCAGTCTGCTTTCAGACGATGAGAAGTTGGGGGCCCAAGGTTCCTTTTTATATCTCCATTACTTTTGATGTAGTCTGGTGTCACTTTTGGTAATAATACTTTATTGTTAGTTTGTTTGTCCATATTGCATTCTAGTCAGCTTCGTGTGCAGTGTGGTCTCACTCAAGCTACTTTGAGTTTATAGGTTTTCCTGAGAAACCATCTCTTGGTCTCTGTTTCCATTTGTTCATCTGAAGGATCAAGGTAGCTTAATTTTAATTCTTCAGGAAAGGCTGGCAGCTTACCCTTGATTGGATTTTTGGCCCAGTCTTTGACTTTGAAAATCTTTTACAGGTTTGGAGGCCACTTTCAATACTAAAATGCATGGAATTTTTAGTTCTCCTTCATCTTCGTATTCTTTTTTTTTTTTACTTCATTTTTTATTTCAAGTACTCTATTAAATTTATCTTGATAACCAACTCAATCCAAGCATTCTATCCTGAAACCTCTTTACCCATTTTCTTGAGTCATCATATGTTACAGTTTTACCCATTGTATAATAATGTATTAGAGTTCAGTTTCCCAGCCTCAAAGCCAGGTCACATATTTTACGTTTTTGTTACTGGTATAACAGCTTTTTGCTGAGGTAATGGAGAACCCCAAAGTAGCAGTAACTTAGTATATTTATTTTTAATTCATTTTATATGTATGCTGGGCATTGGCAATAGCCACTCTTGGCTGTGTGTCTGGGCACTAATTCAGTGGACACAGCTAAATTATATAAGCTGTTTTAGAACTTCTGTCCTCCATGAGAACAGCATGTATATCTGTCAGTGATAGCTTCTTTGTAGTGGGTCCGGAAATGACAAGACAGTGGAATAAGCCCTGAAATCATCTCATAATGCTTGTGTAAAGTAAGAAATATTTGTTATAAGCCACTGAGATATTTAGGGTGTGTTTGCATTAGGTTTTGTTTATAGTGTATATTAAGACTAAAGGAATTTGCAAATACAGTTTTCCTATTGTAACTTGACCTATTCAAAAAGGAAGTTGTCACTATGGGGAAATCTGTTTTTCATGGAAGGTGGTAAGGAGGACCATTGGGACAATTATTTGTAGCAAGCGGTGATCATTACATTTATGAAAATTCTCTGCTTTGATAATGTTCATAAAACCTTAAAATAATAATCCTATTTCTTATGACCTTATATTTTCTAATCATTTTTTAAAAAAAAACAACTATGATATTCCACTGCGTGTTACAGTAATTCTTCAGATCCACCCCATTTATAAGCTACATCCTTTTAAAAACATTATCTTTTATTGTTTCGACCATGTGCAAATTATTGGTAAGAATACATTGCTAGAAGCAGATTTGCTGGGTCAAAGGTTATTTGTATTTTTAATATCTGCGTCCTTCCATGGGGTGGGTTAACATCTGGGGGAGGCGACTGGTCAGTATCTAGTAAGAGCCATGAAAATGCTTTTTATATTTGACTATCCCCATCTCAATGAAATTGATTATTATCAAGATACTCACATTTGTGGAAATGTTGAATAAAGTTAAATTTATTTCATGCTTTTTCGTCCTTTGATTAAAAGTAAAGGCAGAATAAGAATTTAAATTACTTCATGCAGTGAGCAGTTGACCGAAAAACAAAGCTGGGGGTCTCAGAGCAGCTTCTCTTGGCTCCTGGACGAGCAGGTGGAGTGGTTTTTCAGACACAAATTATCATCTTGTCTTACCCTTCAGATTCACTTCGCAGATCTCTTGTGAGACAGGAATAAATGGTGTGGAGCCAGATGTGATGTCTCCTTTATATAGGTGATTTTCATAAAATTTGGAAGAGTGATGGGTGTCAGGGGCCAAAGATTACAAAACTAAAAACACTGTTCATTGGCAAGATGACCTTAAGCAGCAAAATCATCTTATCTCTGATGGTTCAAAAGCACACCTTTGGGATGTGCACATGGAATATAATTCTCTGTTGTTTTCTCACCCAAGCTCAGAAGGTGTGTTTTATTGTTGCTTTACTTTTTCAGTGCCCTACCATTCTGGTTTTCAATTCACAGGAAAATCAATGAGCTGCTGTTGCATGTGGTACACAGGCAGCGACATATTATATAGTGCACAGTATTGGCAAGGTTTTCAGAATTTCAAAACCAAGCAATTCAGCAGTATAGCCTACACAATTTTCCTAAAACTAGTGTGGAAAGTGAGTTTATTTATATGGGCTCTAAAATCCATGTAGAAGAGCAACATCCAAGAATAACAAAGACAATATTCAAACAGAACAGTAAGAGAAATTTGTCCTAACAGACAAAGAGACAATGTATATAACAATCCAGAGAGTGTGGTACTGGTGCAAGGAGAGAGAACTGGAACAACTGAGCAGAATTAAGAGCCCAGAAACAGACTCAAGCATATATGAAGTCTAAATATATGATAGAAAAGGCACAGCAAATCACTAATCATTAAACATCTCAGCTCCTGAAGGCCATTCTAGAGTTCTTGCCACTCGGCAGCCCCCATAGGCCCTCTCACATCATAGCAACTTACTTTTTCTTTGACAGACACAGAATTTCTCTCATGCCTTGAATCTCTTTCTTGAGGAAAAGCTCATTTCCTTTAGAAGACTCACCTGATTAGGTCAGGCTCACTCAGGATACATTTTTTTTTCTTTTTTTCTTTCCTACAACGAGATATAATTGACAAAATTGTAACATATTTAAAGTGTGCAATGTGATAATTTGATAAGTGTATATAATTTGAGAAAAGTCCCACTGTGTAGTTTATAAACACATCCACCATACTTATCCACGATAGTTACCATGCTGTACATTAGATCCTCAGACCTTATTCATCTTGTAATAAAAAGTTTATACCCCTTTACCAATTTCTCCCTATTTTCCCCATTCCTCTGTCATTGGTAGCCAACATTCTACTTTCTGTTTCTATGAGTTTGCTTTTGGTTTTTGTCTTTTTTTTTTTTAAGAGTCAACATAGAAGTGATGCCATGCAGTGTTTGTCTCTTTGTGGTTTGTTACACACACACACACACACACACACACACACACACACACAGAAACCCATTTGACATTTGAAAATAAGCATACCTAATGATAGTTAATGTGACAAAATTTTTCAAGAGATAGAGGAATTTTTTTCATATGCTTAATTGTCCATATAGTTTATAAGTTGGGAGCCTTTTACCTTGCAAAGAATATTTCTTATAATTCTAAAATAACTATATTTGATAGAATGTAGTTCACTTCTGCAATTGTCCTTTTCCAGTATCTCTACTTTCAAATATGTACAATAGAAGTTTAAAAGGTCCAGGGATCTCACCTATCTTACATACACACTGCTATATTCTGTCAAGACAGTGGTAACCTGGCAAGTAAGATAATACTTGAGATTTTTTTCAGTGAATGAGTCACATTATAAAAAATTTATAAAAAAAAAACAAGGGGAAGCATTTTTCTGTTACCCCAATGCCATTGTAATTTTTGTATCTTGTAATTTATATTAAAAGGATGTTCTTTTCCATTAGTGACTGGATCCATTATATTTTACTTAAAAATTTTTTTAATGTTTTTAAATTAAAAAATAAAGTATAGCGTATTGTTTTCTAAAATAGTTATTTTGACTGACTGGGAGAATTTGGTTGAAGTATTAATAGTAACATAAAAGTTTATTTTCCATTGTTGCATCCTCTAAAATAGGGTAACTGAAGAAGACAAAAGTAAGAAAAAGGGGCAAGAGGAAAAACAACCTAAAAAGCAGCTTAAAAAAGATGAAGAGGGCCAGAAGGAAGAAGATAAGCCAAGAAAAGAGCCAGACAAAAAAGAGGGGAAGAAAGAAGTTGAATCAAAACGGAAAAATTTAGCTAAAACGGGGGTTACATCAACCTCTGATTCTGAAGAGGAAGCAGATGATCAAGAAGGTGAAAAGGTAGAATGTTTAACTATCAAATAGAATATTTGTTTTATTTTTAGTTTAATATATAGTTCTTAATAAACTCAGTTATCTCTGAGAAAGTCTATATATGTGATTATAAGTTAAACTGAATTTACCATGTTAAAAAGCTTATCTTTATTGTACATTCTAAATTTATCTTTTCAAGATTACGATATGAACATTAAGTACTATAAACTTCTTTAAGTTTATTGGAATGACATTGTTTAATAGGATCATATAATTTTCAGGTGTACATTTCTATGATACATGATCTTTATATAATAACTCCACCTATATAGAAAGGAAAGTAGAGATTAAGCCAAATGGGTTATAAGCAGTGAAGGCATCTAGATGTAAAAGGGTACCTTTATATATAGATTTTTATTATTTGCCCCACTGAAATTCTTACTCTTGAGGCCTACTCTCTACATTTTATTAGTAGTACTTTATTTGGGTGCAATAGTTGCTTAGGAATTTCATTTAAGCTATGCATCCTTTTCTGTGTATAGCCTTGGAGATCTGTAGACCCAGTTTGTAGATATTTTATTATTATATGATTACTTAATACTTTAGAAGCCAAAACTTAAAATTTTTTGAGCAGTGTAACTATCAGTAAACAGGTACTGAAGTAAAAATAATAGTGTAGAGACAAACAGCCTGACACATACTTCATTTTAAATATTTTTTTCTTTATTTATTTTAGAGAGAGAAATAGAAATCTCGATGAGAGAGAACATTGATTGGCTGCCTCCTGCATGCCCCTCACTGGGGATTGGGCTCAACCTGGGCATGTGCCCTGACCAGGAATCGAACCAGTGACCTTTTGATACATGGGTCAACGCCTAACCAGTGAGCCACACGGGCTGGGCTGTATAATTCATTTTATTTTATTTTTTTGTACGTGCCCCTGGGGGGAACCAAACCCGGGACTCTCTGGTCCAGTGAGCCACACTGGCCGGGCTGTATAATTCATTTTATTTTATTTTTTTATACGTGCCCCTAGCGGGAACCAAACCCGGGACTCTGGTCCGCAGGCCAACGCTCCAACCGCTGAGCCAAAGTGGCCAGGGCCTGTATAATTCATTTTAAACAAAGGACATCCTATAGTAGTGCAGAAAATAGATTTTAATTCCCAAAATCATCAAGGAAAATTTCAATTTAGCAACAACATGTATAATTCTGAGATTAACTAAATCCAATTTAATTCTCAAAACAGAAGAGGAAAGGAAGAAACTTTCAGACTGCTCATAGAAGGAATATGCTGAAAGGCCAACATGAGAAAGAAGCAGCAGATAGAAAACGCAAGCAGGAGGAACAAATGGAAACTGAGCAGTAAGTATTTTTTTATTCTACATTTTGATTTCTTTCTAAAGCTAGCATGACATTTTAAAACAATGGAATCTCATTTTCCAGACCTTACGAAGCCTTTTTAAAGAAATTACTTTTCCCATGTGATAGGATAAAATCTTCAGTATTTGATGATAATCATGTTTCAGGCTCCATATTTTTTTTCTAAGAGGATGAAATTCACCAAGGGTAATTACCCTCTGAATTATTTTTAATTTAAACTCAAAATGCAGATAAGATTTAACTGTTAGTAGTTTTGTAGAAAATGTCTTCATCCTCTACTAAAGAGTGGAATTGAAATAGCCTTATTTATTATACCACCAGCAGGCCTCTCTCAAAAGACCAGCAAAAATAACAAAAGCACAGTTGGAAACCCAAAAGCCAGTACAGTAAATTTAAAGGCTGACAGGGTTTGCATTAGACGTGTGTAATATAAATCAAGTTCTCTTAGGTTTTCATATTTGAAGATAATATATACTTAACATAGGGAACTTTTTCCTTTAATTTTATCCTATGAAATAATTTTATTTAAAGGAAAATAGCAATGACAATGATAATTAGGCTTCATGTGTTACATTTGTTTTCCTAGTTATCTTTAGACTGTCACTTCTGAGTTCTTTGTGAATCATCTTGCATTATTCTGGTTAGACCTTTTTTGGTTTTAGTGAGGTGATGTTAAAAACTTGCTCTAGGTTACTAAGACAGACTTGATAAGCAGTAAAATTCTTTAGAGTACTCGTTAAAAGTTTTGTACTTTTTCTTTACAAGTATAGCATTTGACTGCTTTCTTAATTTGGAGGATATATAAGCAGTTTCAGCTGCATGAAGGAGTAATAAAAACTGATCTAAAACTCAGAAATGTTACTCCCTCTTATCTGTTAAGACTTGGACCATTTCTGTGAATATTAGTTATTTTTTCTTCCTGTCCTTTTCAATTCTTTTCATTGAAAAGTTTTGCATTGTTTGTTTTTTACCTTATTGTGCTCTCCAAATTAAGATATAAAATTAGACATTGCTTAGTAAAAAAATCTAACCCAATCCTTCCTTAATAATCCAAAGTTATTTTTATGTATTTCAATTTCTTTTTGAATGTCCTCCGAATGTAACTTTCTCAAATTCTAATATTTGTGTTTTCTTTCCTTCTCCTGTTATTACAAAACTTTGTACTTGGACAGTTTTGCTCTGTAAAGCATTTCAGATGCAGCTTGTATGAAATGCATTATGCAAAATAAAGTTTATTGTATTGTATTCCCAGCCAAACAACATGTAATCTACAGTAATAAAAAATATATCTCATTTTGGGCTCAAAGCATTAATCCAGTTACTGAAAAGAAAATACAAGTGGAGCAAACAAGAGATGAAGATCTTGAGACAGACTCATTGGACTGAATTTCCCCCTCCCCCCCTTTGATGGAAGAATGTTCCAGATTCTAAATTGAGGACTTCATTAATGGCATTAATACTGTGTTATGATTGTTAAATTTCCTGTAAGGTACACACTACATACTAAGGTCGGCAAAAGTTTTTTTCCAAGCTTAAAATGAAGCTTTGTGTATGAAAAATTAGAATAAGCTGAAAAGATGGTGGTTGTACATTATTTCATTTAGAAAATATAAAAATTAATTTTGTTTTGAAGTTAGGTGTTGAACTGGAATAGCTATTATACTCCAGATAATGGGGCAGTTGTGCCCTTCCCTTGACATTCCTTTGTTGTTTAATTCTTTAGAATCTTAATTGTTTTTTTAATCCTGAGAGATTAAATATAGCCTTGTTAAGAACACAAAAATGAAACTGTAATCAAAATTTTAAAATAAAGTTTTTTTAAAAAAAACACCCTGATTTTTAGATATTTTTTGTTCTTGTCTATTTGAATTGGTTTACAATAAGGCTCAAACTCCAAGCCAAGGTACTAGAAATTAATACTTCATTTTTTAAAATGGTTATTTACAGTAACATGGTACCTTTTCATTTGTGAAATGGTATGTAAATGTTAGTGAATATCATCTAAGCTTGATATATTGGCAAAAAGCATTTTTATAAAATACTATTATCTTTAAACAGCCTATTTAATGTGGAAATGAACTTCAGACCCCTGATATTACCCTTTGGAGATGTGGGAACAATTAAATGTCTTTTATGACATGTTACTTTTTAAAGTAAGTGTGATGTGGAATTTACAAAACAATTGTAGGCATTCTCTTCTCACTATGGCCCGTTTGTCCATAGGCCCTGATAACTGGTCTTGTAACAATACACTATTTATTGCTGGAAAAAAAATTTCATCATGTTGACTATTAAAATTTTATTTGTGATGCCAATGAAACATTAGACTGTTCTGTTATTTTAGCCTGTTTTTTCAAATTCTGAGTTGCTTATATGTACAGTCAATGCTATGGCATTGCAGTTATAAGAATTATATATAGGCAGTTACTTGTGTCTAGGCTAATGCCTCACGATTTTAAAGGAAAAGATTGTTAACTTTTACATAAGGGATTATGAGCATTTGGTAATCAGTCACAAAGTTCCAATGTTTTCAAATATCTGTGTTAACATTTGATAGGCAGAATAAAGATGAAGGAAAGAAGCCAGAAGTTAAGAAAGTGGAGAAGAAGCGAGGTTAGTTATTTTACTTTCTAAGATATATCAAGTTATACACAGAAAGTTTATACAGACACTTAATATTTTTATGATTAGGTTTTTAAATGTCATTTCATGTTCTTAAATACTACAAATAAGTTTTTTTCAAATCCCTCTTGGATTTTATATGCATTGCACTATATTGTAACCAAGTGAACTTGTTAACGAGTCATGTTTATTTTTAATACTCATGAGATTAAGGCAATTTTTGTAACATTGCCAAAAGCTAGATATTTTCCCATTTTTGACAAATCTGGTTTCTGTTAGAGATTCTGTGCTTTCTCATTAAATGTGGAAGGTGAAACAGTGTTTGAAGATTAGAATAGGAGTCTATTGGGTGCAGAGTACTTACTTGAGAAATATGAAGCTAGACGGTGATTTTTCCCTTACATAATGGATGCTGCTTTCCTAAACCAAATACTAAGAATGGCAGATAACTTCTGAGTGATATGGGCAGATTACTAAAAACATTTTAAAAATTTACCAAATCTCTCCATTATACTTTGTTTATGTTACAAAGAAATACTGTTTTTGGAAAAACTATTTATTGTTTCATTTTAATTTATAGAAACATCAATGGATTCTCGACTTCAAAGGATACATGCTGAAATAAAAAATTCACTCAAAATTGATAATCTTGTAAGTGTTTATCTCTCTCTTTTTTTTAAAATCCTCACCTAAGGATATTTTTCCATTTATCTCCAGATAGAGTGGAAGGGAGGGAGAAAGAGAAACATCAATGTGAGAGGGACACATTGGTTGCTTCCCACACGACCCCAGTCAGGGCTGGGGATGAACCACAACCAAGGCATGTGCCCTTGACCGGAATCGAACCCGGGACTCATTGGTCCCCGGGCTGACGCTCTAACCACTGAACCAAACCGGCCAGGGCAGTGTTTACCTCATTTCAAAATACAGTGCTGCTCTTACAGCTTCTGATTCTCTCACATTTTATAAGTATTTAGACATTTAAGATAAAAGGGAATATCATGGGTTATTTTTTACTGCCTTGTTATTTGAAATTTTTTATAAAAGTAGATTACAAATGTTGTGGTAATTAACAGTTATAAAATTACTGTTTTGTGAAGGATGTGAACAGATGTATTGAGGCCTTGGATGAACTAGCTTCCCTTCAGGTCACAATGCAACAAGCTCAGAAACATACAGAGATGATTACAACACTGAAGAAAGTAAGTGATCTTAAGTCTTGCAGATTTTAAATTTTTCCTCAAAACCACTTCATTAAAAAGTAACATAAAAATCAGTTAGGAAAATAATTATGTGTATTTTGTTTTTTCAGATACGGCGATTCAAAGTGAGTCAGATTATAATGGAAAAGTCTACTATGTTGTATAACAAGTTTAAGAACATGTTTTTGGTTGGTGAAGGAGATTCTGTAATCACACAAGTGCTGAATAAATCTCTTGCCGAACAAAGACAGCATGAAGAAGCAAATAAAACCAAAGATCAAGGGAAGAAAGGGCCAAACAAGAAGCTAGAAAAGGAACAAGCAGGTATGTATGTGGTAATAAATTCTTTGCTGGGACTGCTTTTAACAAAATGGCTTTTGTTTGTTTTTGTTTTTTAAATCCTCACTTGAGGACATTTTTCTATTTTTTGTTCAGAGTGGGAGGGAAGGAGAGGAAGATAGAGAGAGAGAAACATCCATGTAAAAGGGACACATGAGGCTGCCACCCACACGACCAACCAGGGCCGGGGACCAACTGCAACCAAGGTACACGCCCTTAGTGGGAACCAAACCCAGGTCTCCCTGGACCACAGGCTGACACCCTAACTGCTGAGCCAAACTGGACAAGGCCAAAATGGCTTTTATATATATCAATATCTTATCTACGTTAAATTACGAAAAGGTCTCTTCTGCATGTAGCAGAATATAGTGATGTACTCAACCTTAGCATGTTTTTCTTTTAGTTAATACTAGTATTTACTATTAGAATAGATTCTTGGAAGAATGTGGGAGTTAGGAGTACTGAACCCCTTTGCAGTTGAAAATCCACATAGAAGTTTTGACTCCCCTGAAACGTAACTACTAATAGCCTACTTTTGACTGGAAGCCTTACCACAACAGTCGATTAACATATTTTGTATATGCATTCTATACCCTAGTCTTTAAAGAAGCAAGTTAGAGAAAATGTTTTCTTTATTGATTTTAGCGAGAGAGGAAGGGGGGGGGGAGAGGGGAGAGAGATAGAAACGTTGATGTGAGAGAACATTAATTGATGACCTCCTGCATGTCCCCCACTGGGGACTGGGCCCACAACCTGAGCATGTGCCCTGACTGGGAATTGAACTGGTGACCTCTTGGTGCATGGGTCAATGCTCAACCACTGAGCCACACCAGGTGGCCGAGAAAATGTTATTAAAACATATTTACTGTGTTTATTGAAATACTGCAGTTTAAACCCATGTTGTTCAAAGGTCACCACTACTAATAGTTCTCTTTGTTTAAATTAGGAAAAATTTCTTACCTACACAAAAGTGGAGAGAAATGAACTTCTTATGACCCCCATCACCCAACTTCAGTTATCAGTAAATGACCATTGCTGTCTTATATCCCCATTATGTTTTCTGTGACACTCCCAAAGATTTATTTCAAAGCAAATTCCAGATAATGCCATTTGAACCATAAATATTTTATGATGTGTCTGTGATGGACTCTTAAAAACAGAGTCAGTACCATTTACCAGTTCCTCAAACTCTGTCTTAGCAGCAGCGGCTTAATGGAGAAAACAACTCAAAAGGAGTTGGACTTTTTTTTTATTCATTTATTATGGAATGATATATAGGTGTCCTTACAGATGTGTTAAGATTTACATGGAAGCCATTATTGTTTACTTAGTAATAGGGCACAAAATCATGTTAATTAGAAGTACTATTTTTGACATGTTCTGTTTTAAAAAAGCAATGATATGTATGAGATTTCACTGATTCATTGTTTTTTCTGAGAAACAGAATGAATCATAAAGCTCCAAAGGGCTGTACTACCTTGTTCCTGATAACAGTAACAAAAGAAATAATCAGATAATGATCTACTTTCTGTCCCCATACATAAATATAGCAACCCTGCTTCTTACTGTGTGCCTCAGCTACACTAAGGAGTACAAATAAAATACATTATTAGAAATTTCTGGACCATGTTTTATTTTTGATTTTGATCTTAAATGTACTTATTTTCATTGGAATCCTTCTAAAGGTTCAAAGACTCTAAATGGAGGATCTGATGCTCAAGACAGTAATCAACCACAGCATAATGGAGACAGCAATGAAGAAAGCAAAGATGAGGCCAGCAGTAAGAAAAAGTGAGGACATGTTTTAATGGGTTGTAATGTGTTTAATTTTTAAATCATTGTTCCAAGGTTATTTGTGTAAGGGATTATATTTTGATCATTCAGTTCCTGAATTCAGGAAACAAGATGTAAATCAAAAAGGCAAAATCATAAAAATCTTTCTTTACAAGTAATTTGCCACTGTATTCAAGGGAACAGCTAGACAGGAATCCAATTTTTAAAAAATATCTATGTTAGACTAATTTCACTAAATATACCTTTACTAATTACTTGAATTCATACTTTCTTAAATTGTGACAGGACAGTAAAAAATTAGATCTAGAATCTCAGGCTATTTTGTATTGTGATACCCACTCTAGATATGGAACCATAGTATCCAAGTCTTGGTTTGTTCTGCATATTAGGACTTGTAGTCAAGCATCTATTCTAATTCTGAAATTCAGAGAAATCCTGTCTATGTGTGTATCCCCTCTTTTCATTAAGGATGGGAACATGCTGGTTTCACAAGTATAATATGTTCATGTTCTTTAAAGAGAAAGGGCCTGGACCATGATACTTCCCTGAGATATTATGCTTGATCTGCATATTTTTAGAAAGGTAGAACATGGTGAAAGAAAAAGTTTCACCCAAAAATAATAACTCTAAATCTTTGGTGATTAAAAAAAAACAAAAACAAAAAACCCTTAATCCCAGTTGTCATACCTTTTTTCCCCCCACTTTTCTTTAGGCCATCCAGTGAAGAGAGAGAGACTGAAATATCTCTGAAGGATTCTACGCTAGATAACTAGGTTGACATACCTGGAATATAAGGAACATTTGAGAAGTTTGTAATGGTTTTCATTAGAAATATTTAGACTGCTGAAAGTTTTAAATTTTTATAAGCATAGGTTTTGATGTTTAAAACTTGTTTTGAGGGAGCAGAATCCCTTTATCTTTGTTTAAAAGTAATTAAACATTGCTTAATTGTACTTGTGCAGTATTAACAGCTACATTATACAGTGAATGAGGGAAAATCCATGTAGGAAATGTTGAACTGCTTTTCAAGACATGGGTTGTAGCATATTTTCAATTAGTGTGTGTATGTTAATGTGTACTTGATAGTAGGAAAAAGTTACATTTTTAAAACTGCTACTTGTATAAAACCTTTGCTCTTTTCCCAAATACTGTGGGTTTCGTGAATGGTTTTTACAAATCTTGGATTTATCAGACTGTCTTTTCAACTGTTTGTGGGTTTTGTAGAAGTTACACATTTTTATGGTAGATAAAATGTTACTTCTATATAAGTACTCCCTTCTATCTAAAATTAATCTCAGTCTACATTGTGCTACATTATCCCGCTGCTTTGTAACTGTGTGGTCTGTATGCCTTTTTGTATGACTAGATACACAACTGACATTGAACTGACAATTCCACAAAGTACAAAAATTCATGTTAACTTTGGAAGGTAATTTAATTTTTTTGGCTGGGAATTCAGCAAAGTCACATGATTTTTCTGAAGAGAGCAGAATGGGTGTACATAGGATTGAATCTGGCTCTAGGCTTCAGCCAGTTAAGATCCTTTACAGGTACTAGTAGCTGAAACTGAAAACTAAATGAGAAAAGTTTATTTTTGAGACATTTCTGAATTTTTTAAAAAAAGTCACACTCATTAAACAAGTCACTAAGTGTGGTATTTTTTTAATTGGAAAACAATCCATGATGCTTATACAGTTAAGTAAAAAATACTATATAAGGAAACTAACCTATTTGAAAATATGGCTATATCAGAAGGGAATTTTTATTTCTATATTGAGCATGTGACAGGACTGCAAAAAGTGGAAACATCAGTTGCTCTGAGGCAGTAGACAAAGGAAAGGAGTGGGGTGTTTTGATAACCTGTGTATTCACTTATTCGGACTAAGTCAGAGTGAACCAAGTAACCCAAAAGATTTAAGGCTAACTTTGAACAGATAGTACTTGTATTTCAAGGTCATTTGATGAGGTCAGTTGGTGGTTTTAGTTGCTAAAAGACATTTCTGTTTTGAAACTATGAATATAGGGAAAAGGCTTTTAATACTTAAGTGTTTGCATGTGGCATACATTGTATGTTTGACCGCTCAGATAATTTTGTTTTCATCGATTGATGAAAAGGTAAATTATTTTAGTAGTTGGAATTTTAATTTTGAGCGGTCTTACAATGGAACCTAGGACCCAGTGTTTTAAGGGAACTCTTGCTATTTTATCTGTTTATCCTTAGTACAATTAAAATTTGGACAGATTATTCTAGTTAAGCCATGAGTGTCAACATGTAAACTTGTTTTGATTAAAGAATTTTTCTATTAAACTGTACTAGTAAATCACTTCTTTGCTATTTATACAAAAAAAAGTGTTGGAATTCTGAATTTGCTTCCAAGGGAGTTAACTTGGTCATAGAGATTGTGTTATTTGGAGAGACAGGGAAAAAGCTCAAAATGATAAAAAATAAACAAAATGTTATTTTTGGTTCACCCTACCATTTCTTTTCTGTGACCAAACAGATCTACATAGCTTACCAAGAAACACATAATATTCAACTGCCCTTGCTCTAACCAGTTCTGATTTATGTGGTGGTAAAACACTGCCTTCTCTATCTTAATCCTCATTTCAAGAAATTCTTGTCAGTGATTCATAGTCTCAGAACTCTTATGAAAAAGTCATGTAATAATTACCAAGAACTTTCAGGAGCATTGGCTCAATTTAAATTGTGTACTTGGTCACTTAAAAGATAATTTAGATGAGAGAGCAAGACCCTCCCAAACCCACATTTTTTGGGGTATGTCTAAATACCTATTTCGTTGATGCTTTTTATTTATTTTTTATCCTCACCCAGGGATATTTTTTCATTTTTTGTTCAGATAGAGTGGGAGGGAGAGGGAGAGAGAGAAACATCGATGTGAAGGGTATACATCGAGTGGCTGCCACCTACACGACCCAACCAGGGCCAGAAGTACATGCCCTTAGTGGGAACCGAACCCGGGTCTCTCTAGACCACAGGCCTATGCTCTAACCGCTGAGCAAAACCGGCCAGGGCTCGTTGATGCTTTTTAAACTATTGGATAACATTTTAACAGTAAGTTATGCATGGTTCAACAGAATTAATTGTTGGTCTTCTCAGCTGCTTTGGAGAAATTCAGAAAAGTAATATCTGATTCAGACTTTATGTATAAACAGTTTAGTCCTTAAGCCTTATAATTGCTATTACATCGTGTGGTTTCAAATAGTAGGATAATAAACTGATCATAATGTACCCACACACTTACCTGGTTGAAGATGCCAGGTCAAGATGAGGTGGCCCATAAAAGAGCAAAGGCTTTTACAGGGCTCTGAAGGCTTCACTAACAACTTATTTTGTCCCATTGGCCAGAGAAAGAATGATCTATTGGAAATAGCAAATTCATAACACCTTAAGAAAAGAACCTGTTATATTGGTGGAAATGTGTTCAAATTTGTGCTGCGTAATTTTCCAACCTTAGCGATAAAGAGATTGGGAGAAAGATCAAACTATCCTTAAAGGGTACTTAAGCCTGAAAAAGATATTTCAGGAAATAGGCATTGCTTTTCTAGACAGTGATTTTGTGCATGACTATATCCACTATTATATCAAGATCTAACTCATTTCTAAATACAAAGGCTGTTGATTAATTCAAGTTCATGACATTTTCATATTTTTCTTCATTAGATAAAATATGTGACTTGAGTCATGTTTAATATTGAAATAAGCAGTTATAAGGTCTCTGACACAAGGTACGTTTTATGCCTATTTGAAAGGTGGGAGACCTATAATTGATATATAATACATGGGCAAATTTTAGTAGTAAACAGGCTACATTAGCCTTTATTTTACCAGGTAAAATGGTAACAGGTATCTAAGCCTTTGTATTGTTGGTGAAAAAGTAAACCTTCAGAACCAGCAGGATAATACTTTAAACTGATTGGTGCCACACATGAATTAATGCTTCTGTTGTGATAATTTCTGCAATTTTTGTTTTGAGAATATGAAGTAATGAAAATTAATAAAAGTTTTTTTTTTTTTTAAAAGACCCTTGCATACTAATGAAAAACCTATAAGGAATGCAGTTTAAAAAGAAATTCATTTTTACCTGTGGAACTTTGAGGAATTGGGTAAATCTGATTTTCCAGCAGGATTTTAAATCCATACAATTTAGCATCAATGGAGAAACATGAAAAGTAAAAATTAAGGCAATAGCCCTGGTCAGTGTGGCTTAGTGGCTAGAATACCAGCCTTCATATCGAAGGGTTGCAAGTTCGATCTCTGGTCCCAATCAGAAGACAACCAATTGATATGTCTCTCCCATCTCTCTCTTCCCTCTCTCTAAAATAAATCGATGGGAAGAATATCCTCAGGTAGGATTCACAAAAAAGAAAAAGGCAATAATGTAAACCAGCCATGTTGAGACACCTTAATTATATTGATTCTCTGGTGTATTGACTGAAATCAGTGAATCAGAGTACCCCTAGACATACCAGAAACAGGTGCTACGGTCTTCACACCAGTCGGCTTAATTAGACATGTTGCTTTTAAGTCCATAAAACATTTTACTGTCAACCTTTTAAACACACAGGATTAGAGTCTTCATCAGTTTTTTATTTTTATGTGTAAATGTCTGTTCTTACCCATCCAGGAAGTGTGGAATTCAGCTGAATTTATAAACATAACCTAGAAGAAAGTGAAGTTTTAAATGACAGAATAAATTTCCCACCAAATAACGGTTTCCAGAAAACACTTCAAAATAGATGGCTACTATTTTCCCTGATGATCTAGACCTTGGAATTTATCATAGCTTCTTTTTAGCCCAGAGTGAAAGAAGAGAATAAATAGAATTATCATAGCAGGGGGACCAAAAGAATGAAGAGCTGAGCCAGAAAAACTGCATTTTCTTTTCGCACACAGAATACCGGGTTCTATTGCCCAAAGTGAGCCAGAGCTAGCAATCCATAGGGTTGATTTCCCGTGTCCCAGTAGTCATGTTACATGAAATCTTTTAATCGTAAAAAATTAAATTGACGTACGTACATTTTAACTCAGCATTTGTGATTCACAAAAAGCTGTCAAGAAATAAAGCTTCAATTTAAATGTTACTTCTGGACTACTGTAATTAGTAGAATAAATAGGAAGAACAAAATAAATAAATGCTACTTTTGTAAAGCTGAGTCTATACTCAAGATCTTTTTATATTCATTATTCATTTAGTGAGTATTAAAATGTTTACTGTACCTAGTTTCTACCAAAACATTATACGAGCCCACTGTGAGATTAAATTACACAATAATTATTAATATTGTATTTATTAAATCTGCTTTTATTCTTCCTAATTTTTATTAGATATTTTAAAAAATCTTTACCTTGGAAGCCTCATGGTATACGGTGTAGTTCACATTCTTCAAACAATTTTCAAAATACTTCCACCACTTGATGTATTAATTGAATTTTGTTAATGATTAGCAAAAAGCATTTCGGACACAATGAATAGGCAAGACACGGACTGGGAGAAAATCAGAATGCATATATATATGACAAAGGATTTGTATTCAGAATATATAAAGCATTCCTACAACTCAGTAAGATAAACACTTAAAATGGGCAAAAAACACTGAATAAAAACTACTTTGTAATAAATATTAAAAAATATTTTTAAGCATTTAAATACAACCAAGTTCCTTTATAAGAAAATCTGTACTTTGAACTTTTTTGGGGGGGATGGGGTAACTTTAGCTGATTGTTTCAGGTTGATCATGTTCCTATGAGTATACACTTTTTGTTGGTTATTAATTAAAGGTTCCAGGATCAACATAAGGATAAGCAAGGAATTCCCCCAGTTTGTTGCCTTCTGAATCATAGTGGAGCATTCGGAAGCAAACATCACAAAAGAAACATGGGTCGTCTGGTGCAAAACTGTCATTGTTCGTCACCCATCTGTAGTTAAAAAAACAAATGATGTGCATCATTACAATCAACTTTCTCATGCTGTAAGTTATGACCTATAATAATGTGTAAATATAACATTCCTACTATTGACTTCTCATCCTATCTTATTCATAACTATAATCCTTCAAAGGATTTTCTGTACATATATAAATACTTATCACTAGTAAATTAGTACTGGTTAATTTGAAAACTCCAGCTGATTTACTTAGAATTCAGGATAAAATGTTATAGAGTATATACAAATGAGAAATATGGGCAACATTATTCAACTGAAATTTTGTCTTCTGACCAGAGATGTTAGTAGCCACAGATAAAAATGCCATTTTTCATTTTATCTGAATTCTGCATCTCATGGAAACTTTTTTTCTTTCTTTTTTTGTTAATCCTTATTTTTTCCATTGATTTTTAGAAAGTGGTAGGAGTTGGAAGGGAGCCCAGGGGGAAGGGAGGGGAAGACGGTAGTGGGGAGGGAGAGAGAGAGAGAGAGAGACAGACAGAGACATCGATGTGAGTGAGAAAGAAGCATCAATTAGTTGCCCCCTGCAAGTGCCCCAGTAGGGGATTGAACCTGCAACCCAAGTATATGCCCTTAACTGGAAATCAAACCCTTGACCCTTCAGTGCATGGGCCGTCACTCTAACCACAGCCACACTGGTCAGGGCTCATGGAATGTTATAACATTCCCCAATTTCCATTTTGGTCTAATAAATCTGATTTATGTCTTCCTATTATCATTTGGAAAAGCACACTGTGGTAGGGAACCCAAAACAAGTTGACACTAAACTCTTCCCTTTTCCTCTGAATGATTTGTTGACTGATTAACAATCTACACATGCAGAATCACATAAAGCAGAAATTTTATAAAACCATATTTTGACCTCCTTATTATATATGAGATGCTGTGTTACTATTTCATTGAGGAGAAACTAGAGATGAAGCCGAGAGATGAAGCCGATTTTGTAAACTGCAGAGAGGAGAAAAGAACATGGTTCCCTGATGACACTGAGCACTGTATCAACCAAACTAAAGCCTGACCTACCCCTGGACTTCCACTGTACATGTTTAAAAATGAGGTTGTAAGATATCACTTACCTGGCTGTGTACATTTTACAAACAAAACACTTTCTGGTCCATAGCCAATGCTTCTTGATAAGAAGGGGATAAAGTGTCCTATCCAAGCAGTCATCACGATGCACAAGCCTTTTGTACATAAGAAAATAAATGAAAATTTTTGCAAAGTTTTTGTCATATGTGAAGAATCAACTATATCTGTACCTCAACATTAACACAGTAAGTGTATTTTTCAGTTTTCTGCTCACAAGAATTTTACATATATACTGACTTGCATACCAAGTTTGACCCAGTTGTGTTCCACAAAACACTCTTCAAAAAACATTTTGGATCAAACAATGTTTTCTATGAAACTTCCCAAATCCCTTCATAGTAATATACACTGGGACTTGGAGAGGGTGATGCCGTATGAAGCATTTCTTGAAAGTATTTCATCTCTGCTTTACTTAGCACTTACTACCTTTTTATAGAACATAGTTTGAGCAACTAATTGATCTTAAGTATTTTATCTAGCTCTCCTATCTAGAGTAACTTGTTATGTGTTATAACATGGTTCTTGATCATTCCCTTTTACTAAAATCCAAATCTGACTCCTTGTGTAATGTGAACTGGTAGGACTTTAGTTTTAGGTGTCAGAATTAAGAAACTGAGTGAAAAGTCATTTCTACTATGCTGCTAATCAGCTGAGTGGGTTTCGGTAAATCCCTTAACCATGCTGGACCTCAGATTCTTTTTTTTTATCCTCACCGGAGGACATTTTTCCATTTTTTGTTCAGGTAGAGTGGGGGGGGGGGGGAGAGAGGAACAGAGAGAGAGAGAAACATCGACGTGAGAGGGACACATCGAGTAGCTGCCACCCGCACAACCGACCAGGGCACAACCGACCAGGGCCGGGGACAAACTGCAACCGAGGTACATGCCCTTAGCGGGAACTGAACCCGGGTCTCTCAGGACTGCAGGCCGACGCTCTAACCGCTGAGCCAAACTGGCCAGGGCGGACCTCAGATTCTTCATCTGAAAAATGAAGGGGCTGCTCAAGAAGTATTCTAAAGGTCGATTTTTTTTTTTAAGTAAGAAAGGGTAGCAATATATCAACTTCTTTCACCAGAAACTGACTAGTAAACTTTTAACGGTTTACTAATTAATAAACTATGGAATGGCACTGAAATGATTAAATCCACTGTAATACGAAAATGGCTTTTAGTCTAAATTACATTCCAAGTTGCCCTGAGTTTAAGGAGTGACGCTGCAGCAATGTGCCTATGAGTGGAGAGAAAGCAAGAGCAGCCGGAATAGCTTACATAAAATTTGAAGAACAAAACATGTTATTCAAGAATATATAAATTCGAGTCATATAAATATATAACGTTTATGAGCTCTCCTGGCTTTTGCTTCAAAATTCTTCCTAAGGGGCAACTATTTTATATTCTTAAATATTTGTTTTTAATTTAGCTCCTCAACATCTCTACAGAACGACTATAGCTTTGGTAAAATAGATGCTTAATGTTTAAATTATGATAATTTAATACTTCTATCGCCTAAGCCATATAACAGACTATAGGTTCCTTTTACTGTGTAACACTTCGTTTTCTGGCTACTAATTCTCATGTTTGCAGATGCTGAGCCTTCAGTGTTCCTGGCACTAATTCATTTCTCTATTTTCTGCCACCCTGTTCCAGTCTTCTGGATTAAGTTGTTCTCCTGCTCTGCCAAACAGCCATCATTCTAAGAGTTCCTCTGATGTCTTACCTATTCTGTTTTGCATTCCATGTTTTTCTTTTTCAAGGTTAAGTCTTTGTGTGAAGAACTGCCTCAGGTAGCTTCCTGAGACTCAGTGACTGGGAGGTAACAATCCGGAGACTGTGAACTGAGATCCCAAAGAAAAGGAAGCAGGGACTTCCTGAGGCCATCAGTTCCTATTGCTGGTGTAATAAATACCTGGGTATATCACTGCTCCACAAGAAAACTTAAAATGGTCTCTCGGAAGGCATCCAACTGGGGATAGAGCAGGGTTTATTCCTATATATTGTTCTTCATAAAATGAGATTTCCTAAATAAGGATAAGTCTTATTCACAAGGAAGAGAGAAGATACCAGCTATATAAAATGTATAACTAATTTTAAAACCTCATTTTTTAACTATTCTAGTTCTTGCCACTTACAATCTTTGTGAAACAGTAAGAGTTCATATTTGTCAAATACTAGAATTATTCTCTTCCCCCCATTCCTTTTTATCTCCTACAAATTTTGGCAAAAAGACAAGAAACCAAGAAATATAGCTGCAAATTTGTAAAGGGCCTATGTGGTATACAAAGTGGATGACTACTACCTGAATAATAGCTGTGTAATATACAAATGAAGATACTTTTTAAAGTATTTACAAAATTTTAACCCTCTAAATTGACAGTAAAGCATATCTTATTATGTATTCCCCTCGCCCCTGCCCCAAATGAACAGAGGTTGCAAAGCTGGTCATTGAATGGAAAGCACTTATTTTTGCTGTTTCCAAGCCCAGCTGCACTGATTAATTACTTTTATTCCTCTAATTAAAAACAACACTGCTTTCATACCATGAAATAAAGAAAAGGAAAACAGAACAAATATAAACATTCTGAGCACTGCCACTTACCTTATGTCAGTAATGACAAGAACGTGTTCACAGTCTCCCTGGTGACAGTATAAGTAGGGAAACCCCAGTTTAATACGTAAGTCATTGAAGGTGAACTCCTCCATTTTCGCAGTCTGAAACTTTCCATAGCCTCTATCATGGGCCTCTGACCACTCAATGATAGTTCTGGAAGGGGGTGGAGGCAAGGATATAGATCATTGCTCCACACGAAAAAACTAAAAATGACAGAAAACAGTTTGTAACTGCAGTATTTCATAAAACCTGGCTCACCCAATTAACTGGACAGTTGCCATCTTGAAATGAAAATCACAGTGGTTGATCGATACATGTTGGAATTAGGAATTCTGAATTTTTCATCTATGAGAACAGCAGTTCTCAAAGTGTGGTTCCTGAGGTCAAAATTATCTTTACAATAATCCTAAAATGTTATTTGCTGCCCTTTCAACTCTTGTTCTTTCATCAATGACCATTTTTCTGGAGACTACATGACATGGGTTATCACTTCTGACTGAATGGAAAATGTATAACGATGTCACCCGTCACTATTTCACTGTGTTCTGAAAAGGTTATTTTTCACAAAACATTAATGCTAATGTTTAATGGGATTATTTGGTCAATATTTAAAATGCTTCTTAGTCTGACTTGCTAATACGGTAAATTGATAGCTATAATATGCCCACACAAACAAAGGCGTTTGTGTCCTCAATTATTTATAATATAAAGAAATGCTGAGGCCAATAAGATTGAGAACTGCTACATTAGAATATAAATACAAATGGCTACAATGAAAGAGAATTTATATAAACACAGAAAAAATATACATATATACTCTACTTGCCAAGATACTAATAATAAAAGTATGGTCTAATTCACATGATAATTAGATACAGATTTTTCATGTTTTGTACTTAAGCAACCATACACATCACACAGGGCAAACTGTGGTACACTAAACAAGCAGAAAGACAGTGGAAGATTTTCTGCTATCAGCTAATACAAAGAACAGACATTAATAAAGTGTTTAAGTGGGATTTAGTTTCTTTTTTAGATGTAAAAGGCTCAAACAAGATTTAGTATAATGTCTAAAATGGTAGATAATACATTTAAAATCCAAATCTGGACAGTTGAAAAAGATCCTGTAATGGTTGACATGTTTTTGGTAGGAAATTTTTCTTCCTGGAATAAAAATTTTTATTAACTTACTAGTACCTACACCGACTTTGAAAATATTTTTAAAAGAGAGAAATTTTTACGCCAAATCAAACAAAGCAACCTAATAAAGTAATTCCTAGGTAAATATCCTTAGCATACCAGTAAGAAGATTTATAGAGTAATACCATTTTGAGAACTAGAAACTGGAAAGGCTTTGAGATTTTGGAAACTGTACCTGCTCAAATCTCTGCACTCAGGGTATCTTCTATCATTGTAAAATGTTCCTTCAAAATAAAAGAAGGCTGATTTGTATAAGTCCTATAAGAAAACAGATGGTATTAAGAAAAAATATTCATGAAAAATGTTTATGTCATAAAATCACCCTAATATGTTTAACAATAACTTTGTGCAACTTCATAGAATAGGCTCAACTCATTCATTAATTTAATATTTAATGGGAACCCTCCTATGTGATAAACATTATGTTAGTTACTAGGCATAAAGGTATAAAATTTTATCCTATTGCTATTTTAATCACTAGGTTTGATTTAAATTTGTATATTCTCCTAAGATTCATCAGAGAAATCCAAATAGAAATGAAATAAACTTCAATATTATTTTATTATATGCATACATAGCAGTGACAGTTAACTTTAGGTATTAGAACTAAAGACTAAATAGCCATATATTTGGTGTTTCCCAGTGATGATAATGACCATGGAGTTACGTTTATCTGTCATATAAATGGTTTTTCAATGTGCTTTTATAAAAATTCCCTTTATGTTTTCAATAACTCTTAGGCAAGCAGGATGTAAGTATCTATTCTTACTCACACAATCCTGCCCAAAATACCAGTAGTTGCGCAACTGGTCTGAACCCTTAGGTTTCTTAACTTTCAGTTTACCAGACTTTTCGTCAAAGGGGTGTCTCCTAATCCTAACTGCATAACTGAATCACAGAACTGTCAAGACCAAGTCTCATCTCAGTCCCACTGAATGAGACTCTTTCAGGATGTGGTCAGGATGAGTGTTGTCCCAAGCTCCCCCAAGATGAAACAGGTAACCACTCTGTCAGACTTGCTTTCACTTCATCTTAGAATCAGACCCCTGGGAGAGGGTAAAAAGACCTGTGTTCTTCTCCTTAACCTAACTTCCTCCTGGGACCTCAATTTCCTCACCTGTAATCAGAATAATACCTGGCATTCTACCTTATAGGATTGTGATGAGAATCAAAAGCAGTTTATGAACTATAAAAGATACGTAAACTTCAGGTATTAAAAAATTTCACCTTGCCCTGGCCAGTTATGCTCAGTGGTTAGAGCATTGGCCTGCGGACCAATGAGTTGCGGGTTTGATTCCGGTCAAGGGCATGTACCTTGGTTGCAGTTTGTCCCTGGCCCTGGTGGGGTTGTGTGGAAGACTCTATCATATGGATGTTTTCTCTCTGTCTCCCTCCCTCCCTCCCGCTCATTCTGATAATAAGCAGAAAAATATAGGGTGAGGAATAAAAAAAAAAAATTTCACCTCAAGGTAACAATTTCTCTGCTACTACTAAATTTTTTTTAAATGGAAGATTTATTTTATTTCAACTTATTTTCTTACAGATAGTTCTCCTTTTCCCCACTGACACCCTCCTCCCACCCCCTACCCCTCAGCATTGTCTTACATGGTTACACATACATGCATACAAGCTCTTTGGTTTATCTCTTCCCTCCCCCCTCTGCTACTACTTTAAAGCTTCTATTTTTCTTTCTTAATTATCTTCATTCCCCCATTCACAGATCTGGCGTTGGTATGAGACACCCTTACAAGACTGGTTTGGCTGTTTCTCCTTGGACAGCTCACTGAGTCTCCCCGATCCTCTTTTTCTTTGTGTAAAATATGATTAAAGCCATCATCTTCCTCCAGGTGGCCACGGGGACAAAGGGTATAATGTACAGTAATGCCATGTCTGGCTGCTGCTAACACAGAATCTGCCATTTAGACTTCTAAACCCTCGAAGAGGTCAGCTAGGGTCCAAAATAAAAGTTCTGTAAGAATAACTACTGCCTCCTTTTGGGGGAAAAAACAAAATTTAGTGTGTATAAAATTTTGTTTCATTACAAAATGTTTCCAATGAACTTCATTTTAAGTGATTTAGGCAACTTAATGCTTTGGCATACTTATTAATGAGAAAGGGAACTCTGAAAGAACAAAACTGTTTTCCATCCTAAGTCTTTCATGCCCTGGCCGGGAAGCTCAGTCTGTTGTGCGTTGTCCCAATGCACCAGGGTTGCAGGTTTGACCCCGGGTCAGGGCTCACACAGTAATCAACCAATGAACGCAGAAGTAAGTGGAACAAAAAATTTATGTTTCTCTCTCAAATCAGCCAGTAAATAAAACAAAAATAAAAACACACACAAAAAAATTTTCCTCGCCCTGGCCGGTTTGGCTCAGCGGTTAGAGCATCGGCCTGCGGTCCGGAGAGACCCGGGTTCGGTTCCCGCTAAGGGCGTGTACCTCGGTTGCAGTTTGTCCCCGGCCCTGGTTGGTCATGCGGGTGGCAGCCACTCGATGTGTCCCTTTCACGTCGATGTTTCTCTCTCTCTCTCTTCCTCTCCCTCCCACTCTATCTGTACAAAAAATGGAAAAGTGTCCTCGGGTGAGGATAAAAAAAAAAAAATTTTCCTCATTAAAAAGTTTTCCTCATCTTGGTGTACAAAATGATTAAGAGTAGAAGCTGTGAGTAATCTCAACACCATTAATTTTCATTTTAATGGTAACCAGTGATACAAATTAGTTTCCCTGCGGGGGGGTGGGGACCAACCAACATAGAAAAACTAGTGTAAGAAGTTACTTCTCTTATTAATCTAATATAATCCAAAAGTCTACTGTTACTATTTCCATTTTATAAATCAAGTAACCATCAATATGATCATTCAAACAAAGTCAATAACTGCTTACATATAATTTTGGGCATAGCCATTTCTACTCCTGCTAACATTGAAATTGGCTACATTAGAATATATAGAAACATTCCTAGGATCTGTGAGAAAATGGTAAAGGGACAGAGTGTGGGAGAGAAACTTTACAACTTAAGCTTATGTCACCATTTTTCCTATATCAAGGCTTTATTTATAATAAGTATGTAAAGTATTTTCTTAAGAATTCCACTAAGAAAGACCCTAAGAGATTATTGGGGGTGGGGGGTGGGGAGACTAATGTAAAAAAGATTAATACAGCCTGGTTGGTGTGGCTCAGTGGTGGAGTGTCAACCCATGCACCAAGAGATCACCGGTTTGATTCCCAGTCAGGACACATGCCCAGGTTGTGGGCCCGATCCCCAGTGGGGGGCATGCAGGAGGCGGCCAGTCAATGTTCTCTCTCCTTGATGTTTCTATCTCTCTCTTCCTCTCCCTTCCTCTCTCTAAAATCAATAAAAAGGGAAAAAAAGATAAATACAATCAGACATGAAAACACGAGAAACCACTTTTTGAAAAACTTGAGCTAAAATACTGGTACTGTTTTATACATTTTAAAAATGCACTCCGGCCCTGGCCGGTTTGGTTCAGCGGTTGGAGCGTCAGCCTGCGGTCCTGAGAGACCCGGGTTCGGTTCCTGCTGGGGGCGCGTACCTCGGTTGCAGTTTGTCCCCGGCCCTGGTCGGTTGTGTGGGTGGCAGCCACTCGATGTGTTCCTTTCACATCGATGTTTCTCTCTCTCTTTCTGTTCCTCTCTCTCCCTCCCACTCTACCTGAACAGGGAATGGAAAAGTGTCCTCGGGTGAGGATAAAAAAAAAAAAAAAAAAAAATGCACTCCATTCTTGAACTGCTACCGTCCAAAAACAAACATTAGCAGAACATATTACATTTTAGACATAAGCTTTTATTTTATTTTTTTAAATCTTCACCTGAGGACATCTTTTTTCCATTTTTTGTTCAGATAGAGTGGGAGGGAGAGAGAGGAAGAGAGAGAGAAACATCGACATGAAAGGGACACATCGAGTGGCTGCCACCTGCACGACCAACCAGAGCTGGGGACAAACTGCAACCGAGGTATGTGTCCTTAGTGGGAACCGAACCCAGGCCGACGCTCCAACCACTGATCCAAACCGGCCAGGGCACAGACATAAGCTTTTAAAAAAGATTCAAATACAGTGTTCCAACTCTCCTAGTCCTCTCTCGTACCAAATTAATCAAAGAAAGTTTTTTATTGAGAAGTCTTATTGGCTGGAAGAAAGATTCTCATTTCCTCAACTACAAGAACTGCAACTCACTAATTTGTTACATGATTATCAGTGTCAAATATTCCCCTATTTAAAAAAGCATTATAAGTTAAGGACTTACTTTAAATTCTGTGAGGTGTGAAATTGGAATGAGGTGAAGAGGTAAAATATTCTGGCAACATGCTGAAAACTGTTGAAGGTTGGTAACAAGTACATAAGGGCTCATTATACTATTCTTTGTGTGTATGTTTAAAATTTCCAAGACAAAACTTAGAGACTGAGCACCAAGTACACAAAAGGGTAGGGCAAAATGTCTCCAACCAGGCATAACCTCACCATGGCACAGACAGAACAAGGGGCTTCACAGGCCAGTGGACAAGGGTCTGAATCTAGCCTCTGCCACTGCTCTGACCAGGGGCAACTCACGACTATGCTCTGACCCATCTTTTTCTTACCTTAAAATGGTGATAACTCTTTCAAAGAGAGCCTATTGTACATTTAGCACATGGTAAGTGTGCAATAATCAGAGATACTATTTTAATAGATGGAAGAGGCAGAAACAACGTTAACAGCAAATGTGTTAAGCATTAAACTAGGACAATGGGTTATATAGCCCCCAGCTTAGAAAGCTGCTGAAGGCATCAGCACTGATATACAAACAATAAAGCAACCGAGCCTGGTGAACAACACACCCCAGGATTCCCGGAACTAAGACAGGATTCCCAGATCTGACACAAATCACTTTGAGCAGTGGTGACATAGTTGGACTGAGAAAGATTAATTCACGTTTTTCTTTTTTCTTTTATTTTTTATCCTCACCCGAGGATATTTTTCCATTTTTTGTACAGATAGAGTGGGAGGGAGAGAGAGAACCATCGACGTGAAAGGGACACATCGAGTGGCTGCCACCGGCACGACCAACCAAGGCCGGGGACAAACTGCAACCGAAGTACGTGCCCTTAGCGGGAACCGAACCCGGGTCTCTCCGGACCGCAGGCCGACGCTCTAACCGCTGAGCCAAACTGGCCAGGGCTAATTCACGTTTTTCTTATTAAACTGATCTAATAAACTTTACAGTTAGCCTTTTTTGTTTTTGTTTTGGTAGGATTGAGAAATTTTACATAAGACTCTCATTTCCCAGTCTGCATACAGCTTTGAAATTCCACTTGTTTCTCTCTAACCTAAAATTCATCTCCAAGAGCACCGAGATGGCAAACCTCAAAAACCCAAATATCTTAAAACCATTTCAACATAACTCAGAAACTATGTATGTGAGATCTATGTGAGCCACGATGCTGGTCTTGCCAAAGACTGGAACACGGCCAGCCCTGTGGGCAGACAGACATACCCACGAGCACCTGTGTACTGCTATAAGCAGTACAGTGAACAATGAAATGGAGCCAGAGTGGCAAAGAGAGGACATTCAGGAAAATTTTCATGTAGTGAGTCTTGAGTTGGGTTTGGACATATGAATATGAACTCACCACATGGATGGAGGGAATGGCTTCCTACTATGTTCAAACACTCAGAGGTACAGAAAAGTATGGTATGCTTGAGGAAGATAAACACATTCATTTGTGGTTGAAGCATAAAGTGAAAAAATAGGGGGTGAACAGTATGAAAAGGTAATGCGGGCAGGACCCATCGTTACAAAAGGCCCTACCCATCAGCCTGAGGACTCTGGACTATAGGGCAGCGGAGACCCACTGATATTTTCAGATTGGAGAACGGCAGGATCAATTTCTTTTCAAAGACTATTTTTTTAGAGCAGTTTTAGGTTTACAACAAATCTGAGAAGGAGGTATAGATATTTCCCATATACTCCCTGCCCCACACATCACGTTAGCCTCCCCCGTACCAACATCACTCACTAGAAAGAGACATTTGTTACACGTTACGGTCCCCCAGCGTCCACAGTTTACCTTAGGGTTCCTCTTGGTGTCTGCTTAGTTTTTGAAAGGCAGCTTGAGTGTCATGTATAGGAGGGTCTGAAGGTGGGAAGACCAGTTAGGAAGTCCCTAACTAACATAGATGGCAATGGAAAAAACAAGAGTTTGGAGCTATTATGGCAGAATAAACAGGAATTAAAAGGGACAGGTTCAGCTGGAAAAAAGGGGAGATGATAGAATGAGCTTAATTTTAATTTAAACATTGAGCTTTTAGGTTTTTGTGGTTTATTTATTCAACAGCTATTTAGGTACTTCCTCTGTACCATACATCATTGAAGGAATAAAGATCATTGAACAAAACAAAACCCCTACCCTCACAGAGTTTATATTCAAGTTAAGGAAGACAGATAATATGATGTCAGATAGTGATAAATGCTATTAAGAAAAATATACTCGCCCTGGCCGGTTTGGCTCAGTGGTTAGAGCATCGGCCTGCAGTCCAGAGAGACCGAGGTTCGGTTCCCGCTAAGGGGCATGTACCTCAGTTGCAGTTTGTCCCTGGCCCTGGTTGGGTCATGAGGGTGGCAGCCATTCGATGTGTCCCTTTCACGTTAATGTTTCTCTCTCTCTCTCCCTCCCACTCTGTCTGAACAAAATATGTAAAAATGTCCTCGGGTGAGGATAAAAAAGAAGAAGAAAAATATACTCAAAATATTAAAAATCGAACTGCCTTATGACCCAGCGATTCCACTTCTGGGAATTTATCCTAAGAATCCCAAATCACTAATAAGAAAAATATATGCAGCCCTATCTTCACTGCAGTGTTATTAACAGTAGCCACGCTGTGGACGCAACCCAAGTGCCCATCAATAGAAGAGTGGCTGAAAGAGGGGCGATACATACACAACGGAACATTATTCGGCTTTTCTCCTTGAAATACTTTCTTTACTTGGCTTTTAGGACTCAACACCCACTCGATTTTCCTCCTCTCTGACTGACGTTTAATGAAATCAGCATTTGAGACAGTATGAACAACTCAGAGGGTTTTATGCTAAGTGAAATAGCCAGACATAGACAAATACCATATAATATCACTTATATGTGAAATCTAAAGAACAAAATAAACAAAACTGAAACAGACTTATAGATACAAACTGACGGAGGCCAGAGGGGACGGGTGTTGGGAGGCGAGGTGAAATGAGGCGATGGGATTAAGGACAAATTGGCAGTTACAGAATAGTCAGGGGGTGTAAAGTACAGCACAGGGAATATAGTCAATACTGTTATAATAACTATGTTAAGTGCCAGGTGAGCACTTGAATACCAGGGGGAACACTTTGTAACCTATGTGAATGTGTATCTGCTGAGCTATACACCTGAAGCTAATACAAAACAGTGTTGAATGCAAAGTGCAATGAAAAAATAAGATAATAGCCCTGGCTGGTTTTCTCCGTGGTTAGAGCACTGGCCCGCAGACTGAAGGGTCTTTTGTTTGATTTCTGGTCAAGGGCACAGTACCTGGGTTGCAGGTTTGATCTCTGGCCCCAGTAGGTCATTTGGGAGGCAACTAATCATTGTATCTCTCTCACACTGATGTGTCTCTCTCCCTCTCTTCCACGCTATCTAAAAAGTAAAATAATAAAACACAGAGAAAAACACAGCATGGTAGGGGAAGAGAATACTGCTCTGGCTGCTAAAGGAGACCTCTCTGTCAAGGTGACATCTGAGGCCAGGAAGAAACAAAGGAGGGAGCCATCTGAATAGCTGAGTGAAGAGCATTCTAGGGTGAGGGGAACAGAAGACACAAAGGCTCTACACAGGAGAAATCTGCTTAGTATATGTGAGAAACACCAAGAATGGCGGTGTGGTCTGAAGGCAACACTTGAGGGGATGTTAGGATATGAAGTTGGAAGGTAGAAAGGACCAGATAATGGACCATTTGTAGACCACAATAAGAACTTTGTATTTTATGCTAGATGTAAGAGGAAGCCTCTGCAGACCTGACTGATACTTTAAAAATGTCACTCTGCCCTGGCCAGTTTGGCTCAGTGGTTAGAGCGTCGGCCTGTGGTCCAGAGAGACCCAGGTTCGGTTCCCGCTAAGGGCAGGTACCTCGGTTGCAGTCTGTCCCCGGCCCTTGTTGGGTCGTGTAGGTGGCAGCCCTCGATGTGTCCCTTTCACGTCGATGTTTCTCTCTCTCTCTTCCTCTCTCTCCCTCCCACTCTGTCTGAACAAAAAAATGGAAAAATGTCCTCGGGTGAGGATAAAAAAAAAAAAAGTGTCACTCTGGCTGGCACAGAGGATACACACAGTGTGGAGGGGGCAGCAGGACCTGTCAGCAGGCTACTGTAGCAGTCCAGGCAAGAAACGATGGTGCTTGTGAAGGATCAGCCGAAGTCCCTACTGATGCTGTCAACGTGGGAAGGAAAGGAGGCAAGGCTGACTCCAAGGTTTCTGGCGTAAGTAACCAGGGGCAGAATGGGCATATTCACTGAGATGGGAACATGGGAAGGTATAGATATGAGGAGGAAGAGACACCTAGTTTGCTTTTGAACATACTACATTTGAAATGGCTCTTAGATATCTGATAAAAACTGTCAAGGAGGCTACTGGATATACAAGTCTGGAGTTCAGAGAAGATGTTGAGATTGGATACACTCACCTGGGAATCCTAGTATTTATAGCTATGAATCTGGACAAGATCGCCTAGGGAGCACAAACAGAGGAGAGGTCGGAATACACAGAGGAGAAGTCTAAGAATTAATTCACAGGGCTTTACTAAGTCAGAAAGGTAAGAAGCATCCAGCAAAGGAATTAAGTCAGTCAGGATGAAAATCGAGTGGGTGCAATGTCCTAAAAGCCACGGTGGAATGGTGGGGAACACCATTAGCTAGAGCAGTGGTTCTCAGCCTTCCTAATGGGCGACCCTTTAATACTTCCTCATGCTGTATGTGGGCGTGTCTGCATGTGATAGAGGAGCAGTGTCCCGGTTTCTAGAACCTTTGGAAAACACATATTTCCGATGGTCTTAGGCGACCCCTGTGAAAGGGTTGTTCGACCCCCAAAGGGGTCATGACCCACAGGTTGAGAACCACTGAGCTAGAAGAAGATACAATGTCAAGAAGAGGTGTTAGGATGCGAGATGTATTACCACACATTCTTATAATAATGGGAACGGCCCTGGCCGATTTGGCTCAGCGGTTAGAGCGTCAGCCTGCGGTCCTGAGAGACCCGGGTTTGGTTCCCGCTAAGGGCACGTACCTCGGTTGCAGTTTGTCCCCGGCCCTGGTTGGTAGTGCGGGTGGCAGCCACTCGATGTGTCCCTTTCACATCGATGTTTCTCTCTCTCTCTCTGTTCCTCTCTCTTCCTCCCACTCTACCTGAACAAAAAATGGAAAAATGTCCTCAGGTGAGGATAAAAAATAAAATAATGGGAGCTGACAGAATGAAAAAGACACTGATGATGCAGGGACACGGGGGATAATTATAAGAAACAAGTCCTTGGTTATACAATTGGGGCTGAAATACAGTGGACACAGACTGGCCTTAAATAGCAGCCGGTTCAGTTGATCCACTGTTAATAGGCGGGAAGGCCCTTCTACTTTACTGGGCAAGGGATCCCTGCTGAAAACGTCAAGGACAGCCAGTCTGCCATTCTGCTACTTTCCATAATTATACAATGAGTATGTAGGGTTTGTCTGTCTTCTGAGAGCATCACCCTGGCAGCCACCAGCGATGACAAGCATCAGGTGCTATGTCTCTGTCTGGTACTGGTCCCTGAACTGACCGGTCCTTCTACGGGCAGTGAGATTCTCGCATAGACTCCAACTCTTTGCTGGGGCAGTTACGACAAACTCTTCCAGAGTTTGTAAGAGGAGTGAACAGCAAATGCTACAGTGAAATCAAGTTGTATCAACATGGAAAAGAAATAAATTGGTTAAACAATTAGGTGGTTACTATGACCTTTGAAGGAAGAGTATAAAAAGAACGGTTGAAAATGAATAGGATATGGGGAAATCAAAACTGAGTACCACATAAGCCTTATCTTTGAAAAGGTCTTTTGGATAAAGAGCAGGGAAGAGACAGGCTTTGAGGGAATGGATTAGAAGAAGAAAGCATTTACTGGAATACTTAGGATCCCGATAGAGTAACCAATACTTCCTTAGCTTATTATTATTTCCTCTTTATGGGGGCAAAACAAAAAAATCACCTTACTTTGCTGATGTGCTCAGGGGCTTGGTCAGGAGTATTGCTGAATTCCCCACCAATCTGGAGGTCACTGACACAGCAAATTGAATCCCTGAGTTCTGTGAGCTTTTGACTGCCCAGTACCAGCATCGTCTGGTATGGTTTGTGTTCTTTGTGCTAGAAGTCAAACAGTAAATAAGTTAGTGTCCACTTAAAGATAAGCAATTAAACTATAAATCCTGTCTGGATCAGATTTGAATTAAGTTACTGGTTTCTTGCTTTAAGTTATCCCCATAACTTGTTCCGTGTTTTCTTAAAATCTGTAGTTGTCTATTTGGCATTCGTTAATTACAGGTCCAAACTAACGCCAAAGCTGTTTACATGTCCCTGTGATCCAGAGCCGATGCTCTGAAACCAAGTTATCTAACTCACATACCAAGCCAGCATTTCACCTGCCCTAAATCAAGGTCCAGGTACAGACAACCAGGGACATCCCCCACGCCCCAGAGCCCACTGGCATTATTCAAACTAGCCAACCCTAAACTGTTTCCTCTGTCCTGCCTTGCCTTTCTCACGGGACCATAATGAAGACTATGGCCTATGCCTTCCCCTTCCTCCTTTCTGCCTCCTGACGCTGGTGCTTCCGCCTGTGGCCTACACAGCATGGCACCCCCCCCTCAGAAAGCGTAGGTAATAAAACTCTTCTTTCTATGGCATTAGCCTTGAGTGTTGTCACTTGGTCGCCTCCATAAATTAAAATCCATGGATATGCCCTGGCCAGTTTGGCTCAGCAGTTAGAGCGTTGGTCCGCGGAGCAGAGAGTCCTGGGTTTGGTTACCACTAAGGGCACGTTGTACCTCGGTTGCAGTTTGTCCCCGGCCCTGGTTGGGGTCGTGTGGGTGGCAACCAGTCAATGTGTCTCTCTCACATTGACATTTCTCCCCCCACCCCCTCCCTCCAGCTCTATCTGAAGATAAATGCAAAAATGTCCTCGGATGAGGATAAAAATATATATATTGAAAAAAAAATCCATGGATATAACCGAGATGCTTGGTGTGATGGTCTGAATGTTTTTGTCTATCCCAAATTTGCATGTTGGAATTCTAACACCCATAGTGATGGTGTTGGGGGTGGGACCTTTGGAAGGTTACTGGGTCATGATGGTGTTTCAATGAATGGGACTAGTGCTCTTATCCCAGATGCACTCATGTTCAACCTCCAGGGAGCATGCCCACACCCTTCCTCCCGCCTCCTTCCTCCCAGGTGCGTTACCTCTGCTTTTTTCTCTCCTAAGCTCCAAGGGCCTTTCTATCTCCATAACTTTCTAAATAAACTTTTTCTTATATTAAAAACAAAAGCCCTGGCCAGGTGTGGGTCAGTTGGTTGGGTATCACCCCATGCACCGAAAGGATGCTGGTTTGATTCCCAGTCAGGGCACGTGCCCGGGTTGCAGGCTCAATCCCCAGTGGGGGGTATGCAGGAGGCAGCTGATGGATGTTTCACCCTCACACATTGATGTTTCTCTTTCTCCCTCTCCCCTCCTTGCTCTCTAAAAATCAATAAACTTCTTTAAAATAAATAATAAAGAAATACATAAATAAAAGAGATCCCACTGAGCTCCCTAGACCCGTCTGCCACGTGAGACGTCTTCAGCCCGGAAGACAGCCCCAACCTGACCACGTGGGCACCCTGATCGTGGTCTTCCAGCCTCCAGAACTATAAAAATAAGTTTCTGTTGTTTATAAGCCACCAAGTAAGTGACATTTTGTTATAGAAGTCAGAATGGACTAAGACACTTGGTAACAGAACTTTTTTAGTTTAAGCTAAAGTTTATAATCAAGATACTACTAAAATGACATTAGCAAGAAAAACCTGTCGACTCTAACTTCACCTAGCAGCACTGTCTTTTAAAATTTCCCAGAAGTTACCACACTGAAGTCAGGCAATCTGTTCACTACCATAATGTTAAATCCAGAGGTCCTATTTTATTGGTTTTGTTTTATTTGATTGGTAATTTGAGATCTTCATTAAATAAGATAATTAGTACTAACTATATTCCAGATGCTTCATAAAAGCCTATTTATTCACAAGTGCAGTTTATGTATAGTAATATTTCTCTTTCTTTTTTTTGTTAATCCTCTCACAAGGATATTTTTCCATTTTTAGATATAGTGAAAGGGAGGGAGAGGAGGGAGGGAGAAAGAAAGGGAGGGAGAAGGAAAGAGAGGGAAGGAGAGAGAGAGATTGGTTTCCTCCCAAACGACTCTGACCAGGGCCAGGGATTAAACCTGAAACCCAGGTACGTGCCCTTGACCAGGAATCGAACCTGAGACCCCTTGGTTGCAAGGCTGAGGCTCTAACCACTGAGCAAAACCGGACAGGGCTGTATAGTAATATTTCAGTGGAGCCTTATCAAAGTTTATGATATCTACTTGAGGAATCAAGAATGTATACACTCTGTTATAGGGCAGTTAACCGACCAGGGCCGGGGACAAACTGCAACCGAGGTACATGCCCTTAGTGGGAACCAAACCCGGGTCTCTCAGGACCACAGGCCGACGCTCTAACCGCTGAGCCAAACCGGCCAGGGCTAGGGCAGTTCTTTTTATTAGAGATTCCCTAAGGAATTCCTAGATACCCCTGACCTGTTAACTTTCTGCATTTTCATCAAAGAAGAGCTGTCTTTAGTTAAATAACTTCCTAAGTATTCTAAACTGGTGAACAAAAGTTAGCGCACTTGCCCTGGCCAGTCTGGCTCAGTGGTTGGAGTGTCAGCCTGTGGACCAGAGAGTCCCAGGTTCGGTTCCCGCTAGGGGCACGTACCAAAAAAAAAGTTACCGTACTCCTTCTGGGGGGGCGGGAAACAAGGTTCAACAGCACATAGTTAGAATCACCGTGGATTCCTACACTTTTGCAGCTGCTTCCAGCGCAGACACCAGAGAATGCATTCCAGCACTGAACTGTAACCCTATTCATGGAGGCATTATTTGAACTTGATCTTACGTACAATATTCCTTATTAAAACAAAGAACCCAATCCCGTGAAAACAAAAACAAAGAACCTAAGAATATAATAAGCAGGATGCCAGATAAAATAGCATCTGCTTGCATTTATTTTGAACCCTAAGGAATACGATCCTTCAAATAATTAAACCATTTGACAGAAGTCATTCATCTTATCTGTGGAATGCAAAAGGTTTTACTACTGACCTTATGAAATATTACAGGGTACAAGATATTCACAGATAGGATAAGCTCCCCTTCTTCAATCATGTCTGCTGGATTTTCGGGCTTTTTTCCTATGGCATGTGATTCCTGAAGGAGGAAAACAAATTAATAAGAGACATTAAAATCAGACACCGTGACTCACATAAGAGGCAGTGTGGAACAAGGCTATAAGCAATACTGATTTTGACAACAGCCCTGATTTTGACTCCCAATTCTACTTCAAGAAAATTATTAAAACTTAAGCTTTAGTTTCATCTTCTGTAAGAAACAGAAAACACATATTTACAGAACTGTTGCTGGGAATGTGTACATAAAGCATCTAGTAAGATGGCACCGCTTACCAACTGATGATAAAACCAGAGTAAGAGGAATATCAACTAATGCTGATATAACACTGGCATTTACAGTTATTGATCTTTTACAGACCTCCTCTCATGTTACTCTGAGAGCTGCTGTCAGACAAAGTTCAAGGTACAGCAGCAAGGCAAGATGCCAGCACAGGTCTGTTTGGCTTTAAAACTCTTGCTTTTTACAACATTGTCACATCTTTAATAACCACACTCTCTTTTATATCTGCTTAATAACTATAAAATGGGGCCACCAAGGTGAACTGGTTAAGTAAGGGTGAAAAGATGTTTTAAAAATAATAGGGAGTGATGTCACACAAAATGGTGAAGTAGGAAGCTCTAAGGATCAGTCCCTCTAGCAAAGCAACCAGTAAGGTGGGAAGAGAGACTGCTGATTTTTCATAAATGAGCAGAGGGTACAAACCAACTACCATTCCCCCATTCTTCAGCCCTGCCACAGAAGTGTTGATAGCAGCCCATGGTCCTAGAAATGATGGCTGATGCCAGACAGGCAGTGGGGACCCTGTTCTCCAAAAATTGGGGGTTGTGTGTTTTGGTTGGTCTAGTGATGCCCTGAAGGCCTGATGCAGACATCTGCCTTGCTGTTGGCCCTCGCCAGCTGTGGCTTCCCCCAACAGCAGTTATTGGAAACTTCAAAGGGAGAGGACCTGTTCTCATTTATGAAGGCAGACATTTAAGGAAATCTTAGGTCACTGGCTGACCACAGAGATAATGAAACAGAAACATCAGTGATAATACACAACACAGAACATACATATTGGAAAATAATTTGGAAAAGTCACAAATAGACAGCACCACCCCTCAAGAAGTACTAAGCAGCCATGGACAGTTTTGCTCAGTGGTTAGAGTGTCAGCCTGCAGACCAGAGAGTCCTGGGTTCGATTCCAGCCAAGGGCACGTACCTTGATTGCGTTTCGTCCCCAGCCCCGGCTGGGGTCGTGTGGGTGGCAACCAATCAATGTGTCTCTCTGACATCGATGTTTCTCTCTCTCTCTCCCCCCCTCCTGTTCTGTCTGAAGATACCCATGGGTGAGGATTTAAAAAACATACAAACAAACAAGAAGTAATAAGCATACTCGGAATGTCCAGTTCTCAACAAAAAAACTTATAAAACACACAAACAGAAAAATATGGCCCATTTACAAGAAACCATCCTTGAAGGAGCCCAGATATTGAAATTACTAGTCAATGATGTTAAATCAACTGTCGTAAATGTACTCAATGACCTAAAGAAAACCACATACAGACAGCTAAAGGAAATGAGGTTCCTTAATGATATCAGCAGCCAATTTCTCACAAGAAACCATGTAGACAAGAAGGCAGTGGGACTACATATTAAAAGCCATGAAAAAAACCCATCAGCAAAGACTTCTATACCTGGGAAAACTATCCGTCAGGAATGAGGAAGAAATTAAGATATTTTTCAGATAAACTACACAGGTAACTATGAAAGCCAATATTACTGTACTTTTGGTTTACAACTCTTTTTCCAAAAGCAAATGCACAAAACAGTATTTATGTTAACAGACACACAATATATAAAGATGTAATCTGTAAAGATAACAATATAAAGGGGGGGTGGAGATGTGTAGAAGCAGTGTACTGATCCTTCTGGATATTACTAAAACAAAGTTGGTATTATCAAAACTAGGTTGTTATAATTTTAAGATGTTAATCGTAATCTCCAAAGTAACCACTAAGAAAATAAGTAGAACATAAACAGAAGGAAAGGAAGAAAGGAAGCAAAACGATATACCATAAAAATTCAACTAAGTACAAAAGAGGCAGGAATGGAGGAACTGAGAAACAAAAATATAGATGACATACAGCTAAACAGAAGTAAATCCTCATTAGTAATCACTTTAAATGTAAATGGACTAAATTCTATTAAAAAAGCAAAAAGACTGGCAGATTAGATTACAAACTTGATCTACATAGATATTCCCTAGGAGAAACTTACTTCAGATATGAATACACAAAGAGGGTGAGAGTGAAATGGTATTCCATGCAAACAGTACCCAAAAGAAAGCTGGGGTGGCTATATTATTGTCAAACAAAATACACTTTAAGTTAAAAGAGGTTACAAGAGTCAAAGGAGGACATAATACGTACATTGATAAAAAGTCAATACGGCAATAAGATAAATTAATTATAAACATATATGCAGTTAAAAACAGAACCCCAAAATACATGAAGCAAAAACTGACAGAACTGAAGGGAGAAATAGTCGGTTCTACAGTAATAGTTGGGAACTTCAATACCCCAATTTCAATGAGTAGGAAAAAAAGACAGAAAACTAATAGTGAAATAGAAGACCCAAATAACACTATAAACCAATGAGACCTAACATATATAGAACAGTCCATCCAACAATAGCAGAATATACATTCTTCTTAAGTGCACAAGGACCATTCTCCAGATAGACCACCAAGTCTTCATAAACTTAAAAAGACTAAAATCATTAAAAAAGTATATTTTCTGATCACAACTGATGAAACTAGAAATTAAGAACAGGAGAAAAACTGAAAAATTTAGATATGTGAAAATTAACACACTCAAATAAACAATGGATCAAAAGGAAATCACAAGGAAAATTAAAAAATACCTTGAGACAAAATAAAAATATAACATAAGAAACGTCTGAAGTGCAGCAAAATCAGTACAAAAAGAAAAACTTAGAGCTGTGAACACTTACCTTAAAAAGACAAGAACAATCTGAAATCTATAACCTAACTGTTTACAATCAGGAACTAGAAAAAGAACAACAAACTAAACCTGAAGCTAGCAGGAGGAAGAAAATCTAAACTGACTCAAGAAGAAAAAGAAAATCAAACTAGATCTATATAAGTAAGGAGACAGAGTAGGTAATTAAAATCTTCCTAACAAAGAAAAGCCCAGGACTAGATTACTTCTCTGGTGAATTCTACCAAATAACAAAGGAAGTTAATAACACTAATCCTTCTCCAAGTCTTGGAAAAAGTCTGAAGAGTTGGAGGAATACTCCCTAACTCATTCTGAGATCAGCAGACTTGGATACCAAAGCCAAAGACACTACAAGAAAACTACAGGACAATATCCCTTATAAATATAAATGCCAAACTCAACAAAATACTAGCAAACCAAATTCAACAGCATATTAAAAAGATTATATAGTGCAACCAAGTGGGATTCACGCTCAGGATGCAAGGGTAAATTCAACACATGCAAACCAATCAATGTACTACACCACACTAACAGAACGATGGGGTTGGAAAGCCCACATCGTCATCTGATGCAGAAAAAGCATTTTACAAAATCCAATTATTTTTCATGCTAAAACACTGAACTAGGAATAGAAGAGAACTTATTCAACATAATAGACTATATGCGGCCCTAGCCGGTTTGGCTCAGCAGTTGGAGTGTCAGCCTGCGGACCAGAAAGTCCCGGGGTCGGTTCCGCTAAGGGCACATACCTCGGTCGCAGTTTGTATGTGAAAAACTCACAGCTAAAACCACACTCAATGGTGAAAGACTGAGAAGGATGTGCCCTTTTGCCACTTCTTTCAATACGGCACTAGAAATTCTAACCAGAGCAATTCGGCAAGAGGGGTTCAAATGATACAAACTAGAAAGAGATAAAATTATCTCTTTACAAATAACATATATTATTTTATTTATTTATGTTTTATTTGATTTTATTTTAGAGACAGAGGCGGAGAGAGGGAAGGTGGGAGGAAAACGGAGGGGGGAAGAGAGAGAGAGAGAGACATTGATTTGCTATTCCACTTATCTACACATTCACTGGTTACTTCTTGTATGTGCCCTGACTGGAAATTGAACCCGCAACCTTGGCATATTGGGAGGATGCGCTAACCAACTGAGCTACCCAGTCAGGGCCCATGTATGATCTATGTACAAAATCGTGAAGAATTCACATGCACACAAAAAAACGCTGTTAGAGCTAATAAACTGAGCAATGTTGCAGGATATAAAACCAACACACAAAAATCAGTTGTATTTCCATACAGTAGCAATGAACAATATTTGGAAAGGATATTAAGAAAACAATTCCAGCCCTGGCCGGTTTGGCTCAGCGGTTAGAGCGCCCGCCTGCGGTCCGGAGAGACCCGGGTTCGGTTCCCGCTAAGGGCATGTACCTTGGTTGCAGTTTGTCCCCGGCCCTGGTTGGTCGTGCGGGTGGCAGCCACTCGATGTGTCCCTTTCACATCGATGTTTCTCTCTCTCTCCCTTCCTCTCTCTCCCTCCCACTCTATCTATACAAAAAATGGAAAAATATCCTCGGGTGAGGATAAAAAAAAAAAAAAAAAGAAAAGAAAACAATTCCATTTAAAACAGCATCGAAAGGAATAAAATAGTTAGTGATAAATTTAACAAAGGAGATGAAAGATTTGTATAGAAAAAAACTACAAAACGTTGCATCTCTGTTCATAGATTGAAAGACTTAAGTGTTATGGTGACAATACTATCCAAAAGATACACAGATTCAATGCAATCCCTATCAAAATCTCAATGTTTTGTTTTGTTTTTTCTTCCCAAAAATAGAAAAACTCATCCTGAAAACAATTTTGAAAAAAAAATCGAAAGACTAACATTTCCAAATTTCAAAAATGATCACAAAGCTACAGTAGTCAAAACAATGTGGTATCAGGATAGAGACAGACAGACAGCCCTGGTTGGTGTGGCTCAGTGAAGTGGGCATCATCACATGCACCACGAAGTCGCTGGCACAATTCCTGGTCAGAGCACATGCCCAAGCTGTGGCCCAAACCCTGAACGGGGTACACATAGGAGGCGATCAATCAATGTTTCTCCCCCCTCTTCCTTCTTCCCTCTCTAAAGTCAATAAAAACATTTAAAACAAACAAAAACAACCTCTGCTTTAAAAAGACAGACATACAAACCAATGGAATAGAGAACTCAAAAATAAACCTAATATACAACTGACATTTTTTTTTTATCCTCGCCCGAGGACATTTTTTGCATTTATCTTGAGATAGAGCAGGATGGAAGTGGGGGAGAGAGAGAGAAACATCGATGTGAGAGAGACACATTGAGTGGCTGCCACCCACACAACCCCAACTGGGGTCAGGGACAAACTGCAACCGAGGCACGTGCCCTTGGCAGGAACCAAACCTGGGCCTCTCTGGTCCACGGGCCGACACTCCAACCGCTGAGCCAAACCGGCCAGGGCTACAACTGACATTTTTAAGTTCTTAGTTTATTAATCCTCTCATGAAATATCTGCACAATCACGAAAGATAAAGTCACTGAAGAACCTTTACTCCTTCTGTTGTCCAATCTCCAGCTCGCTTTTTTGCCAGCACCAACAATGGCCTTTGTGGTCCCCCCGACTTTTCTTTATTCTTTCTTGTGTTCCTTTCTCTGTTTTCTTAAGGTCTTCTTCTCATGTAGGCCAAGACTTGCAAGTCTATGTTTTTCTTTGCGTGATCCAAGGAATCATAAATCAGGCCAAAGCCAGTTGTCTTGCCATCACCAAAATGGGTTTTGAATCCAAACACAAAGATGACATCTGGTATAGTCATACATTTTGGCTAGTTTTTCCTGAATTTCTGTCTTGGGTAATGTTGCTTTCCCAGGGTGAAGGACATCAATGACCATCTGTTTCTGCTGAAGTAGTCTGCTGCTTACAAACTTCCTGGTCCAGGCAGTCAGTCCCTGTGTCCGTTCATGATGGTGGCTGATCTTTAAGCAGTGAGGGAGGAAGAGCACAACTTTCAACAAAGGTGCAAAGACCATTCAATAAGGAAAGGACACTCTTCAACTTCTGCTAAGAAAGTGGATATCCACATGCTAAAGAATAAAAATGAACCTTTATTTCATATCATATATAAAAGTAACTCAAAATGGACCAAAGGCTTAAACTATGAGCTACAAACACAAAGCTCTTAAAAGAAAACATTAGGGGAAAATATTCAAGCATTGTACATGGTGATGTGTTCTTAAGTATGACACCACTGGCACAGAGAATAAGAACAGATAAATAATTTCATCAAATTTTAAAACTTTTGTATATCAAAGGACACTATCAAGAGAGCGAAAAGACAACCCATAGAAAGAAAATATTTTTAAATTATATATATGGCAAGGGTGTAGTATCCGAAATATACAAATAACTCTTATAATTCAACAACAAAGAAATAACTCAATTAAAATATCAACAAAGGATTTTAACAGACATTTCTCTGAAGATATACAAATAAACAATAAACATATGAAAAGATGCTCAACACCACTAATCATTAGGGAAATGCAAATCAAAACCATAACAAGGCCCTGGTGGTGAAGCTCAGTTGGTCACAGCATCCTTTCAATATGCCAAAGTTTTAGGTTCGATCTCCGGTCAGGGTACACACAAGAATCAACCAATGCATGCATAAATAAACGAAACAAATCAATGTTTCTCTCTCTCTTTCCCTTCCTCTCTCTAAAATTAATGAATTAAAAAAAAAACACATAGATACCACTTCACACCCACTGGATGGCTATTATCAATCTCAGAAAATAACGAGTGTTGACAATAATGTGGAGAGCCCTGGCCGGTTTGGCTCAGCGGTTAGAGCGTCGGCCTGTGGTCCAGAGAGATGGGGGTTCGGTTCCTGCTAAGGGCACGTACCTCGGTTGCAGTTTGTCCCCGGCCCTAGCTGGTCGTGCGGGTGGCAACCACTCGATGTGTCCCTTTCACATTGATGTTTCTCTCTCTCTCTCTTCCTCTTTCTCCCTCCCACTCTATCTTAACAAAAATGTGGAGAAATTGGAACCTTTCTGCACTGCTGGTGGAAATGTAAAATGATGTAGTTTTGGTGGGTAACAGTTCGGCAGTTCCTTAAAATGTTAAAATAGAATTACCATATGACAGAGCAATTCTTCTCCTAAGTATATACTGAAAGGAACTGAAAATGGACTCAGATACTTGGATACTAATGCTCACAGCAGCATTATTTACAATAGCCAAAAGCTGGAAAACCCCCCAGCATTCATAAACAGATGACCGGATAAACAAAAGGTGGTATATCCACACACCTGAATATTATTCAGGTATAAAAAAGAATAAAGTTCTGATACATGTTACAGCACAGATGAACCTTTATAACATATGCTAAGTAAAATAAACCAGACACAAAAGGACAAATATTGCATGAATCTACTTATATGAAATAAATTCATAGAGAAAGAAAGTAGAAGAGAGGTTACCAGGGACTAGGGGAAGGGAAAATGGGGAGTTATTGTTTAATGGGTAAAGATTTTCTGTTTGGGATGATGAAAAGGTTCTGGTGATGGTTACAAAGCATTGTGAATACATATGCCACTTTAGTGAACATTTAAAAGTGGTTAAAACTGTGCCCACTTCGGCAGCACATACACTAAAATTGGAACAATACAGAGATTAGCGTGGCCCCCCGTGTAAGGATGCCACGCAAATTCGTGAAGTGTTCCATATTTAAAAAAAAAAAAAAAAAATTATGGTTAAAACAGTCAAATTTATGTTACATAAATTTTAGCACAGTAAAAAAAATAAGTAGGAGAGATAATATACGCTCTGATATGCTCACTATTAAGGGCCCAACACCATGTCTGACACATAGTAGGTTTTCAAGAATATGTACTGAATAAGCCAATCACGTCTACTAACACTTAATTCCTCAATACTCACCACCCTAATTTTTTCTGAGGGTTTTACATAAGAGATGATGGATTAGGAAAAAATGTGGATAAACCAAGATCAGGAGCAGAACAAAAATACCAGGAATAGGGTGGTGAACAGGCATGTTAGCCTAACACAGAGAGCAAGACCAACTAAACGCAAAAATAAAGACAGGATTGGAGTAAAATATGTCATCACTTGAATTCTAAGGGTCTTTTTTTCCTCCTACTTCCCAGTCCCAACAAAGTTTCTCTCATTTGCTTTCAACTAAGCATACCCAATATAAAGCCTCCACACAGTCCTCACTAACACTCACCCAGTGACAGAGCTTGTGTTTCAAGGGAAAAGGTGAAAAAGAGGAGACTCTTACCATCTCATAAGCAAATGTTTCTTGTCTGCAGACCCGATCTATCGTAATTGTTTCTTCCCGATGTTCCAGAAGCCTCTTTCTAATCCTGTTACAGATACAAGAACTATCAAACTTCAACATTCCTTACTGGGGCTTCAAACACTTTTAATATTTAATTTTTAAATTTGAACTAATTTCAGATTAAAGAAAAGCTCCCTTATATCTCTTACCTGGTTTCCCCTATGTTAACATTTTACATGATCATAGAACAATTATCAAGACCAGAAAATGAACATTAATATAGTATTATCAACTAAAGACCTTTTGGGAACTTCACAAATGTTTAAATTTAATGCCTTTGTTCTGTCCCAGTATCCTGGGCAGGACACCACACTGTATTTCTTGCTTCTCCTTTTTCCTCTAGTCTTTTACCGTTCTGTAGTCTCTCCTTGCTTCATGATCATGACACTTTGAAGGAGCTCGGATCAGTTCTTTTGTAGTGTCCTTCAATTTGGGTTTGAGTGCTGTTCCCTCAAGACTGGAGTAAGCTTATAAATTTTTGGTAAGAATACCACAAGAATGATAATGTCCTTCACTGTATCATCGTGAGGTTCATGACATTAATAGTAAAACAGGGTGGGGCAAAAGTAGGTTTATAGTTCTTGATATGGAAAATAATACAATTAAATAATAATACAAGAATATACCCCTCTGTTTTGAGTATTCACAACTGTAAACCTACTTTTGTCCCACCCTATATGTCTTATTACTGGTGACATTTACCTTGTCTACCAGGCTCCTACACTTGAAAGATAATTTTCCTTTGTACTCAATAAGTATTTGGGGGAGACACTTTAAAACTATGCAAATCTTGTTTCTCCTCAAACGTTCATCCAGAAATTTTACCATAGTAGATTTTGCCTGCAACATTACTGTAGTTCATGCCTAATGGTGATTCCCTAGTTCCCTCATTCTATATTTACTTATTGATATTATGAGGAAGACCTATCTCTTTCCTCCCATTTATTTATTTGATCATTTATATTAGTATAAACTCATAGATATTTACTTTCTTCTACAGGTTAAAATCTAATACTATCACTTTGTTGCTCCAATTGTTTTAGCTTTGGTCATTAGGAACTTTTTCAAGCTGGCTCCTGTTCTTTCAACAAGCCATCATCTTTTTTTCCCCTGAAGCATGTCCTTACTTTCTGGGGCTCCAGGTTTATCCTCTATTTCCCTGTCTCGGCCCTGGAAGCAACCACTTCTCCTAGGAGTCCTAACTCCTTTCTTGAAGAGAGGGGTTTAGAGCCCAGCATCTGGGCGCTGGGCATTCTCACTGTTACTGCAGTCACTGCTTCTAGGCTACTCAGCCGAGGGAGGTGGGAAACACATAGGTACACTAACCCATACATGTACAAATATCTATGTTTCTGTATTTTTCTATCTGTTACATATTGATTTATTTTTATCCTCACCCAAGAACATTTTTTCCATTTTTTGTTCAGATAGAGTGGGAAGGAGAGAGAGAGAGAGAGGAACATCAACGTGAAAGGGACACATCGAGTGGCTGCCTCCTGCACGACCCAGTCAGGGCCAGGGACAAACCACAACCGAGGTACATGCCAGGGACAAACCACAACTGAGGTACATGCCCTTAGAGGGAACTGAATCCGGGTCTCTCTGGACCGCAGGCCTACGCTCTAACCGCTGAGCCAAACTGGCCAGGGCTATCTGTTACATATTTAAAACCATGAGTTAATACAGATACTTCCCATCCTAAATTAAAATCACAGGATTCATTTTAGCCTTTAATCTTTCCTTGTTTATTACTTCTTTCTCCACAAGTGAGAAACCCAACTCCCATTATATACAATCCATTAACTTAATTCTTGAAAATACACTTTCAGAATTGTTAACCTACACCCCTGTGAGAAACACTAAGTCGTGAACAGTTCTTTTTGGCTTTAGCCTTACAAAACTGAATTAAGTCCTAGCCAGTTTGGCTCAGTGGTAGAGCATTGGCCTGTGGAGTGACAAGTCCTGGGTTTGATTCCAGCCAAGGGCATGTACCTTGGTTGCGGTCCGTCCCTGGTCCTGATAGTGGTCCTGCGGGAGGCAACCAGTTGATGCGTCCCTCTCACATCGATGTTTCTCTCTCCCTCCCACTCTATCTGAAGACAAATAGAAAAATATCCTCAGTTGAGAATTAAAACAAAAAACAAAAAACAAAAAAAAAAACCTGAATCAAGATATGCTTTTGCACAGAGATCAGATTAGTTCTTCCCATTCTCTCCAGTGTAATCACGTTACTCACTGTAACAGTTAGGTTTACTTGTTGGTTTTTTTATATTCTTTTTTGGGTTGCCCAATCCACATCCGGGTTGATTTTTTCTGATACTTTTGGGGTATGTGAGAGACGTGCATCTCCTATAGCTTTGTTTTATCAAGTTGGCTGCTATTTTATTTATTATCACTCTAACAAAGTATATTAGAGGACTTTTTAATTATTTGTTTTGGTGGTTGGGTAACAGTCTTCCAATTTTGTGGTTCTCTTTTTCTTGCAGGACTCTCAAGTTCCCCATTACCATTCTTTAAATGATGCAGTGAACAGTGGTTTTCTGGCTACAGAAATGAGAGGGATGAGCAGACTAATGTAACTGAAACTGCTACTGTATTAAAAGTAACGTGGATGATGCTTTTGGGATGAGATAGCTTTTAGTAGCAACCATGTAGTAACAATTATCCCTCCTATTCCTAGGAATTAAAATTTTCTCTTTAAGTAGTCAAAAAATTTCAAAAGTAGTGAAGACAAGTTAGTTAACTTGCCATGGATAGATCAAAAGATAATTGATCTCCATTAGCTGACATTTCCCTCCTTTATTTATTTATTTTTTAAAGAAATCATTTTTATTTTATTTATTTATTTTTTTATCCTCACCCGAGGACATTTTTCCATTTTTTGTTCAGGTAGAGTGGGAGGGAGAGAGAGGAACAGAGAGAGAGAGAGAAACATCGATGTGAAAGGAACACATCGAGTGGCTGCCACCCGCACAACCGACCAGGGCCGGGGACAAACTGCAACCGAGGTACGCGCCCTTAGTGGGAACCAAACCCGGGTCTCTCAGGACCGCAGGTCGACGCTCTAACCGCTGAGCCAAACCGGCCATGTATAAAATGTATACATGTATACATGTATACATGTATACTCCTTTACATGTATAAAATGATCCCAGTAGCTCCTTTGTTAGACAAGTAAGAGTTAGTGCTAGAAATTTATTTATTTTATGTTATATTAAATGGGTCGTGTACTTAGATTTTGTTTGTATTTTTATGTTTTTAAGTTATTGGTGGGGAGAAGGAAAGTTCAGAGAGAGAAAGTGTAGAGATACAGATTTTGGCTTTTGGCACAAGTCTAATTTATTTGCAGCTCTGTTAAGATTAATATTAATCATATTAATCATATGTTAAATAGTTTCAAAGTACTACATCAAAATAATCCCAGCTGAGGAATGCTGCACTAACTCCTTTTACATTAGATTTTATATATGTGTGTATACAATTCTACCCACATTTCCTATGGAATGGATGAGAAGACAACCAAGAAGATTCAGGTGATCTAGTAAGAGAAAAGAGCCAAGGAAGCAATGTGTAAAGTAGTCTGAAAATTACTACTTAACATAGCTTAATAACATATTTATAAGCCAATTAGTAAGTTATGAAGTATAACAAGAAAATAGTATGCTTTGTTTATAATTATCACCAGCCAATCTCTAAAAGTCACTTTCTAAGGTTTATGAAAATTTAATTTATTCCCTTCATTCCACAAATATCTACTGACTCTCCAATTATATGCCAAAGTTCTAGGAATTGGGGACACAGCAGTGTTTGGCAGATATGGAATTTTAAGTCTATCTAGAAAGATAGAAAATTAAACAGGTATAAGTGTGACGAGTTTCTCAGTAGAGAAGTATGGAGGCTACATAAACATAAAAGGGGTTCTAAATAAAGTCCTTAACCCTTCAGCTGCAACTTGAAGGGTATGACTTGAAGGATGTGTAGAACCAGCAAGACTAGAAGGATAAGGAACAGGAAGTGCTATAGGCAAAGGCCAGGAGTGACAGCCCATTCCAGGAACTGAATGTAGTGTGGCTGGCTGGAGCACTACAGAGACAGAGCTAAAATGTTCAGCAAGATCCATTCTACAGAGGCCCTTGTGAACCACTTAAGAACTCAGGACTTTTGCCTAAGAGCCATTGAAAGGTATTCAGCCAGAGTGACAATCAGATATGCAGTTTAGAAAAATTCAACTCATCAAACAACAACAATTAAAGAACACCAACTGGAGCAAAGCTATCTACTAGGCTTATGGGCAATACAGAGACGAAAGAGTCTGGATTCCCAATAAGTCTTCAAAGACTGGAGAAATGTTAGAAGAGTTCTTGACATTCCTGAAAGGAGAGAGATGGGTTATAGTAATGTGGAAAGTGGAAAGTAAACTTAGGGTCTCAAAGATGGGGTAGTTTTCAGATGGGTGAGGGGCCATGTGCATCCTGAGCCATTTGTAAGACAAAGTGATTGAAAATGAATCTAAAAAGGCAAGTTTGAGCTTTATATGAAAGGCTTCAAATGTCTAAGCAAGGAGTCTGAAATCTGTCCATAGAAGAGGGTAGAACCATTGACAATTTCTTAGCAAATGCACATGTTCAGAGGACAGTATGATGAATAAGTCAGGAGAAAACATGGACCCAGGAAGGACAGGAGCCTTTCACAGAGCTCCAAATGTTGCTCGTGTAAATATCAGCAGTAGGGAATGGAGACAGATTTGGCAGCTATTACCAAAAAAACCAAAGCAGAGTTAAAGTGCCTGCCTGAATTTTTGGACTTTGTGTTTGTCTTTTAATACCATTTTTCTAGTAACTCATTTTTATCCTACTTTACAAAAGTATGGATCTGTCAAAAATTAAAAAACAAAACTGGTCCTTTACCAGAGTCTGAGAGGCACTACCAGAGTATTTAGCTTGCACCTGAAATCTAAGTCAACTACCGTGCCTTTGTAAAAACAAATTTTTAAATAAACACAAATATAAATATGAACTAGACATCAGAAGTTATGTATTTACTGTTAATTTTCTTAGTTGTTATAATCCCACTCTGATTATGTAGAAGAAAGATACTTTCAGGAGATATATACTGTCTGCAACTTACTGAATGTGTTCAGTAATAGAAAAGGACCTCAAAAACATACAGTTGAAGCAAGTATGACTAAATGTTAACCATGGTTGAATTTAGGGAGTGGGACAACAACAATCAACTTTTGAATAGTATCACGTTGAAAAATATTGAAATAAATAGCACATGATAAAAGCAAAGTCATCCATACCCCAAAGTCACTAGGTCAGTATCCTCTGGGATGACTTCTGGGTCCTCCTCCTGGAAGCACTTCAGTTTATCAAGGCTAAAACAAACAAAACAAAAAAAGGAAAAGCAATCATGCACCATGTCCAGAGTGAGTCAGGGTGGTGTCCTTAATACGTCACCAAATAGGTAAGTAAATCCAGCAGGCAGCTCAGAGGAGGCCAGAATTCAAGGCAATTATAACTGTGTGGATATTCTATAAATAAAAACATATATGGTAGATTGAAGGAGGCCAATACTGTGTTAAATGGAGAAAAATATTTTTAAAAAGTTATTTTTGTATTTTCACCCCAAATAAGGCCCTTGGGGAGAAAGTGTCAGTAATAGCATATCCGGGAGGTCCCCAAAGAGACCACAGTTATTCAAGCTTTTAACACTCCTGTGGTTCAACCTTCCAGTCTTACCGTTACTAAGGTCCCTTCAATGTCAAAGCATCTGTCAACGACAGGTACACGTCGCCGTGACTGATTGCTTTCCTCCACAAACAAGCACTTTGATAATCAGCGGATAGAAAAATTAATCTTTTATGCAGCTCTTTCGTCCCTTCACGACAACTCGTAGAAATCATGCATTCCGACCACCGGTCCTCTCCCGGTGTTTCGGGAAAACCCAGCAGACTGAAGGCTTTGAAATGGAAAGGGCGGTCCTTCGACCCCCGGGAATAAACACAGGCACTCCCAAGAAGGGGTCTCAGGAAGCGCGCAGCAAGAGCCCCTCGGCCCCGCACTCACCCGCAAACTGCCCTCAGCTCGGTCGCCGCCTCCAGGCTGCAGCCCAGATCGCGGGCCACGGCGGCGTCCTCCCAGCCCGAGTCGGCGACCCCTCCTTGCCCAGGCAGCGCGGATGCCGGCGGCTCCTGCAGCGACAGATCTCCTTGGCCGCGCAGCCGGCCCCGCCACAGCTCCCCGAAGGCGCCCACATGGAACGCACGCGTGTTGAGCTCCGGAAGCTCGTACTCCGGAAAGTTGCAGCCGCCGCTGCTGGGGACCGGGTCCTGCCCGCCGCACACCGCGCTGCCCGTCGAGATGCCCTGGTTGTTTTCAGCCATGTTCTCCCCACTCCCTTCCCTGCAAAAACCGGAGGATCAAGGCCTTGCGGGGCGTGATGGGACTTGTAGTTGCACGTGGCCCCGCGGGCGGAGGGCGGGCCTGCGATGGCTGAGCGCAGACACTACATTTCCCGGCGGCCCCGCGCCAGCGCCCCCAGCCTCCGCGTGCAGGGCTCAGCGCATTGTTCTCCGCTCCGCGGTGCGGGGCGGCTGTGCCCGGCGCATCCGCAGCCTGTCGGGGTTGCTTCCCGGCCCCCCCACTTACGCAGCATCGCTCTCTGCTGGCTGGGGCGGCCTCCACACGCCCTTGGATCTCGCTCTTCACCCTCCCTTTGCCCCCAGTGGGGGACTTTTCCTTCTCTCCAGGGTTCGTGGGCTGCCCGCCTCAACTGCTCCGGAGCCTGAGAGACGGGGGAGGGGGGATCGGCCCCCCAGGTCAGGTTCCTCCAGAACCTCTCCAAGGGCCCCATATTCGCGTGTATGCTATAGTATGCGATGTTGTACACAAAAACAATAGAGCGTATGTATACTTTAGTTTTATCTATTTATACTTTAGTATTTTTATCCACTGGAGGTCATTTTTTCCTTTTTTTGTTGTTGTTGTTCAGGTAGAGTGGGAGGGAGAGGAAGAGAGAGAGACATTGATGTGACAAGGACACCGAGTGTCTGACACCCGCACGACCAACCAGGGCCGAGGACAAACTGCAACCGAGGTATATGCCCTTAGCGGAACCGAACCGGGTCTCTCGGGACCGCACGCCGCCTCTAGCCGCTGAGCCAAACCGGCCAGGGCTATTTTTATTTTTTACATTGATTTTAGAGAGAGGAAAGGAGAGAGAAAGAAACATCCATTGGCCGCCTCCTGCATGCCCCCGACTAGGGTGGCCGCAACCTGGGCATGTGCCCTGACCGGGAATCAAACCGGTGACCTCATTGATGCATGGGTCAATGCTCAACCAGTGAGCCACACCATCTCACCAACACCATGCATTATTAATCCTAATGTATATTGTTACACATCGCAGTGTTTTCAGGATTCCTATGGAGACAATTGCTAGGACATAGAGGCAGGATTGAAACAATCTGTCTCGCTTCAGATTGAGCTTTCTCCAGCTCTCAGAGATCTCAAAAGGAAGGAACAGAACACAGAGCAAACCCTGATTATTATTTATTGGGATATAATTTACATATTATATACACCACCCATTTAAAGTGTTCATTCCATGGCTCTTAGTATATTTACAGAATTGTGCAACAATCAATCAATTTGAGAACATGTGCACCTCTCCCAAAAGAAACCTTGTACCCTTTAGCTATCCCAATCCTCCCAACTCCTCTAGCCCTCGCCAACTACTAATCTTTCTGTCTCTATAGATTTATGTATTCTGGGCATTTAATATAAATGGAATCTTATGTGTGGTGTTTTGTGACTAGCTTCTTTCACTTAGCATAATATTTTCAGTGTTTATCCATGTTACAGACTGTAATAGCACCTCATTTTTTTATGGCTAAATAATATTGCATTAAATGGATACTGTATTTTGTTTTTCCATTCATCAAAAGGTTTTTTCCAACTTTTGGCTATTATGAATAATGCTACTCCAAACATTTGTTACAATTTTAGTGCAGAGATATATTTTCACTTCTCTTGGATATATTTATATCTGTATCTGTACCTATATATCTAGGAGTGAAATTGCTGGATCATGTGATAACTATGTTAAATAATTCGAATAACTACCAGACTGTTTTCTACAGTAGCTGCCTCATTTTATACTCCTACCAGCATTGTATGAGGATTCTGATTTCTCCACATCCTTGCTAACACTTGTTATTATCTGACATTTTTATTATAGCCATCCTGGTGGTTGTGAAATGGTACCTTGTGGTTTTGGTTTGCATTTCCATGATGATTAATGATTTGAGCATCTTCTGCTTATTGAGCATTTATATATCTTTGGAGAAATATCTATTCAAGTCCATTGCCCATTTCAAAATCAGGTTGTGTGTCTTTTTATAGGAGCCCAGATATTTAAAGACATCTGTTGTTTTTGTCTGCCTAATGTTCTGATTCTTAGAACTTACCTTCCTTACTCCTTTTGACCCTTCTGGGGCTGCCTGCCAATCATAGAACCCTTCCTACTCTGGTCACAGTAATTGGCTCAAGGATGAGCAAGTGACTCAACTATAGCCAATCAGAATTCTCCTCTGAGATTTTATTTATAACCAGAAACTCTTCCTCTCTTTTGCAGTATCTAAGGATGTTCTAAGGATGTGCCCTATCCCTGGCTGGTTTGGCTCAGCGGTTAGAGCGTTGACCTGCAGTCCAGAGAGACCCGGGTTCGGTTCCTGCCCTAAACACATCCTTAGATAAAAGAGGAACAGTTAGAAGGAAGAAAGCCAAAAGTTTAAATAAGCAAAGGCAGAAGATGGAGAAAGACAGAAGTCATGTGACTTGGAACAACTGTGGCTGAGGTCAGCTTCCTCCCGTGCCATTTTGTAAACCAATGTAATCTTTTACAACTAGTTTGAGTTGGAATCTCAACCTAAAGACTAATAGTCGTCTCCTGGGTCTGTGAGCCTTGGTCCAAATCTCTCCACAGGGGGAGCTCTCACTCCAGAAAATGAAGCCATACTTCAGGTGGAAAGAACTCTTAACATCTATCTGAAGGTTTAATAATATAGGCTTCAGGAGTGGAGACAACCATGGTTCCTGAGCAGCAGGTGGTAGGGGCAGGATCAGAATGAGCTCTGCAGGGGAAGGTGGTTAGTTGTCACTGTGAGGTGTGGCATTGGGTAGCAGCAGCTTGAGGCATTAGTAGATAAGAAGGATTTGTAGTATCAGCAGCAATCACAACACAGCACTCAGTTGAGTTTTATCAACAGCCAATTCTTGGAATAAGAATGAAGGGGCCCAGAGTATCTGCTGCAGCACACAAATTATTTTGAGCTGAAGTCACTTAAGAGTAGGCTTTTTGGCCTGGCTGGTGTGGCTCAGTGGTTGAGTGTTGACCCATGCACCAAGAGGTTGCTGGTTCGATTCCCAGTCAGGTTGTGGGCCCAATGTCTAGTGGGGGGCATGCAGGAAGCGGCTAATCGATGTTCTCTCTCACTGATGTTTCTGTCTCTCTCTCCCTCTCTCTCTCTCAAATCAATAAAGAAAAAGAAAAGAATAGGCTTTTTCTCCCCTAAACTCCCTTATCTACCTAAATGGTGAGCCTCCCAAAAGAACCAAATTGTTGTAAATCTCCTCTCTGAAAGTAGGGAAGATTGACTAGAAATGGGTACCACACAGAAATGGACATTGCTGTAAAACTCCCTTTTATTCTCCTAAGGACCCATTTATATTTCCCAGAAGTCATTTTTTTTCTCTTAAGTGTCCTTTTTTCTCCCTTCACTATTAAGAAGTCATTTGTTTTTCCGTAACTGCCCTTCTCCCTTAGATCTTTATTAAGATGGTAAAACAAGCTCAAATTCTAAGAGCCCTCTTCCACATGTCATACATTCGTGAGTAAAAAATCTGTCTTTTGTTGCTTAGCTATCTTTTGTTAATTTAATTCACAGGCTCCCAATGACTGAACCTAAGAGGGTGGAGGGAAAGCTTTTCCTCCCCATCAAGACCATGGCAAAGGTAGCTTCTGGCCCTGTGGCAAATTTGGCAGATGAGAGTATTGCAGAAAGGAGGGAGAAAGATTTCAAGGTCCCAGTATAGGTATAGTCCCTGTTATAGGATAGTGAGAAGCTAGGAAAATTCTAGGACAAGAGGAATAGGGAAACTAAGATGGATAGTTAAACAGTAAATCCTATCTTCCCTAAACCAAGGACATGTAAGAGTGAATGGTTTATACTTCTCCACCCAAACCAGAGGGTAAATAGCTTAAATCACCCTAGCTTAAATCCTCAGGGAGACAGATAATAGAAATCCACTTAGTGCTATTTTCCAACCACACTCAAGGACAGACAAATTAAGAGAATAAATCTCATTTTAGCACATCAGCATAAAGCTGATGACTATTCTATTAAAATCCTCCCCTAATACATCTTCTAAAATTCTCACCTTTAGAAAATAGGTAAGAACCCTCAACTCCTGGCCAGTTTGGCTCAGTGGTTGGAGTGTTAGCCTTTAGACCAAAGAGTTTCGGGTTGGATTCCAGTCAAGGGCACAGACCTTGGTTGTGGTTAGGTCCCTGGCCCTGGTAGGGGTTGTGCAGGAGACAGCCAATTGATGTGTGTGTCTCTCTCTCTCCCTCCCACTCTATCTGAAGATAAATGAAATGTATTTTCAGGTGAGGATTAAAAAAAAACCCCTCAAGACAAAGACCCAGTACAGGCTCTCTCTGGAATAAGCCCACATTTTTCTTCCTTCTCAGGAGTGCATCTTTACTTTTTTCTCCTAAACTCTAAGGGCCCTCATGAGACTTGCACATGGAGGGGCAGCCGGCAGTGGCAGCTCATCCTGGGCTAACCCCTGAACCTATTGTTAGCTCTTAACTTCCATATTACTGCCCTAAGCCTCTCATTCCAAGAAACCCAAACCCATCACTCTTATCATTTAACCTTTCCCTAAGCCTCTCATTCCAGAAAATCAAAACCCATTACTCCAGTCAAGAGGAACGGAATGATGGGACCACCCTAACCCACCCAAAACTGCAAATGGTCGCTCAACAAGAAAAACAAGTTTCAGGAGACCCCAGCCCCTGACCAATCAAGAACTCGGGAGACCCCAGGCTGGACCAATCAAAGACAACCATGTCTCCTAGGCTGAACGACCCCCCACCCCCAGCCCTGAGTTTAAAAATCCCTAGTCTGTACAAGCCAGTAGCTACTGTCTCCTTAGAGGTAGTCTGGCAGGCTAATTCCCAATAAACCTACACTTCTGGAGACCCTGCACTGCCTCATTCCACCTCGTTCTTACACCTATCTCCAAGACCCCCTTTTCTCTGACTTTTCAGCAAGCTAACAGAAGCCCTGAATTGAATAACTTCTTTCATTGTGACTTTTACTTCTCAGCGAGTCCACGCAGCCCAGCATGGCTCACTTCTTTCTTATAACATTTCTAGATGTTACCCAAAAGGGACCAGGCCCGGAGTGCTTCTGTCCTAAGCCCTTCCTTGTTTCACTGTCCCCAGCTTTAATAAATGCACTCTCCATGTCCGCCTGTGGTCCTGAGAGACCCGGGTTCGGTTCCCGCTAAGGGCGCATACCTCGGTTGCAGTTTGTCCCCGGCCCTGGTCGGTTGTGCGGGTGGCAGCCACTTGATGTGTTCCTTTCACATCGATGTTTCTCTCTCTCTCTCTGTTCCTCTCTCTCCCTCCCACTCTACCTGAACAAAAATAAATAAATAAATAAATAAATAAATAAATAAATACACTCTCCAAATCACCTAGACTCACATTGTGAAATCTTTCCTGCATGAAGTCAAGAACCCACACACTATAAGCCAGCCCAAGGCAAACCCTCTCTGGGCCCAGTCTCTTTCTGCTGACATGGGGATTGAAGTGGTGACATAGGTTTACAGGAGGGATTCTGAGTAGTGACACAAACCAAGATTATGAATTGTTATCTGGCTGTTGGTTTCCCAGCTCTGTATGCTCTGTGGGAGAGGAATCTCCACCAGGTTTAAAGAAAGTCCCTGCAGAAGCCAACAGTAAAAGAGCTTCTGCCACAGCCAGTTCTGGCATTTCTAGTGAGAGGGGGCAGGGCAGATGCTTAATCCTTACCCACCCCTTAGACATTGCGAGGCTTTAGAAAAATGTGTACTAGCCAGCTCTTCTCAGCAAAATAGTTGGGGACTCCTCCTTAAAGATACAAGAAGGAGGCTGCTCTTTCCTCTGCATAGGATGGGACAGTTGCTGCGCAGCTAGTAAAGCTCTCTCTTTTTTTTTTTTTTATCCTCACCCGAGGACATTTTTTGTTCAGATAGAGTAGGAGGGAGAGAGAGAGAGAGAAACATCGATGTGAAAGGGACACATCGAGTGGCTGCCACCCGCACGACCAACCAGGGCCGGGGACAAACTGCAACCGAGGCACATGCCCTTAGCGGAAACTGAACCCGGGTCTCTCGGGACCGCAGGCTGATGCTCTAACCGCTGAGCCAAACCGGCCAGGGCTAGTAAAGCTCTCTTAATTAAAAAAAAAAAAAAAAAGATACAAGAAGGAACTCTGGCTGGTTTGCTCAGTGGTTAGAGCATTGGCCAGTGGGCCAGAGAGTCTCAGGTTCGGTTTCTGCTAAGGGAATGCACCTCAGTTGCAGTTTGTCCCCGATCCTGGTTGGGGTCGTGTGGGTGGCAACCACTCAATGTGTCTCTCTCACATCGATGTTTCAATCTCTCTCTCCTTCCCTCTTTCCCTCCTGCTCTATCTGGAGATAAATGAAAAAAAATGTCCTCAGTTGAGGATAAAAAAAAAAAAAGATACAAGAAGGAGAAAAATGTTTGCTTGGTATTGTTCCTGGAGTCTGCTTCAACCAGTTTCTTGTTCAGGTGGAGAATTTCTTTCCAGAAGCCAGGGGGCCACGTGGGGCTCTCTTCGCCAAATAAAGAAGATGGAAAGGGAATGGTGTAAACAGGAAAGACAGCTGTAGTGCTCTTAGTCATAAAGGCAGTTGGCAGAATAATAATGATCACTGAGTGAGGAGTAAGATTTATAATCATTCGAAGGGCTTATATTAATTTAAAAGAATGTTAACAACTGAGGTGGAAACCCCAAATCTAGTGTCCTCTTCCAGTCTAAGCAATGATCCTTTTCAAGGCTGAATAACTGTTAATAGTTTTGTATTTGCATAATAACTTTTTTATTCTCTAAATTGTCCCCAACTAATTGCTTTAGGAAACCTCTACTGTTCCTTGTTCTCCCATCACTATTATCTCATTTCCACTGATAAGTAAAACTTAGGTGATTAGTTTTTTCCAAGGACAATGCCAAATATATTGTAAGGTGTTTTAAATCTTGGCTTAGCAAAGAGAGTGAAAAAGTCTACTGGTAGGAAATACAGAATCAGAGGAAAAAATAGAAAACATTCTGGCCCTTTTGATGACAGGGACTGTGAACTTAGAGAAATGTGGGAGAAACCGTCATTTTTTTTTTTGGAGAAAAGCTTGGAACAGGACATGGCCTGACTCTCGATGAGGCTGGCATTATCCTAAGATGCTGCAACCAAACATCCTTTTATCTGCTTAAATTATCTTAGTGCTTCTATAAGATACATTCACTGATGTAACTGGAATAGATCCTGCAAATGATATAAAATGATTAAAGGCTAGAAGCTGTGGGATCAGATAACAAAATACTCTCGGAAAAGATTCTACCCTCATCTCAGAAGAAAAGCATCTTTCCACAGTAAAGTCACTTTTCCCCTTCTTTCCACATTGTACTCTTTGAAAGTAAGTCTCTGAGGACACAGCTCAAACTCAAGTGGGGAGACTCCACCTCCTGGAATAGTTGGCCGTGGCGAGATGGCACCAGGTGTTACCCTGGTGGAGTCAGACAGGACCTGGGTTCAGCAACCTTGGTGTTTGAGCTCTGCCTAGGAAAGAATTCACAGCCAAGACAAACCGTAAGAGAACATTTATTTAAAAAATCACAGAGGTAGAAGAAGTAATTCATAGAAGAAATGGACTTAGGAAACAAGATATAGAGACAAAGGAAGGGCCCTTGAAGCTTAGAAGTGAGGAAGGTCAAGGTGTCACACCTGGGGGGATGGGAGGGGAAAGGGGGCAGGGAAGGCAGGGGTGTGCTCTGGGGAGGGAGAGCATGCGGGGTCCTCTGTCCTAAAGGTTTTAAAGGTGGAGATTTTACTGGAGATCCCAGGAGAGGATTTTAATCCATCAGCTTTCCGGGTATCTTCTTTCAGGATTGTGATCTTCACTGATTGATTGGTCAACACAAGGGCAGGGGTCATTATCCAATGCTGCTGGTCCTGAGGTCTGGTTTGGCTGTTTTTCTGGTCCTGGAGCTGAAACTCAACAGAGGCCTAGATGTAATGATGTGGACTAGAACCTCATTGTCCTGGGGGCTTAATGCTTAAGGGCTATTCTCCAGCCCCCTTTTTTGTTCCCCCTCCAAGGGGGTGTACCCAGCATTGCAAGCAACATGCCGGGGAGAAAAGGTCAGGGGGTGGTCCAAAATGCACGAGCAACGATATGAAAGGTCAGGGGTTTAAACCGCATGACAGTGATATGCTATTGGAAGAAAGGTTACCCTGAGGGGGAGGTTTTGTTTTCCCAGTTTTGCCCAATGGGAGGCACCCCAGGCTTCCTCCCTGGTGACCTTCTGTGCCGGGCCCATCATCCTTGCTCTGCTCATGTCTGTCTAACTGTCTATCACAGAATGGGGAGTAGTTACCTAATTATTTGGAATTATATAAGGGAGATTTGTTTCTTCTTCTTCACTTATTTAAATATCCAATCTTTTATTTATACAGTATGAACTCATGGATATTTATTTTATGCTTTGGGTTATCATCCAACACTACTGTTATCAGCCATGTGTTTCTGATTCTTTAGCATCTATCTGGGCCTTGCTGACTCTGGAGAGACTGTCCCTCCTTTTTTAAAAAAAAAAATTTTTTTTTCTTTATTGATTTTAGATAGAAAGGAAGGGAGAGGGAGAGAGAGGGATAGAAACATCAATGAGAGAGAACATCAGTTGGCTCCCTCCTGCATGTCCCCCATTGAGGATCGGGCCCTTAACCTGGGCATGTGCCCTGACTGGGAATCAAACCGGCGACTTCTTGGTGATGGGTCGATGCTCAACCAGTGAGCCACACCAGCAGGGCAAGGACTCTCCTTTGAGTGGGTCTTTCAAAGGTAAACCAGCCAATCCAGGGCTTGCCTCCCACCACCTTCTCTATCGGTTCTCACACTCAGGACTACTAATCCTCTGCCCTAATTAGCCAGGTCTGGGGACCAAACAACTAGGGATAGCACCTGTGACCCAGAGCTGCTGAAAGTAATCATACTAGCCGATCCTAAACCTGCTTATGCCTTGCCGGTTCCTCCCTACAGAAACCACAATAAAAGCTCTTGTCCACATTTCCCCATTGCTCCTTCTGCCCCCTGACAAGCCCCACCGCCACCTCCTGTGGCCCCTTGTGGCCTGGGGTGCCCCTCCTTTTAGGAACTGTAACACTACATTTTCCATGGCAGTGGACTCCTGATCTGTTAGCCTTCACTGTACTCGAATGGCCGACGCTTTAAAACAATGACTACTATTTTGTTGCTCAAATTGTTCCAGCTTTGGCTTTTGGGAACTCTTCCAGGTTGGCTCCTCCTGTTTGTGAGCACTTCCTTTCTCGCTGGCACTACAAGATGCTCCTGAATCATATAATCCTTGCCCAGTGTCTGGAATCAGCCATTTCTCCAAAGAGTCCTGGTTCCTTTTAGTGGACAATGATATTGCCATTGGTTTTTACAAAGAATGTTTACTGGACACAGTCATGTTCATTCACGTTCATGTTGTACATGGCTGCTTTTGCACTGCACTACCAGATGTGAGTGGTCGCAAGAGGCCGTGTGGCCTGCGAAGCCTGAAACATTGACTCTGTGGCCCGTTTGCTAACCCCTTTTCCAGATGAAGCTGGTGGTTGTACTTATTTTTTCAAGGACACAGAGAGGTAGGTCATATAAAAGTGCAAAACATGAACCGAAGGAATCAAAGGATCGGATACTAGGAATCAACGCTGCGTTTTCTTCCATGGCTGTTTGCATTTCATGCCTGTCCTTTCTGTCAGGTGGTTCTCACTCTTCGTTGTGTACACTGCCACTTTGTGGGGGGACTCTCCCCTTCTAGCTAGGTTAGAAGCGGGGAAGATTTCTTCTTCCTTTAAAAAAGATACCCCTTTTATTTTGGAATAATCTGAGATTTACAGAAAAGCTGTGAAGATATTACAGAGGCTGCTTCCTAGATGCCCCTCGCCTGCACCTTTCAAAATTGGTGATGGTGGAACGAAAACAGCAGTCAGTGTGCCCTGGGACAAGGCACATCATCTTAGCAGGCCTCAGTTTTGTTTTGTTTTTAAATTGTTGACACTATTACAGATGCCCCCCCCCCCCCCCCCGGCCTCTGCTCACCTCCCTTCCCCTGGCCTTCACCACTCTGCTGTCTGTGTCTGTGGGCTATGCATATATGTACCTTGGCCACTCTCTTCGCCTTCCTCTATCCAGTCCCCCGACCCCTCTCCCCTCTGACTTCTGACTTCTGTTCCATGTATCCACGCCTCTGGTTCTGTTTTGCTCATCAGTTTATTTTGTTCATTAGCTTCCACATATAAGTGAGATCATATGATATGTGTCTTTCTCTGACTGGCTTATTTTACTTGATTTCTAATAAAGAAGAATCTGATTAGAGCTGGAACCACACCCGAGGATGGTAAAGAGAGATAAGTATACCTCTGGTCATGTAAGCTAGGCCCAGAAAAAAAGAAAATACAATTACTCTTTTACAACTTGTGAAATTAATGCCATTTTCAGGAAGAATATTATTTCCTTGTATGTGATTAGACACTGTGGCTGAGAAAAAACTACTCACTTTGTTTTTTTTTTTTTTTCTTTATTGATTTTAGAGAGAGAGGAAGTGAGAGGGAGAGAGATAGAAACATCGATGAGAGAGAACATCGACTGGCTGCCTCCTGCATGCCCCCACCAGGGATCTGGCCCACAACCTGGGCACGGGTCCTGACTGGGAATTGAACCGGCGACCTCTTGGTGCATGGGTCAATGCTCAACTACTGAGCCACACTGGCTGGACAAAACTACTCACTCTGGAGGTGTGCCTTGCTTTTTGGGTGCATATCTGAGAAAGTCGAGTGCACCGAACAGTAGGGATTATCACTCTCCCAGGTCGGCAGTGAATAAGCAAAGTGCAGCTTCTCACGTGCTCTAGTTTGCAGGTCCCTGCCACAGACAGAGGGGAAGTGTGTCCTCTTCTCCAGGGAGGACAAGGGGTTCCTGGGGGAGTGGGTGGCATGGGGGCAGCTGACCGAGGGCTTCACAGTGAGGCTTCATTAGTTGGACAAGGGTTGAAGAAGCAGGGAGAGAGGGAACATTGACATTAGACTCCCTCCTCCTGAAGACATAGTCTGGAAGGCTTTCCCTGGAGTGTAAAAGAATAAAAAATAAAGGCTAACAGCTACAGCCTGACCTCTGATGACGAACCCTGGTACTTCACTCATAGTACAATGTCTGGTCAGGGAAGACTGAGCAGCAGATTCCCCGGAAGGAACAGTGAGTGCTGTCTGATAACTCAGTGGGGTCCAGCGAAGAGAGGACAGGAGACACACCTGCAGGGTCTGGCTCAGTCTCCCGCAGGAGCCAGCTGGACTGCCTTCTGCGGGGCCGAAAAGCAGGGATCTGCACCGCTTCGCCCCACACACTTCATTCTCGTGCCGCACAAGGGCTCTGGATAGGGTCACCAGATTCAGCAAATGAAAAGCACCAGACATTCAGTTAAACTTGAATTCCAGAGATAAATAATGGATAGGTAACTTTTCAGTATAAGTATATCCTATTCACTACCTGGGACATAGTTACACTAAAAAAATACTGTTGTTGTCATTTATCTGAAGTTCAAATTTAACCGTCTTGTATTGGCAACCCTGACCTACCACCTACTTTGTAACTTTTAGATCCACTCGTGGAGCTACAAGCAGCTTCCCTCTGGATCCCCAGAGAGAGAGCAAAAGCTGGAGGCAGAAAAAAAGAGAAGATTGGACCAGTATTCCTTGTTTGGGAAGGGCCTACGTACCAGGCCGCGCTGAGCCATTGGTCAACATTCAGAGGGCCCTGTAGATGGTCTAACCAGGTGTGGCAGTGCAGAGAGCTGCCGGGGGTGGAGGGCACACGCAGGGTTTGTTTACACGGACAGAAGCCAGTGTGGCGTATAAATATGTCTTGTGCACACATGTCTGCTGCTAGGCTCCCTCACTCGTGACCTTCTCCCCGCTTCTCTACCTCAGGGGGCTCCTTTTCTAGTACCCCTTACCCGAATTCAGGGCTGGTCCCGCTCCTCCCTGTCTCAAAACACATATGAATCTTCTGTTTTTGGCCCACTGAATTGTCTGCTGACACTCACCTCCTGCTCCTGTCAAGTTGACCTCCTTGCCTGCTTCCTTTCCTGCACAAAATGTGTTCACTACATTTTTCTGTTCCTCCAAATCATTTGAGGTTCAACTAATATCCCTCAGTTATGTGAAGTTTTTTCCATTTCAATGTGTAGTATGCTATGCAAACTTATATAAGTTGTCCTGGATACTTGAATACCTCAAAAGTTTAATCAGCCTGTTTGTTTGCTTTTCTAAGATGAAAATAAAAATGATTGCACTAAATTATAGTAATTTTTTCTTTTTTTTAAATCCTCATTCAAGGACATTTTTTGATATTTTGTTCAGATAGAGTGGGAGGGAGAGAGAGAGAGAAACATCAACGTGAAAGGGACACATCGTGTGGTCGCCACCCACACGACCCAACTAGGGCCGGGGACAAACTGCAACTGAGATACGTGCCCTTAGCGGGATCCGAACCTGGATCTCTCCAGACCAAAGGACGACGCTCTAACTGCTGAGCCAAACCGGCCAGGGCTCTTTTTTCTTTTTGTATTAATTTCTTTTTGTTACAGATGTTTCTCCTTTTTTTCCCCATTGACACCCTCCTCCCCATCCCGTCTCCGGCTTTGATGTCTGTGTCCATCGGTTATACATACATGCATATAAGTCCTGTGGTTTATCTCTCCCTCCCCTCACCACCCCGTTTTCTGAGGGTTGTCAGTCTGTACCCTACTTTTACATCTCTGGGTCTACCCTATTCACCAGACAGTTATGTTCATTATATTCCACAAATAAGTGAGATCATGTGGTATTTGTCTTTCTCTGCTTGGCTTGTTTCGCTTAGGATAATACCTTCCAGGTCCCTCCATGTCGTCTTAAAGGATAAGAGATCTTTCTTTCTTACAGTTACATAGTGTTCCATTGTGTATATGTACCACTGCTTCTGTATCCACTCATCTATTGATAGATACTTGGGCTGTTTCCAGATCTTAGCTATTGTAAATAGTGCTGCTATGAACATGGGGGTACATATATTCTTCCTGATTGGTGTTTCAGGCTTCTTAGGGTATATTCCCAGAAGTGGGATCACTGGGTCAAATGGAAATTCAATTTTTAATTTTTTGAGGTAACCTCATAGTGTTTTCCATAGTGGCTGCACCAGTCTGCATTCCCACCAGCAGTGTACTAGAGTCCCCTTTTCTCCACACCCTCGCCAACACTTGTTGTTTGATGATTTGTTGATGGTGGCCATTCTGACAGGTGTGAGGTGATACCTCATAGTTGCATCTCTCTGATGATTAGTGATGTTGAGCATTTCTTCATATGTCTCTTGGCCATTTGTATGTCCTGTTTGGAGAGGTGTCTATTTAGCTCCTCTGTCCATTTTTCCATTGGGTTCTTTGTCTTCCTTTTGTTGAACTGTATGAGTACTCTACATATTTTAAAAATTAACCCCTTATCCGATGTATTATTGGCAATGATGCTCTACCATACAGTGGGATCCCTCTCCATTTTGTTGTTTCTTTTGCTGTGCAGAAGCTTTTGAATTTGATGTAGTCCCATGTGTTCATTTTCTCCTTTGTTTCTGTTGCCTTAGGTGACATATCAGTGATAATTCTGCTGTGTATGATGTCTGAGATTATGTTGCCTACATTTTCTTCTAGGATTTTTATGTATTCACGAGTCACATTTAAGTCTTTTATTCATTTTGAGTTTATTCTTGTGTATACTGTAAGTTGGTGGTCTAGTTTCATTTTTTTGCATGTAGCTGTCCAGTTTTCCCAACACCATGTATTAAAGAGGCTGTCCTTACTCCACTGTATGCTCTTGCTTCCTTTGTCAAATATTAATTGAGCATAATGTCTTGGGTCCATTTCTGGGTTCTCTGTTCTGTTCCACTGGTCTATATGCCTGTTCTTGTGCCAGTACCAGGCTCTTTTGATTACAGTAGCTTTGTAGTATAACCTGATATTCGGTATTGTGATCCCACCTACTTTGTCCTTCTTTTTCAAGTTTGCATCCCTGGGATGAATCCCACTTGGTCATGGTGAATAATTTTTTGATGCTGGATCTGATTTGCTAGTATTTTGTTAAGGATTTTGGCATCTATGTTCATCAGGGATATTGGCCTGTAGTTTTATTTCTTTGTAGTGTCTTTTCCTGGTTTTGGAATTGGAATTATGCTGGCCTCATACAATGAGTTTGGAAGTCTTCCTTCTTCTTGAATTTTTGGAAATAGTTTGAGGATAATGGGTGTTAGTTCTTCTTTGAATGTTTGGTAAAACTCCCCCATGAAGCCATCTGGGCCTGAGCTTTTGTTAGCTGGGAGAGTTGATTACCTCTTCAATGTCCTTAGTTGTTATTGGTCTGTTCAAGTTTTCTATCTCTTCCTGGTCCAGGTTTGGGAGACTATGTGTTTCTAGAAATTTGTCCATTTTGCTTAGATTGTCTAATTTGTTACCATATAATTGTTCATAGTATTTGTTAATGATCCTTTGTATTTCTGTGATGTCAGCTGTTACTTCTCCTCTTTCATTTCTGATTTAGTGTATTTGGGTTCTCTCTCTGTTTCTTGGTGAGTCTAAGTGCCCATCAATCTTGCTTATCTTTTCGAAAACCCAGCTTTTTGTTTCATTGATCCTTTGAATTGTTTTTTTGGTCTCTATGCCATTTATTTCTGCTCTGATCTTTACTATTTCCTTCCTTCTACTTGCTCTGGGGTTTTCTTTTTGTTTGCTTTCTAGTTCTTTAGGTTGTGAGGTTAGACTATTAGAAATTTTTCTTGTTTCTTGAGGTAGGCCTATAGTACTATGAACTTCCCTCTCAGAACTGCTTTTGCTGCATCGCATAGATTTTGTGGTGTTGTGTGTTCATTTTCATTGGTTTCCAGGAAGTTTTTAATTTCTCCCTTGACCTCTTCAGTAACCCATTCATTGTTTAATAATATGCTATTTAGGTTCCATGTGTTCAAATGTCTTTGCATGTTCTTGTTGTAACTGATTTCTAGTTTCATGCCATTGTGATCTGAGGAGATGCTTGATATGATTTCAATCTTCATGAACTAGTAGAGACTTAGTTTGTGTTTTAACATGTGGTCTATCTTTGAGAATGTCTCATGTGCACTTGAGAAGAATGTGAATTCTGTGGTTTTGGGGTGTAATTCTCTGTAGATATCTATTAATTCCATTTGGTCTAGTGCTTCATTTAGAGTCTCTGTTTCCTTGTTAATTTTTTGTCTAGAGGATCTATCCAGTGATGTTAGCAGGGTATTAAAGTCCCCTGCTATGATTGTATTGCTGTAGATTTCTTCTTTGAAGTCCTCCAGAAGATTTTTAATATATTTCAGTGCTCCTATTGGGTGCATATAGGTTTATATCTTCCTGTTGGATAGATCTTTTCAATATTATGTAGTGACCTTCTTTGTCTCTAGTTATGCAATCATTTTGAAATCTATTTTATCAGATATGAGTACTGCTCCCCCAGCATTTTTTTCCTTTCCGTTTGCTTGGAAGATTTTTTTCCATCCCTTCACTTTCAGCCTATGTGAGTCTTTTGTTGTGAGGTGGGTCACTTTTAAACAACATGTATATGAGTCATGCTTTTTTAACCAATCAGCTACTCTGTTTTTTATTGGAGCATTCAATCCATTTACATTTAAGGTGATTATTGATATGTAGTTATTTATTGCCATTTTTGTTTAGTGTGGTTATAGTTTTCTTCCTATTTGTTCTACTAATTACAGCCATCCTTTTAACATTTCTTGTAGTGCTGGTTTTGTGCTAATGTATTCCCTGAGCCTTTTCTTTTTGTCTGGGAAGCTCTTTATTTGACCTTCTATTTTGACCTTCTAATTTGAATGTTAGCCTTGCTGGGTAGGGTAGTCTTGGATTCAAATTCTTGTTTTTTCATGACCTTGATTACTTCATGTCATTCCCTTCTGTCCTGTAGTGTTTCTGTTGAGAAGCCAGCTGATAGCCTTATGGGGATTCCTTTGTAGGTAACCTGTTGCTTATCTCTTGTTGCCTTTAGGATTCTCTCTTTGTCTTTAATTTTTGGCATTTTAATTACTATGTGTCTTGGTGTGGGCCTGTTTGGGGTCTTCTTAGTTGGGACTCTCTGTGCTTCTTGAACTTGAATGCCTTCTTCCTTCACCAAATTAGGGAAGTTTTCTATCACTATATCTTCAAATATATTCTCTAGCCCTGGCCAGTTTGGCTGAGCGGTTGGAGCATCGGCCTGGGGACCAGAGAGTCCCGAGTTCGGTTCCTGCTAAGGGCACGTACCTTGTCCCTGACCCTGGTTGGGGTCGTGTGGGTGGCAACCAGTCGATGTGTCTTTCTCACATCAATGTCTCTCTCTCTCTCTCTCTCTCTCTCTCTCTCTCTCTCCCTCCCTTTCTCCCTCCGGCTCTATCTGAAGACAAATGCAAAAATGTCCTCGGGTGAGGATAAAAAAATATATATGTATATATATTCTCTATCCCTTGCTAATTTTCTTTTTTTGGGGGGGACTCCTATGATGCGAATATTATTATGTTTCCATCATCTCACAGTTCTCTTCAGCTGTGTTCCTGTTTTTTGTTTTTTGTATTGGTACGTGCCCCTACTGGGAACCAAACCCAGCACTTTCTGGTCTGCAGCTGACGCTCCAACCGCTAAGCCAAACTGGTCAGGGCTGTCTTCCTGTTTTTTAATTGTTTTTCCCTTTCGGTTTTCTAATTGGTTGATTTTTTTCTACCCTGTCTTCTAATTCACTGATCTAGTTTTCAGCTTTTTCTACTCTGCTGTTTAGTCCTTCCAATGTGTTCTTTATTTCTGCTATGTCATTCTTCATTTCTTCTTGGTGGCGTTTAATTTCCAATTGGTTGATTTTCAATGTTTCTGTCTTTACTCATGGTGTTGATGTCCTTACTCATGCTGTTGAGCTTCCTCAAGATGATGGCTCTGAATTCTAGCTCTGTTAACTTGCTTGACTGCATTTCATTTATCTCATCTTCTGTAGATGTCTCTTGTTCTTTCATTTGCAATTTGTTTCTTTGTTTCACCATTTTGGCTATCTCAGTGGGCTTTGGAGCTGTCAGCTCATAACTTCCATATTACTGCCCTAAGCCTCTCATTCCAGAAAACCAAAACCCATCACTCCAGTCAGGTGGAAAGGAATGATGGGACCACCCTAACCCACCTAAAACTGCAAATGGTTGCTGGACCAGAAAAATGAGTTTCAGGACACCCCAGACCGACCAATCAAAGACGACCATGTCTCCTCGGCTGAACGACCACCCCCCAGCCCTGAGTTTAAAAACCCCTCATCTGTACAAGCCGGTTGCTACTATCTCCTTAGAGGTAGTCTGGCAGGCTAATTCCCAATAAACCTGCACTTCTGGAGACCCTGCACCGCCTCGTTCTGCCTCGTTCTTACAGGAGCCTGCCAAATATTCCCTGTGGGTGTTGGTGTTCTGCTATTTGTGGCTCCCTCTCCTGGGTTTGGATTAGCATGGGAGGATCCACGATAAACACCACTGTCAAGTCTTACTTTCCTGGGTAGATTTGGAGGCCTGGGAATGGTTCGGTTATCCTCTAGCTTTTCACCTGGTGGCTATTAGTCGTGGTTACTCGAATAGCCTTGAGTTCTCAGTTGAATGAAAAACTCCCTCAGGCCGGTCAAGATGGCGATGTATGTAAACGTGGTATCACGTCCTCCCACAACTACACCAAAGTTACAACTAAACTACAGAACAACCATCATTCAAAACCACCTGAAATCAAGCTGAATGGAAGTCCTACAACTACGGAATTAAAGAAGCAGCCACATTGAGACTGGTAGGAGGGGCAGAGGTCCCACGTGTGGCAGATAAAAATCAGGAGGACACCTCGGCTAGGAAGGTCCTTCCTGAGGATTGAGGGGTCCCCGTCCCACAGCAGGTGCCCCGCTCAGGGTTCCAGTGCTAGGAAGAGAAGTCCCCATAACTTCTGGCTGGAAAAACCAGTGGGAACTGAGGCTCAGGGAGGCTGAGGCAGCTGGAGCCCCAGGCAGCTCCTCTTAAAGGGCCCGCGCTCGGACTTACTCGGACTCACTCCCTCTAAGCTTGGAGGGGAGGCAGCTCAAGGGGTGCCAGAGACATACAGGGAAGAACTGAGATGTTTGGCACTGGAGCGAGGGCTGGAGAGGGGTCTTTCTCCTGGACAGACGTGCTGTCAGAGGCCTTTGTTCCTTTGGTGAGCCCTTCTCTGGGGCAGCAGACAGCTACCATTTCTGGGACTCCAGCAACCTGGCTCACACTGGTTGCCCCACCCTGGTGATTCCCTGAGGCCCTGCCCCACCCAAATTTTAGGCCCACCCAAGCTGTTGCCAGTTGCTTCACCGTAGGATTGGCCTGTCTTGGATCTGGCTTCAGGTTTTCCTAAATTCTTTCAAACAAGCAACATCTGGTCTCAGCCAGTCCCGTACCTCTCGTTAAGTAATACACAGAAACAAACACAGGGAGGCAACCAACATGAGGAGACAAAGAAACAGGTCCCAAATGAAAGAACAGAACAAACCCCAGGAAAAGAACTAAGTGAAATGGAGATAAATAACCTAACAGACGCTGAGTTCAAAACACTGCTTATAAGGATGCTCAATGAACTTAGTGAGAACCTCAGCAAACTTAGTGAGGGCCTCAAGAGCATAAAAAAGGACCATATGAAATAAAGGAGGCACTAAGTGAAATAAAGAATAATTTACACAGATTCAATAGTAGAGTAGGTAAAGCCAAGAAGCAAACCATCGATTTGGAATATAAGTAAGCAAAAAACACCCAATCAGAACAGCAAAAAGAAAAAAGAATCCAAAAAAATGAGAGTGTAAGGAGTCTCTGGGACAACTTCAAGTGTGCCAACATTCGCATCTTGGGGGGCCAAAGGAGAAGAGAGAGAACTAGAAATTGAAAACCTATTTAAAACTGTAATGGCAGAAAACTTCCCTAACTTGGTGAAGGAAACAGACATACAAGTCCCGGAAGCACAGAGAGTTCCAAACAAGATGAACCCCAAGAGGCCCACGCTAAGACACATCATCATCAAAATGCAAAAGGTTCAAGACAAAGACAGAATCTTAAAAGCAGCAAGAGAAAAGCAGTTAGTTACCTACAAGGGAGTTCCCAAAAGACTGTCAGCTGATTTCTCAAAAGAAACTTTGCAGGCCAGAAGGGAGTGGCAAGAAATATTCAGAGTGATGAAAAGCAAGAACCTACAAGCAAGATTACTCTATCCTGCAAAGCTGTCATTTAGAATCAATGGCCTTATAAAGCGTTTCCCAGATAAGAAAAGGTAAGGGAGTTCATCACCACCAAACCATTCTTATATGAAATGTTCAAGGGTTTTTTTGAAGAAAAAGATAAAAAATATGAACAAACAAAATGGCAATGAATACATATCTATGGACAATGGAATCTACAAACAAAATGAACAGGCAGAACAGAAACATTCTCATAGATACAGAGAACATTTTGTTGGTTGCAGAATGGGAGGGGGGTTGGGGGAATGGGTGAAAAAGGTGAAGGGATTAAGAAGTACAAATTGGTTGCTAGACTGACAATCCTCAAAGGGAAGGGGGTTGGAGGGTGGGAAGAAATAAACCAAAGAACTTATATGCATAACCAATGGACAAAGACAACAGTGTGGGGACAGGCAGGAGGGGGGCAGGAGTGGGGAAGATGGGGTCAATGGGCAAAAAAATGAGGAAATCTGTAATACATTCAACAATAAAGATTTTTTTAAAAAAATGCTAGCTGCTGAACTGATTTAAAAAACAAAACAAAACTCCCTCATGTGTTCATTGTAAGGGGATTTCCTGAGGGTGGGGCAAATGCTGGTTGTTCATGAGCCTCAATTTTCATTTCAATGGCCAACCTGGGTGTGGTTAAATATCTGAGGGAGGGGCCACCGCCTCTCCCCAGAGCTCTGGGAAGGAGGAAGATGACCACCGTCTAGCGTGGCTGAAACTCAGCAAAAGCTCTGAGTGCCCTCCAAATCCAGAGTGTCCCACACAGTTCCAGTCCAGCCTGCCCTTTTTCTGCCCTAGCCCAAGGTGAGTGGCTGTGGCTGTTTCAGCATCTCTCCTGGCTCTGCGCTGTGGACTGGGCTTAGGAGTTTCACCCCAAGGGCACTGTTCACAGCTAAGACCGCTGCTGTCCGTGGGCTCCCAGCCCCCCTCTCGCGCCTCTGCAGTCCTACCAGGATCGGTTCAGTGTCCCTCGTTATATAGTCCTTGAAAGCTGCTTTTCTATTGCTTTTTCCTGAGGATTTATCTTTATTTTAGTTGTAATTCCAGTTTGGTCCTGGGAGATGGTCTGTGTAGCTTCCATTCACTCTGCCACCATTTTGGAATCCTTCAGTAATTTTTAAAAAATCACTGAAAATGCCAACACAATAAAGTAGTTTTTAAAAAATTTTGAGTAACCTTCCAAGCTTTATAATATACTTTATATGACTGCTGGCTGTCTCATAGTCATGTTTTTCCATCTTTTGGGATCTGAGAGTTAAGTCCCCTTGTCATCTAGCTCCAAATAGCAGCAACCCAAAACAATATTTAATCTAGCTTGGAACACATGCCTTTTACACAGTGTCCTGTTCCTGTGAACCAAGGCAGGGAGCTAGAGAAATAAGCTACTATATTTGGCCAGATCTAGATCACCCTGTGGCCACATGATTAGATACTGTGGTTGACAGCTTCGTCAGAATCAGAATCGAAGTTGGCATGTGGATGGGAGACCCACCGTTCTCCAAAGGAAGGGAGACAGTAACAGAGAGACAGAAACAACAGCTGTGTACAAAAACCAAACCTCTTCTGAGTTTTGGTAGAATGACCCTATCCCCACAAATCTGGTCATCGTTTGGTGAAATGAAAACAAAAAGCTTTGAAACTATTAAATTGAGTACTGAACTCTCATGCAATGATAACTATCAGAGGAGACTCATTTGATTGATACTGATTTTTACTTAATTATAATTACTTTTCATTTGACTATCTGAATGCATTTTATAATAATCATATGCCATGGAATGTCTAAGAGGGAATTAATGCTCTCCTAATTTTATTTTTATTTTATTTATTTATTTATTTTAATCCTCACCTGAGGATATTTTCCCATTTATCTTCAGATAGAGTGGGAGGGAGAGAGAAAGAGAGAGAGAGGAAGAGAGTGAGAGAGAGAGAGAGAGAAACATCAATGTGAGAGACACACATTGACTGGTTCCTTGTTGCACAACCCTGACCAGGGCCAGGGACAAACCGCAATCGAGGTATTCGCCCTTGACCAGGATTGAACTGACAACTCTTTAGTCTGAGGGCTGATGCTCTAACCACTGAGGAAAACTGGCCAGGGCTGCTTTCCTAATTTTAAAGAGGAGTAACACTGAAGCTTGGAAGAATGGAAAAAAAAAAACTCCACACATAAAAATCCTGTCATTGGTTCATTGCCTGGGGAAGTCATGACTCTTCAGTCTTTATCTTATATTTTCCATAAGGAAGTCTTCTAAAGATCTAAGTTACAGTGGATTTCTTTCTTTATTGTAAGATGACCTAGGAGTATGTTGTTTTATTTGTTTTCTTTTCCTACCTTTTTTTGTTTTAATCCTCACCGAGGACAATTTTTGCATTTATCTTCAGATAGAGCGGGAGGGACAGAGTGGAGAAGAGAGAGAGAGAGATATCAATGTGAGAGAGATAGATCGATTGGTTGCCACCCACACAACCCCAACCGGGGCAGGGACAAACTGCAACTGAGGTATGTGCCCTTAGCAGGAACTGAACTCGGGACTCTCTGGTCCGCAGGCCGATGCTCTAACCGCTGAGACGAACTGGCCAGGGCTCTTTTCCTAGTGTTTTAAATGAAAAGCTTTTACATTCTTTCAAAATTAAGACTGAAGGAATGTTGTCTAAATTGAATGAATACATCCAGAAAAGAAGGAATAAAAATTCTGCTTCCAAATCTATGTGTTAGGTTTCACTGCTAACAATGTTTTGCTTTGGCACCAACCATAAATCTCCACTCATATCTGTGTTTTCAAAAGGTGCCTAGCCTCATATTTTGAAATTGTTGTGAGCAGGTAGCTATTACAGTATTGCTACCCACATAAGAGGGAAGTGAAGCAAAACATTCTCTCATTTGTTTTTGCCAGCAAATTTCTGACTCATAGAGCACTTAAAAACAATGTTGTCTTTTGAGCTCTGTATCTAAGTTTGGTGTTTCCTTGTGAGGTAACCTTCAAAAACTCATTTACATTAAAAAAATATATAACATTTTAATTAGAAACATAAAGTGGGTTTTCAGTGTAAAGTTCCATTCTCACCCCATTCACTGTGTTTTCAGTTTTCATCCTTACCTGACAGATACCAGTTTTACCAGATGTATGACTTTAGTTTTTTAATACAAATGTGAACAAATATGAATGTCTCTCTTCGTTTTACCCCATTTAAAACAAAAGGCAATATTGTTCTAAATGTTGCTTTTTGTAAATTTAACATTGTATCTTAAAGATCTTTCATATTGGTAAGTAGAGCTTCCTCATTCTTTTTTTTATGGGTGTACAGCCTTCCATCAGGTGGATATACCACATTTATTTAACCAATGGTCATTAATTTACATGTGGATTGATTTTCTGCTTTTACTCTAACAAACAATTCTTCAATTATTAATCTTGTACATAAATCATTTGGTACATGTGCATACACATTTGTAGGATAAATCCCTGAAATGGGATTGTATAGATGAATATCTAAATTTGCTATTCTTTCAATGTTTTCCTAAACTAGTACTACCCTGAGATTCCAAAATGGTGCCGGAGTGAATGGAAGCTACACAGACCACCTCCCAGGACCAAACTGGAATTACAATTAAAATAAAGACAAATCATTGGGGAAAAACAACAGAAAAGCAACTGGAGAGGACCCATATAACCAGGGACATAAAAAGAACACTAAATTGAGCCTGGTAGGAACTGCGGAGGTGTGAGAGAGTGGGCTGGGAGCCCATGGACAGCAGCTGTTTTAGCTATGAGCAGCTCCCTTGGCGTAAAATCTCAAGCTGGCTCCACAGTGAAGAGGGCTGGGACAGAGCACTAAATTAGTTACAGCCACTCACCTTGTCCTCGGCAGAGGGAGGGCAGTCTGGACTGGAACTGTGTGGAGACACAGAATTTGGAGGGCACTGGGAGTTCTGTGCTGAATCACTCCCCCATAGGATAGTAGCCATCTTACTGAATGAGTCCCAGACCCTTGGGGAGAAGCTACAGCCCCTCCCTCAGGAATTTAACACCACCCAGCCAGGCCAGAGAAATGCAAATTGAGGCTCATTAACAGCCAGCAAGCATCTGCCCCATTCACGGGAAATCCTCTTACCCTGAACACCTGAGAGATGTTTTTCATTCAGGTGAGGGCTACAACCCAAAGCTCATCAAGGACTGAGACTAATAGCCTCCAGGCAAAAAGCTAGAGGATAACTGAACCTTTCCTGGGCTTGCAAGTCTACCCAGGAAAGTAAGACTTGACAGTGGTGTTTAATGTGGGTCCTCCCACACTCATCCAAACCTAGTAGAGGGAGCCACAACCAGTGCAACACCAACACCCACGGGAAAAATTTGGCAGGCTCCAAAACCCACTGAGACAGCCAAAATGGTGAAACAAAGAAACAAATCCCAAATGAAAGAACAAGATAATTCAGCAGAAGATGAAATAAATGAAAGGGAATTGAGTAAGATATCAGAAGGAGAGTTCAGAGTAATAATCATGAGGAAGCTCAACAGCAGGAGTAAAGATATAGAAGCTTTGAAAACCAACCAATTAGAAATGAAGAAAGATATAACAGAAATAAAAAAAACATTGGAAGGAATAGCCAGCAGGGTAGAGGAGCCTGAGGATTGTATCAGTGAATTAGAAGACAGGGTAGAAAAAATTGCCCAATCAGAAAACCAAAAAGAAAAAAACAAAAAAACAGGAAGACAGCCTAAGAGAACTGTGGGACAACATAAAAAGTAACATCTGCATCATAGGAGTCCCCGAAAAAGAAAATAATGAGCAAGGGTTAGAGAATATATTTGAAGAAATAGTGACAGAAAACTTCCCTAACTTGGTGAAGGAAAAAGGCATACAAATACAAGAAGCACAGAGAGCCACAAGTAAAAGGAACCCAAAAAGGCCCACACCAAGACACATAGTAATTAAAATGCCAAAAATTAAAGATAAAAAGAATCCTAAATGCAGCAAGAGATAAGCAACAAGTTACCTACAAAGGAACCCCCATAAGGCTATCAGCTGACTTCTCAACAGTAACACTACAGGCCAGAAGGGAATGACATGAAGTAATCAGGGTTATAAAAAACAAGGATCTGAATGCTCTACCCAGCAAGGCTATCATTCAAAATAGAAGGTCAAATAAAGAGCTTCCTAGACCAAAAAAGGCTAAGGGAATACATTAGCACCAAACCAGCACTGCAAGAAATGTTAAACGGACTGCTGTAATTAGTAGAAGAAACGGAAAGAAAAATATAACTACGTTAAACTAAAATGGCAATAAATAAGTATATGTAAAAAATAACCTTAAATTTAAATGGATTGAACACTCCAATAAAAAGACCCAGAGAAACTAATTGGATAGGAAAGCATGACTCATATATACGTTGTTTACAAGAGACCCACCTCACAACAAAAGACTCACATGAGTTGAAAGTGAAGAGATGGAAAAATACCTTGCAAGCAAATGGAAAGGTAAAAAGAGCTGGGGTACCCCGGCTGGTTTGGCTCAGCAGTTAGAGCTTTGGCTGCAGACCAGAGAGTCCTGGGTTCAGTTCTCGCTAAGGGCACGTACTTCGGTTGCAGTTCATCCCTGGCCCTGGTTGGGGTTGTGTGGGTGGCAACCAGTTGATGTGTCCCTCTCACATCGATGTTTCTCTCTTTCACTCCCCACCCCCTCCTGCTCTATCTGAATATGAATGCAAACAAACAAACCAAAAACAAACAAACAAATAAAAAACAACGAATTGACTTTGTAATCTCTGTGCTTATTTATAATCATAAATGTTTTTTAAAAAAAGAGCTGGGGTAGCAAACTCATATCCAATTAAAAGGCTTCAAAATGAAGGCCATAACTAGAGACAAAGAAGGCCACTACATAATATTGAAAGGATCTCTCCAACAGGAAGATATAACCTTGGTAAACATATATGCACCCAATATAGGAGCACCAAATATATTAAAAAAACTTCTGGAGGACTTCAGAGGAGAAATAGACAGCAATACGGTCATAGCAGAGGACTTCAACACCCCACTGACACCACTGGATAGATCCCCTAGACAAAAAATTAACAAGAAAACAGAGTCTCTAAATGATGCACTAGATAAAATGTATTTAATAGATTTCTACAGAGAACTATACCCCAAAACAGCAGAATTCACATTCTTCTCAAGTGCACATGGGACATGCTCAAAGACAGACCACATGTTAGGACACAAACTAAGTCTCTACAAGTTTAGGAAGATTGAAAACCTATCAAGCATCTTCTCAGATCACATTGGCATAAAACTAGATATCAATTACAACAAAAAAACACGCAAAAACATTTAAACACATGGAGGCTAAATAGCATGTTATTAAACAATGAATGGGTTACCAAGGAGATCAAGGAAGAAATTAAAAACTTCCTGGAAACCAATGAAAATGAACACACAACAACACAAAATCTATGGGATGCAGCAAAAGCAGTTCTGAGAGGGAAGTTAATAGCACTATAGGCCTGTCTCAAGAAACAAGAAAAATTTCTAATTGACTACCTAACTTCAAACATAAAGAACTAGAAAGCAAACAAAAAGAAAACCCCAGAGCAAGTAGAAGGAAAGAAATAGTAAAGATCAGAGCAAAAATAAACAACATGGAGACTAAAAAACAATTCAAAAGCTCAATGAAACACAGAGCTGATGCTTTGAAAAGATAAAAAAGCCGTAGCTAGTTTGGCTCAGCGGTTGGAGCATTGGCCTGCAGTCCAAAAACACATGGGTTCAGTTCCCGCTTAAGGGTATGTACCTCAGTTGCAGTTTGTCTCAGGCCCTGGTTGGGTCATGCGGGTGGCAACCACTTGATGTGTCTCTTTCACATTGATGTTTCTCTCTGTCTCTTTCCCTCTCACTCTATCTGAACAAAAAATGAAGTGCTGTCCTTAGGTGTGGCTCAGTGGCTGAGCTTCGACCCATGCACCAAGAGGCCATCGGTTCGATCCCTGGTCCGGGCACGTGCCCAGGTTGTGGGCCATGTTCCCAGTAGGGGCACGCAGGGGGCGGCCGGTCAATGTTCTCGCTCACTGATGTTTCCGTCTCTCTCTGTCTCCCTTCCTCTCTCTCTAAAATCAATAAACAAAAAAATTAAAAAAAAAGACTGATGGACCCTTAGCTAGTCTTACCAAGAAACAAAGAGAGAGGATCCAAATACAGAAAATCAGAAACCAAACAGGAGAAGTAACAACTGACACCACAGAAATACAAAGGATTGTTAACAAATACTATAACAATTATATGCCAACAAACTGGAATCTAGGCAAAATGGACAAATTTCTAGAAACACACAGTCTCCCAAAACTGAATTGGGAAGAGATAGAAAACTTGAACAAACCAATAACAACTAAAGAAATTGAAGATGTAATCAAGAATCTCCCAGCAAACAAAAGCCCAGTCCTGGATGGCTTCACAGGGAGTTTTACCAAAAATTCAAAGAAGAACAAATACTCATTCTCCTCAAACTATTCCATAAAATTTAAGGAGGAAGACTTCCAAACTCATTTTATGAGGCCAGCATAATTGTAACTCCAAAACCAGGTAAAGACACTACAAAGAAAGAAAACTACAGGGCAATATCCCTGATGAACATACATGCCAAAATCATTAATTAAATATTACCAAATCAGATACAGCATTACATTAAAAATATTATTCACCATGACTAAGTGGGATTCATCCCAGGGATGCAAGGCTGGTACTATCTTCGCAAATCAATAAATGTGATACACCACATAAACAAAATGAAAGATAAAAACCATATAATCATATCAGTAGATGCTGAAAAAGCATTTGACAAAATCCAGCACCCATTTTTGATAAAAACGCTCAGCAATGTGGGAATAGAGGGATCATATCTTGACATAATAAAGGCCATATATGAAAAACCTACAGCCAACCTCATGCTCAATGGGCAAAATCTAAAAGCATTTCCCTTGAGAACAGAAACAAGACAGGGATGCCCACTTTTGCCACTCTTATTTAATCTAGTGCTGAAAGTCTTAGCCACAACAGTTATACATGAAGAAAAAAGAAAAGAGATCCAAATTGGAAAGGAGGAGGTGAAACTGTCATTATTTGCAGATGACATAATATTGTACATAGAAAACTGTAAAAACTCCATCAAAAACTACTAGATTTAATAAACGAATTTGGCAAGGTAGCAGGATACAAAATTAACATGAAGAAATTGACAGCGTTCTTATACACCAATGATGAACTCCCAGAAAGAGAAACTAAAAAAACAATCTCATATACTATTTCTGCAAAAAAATTAAGATACCTAGGAATAAATTTAACCAAAGAAAAAAAGGACCTATTTGCACTAAACTACAAGACATTGAAAAAAGAAATAGAGGAAGATATAAAAAAGTAGAAGCATATACCTTGTTCATGGATTGGAAGAATTAACATCATTAAAATGTCCATGCTATCCAAAGCAATCTATAGATTCAATGCAATACCCATCAAAATACCAATGACATATTTTACAGAACTAGAACAAAAACTTCAAAAGTTTACATGGAATCAAAAAAGACCCCGAATAGCCACAGCAATCTTGAAAAAGAAGAACAAAGTAGGAAGGATCACCATTCTGGATATCAGGTTATACTACAAAGATACTGTAATCAAAACAGCCTGGTACTGGCACAAGAACAGGTATATAGATCAATGGAACAGAACAGAGAACCCAGAAATCGACCCAAGACATTATGCTCAAATTAATATTTGACAAAGGTGGCAAGAACATACAATGGAGTTAAGATAGCCTCTTTAATAAATGGTGTTGGAAAAATTGGACAGTTACATGCAAAAAAATGAAACTAGACCACCAAGTTATACCATACACAAGAATAAACTCAAAATGAATAAAAGTCTTCAATGTGACTCATCAATCCATAAAAATCCTAGAAGAAAATGTAGGAAACAAAATTGAAGACATCACACGCAGTAAAATTTTTACTGATACAATGCCTAAGCCAAGGGAAACAAAGTAAAAAATATATACATGGGACTACTTCAAACTAAAAAGCTTCTGCATAGCAAAATAAACAACCATCAAAATGGAAAGGGAACCCACTGTATGGGAGAACATAATTGTCAACAATACGTCAGATAATGGGTTAATTTCCAAAATATATAGAGTGCTTACACAACTCAACAAAAGGAAGACAAAGAACCCAATTAAAAAATAGGCAGAGGACCTAAATAGTCACCTCTCCAAACAGGACATACAAATGACGAAGAAACATATGAAAAAATGCTCAACGTCACTATTCATCGAAGAGATGCAAGTTAAAATGACTATGAGGGCCCTGGCCGGTTTGGCTCAGCAGTTGGAGCGTCGGCCTGCGGTCCAGAGAGACCTGGGTTCGGTTCCCACTAGGGGCGCATACCTCAGTTTCAGTTTGTCCCCGGCCCTGGTTGGTCGTGCGGGTGGCGGCCACTCGATGTGTCCCTTTCACGTCAATGTTTCTTCCTCTTTCTCTTCATCTCTCTCCCTCCCACTCTACATGAACAGAAAATGGAAAAATATCCTCGGGTGAGAATTACAAAAAAAAAAATGACTATGAGGTATCACCTAACACGTGCTAAATGGCTTCCATCAACAAATTATCAAACAACGAGTGCTGGTGAGGGTGTGGAGAAAAGGGGACTCTAGTGCACTGCTGGTGGGAATGCAGACTGGTGCAGTCACCATGGAAATCAATATGGTGTTCCCTCAAAAAATTAAAACTGCAATTTGACTCAGTGATCATTATGATATATTCTAAGACTATATTTTAAGAAGCCTGAAACACCAATCAGAAAAACTATATGTACCCCTATGTTCATAGCAGCACTATTTACAATAGCTAAGATCTGGAAATAGCCCAAGTGTCCATCAATTGATGAGTGGATGCTAAAGCTGTAGTACATATACACAGTAGAATACTATGCAGCTGAAAGCAAGAAAGATCTCTTATCCTTTGAGATGACATGGAGGGACCTGGAGAGCATTATGCTAAAAAAAATAAGCCAATCATAAAAAAACAAATACCACATGGTCTCACTTATTTGTAAAATACAATGAACAAAAAAAGCTGGTGAACAAAATAGACCCAGAGACATAGACAGGAGTATGGTTCAGACTGACAAATTTCAGAGAAGGGGGAATGGGGAGGGATGAGATAAACCAAAGAACATATATGCATGTATGCATAACCGATGGACAGAGACAACAGTGCTTGCGCAGGAGGGAGGATAGGGAGGAGGGTGTCTGGGGGGGAAAAAGGAGAAACATCTGTAACAAAAATGAATAAATAAAAAGAGAAATTTAAAAAAATAAAGCAGCACTACCCTTATTCTCTTGGTGAACTGATGCTCATTCTCCAATAATTATTTTAAACATTAGCTACTCTCTGAAGACTTCCCGATCCCATTATGAAGAGAGTTATTTGCTCCCACCTCTGTGCTCTCATTGATCCATATTTGTGCCTCCATCATAGCTCTTAGCTCTTTGTACTGATTATTTATTAGTATGACAGTTAACTTCACTGGTTTATGAGGCTGAAAAACAGGGATGCTCTCTGCTATATTTCTGTAACCCGAAGACCATGGATAGTGCCAGGTGTGTAGTAGATGCTCAATATGGATAGATAGAAGGATGGATAGTTGAATGAATGAATGAATGAATGAATGAATGAATGAATAAATAAATAAGGCCAAAAAAATTAATGTTTCTGGACTAAGTTCCAAAATTATGATCCTTTGGAGTACATGGGACAAATATTAATGTTAAATACCAGTGCACATTGTTATCCTTTAAGATTGGGCCAGTGAGGTAGGTTGATTGAAAGAGAAGTCTTGTACTGGAAGCAAGACACATGGAGTTCAGATAAGTAGTCAACAATTGAGATCTCTACAGGCTAAGGTTCATATGGGTGCAAGCACAGAAACAGATCTATCACTTAGCAAAAATTAGATTTATTGTGGAGGCTCACACAGAAGACAGAGCTGAACAGCCACGTCTCAGGAAGGGTGGTAACAGGGCTAGTCCTTCAAAAACAGGAAGAGCTGGTGGCTTCTCATCTGAACATTGTTGGAGGTGACTTAGCTCTTAGCACTTTCTGTTTCTGTTTAAATTCTCAAAATTCCCAGGAAAGAACCTGATAGATCAGCATAGCTAAGGACAGGACGGGTAATATAGATATGGCCTGTTGAGAAAACATTATGTGCCAAGAAGCCGTTGTCATTTTTGACTACAAGAAGGGCCAATGTGACAAGGTAGTGGATTCCTATCTGAAGTGTGTGGCAGAATGACAAGGAAGCCAGGGGAGGGTAGAAAGCAGGCCAGTGGGGCAGGAAATCAGGTAGGAGAGCAAGCAGAAGCCCAGCCTTCAAAACTTGGGCAATAGGTCAGATTAGATTGGACAACGCTCCAATCAACTGAGCCACCTGGTCAGGGCTAGGCCCCTTTTAATAGATGAATTAACTTGGGCCACTGAAGGGGTCTTAGTCCATTGGGCTGCTATACGAAATACCACAGACTGGGTAGCTTCCACAACCACTTCTCACAGTTCTAGAGGCTGTGAAGTTCAAGATCATGGCGCCGGCAGGTGTGGTGTCTGGTAAGGGCCCACTTTCTAGACAGCTGTGATTTCACTGTAACTTCGAAAGGCAGAATGGGCAAGTGAGCTTTCTCTGTGAGGCCTCTTTTTTAAGGGCACTAGTCTCATTCATAAGAGCTTTGCTCTCATGATCACCTCTTAAAGGTCCCACCTGCCGATACCATGACCTTGAGAGTTAGGTTCCAACATATGAATTTTAGGGGGACACAAACGTTCAGACCATAGCAGGCTGTACAGTAGCTTGGACAAAGTTCTCTCTGGCTCTAGTGCTCGTATTTCCCTTTCACAGCGCTGTCTAGATTCTCCTGGGTCTCATCGCGTGTTCCCTGGGGCCTGTCTTCACAGTGACTATATGAGAGCCATGATGTCATGGGCAATGGAATACACTGGAGTCAAGAAACCTGGACTCTGGGCTCAGCTGTGTTATTAGGTGGTGGCATAGCTTCCTCATCTGAGAAACGAGGGGGGTGAAGGAGCTGACAGCGAGGCTCTTTAATTGCTGTACAAAGGCCAAGCTTTCGATTTCATCACCTTTGAGGCAATGAGAACACTTCTGCTTCAGAGAACTTTATTTTAGTCTGTAGATATATTCCATACTGGTGCCCAATTATGTCAGCTTCTGCAAAAAAAAAAAAGGGGCTGTATTATTGGCATTTAAAAAAAATCCTTAGCTAATTTTTTCACATGATATATAATTCAACAACTCAGAGTTAGGCAGCACATCATCATGGTCTGGCATCCTCAAGGAAACTTTGAACCTGCCTATACAGTTTCTCAGGTATAATATGCATTACCTTTTCTACTTTTAGCATTGGTCTGTACAAATTATCTTTAAACTTTCTCCCCAGTTTTAGTAGTGAAACTCCTTTTTCAACTTTATGAAATTCTTATTTAGAACTCCAAAATGTAAACCAAATGTAACTGGGTGTGGAAAAACAGTTATTACATCGACAGTTTAAAAATACTCCTGTTGGGAGAAAAGTGGTTTTTGTATTGGAAAAGACTTCCGTGGATAGAGAGAAAGGCTTCCACTTGTGCACATGAGAAATGAAGACATTTGGGGGAGGGGCGATCGCAGAAGACACACAGAAAGGGCTCAGCAATCTAGTGGTAGGCTGGAGCTCAAGTCCTTGGAATTGATGGAAGGATCTTTCAAAGAATGGCTGTGTCTAATATTCAGTTTTAAAGTATTAGTTTTCTGCGATAGAAATTTATAGTGTAAGCGCCTGGCATGAGGCTTTTGATTGCCACACGCCCATTTCAAAGACATCGTCTCAAATAAATATATTGCCATAAAACAGCTGGAGAAGAAACCAGGCCACCCCACCCATGAAGTTTTCCTTTTAGAAAGCCTGGTTACCCTAGCTAACTGACCCCTTGAGTGACCCCATTTTTTTTTTCTCACACCCTAATTATGTTTTAAATTTGCCAATAAAGAGCAAACACCCTTGACTTTAATAAAAGCAGAGCTGCCCTGGCTGGTTTGGCTCAGCGGTTAGAGCATCGGCCTGCGGTCCTGAGAGACCCGGGTTCGGTTCCTGCTAAGGGCACGTACCTCGGTTGCAGTTTGTCCCTGGCCCTGGTTGGTCATGCGGGTGGCAGCCACTCGATGTGTCCCTTTCACATCGATGTTTCTCTCTCTCTCTCTCTCCCTTTCTCTCCCTCCCACTCTATCTGTACAAAAATTGGAAAAATGTCCTCGGGTGAGGATAAAAAAAAAACCAACAAAAAAACGTAAGAGAAAGGACTGGGTTCCACATTAGTAAATTAATTCACCAGAAGAAGAAACTATCACTTATCAAGTGCTTCTAGGTCCCAGGCAATATACTTGGTACATTTAAGTCTTTTAACGTACTATAGGAACTGGGTGCTATTATCAACCCCTGGTTTAGAGATGATGAAACAAAATTCTAGAGAAAATTTGTAACTGGTATAAAGTTATCCAAAGAGCATATGGTGAGAATAAGACAGATTCAGATTTGCCTGATTCCAAACCGCATCTCTTACCAGTCACTAGCTTAGATGGCTGCTCACTTTGGACAGGGGTCTAGTCATTGGGACTGCAAAAACTTGACATTAGTAGCCAGCTATGCTTTCTACTCTTCTTTGTCTTCTTCTTCCTGAGTTTGTCTTGCTTTTGCAATTAGAAGATTTTGTATTTCATAAACAAAAGGAATTACTAAATATAAACATTGCACGGACTTCTGGTAGTAATAATACATAGCATTTCTGTGGTATCAGATAACTTACAGTCTACTTAGCATTATGCTTTATGAGTTAGACTGGTAGTCACATCAAAGAAGGCAGCAGAACACAGTGGTTAAGAGGGCAAGTCTGAAATCCTTAGCTCAGACACCTTCTGACTATATAAAACTTGATTAATTACTTAACCTATCTGCCTTCACTGTCTCCCCTATAAAATGGACTTTACAGGTTAGTGTTATTATATTGCACTTTCATTGTTGACCTAAACGGAATCACCTAGGTTGGTCATTGACTTTTCTCTGCAAGAGTTGCTGATGTGCCTTATAGCAACTCTGACATTGTTTAGGTATTTTAGAACCAAGCTCCATCCGAGTTAGAAGACTTCCCATGAAGAAATTGCACCCATTTGGGGTTGGAGTCACTATTTTCATTCATTCACTTATTCATGCAGCACTTACCACCCAATTTTATTGAGGAACAATTAACATGCATCACTGTGTAAGTTTATGGTATGCAGCATGATGGTTTGATTTACATATATTGTGAAATGGTTACCACAATAGTTTTAATTAACATCTATCATCTCATATAGATACAATAAAAAGAAAAAGATAATTTTGCCTTGTGATGAGAACTCTTAGGACCTGCTCTCTTAACAACTTTCCTATGTATCATAAAGCAGTGTTAACTATAGTCATCATATGTACATTACATCCCCAGTACTTATTTATCTTTTTAAAAAAAATTTATTGGGTTGACATTGGTTAATAAAATTACATAGGCTTCAGATACACAATTTTTGTCTTATAACTGAAAGTTTATTCTTTTTCACCACCTTGCTCCAATTCCCCCTGCCCGACCCTCACCCTTGGTAACTACATATCTGATCTCTTTTTCTGTGAGTTTGATGGATTGTTTTTTGTTTTCAGAAACACCTTTTGAGCTCCTCTTATTTGCTAAGCATTCTGAGCATATAAACAGGAATGATCCGGAGAAGCCCAGGGTTGTGTGAGGAACATAAAATGTGTGTTCCAGAAGTATAATACAATGTAGGAAGTGACGACTGCCCTGAGCAATGAAGAGATAAAGTACAGTAAGAGTTCAGAGGAGGAAAAGGAAGAGGTTGACTTTTAACCTTGAAAGTTTAGAAAAAACTGTAGGGATAATGGCATGTGATCTGACTTTGAGAAACACGTTTCAGACAAGGAACAATCTAAGCAAAGGTACCGAGCTAGGAAAGCACAGTACATGTGTAATAATACTTTTCGCTTTATCACCTTGGATTAGAAGACCGGTCATATTTTGATAACAAAATTCTGAATTTCTATCCTTTCTATTGTGAAAATGCCTTTTCTCTCTTTGGATTTCTTACTCCCTCCTGTGGTAACTTCAAAACTACATCTAAGAACTGAGTTTCACTTAATATTGCTTTACAAGGAGAGGTTCCAGAAGCCTGCTGTAATGTTTGTTTACAAAAGGGAAGGACTTTTGACCCTTCTGGTTGGCCCCCATCAGCTGACTTTCCATTCGTGATTACTCACATTTTGGAACTCTTTCCCTAGTGTTATGTTTATTACGGTAGCTCCATGCCACTGCAGACATGGGCCTCAATGCCGGGGCTCTTTATTCCTCCCTCTCCCCGAAACGCACAACTTCCATACACCCACCCACATACACACAGCCATTGACCCCAAGGTTCAAGACAGCTTCAGGGTGGTTGAGTCAGGGAGGGTTTCTAGTTTTACTTATGGCACCTGGGGCTGGCTCTCTAACTCTCCAAAAATTAATGTGAGGCATGGAGGAGGAAGACTTCTCTAATACAAAATTGTACCCATTTCCTGGATCAAGATGAGTTTCTTTTAGAGGGAGATCTCTTGTTTAAAATGAGTGATCAGCCCTGGCCGGTTTGGCTCAGCGGTTAGAGCGCCGGCCTGCGGTCCAGAGAGACCCGGGTTCGGTTCCCGCTAAGGGCACGTACCTCGGTTGCAGTTTGTCCCCGACCCTGGTTGGTTCGTGTGGGTGGCAGCCACTCGATGTGTCCCTTTCACGTCGATGTTTCTCTCTCTCCCCCTCCCACTCTATCTGAACAAAAAATAGAAAAAAATGTCCTCGGGTGTGGATAAAAAAATAAAATAAAATGAGTTATCAGCCCTGGCCAGTTTTGTTCAGTGGTTAGAGCTTCAGCCCGCGGACCAGAGAGACCAGGGTTTGGTTCCCGCTAAGGGCATGTACCTCGGTTGCAATTTGTTCCCGGCCCTGGTTGGGATCCTGTGGGGGGCAACCAGTCAATGTGTCTCTCTCAGGTCGATGTTTCTCTTTCTCTCTTCCTTCCTCTTTCCCTCCGCTCTATCTGAAGATGAATGCAAAAATGTCCTCGGGTGAGGATAAAAAAAAAATTAAAATGAGTGATCAGAGAACTTTCTTACTAAGCATAGCATAAGCTCAATGTTTTTATATTTTTTCCAATAGGATTTATATTTAATAATTACAGAGTAAACAAGAAACAGTAAAAAGAACTCTGTCTTTTAAAAAATTTGAGTGCTTTGAACTTCCACATTTGGTCTTGAAGGAGGAACTGGTTCTATGCCTTTCTTTCCTTTTTTTATCCTCACCCGAGGACACTTTTGCATTCATCTTCAGATAGAGCAGGTGGGAGAGTGGGAAGAAGAGAGAGAGAGAAACATCGATGTGAGAGAGACACATTGACTGGCTGCCACCTGCACAACCCCAACCAGGGCCGGGGACAAACTGCAACCAAGGTACATGCCCCTTAGCAGGAGCTGAACCCGGGACTCTCTGGACCGCGGGCCGATGCTCTAACTGCCGAGCCAAACCAGCCAGGGCTATGCTTTCCTTTCTACTATAAAATTCCTAGAGCTGAATAAAAGATATGAAACAACTATCTTCAGTCATTGGGCAACAGATAGCATGACCTACAATTGCATGTCAATTGTAACTGAAAAATAAAATTTCAAAATGTCGTGTTAATTCTTTAAAAAAAAGCCTGTTACTTATTCAGTCGAGATGAGCATGTGCTGCTCCTGCAGAGCGTGTCTTGGTTAAGACATCAGGAGGGTGTTGCCAGGTCTCTTCACACCCAAGAGAGCACACTGTGGAAACAGGCTGTGTTCAGTCCTAGGCTAGCCCGGGAGGGTCCCCATAGGGCTGAACACATGGGCCCAGATTTAACTCCTCTAAAGACCTGACCAGGATAGAAGACAGCCTGTGATAAAAACCAATCTCTTGGCAAAAGCTGAACATTACCATTTAAGAATTTACCAGAACAAAACAACTGTACCATATGTTGTCCATACCCCTTGGGAGCCCTTTAAATGATGTCTTAACACATGAAAGAACTCTCACTCGGGGGAGAATGAGAAGGGCAGTTGTTCCTTAGAAGACTCCAAGATAAAACATCCAACGAGATAAAAGCGTGAGCCAGCAGCTAAGGAGGACACATGGGATTTGATTTCTTTACCCGGCTTGACGCATAGCAATTCCCATTGGAAATCTCAGCTCTCAGAGCCAAGCTCAGGTTGTTTGTTTGCAAGTCCAAGCTAAATATACTGATGCCAACTTCAAGGATGAGGCAGAGTGGTAAAAGCAAAAAAAAGGATGATAAATCAAGAAGCGTTTTTGCTGTTCCTAGAGACAGTTTGGTATAGAAAGACAGACTTGTGGCTTAAGTTACTTGATCAGCCTGTGGTCCCCACTCATTCTCTTTAGTTAAAGATAATAATATCTGGCTCAATGAGCTATTGTGAGGTTTAAGGAAATCATATGCAGGGAATCTTAGCACAATGCCTAGCTCTAAGCAGCCCAGTGAAAGTAGTAAATATATGTAACAGGATGTCGATATCATGTTGAATATGAAACAGTAAATATTATATGTAAAGGGCGTGTGAGTGTTTTCTGTGGCCCTCTACATTGCAGAATTAGCTCCCAGAGGGTTAGGAAAGAGCAAGCAACTCATCCTAACAGACATGCACTTGCCGTCATCAGGGGGTGAGAGACCCTGGCGATGGGGTTATACTGGTTCTTCTGTTTGTCCCCCTAGACCCGTTGCTCTCCCAGAGGCTGTCTCCTGAGGACACTATTATTTGAACCCTTGCTGGCTAGCCACCAGTTGGGTTTGGCCAATGTGAGGCACGGCAGGAAACAACAGAGTAAGAGGAGGACGTTCCGGGTGTTTCTTCCTGCCCCCTCCCTGCATTGGTATCATACCTTTGGCAGCGTTTCCATCTTCCAGGACTACACCAGGTGGCTCCTCTTTCACGATCTCAGTGCTCACTGGACTCTGGCCCCACTGTTCCCTTCCCTGGTCCTCTCACACCTGGACCTTATGTGACATCATTCCTTCTGGATCCCACTGACCCCGTGCACACCTCTATAAGCAGGCACTTCGTGAGAGTCTCTGAACCATCTGGGAACAAGGCTATTTTTTGCTAGGACCTTTAAAAAAAAATTTTTTTTTTCTTTATTGATTTTAGAGAGAGAGGAAGGGCGAGGGAGAGAGAAATAGAAATATCGGTGAGCAAAAGGAGAAACATCTGTAACAAAAATAAATTAATTAATTAATAAAAAATATTAAAAAAAAAAAAAAAAAAAGAAAGAAATACCAGTGAGCGAAAACATGGATTGGCTGCCTCCTGCTTGCCCACCACTAGGGATTTGGCCCACAACCTGGGCATGTGACCTGAACAAGAATTGAACCAGCGACCTCTGGGTCAACCACTGAGCCACACTGGCTGGACAGCTAGGACTTTTTTTAATGAGGGGTTTCCAAGGATTTCACCAAGCATACTCATTAGAGAATGATACAACTTTAATTAATCTGGCAGTTCCAAAGAGTGGCAACTAGTTAATCATAACAGTGCAAGTAATAATTTTCCTTAAAACATTAGGAACACAGGTAGTAAGATTGAGGTGGAATAGTAAAAGCCCAAAGTAGGAGAGAGAGAGAAACTTACACCAGCTGGCAATCAGTCAGAGTTGGGGCAACGGGAGGAGGGGTCCCAGCTTAACATGAATTTCAATTTGAACTATCCCACGAGACTGACATATTAAATATTGACCTGAGAACCATTAGAAAAGCCATTGGGACTGTTTCGGTTTTTATCCAGGGGAGGAAGGACAAACAAGACCCAATACGTATATTTAAAAGGTGAGTGGGAAGTAAGTTTGCTTTATTCTTGTATCCTGGGCGGGGCCTGCTGTTCAATACAATGTGTGCACAGCTTCCGTGGTGTGAGTAGTAGCTATGGCTCTAGAAAGGTTCATTTGTACAGCACGGTCACGCAGACGGGCTCAGCTGGGATTCAGCGTGTGCCTTCCCAGCTCTGCCTTGTTACTAAATATTCAACCTTGTCATCCTGGATGGCGATGCACCTGTTTATTTCCTTGTCATTTTGTGACCAGGGGATGTTTCCTTCCCATTTTTTGCCCTAGTAAAATCTTTTACAAATGCCAGAAAGACTTGCAGATGTATGTTTATATTGTTGCTGTTGTTAATCCTTACTCAAGGATATTTTTTCCATTGATTTTTTTTTTTTAATCCTCACCCAAGGATATTTTTCCATTTATCTTCAGATAGAGTGGGAGGGAGAGAGAGACACACACACATCGATTGGTTGCCTCCCACACGACCCCGACTAGGGCCGGGGACTGAATGGCAACTGAGGTCTGTGCCCTTGACCAGAATCGAACCTGTCACTCTTTGGTCTGTGTGTTGATGCTCTAATCGCTGAGCCAAATCGTCCAGGGCTCCATTGATTTTTAGAGAGAATGGATGGGAGGGGAGTGGGGGGACAGAGAGAGAGAGAAAGAAGCATTCTTTGACCAGAAATCAAACCCACAACCCTTTGATGTGCTGGCCGACGCTCTGACCACTGAGCACACCGGCCAGGCCTGTGTGTTTATATTCTTATACAGGACTACATAACAAATCACCCCAGCTTCATGAGTTTAACTGTTGGTCTGTGCTCTCTGGGGATTAGAAAGAGAAAGTGCTGTTCCTGCCTTGATTGCTCGCAGAAATCAGCGGCGGGTCTGTAGGACGGTGGTGGGTCAGGGAAGCAGTACCCGGGGAAGGACTGCTGCCACCCTAACCCAACTCCATAGAGTGGCAGTATTTTGTGCCATTTTTCAGGGAATGATACTTAGCCTTTTAGGCTCTGAAATTCAGTTGTTCTGGCATGCAGAGTGTTTGGACCTTAGCGGCTGTTACCCAGGCATGAGAGGTCGCAGGAATCCCCTTGTGTCAGGCTGTCCTGGCCCATGGCGGGTGCTCACTGCCTTGGCCCGAGCTGGAGGCACCACATCAGTGTCTGTTTCTGACTCCCATTTATGCTTCACTTACCAGCCACAATGTGAAAGACAAACTCTCTCTCTAGACGTGTTAACAAAAATACTTTCAGTTGCAGTGATCTTATACTGGCTTGGGAATCTTGCCATCACTTCGACTACCTCTGACAGAATTCCTTCTTTGCTTATATAATCCAGCCCCCCGAGCGCTTCCACTTCGTAGGGAATCCTTGTTTTTGGCCATGTCTGCCACTGATGGTATGGGATGGGAATCCATAATCTCTAGGACTACCTTTTTTTTGGTATTGAATTAAAAAAAATTTTTTCTTTTAATTTTTTTTTTTCATTTATCTTCAGACAGAGGGAAGGAGAGAGTAGGGAAGAGAGAGAGAGAAACATCGATGTGAGAGAGACACATCGACTGGTTGCCACTCACATGACCCCAACCAGGGCTGGGGACAAAACGCAACCAAGGTACGTGTCCTTAGCGGGAACCAAACCTGGGACTCTCTCGACCATGGGCTGATGCTCTAACCACTTAGGTAATTGGCCAGGGTTTTTCTTTTCTTTTTTAAAAAACTTATCTTTATTGTTGAATGTATTACAGATTTCCTCATTTTTTTCCTATGGACCTCCTCCTCCCCACTCCTGGCCCCCTCCTTCCTGCCCCACACTGTTGTCTGTGTCCATTGGTTATGCATATAAGTTCTTTGGTTTATTTCTTCCCACCCCCCCAACCCCCTTCCCTTTGAGATTTGTCAGTCTAGCAACCAATTTGTTCTTCTTAATCCCTTCACCTTTTTCACCCATTCCCTCAACCCCTTCCCATCTGGCAACCAACAAAATGTTCTCTATATCTATGAGAATGTTTCTATTCTGCCTGTTCATTTTGTTTGTAGATTCAATTGTTGATAGATATGTATTCATTGCCATTTTGTTTGTTCATATTTTTTATCTTTTTCTTCAAAAAAACCCTTCAACATTTTATATAATAATGGTTTGGTGGTGATGAACTCCCTTACCTTTTCTTGTCTGGGAAACTCTTTATATGGCCACTGATTCTAAATGACAGCTTTGCAGGATAGAGTAATCTTGGTTGTAGGTTCTTGCTTTTCCTCACTCTGAATATTTCTTGCCACTCCCTTCTGGCCTGCAAAGTTTCTTTTGAGAAATCAGCTGACAGTCTTATGGGAACTCCCTTGTAGGTAACTAACTGCTTTTCTCTTGCTGCTTTTAAGATTCTGTCTTTGTCTTGAACCTTTTGCATTTTGATGATGATGTGTCTCGGTGTGGGTCTCCTGGGGTTCATCTTGTTTGGGGCTCACTGTGCTTCCTGGACTTGTATGTCTGTTTCCTTCACCAAGTTAGGGAAGTTTTCTGCCATTACTGTTTCAAATAGGTTTTCGATTTCTTGTTCTCGCTCTTCTCCTTCTGGCACCCCCACGATGCGAATGTTGGCACGCTTGAAGTTGTCCCAGAGGCTTCTTACATTATCCTCATTTTTTTGGATTCTTTTTTCTTTTTGCTGTTATGATTAGGTGTTTTTTGCTTCCTTATATTCCAAATCGATGGTTTGCTTCTTGGCTTTACCTACTCTACTATTGAATCTGTGTAAATTATTCTTTATTTCAGTTAATGCCTCCTTCAATTCTAACTGTGCATCCTTCATTTCTGACTGGTCCTTTTTATGCTCTAGAGGTCCTCACTAAGTTTGCTGAGGTTCTTACTAAGTTCATTGAGCATCCTTATAAGCAGTGTTTTGAACTCAGCATCTGTTAGGTTGCTTATCTCCATTACGCTTAGTTCTTTTCCTGGAGTTTTGTTCTGTTCTTTCATCTGGGACCTGTTTCTTTGTCTCCTCAGTTCGGCTGCCTCTCTGTGTTTGTTTCTGTGTATTACTTAACAAGAAGTGTGGGGCTAGCTGAGACCAGATGCTGCTGGTTTGAAAGAATTTAGGAAAACCTGAAGCAGGATCCAAGACAGGCCAATCCTATGGTTAAGCAACTGGAAACAGCTTGGGTGGGCCTGAAAGTTGGATGGGGCTGGGCCTCAGGGAGTCCCCAGGGTGGGGCTACCAGTGTGAGCCAGGTTGCTGGAGTCCCTGATATGGCAGCTGTCTGCCGCCCCAGGGAAGGGCTCACCAAAGGAACAAAGGCCTCTGACACATGTTTGTCCCTGAGAAAGCCCCCTCTCCAGCCTTCACTCCAGTGCCAATCAGCTCAGTTCTTCTCTGTATGTCTCTGGCTCTTCCCTCGAGCTGCCTCCCCTCCAAGCTCAGAGGGAGCGAGTCCGATAAGTCCGTGCGCGGGCCCTTTGAGGAGCTGCCTGGGGCTCCAGCCGCGTCAGCTTCCCTGAGCCTCAGTTCCTGCTGGTTTTTCCAGCCAGAAGTTATGGGGATTCTCTTCCTGGCACTGGAACCCTGAGCGGGGCACCTGGTGTGGGACGGGGACCCCTCAGTCCTCAGGAAGGACCTTCCCAGCCGAGGTGTCCTCCTGATTTTATCCGCCACACGTGGGTGTGGGACCAGCCCATCCGCCTCCGCCCCTCCTACCAGTCTCGATGCTGCTGCTGCTTTAATTCCGTAGTTGTAGGACTTCCATTCAGCTCGATTTCAGGCGGCTTTGAATGATGGTTGTTCTGTAGTTTAGTTGTAACTTTGATGTGGTTGTGAGAGGACGCAATACCGCGTTTACCTGTGCCGCCATCTTGACCGGAAGGTTTTTCTTTTAATTACAATTGACAGCCAATATTAAATTAGTTTCAGGTGTACAGCATAGTGATTAGACATTTATATACCTTATGAGGTGATCCCCCCATAAGTCTAGTATCCACCTGGCACCATACATAGCTATTACAATTTTTTCAATACATTTTTATTGATTTTAGAGAGACAAGAAGGGAGAAAGAGAGATAGAAACTTTGATAAGAGAAAAACATTGATCCACTGCCTCCTGTATGCCCCCTGCTGGGGAGTATGCCTGTCACCATGGCATGTGCCTTGATGGGGAATCAAACTGCTGACCTCTTGGTACATGGGTCAAGGTTTAACCACTGAGCACACTGGCTGGGCATATTATTCTCTCTCTTTTTTTTTTATCCTCACCAGAGGGTATCTTTTTTATTTTTTTTTTAAATCCTCACCTGAGGACATTTTTTCATTTTTTGTTCAGGTAGAGTGGGAAGGAGAGAGAGGAAAGAGGAAGAGAGAGAGAGAGAAACATTGACGTGAAAGGGACACATAGAGTGGCTGCCACCCGCACAACCCAACCAGGGCCGGGGACAAACTGCAACTGAGGTACATGCCCTTAGCGGGAACCGAACCCGGGTCTCTCTGGACCACAGGCTGACGCTCTAACCGCTGAGCCAAACTGGCCAGGGCATATTATTCTAATTCTTAAATAACCTAGTGTATATGGTAACTTTTGCTTTTGTTAAATGTATTAGGATAACATTGGTTAATAACATTCTCAGATGTACAAGATTATAATTCAACATCTGTGTACTTTGTTGTGTGCTCCTCACCGGAACTCTAGTTTCCTTCTCTTTGTGGTACTTTTTTAATTAGCTTCCATAGCAAACTGTACAGATTGATGACGGTTTTGTTTTCGGGTAAGTATACATCTGTGAAACCACCATCTGGAACACAGAGGATGGAGATACATACCTCGCAGCGGTGGGGTGGGAGCAGCGGAAGTGGCCGGAGGCAGACTCCCTGACAGCGGAAACCTTGACGGCAGACGTCTGTGAAGGAGCCAGAGCACAACATGAGGGTAATGATACATACCCCAGGGTTCCTGAAAGTTACCGGGAGGCTTTGCAAGGAGATGGTGACATTGTAAATGTGACCTCCATTGGATTCAGCTCTAGGTTGGAGTGGGCTGGGAATATGTAATTCCTTTCTGCCTCTGACCTAGACTCTCTAGCCCAAGAGCTGTGTCTTATACATGGTTGTATTTCTAGCTACCATAACATTTCTCAGCCTAGGATAAGTACTCACTAAATGCTTATTGAATGAAGAGTGATACATTCTCTTTATTTTTTTTACTTCATAAAATTTTTAAAAATTGATTTTTAGAGAGAGAGGAAAAGAGAGGGGGAGAAAGAGAGAAACGTTGATGTGAGAGGGAAACATCACTGGGCTGCCTCCTGCATACCCCCTAAGGGGAATCGAACCAAAACCCAGCATGTGCCCAGACCAGGAACCCAACTGGCAACCTTTTAGTGCATAGGATGATGCCCAACCAACTGAGCCACATTGACCAGGGCCACTTTTACATTCTCTTGATTTATTCTCTGCCACCTACAAAATGAAGTTTTCTCCTATGTTGAAATAATGTTTATTAATTATTATTTAGAAATAAATGATAGAGATTTATTCAAGAGTCTTAGAGTGTAGTGTGTAAACTGGAAACACAGCTAGGAAAAACCCAGAAGTGTTCCAAAGAAGAAATAAAGTTAAGCCCTGACCGGTCTAGCTCAGTGGTTAGAGCGTCAGCCTGTGGACCAGAGAGTCCCAGGTTCGATTCCCGCTGAGGGCATGTACTTCAGTTGTAGTTAGTCCCCGGCCTGGTTGGGGTCATGTGAGTGGCAGCCAGTTGATGTGTCTCTCTCACGTCGATGTTTCTCTCTTTTTCTCCCTCTCTCCCTCCCACTCTATCTGAAGATAAATGCAGAAATGTCCTTGGATGAGGATTAAAAAAAAGAAGAAGAAGAAAGAAAGAAAGTTAAAAGTTCTTATAGTAAAAAGTATATTTTTGAGAATTCTCAGTCCTGCATTCTTAGCCCTTAGATTGGTCCAGGACAGTTATCCCTTGAATGTCAGGCAGTCAGGATGATGGATGCCAGGACTTCTGGTCAGGTCATGGTGGTCTGGATAGCAGATGTCAGGTGGATGTATGTGTCAGTCCTTCAAGAGGTGTTCTGGTGGCCTGGATACATCAATTCTTTTTTTTTATCCTCACCTGAGGACATTTTTCCATTTTTGTTCAGATAGAGAGGGAGAAAGAGAGAGAGAGAGAAACATTGACCTGAAAGGGACACATTGAGTGGCTGCCTCCTGCATGACCCCAACCAGGGCCGGGGGCGAATCCCACAACTGAGGCAAGTGCCCTTGACCAGAACCGAACCCGTGACTCAATGATCCGCCGGCCGATGACATACCAACTGCTGAGCTAAACCAGCCAGGGCTGGATACATCATTTCTTCAGTGGGTAATCCGAGGGTTATTTAGAGGTCCAGATTATGTCCAGACATTGACACAGGATGGATTACTGGTTCATTATGAAAGGATATAACTCAGGAGTAGTCAGATGGAGGAGATGCATCGGGCAAGGTATGAGGAAAGGGCCGTGAGGAGTTTCCATGTCCCTTCTTCGCACTCCACTCGCCAAATCTCCACCTGGTCACCAACCTGGAAGATTGAAACGACGTTTGTTTTGCTTCGCAGTCCCGGCTAGCACTAAATTCTAAACTTCACTACCAACTTTGGCTAAAAATTGCCCCAAACGCAACATCTCAGTTTTAATGCCACCTCCACAACTTGGTTTCGATCTTCTTCACCCTGGGCTCACAGCACTTCATAATGTGCATCTGTAATATGTGGACTTTTTGGCAAGGTCCCTGCGTTTGGTGAGCGGTTCCTCTTGCCTTTCCCTGGATAACACCTCCGCTACCTCTATCAGCCCTGGGAACACCCACTCACCCTTCTAGGCCAGATCAAATGTCACCTCTGCAAGGACAATGTCTGCAATCTCCTAGTCACAATTAGCCACTTTCCTTTTGATTTACAGAGCAAGTTATTCTCACTCTAATAGCCCTTATATTGAGATGTTTTAATTTCTCTCTTAATATGTTTCTAGGGAGGTCATTTCAACAATGGATTCATCGATTAGCATAGTGCCTATAACATACAGTAGATGCTTGTATAATTAGGGTTGTTTAAAGAAACAGAATCAATAGAATGGATGAATGGATAGAGAGAAAGAGAGAAAAGGAAGGAAGGAAGGAAGGAAGGAAGGAAGGAAGGAAGGGAGGGAAAGAAAGATAGAGAGAGAGAAAGAAAGATAGATTTTGCTGGCAAGTATGAAATCTTTAGGCTGGAAAATCAGGTAATAGGCTGTATTGTAGTCTTGAGTCCAATATTGGTAAAGCAGACTAGCAGGCTGGAAACTCACACAGAGTGTCTATGTTGCAATCTTGAGGCAAAGTTTATCTTTGGGAAATCTCAGCCTTTGCTTTTAAGTCCCTCAGCTGATTGGACGAGGCTTTATCAAGGTAATCTGCTTTACTTACAGGCAACTGAATATAAATGTTACTCATATTCACAAATCTCTTCACAACATTTACACCAGCCTTTGATTAAACAATTGAGTACCATAGATTCTCACCAAGGTGACACATAAACTTAACCATCAAAGTGCTCAATAAATGTTTGTTGTATAAATAAATGAATAGATGTCTAACAGGTATTACAAAATTCAAAGAAGAAAACAATGGGCTTTGGCATAGATTTCCAAACTTACAGTGGTCTTGAAAAATAATAAAATAATCATACTTTGTTCATTGAGCATGTAGCCATGAGAACACCAAAACAGATAGATAGATAGATTGAGAAAGAGAGAAAAGATACACACACTTGTGAATCAGACAAATCTAGATACATGGACATATACATTATATCCATCCAATTATTTTTTTCTTGATAAGGGCAATATGACATTAATAAACTTTGATCAAAATTATTTCTTGCCCTGGCCAAGTGGCTCAGTTGACTCATACACCAAAAAGTTTCAGGTTCAATACCGGTCAGGGCGTGTTCAGGAGGCAAATGATTGATGTGTCTCTCTCACATCAATATTTCTCTCTCTAAAAATCAATACATAGATCCTCGGGTGAGGATAAAAATAAAAAAGCGCATACTTTAAAAAATATTTCCTTACTTTCAATAATAAAAAATATATATATTTCTTTATTTTACCATTAATTGCTGTGGCATCAACAAAAACACTCTAAGAGGCAAATAAGAATGCTTTGAAGTAGTTCTTTTACAGATTGAAATGGTTCTTTCAAGAGTGTCAGCTCCAGCCCTGGCTGGTTTGGCTCAGTCGGTTTGGCTCAGCGGTTAGAGTGTCAGCCTGCAGTCCAGAGAGACCCGGGTTCGGTTCCCGCTAAGGGCACGTACTTCAGTTGCAGTTTGTCTGCAGCCCTGGTTGGGTCGTGCGGGTGGCAACTACTCGATGTGTCCCTTTCACATCGATGTTCCCACCCCCTCCCTCCCACTCTATCTGAACAAAAAATGGAAAAAAAGTCCTCAGGTGAGGATAAAAAAAAAAAAAAAAAGAGTGTCATCTCCAGGTTGGATCAAGTTGTGAGGCCAGCAGGGTGCAGGAGCTGCGGGACTGAGTTTTGGGATTAGTGGTGGAACAGGTACTGCCCAGACAGAGTCTCTCTTTTTTTTTGGATCTTCACCTGAGGATATTTTTACATTTATTTTCAGATAGAGTGGGGGGGGGGGGACATCAAAGTGAGAGAGACACAATGAGTGGTTGCCTCCTGCATGACCCCAACCAGGGCCCAGGGACGAATCTCAACCGAGGTACGTTCCCTTTGCCAGAATGGAACCCATGACTCTTTGTTATGCAGGCTGATGTTCTAACCACTGAGCAAACTGGCCAGGGCCAGAGTCTCTCTTTATAAAATACTGTTCGTCAGGGTGGGCTTTTTCCTTCAGGTGGTTTAGGAGGCAAGAGATAAAAGATCCAGAGCTTTTTTCGGAAACAAGTTTCCTCATGTATAAAATGGCCAGAGTAATAATGAAAAAATTAGGTTGAGCCATAAGAAATTACTAATACTCAAGCAAAGTTAGAATCTAATAATCATATTAGTGGTGTTAAAATCACCACTAATCATAATATGTTAAAATCATATTAGCTGCTGCCACATTCATTTTTTTCCACCCAGAAAGGAAATAATAGAAATGGCTAATAGTTTAAATTCAGTTTTTATAAAGATAAATCTGAAGGAAAACGCATTTCCCCCCTCTTTTGAGAACTAGCATCCTTTTCTATTTATAGTCCCCAGGCTGTCTCATTAGGGAAACTTTGGGAATTACAGAAAGTATGAAGAAATAACTATTTCATCTCCCTCCTCCATGCAAGAGCCACTGAAAACCTTCAGACTAGAAAAGAGGGTTTTTTTCCAAATGAAAAGAATCCTGCTGCAAAATAATTGGATCAGCAACGTGAACGTTCAGAATTAGAGGGAGAAAGGTGGACTGGCTGGGAAATCCAGCGCGTCCTACCCTTGCCCTGCTATGGCCGCTCCTGGGGCCCGAGCGCCGTGTGGGTGTGACAGCGCCCGGGACGCTGCCGGGCTCTCCTGCAGACTTCTCGCCGGAGCGACTGCGTCAGTCCGCGGTACCAGCGAGGCCAGCCTCATCTGATCTCTCCACAAGTGGGCACTGTTCCGAATATTCAAGTAGAATCTGGAATTTTAGGGGGTTTTGGGGATCATGTGCGACCGATTTCCATACTGGGAAAGTCAAAAGTGAATCAAAGGTGATTTTACTTGGTGACTGAAGAGGGGAGTTTCGAAGCAGTTGAGGAGAGGAGCACAGGACGCGAGGACGGGGCGGTCGCGCTCCCTCGGGGTCCCTGCCCGGGTTAAGCGGGAAGCGGGAGGAGCAGAGAGGTCCAGGGACTTCAGGGCTGCGAGGTCCCAGGGCAGATGCTGGCCCAGAAGAGGGCCAGAGGCCATCCTGCTCTGGTGCCGGGGTTAGATTTGGGAGACAGCACACTTGGGGTTGGCTTTGGGGATCCCCCAAAGATGCCAAAGGGGGGCAAAGGGGGAGGGCTGTCTGGGAGAGAAAGACAAGAACCGGCCCCGGCAGATTGCTCCATGGGCGCCCTCTTTTGAGGAGTCCCAGAAAATCAGAAAGGAGGTGGAGGGAGGATTTTGCCAGGAAGATTAGAGATCCTGTCTGAGTTAAAAGTGTAAAATCAGTAAGCAGGCGTACCCGGAGGAGCTGCCTTTGGCTACTAGTGCAGAGATCTGAGAGATCAGCCTTCAGCAGGGCAGGCTCACTGGCTTCGTGCTGCCGTCCACGCCCTGGCTCTATGCAAACTTTCAGGTCCACACCCTTCCGCAGGAGCACATCGCTGTCCGCAGGTGCACATCGCTGTCCGCAGGAGCACATCGCTGTCCGCAGGAGCACATCGCTGTCCGCAGGTGCACATCGCTGTCCGCAGGAGCACATCGCTGTCCGCAGGAGCACATCGCTGTCCGCAGGAGCACATCGCTGTCCGCAGGTGCACATCGCTGTCCGCAGGAGCACATCGCTGTCCGCAGGTGCACATCGCTGTCCGCAGGAGCACATCGCTGTCCGCAGGTGCACATCGCTGTCCGCAGGAGCACATCGCTGTCCGCAGGTGCACATCGCTGTCCGCAGGAGCACATCGCTGTCCGCAGGAGCACATCGCTGTCCGCAGGTGCACATCGCTGTCCGCAGGAGCACATCGCTGTCCGCAGGTGCACATCGCTGTCGGCAGGAGCACATCGCTGTCCGCAGGTGCACATCGCTGTCCGCAGGAGCACATCGCTGTCCGCAGGTGCACATCGCTGTCCGCAGGAGCACATCGCTGTCCGCAGGTGCACATCGCTGTCCGCAGGAGCACATCGCTGTCCGCAGGAGCACATCGCTGTCCGCAGGTGCACATCGCTGTCCGCAGGAGCACATCGCTGTCCGCAGGTGCACATCGCTGTCGGCAGGAGCACATCGCTGTCCGCAGGTGCACATCGCTGTCCGCAGGAGCACATCGCTGTCCGCAGGAGCACCTTGCTGTCCGCAGGAGCACATTGCTGTCCGGGGTTTCCTGATGGGTGTCCAGCTCCTCCTATCACATCCACCTGGCGGCGGGAAGATGGCAGCAGGATGTATTCGTTTACTAGGGCTGCCATGACAAAGTGTCAGGGACTGGGTGGCTTAAACAACAGACGCTTGTTTTATCACAGTTCTGGAGGCTAGAAGTTGGAGATCAGGGTGGTGGCAGGATGAGATTCTTCTGAGGCCTCTCTCCCCGGCTTGTAGATGGCTGCCTTCTCCCCGGTGCTCACACGGTCTTTCTCTCTGTCCCTTTTTGTCTGTGTCCTAAGCTCCTCTTCTTATGGTGACACCAGCCATATTAGATTAGGGTTCAGCCTAACAGCCATTACTGCTCTAAAGGTCCTACGTCCAAATACAGTCACACTCTAGGGAGCAGGACCTCATCACGTGCGTTTTGGAGGGGACGCAGTTCTGCCCAGAACGGAGACGAAAAGCAGGAGTACTCTCCGCTGAGCAGCCCTCCTACATGGGCTTCCCTGGAGCCCAGCTCACAGCCATGTGCATCTCACTGCTTGTCCTTTGTGAAGAGGTGGGGAATCTAATTGTTTTTTTTTTTTTTTACATTCCTGTACTTACTAAACTTGGGTTTTGGTTGGTAAAGAAGAAGAAGGAGCCCTGGCCGGTTTGGCTCAGCAGTTAGAGCGTTGACCTGTGGTCCAGAGAGATCCGGGTTCGGTTCCCGCTAAGGGCACGTCCCTGGTTGGTCGTGTGGGTGGCAGCCACTCGATGTGTCCCTTTCACGTCGATGTTTCTCTCTCTCTCTCTCGTCCTCTTTCCTCTCTCTCCCTCCCACTCTATCTGAACAAAAAAAAAAAAGAAGTAGAAGAAGGAAATGGACATATGAATGATCTAGTCAGACAATGTGGCTTCATCCATGACCGCATACTAATATGGCTCTGTAACCTATGGCTTACATCTGTGTAGCCTGTGCATCACTTGGTGATGGCTGTCCGTTCACAGGGTTGATGTTGGCACCTGTGTTGAATGGCACGGAGTGTGGTGGCTGGCCATCCGCCACAGCCCTGAGAGTCTCCGATGGAGTGAAACGTGTGTGGCAGCCTTTCTGGGGGTGCTAAGGTTTAGCTGGGGAGAAGAGCCGCAAAGGAAAAGCAAGAGAGAGAAATGAGAAAGGAAGTGTGGGAGTAAGGAAGAGGACGAGGACAGGGGGAAGGCTGGATCGTGCAAACTGTGCTGCGATGAGGACTAAGCAGGCCCCTTTCCAGACACTGCAGTGCCTGCTGCCAGTGACAGGGCGGGAGAGGAGGGGCGGTGAGGGCGTGGATGGACCATCCAAGCAAGCAGTCACTCCAAATTAAGCCTGAAAGGAAACGGCAGCAAAGAGAAGAGAATGGGGGGGGGGGGGCAGTGTGGGGCCAGGCCCTGAGGACTGCCAGCTGGGAGCAGTCCTACAACCTCGCAGGCTTGCTGCAGGAAGCTCCAGCTCTTCATAGAAAAGGAAATTCTTCCACTGGTACTAATCCCTGCTCCTCTATGAGCTTGCTGAGTCTGAGTCATCGATTTCCCATGTTACTAAAGGGTGAAATGATGCTAAGATGAATGTTATAAACACTGAGCTAATTTTGCTCGTTTCTATCAAGGCCACTGCCTATGACCCCTGTGCCCCTAGGCCTTGTGCGTGAGTTAGTCACTGAGGTTTTATATATTTTTTTTTTATCCTCACCCGAGGACGTTTTTTTTCCATTTTTTGTACAGACAGAGTGGGAGGGAGAGAGAGGAAGAGAGAGAGAGAGAGAAACATTGACGTGAAAGGGATACATCAAGTGGCTGCCACCCGCACGACCAACCAGGGCCGGGGACAAACTGCAACCGAGGTACATGCCCTTAGCGAGAACTGAACCCGTGTCTCTCCAGACCGCAGGCCGATGCTCTAACCGCTGAGCCAAACCGGCCAGGGCAGTCACTGAGGTTTTAAATAGAAAGCACTATTTGATTTCAGATGCCCTTCCAACAGCTGGGGCAGGCAGAGATCCCTAGACTGGGAAGGAGGAATGGTGTTACCATGGTGATGAGATGACTGGCTGAGCACTGAGCTAAGCACCCTCTGCAGAAGAATAGAAAAAAGTTGTTTCTTGCTCTCATCCATGGTTGAGTCATAACTCCCCTCATTCTTCATTAAAAGCTTATATCTCCTACTAGAGAGGAAAGTAAGAACAATGGTAAAGGTGGGATGGGGTTGGTAATTCACCAATATCATTTAGGTTTTCTTGTTTTATGCTTATTTAATTGTTTTTTTCTTTATTGACTTTAGAGAGGAAGGGAGAGGGAGAGAGAGAGAGAAAAACATTGATGAGAGAGAACATCAAGTGACCACCTCCTGCATGCCTCCAACTGGGGATTGGGCCCACAACCTGGGCATGTGCCTGACTGGGAATCAAACTGGTGACCTCTTGGTGCATGGGTTGATACTCAAACACTGAGCCACACCGACTGGGCTGGTTTTATACCTTTTTTTTTTTTTTTTTATCCTTACCTGAGGACATTCTTCCATTTTTTGTTCAGATACAGTGGGAAGGAGAGAGAGGGGGAGAGAGAGAGAGAGAGAGAGAGAGAGAGAGAGAGAGAGAGAGAGAGAGAGAGACATCGAAGTGAAAGAGACATATTGAGTGGCTGCCTCCCGCAGGGCCCAACCAGGGCCAGGGACAAACCGCAACCAAAGCATGTGCCCTTAGCGGAAACCGAACTCGTGTCTCTCTGGACTGCAGGCCGATGCTCTAACAGCTGAGCCAAACCAGCCAGGGCAGTTTTATGCTTTTTTAAGATATTGGTTTCTGCTGAGGGCATGTATAAAGTAGTTAAATTTTAAAATGCCAGCCAAATTTTGAAGAGTGTGATATACCAATAAATTAGGTTATTAGCTATATAACATTGAACAGCATATTAAACCTTCTAAACCTGTGTTAGAATACATATGCTTTCTTTTAAGGTTGATACTTGGAAGTAGAGAATACACCTTTGGATGTTTGTTGATATATGCCTCAGGGTAGTATTGACTTTTTTTCTTTTTTTTTGGTTAATCCTCATTCAAGGATATTTTTCCATTGACTTTTAGAGAAAGCGGAAGGGAGAGAAGTAGGGGAAGAGAGAGAGAGAGAGAGAGAAAGAGAGAGAAACATCAATGTGAGAGAGACACATCCAATGGTTGCCTCCCACAGGACCCTGACCAGGGCAGGGATGGAACCTGAAACCAGGGATGGTACATGCCCTTGACCAGGAATCAAACCCCAGACCCTTCAGTCCGAGGGCCAACGCTCTAACTACTGAACCAAATTGGCCAGGGCTTGCCTTATTTTCTTTACATCCACAGTGTTTGTGGCAAATGGTGTGCATGTAATAAATGAATACTTTAAAAAAATCACTTATATGCACACTCATACGTTGCTGGTGGGAATATAAAAGGGTATTGGAAAATAGTTTGCCCCTGGCCGGTTTCGCTCAGTGGTTAGAGCATGGGCCTGCAGTCCAGAGAGACCTGGGTTCAGTTCCCGCTAAGGGCACGTACCTCGGTTGCAGTTTGTCTCCGGCCCTGGTTGGGTCGTGCGGGTGGCAGCTACTCGATGTGTCCCTTTCATGTCGATGTTTCTTTCTCTCTCTCTCTCCCTCCCACTCTATCTCAACAAAAAATGGAAAAATGTCCTTGGGTGAGGATTAAAAAAATATAATAAAATAAAACCTCATAACAAACTCCTCTCTCTTCTCCTTCCTCCTTTTTCTCCTCACAGTGATTGAGAAATGTATGTTAATAAGGCGTCTGAAGCTCTGTATGAAGCCCTCCTTCCCTACAGAGGCAACCACTATCCTGATTTTTTTTCTTTTTTTAAAAATCCTCATCTGAGGATATTTTTTTCATTTATCTTGAGATAGAGTGGGAGGGAGGGAGGGAGGGGGAGAGAGAGAGAGAGAGAGAAACATCAGTGTGAGAGAGAGACATTGATTGGTTGTCTCCTGCAGGACTCTGACCAGGGCCAGGGACCGAACCACAACCGAGGTACGCGCCCATGGCTGGAATCAAACCAGAGGCTCTTTGATCTGTAGGCCAACCCTCCAACTGCTAAGCCAAACTGGCCAGGGCAATCCTGGTTTTTCTTTTTTAAGATTAGCCCTGGCCGGTTTGGCTCAGCGGTTAGAGCGTCGGCCTGCGGTCTGGAGAGACGCGGGTTCGGTTCCTGCTAAGGGCACGTACCTTGGTTACAGTTTGTCCCCAGCCCTGGTTGGGTCGTGTGGGTGGCAGCCACTCGATGTGTCACTTTCACGTGGATGTTTCTCTCTCTCTCTCTCCCTCTCACTCTATCTGAACAAAATATCGAAAAATGTCCTCGGATGAGGATAAAAAAAAAAAAAAAAAAAAAGATTAAAGAAAAATATTTTTTAGGCCTTTTGACATAAGTTTGACTTATAAATCTTGTTCTCTTCTTTGCCACCCTCCATGCACAGCTATTAACTAATTAATTACAGGCAAAGAGCAGCTGTATAGTTACTTCCCATTCTGAACAATGTCTTTAGATAAGTGATAATTGTAAGCAGGAGTTGTTGCTTCTATCAAACTTTGCTTACAAACTGATTTGCTAAATGCAAATAAAGCTAAACTTGTTATTTTATCCTTAATCGCTACTTTTGTCCCATAATGTTATATAGTAGAAATGAAAATGAATAAAAATATTTTTAAGATAAATAAAGGCTATTAAGTAGTGTTGACATAGTTTGGACTTTCCCAACTGAAGCCTTATCTCTAAACAAATAAGCCTCCTATGCAGTTTGTGGAAATCGAGGCGGTGTGGTCACTGTGGGTTGCTAAGGGTTGTTCTAGCTCCTGTGGTGAGTGGACATTCATAATTGATATGAGTAATTGCTATTTGAATTAAGCAATATATACTTCTGTGTAAAATTAACTGCAAGTGAGACATTTGACAGTTTAAAGAAGAAAATTAAGATAAAAAGCAAAAGTTTGTAACCAACATAAATGATTGAAAGAATATAGGGAACTTCTTTTTAAAAGGATGATGGGAAGGATGTCTATGATACTGTAGCAAGCCGTTCTCTGGAGACTTAGTGTACTAAAATAGCTTTGTGTTATTAGAGTGAAGGGGATCAGAGTATGCGACCTCAAAATATGCCACTTTGGCATATTTAGTTTGAGTTGAAGGCAGCTGAGAATCAAAGAAGCCTTGGAGCTAAAAGAAGAAACTTCTGAGAAATGAAGACTGTCCTAAATCTCCTCACCCAGGGGAGTTTCGTGGCCACTGGAAGAGGGGAAGCAGGCTGGAGGTGGATCTGCACAAAGAATCTCACGACGACAGCCCTTATCTTCCAGGCGTTTCCCCATAGGCTCACTTTCCCACAATTCACTGCCCTGGAAGCTAACAACCATTTTCCTCGGTCTTGTCACTTGTCTACAAATGTACTGCCCTTTGTTAAAATGGTATATAAATGTCCAAGACTGACCATCTCTTTGGGGTTTTATTTCATTTCTGTAAATCCCTCCATATGCACATGTAATAAACCTTTTCTGCCTTTTAATCTTTTTTTTTTCCCAGTCTAGTTTGCAGAACCTGGCTAAACCTAAAAGGATACAGGAGAATGTTACTTTTTCCCTACAAGATTAAGCACTAAATAATTATATTTAAAAATGAACCACAAAGGATAAATTTAAGTAAAGAAACTTCATTTTATAAAAAGAAAACTCGAATTCGAAAATATTTATGGGAAGATTTGACCACTCCGCTGAGTGATAAGCAGAGCAGGCAAGACTATTCTCTTATTTTAAAGGAAGCTGAAAAAAAAGTTTTTTTGTTTTTGTTTTTGTTTTTCTTTTTAACAGTTGGAAGTAAGCTTGGGTTTTCTGCCATGTTCTGTGAAAAATATATCAAAGTCTTGGCAGAACACTGCCCCAAACCCCCGAGTTGTCAGATCACAGGCAGAATCCATGTTGAAGAGCTTGGACAATCAGGAACGCATTCTGTAAGCGTAAGTAATCAAATAGACCATCTTGTCTGATCAACTCAGTGGCTTTTTGAGTTGAAGCCAGTAGTGTAAAAAACAAACAAATAAACAAACAAAACCAAAGAAAACAAATACCTCCCTCTCAGAGTAAACAGTAGCATCCTGGGCTCAGAGTGTAGCTTCTCTGAAACTATTTTGCACCCTCCCAGGATTTTCTAAAATCAGCTGGGAGCGACTCTTGCTTTTTTCATAGTGAATTGAAGCTATGAAATAAAATAAAAGACAAACTCTGAAGGGAGTTACTTTGAAGAAGAATTATTATTTAAAGTGTATATGGAGCAGAAATCAATATTCTCTCTCATTGATGTTTCTCTCTCTCCCTCTCTCTAAAAAATCAATAAAGAAAAACAGAAAATAAAAAAAGTCTGGCCAGTGTGGCTTAGTGGTTGAGCATCAACACATGCACTCAATTCCTGGTCAGGCACATGCCCAGGTTGTGGGCCCCATCCCCAGCGGGGCGCATGCAGGAGGCGGCCAATTGATGTTCTCTCATCGGTGTTTCCATCTCTCTCTCATTCTCCCTTCCCCTCTCTCTAAAATCAATAAAGAAAAAAAAATTTTTTTTAAGTATATGTGGAGCAGTGATAACATGAGAAGTGGTATATTGTCTCCTAAAACAAAAACTTTGATTAATATTCTTTGTACATTTATTGGGTGTTCACAAATTGCAAAGTTCTAGAAGAGATGAACACTCATTTGGATGTCTTTTTTTTTAATTGATTTTTTTTTTTTTTTTTTTGGAGAGAGAGATAGAAACATTGATGTGAGAGAGAAACATCAGTTGGCTGCCTCCTGCACGGCCCCTACTGGGGAATCAAGCCTGCAACCTTGGCATGTGCCCTGACTGGGAATCAAACCAGAACCTCTGAGCCACACTGGCTGGGCAAGGCTTATGTACTTGAAAAAGCATGTTAAAATGTGAATCTTTAGGAAACAATTAAGAACGCACACACAGTTTAATGATTTACTAGGATGTCAGTCGTAGTGTTTTTTAAAAATAGGGAAAAACTGGAACAAATGCTATGTCTAATACCTGGGGATTGGTTAAACAAATATAGTAAATCAAAACAATGGGGTACAATACAACTGTTTAAATTGATGCTATAGAAGGGAATATCTTGAGGTGGGAAAGCTGTTCATGATTTATAATGTTGTGAAATGAAAACGTTATGGTCATTAGCTAGTTGGTGAGAAAGAAAGCAAAGGGGAAGTAGAAATTGTTAAGCATAATGCCCTGCATGGTATCTGCATTCAGCAGTTCATTCCTGCTGGCTGTTCAAAGGACAGTGCGGTATAAATTCAGTATGTGGCCCAGCTGGTGTGGCTCAGTGGTTGAGCGTCGACCTATGTACCAAGAGGTTGCCAGTTCGATTCCTGACCAATCAATGTTCTCTCTCATTGATGTTTCTCTCTCTCTCTCTCCCTCTCCTTTTCTCTCTCTCTAAAATCAATAAAAAAATAAAATAAAATAAATAAATTCAGTATCTGGCATGATTGGTTTTCTTGGCTTTGTGCATGTAAAACCTGGTATTTTTATTGACACATTGTAGGGGGCAAAAAAAGAAATTGTTGAGCATATTCAGCAGGGGAGCAGAGGCCTGTTTGCTTCACCAGGAAGCTACAGCTTCACACTCCCCCAGGGAACCACCAGTCCATCCCCCACAGGTCACTGGGGGAGGGAGAGAACCAAAGGGGAAGATGAGCACAGGGGGAGCTGCTGGATCATAGAGGCCTGTCCGTCTAACCTGAGAAAGGGATCACTGGGCCCCAATGCAGCCTGCAAAAGTTTGGAAGTTGATTGGTTGCTTCGAAAAGCTTCTGGTTCCTCCCAAGCCTGAGGTGAACAAAGAAGCAAGAATCAGTCTCTCTCTCTCTGTGCCTTGCACTCACCCTGTAGGCTGGCCTGTTCTCTCTCCATAGCCAGGTGGCGGCCAGCGGCCAGTGGACTCCAGGCAGAAGCCTGGGTACGGCAGCAAAACAACGATTCCAGCTGGGAACACAAGCTTAGTTCAGTCCAAATGCTGGACTGAGCTAAGCTTGAATATGGTGCAGGATCGCTGGACATTTGCTCTATTTCTGGCCCTGATTTTCCACGGTGAAATGGACAGAGATGAGACATTGGGGACACGGGAGGTGCATTCTTTTGATTTTGCATCAAAAATAAAGATTACCAACAGACCTCATCTTCCCTTTCTGGTCTCTGGAAATGCATTTCCTCACGACACTGCAAGAACCCTCCATCCACTGGCAACAAAAATAGATGATAAAAGTGCATTCTTTATGCCCGGCCGGTGTTGCTCAGTGGTTGAGCATCGACCCATGCACCAAGAGGTCACTGGTTCGATTTCCAGATAGGGCACAGGCCCAGGTTGTGGGCCCCATCCCCAGAGTGAGGCATACAGGGTGGCCAATCAGTGTTCTCTCTCATTGGTGTTTCTGTCTCTCTCCCTTCCTCTCCTTCTCTAAACAACAACAACAAAAAGCACTCTTTATATGATCCTCTTTTTATAAATTAAAAAATATAAATATTAATTTTTATTACTTTCTAAAATTATTTTCATAGGTTAAATATCTGAAACGGTGAATTCCCATGAATCTTTAACTTTGCTCTGAAGAACTGGAAGAGGCCAGAAGTGTGTCAGGACTCGATTTGAAGGTTGAGGGTCAAACCCTTGGGCTTCAGGCCACCATCCGCTCTTTATTTTTTAAAATCTGTTTTACATACAAATATCCTATATAAGATCATTTGAAAAAGAGGTTTGGCAAATTTAAAAATTTGCTAGTCACTAATATATACTGTGAGATTAAATGTAATTATTACTAGACGTTTTTCTCAATTTTTTATTTAATAACTCAAGTCCCAATGGGCCTATTAGCAGGAAGTCCAATTACCTCAAGAGTAATTTTTTTTCTTTTTCACTCATCTGCATTTTCTAATTTTTCTGTAATGCAAGACATTGCTTTTTTTATAAGAAAAAAAGTTATTTTAATTTTTAAAAACCTAATGAGAGACAAGTAATGTTTAATCCACTTGACAGAGACATTTAAAGACTCTAAAACAGCCAAGTGCCCAGTGAAAGGTGTTGTAAAAGGAGTTTTTTACTGTGCAGAACACAAGGCTTGTTTGTATACGTGGGTTTACTTGTTTCCATGGTAGCAGCTTGCAGCGACTGAGAACAGGTGGGTTGACTTTTCTGTTGAATAGGCATTCTTATTATCTTGCAAATGAAGTTCTTGTCCCATTTGGCTGTATAAGACCTACTGGCAGGAAGAATTTGAACCAAACCAGAGTATCCAAAGAAAACATAAACAAAGCAAAAGTATAAAAACGTTTATTTAAAATTTTTTTTGTCCAAATGAAAAGAGCAATTGCATGTTATCATGGGTGTTCCTGAAGTTCCCAGAGCAGATGATTCTATTACTTCTTGTTCTTTATTTGTTTATGTAAAGAAAAAATAATCTACTAACATCTGAGGCGTCTTATCCTGTTAAAATTTAAATGACTCCTAAAGCTTTTAGCACTAGTTCACACTGAGCTTTTAGGGGTTATAATGAGAAAAGTAAACATGTGGAATTGAAGTAAATCTATTTAACTTGAAAACATTTATCTTTTGACTTCCTGCCATTAGTGTCCATATCCCTGGGGCAACCTAAAAGGTTTTTCTTCATTTATTCAGCAATTATTAACTGGAAGTTTCCGAAATACAAGATTAAAAATTTGTTGAATGCTAATAATGGAGCAAGTATTGTACTATTCTGTTTATAAATTCAAAGCAGGTCAAAGGAATTTGACTCTGACAGCTTCACAAACATGTGCTTAGTCAAATTGGGGCTTTCCCTGATGTAAGTGACTCATGGACTCTTAACTTTATTTGGTAAAGGGTGTAAAACAATGTTGGCTAAGTGGAGACGACTTATCTATAATGTACCTTTCCTTTCTTCCTTGTATGGAAAAAATGTCCTTTTCCCTCATTATCCAAACCCAACCCCTGCACTTATGGTCTCTTAATTGGAACCAGTTCAATCAATCTTCATTTATACCTATCATACTCTATTTCCTCCATGCTATGTACTTCATGCTATGGCTGGTGGCGGGGTTCAAAGGTAAAACCAAGGCGCGGACCCTAGAGCGGCTCACACAAAAGTTTGGAAAGTGCAATGACGAAGTAAGTGGGATGTGCATAGGAGGAACTGTGGATGAAATAGGATGGCCGGGGAAGGCTTCCTAGAGAGACTGAGCTACTGTACATCAGGTTTCGTACCTGATTCTTGTACAGATTTTAGGAAGAAGATATAAAACACTTCAAAATTAATATACCTAAGACTGAACTTGTTATCTTTCTCCCCAAATCTGTCCTCGTAGGCCTCTTTGGGGAGTCAGGGTCTATTGTTGCCTCCATCTACCTAAGAATCGGAGACAAACCTGGGCACCAGTTAGGGTTCCCTTCTCCCCGACCTGCCTCCGAGCTGGAGCCAGCCTGCCGGGGCGTACACACCTGCGGGCAGCACTGGGATACGGGGATCCTGAGCTCAGCCAAAGCGGGAGGGTGTTTTCCTGTGACACTACAGCTAAGTGGAGAAAGAGACTCTGTCGAGCCAAGTCGAGTTTGCAACTAGAAAAACAGGATGGAGCACTGAGGGTGAAGCTTAAGACAATGACAAATACTAGACACAAGAATCAAGGTTGGAAGCTGAGAGGTTTCAAATACAGATAGTTTAGCCCTGGCCAGGTAAGTCAGCTGGTTAGCGCGGCATCCCCATGTGCCAGGATTGTGGGTTTGATCCCCAGTCAGGGCACTAGCAAGAATCAACCAATGAATGTATTAGTAAGTGAAACAACAAATCAGTGTTTCTTTCTCTCTTCTTTCCTCTCTCTAAAATCAATCAAAAAAAAAAGAGAGAGAGAGAGAGAAATGAAAATAGTCTAAAGATTGATCAGACTGAGAGGTGTGGAAGAGAGTGAGATGTTTAATGCCGAGTGGGGGAATCTCGGCTTGCCTTTTTTTTTTTTAAGTTTATTATTATTTCTATTTTTTATTTGAAAAACATTTTTTTCTTTATTGATTTTTAGAGAGAGAGGAAGGGAGACGGAGAGAGAGAGTTAGAAACATCGATGAGAGAGAACGTCGATTGTCTGCTTCCTGCATGCCCCACCACTAGGGACTGGGCCCCCAACCTGGGCACGTGCCCTGACTGGGAACCGAAACAGTGACCTCTTGGTGCGTGGGTTGACGCTCAACCACTGAGACACACCAGTCGGGCTATTATTATTTTTAAATTAAATTTAATTAATTATTATTATTTTTTTTAGTTAATCCTCACCTGAGGATATTTTCCCCATTGATTTTTAGATAGAGTGGAAGGAAGGGTGGTGGAGAGAGAGAGAAACATTGATGTGAGAGAGACATATCTATTGGTTGATCTAGGGTCGCTTGCATGACCCTGAATAGAATTGAACCTGCAACCCAGGTAATGTGCCCTTGACTGGGAATCAACACTCTACCCACTGAGCCAAACCAGCCAGGCCTCAGTTTTGCTTTTAAGTAGTAATGTTACTGGTGCAATAACCTGATTGTTATTTAACAGGAAAGAAGTAAAGGAAAGACAAACTGATTTAACTCTCCAAGTCTGTTCCCTGCTGATCAGTCCAGGGAAGGGTTTAGACAAATGCATGCCCAGTAGGGTCTGAGTGACATGGGAGGTATCTACCTGTCTTGGGAGGTGCCTACCTGTTCCTTACACCTGGGGGCGTGTCAGTGGCCAAAATAGGCGTGAACACTGCGAGCCCACAAAACCTGAATATTTAATCACCTGAACAAAGGAAAGCTCTTGCTTCCCCTCTCCTCTCTCTCTTGCCACTCCAGCCAGATTTTCGGCTTGCGGGGCTCCCATGCCCTGTACTCACCAAGTGGCCCGCAGCCATGTGGGACCCATGCAATAGATTAATGGACTAAATCTGGATTAATCCTAATCTAGACACAGCTGCACCACGGAACGAAAGCTCTGGACTCTGGCTTTGCCTTTCGCTTTGCTAAGCCCCAGCTGCCCCTCTTCCAGAACCGGCTTGGGGAAAGAGGTGCATCGGAAACCGAGGGATGTAATTCCACACAGAAGAAGTCTGCTACCGCTTCTTGTCCTCCTGTGGGGGCCTCTGAATATGCTTATTCCAAGTGCGCCCCGAGAGCCCCACTCGTATTAGCGAGGGAGGAATCTGATTCTCTGCTGACAGTAGTAAGCTTATTATTCAGTAGGTTCGGTGGCATAAGCAGTATCTCCACATCCTTGGCTGGGATATTTAAAAGAAACTCTCTGGATTGGTGATTGGTCTGTGAACACAAAACGTTTGTTAAAGTTGAGAATCATTAACTGTCCCCGCCACCCCAAGCAGAATGTAAGCATTTTATTTAAATTGAAATGTAAAAGCATACATTGATTTCTTAAACTTTTTTTTTTTACTTTGAAGATAGAGATATGTTTCCTTTTTTTATTATTAATTAGTTTTTGTTACAGATGTTTCTCCTTTTCCCCCTCACTAATTCCCTCCTCCCCCTCCCTCCCTGCCCTGTCCCCAGCTTTGTTGTCTATGTCCATTGTTCATGCACACATGCATATAAGTTCTGTGGTTTATCTCTCCCTCACCACCCCCTCTTTTGGGGACTGTCAGTCTGTACCCCACTTCCACGTCTCTGGGACTACTTCATTCCTCAGACTGTTATGTTCATTATATTCCACAAATAAATGAGATCATATGATACATGTCTTTCTCTGTTTGGCTTGTTTCACTTAGGATGATACTTTTCAGGTCCCTCCATGTAGTCTCAAAGGATAAGAGATCTTTCTTTCTTACCGCTGCATAGTACTCCATTGTGTATATAGACCACTGCTTTTTTATCCATTCGTCTACTGATGGACACTTGGGCTGTTTCCAGATCTTAGCGATTGTAAATAGTGCTGCTATGAACATGGGGGTACATATACTCTTCCTGATTGGTGTTTCAGGCTTCTTAGGGTATATTCCTAGAAGTGGGATCACTGGGTCAAATGGAAGTTCAATTTTTAATTTTTTGAGGTAGCACAATATTGTTTTCCATAGCGGCTGCACCAGTCTGCATTCCCACCAGCAGTGTATTAGAGTCCCCTTTTCTCCACACCCTCGCCAACACTTGTTGTTTGATGATTTGTTGATGGCGGCCATTCTGACAGGTGTGAGGTGATACCTCATTGTTGTTTTAATTTGCATCTCTCTGATGATTAGTGATGTTGAGCATTTCTTCATATGACTCTTAGCCATTTTTATGTCCTGTTTAAAGAGTTGTCTATTTAGTTCCTCTGCCCATTTTTTAATTGGGTTCTTTGTTTTCCTTTTGTTGAGTTGTATGAGCACTCTATATATATTGGAAATTAACCCCTTATCTAATATATTATTGGCAATTATGCTCTCCCATACAGTGGATAGCCTTTCTGTTTTGATGATTGTATCTTTCGCTGTGCAGAAGCTTTTGAGTTTGATGTAGTCCCATGTGTTCATTTTCTCCTTTGTTTCTGTTGCCTTAAGTGATGTATCAGTAAAAATTCTGCTGCGTATGATGTCTGAAATTTTGTTGCCTACAGTTTCTTCTAGGATTTTTATGGATTCATGAGTCACATTTAAGTCTTTTATCCATTTTGAGTTTATTCTTGTGTAGGGTGTAAGTTGATGGTCTAGTTTCATTTTTCTGCATGTAGCTGTCCAATTATTCCCAGCACCATTTATTATTAAAGAGGCTGTCCTTACTCCACTGTATGCTCTTGCCACCTTTGTCAAATATTAATTGAGCATATTGCCTTGAGTCCATTTCTGGATTCTCTGTTCTGTTCCACTGGTCTATATGCTCGTTCTTGTGCCAGTACCAGGCTGTTTTGTTTATAGTGGCTTTGTAGTATAACCTGAAATCTGATAATGTAATCCCTCTAACTTTCTTCTTCTTTTTAAAGATTGCTGTGGCTATTCGAGGTCTTTTTTGGTTCCATATGAACTTTTGAAGTACTTGTTCTAATTCCGTGAAGTATGCCATTGGTATTTTGATGGGGATTGCATTGAATCTATAGATTGCTTTGGGTAATACGGACATTTTATTGATGTTAATTCTTCCAATCCATGAACAGGGTATGTGCTTCCACTTTTTTATATCTTCCTCTATTTCTTTTTTCAATGACCTGTAGTTTTTTGCGAATAGGTCCCTTATTTCTTTGGATAAGTTTATTCCTAGGTATCTTAATTTTTTTTGCCGCAATGGTAAATGGGATTTTTTTCTTAGTTTCTCTTTCTGTGACTTCATCATTGGTGTATAAGAATGCCATTGATTTCTTGATGTTAATTTTGTATCCTGCTACTTTTCCAAATTCATTTTTTAAGTCTAGTAAATTTTTGATGCAGTTTTTGGGGTTTTCTATGTATAGTATCATGTCATCTGCAAATAATGACAGTTTCACTTCCTCTTTTCCAATTTGGATCCCTTTTATTTTTTCTTCCTGTCTGATTGCTGTGGCTAAGACTTCCAGTACTATGTTAAATAAGAGTGGCGAAAGTGGGCATCCTTCCCTTGTTCCTGTTCTTAAGAAAAATGCTTTTAGTTTTTGCCCATTGAGTATGATGTTGGCTGTAGGTGTTTCATATATGGCCTTTATTATGTCTAGATATGATCCCTCTATTCCCATGTTGCTGAGTGTTTTTATCAGAAATGGATGCTGGATTTTGTCGAAGGCTTTTTCGGCATCTATTGATATGATCATGTGGTTTTTATGATTTCTTAAACTTTTGATATAGGTTCAAAGACCTTTCCTTTGAATTTGAGTCTAGTCTTGGATTTCTTTTTTTTTTTTTTTTTATCCTCACCTGAGGACATTTTCCCACTTTTTTATTCAGATAGAGCGGGAGGGAGAGAGGAAGAGAGAGAGAGAGAAACATTGACATGAAAGGGACACATCGAGTGGCTGCCACCCACACGACCCAACCAGGGCCAGGGACAAACTGCAACCGAAGTACATGCCCTTAGCGGAAACCAAACCCAGGCCTCTCTGGACCGCAGGCTGACGCTCTAACCGCTGAGCCAAACCGTCCAGGGCCCATCCACATTCTTGCTTGAACTGCCCCTTAATTCCCATCATCACAAAGTTCTGTTGGGCAGTGCTGGCTGTCATCCAAACACCAAAATGCCTTGCAAAGGCCCTAATGCTTCTCTTTCCAGCCTGACCTTTGTCAGTCTCTCATGCTCACTCTAGGCTAAAGTCATACTACTAGTATCACTTACGGACCTAAACATAGCAGTTGCTTCATATGTGTCTGCGTTCATCAATAGTCCCTCGGTGGAGTGCCCTTTCAGTTGAAGGGGGCCTGGTGAGTTGCTCCTACTCTGTCCTTTATGCTCTAACACAGTTGACAACTCTCCTTTTCTTTCCTGATTCTCCAAGGCATAGATATTTTCTTTGATTTTTTTTTTTTTGTCCAAAAGCACTGTGTAAATATTCTACAAAAAGCACTTTCCACATTCTCTTTTCTCTGGTAGACTGAGTTCGTGAAGCAGGCACGCCATATTGCATATCTTTATTGTTAGTAGTAAATTCAACTCCTGGCATATAGTAAGTTCTTCATCAAGGTTGATTGAATCGATAGTCTTTATAATAGCTCTTTAAGCGTGTAACACAAACCAATGCATTTTCTGAAGAATATGTCCCCACTTGCTCTGACAATTATTCTGCCAGTGTTACGGTAGAAGGAAAACCAGTGAATCTGGGATTATGAATACAGGTGAACAAGAAGCTGTGGGGCAGGAAGACTTTCCTTCATCTTTTTAGTTTCTTTCAGCTAGTCTAATAATCAAATGTAATGAGACAGATTAGCAAGAGGAAAAAAAGACCAAATTTAACTACTTAGGTATGTATGGGAATTCCACACACACATATGTCTATGTGAAAACTCCAAACCTAGAGAATTTTTAGAGTTTATTTGAGCCAAACTGATGACATGTTGGGAAACAAGATCTCAACTACTCTGGAGAATGTCAGTTCAGCAGTTTTTTTTATACATTTGAATTTTTTTTCTTTCTTTTTTTTTGGTATGTGCCTCTAGTGGGAACCGAACCCAGGACTCTCTGGTCCGCAGGCTGATGCTCCAACTGTTGAGTCAAACTAGCCAGGGCATATATTTGAAATTAAGGAGGAAATGTAAGGAAGATTATATAGAGGTAGAAGAAAGCAAGGCACAGGACAGTTAGCAAGATTATGTGTTCCCTTGAGGGTGGTTATGTCTCTGAGGAGGTCTAAAAAAAAAGAGTTATTCTGGTATTTCAGAGGTGTAGTAACCTTTGCACAAGAACAATGAATAGGAAAGTAGAATTTTTTTTCTTTTAAAATAAATCTTTTTATGAGCCTAGGACATGACTATTCACCACGACACACCCAGGTAGGAGTTTATCATCATATCACCCTGTGAGGTTATTTTAGGTCAGCTTTATTACAGAGCCCCCTTTTCATCCACGCACAAGAGAGTCAGAGGCCCTACACACATGAAAGGTTGGAAACAGAAAGTTGGGCTGAGATATTTATGGCATTCTGAGTTAAGGACGAGGCAAGGGACCTGAGCCTTCAGAAGAGGGTCACTGCAAGGCAAAAAGAAGAGCAGATGTTCAGTAATTAGATGTTTGCCCTGCCCTATTTAAGGTCATAAAAAGTTATCTCTGGTAATCACTCTTACTATGGGCAAGGCCTAAAATTTAAATCCTTTAAGGGAGAGGTCAAAGTTTCTTACGAGCCCCTAGGATCTCAATTGCCTTTAGCTCAAAATAATTCACATCTTGGGGAGGTGTGTTCTAAACCCCTTCAAAGAGGATGCCAGATTACACCCCCTATCTGATCTGCAAACAGACATGTTCTTAGCTTGCTTTTCTCTTGTAAGTCCTGCATCTTTTGAAAATGTGCATGCAAAGTGGTAACTTGACATGCAACACCATGGTCCCAACACTCCCATCATCCTAGTGGGGACTGAGCTTGACCTTAGGGAGAATAGACATGACTGAGAAAATGAAGGAGAAGAGGCTGACTGCCATCACTTGTCCTCAAGGTTTCGCCATGGCTGAGGAGGTCTGTGCTGTAAAATACCTGGAGTGCGGGGCTCTCAGGCAGCAAGGCCTCTACATGGTATTTGATGAAGTTTTCCAGCAGTTCTCTCCCACCTCCTGTCGAAGAGAGAACACGTGCTGTTGCAAATCTTCCTTGCCCTGTCCCCCTTGGAACCTTTGTATAAAACTGAGGATCCTAATGACTTTGATTAAATTTAGCTTTAAATCCTAGCTCTAGAAATCCTCTCTCTCTCCATCTCTGATCTAGCCTTTCCCCTAGAAAATCAGCAACCCCTGAGGCAGCAGAAGACAGCTGTCAGGACCTTCCTAATGGTCACATGGTTGGGACCTCTGGCAGGTTAAAGATAACATCTGACATAAGTTATGTTTCAGTTCCTGAGTCCTAGGGTGGAACAACTCCCTGGCTACTTTCCCATGAAACCAGACAGAGGGACCCTGGAACAGACCCCAGAGTTGTCCTCAAGACCTGAAGAAATGATTTATGACCCTTTCCTCACCTCCATCCAATCAGCTCCAAGCATGACCCGGAATCCTAACCCAGGGTGCTTTGTCATTTTGCCCTATGTAATCTGTCACCTCTATGCTATCGGGAAGTTCGGACTTTGGAGCATTAACTTCCTGATCTCCCAGTCTTTTCCCTGCTGTTCTCGGTGTTCAGTGTTGGGCTGTGCTCGCACTGGGTGGATGAACACTTTCTGTTCTGCAACATGTACACTTTGCTCAGAGTGGTGGTTGCCTTTGTACTCAATGCCAACTTCTCATTACAGATTCATTTTCCCATAAAATCTTTTTGAATTAATCAGTAATTTTACAGTTTTGTTTAAAGTATGAGTTCAAACTTTCACATTCTATTAAAATTTAGCCCATAAAATGGAAAAAAGAAATCTGGATTGAAGTCGTGCATTCACTGTGTACTAGCAAACTGACGAGGCTAATTATGTCTGCAGTGGCTTCAACTTTCCTCATTGGCACAAAATAGTAATAATAGTACCTATTTTGTGGGTCTTTTTTTTTTCTTTTCCTCACCTGAGGATATTTTTCCATTTATCTTCAGAGAGAGTGGGAGGGAGGGAGAAAGAAAGAGAAACATTGACGCAAGAGAGACACATTGATTGGTTGCCTACTGCACGACCCCAACCAGGACTGAGGACCGAACCTGCGACGCTTTGTTCATAGTATTTTCTTACAATCCTTTGTATTTCTGTGGTGTCAATTGTTACTTCACCTCATTTCTTTCTGATTTTGTTAATTTGGGTTCTCTCTCTTTGTTTCTTGGTGAGTCTGGCTAAAGGTTGATCAATCTTGTTTATCTGTTCAAAGAACCAGCTTTTGGTTTCATTGATCCTTTGAATTGTTTTTTTGGTCTCTGTCATTTATTTCTGCTCTGATCTTTACTATTTCCTTCCTTCTACTTGCTCTGGGGTTTTCTTTTTGTTCTCTTTCTAAATCTTTAAGTTGTAGGTTTTGTAGTTTATTAGAAATTTTTCTTGTCTTTTGAGGTAATCATGTATTGCTATGAACTTCACTCAGAACTGCTTTTGCTGTGTCCCATAGACTTTTGTGTTGTTATGTGTTTATTTTCATTAGATTCCAGAAAGTTTTTGATTTTTTTCTTGATCTCAGTGGTACCCCAGTCATTGTTTAATAACATGCTATTTAGCCTTCATGTGTTTGAATGTTTTTGAGTATTTTTATGGTAATTTATTTCCAGTTTCATGCCATTGTTATTGAGAAGATGCTTGATATGATTTCAATCTTCTTGAATGTGTAGAGACTTACTTTTTGTCCTAACATGTGGTCTATCTTCGAGAATGTCCCTTGTGCACTTGAGAAGAATGTATATTCTGCAGCTTAAATATCAGTTAAATCCAACTGATATACTGTGTCATTTAGAGACTCTGTTTACTTGTTACTTTTTTGTCTAGAAGATCTATCCAGTGGTGTCAGTGGGGTGTTAAATTCACCTACTATGATTGTATTGCTATCAATCTCTCTGTTGCAGTCTTCCAGACATTTAAAAATATATTTGGTACTCCTATATTCGGTGCATATGTTTACCAGGGTTATATCCTCTTGTTGAATCAATTCCTTTAATATTATGTAGTGACCTTCTTTGTCTCTTATTATGGCCCTCATTTTGAAGTTTATCTTATCAAATATGAGTACTGCTACACCAGCTTTTTTTTTTATTTTTTATTTCCATTTGCCTGGGAAATTTTTTTCCATCCCTTCACTTTCGGGATGATTCCTCTTGATGAACAAACACGCAATGTGTTCCTTTCAATGCTATGTTTGGGCAGTTTTTGTCATTTCTGGCACAGGCAGTTTCTACTTTTGTTCCTAACACGTCCTTTGAAAGGTGTTTCTAAGTTGACTGCTTGAAATCCAAGTACCAGACTCATATGTTATAAAGAGCACTACATCCCCAGAGACCTAAAATATATGAAGTTAATGTAAGGGCTTCTTTCCTTGGAAACAGGTAATTGGGCTTGAGGTAGAGGCTACAAGGGCATGTATGAGGGTAGAAAAGGCAGGAATGTGAAATAAAGACATTGGGCTCAGCCAAGTGATGCTAGATGGACTTCCCAGAGCATGGCAGGGTGGGGCTGGGGGTGGGGAGAGTAAGCTCAGGGCTCCAGATATTGGGCAGTGTGGGACTGTGGTCTCTTCAGGCAAAAGGTAGGGATGACAATGTGATTATGATAAGACCTGGAAGAGGGGTTTCTATGTTGACACCATAAGTGAAGGCAAGAAACTTTCCCTGACACCTTGCCTAAGACTGATGCTCCACAGTGACAGTAATTTCTAGGTGATTTTATTTATGTAATTGTTTGAGATCATCATTGGCCTGCTAAAGCAGGAAGATTAAATGGAGGCAGATGCTTTAGCAGTGTGAGTGTATTAAAGACAAAGACACACATGGCTGGTGTGGCTCAGTGGATTGAGCATCATCTCATAGACTGAGAGGACATGGTTTGATTCCCAGGCAGGGCACATGCCCAGGTTGTGGGCTCGATCCCCAGTGGAGGGCATGCAGGAGGCAGCCGATCGATGTAGCTCTCTTACATCGATGTTTCTCTTTCCCGCTTCCTCTCTCTTTAAAAATATCAATAAAAACATATTAAAAAAAATAAAGACAAAGACATTCAAGGGCTGCTGTCTTATTAGACTGCTTGGGCTGCTATAACAAAATATTATGAACATATAAACAACAGAAATGTATTTCCCACAGTTATGGCTGCTGAAAGTCTGAGATCAGGGTGCCAGCGCAGTTAGGCGAGGGCCCTCTTCTGGGCTGCAAATTCCTCGCATGGCAGAAGGGCAAGGGAGCTCTGTGAGATCGCTTTAATAAGAGCACTGATTCTATTGTGAGGGCTCCACCTTTATGACTGAAGCACCTCCCCAAAGGCACCTCCAAATACCATCACACTGGGCAATAGGATTTCAGCATACGAATGTTGAGGAGACACTAACATTAGACCATAGTAGCTGCTGATAGTAGAGTACCTCACTTAATAACTGTTTTAATGCCCTTATCTGTTGAGATCATGTCATTTCTGAATCTGCGTCTTTCTTTATTTTTTCCTTTATTGATTTTAGAGAGAGAGGAAGTGAGAAGGAGAGAGAGATAGAAACATTGATGAGAGGGAACATTGATTGGCCACCTCCTGCATGTTCCCCACTGGGGATTTGGCCCACAACCTGAGCATGTGTCCTGACCGGGAATCAAACGGGTGACCTCTTGGTGCACGGGTCAATGCTCAAACACTGAGCCACACCAGCCGGACTGAATCTGTTTCTATTGATTGATTTCTTTTTTCTTCTCATTTCCCCCCAGTTCTTTGCATGCCTGATAACTTTCAACTGAATGTCAGATGTTGTGTATTTAATCTTGATGTGTGCTATATATTTTAGTACTCCTATGAATATTGTTGAACTTTGTTCTGGGACATGGTTATATTATTTGGAAACACTGGTACACTTTGGGTCTTGTTTTTAAGCTGTGTTAAGCAGGATCAGAGCAGCATTTGGTCAAGGGCAAATTTTGCCCCACTTCTGATGCAATTCCCTCTTTAGTTCTCTACTCGCTGTCCTATGTCCTATGAATTATTAGATTTTTCTACACTGGTGTAACATGAACTGTTGCCACCACTGTGTGATCTCCCAGAATGTTCCTTCTAATCACTAATGTGCTGATTTTTAATTAGCTGAGGACTAGAGGCCCTTCTGCAGATGTCCAGATTTCTCTCTTTCTGTAACTCTCTCCTCTCTAGTACTCTGCCTCATAAGCTCTAGTTACTTTGTGTCCCTGTTCTTTTGCCTGTTTCCTCAATTCAGGGAGACCAGTGGGCTTCGTTTGGTTTCCCTCAGTTTACATCGCACCCTGGAAACTCTTCTTCGTAGTAAACTTGGACAGTTATAGGGCTTGCTTTGCTTCCTGCTTCTTAGGAACCACTATGGACAATGTCGAAAAACCATTGTTTTCACACACAATTGTTACACACATTATTTTTTCAGTCATTTCAGGTAGATAAATAAATCTAAAACTTGTTAGTGTGTCTTGTTGAGAAGCAGAAGTCACTATTTTTGAAGTTGACATATATAATGAAACTGTTCCATCTGAGCTACAATGTTTGTTTGTGTTTATTTATTTACCTTCATAGTCCATGTCTATTCTTTTTAAAAAAATTATCTTGATTATTTTTAATCTATTCTTTAATTTTTTAATTTTTAATTTTTTTTTTTTTTTTTTTTTTTAATCATTATTTTTTTTTTTTTTTTTTTTATCCTCACCCGAGGACATTTTTCCATTTTTTGTACAGATAGAGTGGGAGGGAGCGAGAGGAAGGGAGAGAGAGAGAGAAACATCGATGTGAAGGGACACATCGAGTGGCTGCCACCCGCACGACCAACCAGGGCCGGGGACAAACTGCAACCGAAGTACGTGCCCTTAGCGGGAACCGAACCCGGGTCTCTGCGGACCGCAGGCTGACGCTCTAACCGCTGAGCCAAACTGGCCAGGGCTAATTTTTTTCTTTATTGTTGAAAGTATTTCAGATATCTCTCCATTTCTCCCTCATCAACACCCTCCTCCTGGCTCCTGCCCTGACCCCCACCTTCACTACACTGTTGTCTGTGTCCACTGGTTATGTGTATATGCATATAAATTCTTTGGTTATCTCTTCCCGCTCCCCAACTCCCCTTTCCTCTGGGGTTTGTCAGTCTGTTCCCTACTTCCATGTCTCTAGATATATTTTATTCATCAGCTTATTTTGTTTATTATATTCAACAAACAAGTGAAATCATGTGATACTTGTCTTTCTCTGACTTGGCTTATTTCACTTAGCATAATATTCTCCAGGTCCCTCCATGTTGTCTCAAAGAATAAGAGATCTCTCTTTCTTACAGCTGCATAGTGTTCCATTGTGTATATGTACCACAGCTTTTGTATCCACTCATCTACTGATGGACACTTGGGCTATTTCCAGATCTTAGCTATTGTAAATAGTGCTGCTACAAACATGGGGGTACATATATTCTTTCTGATTGGTGTTTCAGGCTTCTTAGGATATATTCCTAGAAGTGGAATCACTGGGTCAAATGGCAATTCAATTTTTAATTTTTTGAGGAAACACCATATTGTTTTCTGTAGTGGCTACACCAGTCTGCATTCCCACCAGCAGTGTACTAGAGTCCCCTTTTCTCCACATCCTCTTCAGCACTTGTTGTTTGATGATTTGTTGATGGTAGCCATTCTGGCAGGTATGAGGTGATCCTCACAGTTGTTTTATTTATTATTTATTTTATTTTTATCCTCACCTGAGAATATATATATATTGCATTTACCTTCAGATAGAGCGGGAGGAAGAGAGAGAGAGAGAGAGAGAGAGAGAGAGAGAGAGAAACATTGATGTGAGAGAGACACATCGAGTGGTTGCCACCCACACGCAGGGGACAAGCTGCAACCGAAGTACGTGCCCTTAGTGGGAACCGAACCCGGGACTCTCCAGCCTGCAGGCGATGCTCTAATGCTGAGCCAAACCAGCCAGGGCTATCACAGTTGTTTTAATTTGCATCTCTCTGATGATTAGTGATGCTAAGTATTTTTTCATATGTCTCTTGGCCATTTGCATGTCCTCTTTGAAAAAGTGTCTATTCAAGTTCTGTGCCCATTTTTTAGGATTCTTTGTCTTCCTTTTGTTGAGTTGAATGAGTAGTTTATATATTTTGGAAATTAATACCTTATCAGATGTATCACTGGTAAACATGCTCTCCCATACAGTGGTTCCCTTTCCATTTTGATGCTGGTGTCTTTTGCTGTTCAGAAGCTTTTTAGCTTGATATAGTCCCACTTATTAACTTTTTCCTTTGTTTTACTTGTCCTAGGTGATGTATCGATGAAAATTCTGCTACATGTCATGTCTGTGTTTTGCTGCCTACATTTTCTTCTAGGATTTTTATGGGTTCATGAGTAACATTTAAGTCTTTTATCCATTTTGAATTTATTCTTGTGTATGGTATAGGTTGGTGGTCTAGCTTCATTTTTTTGCAAGTAGCTGTCCAATTTTCCCAACACCATTTAGTAGAGACTGTCTTTTCTCTATCGTATGATCTTGCCTCCTTTGTCAAATTGAATATAATGTATTGGGTCAATTTTGGGGTTCTCTTTTCTGTCACACTGAACTATATGCCTGTTCTTGTGCCAGTACCAGGTTGTTTTAATTACAATGGCTTTGTAATATAACCTGATATTGTAACCTCTCCCCCCTCCAACTTTGTTCTTTTTCAAGATTGCTGTGGCTATTTAGGGTCATTTTTTGTTCCAAATAAACTTTTGGAGTATTGCTTCTAGAACTGTGAAATAAGATATTGGTATTTTAATATGGATTGCATTGAGTCTATAGATTGCTTTGGGTAGTATGGACATTTTAATGATGTTGATTCTTCCAATTCATGAATATGTATATGTTTTCACTTTTTTTATATCTTCCTCTATCTCTTTTTTCAATGTACTATAGTTTTCTGAGAACAGGTCTTTTACCTCTTTGGTTAAGTTTATTTCTAGGTATCTTAATTTTTTGTTGCAATGATAAATAGGATTGTTCTTTTTTAGTTTCTCTTTTTGAGTATTCATTATTGGTGTATATATTTGTTGATGAATGTGTGTGACAAGAAAAAGGGATGGGGAAGGTCACAGGATCAAAGTCCTTTGTTTCTTTCAAAAAATAATCGTCAAATAAATTTTTGAAAAGTAGGTTTTCAGCCCAGGGCAGGTGGCTCAGATTGTTGGAGCATCATGCCTTATACTGAAAGGTAGTGGGTTTGATTCCTGGTTGGGGCACATGCCTGGGTTGCTGGTTTGATTCTGGGTTGGGGCAAATATGAGAGGCATCCAATCAATGTTTCTCTCTCACATAGATGTTTCTATCTCTCTCTCTCCCCTGCTAAAATCAATGGATGTATACTCAGGTGACGATTAAGGAAAAAAAGAAGAGTAGTTTTAAAAAATATATAAAAATACATGCTAAATAAATAATATAAATATAACACAGATAATATAAAGTGAACATTAAGTCTCTTAACTAACTCACAGGCCTATCATTCAATCCCATCTTAATCTGCAGAATGAATTGAAGTTATGTTACGGTTTTTAGTGTGTTATTACAAAGGTGTTTCTGAGTGGGAAAGAGTTTTTTTTTGTTTGTTTGTTTTTCATGTAATATAATTCAAGCATGGTATACTATTTTTGACACAAATGATCATTAAAGATACAATTTAAATTTTTTTTTTTTATCCTCACTCAAGGACATTTTTGCATTTCTCCTCAGATAGAGCGGGAAGAAGAGAGGGAGGAACAGAGAGAGGGAGAAACATCGATGTGAGAGAGACATATCAACTGGTTACCACCGATACGACCCCAACTGGTGCCAGGGACAAACTGCAACCGAGGTACATGTCCTTAGTGGGAACCGAACCCGGGTCTCTCTGGTCCGTGGGCAGACTCTTTAACTGCTGAGCCAAGCCAGCCAAGGCTAATTTAAATCTTTAATAGTCTATCATTTCTTCAAGAACTAACACATTTCAAATATAATTTTTACTTATATCTTTTAAAATTTGTTTTGATTACATATTTTGAAGAAAGGTGAATAAAGCTAGGGCATTTTCCAAGGTTGCTTTATGAATTAAATTATTTTCATTAATATATTAAAATAGTAATATGTGCTTCTTTTGCAAACTTTGAAAAAGAACAGAGAAATATAAAAAAGAAAATAAAAATTATTTTGAATCCTACCACCCAGAGATGACTTGACTTAGCTGTTTGGATTTTTTTTTTCTTTATTGATTTGAGAGACAGAGGAAGAAAGAGGGAGAAAGAGATAGAAACATCGATGAGAGAGAACATCGATTGGCCACCTCCTTCATGTCCTCCACTGGGGATTTGGTCCACAACCTGGGCATGTGCCCTGATGGGGAATTGAACTGGTGACCTCTTGGTGCATGGGTCGATGCTCAACAACTGAGCCACACTGGCTGGGCTTTAATAAATTTTTTTAATAAATCTTTTTTTTTATTTTTATTTTTTATCCTCACCCGAGGATATTTTTCCATTTTTTGTACAGATAGAGTGGGAGGGAGAGAGAGAGAGAAACATCGACGTGAAGGGACACATCGAGTGGCTGCCACCCGCACGACCAACCAGGGCCGGGGACAAACTGCAACCAAAGTACGTGTCCTTAGCGGGAACCGAACCCGGGTCTCTCCGGACCGCAGGCCAACGCTCTAACCGCTGAGCCAAACTGGCCAGGGCTTTAATAAATCTTTATCAGATAAATTAACAGAAGACATCTTAACTTCTGAGAAAATTAGATGACACAGCGCATATTATCTTTGGTTGCATGTAATATGTACTTAGTAAGCATTTGCTCTCCCCACACCCACTGTCTTAAATTAATTACTGTTCTCCTGATAAGGTAAATGTGATATTCTGTAAACATATGCTGATAAACCAATTAAGTAGGACAGTTGATTTCTTTTACTAATTCAAATATATTTGTTGAGCAAAATAGTTATAGTCCCTGTCCTCATGAAGCTTTTACAGTACCAAGACAGACTAATATTAATCAAATACTTATATAAATAAATATATACCCATGAACTGTGATAAATACTGTGAAGGAAAAAGAGACCACAGCAGAGTAAAACAGGAACATGATCAAGCCAGAGAGGCTGGGAAGGTTTTCCTGGAAAGATAATTTATCAGTTGAGTCATCCTGACAAGGGATGGGGAAGGCGTGCATGGGCATAACATGCCAAGGCCCCAAGGTGGTGGCAGATGAATCTAGGGGAGTAGAGAAGGCTTGTGGCTGAAACAATTGGTTTAATAGTTAGAGAAAGGCCACATCACACTGGGCCTCAGAGGCCACAGTAAGGATGTGGGTTTTAACTTAAAAGTGGTATGACACCACTGAAGGATTTTAAGAAGACAAGCATCAAAATTAGAATAATGTTATAAAAATATCTTTGACTGTTGTATAGAAATTGGTTGGAAGGAAGCAAAAATTAATGCAGGGGAACCAGTTACGAGGCTGTTGAAGTAGAACAGGTGAGCGAGAATAGGAACTTTGATTAGCAGGGTTGTGGTAGAAAAGCTGGTAAAAATTATGGTACTGGAGCCATGAGTGGGAGAAGGAGAAGGAGAGGAAGGTGCTAAGGATGAGGTCTAGGTGTCTGGATTTCAAAACTGTGTGGACCAAGGATGTATAAAAAAAATTATACACCTCAACCAGGTGGAACCTATTCCAGGTATGCAAAGCGGTTAGACATTTGAAATCAATCAATGTAATTCACTGTATCAATAAACTCTTTGGAGATAGAGATGAGACTATTCCAAAATTTATATGAATAGGCATAGGATCCAAAATAGCTAAAGCATTCTCTTTTTTCTAACTTTAACCCTAACCCCAACCCTAGCTAAAACATTATTGACAAAGAGACTGAAGTAGGAGGAATCACTCTAGGTCATGTTAAGTCTTACTCTCAATATAGTAATGAAGATAATGTGGTATTGATAGAAAGACCCATCAATGGAACAAAGCAGAGAGCCCAGAAAGAGACCCACACAAATATGCTAACTTATTTTTGACAAAGGTGCAAAAGTAATTCAATGAAGGAAGGGTAGCTTTTTCTTTTTATTTATTTATTGTATTAAAAAAATTTTTTATTGATTTTAGAGAGAGAGAATGGAGAGGGAGAGAGAGATAGAAACATCAATGAGAGAGAACATCGATTGGTTGCCTCCTGTATGTGCCCCTACTGAGGATCAAACTCCCAACCTGGGTATCTTCCCTCACCGGGAATCAAACCCACCACCTACTGGTGTACAGGACAGTGCTCCAATCAACTGAGCCACACTGGCCAGGGCCAGTTTCATTTTGAATTACTTGAGGTAACTCCATACTGCTTTCTACAGTGGTTGCACCAATCTGCATTCCCACCAACAGTGCGTGAGGGTTCCCTTTGATTTCTAGTTTCATACCATCGTGGTCGGAGAAGATGTTTGATATGATTTCAATCTTCTTAAATTTATTGAGACTTTTTTTGTGTTGTAAGAGGTGGTCTATCGTAAAAAAATGTTTCATGTTCACTTGCAAAAAACGTATATTCTTTTTGGGGTGAAATGTTCTAAAAATATCAATCAAATCCTTCTGGTTTCATGTGTCATTTAAGGCCACTGTTTCCTTGTTGATACTCTTTTCGGAAGATCTATTTACTAATGTCATCGGTTGTTAAAATTCCTTACTATGACTGTTTTACTGTCAATTTCTCCCTTTATGTCCATGAAGATTTGCTTTATATCGCCCGGCCGGTGTGGCTCAGTGGTTGAGCGTCGACCCATGCACCAAGAGGTCACTGGTTCAATTCCCGGTCAGGGCACATGCCCAGGTTGTGAGCCTGATCCCTGGTGGGGGGCATGTAGGAGACGGGCAATCGATGTTCTCTCTTATGGATGTTTCTATCTCTCTCTCCCTCTCCCTTCCACTCTCTAAAAATCAATAAAGAAAAAAAAGATTTGCTTTATATATTTTGGTGCTCTCATGTTATGTACATACATGTTCACAAGGGTTATATTGTCTTGTTGGATTGATCCTTTTATCCTTCTTTGCCTCTTATAGTCTTTGTTTTAAAGTCTATTTTGTTTGATACAAGTATTGGGAAGGGTGAACGTTTCAATGAATGGGGCTGGGACTAGGGGACATCCACAGTAAAAAAATGAAACTTGAGAAAGCACATTGCGAGGACCATCTAAATAAAATCCTTTCATATGTTTGAAGACTATTAAAAAAACAAAAAACAAAAAAAACCTTGACCTATACAAAATTCAATCTAATATAAAAATTAACTCAAAGTGGGTTATTGACTTAAATGTAAAATGTTAAACTATAAAACTCTTTGGGAAATAAAGTCTTCAGGAGCTAGTGCTAGGCAAAGTTTTCTGAGACGATCCATGATAGAAAAAGTGATCAATCTGAATTCATCAAAATTAAAAATTTTGTTCTGTGAAAACTCATGTGAAGAGAATAAAGAGATAAGTCAGAATAGGAAATATTATATGCAAACCTCATATCTAACAAAGAACGAGTATCTAGAATATGCTCAGAACCTAAAAGTAAAGATACAAACAACTCAATTAGAAAATAGGAAAAAGCATGAATAGGTATTTCAGCAAATAGAAAATATAGGGGGTAATAGGCCCATGAAAAGATGTTCAATGTCACTAGCCATCAGTGGAATGCAAATAAAAATTACAGTGAGTTATGACTATCTACCTGTCAAACGGCTAAAATAAAAAATGTTACTCAAATGCTGGTGAGGGTGTGGAGAAATTGGATCCCTCACATATTGCTAGTGGAAATATAAAGTGACACAGCTGTCATTTCTTATGAAACTAAACATACAATTACCGTATGACTCAACAATTGCACTCTTGGGCATTTAACCCAAATAAGTGATAACTTATGTTCATACAATAACCTGTAAACAAATGTTCAGAGTAGCTTTACCTGTGACAGCCAGAACTGGACACAACCCAGACACCCTTTAACAAATGAATGGTTAAACTGTGGCGCAAATATTCCCTGGAATACTATTTAACAACAACAGAACAATGGATTGGTACCTGCAAAAACTTGGATGAATCATGAGGAAATTACCCCGAATGAAAAAAGTCAAATCCTCCAAAATTACATACTGTACCATCGCACTTATATAACATTTTTGAAATGAGAAGATTTTGGAAATGGAGGATAGATTATTGGCTGTCGGGTTAGGGGTTAGAGGGGTTGGGGCGATAAGGTAAGGCAGGAGAGGGGATGTAGTCAACGAGAGGTCCTTGTGCTGCTGGAGCTGCTCAATGTCTTGCCTGCGGTGAGGAAACCACAAACCTACACATGTGGTAACATTGTATAGAACAAAACACACACACACACACACACACACACACCCCATTTAATTGTACCAAGGCCAATATCCTGGATGTGATTTAATACTATAGCTTTGCAAAATGCTACCCTTGAGGGAAACTGGGTAAAGTGTACACAGTATCTCTCTTGAAAAACAAAAATGGATAGTGGGAACATTACTGAAAAGAGCCATGGTCTGATGCTATTGGTATCAGAAAAAATTGCAAATTTTATATTGCAGCATTTTGCCCTTTATGATAGGGACCCGACTTGTATTTTTAGGCTGTCTCCCATGAGATGCCTGGCAATCCCAACACTGCAGTCCCTTTGGACTCCTGGTCATATCCCACAATGCTTAGTGTATTCCAGTGTAGCATGGGAGGGTGCATGGCTCAGGCCATTGGTCCCCCAACCGGCTGTGTGTCAGATTCAGTCCATTGTCTCACTCAGTAGTGTAAGGATCCTGATATTTGCTTGGGCCATGTAGTCATTCATGAACTTGAAGTTCTTACCCTTAACTCTAGTAGCTTGTCAAAGTACTTTTTCCAGACAAAGAATGTTCTCTCCCATTCTGGTATCTGTGATTAAGATAAAAACAAAAAGTCACTTTTCTTTGAACGTTTTTTTCTTGTAATTTCTCTGCCTGGCATTTCCTGACTGACCCTTGCTCCGCCCCGCCCTTGTCTCCTCTTAAAGCTAGTTCCTTATTAAAGATTTCTCAACCATTCAGCTGGATAAAATTGCTTCCTTTTTTTAAAAAATCCCAAAGTCCTTTTGTCTATACTCGGTCATATTTTGGTTATTCATATACCAGTTTTATGTTTTCACTCGATCTGAACAACTTAGGGTCAGAGTCCGTCATCCCTAGTCCCTCCCCGTGCTGGGTGCTGGGTGCTGGGTGCTGGGAGCTGGGAGCCGGGAGCCGGGAGCCGGGAGCCGGGAGCTGGGTGCTGGAAGCTGGGTGCTGGGTGCTGGGAGCTGGGTGCTGGGTGCTGGGTGCTGGGAGCTGGGAGCTGGGTGCTGGGAGCTGGGTGCTGGGAGCTGGGTGCTGGGTGCTGGGAGCTGGGTGCTGGGAGCTGGGAGCTGGGTGCTGGGTGCTGGGTGCTGGGAGCTGGGAGCTGGGTGCTGGGAGCTGGGTGATGGGTGCTGGGAGCTGGGTGCTGGGAGCTGGGAGCTGGGAGCTGGGAGCTGGGTGCTGGGAGCTGGGTGCTGGGAGCTGGGAGCTGGGTGCTGGGAGCTGGGAGCTGGGAGCTGGGAGCTGGGTGCTGGGAGCTGGGAGCTGGGTGCTGGGAGCTGGGAGCTGGGAGCTGGGAGCTGGGTGCTGGGTGCTGGGAGCTGGGAGCTGGGAGCTGGGAGCTGGGAGCTGGGTGCTGGGAGCTGGGAGCTGGGTGACAGATATCAACAATATCCCGTCGAAGTCCTTCAAGCCCTCACCACCTGGTGGAAGAGATGATGTTCTAGTAAGTCCCTTTAACCGTCACAAACTGGAGGAGCCCAGAAGCAGTGTCCCATTGCAGTTTCCCGGGGCCTCGGGCGCAGGAGGAGGAGGTGGGACCTGCGGGCGCTGGTTCTCCTCCTGCATTACCAGTGCCTTCGCCGGGGCACTCACCCTGCTGAGGCCAGAAAGTCTCTGAACCAATGGCTACGTAACTGGGGAGAGATATGGACGGTAAAACGGCTGATTCGGGAGCTTCACTCCATCTTGGAAGATAGAGAGTCTCCAAGGCTTTGATACATGAGGCAAAAAAACAAAAGAAAATATAAACGCACAGTCACATGCACACGTGCGCGCGCGCTCAACCCAGCAATAGGAAAGGAAAGAAAACCATATATATTGTTGAATTCTTTTCCTTTTAGATTTCACACTTGGTAACATTTTGCTAATAATGTACAAGTAATCCAAAGTCACAAAGCGTTGGCTAATTTTAGAAGCCTGCTACGCACGGGCAGTGGGTCATTGAGTAGCATGTAGCTAAAAGCATGCTATTTGAACCTTCCCAGGCACTCAGAAGGAAGACGGTCCTTGCGTGGTAAGGCAAGCCTGGTAGATTTTTCTCTTATCATTGGGACTTTTTTATAAGATTTTGCCACAATTGCCCTATGGATTATATTAATGTCTACAGCACATATTATTTACCAATCCTGTGTTCATTCAGTCTTCTCTGGGTAGCAGTACTGACTTTCCCAAGAAAGCTCCACCAAGCACCCTCCCACCCCCTGCCCCCAAATCGGGGCTCAGCGCATGACTCGGCAGCCAATCAAGCACACGTGTACTGTATTGCTCTGGTCACTGTGATGGTTCCATGCCAGGTATGTGACTCCATTTGGTTCAATTAGAGTGAATGCCAGGGCTTTTGCCAGAACCATTGGTAGAGAGGATCACTCTTCATGCTGAGGTTGCTAAAATAAACAGCATACTCTGGAAACTGCTGGCAGCCATTAATCCACTAAAAGAGCAGACTTTGCTGGAAAACATTGTTATTACACACACTAAAAAAAAAACAAAAACCAGAAACAAAAGAAACCAGAGCTGAGCTATGGAAAGAGCAAGGCTGAGCTCTTTCTTTTTTTTCCTTAAGGCTGAGTTCTTGATGCTTAGTTTAAGCCTCTGTATCTAGCATGCCCAGTGCTTACTCCACCCTTGGAGTTTTAATTTATGTAGGTTAATAAATTTCCCATTTTGCTTAAACCATTCTATTTTGCTTCAACCAAACAGAAATTCCTTTGTCCTCATATAACTAGAACTTGTACTTTTGGTGTCTGCTGGTCCGTCTATTTTAGGAAATCTTACGTGTTAGGGCAAATCACCAGGTTTGAGCAGTGGGCTTGTTTTCCAGAGGGCTCAGAGAATGAACTCAGAGACTTCACAACCAGAAACAATGCCCATTGTCATGCCACAGTGCTGTCCCATTGCACACAGACACTGCAGCTGGTGTCGCCAATGCTAGTGACACTGGATGGACACTGACCACCGTCACCAGGACTGTTGCTGTGGCTGCTTCTGGAAATGGCTTGCAGCCTGCTGTTTCACGTACCAGCCTTGAATCCACTGGTGGCACCTCAGTCAGAGTTTGTGTTCTAGCTACAAAGGAGTCAGAAGAAGCAGGTCTGGGCAGTTAATGGTGATGGTAGATTTCCTCTCAAGTGGCTCACGTTTCCACCTGGTGATGGATCTCCAAACAGTAGAACTTCTTTACAGGATTTAGGATAAATCTCTGCATGCCCTGAAGTTTGTCATTCAGAGAGGTGTGGGTGATAGTGAGAAAAAGACGGGTAATGAGCACTGACTGTAGGCACTTAGCTGTGGGGTGTCTGCTGGTGGAGGAGAAATCACCTCGCCTTCTAAAGCTCAGAGCCAATACCTGAGGCAACATTTACATAGGTGATTTTTTTTTTTTTTTTAATCCTCACCCGAGGATATTTTTCCATTTTTTTTGTACACATAGAGTGGGAGGGAGAGAAAGGAAGGGAGAGAGAGAGAGAAACATCGACGTGAAGGGACACATCGAGTGGCTGCTACCCACACGACCAACCAGGGCCGGGGACAAACTGCAACCGAAGTACGTGCCCTTAGCGGGAACCGAACCTGGGTCTCTCCGGACCGCAGGCCAATGCTCTAACCGCTGAGCCAAACTGGCCAGGGCTACATAGGTGATTTTTAAAAAGGTTTTTGCATTATAGTTTCAAATGGTGAAAATAGCTACACAGTCAATCATCATTATTTATGGATTTGGTATTTTGAATTCACCTACTTGCTAAAATTTATTGTCGCCCCCAAATCAATACTTGTGACTTTCGAGTATTCTGCTGGCTCGCTGGTGAATTAATGACATAGATTTTTAGCATGTGTTCAGGATCTATTTGTATTAGAGTCGTGTCTTTAACTTTCTGACATTCTAAAACGACAATTTTAGAATTTAATGTTATATGTTCTAAATCACAGTGTGCAATGCAGTGGAAAATTTGAGTCATCCAACGTTTATGTTCCCAGCAGAGGTCAAACAAGGCGATGCTCTGCCTGCTCGTTTCACTTTGCTGTAAACCAGTGTCTTTTTGTGGCCTATTTAATGCCATGTTTTTCACATTTTTGTGCTTTTTGTTGGTGAATTTACTGCCTCATGCATCGTGTAGAAGTGCTGTCTAGCTCCTAAGAACAAAAAGGCTGTGACGTGCCTCACGGATAAGATACATGTAGCGATAAGCTGTGTTCAGGCATGAGTTACAGCACTGCTGGGATCAGTGTCGACAACAGATACTAAATAAAACTATGTACTTAAATAGAAACACACATGAGACAAGGTTATGGATTGATTAGTCAACAAAAAAATGTGACCAGGCCCTGGCTGGTGTGGTTCAATGGAAACTCCTTTTTTAGTCATCAAAAGAGAAACTTTAATCATATGAAAGAGAAACTTCTCTTTTTCAGTCATTCATAGATCCAGGAAGCTGGATTGTTAATTCCCTGCAGTGAGGATAGTGTGTGTGTGTGCTTAGCAGGACTGGCATTGAGAATAAAAGACTAACTGCTATTTTAGGAGAGTTTGGTTAAATCATGGAGAAAATGAATAGCTATTGTTGTTATAGTTTCACAGCATTTTTTTTTAAAGATTTTTTTTTTTGTTGATTTTAGAGAGAGGAAGGGAGAGGGAGAGAGAAATAGAAACGTCAATGAGAGAGAACATCGATAGGCTGCCTCCTGCACGCCCCCCCACAACCTGGGCACGTGCCCTGACTGGGAATCAAACTGGCGACCTCTTGGTGCATGGGTTGACGCTCAACCACTGAGCCACACCAGCTGGGCCACAGCATTCTTTAGGATCAGCGTGGAGCATTAATGAAAACAGCTAACGAGTCTGTCTTTCCTTTTCTGTCTTCTGCAGTCATCTCAACTCGAACTCCACCTCCACCCTCACCATTGCCATTTCCGACACAAGCTATTCTTCCTCCAGCCCCATCGAGCTACTTTTCTCATCCAACAATCAGATATCCTCCCCACCTGAACCCTCAGGATACTCTGAAGAACTACGTACCTTCTTATGACCCATCCAGTCCGCACACCAGCCAGGTAGAAATGAGAGAGGTCGCCTTTTGGGTTCCTGGTCAGGGCACATGTCCGGTTTGTGGGCTCGGTCCCCGGTAGGGAGCACGCAGGAGGCAGCGATTGATATTTCTCTTTCACATCCATGTTTCTAGCTCTCTTCCTTCCTCTCTCTCTTAAAAAAAACTCAATAAAAACATATTTAAAAAAATTAAAAACAGCCCTAGCCGGTTTGGCTAAGCAGTTAGAGTGGTGGCTTGAAGATGGAAGGGTCTCGGGCTCAATTTCCAGTCTAGGGCACGTACCTGGGTTGTAGTCAGGGTCGTGTGGGAGATAATCAATCGATGCATCTCTCTCACCTCAATGTTTCTCTCTCCTTCTCTCCCTCCCTCCCTTCTACTCTATCTAAAAATCATTGGAAAGTATCCTCAGGTGAGAATTAACTAACTAACTAACTAACTAACTAACTAAGAAACTAAAAACAATGCTACAATTAAATAGTTTTGACAGTCCGGCCTGTGTGGTTCACTGGTTGAGCGTCGACTCATGCACTAAGAGGTTGCCGGTTCAGTTCCCAGTCAGGGGACATGCCCATTGTGGGCCCAATCCCCAGTTGGGGGCATGCAGGAGGCGGCCAGTTGATCTTCTCTCTCATCGATGTTTCTATCTCTCCCTCCCTCTCCCTTCCTCTCCCTTCCTCTTTCTCTAAAATCAATTTTAAAAAGTTTTTACATATAGCTTTGCACGTTGTATGCTTCTCTCTAAAGATGAGATCCTAGCCCTGGCCGGTTGCTCAATGGTTAGGGCATCGGCCTGTGGTCCAGAGAGGCCCGGGTTCGGTTCCTGCTAAGGGCATGCACCTCAGTTGTAGTTTGTCCCTGGCCCTGGTTGGGGTCGTGTGGGTGGCAACTAGTTGATGTGTCTCTCTCACATCGATGTTTCTCTCTCTCTCTACCCTCCCCCTCTCTCCCTCCTATTTTATCTGAAGATAAATGCAAAAATGTCCTCAGGTGAGGTTAAAAAAAAAAAAGATGAGATTTTAGAAATCTAGAATTATTGGATCAAAAGTTACGATGTTTTATTGTGTTGTATGCTTGAAACCTGTATGGTTTTATTAACCAAGGTCACCCCAATAAACTCAATACAAAAATTAAAACTCCTTTTTGCCTAACTTTTCAAAAAAGATGTGATAATTTTTTCATTCTTAACTGTAATGCTTGAAAATAAATTACTTAAAAAGGGCACAAAGAAGTAAAGTGCAGCAGCTGGAAAAATAAGTTTTGGCAAAAATAGGTTTTGGGATCAGATATGCCAGAGTTTGAGTTAGATTTCATTAGATTTTCTGAAGAGTACTGAATTATTATTATTATTATTATTTAATCAGTTGACTTAGCTGAACATGAAGAGTCAACACTCTTTGCCTTGTGCTGACATTTCACTCCTGGTGTGTGCGTGTTTCAGGGTCAGTCAGAGATTTGAGCAAGGTAGGAACTGAAGCCTCCCTAGCCCTTCCCTTTCCTGGATGTCGCCCCTCCATGTCCAGCTGCTGCACTTGCCTTCACATGGCGTGGGGTTCTCCTGATCAGTTGCTGCACAGCCTTTCCTCAGGCTGGCGCCCTGGAGAGCAAGGAGGCCACAGGGTACTTCTCTCGGGCACCCGGCTTCCGAATCTACCTGCTCTGGGTTCCTCCCCAGTGCCTTCAGGTCGGTGTTTTCCTTCGGTTGAGAGTTTTCACCTGCAGTTGGGTCTTCCCTGGACTTACTTCACATTCTTCACAGTTTGACGTCTATGATTTTTAGAGAGCCGCCCTGCGTGACCCGTGAGACCCTTGAGTTCACCAAGGGTCCCCGTGTCCCAAGGCCTTGGAATTGCCTGATGATGACAGAACGAACAGCCAGTGGGGGAGGGGAGGGGCGCTGGGGGAGCGCACAGGTTTCTGGGGTCTCTCTGCTGTATCGAGGCAGATTTAGGGTCTTGAAGCCTCTCCTAATCTCTCCAAAAAACAGCATCCAGGCCACAGTTAGATCCTTTATAAAATACCTTTCAGAAAAGCGCCTTAGCTTGTGGTTTATCCCTACTGAGTAACGACTTTGAGAGAGTCATTTAACCTCTCAGAACCTCGGTTTCTCGTTTGTAAGACGTAAACCCTGCCGAGCTCCCAGGGTCGCTGTGAAAGGGCTCAGGAGACAGGACCCGCTTCAGACACAGACGTTCCACGCGCTGCCTCCCCCGGGGCGCAGCTGCTGGGCCTGACGGAGGCTCCCAGACCGCACCCGAGGGCCAGCACCCTGCAGCCTACTTTTCAATATTTAGATATGTTTCCAGATCAATCTTTCCTTTGGGAAACCAATGGGGAATTCCAAGTCCACTGGAAACATCAGAAAGAGGTGGCAGTCTATAGAGAGCATAAAGTAGATAGAATAGAGTATTTCCCCCCTCTAACATATATGACACATTTCGGGGAAATCACTTGAGATGCATGGTAATTTGGGAACATGTAGTCATCTACTTGGCTTCTTTCAGTCACCACACTATACTCTTGATCATCACTACTAGTCAAAGAGAGCTTCCTTTAGTTCAACTACGAGGATTCCAGGACTGTCGTCTTATAGATATGGGTAGATACTTACTTAAAACCCCCATTCTGTATTTGCATGCACACACACAAAGCTGAAAACATTGACGTGAACTGTTCAAGGTCACAAATCCGGGTCTCAAGGAGCTGGAGATGAGGCTTTATGACTGGTGGTCCAGGGTCTGTGCCAGAGTCAAGCTCACTCGGAGCAGCGACGAACTACCCTTTTTTCACATTGGTCAACTGGACAAAAATAAAAATTATTGAAAATAAGATGTAGGTTATTTTATTGAGTCACATGGAAACTAAAGATATATTCTTACCACTTAGATTGTTATTGGAAGGATGTCAGGGGGGGAACTGTCACAGAGTTTCCTTTCGATGGAATGCTGATGTTAGACCTTGCGGGCTAAGTCGCAGCCCAAGAGCGCTTTTCTGGCTCTCCCTCCTGAACTCTCAGGGGGGCTGTGTCCGGCAGGTGGGCTGCTGGTGTCCCAGGGACTCATGTTGCTCTACTACGATTTAGAGCAGTGGTTCCCAAGGCATGCCTCTTGAGTAAGTAGCAGCAGCAATGGCACAACGAGGCCCCATCTCAGACCTATCTAATCAAAGCTCTGGGGGTCGGGGCCAGCGATCTGTGTTTTTGCAACCTCTCTGTAGGTGATTCTGATACATTTTCAAGTTTGAGAACCACTGCTTTAGAGGCAGAGCTAATCACTGTAGTGCCAAGGCAAACCAATTCTAGAATGTAGATGCTACTATGTGTCTGTTTTAGGGAGGTTTGTACCTGTGACTCTTTCTTTAGGTGAGTGTAAGAACTGCCTGATATAAACCCCAAGGGCCCGATCAGAAGTGTTGTAAATACTAGGCTGAAAAGAGGCTATGAGAATAGCATTGCTGAAGGTGGCCAAAGAGAATTATCTGTTTACTAAAAGTATTCATGACCTGGCCGGTGTGGCTCAGATGGAGCCTCGTCCCATACATCGTGGGTTTGATTCCTGATCAGGGCACATGCCTAGGTTGTGGGTTTCATCCCTGGTTGGGGCACATAGGAGAGGCAACCAATTGATGTTTCTCTCCCCCTTCTTCTCTCTAAAAGTCAAACATATCCTCAGGTGAGGATTTAAAAAAAGTATTCATAAAATGCAACGAGAATGTCATTTTAAAAAAGATGCTGGTAGAGTATGATTCAGACTGACAGATCTCAGAGGAGAGGGTGGGGGGATGGATGAGATGAACCACAGAACTTACATGCACGTATGTGTAACTAATGGACATAGACAATGATGTTGGGGGGTGGGGGTGACAGGGGGAGGAGGGTGTCTAGGGGGGAAAGAGGAGAAACATCTGTAACAAAAATAAATTAATAAAAATTGTTAAAAAAAATAAAGTGAGGTTTAAAATAAAAATAAGTAAATAAAAATAAAAAGATGCGAGTATTCTTCAGAATGTGGAGACTATTTGCACTTGTCGGACAGTGAGACTCCAGCTTACTGTCCGACAGTAAGGGGAAATGTGAGAAGGAATGTGACAGAAAAGAAGGTACGACAGAACCCAGAGAAAGAGGACTTGGGGGAAGTGTCCTTGGGAGAAGGGGTACAAGGGTTGCAAAGCTGCTCCAGGTCAGCTCTGCCAATCCAGCACTGACCAGGAGTTCTAAATGCTTTGGCTGGAGTGGGGGGGAAGGTAGATGGAACCCAGAACATCTAAAAACACTGAATTACATATGTATACATTTAGATTTATGTTTGTTTGCATAAGACTGAAATCTCCATATAACGGTGACTTAAAGATAGTAATTGATTTGTCATTCACGTAATAGAAATCTGGAGGTTGGTACTCAAGTACTTGTGGAATAGCTCCACAGTTACTAGGAATCCAGACTCTTTCTGTCTTTTTATTCCAATATTTTAATTTATGGTTTCTTTTCTCAAGGTATTCCTTCATGACCCAATAGGGCGGCAGGAGCACCAACCATCACATCTGTTCCAGGCTATGGTGAAGGAAGAGAGGCAGAAAGGCAAAAGGACACATGCCCCTGTTGAGTCATTTCCCTTTAAATAGCCTTCTTAGAAGTCAGATATAATATATTTTATTGGCCAGAATTTAGTTACAGATAGTTACATTGGCCATTCCTAGTTCTAAAGGAGTCCTTGAAAATGAGATCTTTTAGGTGGACGCCATGCCGCTCAGTATAAAATCCGGTTCCCTCACTAATGGAGCAGAGAGAATGAACAGCAGGTGGCAATGAGCAGCCTCCGCCACAGATTGCTTTCTTATTCTTGTTTTTAACCCTCAATACTTCACCCTGAAGTTTCATATTGTCAAAGTTAGTCTTTGTTTTGCTTTTCTCTTCTCTGGGTCTCACTTTCCTCATGTGAAAACACCAGGTTAATCTAGTTTAAAGTGTATAGTAAAAATAAATAGTAAGGTGATTGAAAGTATTGTGCATATGGAAGAGAATAATCAGATTCACTATTTTTTCAGTTTTATTCATAAACTGAAATGAGTTTGATTTTATTGGTTGAAAATGAAGTGAAACTGCATAGGATGGGTTTAAGCACTGTTAAAAAACAATGCATCTGAGTTTTGATATATGTGTTGCTCGCAGATGAACCGGTAACACTAAGAGTGGACCTTGTTTCAGAAGTGTTTTGGAAGAGGTCAGGATCAGAGGGGAGAGGTGGCCAGGACAAGGTGTGTGAGGTGTGAATGCAGGTGCCTTTGTTTTACAAAATGCAGTATTATCTGTCCTCAGACCCAGCTGCTGGGATGGAGAGTGGGAGCTCCGGATGTGGGGGCTGCCCCCCCCAGGAAGGTACCCCCCAGGATATTCAAGGCCTGTCAGTGTCAGAGACTCACTCTGTTTCCCTTGGGTTTCTTTCACCTAGACCTTATTCTTTTTTTTCCATTTTTTGTTCAGATAGAGTGCGACGGCGAGAGAGGAGAGAGGAGAGAGAGAGAGAGAGAGAAAGAGAGAGAGAGAGAGAGAGAAACATCGATGTGAAAGGGACACATCAAGTGGCTGCCTCCTGCATGACCCAACCAGGGCCGGGGACAAACTGCAACCGAGGTACGTGCCCTTAGCGGGAACTGAACCCGGGTCTCTCCGGACCGCAGGCCTACGCTCTAACCGCTGAGCCAAACCGGCCAGGGCTAAACCTTACTCTTCTTTAACAAATAAAATCAAGTTTATATATCCATTAAAAGAAGCCTTGAAGAGACTTTCTTTTGTTTTGGTTGAAAGAAGTGTCAGTAATAGTTTCACCTCATCTCCTGAAACCACGGCCCAGAGTTGTGGGGATACCAGAGGTTGCTGTGTTATTCAAGAGGTTCTTGAGTTTTAGCTCCCTACAACCCTGACCTTCCCCATGAGGTCCTGTTGTAATAATTTGATTTTAAGAAAGTTACAAGAGCTGAATTGCAGTTTCAATGTCACTCTTATGATGTTTCATGTTTGACATAGATTCTGATACCATGTAATTTGTGTCCCTTTTGAAAATTTAAACTTTCAATTACAGTTAGTGAATATGAAAGTATTTCTAAATAAAAATAAGTGTAAAAAAAGAAAAGAGTGTATATACATATGTGAAAGAAGAAGTCAACTAAGAACTGATAAACAGGGCAAAATAAATGTTTACACAGCTCCAAATTCCTAGAACAGAGATATTCTTTTATTATTATTATTTATGTATTTTTCTTTATTTTTTTTAAAGTTATTTTTGTTTTTTGTTTGATTTTTCTTTTTTGAACAGGGATATTCTTAAGGGAGGATTTCAGCCTCTGTTAAATGATGAGTTTCCTCCTAGCATTTAAACCTCTCCCAGGGATATGAATTAATCTTCTTTAGGTCACTAAGGGACCTCTAAGCGATTAGCTCTTGTGTAGTTCTGCAAAAATGAGTAGGCATTCAAATAGTCATCCTGGCCCAGCCAGTGTGGCTCAGGGGTCGAGGGTCAATCCATGAACCAAGAGGTCGCCAGTTCAGTTCCTGGTTCCATGCTGATGTTCTCTCTCATTGATGCTTCTCTCTCTCTCTCCCTCTCCCTTCCTCTTGCTTTCAAATCAATAAAAACATATTTTAAAAAAGTCACTGCCTGACACATTACCCTATAAAAAATAGTATTTGCTTTCTAGACTTTATGTAATTTGTGTTCTTTAATCTCCCTCACTATTACCGATTTTCTCCGTTTTTAAAAAATCATTATGCCATTCCAAGGTCTAAACAAAATGCTCTGTATACTATGAACTTTTTAATACTTTCATTCATTCACTCAATATCCATTTATTGAGTATCCATTATGTGTTGGGCACTGTGGTGTTGTAAACACAAAATACAAGGTTCTTTCCCTCATGGAGCTTACATCATAGTGTGTGTGTGGCTGTCATTGTTGAGGGAGATAGACCATAGAAAAGTAAACAAATAAGATAGTTTCAGATAGTGATAAGTGCTATGAAGTCAGCAGGACACGTGGTAGCATGGGATTGAGAAGGAAGGGCTATTTGTTTTTTAGTGTCCACAGTATTAACAGATGTCTCCTATTTTCCTCCTTTTTGCTCCCCTCCACTCCCTGCCCGACCCCAGACTTCCCCCATGCTATTGTCTGTGTCCATGGGTTATGCACATATTCTTTAGTTAATCTTTTCCTGTCAGAGGGAGGGGCTATTTTATTTATTTATTTTTTTAATCCTCACTCGAGGATATTTTTCCATTTATCTTTAGACAGAGTAGGAGGGAGGGAGGGGGGAAGAAGAAGAGAGACAGAGAGAGAGACAGAGAGAGAGAGAGAGATAGAGAGACAGGAACATCCATCGACTGGTTGCCTCCCACACAACCCCGACCAGGGCCAGGGAAACAGGGCAGGGGGAACCACAACCTGGGCATGTGCCCTTAGTCGGAATCGAACCCAGGTCTCATTGGTGTGTGGGCCGACGCTCTAACCGCTGAGCCAAACGTGCCAGGGCAAGGAGGGGCTATTTAATTTATTTTTTTTATCCTCACCCGAGGACATTTTTCTATTTTTTGTTCAGATAGAGTGAGAGGGAGAGAGAGGAAGGAGAGAGAAACATCGATGTGAAAGGGACGCATAGAGTGGCTACCACCCACACAACCCAACCAGGGCTGGAGACAAACTGCAATCAAGGTACGTGCCCTTAGCGGGAACCGAACCAGGGTCTCTCTGGACCGCAGGCTGATGCTCCAACAGCTGAGCCAAACCGGCCAGGGCAGGAGGGGCTATTTTAGAAGGGAAAGTTCTTGAGCTAAGACATGAATGTGAGCCATTGACAAATGTATGATTTACAATGAGCACTTTATGGATATGAACATCTGCACATTTTTATTTCTAAATGCAAAACCATTCTCTCTCAACTACACAAATGATGAAAATTCAATTTCTATTTAAATCAAGTATCAACAAAAAACCTTGCACTCGCTAAGGATAACAGGTTCAAGAATACTAAAGATTAGATTTCTGCAATATTAGATTTATTTTGAAACCCAAACAGCTCCCAGTAGATGTGCCTTCAATGAAAAAAAAAAAAATTCAGACACTACTCTTGCTTAATCCCCATGCGAGTTACACAATATGTGAATAATCTACAATGTTTGTTATCAGCAAACTGGCAAGGGAAATTTTGTTACAAAAATGAATCCATCCTAATTGTTTTTTGGATAAAGCTGTTTTATATTTGTGATTCATGATCTTGTAAAATCACACATGTGCAGGAAAAGAAAGCTGTCATTTGCCAGCAGCAAAGCAAATATGATTCGATGTTCCAGAGGCTAGAACACATTTATTCATTCGGTGTTTATAACTGGCTTCCTCAGATACACAAGTGTTGCTCATCTAGTGATGTGAATTTAAAACATACAGGGCTTCAGATTTGATCCCCGGGATTAAAAGAAATAACACACTAATCTTCATCTATAAAAATATATTTTTTTGAAAGTTAGATTTGATTCTTACTATACCATAATCATGACAGTAATTAGAGCCAAGTTCTTTTGTATCTCTTCAAAATTTGAGGAGTTAAAATTCAGAAGACAATAACAATGATTATGGAGGAGGAAGAAACCATTAACAAGATGTCAAAAAAAAAAAAATGTGATAGTAATTTAAGAACCAATGAACTTTATAAACCGGAATCATGCATGAGTAATACTGAATAGAGTCTGGAGCCAGACAGGAAATCTGGCCTCAGAAAGCAAAGCATAAGCAGGAGGTTGTGGGGAGGAATGGAAACTTTCAGAGGTATTGGAATTAAATGATCTCTAGGTCCCTTTTAGCCCCTTATATCTGATTCTAAGGATACCCAAAATGTGTGTTAACCAGTTTTTAAAAAGGCTTTATTGAGATATAATGTACGTAACCATAAAACTCACAATTCGTGATTTGTAGTAAATTCACAGAGTTGTGCAACCATCACCACAATCTAACCCATTATTTTTCATGTTATTTATAGGGTAGAAACAATTTTATTTTTCTAGTATAAAGTTACATAGTGACTCATTAAAATTGTAGAGCAAGTTTCAAGGATGCAAAGATGATTCACTGAAAATATGTATAAGAGACATGTACAGGCAGTTACTCTACTGAAACAAATAGAGAGAAGAAGAGGGAGGGTAGCTGGAGGAAGTGCAGAGCAATGGTTACCAGCACACCCTCAAGTCAGACTGCTGGAGTTCAGATTTTGGCATCTCTACTTGCTTAATAGCTGTCTGACCTCAAGCAAGTTACTTAAATTTGCTGAGCCTGGGTTTACTCATCTGTAAGTTGACAGTACCTACTTCATGGAGTTATGAAAGATAAATGAAATAATATGTGCAAGGGGTTAACATACTCCTGGTACATAGAAAATATTCAATACATGTTAGCTATTTTTATAATTATCACTTGATGACCATTAGTCTCTCATGAGCAGAAATAAAAGACTACATGCTCTATGATTCAATTTATATAAATTCTAGAAAAGGTAAATGATGGTGTTAGAAAGCAGGTCAGTGGTTGCCAGAGGACAGGGACTTTGGCAGGAAATTGACAGCAAAGAGACACAGGAAACTTTTTGGGGTGTTCTGTATTACAGTTCTGATGGTGTTTTGTAAACATTTGTCATCCAATTATACACTTGAACTTGGTGAATTTTATGGTATGTAAAATAAAGCTGACAACCTCCCCCTGAAAATCTAGCTTTTAATTAACCAGTAGGATACTTTGTTTATTTTACGTTACAAGCAAGAATCAATTTCTAAACTCCAGCCACAGTTATTTGTTGAGCACCTACTATGTGCGGGGCACTATTCTAGGTGCTGGGCATACAACCTTGAAGTAGACAGACAGCATCTCTACATTCATTCATGGAGCTTATAGTTCAAGCACAAATGATACACATATGTTTGGGGTGACAAAAGTGGTCAGTGCGGGATGCTGGGGAACATAAGGGTGACAAGGTAGTTGGAGGAGGGGTAGAGGAACACTAAGTAGTATAAATATCTGCCCCGTGGTTTTTCTTTTAGTTTTCATACATACATGGAAATAAACACATTGTCCCTGTGTCTGAAGATGATGCCCTTGACTGATCTAGTGTCTGGGCAGGTGGTATGACAGAGGTCTCTAGGGGACTGGTGACAGTGACACAAGGCACTCTGGCCACACCATCTGTGAGACGTGGTGTTCACCTGCGAGGAAAAAGGACTGGCATCAGCCCAAGGACCAGGTGGACGCTTCATAGGCCTCAGGGGTAGCGCGGCTTTGACCTTGGCCTGGTCACCCTGGCACTCTCTTGGCTCCAGGCGAGCACCAGCCCTCTGCGGAGCGCTGAAGCAAGAACCCTCAGGTACCTTAGCAGAGGACCGACCAACCTGGGACGTCTCGGTGTGCGAGGTGACCCCACCCACTGGATGGAGGACCCCGCCTACGTGAGTCCAAGGCGGGTGCCGGCTGGGGGCACAGCCTGGTTGCAGGAACCTGGTTGGCTGAACCGGTCTGAGCCGCGTGTGAGGGCGGGGCGAGGGCTGTGGGGGCGGAGCTTACCTCGAGGAGGGCTGCCCCGCGCCCCTTCGGGAAATGGATGTTCCGCAGGTCTGCGGGCGCCAGGGGCGGGGAAAGCGCTTGTTTAGTTGCGCTCTAGCCGCGCCCGGGAACCGGCGGGAGGGGCCGCCCCCTTCCTCCCACACTGGGGCTGGCTTGAGCCGGGAGCGGAGAAACGGAGTCGGCTCCAAGCTCCCTGCTTGATTTTTGGGTGGCGGCAATCGGAGGAGGAATATGGCGCTCGTAGGCAACGGAGCGGAGCTGGAAGCAGACGAGGTACTGGCCGGTGGGAGAGCGGGCACTGCCCCTGGAGCCCGGCGGGGATGGCCCAAGGTCCCGCCCCCTCGGTGTCAGTTTGGGACCGGCAGCCTCCGGCCTGGAGGGCTTGGCAGGGACTGCGGATGGGTGTACCCGTCCTTGGGAGGTCTGTCCTTGCGGGAGTGAGGGGTCTCCGCGGCGCTCGGAGTGGAGGCGGTGCCGAGTTCGGGGCGCGGGCACCGAGGGGTTGTGGGGATGGAGGACACTCCGTCCGCTCCGCGGGTGGATGGGTGCGAGGGCGCAGCCGCGCAGGACCCGCAGCTCCGAGCTGTTCGGAGCCTCTCCAGGGACACCAGGCTTCATGAGGTCTGACCCGAAGTCCCTACACTGGCCCTCGGGCGTTTGTGCCATCGTGTCTTGAGCTGGGATGGGGTCTCACCTCCTGTGGAAGTTTCCTGGTGGCAGAACCGAAAGGCTTACAGTTGACGAGAGGAGGGGACAGCCGGAGGAAGAAGGAGCCCCAGGGTGTCTGCCTGGTGGGCAGGGCAGTGGCTGCCGAGGAGCCGGAGCGCGAGGGGACCGGAGCAGTGCCCAGGAGCCGTGCTTTCCCCTCCGTGCACCGGGCCCGGGCCTTTCCTCAGCAGGTCCCCCGTGTCGGTGGCACAGGCAGTGGGAAGGCGCTATGAGAACCGACTCTGGCATCCTGTCGTCTCTACTGCATTTAACTAATTAACCACTTCCTCCTGCGGTCGGCGCGCCCGGGTCTGGGCACCTTTGGGCGTGCGCGCCGGACCTGTTGATTTTACAGACTCTTCGGTTCAGCACTTGGCGGCTCGGGAGAGACGCTCCCTCTTGAGCTTGAAGTTGAGGCCGGCGGCAGCGCAGCAGCTCCCAAAGCTACTGCTGCTGCCATTTTACCTGACTTGAATTTTACAAGTCGCTGCCTGAGGAGGCTTAGTTTCAAATGATGCAATAGTGGAAGATCTGGAGGAGGCGGGTTAAGATTCCCATCCTTCTCTTCAATGCCGGGAAACTCCTGACAATGAACACTATGTTTTAAATGTAGCCCTTAAAATAAAAATAACACAAAAACCGAACTACAGCTCCTTTACACGACCTGCAGACAAGAGGGCAAGTCAGGCGGTCCAGAACCTTCCATACAGCCTGTCCCTTGCGATGAGGGTAGCAAGATCACAGACCAATGAACTAGAGCTTGCTCAACTGCATCTATTTATTGTTGAAACGTTTAAACCACCCATAAAAGCAAATGATGAAACATTACCTTTGTTGCTATTTTCATCTGCGACAACCTTTTTTTTTTAAATCTGTAGCTTTAGGCTATCTTTTTGGTATGTCAGGAACCAGCTGTTTTTCATACCTTAGCTCTTTTTTTGTGTTCAAGGTAGTAACACTTATGGTGCTTTTGACCCTAGAGTCACTACATTCCTCAAAAGTTGTCATGGCTCCCTGCTGTATGTTGACTTAAGTATCCATGCACCTGGCACGCAAGGCTCGGCACAGTGTGGTCTTAATCTGATGTTCCAGGCTTGTGCTCAGCTGCTTCTGTGTAACCATTTAGTCAGTGTTATGCCCATATTATAAACGGGGAAACCAGACAGGGAGTCAATGTCAGGGAGTCAGCTAATAAATGTGGAGTGAAAATTTTGAATTCCTAGTCTGCTTGAAAAAAAAAATTGCTACGCTTAGAGCTATATAATTGTCTAGACCAGAGTATTGTTGAGAGAGAAAGGGGATGCTATTAATAATTAGCACTTGGACAATAGGTGTAAACTGGGACACTCCTGGTCATATTGAGACCTGGCCACCCTAGCTGTGCCATTGCCTGCAAGATGAACCGACAGACTGAGATGCATTCGCTAGGGAGAAGGGCTCTAGCTCTGTGGGGGAGTTAGGTTTCAGAGCAGCAGAGTCTGACACATAGATATTTATTGAATGAATGAATGAATGAATGAGTGCAGAAAAGATGTTGCTTAATAATTTCTCAGTTTTTACTATATCTTTCATTCACTTTTTATTTATTTATTTATTAAAATATTTTGTTTTCTTTATTGATTTTCAGAGAGAGAGGAAGGAAGAGGGAGAGAGAGATAGAAACATCAATGTGAGAGAACATTGATTGGCCACCTCCTGCATGTTCCCCACTGGGGATTTGGCCCACAACAGGGGCATGTGCCCTGACCCGGAATCAAATCGGGGACCTCTTGGTGCATGGATCGATGCTCAACCACTGGGGCACACCGGCCAGGCTTTCATTCACTTTTTAAATGTTATAACTATTAGGCACCTAGTACATGTTAGGTTTTTTTTTTTTTTTTTTTTATCCTCACCCGAGGACATTTTTTTTTTTTCATTTTGTGTTCAGATAGAGTGGGAGGGAGAGAGAAGAGAGAAATAGACAGAAACATCGACGTGAAAGGGACAAATCGAGTGGCTGCCTCCCGTACGACCCAACCAGGGCTGAGGACGAACTGCAACCGAGGTACGCGCCCTTAGCGGGAACCGAACCTGGGTCTCTCTGGACCGCAAGCCAACGCTCTAACCGCTGAGCCAAACCGACCAGGGCACATGTTAGGTTTTATAATGGTCCTAGAAGATGAGCAAAGTACAAATAAAATTTTTTGTTCATTCCAAATCCATTTTTATCCCTTGTGGTGCACCACTTCCATTGGTATAAGTTTCACAAACATTTATTAAACATTTGCTCTGTACTCAAACTTGGTAAGTGCCTTATTAAGAGAAGATACAGTTTTGGCTCTCTAGGGTTCTCAGTCTAGGTAGGGAGATATGATGTGTACAGAACTCTACAAAAGAGCTTAAAGCAAGGTAAGCAAGTTAGAAGTAGTGCATTGTAGACTGGGTATCCTTGTTTGTAGAAAGTCCCTAACTTTCAATGGGCCGAAGTGTTCTGCACATGGGTGAACAAAGCCCTGCGCTTCAACTTTACTGGTTCTGTGAACTAAAATAGCTTATTTCAGCTCGGAGTTTTTCAAATACTTATACATTTAATAGTCTTTGTGGCCACTCTTTGATACACCGGGGAAGTAGAAGGGTGTGGTTGGAAAAGCAGTACAAAAGTGAAAAGTGGTATAGTGGGAAAAGTAATAGCCTAGGAATTAGGTGAACTGGGCTCTCAGCTCCGTCACTGATTTGCCCCATAACCATTCATTCATTGTGTGTGCAAACATCTATCTTATGTGTCAAATCTGATGCTAGCCTGGAGACACAACAGTGAACTAGACAGACAAGGACCTTATCTGTAACTGGTGACTTTGATAGAGCAGGTCTCTCAACCTCTAAGGGCTTTGTTAAGTTTCCTTATATAAGGAAGGAGGAGCCGGATGAGCCCTAAATGTTCTTCCAGGTCTAAAAATCTGTGCTTTTGGAGGGGAGGGGGGGTTACTTTTTAGGAGAAGTAATAATATGGGGTTCCCTTTTCTTTCAAAGTAACCAAAGAGATGATGGTAGTAGAAGAGTTCTCATGGTAGCTGTGGGATGCGGTGTTTCTTAGGCAAACTGATGTTTTTTCCTCTTGGAGGATAAATGTGAGAATACAGAGGTTAAGACTTGCAACTTCAAGGGTGCTGAAAATTGGTTCTGGAGGGGGACACAGACAGCTTAGATTTTACAATGGTGTGTGGTCCTTCAAATTTTGGTTAACAAAATCTTATTTCTTTTCCCTTCCAAATAAAATTACAATTTATTTACAGCAATTGATTCAACTTCCTGATTCTTCCTTCCTAGGTGGTAGTGAATGGCTCCCGTCCTTCCCACGGTTAGAATGTGTTGCAGGCACAAAATCTTATTTCTTAACATTGGGTTTTCTTGGGAATTACACAAGCAACATTGACATCAAGTTCATGAAAAGTATACAGAAATTATGCAAGGTCAATACTACAAACCTAAACAAATAGATGGCTATGAATGGAAGAACATCAGTTGCTTGATCCTGAAGTCATCTCTTTTGGTGAACTCAGCCCTGGCCAGTTTGGCTCAGCGGTTGGAGCATCGGCCTGCGGACCAGAGAGTCCCGGGTTCGGTTCCCGCTAGGGGCACATACAAAAAAAAAAAAAAAAAAAAAAAATCACTCTTTTGGTGAACTCATTCTTACGGGTTGCCGTTGGCTGCCCTTGTTGCTATGTTTGGGCCTCCATGCTTTTGTGTGATTTGGGATTTGAGAATTAAATAAAAACAGTTTGTTTATATTTTATTGTTTAATCCTATTAGATTTATTCAGTCCACCAATAATTATGTCAAGAAGTACTAAAAAGAGCCCTGGCCAGTGTGATTCCTGGTTGGGTTTTGGGTTCAATCCCCGGTCAGAGCATGTACAGAAGGCAACCAATTGATGTTCTCTCTCTCTCTAAAATCAATAAGCATATCCTTGGGTGAAGATTAAAATAATAAATACTAAAATGAAAAAATGACAATATTTGAAAGAATATCTAGTAGTTAATTAAAAGTTTCCTTATATCCCTGGCCAGTTTGGCTCAGCGGTTAGAGCGTCGGCCTGCGGTCCGGAGAGACCCGGGTTCGGTTCCCACTAAGGGCACGTACTTCGGTTGCAGTTTGTCCCCGGCCCTGGTTGGTCGTGCGGGTGGCAGCCACTCGATGTGTCCCTTCACGTCGATGTTTCTTACTCTCTCTCCCTCCCACTCTATCTGTACAAAAAATGGAAAAATATCCTCGAGTGAGGATAAAAAAAAAAAAAGTTTCCTTATATAAAATAAGAGTTAATTTCATTAAAAATAACTTTTAAGCCCTGGCCAGTATGGCTCAGCGGTAAGAGCATCACCTGCGGACCAAAGAGTCCTGGGTTCGATTCCGGCCAAGGGCATGTACCTCGGTTGTGGTTCGTCCCTGGCCCCGGTTGGGGTTGTGCAGGTGGCAACCAATTGATGTGTGTCTCTCACAGCAATGTTTCTCTCCCTCTCTCCCTCCAGCTCTATCTGAAGATTAATGTAAAAATATCCTTGGGTGAGGATTAAAAAAGCAAACAAAACTTTTAAGAAGATAATTTTCAATAGTTTTACCTTTGCTGGAAACATTACAATTTTGGCCCTGGCCGGTTTGGCTTAGCGGTTAGAGCGTCGGCCTGCGGTCCGGAGAGACCCGGGTTCGGTTCCCGCTAAGGGCACGTACTTCGGTTGCAGTTTGTCCCCGGCCCTGGTTGGTTGTGCGGGTGGCAGCCACTCGATGTATCCCTTTCACATCGATGTTTCTCTCTCTCTCTCTCTCTCTTCCTCTCTTTCCCTCCCACTCTATCTGTACAAAAAATGGAGAAATGTCCTCGGGTGAGGATTAAAAAAAAAAAAAAAATACAATTTTGAATGTCTTTTGAAAATTGGTTATATTTCTGTTAGGTAGAAATTGATAATTTACATATGTAAATGAATACGTGGTATTTTATATTAAAATTTTATTAAAAGTTAATCAGCAATTACAGTTATAAAGTTAAATGTTAGTAACTTTAAAATTTTAATTTAACAAAATTTTTATTTAGTCATTCTGAACCCATTGAACAAAAAGAGTAAACTATACTTGCTTGTTTCATGTATAAAGACAGATATATCTCTGTGCTATTAAAATTTCATAGGGAGATGTAGTTAGGAAAAATGTCTGAAAAGGATTCTTAGGGGGCAGTAACGAAAAAAAATTGAGAAACACTGGTTAGGGAAGGAAATAGCTCATATGACAGATGTTTCCATGGCCTGCTTTTAACTAATTAATTTTAATATTTCATTTAATTTAATTGTTGACAGTATTACAGATGTCTCCCATTTTCTCCCTTTTTGCCCCGCTCTATCCAACCCCTGCCCCATCCCAGGCCTTCCCCACGCTATTGTCTGTGTCCATGGGTTCTGCATATATGCATATATGTTCTTCTGTTAATCTCTTTCTGTCTCTTCTCTGCATCACCCACCTCCCTGAGATCTATTATTCTGTTCCAAGCATCCATACATCTGCACCTATTTTGTTTGTCAGTTTATTTTGTTCTTGAGATTTTACTTATAAGTGAGATCATGTGATATTTGTCTTTCTCTAACTGGGTTATTTTGCTCAGCATAATAGTTTCCAGGTCCATCCATGCTGTCTCAAAGGGTAAGAGATCCTTCTTTTTTATAGTTGTATAGTATTCCATTGTGTATATGTACCACAGCTTTTTTATCCACTCATCTACTGATGGACACTTGGGCTGTTTCCAGATCTTGGCTATTGTAAATAGTGCTGCTATGAACATAGTGGTTCATATATTCTTTCTGTCTTGTGTTTTGGGATTCTTAGGATATATTCCTAGAAGTGGGATTGCTGGGTCAAACGGCAAATCCATTTTTAATTTTTTGAGGAACCTCCGCACTGTTTTCCACAGTGGCTATACCAGTTTGCATTCCCACCAGCAACGCGCTAGAGGACCCTTTTCTCCATATCTTCGCCAGCACTTGTTGTTTGTTGATTTTTTTGGAATTTTAAATGAAGTTTAGGTCAAACTGATTGCTACAGTTTTCTTAGAATCAGCTTCATTCTTTCATTTCACCAGTTACCAGAGTAACTTCTCAGGTGCTAATGGCCTTTAGATGCTGGAAGTACACACTAAATGAAACAGCATTATTGCCCTGGAGGAACAATCTCTAGCAAAAGACACAGTTACAGAAGTAACTAGTTCTGTCTTTGGGCCAGGGTAGGTTTTAAGTAGGAGGGCCATATAATTTTTGTCATAGTAGGACACTATGAGAGGGGTGCTTTCAGTAACTACCCTAGGACAGCAGGTGCAAAAAGCAATGGTTGACCACCCTCGTTAAGGGGCTGGCAAAGACTTTAAAGAAGAGATGGTCTTTGAACTGGGGCTCGAAGGGTGAGCAAGATTGTGCTGGGAAGAGCAAGTAGGATAAGGCTCAGGCCTGGTGGAATTTGATGTGGGCAGGAATGACAGTGTACGTGGAGTGGAGTCGGCAGGGTATTCAGCCAGAGGGAGGAGTGCTGGGGAGGGCGGAGACCTCACAGGCTAGCTTGGATCACATGGTGCAGTGTCTGGAATGTCATGCTAAGGAGTTTGGGTTATATCTCCTAAAAAAATGGGAATCTGAACTTTTTTTTTCATTTAATAAAAAAATACATTTCTTTTATATTCAGTATTTTGTATTAGTGTCAGGTGTACAGCATAGTGGTTAGACAATCACATACGTTCCAAAGTATTTCCCACCTGTCATCATACATAGTTATTACAATGTTATTGACTATATTCCCTGTGCTGTATTTGACATCCCCGTACTGGAAGGTTTTTTAACTAGGCAACTGTGGCTTATTGAGGGAGCATGGCCATATTTATGAGTGGATGAAATTGAAAAACGTGTTTGTAATTGGTATTGCAGGTTAGTGGGAGGAAAAAATAGTATCAGCTTACCATCAGCCCTCAGGTTAAAAAAGGGGCAGTATTCTTTTTTGTTTTGTTTTGTTTTTGTTTTTTGTTTATTTTTTATTATTATTATTTTTTAATTTTATTTATTTATTTATTTTTTTGTTACAGATATTTTACCGTTTTACCCCATTGGCACCCCCACCCCACCCCCCCTCCACCCTGTCCCCGGCTTAGTTGTCCATGTCCATTGGTCATGCATACATGCATATAAGTTCTGTGGTTTATCTCTTCCCACCCCCCCCACCCCCCATCCCCTCTTCTGAGGGATGTCAGTCTGTGCCCTACTTCCATGTGTCTGGGTCTACTGTATTCCTCAGACTGTTATGTTCATTATATTCTGTATATAAGTGAGATCATGTGGTATTTGTCTTTTTCTGCTTGGCTTCTTTCACTTAGGATAATACTTTCCAGGTCCCTCCATGTCGTCTCAAAGGATAAGAGATCTTTCTTTCTTACCGCTGCATAGTATTCCATTGTGTATATGTACCACAGCTTTTTGATCCATTCGTCTACTGGTGGACACTTGGGCTGTTTCCAGATCTTAGCTATTGTAAATAGTGCTGCTATGAACATGGGGGTACATATATTCTTCCTGATTGGTGTTTCAGGCTTCTTAGGGTATATTCCCAGCAGTGGGATCACTGGGTCAAATGGAAGTTCAATTTTTAATTTTTTGAGGTAACACCATATTGTTTTCCATAGCGGCTGCACCAGTCTGCATTCCCACCAGCAGTGTATTAGAGTCCCCTTTTCTCCACACCCTCGCCAACACTTGTTGTTTGATGATTTGTTGATGGCGGCCATTCTGACAGGTGTGAGGTGATACCTCATAGTTGTTTTAATTTGCATCTCTCTGATGATTAGTGATGTTGAGCATTTCTTCATATGTCTCTTGGCCATTTGTATGTCCTGTTTGGAGAGGTGTCTATTCAGCTCCTCTGCCCATTTTTTAATTGGGTTCTTTGTCTTCCTTTTGTTGAGTTGTATGAGCACTCTGTATATACTGGAAATTAACCCCTTATCTGATACATCATTGGCAATGATGTTCTCCCATACAGTGGGTTGCCTTTCCATTTTGATGATTGTTTCTTTTGCTGTGCAGAAGCTTTTTAGTTTGATGTAGTCCCATGTGTTCATTTTCTCCTTTATTTCTGTTGCCTTAGGTGATGTATCAGTGAAAATTCTGCTCCGTATGATGTCCGAAATTTTGTTGCCTACATTTTCTTCTAGAATTTTTATGGATTCACGGGTCACATTTAAGTCTTTTATCCATTTCGAGTTTATTTTTGTGTATGGTGTAAGTTGATGGTCTAGTTTCATTTTTTTGCATGTAGCTGTCCAATTTTCCCAACACCATTTATTAAAGAGGCTCTCTTTACTTCACTGTATGCTCTTGCCACCTTTGTCAAATATTAATTGAGTGTATTGCCTTGGGTCCATTTCTGGGTTTTCAGGGGCAGTATTCTTGATATGTTCCATCTTGGATCTCTTGAAATCCCATATATTCTTGGAAGGCTACTTTCTCATTGAATGTAGCCCTCATTTTCTCCTTCCCTTCTCCTCATACCTAGACACGCCCTTCCTTCCTTTCAAGTCCAGGAGTGCAGGTATGCTTCTCTAGGCAGGTATCGGTTTTTCTTTGCATTAGCCGGTTTACCTTCTTATCTTAGTTCCCTGCCCTCGGGTGCTGTTACTAATTATCCACACCGTGAATCTGATACTGTGAATTCTGAGGCTCACGGTTTCCTTCCAGCCATCTGTTGACAGCTCCCCAGCCCCCAGACTCAGGTACGCCGGTGCCCACTCAGGTGGGTCTCCTGAAGCTACTGTGCGTTCATTTCGCAGAGGTTGAGCACCTGGGGACTGTGGGCACTTGTGAGGCTTCCTGGGGAGAAAGCTTTTGTTGGTGCCCAGTGCTCTCTTCCTCGTCTGGGCTTAGTGGAAGTTGGTCCTGTACTCAGAGCCACTCTGACTAGTTGGCTGAATTGGTTAGGTCATCACACCTCTTCAGGGAGACTCCCCAAGTGTTGAGTGCCTGGCAGTTCATCATGCCTGTATGCATCTTAGGCTCTTTATTTCAAGACTGTGGGTATGTAATAAGTGATTTTCTGCTGAGATCTGGGGACATGTCCCCTTGAATGTATTGCTGATATTATACTGATATATACCATAAAGTCTACATATTTTAAAATATTTTAGTAAAATTTTATATATCTATATCTATATCCTATCTATCTATCTATCTATCTATCTATCTATCTATCTATCTATATCACATATATATTTGTTGGGTTTCATTGTAACTCGTGAGAATAATTATTGAGTCTAATTTAATGTGTTGGATTTTGTGCCAGGTCCTAGAGAGGCAAACATAGCTCTCATCCTAAGTGATGTTCTAGTCGAGGATGAGGGCAGTTGTGCAGGCTAATCAATGTAATGCTCCATGCTAGGGACCATGGAGGAGGGGTGCCAGGGTGCTTTTGGAGCACAGAGGAGGGCACCTCACGGGGTGGGGTGATGGGTAGAGCTGGGCGTGAGGGAACTCGCAGTTTGTCTCAGGGAGAGGAACTAGCTGGCGTTAGATATGAGGGAAGGAGAGCGTGTGGCGCTCTGGGTGGCAGGAAACACTACTGAAGGGTAGGAAGGGCCACTCCACGTCTTTTGTGCCAAACTGTGGACATCATGGTGTGGATTTATTTAGGGTTTCAAGCTGAGAAGTGTGGAGAGATCAGCACGTAGGTAGGTGGCTCTGGCAGAGATGGAGGCTGATTGGAGAGGCACGTGGTTTTCTGCTGTTTTGTTTTGTTTTGTTTGCCCACTGACTGTGAGCAGCCCACTGACAGCCCACTATATGCAAGGGTAGCTAAGTACTGGGCTAACACAATGGGCAAGGCGTGGTGTTGACCCCTCTGGAGCAGATGGTCAGAAATGTGGACACACAGACATCTCTATCCCGAAGTGTAGCGGAGCCCGAGAGAGGGTGAGCAGGCCTGGTGCTCCTAGGAGAGCGCTCACAGGGCCGTCACGGAAACGTCACAGTGGGGGCATCCGCCACCCAGGTACTGGACTTGGTCTGCAGACCACGTCTTGACTGCCCAGTTGTGTGACTTAATCCTCGTGGGCCTGGTTTCCTCACAGGCAACATGAAGGAGTTGACACGAAGGATCTGTTTTAAAGTTCTCACCTTTGACCTCTGTGATCTAGAAGGAGACATCTGACCTGGACTTGGAGGGGTGGAATTTCAGCAGGCAGTGCTGGGGCAGGTCACATCTTCGTTCCCTGAGGCCTGAGGGCAGCAGGATGGAGGTCGCTGTACTGGAGCAGAGTGTGTGGGAATTAGGTGGGTGCGGCCGCCCAGAGCTGTGTGTGCTCCAGCGATTTACATCGACCTTGAACCCTCAGCTGAGGAGTTTTTTTTTTTTTTAATATAGAGTTCTTATTGATATATCTATTTATTTATTTTTTATCCTCACCCGAGGACATTTCTCCATTTTTTTGTTCAGATAGAGTGGGAGGGAGAGAGAGGAAGAGAGAGAAAGAAACATCCATGTGAAAGGGACACATCGAGTGGCTGCCTCCCGCATGACCCAACCAGGGCCGGGGACAAACTGCAACCGAGGTGGGTGCCCTTAGCGGGAACTGAACCTGGGCCTCTCTGGACCACAGGCCGACGCTCTAACCGCTGAGCCAAACCGGCCAGGGCTTTATTGATTTTTAGATAGAGAGGAAAGGAGAGGGAGAGAGAGACAGAAACATCAATGTAAGAGCTAAACATCATTCAGCTGCCTCCTGCACGCCTCCTACTGAGGATCGATCCAGAACTCGGGCACATGCCCTGACCCGGAATCGAACCAGGACCTCTCAGTCCACGGAACCACGCTCAATCCACTGAGCCACATTGGCCAGGCTTGTTTTTTTTTCTTTTTGACCGTAGAGAGACACATGTATTCTCCCATATTTGTGGAATGCTTTTCCCTTTTCCCCCTCTTTGAATAAAGGAAGCAGTGATGATAACATTTCTTGGTTTTGTTTTCTTTTTTCTCAAGCCCGTTTCCAAACTGCAGTTTTAAACTGATAACTATAAACTGCAGAGCCGTGGTGAGGAGACAGACGAGTCAGACACGTTTGCGTAACTCCATAGGCTTGTGTTTCATCACAGGCTCTTTCCCTCGCTGAGTTCTGAGACACAGGAGCACCCTGGCCCCCACTCTGGAGTGGTCAGCAAGACCAGTCACGGGTTCTCCGAGGGGCTCCTCAGTCCTCCTTTTCTCCCTTCCTGCTTCCTTAGGCCACTCTCGCCTAGAGTCCTGGGGATTCTGGTGTTGTTTCTGCTCATGAGTCACAATTCTTTCACTCAGCTAAAGGAAACAAACCTCCGATTCTCACATCGTTTTTCTTGCCAAATGGGGTATGATCTCTTTGAGAGGAGGCGGACAAGACAGACAACAGAGGGAGAGAGTCCTGAAGAGAGAATGAGGGAATGAGGCCTGGCTCCAGAACCTTCTCCCAGAAGCACTCATATATCATCCTCATCGGCTTAGTATTTGTCGGCCAGGAGCAGCCCCAGCACAGAGCAGTGCTGAGCTTCTGAGGAGTGGCCACATGGGTTCAGATCCTGGCTTCGCATTTGCTGTGTGGCCTTTGGCATGTTAGTTAACTAGTTTGATGGTCTTCATTTATAAAATGGAAATACAGCCCAGCCAGTGTGGCTTGCACCAAGAGGTCTCTGGTTCGATTCCCAGTCAGGGCACATGCCCACGTTGTGGGCCCGATCCCCAGTGGGGGGCATGCAGGAGGCGGCCGGTTGATGTTCTCTCTCATCAATGTTTCTATATCTCTCTCCCTCTAAAATCAATAAAGAAAAACAAACAGCCCTGGCCAAACAGGTTTGGCTCAGCGGTTAGAGCGTCGGCCTGCGGTCCTGAGAGACCCGGGTTCGGTTCCCGCTAAGGGCGCATACCTCGATTGCAGTTTGTCCCCGGCCCTGGTCGGTTGTGCGGGTGGCAGCCACTCGATGTGTTCCTTTCACATCGATGTTTCTCTCTCTCTCTCTGTTCCTCTCTCTCCTCCCACTCTACCTGAACAAAAAATGGAAAAATGTCCTCAGGTGAGGATTAAAAAAAAAAAAAAAAAAGAAAAACAAACAAATAAAAAACGGAAATAACCTACCCCACAAGGTTGGCATTTAGGATGAAATAAGATTCTATTGTCCAAAGCACCTGGACGCAGAAGTACTCCTAAAGGCCAGTTCTGTTTCCCTAATGCTTTAACCTCGGGTATTGCTGTGACTGCTCATTACTTATGGGTTTGATGAAGAAGCTGCCACAAATGTCTTAGTGGATTGAAATATAGTTTCACCTTATCTTTGCAGTCAATTAGGAAGAAAATTCTGCAGAAGTGCATGTCCTAGAAACAGTCAGGAAATGACTGGCCCAAGGTCATTCAGCTTGCCTAGGTACAGAATCAGGATTAGTAGCCAGGTGCGCTAACTCTATATACATACCCTTTCCACTAGGTCAGGGGACAGCATCCTTCACAGGAAGGCCAAATGTAGCCTGCCTACTTCCTGCCTGTTTTTGTAAATAAAGTTTTATTGGAACACAGCCATGCCCACTCATTCAGGGGCAGCCTGTGGCTGCTTGTGCACTACAATGGAAGCGCTGAGTAGTTGGGAGGCAGATCATACGGCCTACATGGCCTAAATAGTTATAGGTCCTTCATGGAAAAAGTTTACTGACCCCTGCACTAGGTGATTTCTAGGGCTATATGTAAGTTTGTTTATAATGTGTTGTAAGCCTTATGGATTAAATTTGCTTATTTCCTTGATATTCATTTAGGCATCAAAAACTAGGAGAAAATATAAATCCATTGGGCACATTCCATGAAGTGGTATCATACAAGTTCTGGAGTCACTTGGATATCCCTGCGCCTCCATGTCCACCTTTGGATAAATTAATCTAAACTTCAGTTTCTTCATCCGTAATTAGAAATAATGGAACCTTCTTCTGAGCGTTACGGTGAGGATTAGAGCCCAGTAATGTGTTTCGCACGTGGGATGAAAACGTTGGCTCTTAGCATGGTTATTAAGGATTTAGGATGTGGATGGGCGACACTTCCCAGCCCTGTAAGAACTGGCATTGCATAGAGGTTGGCCCATCCCGGGTCCTGCACAACTCCTCTGGAACCTGGTAGGATTAATGAAGATATTTCTCCAGCTCATCCCAGGCCTCCAGCTCTGCAAATTTACAGTTCTTACCCCTTTACCACAAAGAGAGTGGTAAACATGGGCTCCTGGGGCCATCTGTTAAAGGAGAACAGTGTGAGCATTTGTGAGCAAGGGATGTGGCAATGTCAGTATTTTGAAAATGGCTTTTCCCCACCAATATATAAATTTTGTGTGTGGTAACCTTTGGTTTCTCCAAACATTTTGCCGTGTAAGAAGGGTTCCCTTGGTAATATTAGTGAATGTCGTAATGGTTCTTAGAGTCTTTTCATGTAGCAACTAGATGTTAGGTGGAGACTTGGACCTGTAAAAGGTATGTTGTGTTCAGTTACTTAGTGTAAAAGGTTAAAGGTAAAGGAGATGACAATGCATGTGCATTCCTGGGCACTGGAGGGCGCTCTGGGGTTCTTGCTCTGCCCCAAAGCAATGTGCTGTGTCAGACTGCTCTTTCTGAAGTTCAAGTCCATTTACCTTGCTGCTTACAATCTGTTCACATCCTTCGAGGTACTACGCATGGCATGTAAGGCCTTGCTTAGGATCTCTCTCAGTGGCTCTCATACGTAGGTGAGCCTAGAGCACCTGGTTAGGGGGATGGGTGACTTGTTACGATGTATGTTCCTAGGTCCCACTATGAACCATGCTTGTTCAGTAGGGCTGGGGTGGCTCCCTGGAGTTTGCATTCCTAACATGACCTTTAACATCAACCCCGCTGGAGTGCTTTTAGACCCCATCTATACCTCACCCCCCCGAAGGCCAGTCTCTCTCACTTCCCAGCTTTTTCATGTGCTGTTCCCTCACTTGGCCAATTGTCTTTAGCATTTAAGACCTCCCTTAGGTACCACTCCTCCTCCAGCTTTTCCAGATATCCATTCCCTTCTTTCCTCCCTTGCAGGTGCTCAATAATTACGTAACATTCTTGCCTGCTTGGAAGGAGAAATATTTCCTTTTGGCATGTGTGCTAGGCCACCCAACAGGGATGGGATGTAGGCACCCTGGTGTTCCAAAAAGGAAAGGGTGGCCTTTTCCCTCATAGAAAGCAGCAAAGGAACTCCCTCTAGTGCTTTCTAACAGTGTGACATTCTGTGCTCTCAACCGGAAAGGAGAATTTACCTCCATCAATCTATTAGCATTATCTCAATATACTTAAAAGAAAGCTTTATTGAGCTATAATTTACATGCCATAAATTCAATCCTTTTTAAATTTATAGTTCAATGATTTTAGTAGATTTACAGAGATGTGCAACCACCACGACAATCAATTTAAGAGAATTTCCATCACCCCATTAAGATTTCTTAAGCCCATTTGCTCTCATCTCAATGTGCTTTCACACTTAGATTAATTGAAAAGTTAAAAATTACCAGGATAGGCCGGCTGGTGTGGCTCAGTTGGTTGAGCATCATCCCATGCACCAAGAGGTCACTGGTTGATTGCATTCAGGACACATGCCCAGGTTATGGGCTCAATCCCTGGTAGGGGGCATGCAGGAGGCAGGCAATCGATATTTATCATTTTCTCATCAATGTTTCTATTTCTCAATCTCTCTAAAAAAAAAAAAAATCACAAGAATAAAATAGAATTTTCCAGGCAGAAATAAAAATAATAATGAGCAGCCATTATATATGATGGAGATAAAGCAAAAGTGTTAGATTCAAAAGGCAAGACCGGAGAGCAGGGTGCATTTGGGTCTGTGCTTGACTGGGCTTTTACACCGTGACGTCATCAGAAGAGAGGCTTGTGGGTTGCGTGAATTACCCCTGTCCAAATGAATAATTTGTCCCATTTGCTATAGAGCAGATGTGTAGAGTGTACAGATGATGGTTTTTCCCGACTTTCTAGTTCATTCCCCCAGGCAGTTGCTATTTATTTGACATGTTCAGTGTCTTGTTAGAAAGATGAACAAGCCATTGCATTTCTAAGCCATTAACAGTTGAATAAAAGGGACTGTCACCATAGCTAAAGTCTCAAGTCGGACAAAGAGTTCAACAAAATCAGCCTCTCGTCAGGCACCCCTGAATTTCAGATTTATTGTGTTTGTGCTTTGGGAGGCCTGTGGGAGACAGAAAGAACATGACTGGGCTTGCAGGCTGGCGCACATGGGTTGGGTTCTGCCACTTGCTGATAGTGTGACCTTGGACAGGTTATTTAATTTCTCTGTGAACTTCAGTCTCTCTTCAGTCAAATGGTATTCTGATGTCCACCTCATGGAGTCCGTTTGTGTGGCCCTGACACCTCATCTGGTGCCTGCCATACTATAAATGTTTAGTTGCAACCGTTAATTTGACGAAATGTATAGATTTTGCTTTTTTTTTTTACATTTATCTTCGGATAGAGTGAGAGAGGAAGAGAGAGAGAGAAACATCGACAGGAGAGAGGCACTTCGAATGGTTTGCCACCCACATGACCCCAACCAGCGCCGGGGACAAAGTGCAACCAAGGTTCGTGCCCTTAACGGGGACTGAACCGGGGTCTCTCTGGTCCGTGGGCCGATGATCCAACTGCTGAGCCAGACCACCCAGAGCAACTTTTTTTCTTCTTAAGACATACCTGCTTGTATTCCCCTTTGTAGTTTAAGGAGGAGGAAGTTACATTTTAACTTAAATAAGACTCCCTTTTTGAAGTATACATGCCCTGGCCACGTCAGAACTTTGTCTGCATGTCTAGGGAAGGAAGTTTCAGTTGACAACAGATTAGGCTCCACAGAGGGACATGTGACATGATTAAGTGAATTCTTTCCCTTTGTTAAAGACTGTAAAGCGTTACATTTCAATTGTGGCAATTTGGAGGCAATTGTCCTTCCCATAATTATTTGGGGAACATACACCGAGGCTTTGGGAAAACAATTTAAACCAGCATTGCTCAACCAAAAAAGCCCTCCCCTTGCTTCATCTTTTATTTCCCTTTCTGTTCCCCTCAATTGACTCTTCTTTTGCTCCACCTCTCTGTCGAACCTACCTGTAGAGCATGGCTCCTTCCTGCAAACCAGCCCCTCTGCCCATCTCGCTGCCTTCTCATGCCTGTAGCCCAGGGAGAGTATCCTAACTGGTCTCCCAGCTCCCCTCTGCCTTCTGCAACCCACTCTGGACTCTGGAGCCCACGTGCTCGTGTGCAGACGTTCACACAGGGAACTTCCCTGCTTAAAACTGGTTAGTGGCTTTCTGTAACATTTTGAATAAAACCCACACTATTTCCTGTGGGCTCCGTGGTCTGGCTTTTGCCTTCCTCCTCCAGCATTCCTTCTGCCCGTCTCCCCCTCATTCCCGCCGCTCTAGCCACCCTAGCTGCAGGCAGGTTTCTGAACCTGCTCAGTCCCTTCCCACTCCGGTGCTCCTGCATGGCTGTCTCCCAGGCTGGCGGCTTCCCCAGCCCTTCACATGACCGGCTCCTTCTCAGCTTTCCGTCCCCACCTTAAAGATCAGGTTCCAAGTGCGCTCTCCTGCGGTTCCATCATCAAAGCAGCCTCTCTCTTCTCTCTATTACACATCCTGTTTATTTCCTCTTAGATGTGATCACACTCTATATTATCTTGCTTGTTTATTTTATTCTCTGTCATCTGTCTCACTCCCTCGGGTTTCAGTGCAGGAAGGGGAAGCTGCTGGAGGTAGTTTCAATCAGAAGGGTTTAAGAAGGGAAATGGGTGTTTACAAAAGGCATGGAGAGGCTGAAGGAGTGGTTCTAGGCTGGGCCTCCAGGAATGACCCTCAGTCCCATTCAGAACTGACCCGCTAGGGGAGGTGCTTGTGTTCTGTGGCTGATAATTCTAGAACTGAGAGTTCACAGCACTTTGCAGGAGGTGTGATTCCGGATTCAGAGATGCGGAAGCTTCTGCAGCCGCTGTCTTGTGTATGCAGTTCTGGAGAGTGGATGCTGGGGTGCTGCTGTTGAAACAACCCTAGTTGCCTCAGCCTTGCTTGACAGTGAGAAAAGTCAGAAAGGGGCCAGTAAACGGCTTCAGCCTTTTGGGTCTTGCATGAGGTATATGTTAAAGGGTGTAACCTTCTTCTCATCCAGAGTCAACTCACTTCCTCCAGCCACAAATCTGTTAGGCTCACAGGAGCTCCTGTCTTTGTGAATTATACTGAAGTTCCTCACATTTCTGTTGTGACTGAACAAAACTGTGTTACATCTGGCTTGTTTTGCTGTCGCTAGCTGTTTCTCTGCTTCTTAATGTTGGCAGTTCCTTTCCCCCCCCCACTACATTCTCACTTTAATAAAGTCGATTTTGTAATGCACATTGGTGGGTGAAGTATGTAAGTCAGTGGCTACATGCCTTAGTTTTCATTAGGAGAATCAGAAAAATAATTGAGTCTTCTTCCTACAGTTTAGATATGCCTTAACCTTGTAAGATTCCTTGGCAAACAGAATCCTCATAATAAGCAAGTTCTATTATTAGAATTTGCTCATGGACGGTAAATGGTGAGAAATTGAAGTTTCCCAGGCCAAATTTGCGACAATTCGAGAATGAAAACAATTGAGGACAGTAATGTATTATAGACCATTTTTAAACATAGGAATCCTTGAAATCCATATTGATGATCACTAGATAGATACATAGGGGAGACTGGAGGGCTTTTACTTGCGGGAGAACGTCAGAGGCTGACTGGTCAGGTGGAGGGAGGGCTGGAGTTGGGAAATCAGTGTTCACCCCTCATAGTCCAGATTGCGTCAGGCAGCCATCCTCAGAGGCCCTGAATCTAGGGGCAAATTTGTTTGAGGAGCATGACATTTACCTGGCCTTACACGATCTCAGTTACTTACATGATTCCTTAATTACTTGCAAGACGAAAATAGTAACTATGGAGTGGAGACATTGGACAACACTTGGACCAGGCAATCAGAATGAACATCACCAGTGGGGGGAACATCTCTGCCTCCAGACATGAAGGACCGGACAAGGACACAGTGTCCCTTTGGTGGTAGTCTAACCTGAATGTAATCATGAGGAACCAACAGAGACGCTTTGAATAAGGAAGGTTCTATTTTTTTTTTTAAAGGAGAAGAGGGCTATACTCACCAAAAAATGTCAGTGTCTCGAAAGACAAAGGCTGTGAAAACGTCCCAGATCAAAGGAGGCCAAGGAGATGTGACAGCTAAATGCAGTGTTTGACCTGAGACTAGCTCCTGCTGGGTTAATAGACACGATTGGAATATGGACAGTAGTTTAAAGCAGTTAAATTTACTGAAGTGGTTGTATGAGAGAATATCCTTACTTTTAGGGAATATATGCTGAAATATTTAGAGATAAAGGCCCACAAGACATGTAATTTACGCTCCAGTGCTTCAGGGAAAAAGAAATCCGTTTGCTAGCTAGAGAAGGAAAGAGGAAGCGAGAAGGGGAGGGGAGAGCAGATGATAACGCAAATGTGCCAAATGTTAACAGTAGATGGATCTGGAGAAATGACACATTGGTGTTCTTTGTCCAGTTCTTATTCTGGTAACTTCTCTGTAAGTTTGAAATTATTTCTAAATGAAAAAAATTAAAACAATATATATGTTTTTATTGATTTTTTTTTTTTTTTTTTAGGGAGAGGAAGGGAGAGAGAGATAGGAACTTTGATGTGAGAGAGATACATCAATTGGCTGCCTCCTGCACACTCCCTGCTGGGGGTTGAGCCCGAAACCCAGGCATGTGCCCTGACCAGGAATCGAACCAGGGCCTCTCAGTCCGTGGGTGAATGCTCAATCCACTGAGCCACACTGGCTGGGCTAAATAAAAAGATTTTAAAAATATCTTACTACTAGAGACTGAAAATGCTCTTCACTTACACCAGGGCATGGAAAGCTTTGGGTTCTAAAGTAAATTTAGTTGAAATGTCACCATCCTTACTGCGCTTGAGGTTTGTTGGATCTGCTTTTCTTGAGTGGTACATTAAGCCTTTCATATTGTTCAAATTGTTCATTCTCTTTTTACATTAAACAAATAATACATAAAAGCATTATTGTAGTAAAAGATTTAAATCATTCAGAAGCCAAACGTGACCCTTTTCTTTACTATTTCCCATCTCTTCCTCCTCAGAAGAAATCAGCATTGATTTTTTTATTAATGTAAATGGATTCTCAGACCTTTCGTAGGACTAGGTTTTCCATTTAACATATCTTACAGGTGTTTTCATTACTTGCTTTATTCTTTTTATAATGACTGAAGATAACTGGGTAATGCAGTTGTACAATAATGTATTGAACTACTTCCCTATTGAAGATCATTTGTGTAGTTCTGATTTTTTTACCCAATACAATACGTACTATAATAGATGGATCTGTTGGCAGCGATGAGGAAGGCACCGGGTGTTAGACCAGTGGGGTCAGACTAGACCTGGGTTCAGTCTGGGTTCGGGAAAGAATTCAGAGGCAAGACTCAAAGTATAAGAGAACACTTATTTAGGAAATCACAGAGGTGGAAGTAATTCGTGGAAGAAATGGGCTTAGGAAACAAGTTACAGAGGCAAAGGAAGGGCCCTTGGAGCTTAGAAGCCAGGAAGATAAGGGTGATGTGCTTGTGACTACAGGGAGGGTGAGGAGGAGGGAAGGCGTGCTCCTGGGAGGGACAGCTCACTGGGCCCTCTGTCCTAAAGGTATTAAGGGTGGAGAGTTTAGGTCTGGATCTCAAGAGAAGAGTCATCAGCTTTGTAGGTGTGTCCTTTCAGGGTCGTTGTCCCCACTGATTGACCGGGCAGTGCTAGGACAGGCTGTTATCCACTGCAGCTGTGGTGCCGTTTGGTTTTGCTGCCCTTTTGGGAACTAACGCCTAGATGTTAAGGGTCAAGGGGTCAAACCGAATGACCAGCAGTATGCTAGGGGAGGAAAGGTCACCCTGGGGATGGCTTTCCACCCTGGTGCCCTTCTGTACCTGGCCCATCGTCCCTGCTCTGCTCATGTCTACCTGCTCACCACAGAAGTGAGCTGAAGCAGAAATGGATTCAGGAAACAAGTTCGCCTTTTACCGGGTCTACAAGGTGGTCCTGGGTGGGCTTCTCTGGAATCCTGCCACAAAATCTGTGCCACGGCACCATGATGTTGGCTGCAACAAGAATGGCTCCGGGTATTACACCAGTGGGGTCGGACCAGACCTGGGTTCAGCAACTTCAGTTCTTGAGTTCTGGCTAGGAAAGAACTTAGAGCCAAGACTCAAACTATAGGAAAATCATAGAGGTAGAAGATGTGGTTCATAGAAGGAATGGGCTTAGGAAACAAGTTATAGAGGCAAAGGAAGGGCCTTTGGAGCTTAGAAGTGAGGAAGGTCAAGGTGATGTGCCTGGGGGGATGGGAAGGGGGATGAAAAGGTGAGGGCATGCTCTTCCATCCTGGGTCCTCTGTTCTAAGGATTTTAAGGGTGGAAATTTTAGGGGAGTTCCCAGGGTAAGATCTCAATAGAATATTCATCAGCTTTCTAGGTGTGTCCTTTCAGAATCAGGGTCTTCATTGATGGATTGGTCGGAAGTGCAGGGGTGTCATTATCCAATGCAGCTGGTCCAGATGTCACTGTGGAATGAAGTTGCTTGTCTTGTTTTGCTGCTTTTCTGGGCCTGGAGCCGAAATAAAACTGAGGCCTAGATGTTATCTCTAGGGAGGAAAGGTCACCCTGGGGACCAGGCCCCATCCTACAATTGTTCTTTGCTAGGTCCCTTCTGTATCTGACCCATGGTCCTTGCTCTGCTCATGTCTGTCTACTGCCTACCACAGATCCTTGTATAAATATTTACTAGTATAGGATCCCAGAAGTAGTATTGCTATGTAAATGTATAACCATATAGATTTTTATAGATATTGCCAGAGTGGCTTCTTTATTTTTTTATTAATTAATTAATTAATTAATTAATTAATTATTTTTTTAATCCTCACCCGAGGACATTTTTCCATCCTTTGTACAGATAGAGTAGGAGGGAGAGAGAGGAAGAGAGAGATAGGGAAACATCGATGTGAAAGGGACACATCAAGTGGTTGCCACCCGCACGACCAACCAGGGCCGGGGACAAACTGCAACCAAGGCACATGCCCTTAGTGGGAACCGAACCCGGGTCTCTCCGGACCTCAGGCGGACGCTCTAACCGCTGAGCCAAACCAGCCAGGGCTAATTAATTAATTTTTATTACAGATGTTTCTCCTTTTTCCCCCACTGACTCCCCCCCTCCCCCCTTGCCCTGTCCCCAGCTTTGTTGTCTATGTCCATTGTTCATGCATACATGCATATATGTTCTGTGGTTTATCTCTCCCCCACCACCCCCTTTTCTGGGGATTGTCAGTCTGTACCCCACTTCCACGTCTCTGGGACTACCCCATTCCTCAGACTGTTATGTTCATTATATTCCACAAATAAGTGAGATCATATGATACTTGTCTTTCTCTGTTTGGCTTGTTTTGCTTAAGATAATACTTTCCAGGTCCCTCCATGTCGTCTCAAAGGATAAGAGATCTTTCTTACAGCTGCATAGTACTCCATTGTGTATATGTACCACTGCTTTTTTATCTATTCATCTACTGATGGACATTTGGGCTGTTTCCAGATCTTAGCTATTGTAAATAGTGCTGCTATGAACATGGGGGTACATAGATTCTTTCTAATTGGTGTTTCAGGCTTCTTAGGGTACATTCCTAGAAGCGGGATCACTGGGTCAAATGGAAGTTCAATTTTTAATTTTTTGAGGTAACACCATATTGTTTTCCATAGTGGCTGCACCAGTCTACATTCCCACCAGCAGTGTACTAGAGTCCCCTTTTCTCCACACCCTCGCCAACACTTGTTTGATGATTTGTTGATGGTGGCCATTCTGACAGGTGTGAGGTGATACCTCATTGTTGTTTTAATTTGCATCTCTCTGATGATTAGTGATGTTGAGCATTTCTTCATATGACTCTTAGCCATTTGTATGTCCTATTTGGAGAGGTATCTATTTAGTTCCTCTGCCTATTTTTTAATTGGGGTCTTTGTTTTCCTTTTGTTGAGTTGTATGAGCACTCTACATATATTGGAAATTAACCCCTTATCTGATATATCATTGGCAATTATGCTCTCCCATACACAGACTGACTTCTAAATGGACTAGGCAACAGTATATGTTTACTTTCCAGCATCTCTGCCAACTATGGATATTATTAGTCTTGTAAATTTTTGCCAATCCCCATGGACAAAATAATACCACTTAAAAAAAAAAACTTAAGAAAGTTTTTATTTATTTATTTAAAACATTTTATTTATTGATTTTTAATTTTTTAATTTTTTTTATTTTTTATCCTCACCCGAGGACATTTTTCCATTTTTTGTTCGGATAGAGTGAGAAGGAGAGAGAGGAAGAGAGAGAGAGAAACATCGATGTGAAAGGGACACATCGAGTGGCTGCCACCCGCACAACCAACCAGGGCCGGGGACAAACTGCAACCGAGGTACGTGCCCTTAGCGGGAACCGAACTCGGGTCTCTCTGGACCGCAGGCCGACACTCTAACCGCTGAGCCAAACCGGCCAGGGCGATTTTTTATTTTTTAGAGAGACAGAAACATCAATGTGAGAGAGATACATGGATTGGCTGCCTCTTGCACGCCCCCTACTGGGGATGGAGCCTGCAGCCCGGGCACGTGCTCTGAATGGGCTACACTGGCCGGGCAAAAAACAACACTTTTTTCTTTTATCCTCACCTGAGGACATTTATTGCATTTATCATCAGATAGAGGGGGAGGGAGAGAGGGAGGAAGAGAGAGAGAGAAACATTGATGTGAAAGAGACACATCGAGTGGTTGCCCGGGGAGCCCTTAGGGGGAACCGAACCTGGGACTCTCTGGTCCGTGGGCTGATGCTCTAACCTCTGAGCCAAACCGGCCAGGGCAAAACAACACTTTGTAAGTGTACTTTTTAAGTAAGCTGGCTGTTGGATTTCTTCTCTGGTGCACTGTCTCTTTACACCCTTTATCTGTTGTTCTTTTTGGTTGTTTACCTATTATAATCCTGTAGAGTTCTTTATATACTATGGATAATATATTTTTTTGCCTGTTTAAGGTGCATTAGTGCATTTCTGCATCTATTCATTTGTTATTTATTCATTTTTCAGGTAGCATTTTGATACAGCGGCCGTGTGTAGGCACTGTGTTTGGTGCTCATGGATATACCTCCTACAACCTGTGACCTGGACAGAAGACAGTTATTAAATAAATAACACACACCTAATTTGTAATTATGATAGAGACATATGATGTGAAGAGAAGTTAGTGTCACTATGGCTCTTTCTCAGATTGATCGAGTTCATTTTGTCAAATAGCTCAGTTTGTTGAATTTACAAAATTTGTTTCTCAAAGTCACTTTTAAAGATTTTACTGAGAATGAATATAAATCACAAATTCTGAAGTTGAACTCTGTTGGTTCAAATACTGATTCTGCACTTAGATGTTTTGTGATTTTGGCCAAGTTACCTAACCTCTCAGTGTCCCAGTTTCACTGTTTGTAAACTGGGGATCATACTAAGCCTCTTCAGGGAGTTGGTGGGAAGAGCAAATGACTTGCTATATGTAAAAGTGCATAGAATAGTACCTGGCACATAGGAGTACTGTGTAAGTGTTAGCCATCAGTATGATATCAGCATCCAGAGTTTTAATACTTCATATGTAAGTTTTTTATTTATTTTTTCCCAAATTCTTTTAAAAGTCAACTTTATCAGGGCTTAGTTTGCATGCAATAAAGTACACCCATGTAAAGTGTACAGGTTGTTTCATAAATGTGTACCCCCATTTAACCACCACTGTAATCAAGATGTTGAGCATGCCCATCAGTCCCCACAGTGCCCCCATCACCCTCTGCTGTCACTTCATATTCTTTTTAACGCACTTGTCCTGCCAAATTTTAGTATTCGTCCTTGAGCATGTTTAGAACTTTAAATTCATTTTTTAAATTTTCTTCATGTAGAATGTTTATTAAGTTTGAAATACTAATTAAATGATTTAGTATACTAAGCCCTTCTGGCAGCCTCGTTTTTACTGTTAGTTTTGAATGTTTCCCTATTTAATTTGCTTTTTTGTTAGAAACCAAATGTCAGCATTTCACTAATAGGATTGATTCAGTTACTTTGTCTTGTAAGGTTTATTCCTCTCTATAATACAAATGTATAGATAGACATTTAGCCTCTTGCTGAATTTTTTGCTGTTAGCGGAGAATGTTGGTGGGAGCAGAGGAAAATTAATGTTGACAGAAATGAATATATCCAGATTTTAGCTTCTTTTCTTTTCAGATTGCTGCCAAAGAATAGGTACAGTTCTCAGCCTCTCTGCTTTGCTAGCACCGATCATTCCCATGAGGGGAGATGCGCGGGGAGGGAAAGTACTATCTGAGTGGTCCAGTATTTGGACATAGAACTTTCCCCTGAAGTCATATCAATGAAAGTAATAATTTTAGTGAGAGCTGACATTATCAAGTCCTTACAGTGGACCAGACACTATGGCAAACCCCACATACATCTCATTTAATTCTTTGAACTCCACAAGTTTGGTATTACTGTTATCCTTATTTTACAGTAACGAATATGAACCCTAGAAAAGCTAAGTGACTTGCCCAAGGACACGCATAGTTATGTGATGGAGCTGATGGTGGTACCTACACTCATTGTTCTTAGCATTATTTCACCTTTTTTTCTTTCTATCCTCACCCGAGGACATTTTTTCATTTTTTGTTTAGATAGAGTAGGAGGGACAGAGAGAGAGAGAAACATCGATGTGAAAGGGACACATCGAGTGGTTGCCACCCTCACGACCCAACCAGGGCTGGGGACAAACTGCTACTAAGGTACGCGCCCTTAGCGGGAACCGAACCCCGGGTCTCTCTGGACCACAGGCCGCCGCTCTAACCGCTGAGCCAAACCAGCCAGGGCTATTTCACCTTTCAATTTAAAGATTGAGGGCTACTTTTCTTTTAAAATAAATAAATAATTTCTATTTATAGATTATTCACATCTGTTTCTCACTCTATTCTGAAAACATGCATTCAGTCAGGGAAGAAAATGCAGTGTTTTACCCATTCGTGCGGAGGCAGGCAGTTTCTCTGTAAAAGGACAGTGGCAGCCACTCAGTTCTGCAGTGTCACTGGAGAGCGGCCGTGGACAATATTGAAGTATCGAGCGTGACAGTGCTCCAGTCAAACTGCATCTGTGGGAACAGGCAGCAGGCTGGATCTGGCCATGGACTGTAGTTTGCTGACCTCTGTGGTGTGGGCTAATCTGCTTGGGGACACCAGGACGTGTCAGCCAGGGAGGCAGATCCTTTAGTGCCAAGTGGTGTGCCCTGCGTACTACCCAGCCTTCTCCAGGCTCAGCACGAAGTGCTCACCTGTGCCTTTAGGAGAGTCAAGGCCCAAAAGTAAATGATCATTACGAAGGCTTTGTACGCCATGCTTTGTTCTATGTGCTTTTCACATGTGTCATTTAATACGTGTTCATGCCTCTGAGATGGGAAACTGAGGCACAAAGAAGGAAAATAGCCCAAGGTCACAAATGTAGTGAGTCACCGTGATACTGGGATTTGATCCCAGGCTGGCTGATTCTGTGCATGTGCGCTCAAGTCCTCTGACCTCTCTCCTGCCCTCAGACTGGGCTTTCTCAGTTTGAGGTCGTCTTTGTGTGTAGCCTTAGGTTTCGGGAATTGCCTCTTCCACGCACTTGTATTAAGAGACAAGATTCTGTATTCTCTTTTAAGGCATTTACTTTGGAGCAGAGCTACAAAGTAAGGGAATCTGTCAATTTCCTGTGATAGCCAGAAATTATGAGTGTTGAGCATGACGATGCCAGAGGTTTCATTTTGCTCGTCCTTAGGCTGCACAGGAGCCGTTAGCCACAGAACCACTTTAATGATGACAAAAGAAATCGCTTATTAGTGTGTCAACACTGTGCTGGAGCACTGACCACATTATCTCATTTAACCTCACAAAAATGAGGTAGATTAAGTGATATTACAATTGCATAGAAAAACTGAGGTTCATCAGTGGGATGTAGATAAGTTGATTGAATCTTTATGAGTCTTAGTTTCTTTATTTGGACATAACAGTAGTCTTATCTCCTAGCATCATTATGAAGATTAAATGAGTTAATGAATATAAGGATTAGAGCAGTTTTTGGCACTCCATTGTGTTACCTCTTTTTATTGTTGTTGTTATTATTATTATCAGAACACAGTAGTATTAGTAAGAGTAGAGATGAAATGCTCACTTTTTATGATTGTGAATCATAAATAAACATTCAACATAGTGTCTGGGTATTAATAAATGGAGTTTATGGTTATTTATTCCTAGGAAGAAGCTCTAAGCTTTGTTTATTTTAATTTTAAAATACTTTCACTAGTGATGGTTTTAAAATTATACAGTTGAAAACAGTCTCTTGGTTCTGTTTGTTGCTGTTTGTTTGTTTTGTGTAAAACGATTCTCCTGTAGAAATGGTATGCCCTGACCATTCCTCTGTGAACTACAGATTAGGTGGGTTGGCGCTAGAGGGCAGGAGTGCTGGGCATAGTACGTGATTGCCAAGGGTCATTTCACAACCATAAAAATAGTAACAGAAGAATATGTACAGGGGAGTAAAATAACTTGCTCATTTATATTAAACAAATCCAACAGTACACAAATGTAAAAATCTTGTTCTGCATATGTATTCTTTATTACATGCCAGATATCACTGTGTACGTTTTATGTTTGTACATACCCATTCCTCCATGCGGTTATATCCAAAACCGTTCATAAATTGTTATATTAACAATTTAAAGTATTTGTCCAATGTTAATTTTGACTGTATATTTTCCTTTTAAGTATTGACCTCAGAACTTAACCCCTGCCTTAAGCCGAAACTCAACTCCATCTTTATAATGAAATGCAGGAAGGGACATTTTCCCCTCCTTCATAGAGTTAACCATTCCATTTTGCTTACCCCACAAATCTACGTGTTAGTGGAAACGAAAGCAAAGCTGTCTACCTTTCGTTATTGTTTTTTGTGACAGTGACATCTGGTGGCTCCTTTTTAATTCTCATGGTTCCTCTGTGCTTGGCTAGAAGTGTGGAAATTCCAAAGAATCGTTTTGTGAACAGCTTTGCTTGGTACTTACACTATCGAGGAGCAAGTTAGTACCACTGATACGGCCCCGAAAAGTTCAGCAGTCCACGCAGTCCCTCTGAGTGCCAGCCTTTTGGAGGGTGATGGACAGACGGCTTCTTCACTGGGGAGGATTTCTGTTTAATTCAGAGAATTTAGGATTTTGAGTAAGGGATGGTATCTATGCCAACCCGTCTGCTTTACTTATAAGGAGGCTGCAGCCCCTAGCCATTGGATGTATTGATCAAGGTCACATTGTGTTTGCTGAGGTTACTTTGCTCCCCATTGAGCTCAGGACCTGGGCTCTCTGTCCGTAAGTTATGTTTATTATGCTGGGTAACCCACTGAGTAAGAAGGGTCTGGGCATTAAAGAATAAGAGGTAAAGGCATTTTAAGATGGAAGTAAAGGCAGTCAACATTTTTGACTATCTATTTGCTATAAATATTCCCACATTTGGCCTCATTTCTCTCTTGCAAAAGGACATGCAGAATCTTTGGTGTGAAAAGGAGTTGTTGAGGAAGTATAGTTGGAGATCCTGGCTCCATAAGTCCACTGATTCATCCCACATCTGAGAATTTAATATCCTATGGAATAGTATTTATTGAGCCTGTTTTGATTCAAACCTGTTATATGTATTATCTCAGTAGCATCCGTATAAAAATCCAGGAGGTGGTTGAAATCCTCATTCTACACATCTGGAAGTGGAGGATGGAAAGGGTGAGTCCCGCCCAGTGTCAGGGGTAGACCTAAGATTCAGACCAAGAAAGGTCTAAATAAAACGTTCAGTCCTAAATATGTTTCCTATTGTATTGTGTTGGTCATGTACTACATTACTACTGTAATGTTTGAGTAAATCATTGAATTAAACCTAACTCATCAACATGTAATTGTCGCTTAGTAAAAATGTGCTCAATTTATGCACTCGAAGTGATCCTCTCCAGGGAAATGACTGTTCCCCTGTATACCTAATTTTCACTGTCCGATCTGTGATTTTTGGTAAATATGAAGCTTTGAGGAAAAAAACCAAACAGACATAATTTATGGGGAAATATTAGAGCACCTTCCTTGATAAGAACAGCTAACAAACCATACTAAAGCTATGCTTGGAGAATGTGTCAAATTCTTTTCAATCTCAAGTGATGAATGTTTAAAATACAATATTCTAAGGCATAAATTTTTCTTCTGGTAGCTGATTTTATGGTTTGTAGTTTATTTATTTATTTGATATTTTGTTCAGATAGAGTGGGAGGGACAGAGAGAGAGAGAGAAACATTGACCTGAAAGGAACATCGAGTGGTTGCCACCCACACGACCCAACCAGGGCCAGGGACAAACTGCAGCCGAGGTACGTGCCCTTAGCGGGAACTGAACCCGGGTCTCTCTGGACCGCAGGCCAACGCTCTAACCGCTGAGCCAAACCGGCCAGGGCGTGGTTTGTAGTTTTAAAAATTAAAAAACTCTGTATTTGAGTAATGTCTGAAAACCTTCAGTTTTTTTACTAAGTGTAATCCAAAAAAAAAGATCAGATTTCACAAATATTCTGGGCAGGTTCAGAAGATGAACTCTGTCATGTTCTTTTTTTTTCCTGTCTGCAGCATTTGAGAATTTATGCCCACAACCTGATCTTTCTAACGATCAGGGAAGATCACATTTTTTCCCCTGCAAGGGCCATGTGGGGACTTGAGGTGTGAGTAGTCTCTAGTGTATGGACCCCAATTGCTTTCCTTCCCCTTGGTTAAGGGCTCTGTGGGTCAGTTAAGGTTTCACAGAGAATGTGTGTTGATGTTAATCCTTTGAGGGAGGGTATGTATGACTGGTGTTTGCACTCTGCAGACCCAGTAAAGAGGGTGCTGAGGCTGTTTTACATTTGTCCTCAGGGGGACTCAGAGCACTGACACTCCATCACACACACGAAATACTACTACTGCTACTACTACTACTACTACTGCTACTACTACTACTACTACTACTACTACTACTGAAGTAGCCTTACATATAAAATGCAACCGTGGACCACTCAGGATCCAGTTGGGGAGTTTAAATGCTCTAGAAGGCGCCCTGGCCGGTTTGGCTCAGCAGTTAGAGCGACGGCCTGCGGTCCAGAGAGACCCGGGTTCGGTTCCCGCTAAGGGCACGTACCTCGGTTGCAGTTTGTCCCCAGCCCTGGTCGGTCGTGCGGGTGGCAGCCACTCGATGTGAAAGGAACACATCGATGTTTCTCTCTCTCTCTCTGTTCCTCTCTCTCCCTCCCACTCTACCTCAACAAAAAATGGAAAAATGTCCTCGGGTGAGGATAAAGTAAAGTAAATAAATAAATAAATAAATAAATAAACAAATAAATAAATAAAATAAAAAAATAAATGCTCCAGAAGGCTATGGGCTGCTTTTTGAGCTTGACAAATAGATTGAATGGCAGAGAAATGGACGGCAGATAAGAGCCGAGTGTAAAATTTTTTCTGACAGATCAACTCGGGGCTAATATATCTTTTAAAAAAAATTGTTTGCCCAATCTGGCTTCTAAAAGGCACTTCACACGTAATAAAGATGTAGTTTAAATGAATTAATCTTGATTTAGAAAAATCAATACTTTATTGAAGTTATAATGGGGAATGATGTTGTTTAGGTTTATGTGGTTTTCATATGATTCCTTTAACTAGCAGTGAGCCCTCTCCTTTCACATTTGCAAAGATTTACAGCCGATATTTGAGGAGTCTTCCTGGTGTGTCACGATGATAATGATGAAATATAACAACTGATGACAGCCTGGTTTCCCATTTTGGATATCTTTTTAAAAAATTTATTACTATTATTATTTTTTATTAATTAATTAATTTTTCTTACAGATGTTTCTCCTTTTCCCCCCCGCAGATACCCTCCTCCCTATCCCTCCCCTTCCTCCCCACAAAGCATTGTTGTCTAGGTCCAGTGGTTACACATTCATGCATATAAGTTCTTTGGTTTATCTAACCCATCTCCCCACCCACCTCCTCCGAGGTTTGTCAGTCTGAATCATACTCCTTTCGGTCTCTAGGTCTATTTTGTCCATCAGCTTTTTTTCTTTATTATAATCCACAAATGAGGGAAATCATGTGGTTTTTGTCTTTCTCTCATTGGCTTATTTAGCTTAGCATAATACTCTCCAGGTCCCTCCATATCATCTCAAAGGATAAGAGATCTCTCTTTCTTACAGCTGCATAGTGTTCCACTGTGTATATGTACCACAGCTTTTGTATCTACTCATCTATTGATGGACACTTGAGCTGTTTCCAGATCTTCGCAATTGTAAATAGTGCTGCTATGAACATAGGGGTACATATATTCTTTCTGATTGGTGTTTCAGGCTTCTTAGGATATATTCCTAGAAGTGGGATCACTGGGTCAAATGGAAGTTCAATTTTTAATTTTTTTAGGAAATACCATATTGTTTTCAATAGTCGCTGCACCAGTCTGCATTCCCACCAGCAGTGTACTAGAGTCCCCTTTTCTCCACACCCTCGCCAGCACCTGTTGTTTGATGATTTGTTGATGGTGGCTATTCTGACAGGTGTGAGGTGATATCTCATAGTCATTTTAACTTGCATCTCTCTGATGATTAGTGACATTGAGCATTTCTTCATATGTCTCCTGGCCATTTGTATGTCCTGTTTGGACAGGTGTCTATTCAGCTCCTCTGCCATTTATTTTTTATTTTTATTTTTATTTATTTATTTTATTTTTTAATTTTATTTTTGTTACAGATGTTTCTCCTTTTTTACCCCATTGACACCTCCTCCCCATCCCCCCTGGCCCGTCCCCAGCTTTGTTGTCCATGTCCATTGGTTATGCATACATGCATATAAGTTCTGTGATTGATCTCTTCCCACCCCCCCCCACCACCTCTTCTGAAGGTTGTCAGTCTGTACCCTACTTCCATGTTTCTGGGTCTACCCTATTCCTTAGACTGTTATATTCATTATATTCCATATATAAGTGAGATCACGTGGTATTTGTCTTTTTTTGCTTGGCTTGTTTCACTTAGGATAATACTTTCCAGGTCTCTCCATGTCATCTCAAAGGATAAGAGATCGTTCTTTCTTACAGCTGCATAGTACTCCATTGTGTATATGTACCACTGCTTTTTTATCCATTCGTCTACTGATGGACACTTGGGCTGTTTCCAGATCTTAGCTATTGTAAATAGTGTTGCTATGAACATGGGGGTACATAGATTCTTTCTGACTAGTGTTTCAGGCTTCTTAGGGTATATTCCTAGAAACGGGATCACTGGGTCAAATGGAAGTTCAATTTTTAATTTTTTGAGGTAACACCATATTGTTTTCCATAGTGGCTGCACCAGTCTGCATTCCCACCAGCTGTGCACTAGAGTCTACTTTTCTCCACACCCTCGCCAACACTTGTTTGATGATTTGTTGATGGTGGCCATTCTGACAGGTGTGAGGTGATACCTCATTGTTGTATTAATTTGCATCTCTCTGATGATTAGTGATGTTGAGCATTTCTTCATATGTCTCTTCGCCATTTGTATGTCCTGTATGGAGAGGTGTCTCTTCAGTTCCTCTGTCCATTTTTTTTTTTTTTTGGCTGGCTTTTTTGTTGTTGTTGTTCTTTTTTTTTCTTTTTTAAATCTTTATTGTTGGATGTAGAATGTATTACAGATGTTCCACATTTTTCCCCTACTGACCCCCTCCTCCCCAATCCCACCCCCCTCTGCCTTTTCCCACACTATTGTCTGTGTCCATTGGTTATGCATATAAGTTCTTTGGTTTATTTCTTCCCACCCCCCAACTCCTTTCCCTTTGAGGTTTGTCAGTCTAGCAATGAATTTGTACTTCTTAATCCCTTCACCTTTTTCACCCATTCCACCAACCCCCCTCCCACCTGGCAACCAACAAAATGTTCTCTGTATCTATGAGAATGTTTCTGTTCTGCCTGTTCATTTTGTTTGTAGATTCCATTGTCGATAGATATGTATTCATTGCCATTTTGTTTGTTCATATATTTTATCTTTTTCTTCAGAAAGACCCTTCATCATTTCATATAATAACGGTTTGGTGGTGATGAACTCCTTTAACTTTTTCTTGTCTGGGAAACTCTTTATATGGCCATCAATTCTAAATGACAGCTTTACAGGATAGAGTAATCTTGGTTGTAGGTTCTTGCTTTTCATCACTCTGATTACTCTTGCCACTCCCTTCTGGCCTGCAAAGTTTCTTTTGAGAAATCAGCTGACAGCCTTATGGGAACTCCCTTGTAGGTAACTAGCTGCCTTTCTCTTGCTGCTTTTAAGATTCTGTCTTTGTCTTGAACATTTTGCATTTTGATGATGATGTGTCTTGGTGTGGGCCTCTTGGGGTTCATCTTGTTTGAGACTCTCTGTGCTTCCTGGACTTGTATGTCTGTTTCCTTCACCAAGTTAGGTAAGTTTTCTGCCATTATTGTTTCAAACAGGTTTTCGATTTCTTGTTCTCTCTCTTCTCCCTCTGGCACCACCAAGATGCGAATGTTGGCACGCTTGAAGTTGTCCCAGAGGCTCCTTACACTATCCTCATTTTTTTGGATTCCTTTTTCTTTTTGCTGTTCTGATTGGGCGTTTTTTGCTTCCTTATATTCCAAATCAATGGTTTGCTTTTTGGATTTACGTACTCTACTATTGAATCTTTGTAAATTATTCTTTATTTTAGTTAAAGCCTCCTTCGTTTCTAACTGTGCATCCATGATTTCTGACTGGTCCTTTTCTATGCTCTTGAGGCCCTAAGTCCACTGAGGTTCTCACTGAGTTCATTGAGCATCCTTACAAGCAGTATTTTGAACTCAGCTTCTGTTAGGTTGCTTATTTCCATTTCGCTTAGTTCTTTTATTGGGGTTTTGTTCTGTTCTTTCATTTGGGACCTGTTTCTTTGTCTCCTCATTTTGGCTGCCTCCCTGTGTTTGTTTCAGTGTATTACTTAACGAGCAGTATGGGGCTCGCTGAGACCAGATGCTGCTCGTTTGGAAGAATTTAGGAAAAACCTGAAGCAGGATCCAAGACAGGCCAATCCTATGGTTAAGCCACTGGCAACAGCTTGAGTGGGCCTGAAAGTTGGGTGGGGCGGGGCTTCAGGGAGTCCCCAGGGCGGGGCTACCAGTGTGAGCCAGGTTGCTGGAGTCCCAGATATGGAGAATGTCTGCCGCCCCAGGGAAGGGCTCACCAAAGGAACAAAGGCCTCTGACAGCACGTTTGTCTTGGAGAAAGCCCCCTCTCCAGCACTCGCTCCAGTGCCAAACAGCTCAGTTCTTCCCTGTATGTCTCCGGCTCCCCTCGAGCTGCCTCCCCTCCAAGCTCAGAGGGAGAGAGTCCGATAAGCCCGTGCGCGGGCCCTTTAAGGAGCTGCCTGGGGCTCCAGCCGCATCAGCCTCCCTGAGCCTCAGTTCCCGCTGGTTTTTCCAGCCAGAAGTTATGGGGATTCTCTTCCTGGCACTGGAACCCTGAGCGGGGCACCTGGTGTGGGACGGGGACCCCTCAGTCCTCAGGGAGGACCTTCCCAGCCGGGGTGTCCTCCTGATTTTATCCACCACATGTGCGGGTGGGACCAGCGTGTCTGCCTCCGCCCCTCCTACCAGTTTGGATGTGGCTGCTGCTTTAATTCCGTAGTTGTAGGACTTCCATTCAGCTTGATTTCAGGCTGTTTTGAATGTTGGTTGTTCTGTAGTTTAGTTGTAACTTTGATGTGGTTGTGGGAGGACACGATACCACGTTTACCTCCTCTGTCCATATTTTAATTGGGTTCTTTGTCTTCTTTTTGCTGAGTTGTATGAGTACTCCATATATTTTAGAAATTAATCCCTTATCTGATGTATCGTTGGCAATTATGTTCTCCCATACAGTGGGTTCCTTTTCCATTTTGATGGTTGTTTCTTTTGTTGTGCAGAAGCTTTTTAGTTTGAAGTAGTCCCATGTATGAATTTTTTCCTTTGTTTCTGTTGCCTTAGGCGTTGTATCAGTGAAAATTTTGCTGCATGTGATGTCTGAAATTTTGCTGGCTACATTTTCTTCTAGGATTTTAATGGATTCACAAGCCACATTTAAGTCTTTTGTCCATTTTGAGTTTATTCTTGTGTATAGTGTAAGTTGGTGGTCTAGTTTCATTTTTTTGCATGTAGCTGTTCAATTTTTCCAACACCATTTTTTAAAGAGACTGTCTTTACTCCATTGTATGCTCTTGCCACCTTTGTCAAATATTAATTGAGTATAATATCTTGGATCAACTTCTGGGTTCTCTGTTCTGTTCCATTGATCTATATGCCTGTTCTTGTGCCCCTACCAGGCTGTTTTGATTACAGTGGCCTCTGTAGTGTAACCTGATATCTGGTATTGTGATCCTACCTACTTTGTTCTTCTTTTTCAAGATTGCTGTTGCTATTCAGGGTCATTTTTGGTTCTATATGAACTTTTGAAGTTTTTGTTCTAGTTCTGTGAAATATGTCATTGGTATTTTAATGGGGATTGCATTGAATCTATAGATTCCTTTGGGTTATGGACATTTTAATGATGTCAGTCCGTCTAATTCATGAACAAGGTATATGCTTCTACTGTTTTTTTATCTTCCTCTATTACTTTTTTCAATGTCTTGTAGTTTTTAAAAATAGGTCCTTTATGTCTTTGGTTAAGTTTATTCCTAGGTATCTTAATTTTTTTGCTGCATTGGTAAATGGGATTTTTTTTTTAGTTTCTCTTTCTGTGAGTTCATTATTGGTGTATAAGAATGCTGCTGACTTCTTGATGTTAAATTTGTATCCTGCTACTTTGCCAAATTCATTTATCAGCTCCAGTAGATTTTTCATGGAGTCTTTAGAGTTTTCTATGTACAATATCATGTCATCTGCAAATAATGAGTTTCACTTTCTCCTTTCCGATTTGGATCTGTTTATTTTTTCTTCGTGTCTAATTGCTGTGATGAAGAGTTTCAGTACTATGTTAAATAAGAGTGGGAAAATTGGACGTCCCTGTCTTGTTCCTGTTCTTAAGGGAAATGCTTTTAGTTTTTGCCCATTGAGTATGATGTTGGCTGTAGGTCTTTCATATATGGCCTTTATTATGTCGATCGTATGATCCCTCTATTCCCACATTGCTGAACATTTTTATCAGAAATGGGTGCTGGACTTTGTCAAATACTTTTTCAGCATCTATTGAGATGATCATTTGTTGTTGTTTTTAAAATTTTTTTTTCTTTATTGATTTTAGAGAGAGAGAAAGAGAAGAAGGGATAGGGAGAAAGAGATAGAAGCATCTATGAGAGAGAATATAAATTGGTTGCCTCCTGCATGACTTCTACTAGGGATTGGGCCCACAACTTGGGCACGTGCCCTGACTAGGAATCAAACCAGTGACCTCTTTGTGCATGGGTCTATGTTCAACTACTAAGTCATACCAGCCGGGTGATTCTATGGTTTTTATCTTTCATTTTATTTATGTGGTGTATCATATTTATTGATTTGCGAATATTGTACTAGCTTTGCATCCCTGGGATAAATCCCACTTGGTCATGGTGAATAATTCTTTTAATGTATTGCTGGATCCGATTTGCTAATAATTTGTTAAAGATTTTGGAATCTATGTTTGTCAGGGATATTGGCCTATAGTTTTCTTTCTTTATAGTGTCTATATCTGGTTTTGGAAGTAGAATAATGTTGGCCTCATAAAATGAATTTGGAAATCTTCCTTCTTGGAATTTTGGAATAGTTTGAGGAGAATGGGTATTACTTCTTTTTTGAATGTTCGGTAAAAGTCCTCTGTGAAGCCATCTGGGCCTGGGATTTTGTTTGCTTGGAGATTCTTGCTTATATCTTCAATTTCCTTTGTTGTTATTGGTCTGTTCAAGTCTATCTCTTCCTAGTTCAGTTTTGGGAAAATATATGTTTCTAGAAATTTGTCCATTTCACCTAGATTGTCCAATTTGTTGGCGTATAATTGTTCATAGTATTTGTTAATGATCCTTTATATTTCTGTCGTGTCGGTTGTTACTTATCTTTCATTTCTGATTTTGTTTATTTGGGTCCTCTCTCTTTGTTTCTTGGTGAGTCTAGCAAAGGGTCCATCAATCTTGTTTATCTTTTCAAAGAACCAGCTCTATGTTTCATTGATCTTTTGAATTGTTTTTCAGTCTCCATGTCGTTTATTTCTGCTCTGATCTTTACTATTTCTTTTCTTCTACTTGTCTGGTGTTTTCTTTTTGTTTGCTTTCTAATTCTTTAAGTTGTGAGGTTAGATAGTCTATTAGAAATTTTTCTTGTTTCCTGAAAAAGGCTTGTAGTGCTATAAGCTTCCCTCTCAGGACTGCTTTCGCCATGTCCCATAGATTTTGTGTTGTTGTGTGTTCATTTTCATTGGTTTCCAGGAAGTTTATAAGTTCTTCCTTGATCTCCTTGGTAACCCATTTGTTGTTTAATAACATGCTATTTAGCCCTGGCCGGTTTGGCTCAGTGGTTAGAGTTGACCTGCAGACCAGAAAGTCCCGGGTTTGGTTCCTGCTAAAGGCATGTACCTCAGTTGCAGTTAGTCTCCGGCTCCGGATAGGGTCGTGTGGGTGGCAACCACTCGGTGTGTCTCTCTCACATTGATGTTTCTCTCTCTCTCTTCTTCCCTCTGTCCCTTGCACTCTGTCTTAGGATAAATGCAAACAAACAAACAAATAAACAAACAAAAATAAAATGCTATTTAGCCTTCATGTGTTTAAATGTTTTTGTTGTAACTGATTTCTAGTTTCATGCCATTGTGATCTGAGAACATGCTTGATACGATTTCAATCTTCTTGAACTTGTAGAGACTTAGTTTCTGTCCTAACATGTGGTCTATCTTTGAGAATGTCTTATGTGCACTTGAGAAGAGTGTGAATTCTGCAGTTTTGGGGTGTAATTCTCTGTAGATTTCTATTAAATCCATTTGATCTAGTGCATCATTTAGAGTCTCTGTATCCTTGTTAATTTTTTGTCCAGAGGATCTATCCAATGATGTCAGTGGGGTGTTGAAGTCCCCTGCTATGATTGTATTGCTGTCGAATTCTCCTTTGAAGTCCTCCAGAAGTTTTTAAATATATTGTGGTGCTCCTATGTTGGGTGCATATATGTTTACCAAGGTTATATCTTCCTGTTGGTTAGATCCTATAAATCCTTTTAATATTATGTTGTGGCCTTCTTTGTCTCTCAGTACTGCCTTCATTTTGAAGTCTATTTTATCAGATGTGAGTATTGTTACGCCAGCTTATTTTGTCCTTTCCGTTTGCTTGGAAGATATTTTTCCATTTCTTCACTTTCAACCTATGTGAGTCTTTTGTTGTGAGGTGAGTCTCTTGTAAATGACATATATATGAGTCATGCTTTCTTATCCAATCACCACTCTGTGTCTTTTTATCAGAGCATTCAAACCATTCACATTTAAGGTGATAATTGATATGTAGTTATTTATTGCCATTTTTGTTTAGTGTGGTTTTTTCTTCTACTAATTACAGCAGTCCTTTTAACATTTCTTGCAGTGCTGGTTTGGTGCTAATATATTCCCTTAGCCATTTTTGTCTGGGAAGCTCTATATTTGACCTTCTGTTTTGAATGATAGCCTTGCTGGGTAGAGTAGTCTTGGATTCTGATTCTTGTTTTTCATTACCTTGATTACTTCATGCCATTTTCTTCTGGCCTATAGTGTTTCTGTTGAGAAGTCAGCCGATAGCCTTATGGGGTTTCTTTTATAGGTAAACTGTTGCTTATCTTGCTGCCTTTAGGATTCTCTCTTTGTCTTTAATTTTTGGCATTTTAATTACTATGTGTCTTGGTGTTCTTCTTACTTGGGCCTCTCTGTGCTTCTTGTACTTGTATGCCTTGTTCCTTTGCCAAGTTAGGGAAGTTTTCTGTCACTATTTCTTCAAATATATTCTCTAACCCTTGCTCTTTTTCTTCTTTTTCTGGAACTCCTAAGATGCGGATGTTGTTACATTTTATATCTTCTCACAGTTCTCTTAGGCTGTCTTCCTGTTTTTTAATTGTTTTTTTCTTTGGTTCTCTGATTGTGCAATTTTTTTTTTTTGGTATGTGCCCCTAGCGGGAACCGAACCTGGGACTCTCTGGTCTCTAGGCCAATGCTCAACCGCTGAGCCAAACTGGCCAGGGCGGATTGTGCAGTTTTTTTCTATCCTGTCTTCTTAATTCACTGATCTGATTCTCAGCCTTCTGTACTCCACTGGTTATTTCCTCCAATGTGTTCTTTATTTCTGGTATGTCATTCTTCATTTCGATTTGGTTGGCTTTCAGTGCTTCTATATCTTTACTTATGCTGTTGAGCTTCCTCATGATTATCATTCTGAACTCTCCCCCTGAAATCATGCTCAATTCCCTATCATTTGTTTCATTTTCTGTTGAATTATCTTGTTCTTTCATTTGGGATTTATTTCTTTGTTTCACCATTTTGGCTGTCTCAGTGGGTTTTAGAGCCTGCCAAAATTTCCCTGTGGGTGTTGGTATTCCCCTGGTTGTGGCTCTCTCTGCTGGGTTTGGATGCGTGTGGGAGGACCCACGCTAAACCCCACTATCAGGTCTTACCTTCCTGGGTAGATTTGCAAGCCCAGGAAAAGTTCAGTTATTCTCTAGCCTTTTGCCTGGAGGCTGTTAGTCTCAGTTCCTTTATGAGTCGTGGGTTGTAGTCCTTAACTAAATGTAAAAGTCCCTCAGGTGTTAAGAGGATTTCCAGTGTGTGGGGCTGCTGCTTGCTGGCTGTTAATCAGCCTCAATTTGCATTTCTCTGGCCTGGCTGTGTGGTGTTAAATTCCTGAGGGAGGGGCTGTTGCTTCTCCCCAGAGCTCTGGGAAGGGGCTCATTGAGTAAGATGGCTACTGTCCTAGGAGGGAGTGATTCAGCACAAAACTCCCATTGCTTTCCCAGTTCTCTAAGCTCCCAAGTCTCTCCACACAGTTCCAGTCCAGTCTGGCCTCCCTCTGCTGGAGCCCAAGGTGAGTGGCTGTAGCTAATTTAGTGTCCTGTCCCAGCCCTCTCTTCTGTGGACCCAGCTTGGAATTTTAACATCGAGGGAGCTGCTCACAGCTAAAACAGCTGCTGTCTATGGGCTCTCAGCCTGCCCGCTCACACATCTGCAGTTCTACCAGGCTCGATTTAATGTCCTCTTTCTGTCTGTGGTTATACAGGTCCTCTCCTGCTGCTTTTCATTGTTTTTTCCTGACAATTTGTCTTTATTTTAGTTGTAATTCTAGTTTGTTCCTGGGAGATGATCTGTGTAGCTTCCATTCACTCTGCCGACATTTTGGAGTCTCTTCCCATTTTGTATATTTTGATTCACCAGGTGTGAAGACCATGCAAAGGAGTGTTTGCAGTCTTAGGACCTCAACAGCCATTGCTCTTAATCCCTGCCCTAGTCATGGGGAAGGCTGGGGCACTCTCTTCATGTCTCATCTTCCCAACAGTGGTCCAGATGTGCCCTGGAGCTAGGTGTAGAATCTGTGACTTGTCAGAGTTCTCAGCAGCTCTAGGGTTTTTGAGCCCACGGAACCAAACACACAGCATCATTGGTCAATAGCATGGAATGTTGGGTGAAAGCTCCAGTGAGGAGGGTCTGGTGTCATGTGGGGCTGGTTCTCATTGAGATGGAAGGTGTCTACAGAGTCCCATCATACTTTGTCATCTCTTTCTAAAGAAGAGCAGTTAAATGAGGACATGGTAACATCAGCTCACAGACCCAGTGAAGTCACTCATATGAACAAGGGAGAAATAGAGAAAGAGGCAAAGGAAGAGAAGGAGGAGGAGAAGGAAGAGGAGGAGGAGGAGAAGGAAGAGGAGGAGGAGGTAAGGGGAGAGAGGAAAAGGCTCTAGAGAAGTGAGTCAACTTTTTGGATCTGTGGGACCTAGTTTTAATTTTTATTATGTTCCTTTCTACTTCCTCTTTTTTTCTTAGAGTAATATGTACCATATATTCCATTTTAAGCCACAAAGTGAATTAAAATTCTGATGGGGAGACCTGAAAAGTTTGTAAATCTATTTGGTCTCTTTGGAAATTAATACAGACTATTTAATTATTACTGTTAATAACATATTTGTCATCTTTATTCTTTTTGTATGTTTTATTTATTTTTAATTTTATTTTTATTACAGTTTACATTCAATATTATTTTGTATTAGTTTCAGGTATAAAGCATAGTGCTTAGATAATAATATGCTTTACCAAATGTACCCCTGACATTTCCAGTACCCACCTGACACCATACGTAGTTATTACGATATTATTGACTGTATTCCCTGGGCTGAACTTCACGTCTCCATGATGTCATCTTTATTCTTTGCCTCTTCCCCTTCAAGATAAAAATAATGTAAACATTTTTATCATTAGTATCTTCATTATTTAAGATTCTTAAGTTAATAAACCATTTATTCAGAACCTCCTGTCATTTAAATGCACTTTCATGCATTTTTATACACAGAATAAAACCAAGTTACCTGGACCCTGGCCTGTTTGGCTCAGCAGTTAGAGTGTCGGCCTGCGGTCCGGAGAGACCTGGGTTCGTTTCCCGCTAAGGGCACGTACCTCGGTTGCGGTTTGTCCCCAGCCCTGGTCGGTTGTGCGGGTGGCAGCCACTCGATGCGTTCCTTTCACGTCGATGTTTCTCTCTCTCTCTCTGTTCCTCTCTCTCCCTCCCACTCTACCTGGACAAAAAATGGAAGAATATCCTAGGGTGAGGATAAAAAAAAAAACAAAAACCAAGTTACCTGGTTACTGCGAAAATTGTTCAGAAAAGCTTTAATAGCTGATATAGCACCCTGTGCCCTTTCCTCACTTCTATATCTATTTCCATGAGCAAGGTCCTCCATCCATCTGGGGGCAGGCTCCCCACTCAGCAGGGAACAGGCCCTGGAGGGCTAGCCTTGCATCTGGAAGGTCCTCCAGAGAACCTTTCACCTAACAGGGTTAACCCATGTGCTAAATTGCAAAATGAAACTGGTCAAGGTAAGGAACATCTACTGCAGGACAAGGGTGGTCAGGCAGCCAGTCAGCTGACAGTTATTTGCTGAGAGTCTATAAGGTGTCAGTACTGTGCTGGGTTATAAAGTTGGTTCCAAAGAAGTATGCTAGCCCTTGACTCTAGCCAGGAAGTCAAAATAAGCTCTTGAAAAAGTCATGTACCATTTTGATGCAATGTACGATCAGGAGCCGGGTGTGGTCAGTTAAATATTTGTTGTACTGTGTGCCCAAGAGGAGTAGCTCCTCAAGGTTGTTTGGCCTCAACAGGGAAACGGGGGAGTCAAAGGCAGCTGCTGTCAAGGGAAGAACTAATCACTGAGGCTTTCCTGTGAGCAAATCCTATCATTCAGCAGCATGAGCTTTCCTGTTTTATTTTTCTTAAAGTAGAAAGACTCTGGATGCTTCTCTGACTGTATATATTCCAACTGGAGTTCGCATGGTATGCCTGCCCAGCACTGGGAGGTTTAAGGGAAACCAGTTTATGGTAATCACTGGGGAAATGAAAACCAACACTAAGAAGTACTGGGATGTTGATGGTGAGCATGGAGAAGCAACGAGACCAGAGGCAGAAAATTCTAGTTATGCTGTGTGATGAGTATATGTGGGCATACTTAGTGCTGGGTGCGAGGCTGTTGACTAGCAGTTTGCTGCAGATCAAGTGCCAATCCTAGGGGTCCTGGTGGGAACCCACAGAGGAAAGGAGCTCCCTGAGGCAGCAGCAGGAAGGGATAGAGTTTGAGCCGGATTTTGGGACCCATAGAGTCAGAGGAAAAGGAAGCCATTGGTCTCTGGGTATATGGTACAACAGGTAGGAGCAGTCTCTTTGACTTCTGGTATTTTATCACCAAGGTGGACCCACATCAGTTTCCCCAAGGATCTGGAAACTGTATATGCAGATACCCAGGGAGAGAGTATGTTGTCACTATTCATGTCAAAGTATAATTTTCAAAAATTAGAAATATGATTCTCATAAAGATATAAAATGAACATGTCTAAATTTTATTGCACTCATTAAGACAGAAACCAGTGAGATAATAAACTGATTCAGAGTGTATTTATGGACTTGAAAAAAAAGAATGTTAGATTAAGATTGCTAGGTTATATAGAAAACTGGCTAGTGTCCTATAGGGCAATACAACTATGACCTTTGGGGTTTTTATACCATTCAGAAATCTACATATTAACATGTCACCTCACTGTGTCTGGGTTCTAATCAGATAGTAGATAGCAGAAAACCAGAATAGACCAATAACAACTAATGAAATTGAAGCACTAATAAAAATACTCCCAGCAAACAAAAACCCTGGACCAGATACCTTCACAGGAGAGTTTTACCAAACATTCAAAGAAGAACTTCACTTATCCTTCTCAAACTATTCCAAAATATTCAAGAGGAAGGAAGACTTCCAAGCTCTTTTTACGGGGCCAGCGTTATTCTAGTTCCAAAACCAGATAAAGACACTACAAAGAAAGAAAACTATAGGCCAATATCCCTGATGAACACAGATGCTAACATCCTCAATAAAATATTAGCAAATAGATCCACCAATACTTTAAGAAGATCATACACAATGATCAAGTGAGATTTATTCTGGAGATGCAAGGCTGGTATAATATTCACAAATCAATAAATGTGATATATCACATTAACAAAATGAAGGGTAAAAATCACATGATCATATTAATAGATGTAGAAAAAGCATTCAACAAAATCCAGCACCCATTTTTGATAAAAACTCTCAGCAAAGTGGGAATAGAGGGATCATACCTCAAAATAATAAAGGCCACATATGTCAAACCTAAATCCAACATCATACTCAATGGGCAAAAACTAAAAGTGTTTCCCTTAAGAACAGTATGAAGACAGGGATGTCACCACTCTTATTCAACATAGTACTGGAAGTCTTAACCATAGAGATCAGACAAGAAGAAAAAATAAAAGGCATAAAAATTGGGAAGGAGGAAGTTAAACTGTCATTATTCATAGATGACATGATATTGTACATAAAAAACCCTACAGAATCCACCATTAAATTACTAGAGTTGATAAATGAATTCAATCAAGTTGCAGGATACAAAATGAACACCTAGAAATTGATGGCATTTTTATACCAATAATGATCTCTCTGAAGGAGAAACTAAAAAACCAATCCCTTTTTTATCATTGCAACAACAACAACAACAACTACAACAAAAGATGCCTAGAAATAAACTTAACCAAGGAGGTAAAAGACCTGTACTTGGAAAACTACAGGACATTGAAAAAAGATAGAGAGAAAGGTACAAACAAGTAGAAGAATATACCATGTTCATGGATTGGAAGAATTAACATCATTAAAATGTCCATACTACCGAAAGCAATCTACAGATTCAATGCAATCCCTATTATAATACCAATGGCATATTTTACAGATCTGGAGCAAATAGTTCGAAAATTAATATGGATCCAAAAAAGACCCTGAATAGCCACAGCAGTCTTGAGAAAGAAGAACAAAATTGGAGGGATCACAATACCAGATATGAACTTATACTGCAAAGCCACTGTAATCAAAATAGCCTAGTACTGGCACAGGAACAGGCATATAGGTCAGTGGAACAGAACAGAGAACCCAAAAATTGACCCCCGACATTATGCTCAATTATATTTGACAAAGGAGGCAAGAGCATACAATGGAGTAAAGACAGTCTCTTCAATAAATGTTTGGGAAGTTTGGACAGATACATGCAAAAAAAAGAAACGAAACCACCAACTTACACCATACACGAGAATAAACTCAAAATGGGCAAAAAGACTTAAATGTAAGTCATGAAACCACAAAAATCCTTAAAGAAAACAAGGCAGCAAAATCTCAGACATCCAACATAGCAGAATTTTCATTGATAAATCACCTAGGGCAAGAGAAACAAAGGGAAAAAAATAAATGGCACTGCATCAAACTAAAAAGCTTCTGCACAGCAAAAGTAACCATCATCAAAATGAAAAGGGAACCCACTGTATGGGAGAACATATTTGTCAATGATACATCTGATAAGGGGTTAATTTTCAAAATATATAGAGTACTCTTACAACTCAACAAAAAGAAGACAAAGAATTCAATTAAAAAATAGGCAGAGAACCTAAATAGACACTTCTTCAAAGAGGACATGCAAATTGCCAAGAGGTATATGAAAAAATGCTCTGACACTAATTATCAGAGAGATGCAAATTAAAACTACAATGAGGTATCACCTCACACCTGCCAGAATGGCTACCATCAATAAATCAACAAACAACAAGTGTTGGCGAGGGTGTGGAAAAAAGTGGACTCTAGTACACTGCTGGTGAGAATGCAGACTGGTGCAGCCACTAGGGAAAACAGTGTGGAGTTTCCTCAAAAAATTTAAAGTGGAATTGCCATTTGATGCCGTGATCCCACTGCTAAGAATATATCCTAAGAATCCTGAAACACCAACCAAAAAGAATATATGCACCCTTATGTTCACAGCAGTGTTATTTATAATAGCTAAGATCTGGAAACAGCTCCAGTGCCCATCAGTAGATGAATGGATACAAAAGCTGTGACACATATACACAATGGAATATTATACAGCTGTAAAAAATAAGGATCTATTACCCTTTGAGACAGCTTGGAGGGACCTGGGGGTTATTATGCTAAGCAAAATAAGCCAGGCAGAGAATGATAAATATCATATGATTTCACTTATATGCAGACTCTAATGAATAAAATAAACTCATGAATAAAATGGAACCAGAGGCCTGGAAACATGGAACAGACTTTTGAATCTCAGAGTGAAGGGGGGTAGAGTGGGAGGAGTTTAACCAAAAATTTATATGCATATATTCTTTGTCCATTGACACCAATGTTAGGGTGGTGAGGCCTGGGGTGAGGAGAGAACCTGGTGAAGGTGGGCAGTAGGGGGAAATAAAGGAGTGGGAGCATCTGTAATAGTCTCAATGATAAAGATAAAAAATAAAAAATCAAACACAAGTACATTCTCCTAGAGAATGAAATAGTCCTTGGGAGGGCTTGTTCCAACACGCTGCAGTATGACCTGAGGATGTGCTGCCCGCCCCTCTCCCATGCCCTTTCCACTCCTGCCCCATTGCCTCAGTTCCAAGTTCTGGATAGTTTTATTGACATTTAAACCTACTTTGGAGTTAAGGAAATCTGAGATTGAATTCCAATTTCTTCACTTACCAGTTGTGTAATATTGGGCAGGTAATTACCTGTGACTGGATTTACTTGCTGTAAATTGGGAGGGCCCAATGAGATGGCCTTTGTAAAGTCCCTGGCATGTGATAGGCAATCAGTAAATCTTAATTCTGCTCTTTCCTCTTTATAAAATGAAAAAAAAATTTACCTTTTTTTCTGGCCTTCATAGACAAAGTTCCCTCCTTCCGTCCCTCCCTCACTCTCTCTCTCTCTGTTCCTCCCTCCCTTTCTTCCTTCCTCATCTCTAGTTGATTAGAACAGTATCCTGGAACTCCATGGATTTTCTGCACTACTAATTGAGGCATTCTATTTAATTTTCATCTAAATGGAAAAAAAACCCAACAGGTTTTAACATTTTTTTGAAATCCTCACTCGAGGATATTTTTATTAAGTTTTGGAGAGAAGGGAAAAGAGAGAGAGGAAGGAGAGAGAGAAAGAGAAAGAGAGAGAAACTGATGTGAGAAACATTGATTGGCTTCCTCCTGCACGAGGATTGAACCTGCAGCCTAGGTATGTGCCCTGATTGAAATCAAACTTGTGACCTTTTGGTGTTCTGCATGATACAAGTGTGCCACACCAGCCAGGGAAACTTTAACATTTTTTAATAAAAAAAATTTCCAACTTTATTGAGATAATTAACATAACATTGTATAAGTTAAAGGTGTACAACATCACGATTTAAGACATATATTATGCAAAATGATTTGCATGGCCATCACCTCACATATCTATAGTGTTTGTGTTTTGCTTTTTTTTGTGGTAAGAACTTTTAAGATCTACTCTCAGTAACTTTCAAATATACAATGTAGAATTGTCAGCCACGGTGGCCACATTGTGTAGTATGCTTTATTTAGAGACCTCTGCATGTGACAAAGTGAAGAGATGCTACTTAAAGACCGTTTCTTACCGGATACTCGGTTTTCTTTCTCTGAGGGTGGTGACGGGCGTATTTCCTGTTTAAGTGTAAATATCAGCCTGGTCTTTTAAGTAAGAGCTGCTTTCCCACACTGTCCTTTCTGAAGCCACTCAGTGTTTCCGTGTCTGCCGTGTGCCCTGCTGTATGCTGAGCTTTGCGAGGAGGGAGACGGGTACACGGAGGCCTTCAGGAGCCTCTCTCCCTTTCTCCTGACTTGGTCAAGGTCAGCCCGGCGGGGTTAACAGTGATGCCAGAGGGATCTCGATCGTCAGAGCAGATTTGGGTTTCTGGAGAGCGGATTCTCTCTCTTTTGCCTGGCCCCTCCCATGACGACCTGTGATTCAAAATGGCAAAAGCCATGATATCAAAGAGCCTCTTCAGACTTTTGATTTGGAGAAAGGAGTCTTTTTCTAGTTAGAAATTTTTATAGAGGCCAGAGAAGCATGTTTTTACTTTTGGCTTGGGATATTTTACTTCAGGAATAGCTCATTTCTCTGCCGGTGGCTGGTTTATGAGCTTCTGATGGTTGCCCCAGGAGAGTGAGGACAAGATGGAATTGTCCTTGACTCTACCTTGCAGAACATGTTATTATGGAGATTAATAGATCAAGGATCGCCACATCTAAACTCAGTTCTGCCACTACTTATGTTGTTTCTTCTTTGTAGTATTTATATAATTTTTTTCCTGTCCTACCTAAATAAAAAGTGCAGTGTAGTTTAAACATTGTTCAATATTAATGGCCACACAAGGGAAAAGTTCTCATGTCTATGTTATAGCTCTCACTAAGGTGATATTATCAGTGCCTTGACAGTCCGTGCTCAATTCATTCATTCATTAGACAACGTGTAGTCCCTGAGTAACAATTCTGTGCCAAGCCCTGGCGAATTTTCTGTAAACATGATAAATAAGAACCTGCTGTGGCCCGGCCCTTGTGGCTCAGTGGTTGAGCATTGACCCATGCATCAAGAGGTCGCCAGTTTGATTCCCGGTCAGGGCACATGCCCAGGTTGTGGGCCCGATCCCCAGTAGGGGGCATACAGGAGGCAGCCAGTCGATGTTCTCTCTCATAGATGTTTCTCTCTCCCTGTCCCTTCCTCTCTGTCTAAAATCAAAGAAAAAAAAACTTTTTTTTTTTTATCCTCACCCGAGGACATTTTTTTTTGATATTTTGTTCAGATAGAGTGGGAGGGAGCGAGAGAGAGAGAAACATCAACGTGAAAGGGACACATCGAGTGGTCGCCACCCACACGACCCAACCAGGGCTGGGGACAAATCGCAACCGAAGTACATGCCCTTAGCGGGAACCGAACCCGGGTCTCTCTGGACCGCAGGCTGACGTTCTAACCGCTGAGCCAAACCGGCCAGGGCGAAAAAAAAACTTTAAAAAAAAGAATCTGCTCTGATGGAGACAGACTGTAGCCAAATAAACAAACAAGATGCTTAGAGATTTTGATAAGATTATGAATGAAATAAGTCTGATGATGAAAAACTGTAAGTAAACTGCTATTTTCAGTAACTTTAATTAGGGTTATTAGAGCCAGTCTTCTGGAGGAAGTGGCTTTCCGAGCTGAATGCAGAAGGATGAGCATGAGTCGGCCGAGGGAAGAGCGAGTGAAGAGCATTCTGTGAGAGAGAGAGCAGTTCGGAGAGGTGTGGGATGAGTTTGCTTTGTTCGGGGAACAGGAAGTCAGCCCTGTGTCTGATGTGGAGTGAGGAAGGGGCAGGTGGCTGGAGAGGTGGCCAGGGCCATTTGGGGTTTCCTAGACCGTGGGAAGGAGTTTGGGTTTATTCTCACCACCGTGGGAAGCTCTTAGACAGGTATAGAGCAGTGGAATGGTACGAGCTTCCTAAAAGAAGAGAAAGAAAAGAAGACCTATGGCTGTTGTGTGAAGGATTGAGTGAAGGGTGTCAAGCTGGGGGAAGACCGACCAGTGCCGTCCTGTGGTTGGGCTGTGGTCAAGGTGGGAGGGATGTGGGAGAAGGATGTTTGACAATTAGACCTGGATGAGCAGCTTGGATTTGATTTTTGCAGCTACGAGGGAGCTTTGTGTATGTTTGAATTGTGAGTGTGTGTTTGTATGGTTATGAGTTTATGTATGAGATTGTGAGTGTGTGAGTCTCAGTGTGCATGAATGTGGGGTGCATGTGTGGATTTGCGAGTGCATATAAATGTGTGTGTGTGTTTGGGTTTGGGTTTTTCTCCTGTTGTAGCTTTTTAACAGGCCACTGGCATAGTCCTTAAGGGCTGTCCTATGTGGCACAGATTTACAGACTAAACTGGGGAAAGGCTGGTGGCAGGAAGACCAGCTCGGAGGGTACTGAAGGGAGATGTAAAATACGGGCGTAGAGGACGCCAACCTGGCTAGCCATGGGGAAAGAGAAGACTAAATTGGGTAAATCCTGTTTGTTTTATTCTCTGTTTGGGATGAATGAGTGAAAGATAACTCCATTAAAGAAGTCATACTCTTGCCCTGGCTGGTTTGGCTCAGCAGTCAGAGCGTCAGTCAGCCTGTGGACCAGAGAGACCCGGGTTCGGTTCCCGCTAAGGTCATGTACCTCCGTTGCAGTTTGTCCCCAGCGCCAGTTGGGGTCCTGTGGGTGGTGACCAGTTGATGTGTCTTTCTCACATCGATGTTTTTCTTTCTCTCTCTCCCTCCCACTCTGTCTGAAGATGAATGCAAAAATGTCCTTGGGTGAGGATAGAAAATAAAAAAAAGTCACACTCTTTCAAATAACCCCAGTTTGATTTCTAGCCAAGAATTTTACCAGTCTTAACTATTTTTAAAAAGTAAACCTCACTTAAATTCATATGCTTGCTTTCTCAGAAAGACATTTCGTTACTGAGAGTTAAGTGATTTCACTTCATCTCACCCAAACTGCCCAGCCCTGCACACACCACATACTCATTTTCTTGTTAACCTATAAAGTTCTTGATTCTTGAGAAACTCATTGTATTTTTTGTTCCTCCTCAGGACATTTTTGAAGATGCCTTGGAAACCATCTCTATGTAAGTAGTAATGTAATAAAAAGTGTGTAGTAAATAAAAATTGATGGTTCTCTTATATAAAATGTAAATTTCATTTTTGTTTTTTTAAGATTAGTGACCACTGTCAGAAGGAAGTCACTTTTCTGATTCAAGAGTTAGGATATGGTTATACTTAAGAAAGAATCTATCTAAAGTTACTAGCAAATATATTTTTGAATATTATTTCTTATAATGTTAACTTAAACTTTACAGGTTTCCCCCACTATCTCCCAGTAGAGTGTTTTTTTGAAACCGCTTATAAGCCAAAATGATGTAAAGCAAAGAAGCAATGACCGTTAAGTTATATGGAAACATTTTTGAGCATTCCCAGACCCCCAAAATAACCTACCAAATAATACATAGATATACCAAACACAAAAATAACAACAATATATAGTAAAAGCAGGAATGTGCAGAATAAATAAAAAAAAGCACAGATGCTCACAGACACAGTTCAAAGTATGGCTGCTTGATGCTGAGATGCTGAGATACTGAGATGCTGAGGTGCTGAGGTGCTGAGATGCTGAGATACTGAGATGCTGAGGTGCTGAGGTGCTGAGATGCTGAGATACTGAGATGCTGAAGTGCTAAGATGCTGGGGTGCTGAGGTGCTGAGATGCTGAGGTGCTGAGGTGCTGAGATGCTGAGGTGCTGAGATGCTGAAGTGCCAAGATGCTGGGGTGCTGAGGTGCCGAGATGCTGAGGTGCTGAGGTGCTGAGATGCTGAGATGCTGAAGTGCTAAGATGCTGAGGTGCTGAGGTGCTAAAGTGCTAAGATGCTGAGGTGCTGAGATGCTGAGATGCTGAGGTGCTGAGGTGCTGAGGTGCTGATGTGCTAAGGTGCTGAGGTGCTGAGGTGCTGAGGTGCTGAGGTGCCCAGATGCTGATTGTGGTTCTGGGGAAGGTGCTTGGCGGGGCCACTCTTACTGCTCAGGGCGTGTGCTGCCTCCGTAATGCTCGCTGCAAAACAAATGCTGAATGCTATTTTCACTTTTTTGCCTTACCAAAAAAACAAAACAAAACAAGGTGAAAATCCTCATCTTCCTTTTCATTAGTGAAAACAGGTATATTACAGGTCTTTTGTAAAAGTAGAGTGGCGTTAAGGTGAATTTTTGAAAAGCAGGAGAGTCCTGTACATACTGCTCATATTAACTTATGTGGTTAACCTCATATTGTAGATTTTTGCTTTCAGTTTGTACTTAATTTTATAATAATAATTTTCTTTCTTTTTATTTTAAAGTATGTTTTTATTTATTTTAGAAAGAGAGGAAGGGAGAGGGAGAGAGAAACAGTGATGTGAGACAGAAACATGGATCAGTTGTCTCTCGTACATACCCCGACAGGGGACCAAACCCTTAACCTAGGTATGTACCCTGACCAGGGATTGAACCTGCAACGTGGTGTTTGGCCACCTGGCCAGGACATATAAAGCATTTTCTGTAAGCTTACACTTTTTGTTGTTGTTGTTAATCCTCACCCCTGGCATTTTGGAAGGGAAGGAGGCATGGAGGAGGGGGAGGGAGAGAGAGAGAGAAAGAGAGAGAGAGAGATGTTAGATGTTAGAGAGACACTTGTACAGGTTGCCTCCTGTACAAGGGAATCGAACTTGCAACCCAGGTACTTGCCCTTGACCAGGAATCAAACCTGCAACCCTTTGGTCTGCAGGCCGACACTCTAACCTCTGAACTAAACCGGGCAGGGAAAACCTACACAGTTTTGTAACGATTTTAAATGACATTGTATTAGATCAGATGGAACACTACAAGTATTTACTGATTTCATCCTTGTTAGACATTTAGGTTGTTACTGGTTTAAAAACTTAAAACTAAGTAATGAATATTTTCACCTGTATAGCTTTGTCATATTTTAGAATCATCACCAACGATTAACTTCACAGATGTAGGATTACTGGGTTAAGAGGGATGAATCTTTGTGTTGTTCTCTATATGATATATCACAAATTGCCTTCTGTATCAGGTACCTTAGGTTACCATAAACATCACAGACCATGTGGCTTAAACAACAGAATCTATTTTCTCACAGACCTGATGGCAAGAGGTCTGAGGTCAGGGTGCCATCATGCTCAGGTTCCAGTGACAGCACTGTTTCTGGCTTGCATGTGGCTACCGTGGAGAAAAAGGGAAAAAGAGAGAGGGGGGCAGCGGGGAGGAGTGGAGGGAGGGAGGGAGAGAGAGAGAACACACTAGCTCCGGTATTTCTTCTTATAAAGGCACTAATCCCATCAAAAGGGCCCATCACCCTCAGGATCCCGTCTGAACCTGCTGATCTCCCAGAGGCCTCTTCTCCAAACGCCACAGCATTGGGGAGTGGGGCACACTTCAGTCCATAACACTTTCAAAAGAGTTTTTATCAGCTTACGTGGCTACCAATATTGTGTACGTGAAGTGGTTTGAAATGTAACATCATCTTAAAAGATACCTAATTGTTTTAGTTTTAAAATATTATCATTGTTTGTTTAGGACATTGCATTTCCTTTTGTATGAATGCTAATCTTTTCCCTGTTTAACTTTTTTCTCAGTGTTTCTCATATACTTATGAAGTTTAAAATATATATACACTTTAATCTTTTGTCATGTTTGCTATAAGTATTTGCTATTTCTTATATGTTAGTTACACATTTTTATATCATCCAAAGTTTTAATGTTTATGCTGTTGACTGCTTATGTGATAAAAACCTTAGATGTGATGAATATAAAAAAAAAAACACCTTTTATTTTGGAACAGTTTCAGACTTTCAGAGTTACTGTGAAGATACTTGTATACCCCTCACTGTTTTTCTTTATTATTAACTTTTCACATCAGCATGGTACATTTGACACAATAATCCATATGGATGCATTATTGTTAACCAAAGTCTCTACTTACAGATTTCTTCAGGTTTTGCCTGGTGTCCCTTTCTGTCCCGCGTCTCCTTCAGGACACCACGTGGATTTAGTCATCGTGTCTCCGAGGCTCCTCTTGGTTGAGACCGTTTCTCAGACTTCCCTTGCTTTCTGTGACTTCCACAGTTTGAGCCATCTGGCCAGTTATGTCGTAGAGTGTCCCTCACTTGGGATTTGTCTGTTCGCCCTCACGATCACACGGCGACCCTGTGGTGGGGAGGAAGACCACAGGTGCCAGTGCCGTTCTCATCACCTCCCGTCAAAGCTTCATGTTGTCGCCCTGGCTTTGCTGGGGCAGTCAGCTCCGTGGCCTGGCTCCAGACGTGTTTGCTAGGTCTCTCCGCTGTCAAGTTTCTCTTCTTTTCCCTTCTCGTTTCATATTGTACTCTTTGGAAGAAAATCTGCTTATTATTATTTTTTATCCTCACCCGAGGACATTTTTTCCGTTTTTTGTTAAGGTAGGGTGGGAGGGAGAGAGAGGAAGAGAGAGAGAGAGAAACATCGACGTGAAAGGGACACATCGAGTGGCTGCCACCCACACAACCAGCCAGGGCCGGGGACACACTGCAACCGAGGTACGTGCCCTTAGCGGGAACCAAACCCGGGTCTCTTTGGACCGCAGGCCGACACTCTAACCGCTGAGCCAAACCAGCCAGGGCTGTGATACTATTTTTAAAAAGTCACTTTTATGGTGAGAGTGTTATCTGTCATTTAGAAATCCTAGTTATTCAACTCTGCAGTGTCTGCTGCCCTCGGGGGCACGACCTAGCCGGGGCTATCACTATCTAGCCGGGGCTGTCACAACCTCGCCGGGGCTGTCACGACCTCGCCGGGGCTGTCATGACCTCGCCGGGGCTGTCACGGGGGCCCGCAGTCGGGGGTCGGAGGGATTGGGCTTGGGGCTGTGGCTGGGGTCACCCTTGGAGGCACTGCTATTCCAGCAGGAAGCGAGGCTGGAGACACGCCAGGGGGTCCCGGCCTGAGGGGTGATGCAGGTCAGACGGGACCGACGTGGCCAGTGGGCAGCAAAATTCCACTTGTTTCTCTCAGCTTTTTTTTTTTTAATCCTCACCCGAGGATATTTTTCCATTTTTTGTACAGATAGAATAGGAGGGAGAGAGAGAGAGAAACATCGACGTGAAGGGACACATCGAGTGGCTGCCACCCGCACGACCAACCAGGGCCGGGGACAAACTGCAACCGAAGTACATGCCCTTAGCGGGAACCGAACCCGGGTCTCTCTGGACCGCAGGCCGACGCTCTAACCGCTGAGCCAAACCGGCCAGGGCTCTCTCAGCTTTTACCGGCTGCCCTAGACAGGCAGTGACGTTACCTTTGGGTCTTTAAGGCGTTGTCGGCTATTTTGAACATTTGTTAGTTTTTTAAGAGATCAAATCATAGAGGAACAAACAAACAAAAATCTGAACTTGACATCCAGTTTCCGGCTTCACATGTAAGGAGCTTGGAAGTTGCCACTCAATTCTAACAAGTAAAACGCTGAGCAGAGTGAAAAGTCCACATCTCATTCTGATCCATAAGAAAGGGGGGACACGGCACATTGCTACCCCAAGGCTGGAGGGAACAGGGAGTCACTGCTTATCAGAGCAGAGAGCCCTGCGGGAGCCAGTTCCGGGGAAGGAACCCGACCTGTCACTGATGAATTGTTGGAGGCTCAGTGCCGGCGACTGAGAGAGTTGAAAACTTTAGGGGTACCTCGTCATGGGGGTGGGTGGGGGTGCACCAGCAATACTGTGAAATTCCCACCAGGAGCTTGACCAGCTTAGGGAAGGTGAAAAGGAACCATTTTGAAATATGCCCGAGTATACTGTTCTTAACAAGGCTTGTCAGGGGAACGAGTTACCCAGAACCTAATCTGCTGGGAGTTATGAGCCTGACTGACTCGGGTAAGGGAAACTCCGGCTGGGTAAGACCCAACCCCAGCTCACTCAAGCCATCCTGTCCCACCTACGAGGGGAGGCATAACCTGAGAATTATTGGTGAAGTTCACAGACCAGGGGCACAGGCTCACTAAACGACTTGAACCCAACTGTAGAACTATACACCACCTTCTCTCCCCCTACATTTCCTTACCACATTCCTACAGGCCTGTTTACAGCAGATCCTTTTACTCTATCCATCATGTCCGGCTATCAAGAAAAATTAAACAGTATACCAAAAGGGAAAAAACACAATTGGAAGAGACAGAGCAAGCATCCAAACCAGATATGGTAAGGGTTCGGAATGATCAGACTGAGGATTTACAACAACTGTGAGTTATAAGGTAAGGGCTCTGATTGATCAAGAAGACAGCATGCAAGAATAGGTAGGCAATGTAAACAGAGATGAAAATCAAAACAAAACAAAAAGAAATACTCGATATAAACAAAATACTATGACACAAATGAGGAATGCCTTCGTGGGCTTATTAGTGGGCTGAACCTGCTGGGGAAAGAACTCCTAGATGGAGGATTTATCAGTAGAATCCTTAGAAACTGAAAAGCAAGGAGAACGAAGACTGGAAGAGCAGAACAGAATATCGAAGGTCCGTGAGACAACTATAAAAGCTCTAATGTATGTATAATGGGGGCACCAGAAGGAGAAGAAAGAGAGACAGGAACAGAAGAAATATTTGAAACAATGACTAAGAATTTCTCCAATTAATGTCAAATTTAAAAAATCACAGCTGCAGGAAGTCCAGAGAACAAACAGGATAAATGTGAAAAAAATATACCTTGGCATCTATCATCGTCAAACTACAGAAATACAAAGAGAAAGAAAACATCCTGAAAGAAGACACAGAGAAAAACAGCTTACCTATAGAGGAGCAAAGATAAGAATGACATCCAATTTCTCAGAAACCATGCAAGCAGAAGGGAATAGAGTGAAATATTTAAAGTGTTGAGAAAAAAAACAAAAGAAAACACTCGCCTAGAATTCTGTAGTCTGTGACATTATTCTTCAAGGTGAAGGAGAAATTGACTTCCTCAGATGAACAAACATTGAGGGAATTTGTTGCCAGGGTACATGCCTTGCTAGAAATTCTTTAAAAAGTTTTTTAGAGAGAAGGTAAATAATAGAGGTCAGGAAATTGTATCCACATAAAGAAAGGAAGAACATCGAAGAAGGAATAAATGAAAGTAAAATAAAAGCTTTTATTTTTCTTATTCTTAATTGATCTAACAAATAACAGTTTGTTCAAAAGAATAATACCAACAATATATTTGATTCTGTATGCCTCTTATGTATATATACATGTTTATGTATATTTATGCATTAGTGAAGGGAAGGACAGCGATGATGCTAGGGGCTGGAGGGAGGAATTAGGATTATTTTGCTGTTACAATGTAATCGCACCACCTGTGAAGTGCTACAGTATATTTGAAAGTTGTCTTGGATTAGTTGCACATGTGTATTGTAAACTAGGGCAAACTACTACAAAAGGTAAAAAAACAAAAACGAGTATCACTGATGCACTAAGAATGAAGAGAAAATGGAATAGTATAAAACGCTCAATTAAAATCACAAAAGGCAGGAAAAGAATGGAAAACAAAACTAGGAACAAAGAACAACAGCAAAAAAATAGAAAATTGTAATAAGTCTGGTAGATATTAATCCAAGTATATCAATCATCACTTTGAATGTCAATGGTCTAAATGTGCCAGTTAAAAGACAGAGAGTGTCAGAAATGGATCAAAAAATACAACCCAACTATATGTTGCCTCTAAGGAACTCACTTTAAATATAAATATACATATAGATGAACAGAAAATGGATGGAGAAAAATGTACCATGCTAATACTAATCAAAAGAGAGCAGTAGTAGCTATATTAACTTCAGAGAGCGGACTTCAAAGTAAGGAACATTATCGGGGATGAAGAAGGGCATTACCTAACGACAGAGGGATCAACTCTCCCAAGAAGATTTAACAGTTCTTAATGTGTGTGTGTCTAACAGTGGAGGGTTAAACTATGTGAGGCAAATCTGATAGAACTGCCAGGAGACCTCCATGAACCTGTTATAGCTGGTGACTTCAACACACCTCAGAAACGGACAGGTGGCAGCAGGGAGCATATCAGTAAGGACATAACTGAACTAAAAAAAACCTCTCTGAACTTAACCCAACTGGAGTTACTGGAGGTCGCTCTCTCAAGCAAACCCTACATGGGCTAGCCCACTGTTCAGCACCATTTGCTAAGTCTGTGAAGGAAAGAACATTTATGTATGGTATCTCCATTGTCAGATAATTTTATTAACATAATAACACTCTGTTTCTGGGCTTTCTCTTTTGTTCCTTTGATCTATAAGTCTGTGTTTGCACTAAAACTACTCTTTGTTCAACTGGTTTAGATGTTTCAGTATTAGTATGACTAATTCTCAGCAGCTCAGCATTCAAACAGGACCCCTGCGTTGGAGATATTTTTGATTCCTGACTGTCAGAAGCCCTGCTTGAGCTTTAAAATGCAGAATTCTGGAGGCCTTTCTCCCTTGGCTTCTTGTATTCTGATGTCAACCGTGCTACCAGTTTTCTCATCCTGCAGATAATAGCTCGTTACCGCTCCTTCACTTTCTAGTTACCTAACATTTTCTTTTCCGTTCATTGCCTCTTTCAGCCTCTCTTGGCCAGTGTTTATCTGCGGTTGCCAACATTTTCTTTCCTTTTGGATTTTAAGTTCCTGTCCTGCTCAGTGTAGCAAATCCAAAGGTTTTAGAATTTTCTTGTCCTTTTCGGTTTCTGGTGTGCTTTATTTCTTGTGTCCTTTAAGACTGTCTCATATACAGGTTTGTGTTTCTTTTTCAGTGTTGCCAAAATGTCCCCGGTACATGTTCCCCTTGTGGTGATTGTAGCAACACATTATAGTGACACTTCACCTAATAGAGAACCTCACCTATTTGAAATAGAGCCCAAAGCCTGAAAGGTAGGCAAAGTCTATGTTAGTGTCTATGTTCTAAAAATCGTTTTTTACTTGTAATAGAGGCCTCCAGCCAGAGTCTATTTATAATTCATTCTGACCTGCTTCTGATAAGCTTTGTTTGTGGCCTAATTTTGTCCGAGTTCTGAGAGGTAGGGCAAGGGGCAGTTTTGGAAGCCAGTTTGTTAATAGTGGCAAAAAAATGGCAACGAGGAAAGAAAGAAAACATGGCATGCAGGCATAGCACTCGGAAGCACCGCGGCGTGGTTTTGTTTTGTGTAGGTGCACATGACCAGCTGTACCCTCCCGGAGACATGTCCTTGCCAGGTAAACTTGAGCTCCAGTCCCAGCCACCAGTTTCTGTCGACTCCCAGTTTCTTCATCCTCTCATAGATTTATTGGGAAGATAAAAACGAAATGTAAATGTGATTATGGGAATAAGGCACATAATAGGTGCTCAGTAAATAGTGGTACTTTCCTGCTCCGCCTACCTCGGTTGCCGTTAGTCTCCACCGAGAAAACCGTGTTCATGACGCTGCCTCTGAGACACTGGGAAAAGATTAGATTAAATTATATCTACTATATTCCATTTAAAAAGGTAGGGACTTGTATCACATATGTTAAAAAATGTTCGGAACGACTAAAAATGTTTTAAAATAACATTTTGAAAGTTAGTAGGGTGCCCTTCGTTAACAGGGAGAGCTCACTTGGATGATTCCCTTTATTTCCCTGACAGAGTGTGATGTTCCTGTATTTATGTCTCTTGAGTTACTGACCCTTCTCTGAAATAAAAATGTTGCAGAAATAATGTTATTCGGCATTTTCTTTAAAAGTTGTGTATGTTTTCTCTGATTTGAAATACATGTTAATTGTAAAAATTCTTTAGTTGTTTTTGTGGGTGAACTTTTAGTTTGTCTTTATTTCAGGGTTTGTCAACATTTTTCTTTCATTTCCTCCTACGTTAGTGATGCCATGACATTCCCTTTGTGCTCCATTAGCTGCTAAACCCAGTAGAGTCCCTTTTCATTATGCTGATTGAACCACACATTTTGGTTTTGTGTTTCTAGCGCAAATGCAGTGTGTTTCAATCTCTCTGTAGTGAGATATGGCCCTCTTGCCAATCTGATGATTAATTTCTTCCTGCGCAAAGTTTCTCCTGAATTTCTAATGAAAAGATTCGAGCTAAGAGACAAGAGAGGCCTTAAATTGTTTCCACAAGAGAAAACTATTTCCTACTCTCCCTTTCGGCTTAATGGATTGACCACCGCAGACACAGACCTTCCTACTTCTGATCTTTGTGGTCACCCCTGTGTTATTTAACTGAGCATTTTGGAAAGTTGCTAGGTTTGCAAACTGCTAGATCATACAAACACCTCCACCACTTAGAACTGGAGAGAAGGTGAAAACTTAAAAAATAACAACAGTTAGTGACACATTGAACATGTCCTTTTTAAAAATTAAAACTGTTTATGAACTTTCTGACCCGCTTGGTGGAGGAGGTGAGCAGTAAATGGGACCCATCTCATGAACTAAAGACGTTTTCCAGAAGATTAGCTGTGCTGTTGTCTTTTGCTCTTTGATTTAACAGTTCCACGTCGACACTGGCTCCTTGGCGTTCTGGTGACCGGGCATCCTCCTTTCTCAGGGTTAGTGCAGCACGGCCGTTCCCACAGCTGAGTGTGAGTGTAAATAAAGCATGTTCGTGAGCTGGCTGTGAAGAATAAACAAAATGCTCAGGGGTTCCAAAGGAAGCTCTTTCTGGTTGGCAGGTAGGAGCAGCAGGGTTACCTGGGACATGTGGACAAAGTCAAGTTGGGTCCCTGAGGACTCCTGGCCTCCCCTGAGTTTGGCCTCCACAATGGAGAGTGTTCTAGGAGACCTTTCCTACAGGAAGAGAAGAATAAAACTGTCATGCAGGTAAACACAGTGGGGAGATATGTGCATTTCAGTCATGGTACTAAGTACCAGGGAAGAAACCTCTCATGAGATTCCAACTCACCACTTGGAATCACTGTGACTTGGTAGTATTTGCAATTAACCTCTTTCTCATAAAAACCACAGGAGACAATGACACAGAAATTGAATTAACCGGGAGGCCTGGTTGGCTATAGTTAATCAAGATTTTCTTTTTATGATGGTTTAGAGAATCAGAGGAGATATTACATTTATGTTCAAAGACTGTTAGAACAGATGGCGGTTTAATGTGTTCTCAGCAGTGATCCTAGCACCTTCCTAGCACCTTCTTAAGTTTTTGAATTTATCCTAACATACAGAAGGGTAGCGTTTAACCGAGTCCCGAGGCCGTGCGAGCGCAGTGGAGATGAACGCGGGTTTGAGCAAGCACTACAGTGGTCTTGCCTTTTCCTCTGGAAGGTGTGGGGATATTTTTAGCCAGGTGATAAGAAGCTTTCAGTTAAAAAAATGTATGCTAGCATAGCATTTCTCATGCACTTTCCCTCTTCACACCTCCTGTGAACCATAAATTGTAGATTATAGTGAGATGAAACTTTTAAGGCCAGCAACCCCCTGCCCCCCATCAGCTTCGATCAGTTGCTTATGATATAATAGTTTGGTCTGTTTTAAGGTTATTTAGGGTGAAAACCAGTGAGCGATAGTTGAAAAACATCTAGTTAACAGTTTTCTTCATCGGCGGTTAAATTGTAAAGAGCAACTATGGGCAGAGTTGGATTTATTTGAATTTCTCTGTGGTCTTTTCTCTGGCTCAGCTTCCCTGTCTAGATAGTACAGATGCTGCTCGGGCCTGGGAAGGGACCCTCTCCACAGGGGACCCTGCCCCCACCCTCCACCTAATTTTTAAAAAGATGCATTGTTATCTTATATACCACTAAGGGAGGAAAAACCACAATGGAGAATGTTCTAGGAGACCTTTCCTAAGGGAAGAGAAGAATAAAACTGACATGCAGGTAAACACAGTGGGGAAATGTGTGCATTTCAGTCATGGTACTAAGTACCAGGGAACAAACCTCTCATGAGATTTGCTGCCCTGAGAAACAAAACAACAACAACAACTCTCTTCCACTATTAATTTATATCCCATAAAATCCCTGTTTTAAGTTTATCATTTATTGAAGGTTAGTATATTTACAGAATTAAACAACCATCACGACAATCTAATCTTAAAACATTTTATCACCTGAAAAGAAACCTTGTGCCCCTTTTCCTGCCCCTAGGCAACCACTGGTCTAATTTCTGTCTCTATAGACATTTCATAAAAATAGAATCGTGTGTGTTCTTTTGTGTCTGGTTTTCGAGGTTCATTCGTGTTGTACCATGTATTAGAACTGCATTTCTTTTTATGGCTGAATAATAATCAAATGTGTGGACACACCACATTTCGCTTATCCATTCGTAAGTTCATAGACATTCAGGTTGTTTCCAGTTTTGGGCTATTGTGAATAATGCTGCTACAAATAATTGTGTACAAGTCTTTGTGTGGAAATATATTTGCAGTTCTCTGGTGTATATACCTAGGAGTGGAATTGATGAGTCCAATAGGAAGCCTGTGTTTAACTTCCTAACACTAAAGATTTGAATCAGCAGCAGGTTTGTGGTCTGAACCTTAGTTACCAGTGTGGCCCAAACAACTCCAAGCAGGTAGTTTAATTTTAAGTGGATCAAATGTAAGGTTCTCACAGGTAATTGGCAGAAGTATATTGCAGATCCTGTCCCCAAGAACTTTACTTTGACCCAGGTCAGTCCAAGTTGCTGGCAATTTCCAGATGTATTCTGGTTTCATGGATATTACATAATGAAAAATCTCATGTCACAGAGTCAATGAAATGGAAATGGAAATAAAAGTTATCTGGAAAGCCAAGTGACTATTGTCCCACTATATTTTCCCTGTATTGACTTGCTTTTCTCTGTAGTCTGTTTGTGCTAGTAGGTGTCTTTTGATGGCCTACTGTTGCATTCGTTGGAGCTCCCGACACGAACAGTTCTTCAACTCAGGCCACCGAGAGAATGGGTGCACATTTTGTTAGAGTGCACACATTCTCTCTGAGGAGTGACAGGATTTCGCAATTTGAAGGGAGGCTCCTCAGTGACCTTTGGTCCAATTTGCACATCTTACCAAGGAGCCCGTGGAGGTGGAAGACTTGGTGTTGGTGGTGGCAAGATGAGTGACCTGCCTGGGAGGGCCTGTGGGCAGGGCCTTTGCCGCTGTGCTTGCCCTTCCCGTGGGCTCAGGCTTCTCTGTCACTCAGCCCTGGGTAGCGGGCCGGGCTGTGTCTGAACGCCAGCAAGGGACCCTGCTTTCAGGGCTGACCTTCTCACCTCCTCCATCAGTGACCTTCTGGACGAGCATCTGCTCTGGCTGCTGTTTCTGGGGTTATTTTGACAGCTGTAATGGGAACTAGGCCCAATCACTGCTCATTTGATCACCCATTTGGAGGTTTCACAGATCCCTTAATTAATATGTTCCAAACTGAACTCTCGGTATCTGCCTTCCTCGTCCATCTGAAACCTTCTCTCCTGGTCTTCTTCATCTCTGTAAATGTCTCCACCCACTTGCTCAAGCCGGATGCTTGGCAGGCATCTTTGATTCCTTCCCTCTTCTTTAACTTTCATATTACCAAGTTTGATGATTTCTACCTACAAAATGTATTTCCCATCTTTCCCTTTTCTCTCTCCCCTCTGTTACATCAGCTCGAGGCACTTGCAGATTTTGCCTGGATCACTTGGAGAGCAGCCTGGTGTGTTTTCTTCCTTCCTTTGTTCACTCTCCTTCTGCCTTCCCAACCACACCCCATTCATTCTGCACACAGCAGCCAAAGTGATCTTATTTTAAAAAAATTTTAATATGGCTCTGGCCGGTTTGGTTCAGCAGTTAGAGTGTTGGCCTTCAGACCAAAGAGACCCGGGTTCGATTCCAGCCAAGGGCACGTACCTCGGTTGCAGTTCGTCCCCAGCCCCGGTTGGGGTTGTGCGGGTGGCAACCAGTCGATGTGTCTCTCTCACATCGATGTTTCTCTCTCTCTCTCTCTCCCCCTCTCCCACTCTGTCTGAAGATAAATGTAAAAATATCTTTCAGCGAGGATTAAAAAAAAAAAGAATTTTAATCTGGAACATTTCAAATATATTCAGAAAGTAGCAAGGGCAGTAAGCTGAACTCCTGTGTATTCCTTGCTCATCTTCCAGAGTTGTCCATCAAGGCCCATCTCATTTCATCTATAATCCACCCCTAGGTGATTTGGAATCATTTCTTAGACATCATAATTTATTTCTACCTCTAAATATTTTAGTATGTACTTCCTAGAAACAAAGGCCCTCTCATAACATAATTACCACTCAGATATCAAGGTTAGGAAAATAACATTGATATAGAACTATTGTCTAATCTATAGCTCAATGGCATCATTTTTTCTTTTTTTTTGTTCAGGTAGAGTGGGAGGGAGAGAGAGGAACAGAGAGAGAGAGAGAGAAACATCGATGTGAAAGGAACACATCGAGTGGCTGCTACTCGCACAACCAACCAGGGCCGGGACAAACTGCAACCGAGGTACGTGCCCTTAGTGGGAACCGAACCCAGGTCTCTCAGGACCGCAGGCCGACGCTCTAACCGCTGAGCCAAACCGGCCAGGGCTCAATGGCATCATTTTAATCTGTATTTTAGCATGCAACTATGAAAGATAGGTCTCTTTAAAAACATTATAAGACTGTAATCACACCTGAAAAAATTAACAATATTCATCAACTATCCTGAGTTCATGTTTCCCCAATTGTCTCATATCATTTATTTATTTATTTATTTATTTATTTATTTATTCCTCACCTGAGGATACCCCTGCATTTATTTTCAGACAGAGCAGGAGGAAGAGAGAGAGAGAGACATCGATGTGAGAGAGATACATCGACTGGCTGCCACCCACACGACCCCAACCAGGACCAGGGACAAACTGCAACTGAGTACGTGACCTTAGCGGGAACCGAACCCGGGACTCCCTGGTCCGTGGGCCGATGCTCTAACCGGCCAGGGCTCATATCATTTATTAACAACATGTTTGTTTGAAGCAGGACAGAGTGATCTTTCTTGAAATTAGACTGGATGATGTCAGTTGCTTAGAATCTGTCCATCAGTTTGCGTGCCTCTGAGGATAAAGTCCCTGATCTACGTCGGTCCACAAGGCTGGAGGAGGTCAGGCCCCTACATACCGCTCCCACCTGGTTGGGGCCACTCACACTCCTTTACTGCCCTCTAGCCACGCCTCTTGCAGGTTTTTGACTGAGCAAACCCTCTGCTACCTTGTGCATGTGGGTGTCTCTGGCCACAGCGACTTCCTCCCACTTCTCCCAGGGCTTTTCTTGTCACTCAGCTCTCAGTGGGGATGTTCTCCCACCTTAATGACTCCTCCTAAATAGGTTGCTCCTCCCCTATTTCTCTGTCTTGGTTTTTGTTTCTTTCACTTAATTTCTCATTATTACCTTTTTTTTTTTTTGGAGCCTCTGTTCCTTTGGGTTCTAAGTCCCATGAGGATGGGACTGGTCTATGCTGCTCATCATAGTATATACCCTGCATCCAAGCACCATGCTCAGCACTTAGCAAGGTACTCAGTACATATTTGTCAAATTAATGAATTTGCTGGCTGAATGGACTGATCAGAAAACATAGATGGTAATGAAGGATTTGCAGTGCATTAGAAACATCCAGTCACTGCTGATTGAGGACTTACCAAGTGTAGGCACAATAGCAATTGCTGCAGTTGTTCAGAGGGGAGTGAGTTGAAGGATCCTTGGGGAATGTGTGTTTTTTTAAAATAATGATTACAGCTGGTTGAGCTAATCAACCCAATACATACATAATTAGGTAATGTCCAGTTGCTTGGGCCTAGTAAACACTACTCAGGATTGTGGGTGTCCCCTTTGCCATTTCTCAACTATGGGCTGACTCAGTCTTCATCTGAAGTTTGTAAATTAGCTGTCAGAGTCTTAAAGGATAGAGTGAACTTCACTGCCTTTTGTTAATTTTATAGCATTATTTTTCTGCCTTCTTTTGTAATGCCGTTATCCCTCTCTTGATAAAAATAGCCCAAAATGAATAATACAATTTCCAAAAGCAGACACTGCTTGGGAGCTTTGCCTTTTGAAATGTGTCAAACTTTTCCATTGCTTATGTTTTGAAAATTAATCAATACTTCTGTTTCCTCCTCTCTCCCCTTCTTCCCACACTCCCCCATTTATGTTCTCATGTTTGTAGAAATCATGGGTAGAACTTCTCAAAGGTGGAGTGATATTTGGGTTAGGTACATTTATGAATAATGTGTAATTCAGTACCATGTATCATACACATTGAATAAATAGTCTGAAGACTTAATAGCCACTAACAAATCTAAAGGACTCTGAAATTGTTTAAAACTGAAGTGGTATTTGGGGATTTATGTATGACTTTTCTTTTTGTGTCAAGTAATTTCTGTGTTGTTTATTTTATTTTTATTGTCCAGCGTGAAATATTTAAGCCAGAAAGGAGTAGTTTTTTATTGCTTGTAAGCAGAATGTTATCATTAGAAGTCAGAATGTTGAAGCTCCATGTAGTTTTGGTTAATTAGCATTTTTAGAGGTACAGTCATAGTTCTGGCCTCCCTTGGGCAATACAGTTATAAGCTGTGGTTCTGTTTATTTTGGCATATAAAAAGGTTTTCTGAAAGAGTTTTTTGACTTTATTTTTATGCAGTTAAAAAGTTGTGTAAAATTCTGCGTCAAGTCCCCCAATGACTTAAGAGATTCTTTGCCATTTATTTATTTTTAAAAATGTTATTGATATTTAGAGAGGAAGCGGTGGGTAGGTAGAGAGAAAGAGAAACATTGATGTCAGAGAGGAACATTGATGGGTTGCCTCCCGCATGCACCCCTGCTGGGGATTGAACCCACAACCTAGGTATGTGCCCTGACTGGAAATCAAACCCACCACCTTTTGGTGCACAGGACAATGCTCCAATCAACTGAGCCACCCTGGCCAGGGCGAGATTCTTTGCCATTTAAAGAATTTGGCACCAAAAGAATTATACCAAAATGTATTGTTTGCTTTGATTAAAATAATTCTGTTTAGTTACTCTAAGAAAATTAATTTCATGATCAGCAGTAAAAGCATATATATTTTGAAAGAACATTCTCATTGTCCCAATACAATTGTATTGTTTAGATACGTGTATTTTTGGTAGAACTTAAATAAAATAGTATAAGGATGCCTTTTCAGACAATTCAGAGTAAGTTAAAAATTATTTTGTAACTATGTCTTTAATCTGTGAAAATTTTTTATTTGAAGGCATTTTGAAAATCTGCAAAATGTAAAGCAGATATAGATGTATATCTACGCCAGTTATGTAATGTGCAAAGTCATCCTGGGAGCACCGCTGGCTTTGTACAGCTGCTATTCCTCTCAAGGTGCAAGCAATTTTGATATTGTCATTTGCAGGGAGTCTTGCAATGGCTACCTCAAGATATAAAACATTACAAAAATAAAAGTAAAGCCATAAAAGAAAAAGATTTTGTGAAGTTAACAACTCTTTGAGAAGTAAGAGTAACTGTTATCCTTGGCCATGTCCTCATTTCTGAGACCTACCTCCTCAGCCCAGGGATAAGGTGAGCATGTCTGCTTTACGTGGTGTAACAAATGCATATTCTCCACATCGGGCTTTGAGTGAGCTTGGGTGGAGAGACTTGACCAAGGGGTGTGGATGGGGTCTTCAGGAAGTCTCCAGTCCCCTTGAACACTTGTTCTCCAACCACACCTTGGTGTTGATGTTGGTCCAGGGGCTGAAGGGTAGAGGGCAGATGTGTGGGGATGTATGTCTTTGCATGTTCTTTAAGTAATAAAGGAAAAAAAACATTGAAGGTTTTAGTGTTTAAATATTAAAAGCAAACTAAGGCTAATAATTCTGTATTCTTTGGGTTGGAAATTATGTTTTAAGCCTGATACTAACAGGAAAAAAGAACTAGTTTTGGCCATTTTGACAAAACCCTTGTAAACCCAGTTAAAAGGGAATTAACTGGGGGAAAAACTTGAGCATCTATGAAAGAAAGTTAATACCATAAAACAGTTCAAGAAAGAGAACACTTCAATGGAAAAATTGGCAAAAAGGATACATTCAGATAACTGAAAAGAAGAAATACAGGTCAGTAAGGCTGCAGTATGAGTTTCCTGTGGCTGCTGTAACAAATGGCCACAACTTTGGAGGCTTAAACAACCCAAATTTATTCTCCCACAGTTATGGAGGCCAGAAATCTGAAATGGGTTTCACTGAATCAAAAGCAGGTGTCCCTGACCATGTTCCCTCTGGAGATTCCAGGAGAGAATCCACTTTCTGTCCTATTAACAGCCTCTAGAACTGTATTTCTTGCATTCTTCGGCCCATGGTCCCTTCCTCTGACTTCAAGCCAGCAGCAGCATAGTCTTTTCAAATTACTCTGTTTCCATGGGCTCCTCACCTTTTGCTTTTTCTGTGCTTCCTTGTTATAAGGATACTTGTGATTGATTGCGTGTAGGGCCCACCCAGAAAAATCCAGGATAATCTCCCCATCTCAAGATTCTTAATTTAATTATACCAGTAGAATCTCTCCCTCTCTCTCTTTTTTTATCCTCACCCGAGGACATTTTTGCATTTATCTTCAGATAGAGCAGGAAGGAGAGAGGGAGGAAGAGGGAGAGAGAAACAGCAACGTGACAGAGACACATTGACTGGCTGCCACCCACACAACCCCAACTGGGGCTGGGGACGAACTGTGACTGAGGTATGTGCCCTTAGCGGGAACCAAACCCAGGACTCTGGTCTGTGGGCTGATGCTCTAACCGCTGAGCCAAACTGGCCAGGGCTAGAGTCTCTTTTCTCATATAAGGTAACACTCATAGGTTCCTGGGATTAGGACCTGGATATTTTCGGGTGCCATTATTCAGCCAACCACAGACAAAATTGGAATGTAAAGTAGAGCAGTACACACACATACAATTATATTGATGGAATTGGTTATCTCAGCTTGGTGGGGTTACAGGGTGTTTAAAACTTCAAAAGGTCCCCTTTATATATTTCTGCATTGTCAAAGTTTTTATGGGATACATTTTACTAATGATCAGAAGAAATAGAATTACCTTTAATTTGGGAAAAAGGATGAAAAAAATAGACTATGTTTTAGAAGAGTTTTAATTTTTTAAAAAATATTTCTTCTTCATTGATTTGAGAGAGAGAGAGAGAGAGAGAGAGAGAGAGAGAAAGAGAGAGAAACATCAATGATTGGCCGCCTCCTGCATGTCCCCCACTGGGGATCGGGCCCACAACCTGGGCACATGCCCTGACCGGGAATTGAACTGGTGACCTCTTGGTGCATGGGTTGACGCTCAACCACTGAGCCACACTGCTGGGCCTAGAACAGTTTTAGATTTATAGAAAAGTTGAGAGGTTAGTACAGAGTTACCTATACCCAGTTTCTCCTGTTATTACATCTTACATCAGTATCATAATGTATTTATTTACTTAAATTTTTTTATCTTTATTGTTGAGAGTATTACAGATGTCCCCTTTTTCTCCCATTGACTCCCTTCCTCCCTGCTCCTAGCCCCCTCCTGCCTCCCCACACTGTTGTCTGTGTCCTCTGGTTATGCGTATATGCATATAAGTTCTTAGGTTTATCTCCTGCCCCCCTACCCCCTTCCCTCTGAGGTTTGCAGTCTGTTCCTTACTTCCATGTCTCTGGATCTATTTTGATTGTCCGCTTATATTGTTCATTATATTCCATAAATAAGTGAGATCATGTGGTATTTGTATTTCTCTGGACCACAGGCCAACGCTCTAACCGCTGAGCCAAACTGGCCAAGGCTTTTTTATTTTTGTATTTCTCTGACTGGCTTATTTCGCTCAGCATAATACTCTCCAGGTCCCCCCCCCCCCATGTCGTCTCAAAGTATCATAATTTATTATAATTAATGAACCAATATTAATGCAGTATCAGTAACTAAAGTCTATACTTGATTCAGATTTACTTATTTGTTACCTAATGGCTGTGAGAGTTTCTCGGGCTCTTTTTTTTTTTTCGTTTTTGAAAGTTTTGGGTACTAATCAGATATTTTGTAAGATGTCCCTTTATTGGAATTTGTCTGGTGTTTTTCTCATGTTAAGACTGAGATTCCAGATTTTTGGGAGCTAGAGCAAAGCGATAAAGTGACATTTTCATTCCATCATCTGAAGGGTACATACTATCAGCTTTATTTATCACTGTCGATGTTGGTCTCGATCACCTGGCAGAGACTGTGTTTGCCAGGTTTTTCCTCTGTAATGTGACTTTTTGGGGTGGGGAGTTATGTTTCTCCTACATGAGAGCAGAGAACCTACATAAATTATTTGGATGTTTGGTGTTTTTTCTTTTAGATCGCACCAAGGTGGTCATGTCAAAAAATCCATGTCAAATTTTCATATTTCTTCCAACAGTCTCAAAGGTGTCTTTTAGTCTTGATGAGGTTCTGAGCATGGCTAAGTTCATTGTAGGTTGAGGTTCTCTTGAAACATATGGTAACTCACCATTTTAGGGATGTCTGAAATTACCTTTTGTAATTTCTCAAAAGTTTTGTTAAAATACAAGTTAGATCAATTCTCTTACATATTGTACATTATTCACAAAAATATAGCTGGACTTAAGGTTTCTACTGATACAGGAAAAAGGATATTAGATAAAAAAATATTTATGTTGATGGGAAAACATGAGTGTGAATTATATTATACTAATAATTTTGCAGTTGGCTTTGTCAGCCTCTTTTCCTTCCTTGAGAAACCCTGACCTTTCCAAAAGCAGGTCTCCTACATTTCTTTCTTTTTTTTTTAGGGAGAGAGAGATAGAAACATAGATGTGAGAAGAGATACAGGGCCACGTATGCTCTGCGCACTGCGGCACCCCCATGCCCAGCACGTAGTAGGTGCACAGATACCTGTTGACTGGCTGTCATATGCTGTTTTGAGCACTTTTGGAAGCATAGGTGGTTAACTTTTGGGTCACATTTATCTTAATGGTGGTGGCAGCAAGAATGGCACCAGGTGTTAGACCAGTGGGGTCACCTGGCCCTGGGTTCAGCAACCTCGGTACTTGGGCTCTGGCTAGGAAAGAGTCAGAGCCAACACTCAAACTGTGAGAACATTTACTTAGAAAATCCAGAGGTAGAAGTAATTCGTGGAAGAAATGGGCTTAGGAAACAAGTTATAGAGGCAAAGGAAGGGCCCTTGGAGCTTAGAAGTGGGAAGGTCAAGGTGATGCACCTGGGGGGCCGGGGAAAGGGAGGTGGGGGGAAGGCAGGGGTGTGCTTCTGGGAGGGAGAGCATGCTAGATCCTCTGTCCTAAGGACTTTAGGGTGGAGATTTTAGGGGAGGTCTAGGGGAAGATCTCAATAGAAAATTCATCAACTTTCTAGGTGTGTCTTTCAGGGTCGGGGGTTTCCACTGATTGATTGGTCAGCACTAGGTCATTACCCAATGCAGCTGGTCCTGAGACAGCTGTGGCATTGCTTGTCTGGTTTTGCTGCGTTTCTGGGTCTGGAGCTGAAACACAACTGAGGTCGAGATGTTGTCGCTAGGGAGGAGAGGTCAGAGGGTCCAAACTACATGACCAGTGATATGCTAGGGGAAGAATGGTCACCCTGGGAATGAGGTCCTACCCCACAGCTGTCTGTTGGTAGGCACCTGGGGCCTTCCACCCTGTGCCCTTCTGTACATGGCCCATTGTCCTTGCTCTGCTCATGTCTGTCTAATTGCCTACCGCAATAACATGATGCTGTGTGAAAAGGTAATATACAATAATAGAACTAGCCCTGGCCGGTTTGGCTCAGCGGTTAGAGCGTCGGCCTGCGGTCCGGAGAGACCCGGGTTCGGTTCCCGCTAAGGGCACGTACGTACTTCGGTTGCAGTTTGTCCCCGGCCCTGGTTGGTCGTGCGGGTGGCAGCCACTCGATGTGTCCCTTCACGTCGATGTTTCTCTCTCTCTCTCCCTTCCTCTCTCTCCCTCCCACTCTATCTGTACAAAAAATGGAAAAATATCCTCGGGTGAGGATAAAAAAAAAAAAAAAAAAAAGAAATAAAGAAAAATGTATGTATATATATGGAGGAGGAAGATGAAGTAAATATTGCAAAATATTAACAGTGGTTATCTCTAGGTTATGAGATTATGGCTGGTGTTAATTTTCTTCATTGTTTTCCAGTTCTCTCCAAGGAATTTATTATTTTATAATCAGGAAATATCAGATCATACTACCTAAAACTTTTATAATTAGATAAACTTGTGAGCTGCCTCATAAAAACAAACAAAATGGTTTGGTTCCAGTATGTGCACGAGCCCTTAAAGAGGTGGTTCTCAACCTTCCTGATGCCGCAACCCTTTAATACAGTTCCTCATGTTGTGGTGACCCCCAACCATAAAATCATTTTCGTTGCTTCTTCATAAGTGTAATTTTGCTACTGTTATGAATCGCCATCGAAAATATGTGTTTTCCGTTGGTCTTAGGCGACCCCTGTGAAAAGGTCGGTGGACCCCTAAAGGGGTCGGCACCCACAGGTTGAGAACTACTGTCTTAAAGCAAGACAAGAAAGTAGCCAAGTCACTGACCATCTCTAAGGCTACTTAAAAAAATTTCATTAAGACCAGTTCAAATATTGTTGATCTAAATTAATTTCTAAGTGCTGTTTCCGATAGTAGTAGTGTTGACTGTCTTGTGTATTTAATTCACTTCACTAATTTAACTCTTTGCATTCAACCTGTTAGACTGAAAACTTTAGAGAACGTGATTTTCCCTTATTTTGTGTTTTTAAAAAGTCCATGGGATATAAAATCCAAGTCTAACCTGGGAGTATCAACCTGCTCTTATATTTTCCTTGAAACAAAAGAAATTCACTGCAGTTCTTCAGTTGGCTCTTTTTTGATGTAGGTAAATCCCTGGATTATTTGAAAAATCTTTAAAAGACTGTAGATTTTATTAATCCAGGCCATTTGTACTTTTATTTCCTGTTCCCCTGAAACAATTAAACAGCGATGGATTAGCTTTAGGCTGCAGCAGAGATGGGGGGGGGGGGAGTGGGGTGGGAGGGAATCTCCCGGCATCCCTTCCTGCTGAAGCATCAGCTGTGGGCAGTGAGCCGACCTGCCACTTTAAGTGACATGTCTTAGATTCTGCCCTGGGATGCTGTCAGCCGCCTCAGCAACTTCTTTTCTCACGCCTGGTAATTTAGAGTCTCACCGGAGACCAAGACATAAAACAGAAATTGAGGATTTTTGTTGACTTTTAAATTGAAGACTGCTTCTTTTTTGTTGGCTTTAAAAAAATCTGGTAGAAGAGAGGGAAAGGCATCTTCACAGTGGGGCTAGATTCGTTCCTCCAAAGTTACAGCTGGTCTAAATCTGTGAGTATGTTGCATTTATTTAGCTGTTCCTGGGGGTATGATGGCAGTGTTCTCTTGAGATCTGTGAGGATTTAATTCTGGGAAAGCAACGCCAGTTTTTAACATCTGAGTTAAATTTCACTGGAGACCTGCAGTTTTTGTTAGTTGACATTTTCTTTATTAAAGGCTTCTAGTCAAACTGGCCAGGTTTTCCTCCCCACCCCACACCCCTAAGGGTGAGAGCTGAGGTCGGGGAGGAGCTGCTGCGGAGGGGAGGCTGCGGGCTGCCTGGATGCCATGGCCGGCTTCTCCTTGCTGCAAGGTGTGCGTGGGGCTGCAGAACAATGGAGAACACACGACTCACTTTGTGTCCCTGTGTTGGTCTTCTGTCCTTTGCAGTTTCACTGTGGCTTTTGTTTTGCTCAGGTCACTAAAACCTTAAAGAAAGATTAATCACAGGGTCTCGCTCTCAGAATAGAGTGGGTCACTAATCAGACTTCACCCCTTGCCTTGCTGTGCCCGCTTCAGCCTGTCTCTGTGGCGCGATTACAGTAAAGGGGACTTACCAAAAAGTGAGCTTTGCACAATCACCCTTTCCTCACTGAGCATTTGAATCTGTGCCATTTTTTTTCTGGTGACGCAGGCCCTTTAGTCTAAACATCTGCCCTTAGTCATCTGTCCCACTTTCCCCCGTGAAGGCTAGGACTGTAACCTTGCTGAATTATTATTGAATCAACTGTGAAAATTTCGTGAAGGTAAAGGTTAAGTTATGGTTCCCACCATAACACCATATGTTCTTGATTTGCATTTATTAAGTGGAAGTCCTATTCTAGTGAACTGATTCATATTGTTTGGTTTCAGATCTCATTTCTTTATTTTAAAATTACATTAGCTAAAACAGTTTCCAAAAGTTGATATGTTCAGAGACTAGTAGTCAAAATACTTTTATTTTTTATTATTATTATTATTTAATCCTCACTTGAGGATATTTTTCCATTTATCTTCAGATAGAGTGGGATATATATATATATATAAAAAGACACATCGACTGGCTGCCTCCTGCCTGACCCCAACGAGGGCCAGGAATGAACTGTAACTGAGGTACATGCCCTTGAACAGAATCGAACCCGCAACTCTTTAGTTCAAGGGCCGACGCTCTAACCACTGTGCAACCAACCAGAGCTAGGGTGACATATTGTATGAGTTTTGTGGGTGCCAGACTTTGATGGATTTCCTGCAGTGTAAAATAAATTAAGGGTTTTATTTTATTTTATTTTTAAAAATTATCTTTAATGTTGAAAGTATTACAGATGTCCCTCCTTTTTTGCCCTTATCAACACTCTCCTCCCCAATCTGGGCCCCCTCCTTCACCGCATTGTTGTCTGTGTCCATTGGTTATGCACATATGCATGTAAATTCTTTGGTTTATCTCTTCCCACCCCCCTATTCTCCTTCCCTCTCGGGTTTGTCAGTCTGTTCCCTACTTCCATGTCTCTGGATCTATTTTGTTTATTATATTCCACAAATAAGTGAGATCACGTGATACTTGTCTTTCTCTGGCTTATTTTGTTCAGCATAATACTCTCCAGCTTGTGTCAAAGAGTAAGAGATATTTTTTCCTTACAGCTGCATAGTACACCACTTATCTTCCATTTATCTTCAGAATTACCAAAAAGTGAGCTCCACTCCACTGTGTACATGTACCACAGCTTTTTTATCCACTCATTTACTGATGGACGTTTGGGCTGTTTCCAGATCTTAGCTATTGCAAATAGTGCTGCTATGAACATGGAGGTGCATAAATTCTTTCTGATTGGTGTTTCAGGCTAACTCAAGGATTTTAAAATGAAATTCCACCACCCAGAGATGAAACATTTGCTGTTTTTATTTTTAAACATTTCTGTCATATTTAAATGCAGCAACTTTGAATTTAATTAGAAAAGATTCTTTAAATTGGAAATTCTGCTTTATCTAAACTTGCAAAAATTTATGTTAATTAATTTTATTCATTCATTCAACAAATGTTTGCATTTGTTGCAAAGTTTTTGCCAAGCTGTCGGATGTGATACTGAACAAGATATTATATCTGCCCTCATAGAGTAGGTAGTTTTAGCAGGTGAGGGGGCATTTAAAACCTAATTATTTCATTCCAATTGTGGCAATTTTTTAACTGTAGAAGTGTAGGTCCTTTGTGGCCAGACATATACAGGACATACAAATACTTCCAACTAACTTTGCCTCCGGTCTTTTATTTATTTATTTATTTATAATTTTATTTTTGTTACAGATGTTTCTCCTTTTTTACCCCATTGTCACCCTCCTCCCCATCCCTCCCACTCCGTTCCCGGCTTTGTTGTCCACGTCCATTGGTTATGTGTATATGCATACACATAAATTCTGTGGTTTATCTCTTCCCTTCCCACACCACCCCCTCTGCTGAGGGTTGTCAGTCTGTACCCTACCTCCATGTCTCGCCCCAGGTCTTCTTAAGCCATAGTTCCTTAGAATGCTTGTGTTGGGGCCCTGGCCAGTTTAGCTCAGTGGTTAGAGTGTCGGCCTGCGGTCCAGAGAGACCCGGGTTCGGTTCCCGCTAAGGGCACGTACCTCAGTTGCAGTTTGTTCCCGGCCCTGGTTGGGTCATGCGGGTGGCAACCACTCTATGTGTCCCTTTCACATTGATTTCTTTCTCTCTCTCTTCTTTGCTCTCCCTCCCACTCTATCTGAACAAAAAATGGAAAAAACGTCTTTGGGTGAGAGGGGGAAAAAAAAGAATGCTTGTGTTGGAGAGAGATTTTGGAAATCATTTAATTACTTCAGTAAGCATGAGAGAGAGAGAGATCACACAGTAGTTAAAATGGTTCCCTGATTTTCTAGCCACTGCTCATTCAGTTATAGTACCTTAGAAAATACCAAGACACCAAAAACAAAAGAACAGCCAAAATCAACCAACCAACCAAAGCAAAGCAAAATAATACCAACAAGAGCCTGAAGCGGTAAAGGTGTTTGGCTGGTCCTGGTTCTGAAGAAGAAGCCCTGGTGGACCTCACCCGCTCGCCCCGACAGCCCCATTCTCAGGCCTCCCTGTGCTGGCCGATGGTTATTACTTGAGAGGGTACTAGTTAGGATTTTTTAAAAAAACAAAGCAAATATCTTGGCATATTAATTGATATTCATTCAGGCACTTATAGTTTGTTGGGGACATAGAGGCAAGAAACTCTGTCTTTGGGACATAGTGGGATAAACACTGGTAAGGAGAAGGTCAGGGTTCTGTGGCAGCAATGATGCGGGGGCACCCACCTAGTCTTGGGTGATGGGCAGGAGTATGGGGAGGTGCTGACCTCCTGGGGCTGTCTGGAGGAGGACATGTCTGGGTTTAGGCAGATATTTCTAGATAAATGGGCAGTGAGGTCTAGCAGGAGGGGTATTAGTGCAGAGGCCTGTGATATGAGAGACCATTGTAGGAAAGGAAAAGCCCCCTCCGTTCAGGTTCATTTCTTGGGACCTTGCAAATTAAATGGACACAAGCCAGATTAACAAGGGAAAAGAAAAATAAGATTAATTACATACAGTTTAATTGCACAGAGTTTACAGAGTTCACAAAGAAATGTGCCCCAAGGAGGTGGTTAGAATTTGGGGCTTATATACCATCTTAACAAAGGTTGATGAAGCCTGGGGAAGAGGGGAGACGAGAGCAAAGGGCATTTGGGCTTCTGGATGGGGGTAAGTTATGGGTGACTAGGAAATGTTTGGTAAGTAAGGGTTGTTTAGTAAGGTTTATTATGCAAATACGAACTTTTTACAGGTGATAAAAGTTATCTCTGGGGTCATTTTCTTCCTAGTACGGGAGAAGGGGCACCTTTCCAAAGGGAAGTTTATGCCCTGCTTTTAGACAGCAAGGGGGAGGGCAGTGAGCCAACTGCCTTCAGCTCAAAACAGGTCTTTCTGTCAAAATGGCATATTCTGGGGTCACATCCTCTGATCCCCTTTATCACCATCTCTTCAGTGTTTGCCAAGAAGCTCGGAAGGCCTGCAGTTCTAGTGAGGAGAGACTGGTCTGAGGATGACAGATCCAAGGGTGCACTGTCAGGGAACTGTGACAAGGGGAGTGACAAGCCACAGATGTGTTTCATCATGAAGATCACATGGCTTTGCATTTGGAGAGGACTCCCTGGTCACCGTGTGGGGCTTGGCGGAGGGACGTGTGCCTCAGTCCTATAATAGGACACCTTGCTCCTGGCTCTAAGACTCTGGCCAAAATTATTAATAATTTAACGTATCTGTGTGCATATCTATATGTGTGTATATACACACAACATGTACGCATATAGATGTACAGAGATATATTTGTTGTTGTTTTTATAGAAAATATGTTTGATTTCTAACCAAATGACTTGTACGCAAACTTATATGGGAAACGACCAACTTACAACTCGTATAGTTTTTAATCTCCCATTTTTTTGCATTGACGCTCTCATTTGATTAGCAGAAGGCCCCGAGGCCTCTCTGGAGATAGGACATTTTGAGGCTCTGTGTGGTTTCCTGAACAAAGCAGGGAGGGAGGTTTAGCACCTTTTTGCTGTGTCATCATTTTCATATCTTAGTCGAGAAGAGATGAACTAGAATCTTTTATTTATTTATTTATTTATTTATTTATTTATTTATTTATTTATTTATTTATTTTGTGGTACGTGCCCCTAGCGGAAACCGAACCTGGAACTCTCTGGTCCTCAGGCTGATGCTCAACCGCTGAGCCAAACTGGCCAGGGCTAGAATCTTTTAAAAATGTCTTCTGTGCCAGGTCCAGTGCCTATGGCAAGTCTACCTTTGTATCTTCAACAACTGTGTTAACTCGGCTTGTCACTCTCCTGTTAGGGATGAGGGCACAGAGGTTAAATCAGTTGCCCAAGGTCTTCAGTGTGCCGACTGTGACTCCGTTGTGCTGGAAAAGGTTGGCAGATGTGTGTTCCAGCTGTTGTATTGTGTCCATTAGCCACAGGTTGACTGGGGGAGTGTACACAGCCCCCCATCTTTCCCCGCCCCCACACCCTGCTCCCTTTTTTAAAATCCACAGTGCACTCCTGGATACATGTGTCATGAAAAATATTTTGTTTTTTGGACTTCATGCCCAGAGATCTTCCTAACATTTTGCGTGTGCTTTCTACTTTTTAATACCATATTTACACTTATGTCTTTGTCTCATTTTAGAAAGGGTAGGGCTGCATATATGGGCAAAGTACATGAAGGTGAGTTTGATATGAATTTCATGCATGGGTTACTTTTCTTTTTTTCTTTTTTGGTACGTGCCCCTAGCGGTAACCGAACCCAGGACTCTCTGGTCCGCAGGCTGACGCTCCAACCTCTGAGCCAAACCGGCCAGGGCTTACTTTTCTTTTGATATTTCATCAGTCTGCAGTTGTGGAAAGTCTTTAGACCATTCAAGTGGTATGAATGAATTTCTTTGGTGATTGTTTTAGATGAGTGTGTTATGCAATATCTGATTTCAAGTCATTACAGGTGACTGTTTTTGAGAAAGCAGGGAAGTATGGGACCGAGACTTGAATTTCTCTAGTGGTTTAGGGTTCTAGTCATTATCTTCTTAGTTAGGGGGTGAAGCAAACGTTAAGCCTTTTCCAGGATCCAGCAAACCAGGCCCTGTACAGCATTTATGTGCTGTCCTTAATATTAATTTAAGTGTTTTTTGTTGTTTTGTTTTCTAAGCAATAGAATCCCTGTACAGCAAAACCATTTTTGTGTCTCCTTGACATCATAGGCTGAATAAATACATGCCAACTATGAAAACAGCCACACATTGAAGATCTAAAGAAAATTAAGCTTTGGTACCTGATTAGTTGAGTATTTATATATGCTTCCCCTTCTCTTTTGTTTGGCTGACCTAATAGTAAAGAAAGTTCTTGCATGTACTGAACGCTGCTTAATTGTGAATGAATGAAGGACTCTATGGTAATATCTTTATGGCTACTTTCCATGGTCTACATATGTGACATAAAATGCCAACTATTGTGACTGTACTGGGCACAAGGGTGCTAATATAGAATCAATAAAAATGTCATTCATTCGTTAAAAAAATCGTTGAGCATCTCTCAGCTAAGCCAGAGAGTTCCTCTCCTTGAAAGGCTTATAATCGATTCACCACAACTAAAAAGTAACCCAATAATTATACTATGATGAGTTGTAAATTCTGTACAAGGAACCCAGAGGAGAGATGCATTATCTAGCCTGAAAAAAATGACTTGAGCAGCGTTTATTTTGAGAGCCAGATGAAGGGAAAACATATTTTCAGCATTGGGGTGTGTGTGTGTGTGTGTGTGTGTGTGTGCGTGTGTGTGTGTTTATTTCTTTTTTTGATTTTCTTTGCTTTAGGTTGTGATGTTTTAAAAGAAAGGATAAACAGCTTGTCCCCATTCAGTGTCACACTGAAAACCTGCATTTGCTCTTCACCCCTCCTTTGAGGGACCTAACGAAAATGCAAAGTGCTGCTTAATTGGCTTCTGCCTCCTGACGGCAGGAAATGCTGACCTGCTGAGTAGCAGGAATATAACAGTCTGTCCAATGGGAAATACTTGGCTTCGATCACTTAACTCTTTGACATCAGCACTACATTTATGTGATGTTTCAGTCTAAAAAGTGATTTTATAAAATAGGACACATTTCCTCCTCATAACATCCTGTGAGGTAGACAGGGCAGGTATTGTTATTTCTCCTCTGGGGTGTGTGTGTGTGTGTGTGTGTGTGTGTGTGTGTGCTTTTTTCCCCCCATTTTTTTTTATTGTGGTAAAATACATGTAACATTAACATAATCAGTTTAGCCATTTTTAAATGTACCATTCAAAGGTATTAATTGCATTAATAATGTGCAACCATCACCACCATCCATCTCCATAACTCTTTTTTTTTTTTATCTTTATTGTTGAATGTATTACAGATGTTCCTCATTTTTTCCCCCATTGACCCCCTCCTCCCCACTCCTACTCCCCTTTCGCCATTTCACACACTGTTGTCTGTGTCCATTGGTTATGCATATAAATTCTTTGGTTTATTTCTCCCCACCCCTCAACCCCCTTCCCTTTGAGGTTTGTCAGTCTAGCAACCAATTTGTACTTCTTAATTCCTTCACTTTTTCACCCGTTCCCCCAACCCCCATCCCATCTGGCAACCAACAAAATGTTCTCTGTATCTATGAGAATATTTCTGTTCTGCCTGTTCATTTTGTTTGTAGATTCCACTGTCGATAGATATGTATTCATTGCCATTTTGTTTGTTCATATATTTTATCTTTTTCTTCAGAAAGACCCTTCATCATTTCATATAATAACGGTTTGGTGGTGATGAACTTCTTTAACTTTTTCTTGTCTGGGAAACTCTTTATATGGCCATCGATTCTAAATGACAGCTTTACAGGATAGAGTAATCTTGGTTGTAGGTTCTTGCTTTTCATCACTCTGAATATTTCTTGCCACTCCCTTCTGGCCTGAAAAGTTTCTTCTGAGAAATCAGCTGACAGTCTTACAGGAACTCCCTTGTAGGTAACTACTTTCTCTTGCTGCTTTTAAGATTCTGTCTTTGTCTTGAACATTTTGCATTTTGATGATGATGTGTCTTGGTGTGGGTCTCCTGGGGTTCATCTTGTTTGGGACTCTCTGTGCTTCCTGGACTTGTATGTCTGTTTCCTTCACCAAGTTAAGGAAGTTTTCTGCCATTATTGTTTCAAACAGGTTTTCGATTTCTTGTTCTCTCTCTTCTCCTTCTGGCACCCCCAGGATGCAAATGTTGGCACGCTTGAAGTTGTCCCAGAGGCTCCTTACACTATCCTCATTTTTTTTGGATTCTTTTTTCTTTTTGCTGTTCTGATTGGGTGTTTTCTGCTTCCTTATATTCCAAATCGATGGTTTGCTTCTCAGCTTTATCTATTCTACTATTGAATCTGTGTAAATTATTCTTTATTTGTTAGTGCCTCCTTCATTTCTGACTGTGCATCCTTCATTTCTGACTGGTCCTCTTTTATGCTCTTGAGGCCCTCACTAAGTTTGCTGAGGTTCTCACTAAGTTTATTGAGCATCCTTATAAGCAATATTTTGAACTCAGCATCTGTTATTTTGCTTATCTCCATTTCACTTAGTTCTTTTCTTGGGGTTTTGTTCTGTTCTTTCATTTGGGACCTGTTTCTTTGTCTTCTCATTTTGGCTGCCTCCCTGTGTTTGTTTCTGTGTATAATTTAACGAAAGGTATGAGTCTAGCTGAGACCAGATGCTGCTTGTTTGAAAGAATTTAGGAAAACCTGAAGCAGGATCCAAGACAGGCCAATCCTATGGTTAAGCAAGTGGCAACAGCTTGGGTGGGCCTGAAAGTTGGGTGGGGCAGGGCCTCAGGGAGTCACCAGGGCGGGGCAACCAGTGTGAGCCAGGTTGCTGGAGTCCCAGATATGGCGGCTGTCTGCCGCCCCAGGGAAGAGCTCACCAAAGGAATAAAGGCCTTTGACAGCACATCTGTCCCGGAGAAAGCCCCATCTCCAGCCCTCGCTTTAATGCCAAACAGCTCAGTTCTTCCCTGTATGTCTCTGGTGCCCCTCGAGCTGCCTCCCCTCCAAGCTCAGAGGGAGAGAGTCCGATAAGTCCGTGCGCGGGCCCTTTAAGGAGCTGCCTGGGGCTCCAGCCGCTTCAGCCTCCCTGAGCCTCAGTTCCCGCTGGTTTTTCCAGCCAGAAGTTATGGGGATTCTCTTCCTGGCACTGGAACCCTGAGCGGGGCACCTGGTGTGGGACGGGGACCCCTCAGTCCTCAGGAAGGACCTTCCCGGCCGAGGTGTCCTCCTGATTTTTATCCGCCACACATGGGTGTGGGACCAGCCCGTCCCCTCTGCCCCTCCTACCAGTCTGGATGTGGCTGCTGCTTTAATTCCGTAGTTGTAGGACTTCCATTCAGGTTGATTTCAGGCGGTTTTGAATGATGGTTGTTCTGTAGTTTAGTTGTAACTTTGATGTGGTTGTGGGAGGACGCGATACCGCGTTTCCCTACCTGCCATCTTGACCGGAAGTCTCCCGTCTCCATAACTCTTCACCTTATAAATCTGAAACTCTATACCCATTAAACAATAACTCCCCGCTCCCCCTAATACCTCCAGCCCCTGGGACCCACCATTGTATTTGTTTCTAAGATTTATATCCTTTCTTTGTTTTTGCAGATGAGGACACTTAGTCTCATAGAAGGGTCCAAAGTCACCCTGCTCGCCAGTGGCGGGCTCACCGGGGCTGGGCCCAGCTCTCAGCCTTGGGGCCCAGCGAGCTTCCTCCTGACTCCCCCTACCGCAGGGTGGTGGGAAAGAGAAATAATAAGTTAGAAGATTTCTGTTAGTAATAAGAGAGTCCTCTAATTGGGAAGGATTTTTTTTTTAATGAAAAAAATCATCAAAGGAAAGCAGCAAAATGGAACAGGAGCTGTACGTATCTCTTGCCAATCTAACATTCCATTGTCGTTTGTTTTGAATAATGGGAAGAGTGTAGTTTGCTTTGCCGGAGGAAAGAATTTGAAGGGACACAGGCTCTGGTTTTAGTTTCCACTGTGTCAGTGATTTGCAGAGGCTGTGGACAAGAGATAGTTTCTTTCTTCTGCAGGGACGATAAGTCTGTCCTCCATATTCTTAGTGAGTAGGGTCTGATGTTACTGAAGGGTCTGCCTAGGGCCAGTCAGTTGTGTGTGGGTTTTTGACTTTGTGCAGGAAAAGTTCCACAGCATGATTCCAGGTGAACTTAAGAGGACGTTTATTAAAGCTGGGGACAGTGAAACAAGAGAGGGCTGGGGAAATGAGCCTAGGCTGTGCTGCTGTGGCTCTCTGAGAAGTCGGAGAAAAGGGGGCCTCAGGGACAGGTTCAGGGGCTTTGCCTGGGATGAACCGCCACTGCCCATTGCTGCCCTGGTTGCAAGCTTGGTGGGGTCCCCTAGGGTCTAGGAGATGCATGCTAGTGGGGGAAGGAAGAGGGGAGGGGCAGGGCGAGCTCCTGGGAAGGAGAGCGCACACTGGGTCCTTTATCTTGAGGGTGTTATTTCTCTCTTGCAGGTGGGAATCTTAGGGGAGGTCTCAGGGGAGGGTTTCAACAGAATATTCATCAGTTTTCTAGGTGTGCTCCTTCAGGGTCCTGGTCTCCACTGATCGGTCAGTGTCAGGGCAGGGGGTCATTAGTCACTGCAGCTGGTCCTGGTATCACCCACCTGGTTTTCCTGCTCTTCCATGTCTGGAGCTGAAATACAACTGAGGCCTACATGTTATTTCCAGGGAGGTGACCTTCTGTGTCTGCTGTAAATTGCTCGGCCATTTGTTCAGCTCTGTCTCAGTTTCCCTGTTCCACTTGTCCTGGCTTACTGGCCTGTCTCACTGACACACACTATATTTTATACGAAAATGAACTTTTATTCTTTTCAATTATTCTCACTTGGCTCTGGAACTCTCATCCCCACTGAGGATGGAAAAAAACACTGTCAATTAAAGATGACATCATTGCTGAAATTTCAAACAGTCTCTTTTGGAGTGACTCAGGTTCTCTTGAAGGAGTGGGAGAGGCAAGTGCCCAGTCCAGTAAACATTTAAGCTGTGCATGAGGCCTACATCTCCCTTTTCGAAGGGTTCCCCTCCCTCTCCCTCGCAGGTGGCGTCTGGGTGCAGGCGGAAGTGGTGTGCCATGGAGCACGGCTCTGGGTATTGCTCTCTGGCTGATTTTTGTGTTGACCTCTGTCCTTGCTGCTGCTGCTACATAGGACAAGGGTCTCAAGCTCTGGGCGGTTTTTAATAAATGCTATTCTTGCTAAGTGATAAAGTGGAGCACAGTGCTTTGCAAATGAGCTTGAGCAGAAGCCTCCGTTCCGGTAGACAGAGATCTGACTGTGAATCCCCTTTACTTGCTGTAAGTAAATAAAAACAACACCTTTCCCTAACGCCAGCCATGTCTCGATCTTGAACAGGACGCCCTGAGCAGCAAACCCATTATGTTTGGTTCCACTGCCTCTGCCGCCCAAGCACCGGTGACGGCTGGACTTGGTGTGTCCCTGACCCTGAGGGCTCAGCCTTCTCCACTGGCGTTGGCTAGGCCACTGTCTGAGGCCGAGTGGCCACTCATTTGACCCCTGGTGCTGCCCTTTGCTACAGGGTCATCTAAGCTGTCTTTTAAAAACATTTTCTTACTTTGCAATAATTTCAAACTTAGTGAAAAAGTGTGAGAATAATACCTAGAATTTAATGTATATTCTTAATACATTAAAAAATTTAGTTGTCTTTATTGCTGAGGGTGTTACAGATGTCCCCCGTTTCCCCCATCGCTCCCCTTCCCCGGTTCCCGCCCCACCACCCTGCCGTCTGTGTCCATGGGTTCCGCATACACGCATGGCAGTTCTTTGGTGATTCTCTGCCCGCCTCCTACCCTTAATTCATCTTTCACATTTTGCCACCTTTGTTTTGTTATTCTTTCTCTGTATACACATTATTAGGCATTTTTCAGTCATTTGGCAATAGCAGCTCCAGAGACGGTGATTTAGGATTGATGAGAGAGGGAAATGTCCGGAAATTTCATGTTCTTTCCTTTCCTCCAACTGTTTCTTCTTTCAAGCTAAGCGTCTCTGCTTCCCTGAACTCTTCCTTCTATTGAACTGGCTTCGAGTCTTTTCTCTGCCTGGTTGTTGGCTTCTAGTTGCATTTCCAGTTATGGGTTGTCTTAGAGCAGTGTGTCTAGAACATCGGATAGTCCTGGTGGTTGGACTGACCAGATGAGAATGAGGGCCAGTTCCTTCCAGTAAAAAATAAATCATTTTCAGCAAAGGTAGATGCATTACAAATCAGGTTGCGATCATAAATGTATATATAAAGTAGTAAGTTGAAAGCAATTCAGGAATAGAGTATTACAGCTATTTTAGATTCAAAACTTAAAATAGCATTGAAGCTTGTTGTCAGTGCAGGAAATAAAAAAAGGCAAAATTAGAAAAACCACAACATTTAAGAAATGACTTTTTCAAAGTAGTGAATATTTTGGAGAGTTCTAAAAGGTTTCCAGTCACATCGGAAATACATTGGGTAGTGATGTATTCTAACTACTTCACCTAGAAAGGACTAAAAATAATATTATGCTGTTCTTGCATATTTCTCAGAACTATTTTAAGCTGTGTGATAGATATGAAAGGATGATCAGAGGGTGTGTCCTTAAATTGATACCTGAATATTCCCTTCACGAATTTGAACTTAAATTGTTTGAAATACATACAACTTAATGTTTCCTAATTATTAAAAATAGCGTATGATCATTTTTTAAATTTGAAAAAACAGAAAAACACAAAGAATATAAAACTCACCCACGCCCTACAGATAGAAGGTTTATATTTTTGATTGAGGAAGTCTTTGTAATGAGTCTGAGCATAGGTAATTTAGTGGCTGGTTATCTAGTTTGTAAATTCAGAAGAATCTCATTAAATAGAATAATTATATTATTTTTGGTGCTTGCCCTTTGGCCTTTTTCAACTTTTTAGATCTTACCTTCTGAAGGAACAGGATCAGAGGGGTGAGAAAATGTTGAGTTCTTTTCCTTTAATTCTGGTAGCACTGGTGACAGGCCTGAGTTGAAGTTGACAGTAAGAGGTATGTGGGGCCCTGGCCTGTTTGGCTCAGCGGTAGAGCATCGGCCTGTGGTCCACAGAGACCCGGGTTTGGTTCCCGCTAAGGGCACGTACCTCGGTTGCAGTTTGTCCCTGGCCCTGGTTGGTCGTGCGGGTGGCGGCCACTTGATGTGTCCCTTTCACTTCGATGTTTCTCTCTCTCTGTCTCTTCCCCTCTCCCTCCCAATCTAACTGAACAAAAAAAATGGAAAAATGTCCTCGGGTGAGGATAAAAAAAAAAAAAAAAGAGGTATGTGGGGAGTACCAGTTAATTGCTAGGCTATTCTGTGTTTTTAAAAAAATATGTTTTTATTGATTTCTTTTAGAGAGACAGGAAGGGTGAGATAGATAGACACATCAATGTGAGGGAGAAACACCCATCAGCTGCCTCCTGCACACCCCCTAGTGGGGATCGAGCCCAAAACCCGGGCATGTGCCCCAACGGGGAATCGAACTGGGACCTCTCAGTCCATGGGACAACGCTCAATCCACTGAGCCACACCTACCGGCCTGGGCTATTCTTGCTGTCCCAGCGGCAGCTCAGTACGTCCCCTCTTCCTCTGGTCAGTGGCCATGAGAATGGCTATTTGGAGGAATTATCCATTGGGCAGAATTTGGTCTGGTGAGCAGTTTTCTTCAGTAAGAAAGACAAGCTGATCATATGGTCAATGACATTAAGCAATAGGTTTCCTGAAAGTTTATAACTCCAGTGAACACCGTTCAGACTGTAGATTGTATAAATTGTGCCTCTCATAGCAAAACAGTTGGCCTATCTCCATTCATTCCTTTTCTTCCCTTAAAGAGAGATTTGTAACTTTGATGAAAAAGCCTCAAGGATATTGAGTTTTTAATAATTTCTGAAATTTTACTTTACTTTTTTTTTTTTCAAAATGATCTAGCTTTTCATTGTGCAGGAACATAGCACATTGTGTTTATTTTACTGGGTAAATTAAATTTGAATTGATTCTGCTAATTATGATTTGAATGAGGGAAAAAGTATAAACAAAGACAGCTGTAAGCTTTTCATTTGAAAATAGTTCTACCTCGTTATTAAAAATTAGAGCAGTATAAAACACAAAAATAAAATGACAATCCAATTAACAAATGGCCAAAGAATTTGAGTAGACATTTCTTTTTCCAAAGAAGATACAAAAATGGCCAGTACATACCCAAACAGGTGGATGCTCAATATCATTAGTCAACAGGCAAATGCAAGTCAGAACCACAGTGAGATACCATTATATCCACTAAGATGGACAATAAGAAGTATTGGTCAAGATACAGAGAAATTGGAACGCTCATTCATTACTGGTGGGAATGCAAAATCATACAGCCACTTTGGAAAATGGTCTGGCAGTTTATCAAAATGTTGGAACTAGAGTTACCATTTCACTCAGCAATTTCACTACGAGGTATATACCCAAGAAAAATGAAATATATATCCACACAAGAACTTGTACATGAATGTTAATAGCAGCATTATTCATAGTAGCCAAAAAGTAGAAATAATCCATCAACTAATGAAACCATAAACAAAATATATTATGTCCATACAATGGAATATTATTTGGCAATAAAAAGGAGTGAAGTACTGATACATGCAACAACATGAATGAATCTTGAAAACATTATGCTAAGTGCAAAAAGGCAAGTTATAGGCAAATCTACAGATGCAAAAAGTTGATTGGTTGTTGCCTTGGACTATGGGGAATGGTTGGTTGCTAAAGGATGAATACAGAGTTTCTTTTGGGCGACAAAATATTTTTAGATTAGATTGTGGTAGTAGTTGCACACTGCTATAAATATGAATACACTAAAAACCTTTGATTGTATACTTTGAATGGGTGAATTGTGTGGCCTCTAATTATATTTCAATATGGCTTTTTTAGAAACTTAAATAAATTAGAACAGTAAAAACAGGGCAAAGTAAACATATTTTCCAACACACTAATACCTGTCATTAAAAACATGACATATTGTTTTCATTAGCATCTGTCAACCAAATAATGTTTTTCTCTAGCTAAACATACGTTTCTTCTAACATCTCAGTATAACATCTTGGTTATGCTCAGGAGTAGAACAGACAAGTCATTCCATTTAAATTTTTAATAACTGCACTTACTTTGGTGATACAGATTCTAAACGGAAGCAACATAAAGAATGGTTACCATGGCTTTCTGCAAGGATACATATACGCCCCATTGCAGTGTTTCATATATTAAAAACTTGTATTGAAGGAAATAAGAGAAGACCTGACTAAATGTAGATAGATGTGAAAATGTAATATTTATAGATAGCAATTCTCTACAAAGTAATGAAGTTCCAGCGAAAACCATGGCAAGACTTTTTTTGGTAACTCTAATAACTTACTCTAAAATTCATAAATAAGAAGAAGGTAAAATAATACAGTCCCTTCCCATCCCCCCAAAAAGAACATTTGATAAAGTAGAGGCCTTGCTTAGGAAAAGCCATGGTGTGTCAGGAAAGCCATGAAAATGAAAATGATGTGAAGGGTACAGAGAGCGGCAGATCGGGGAGTGAGTGGAACAAGAGGGCCTGGAAACAGCCCTGTGTGCGTGCGGACACTTGCCTGGCACAGAGGCGGCAGTACTATTCGGTTTGTCATCGTGTAAAAATTATCGAAGGAACAAACGTCAGGGATTTATTTGTCAGTGAGGAAACCAGCAAGATGGTAAAACTGGTTCTAAGAATATTTGGGGAACTGAAGAAAAAATGTTAGAATCAGATTTGTTATATACAAAACTGGTTAATCTCTTATAAGGTAATAACACCATCACCTTACCAGACAAATTACTTGCATATTTACCAGACAAAAAATCTGCAGGTTAACATATAATTTTACAGAGTGTAGGCCTCAATCAGTAGAAAATAGCAAATCAAGCAAAGGCCCATCCTTGGGTGGGCCTGGTAGACAGGGCTCCAGGATTACAGGAGAGGACAGAGAGTTCTTTGTCTTCCTCCCAAGCTAAGGAGTATCACTGGTGTTGGGATAATTGCCTGTCCATGTGGGAAACAATTAAATATGTGCAGCTCACACTGTACACAAAAATGAATTCCAGATATACTTGTGTGCTCTATTATTTTCTTCATGTATTTGAAATATTCCTCATAAAAAAATGAAAAGAATTGGTTCTTGATGAAATACTAGATCATAGTTTGAGTGAATTAGGTCTTTATCAAAATACTGTTGAATAAAAAATCACTTTGTAGCATGATACACACTTACTGTGGTGTGGTATTAATATAAATTTTTAAATGTTATAGAATTTCTGGGACTTTGTATACATGTACTAAAGGCATCTAATCTTTTATACCTCAGTAGAGATGAATAAAATCTGATATTATTTTATTAATAATTATTAAGTTCTGTTGAATTCAACTCTATTGTGCCAGGTAAAGACACTATAATTGTAGCTTTGAAACATGCAATATTTACCTGGCATAACATAATTGATTTTAGCAGACTGTCCTAAAATTTTAATGTTTTGTGTATATGGTGTATGAGATCACTGGAGGAAAAAAAATGTGGTCTTTTAAAAATTATCTTGGGTAACTGGCCAAAGATTAAGAAACAAATGCACAGCACTATCTTGTACCATGTAATCAAATTAAAAATGGATCAACAAATTAAATATTAAAAGGTGACGACACTGGTTAAATGATTTAGAAAATCTTTGTGCAGGGAGGTTTTTTTGAGAATGCCATCAAGATCAGAAATGTTAAAGGGAAGAGTTGCCTTTATAACTAATAAAAGAAAGAAAAAAAATGTCATGTCTTACTAAGTTTTAAACAGCAGGTTAATTTTATAATTAAGGCTAAAGGTGAATCTGTAAGAGAGCAGGTGGGCAAGAACGGTACGAAAGGGGAGACAGCCTCTTGAACCTGTTTTTCCCTATTTGTAAACAGAGATGGCAGTCACTGCCCAGAGTCCTGTTTACCTAAGTGCTCAGTGTTTCCTCTGTTCTAGAAAGTTCTGGTGCTGGAACATAACCTGCTTCCAGCTATATTCCCCCTTATCTGGGGTGTTTTCTTCCCTCCCACCTCCCACACCCAACCCCTCTCCTAAGAAGAACCTTGATTTTCCTCTAACCTGATGTATAAAATTTAGGGAACTTGATCTGTTTAAGATAAGATAAATGTCGAATGTAAAACATTAGAGGGTACTGCCCGGCTGGTGTGGCTCAGTGGATTGAGCATCGTCCCATGGACTGAGAGGTCCCAGTTTGATTCCCAGCCAGGGCACATGCCCGGGTTGCTGGCTCGATCCCCAGTAGGGGGCATGCAAGAGGCAGCCAATCAATGTGTCACACTGATGTTTTGATCTCTCTCTAAATAAAAACAATAAAAACAGATTTAAAAAATATTAGAGGGTACTGGGGAGTTTGAGAGGTGGAATATAATCAAACTCCACTTAACTGAGGGCATTACATACCTTAGAATTTTTTAGAAAAAAAAAGGTGTCCCTAAAGGGATAGTCAATAACCCTTTCTTTTTCATGAGATGTGTGATCTTGAGGTGGATGGAAGCAGAAGGAGATTGGAGATTCTGTTACAACACAGGGCGGGCTCATTAAACCCTGTGGAAGTTTCCCTCTCCTGAGTGGCTCTGGGTCAGTACCGTGGCCTAAGATTCTGTACACCAGATTGGTGTCCACCTCCTCTGTGTCACTTCAGCACTCTTTGATGTATGTAATGGCCAATGAAACAGTTTATTACCAATAAGATACCTTACAAAATACACACCCTTTAATTCAGAAATTTATCCTCAGGAAATAATCAGGCAAAAGTGCGTAAAGGGGCTTATTACAATATTATTTGTAGTCACAAAACATCAGGAGCAACCTCCGTGCCCCAAAATGAGGATGGGGTAACGAACAGTAACTATAATGGAGCAACTCTCTTGACTGAGAAGAAAAGATTCGGGGTGAATTAAGGTTATGATGAAGGAAACCAGAATGTGTCACCCTAAAATACGCCTCTGTGACATCAAATTATTTTGAGCTGAAGGCAATTAAGAAGCAGTAAAAGGCAGAAAAAGCTCTTCCTTTCTTGCATGAAAGCAGGAAATAAATTCTTTTACTGGAGACAGACACCTGGCAGCCCATAGAATCTGCAAACCATATTAAAGTAACTCTTATATTCCTTCTTATTTCTTCACCATTTGCTACCCCTAGCCCAGTTCCTTGTCTTGCCAATTATTCACAAATTTATTATTATTTTTTGTCCAAAAGGTATAAAAATTTCCTGCTCGGATTACTTCTTTGGGATTTCATTCTTTTGTGAAGGTTCCCATGTACATGTAAAAATTCAATAAATTTTTTTCTTTTTAATCCTCACCTAAGGACATTTTTTCATTTTTTTGTTCAGATAGAGCCTGAGGGAGAGAGAAAGAGAGAAATATTGACGTGAAAGGGACACATCAAGTGGCTGCCACCCGTACGACCTAACCAGGGCCGGGGACAGACTGCAGCCAAGGTACACGCCCTTAGCAGGAACCGAACCCAGGTCTCTCTGGACCACAGGCTGATGCTCTAACCACTGCGCAAAACCAGCCAGGGCTAAAAATTCAATAAAACTTATATGCTTTTCAAGGAAAGCGCTACTATAATATTCCATTTTAATAAGATACAAAAACATATGTGTAGATTTACTTGGGAAAAGGTATGGAAGAATATATACAAGATAAAATGCAGTCTTTGGGTGGTGACCTGTGGGGGGTGATTTCAGTTAATTTCTGTTTTTATGTGTGTACTAGAATGAAAGAAAAATAAGTTTATTTTATTGGGGCTTTATTTCAGGAATACTTACCACATAACTGAGTACATTTTTGTTACTTGATTTTTCCAAATTGCTAAGAAATGGAGGTGCCCTGGCTGCTGTGGCTCAGTTGGTTGGGCATCAGCCTGTGCACTGAAAGGCTGCTGGTTCAAGTCCTGGTCAGGGCATGTGCCGGGCTTGGGGGCTCAGTCTCCACAGGGGGCAGCTGATCAATGTTTTGCTATCACATCCATGTTTCTTTTCTCTCTCTCCCTCTTCCTTCCTCTCTAAAAATCAATTAAAAAAAGAAAGAAAGAAATGTAGGTGAGATGTAGTAAATAATTGAAGGACTTGTGTTGTATACTTAAATTTATGTGGACTTTTTCTGTAAGACAAGAAATAAACACCTTACTCTGCCTTTTTTATTAACAGGCCTCATCACACAGATATGGCAACAAGCAGCCGTCACTTACCATCATTTGACACAAAACAGTCTTCTGGACAACACAGGTCATCTCTTATGAGCAGGTCAGAAGGGGTGTACGAGTGTTCCTGGGGGGACCGGTCCTACTTTTGAGTGAGCTGTACCGTTGATGTTTGCTGTTAGAACAGGGCTTTGTGTTTTATTGATCGGTGGGGAGGGGAGAGGCCCAGGCAGGCAGAGTGCCCCTTTTACAAATTCGGGAAAGAGGCTAAGGGACTCAGCGAATGTGTGCCACTGTCACATAAAAGCAGAAACAAAACTAATTCAACTTTTGGGGCACAGCTCTCTCTGTGTTTTTTTTTTAATCTTAAAAGTTTTAACCATTAATTTTAAATAAAATAACCACATTGCCAACCATTGGTGAAAATGAAGGAATAGAGAAACAAACTGTAATTATGACCGTTAACACAAACTGTTATAATTTTGGTGTATTTCATTCCAGTCTTTTTCCTGGACATGTGTTTCTCGAGATGGATATAACCATGGAGTTTTTGGTCAATATTGTATTATGATTATTTTTGTACTTATATACTTCTTGTAATGTTGGCTTAAAAATATTTAAAAAACATTCATTGTGAAAATTGAGGAAATATAGAAAATCACAAAGAATAAAATATGTATTACTATCACCATAATAATCATAACTGTTTTTTAGGTCTATATTCTTTCTTTTTCCCTTCATATATAAAGATATTAATTTTTTTGCTTGAGATCATATTAAATATACTATTTAATAACCCGCTTTTAAAAACTCAGTAGGACATGAGATTTTTTTCTTTCTCTTAAGTATTTTTCATAAAATCACATTTAATGGCTAATTACTGTTCCTTTCCTGCTTATTCTGAAATTAACTTAACCATTTGTTTCTCTTTAAACATGTAGGTTATTCCTTTATTAGTTATTAAGGCAACTCTGTTAAAGCTATTTTTTAGTACTATGAGAAAGTGCTTTTCCTCTATCCTACAGGTTTATTAAACTTTAAATTATTCAGCAGATCTTTAGCATTTTGAATTTGAAATTTTAGTTATTTATGAGAGTGTTCATAATACTCACGGACTTGGCAGTTTGCTGATACAAGAAAGGGGTGCAATAATATGAAGATTAAGGAATGGAGATGACCTTGAAAGTAACTTCTAAGGATCTTAAGGCATTCATTTTTCACATTATTATTTTATTCCATATGTTCCTGTTCATGGAAATCAGAGCTTTCTTCAGAAATATGTGCCCCTCTTTCAGAGTTTCCTAGGTTCCTCCTGCATCAACATCTATAATGCTGAGTTTGAAAGCTGTAATAAAATAGCTAAAAAAATGATTGAAAGCAGTAATAAATAAAGGGTATGATGTTCAGAGAGAGCGGTGAGCTGGATATGTAGACTGGGAACCTTCAGCAAATATGTACTTTTTGAAGTCATGAACCATAAATGCTATTAACAAGAGAGAGCAAGACAAATGAGAAGAGAAGGGAGAAAGGAACTTTCGGGAACACAAGCACTGATGGGATGGCAGAGGGAATGAGAGGTCAAGCCAGGGCTGCAGAGATGTGAGAGAGGAAGACTCCAGATGGTGGCTGCGGGATGGGCAAGGGGCTGGGGGAGGGGTGAGCTCTGGAATTTGGTCAGTAAGCCAGGTGTTGCAGATGTCTGTATGCATATAGGCTGACAAGTACCCTTTGTGTTTGCAGTTAGATGTCAGGGTTTCAAGAGAGCTGGGGCAGGAGCCAGGCTGTGGTGGCCGAGATGGATGGGACGGGGTTGGAGTAAGGAAAGTGAGTGTCAACTCATTTTTGAAGTCTCGCCTATGAAGAAAAGAAGTGGGAAATGTTGTGTGTTAAGAGAGAAAATGAGTGAGGGAAAGTTACTTTTTTTTTTTTTTTTGGTCTGGTTTAACATTAGCTAGAAATAAGGTTTGTGTGTGTTTCTGAGTTGAAAGGGGGTCAGAGAAGAGGTTAAAGATATATAAAGGAAGAGCCAGTCACGGTGGCCGGGTAGGTAAATGCTGTGCTCGCCTCCTCCCACAACCACATCAACATCACAACTAAATTATAGAACAATCACCCTTGAGAACCACCTGAAGACTAGCTGAACAGAACTAATATAAATAAGGATATAAAAAAGAAGCCAAGTTGAGACTGGTAGGAGGGGTAGACGCAAAACAGGCTGGTTCCACATGCACACAAGGCTCCGCAGGGGTATCTCGGCTGTGGAGGTTCCCCCTGAGGAACAGGGGGTTTCAGACCCACACGGGGCTCTCCAGCCTGGACCACCAGTGCTGGGAAGAGGAGCCCTCATAGCATCTGGCTGTGAAAATCAGCAGGGATCCTGTCCATCCTGATAAGACAAAAGGTTGCTGGAGTCCCAGTGTTCCTTTTTAAAGGGCTTTTGCATGGACTTCTCACCCTCTCTGAACTCCGACACTGGGCCAGCAGCTTGAAAAGTGCCAAGGACTGGAGGGGCAACTCTCCCAGACAGAAGTGCTGGCAAATAGCCAAAGCAATCTGGAGAAAAAAGACAAAGTTGGAGGTATTATGCTACTTGATTTCAAACTATACTACAGGCCATAATAATCAAAACAGCATAAAAACAGACACATCGATTAATTGAACAGAATGGAGAGCCCAGAAGTAAACCCACACCTATATGGTCAATTATTTAAGACGAAGGAGGGAAGAATATGCAATGGGGTAAAGACAGACTCTTCAATAAATAGTTTTGGGAAAACTGGACAGGTTCATGCAAAAAAAAAAAAAAAAAAAGAAGAAACTTGACTACTTTCTTACATCATATACAAGAATAAACTCAAAGTAGTTTAAAGACTTAAATGTAAGACTCAAAACTGTAAAACTCATAGAAGAAAACACATGCAGTAAATTCTCTGATGTTGCTTTTAGTAATTTTTTTTGGATATGTCTCCCCAGGTAAGGGAAACAAAAGAAAAAATAAACAAATTGGATTACATCAAACTAAAAAGTTTTTGCACAATGAAACTGTAAACAAATTGAAAAGACAACCTCTTGAATGGGAGAAGATATTCACCAATTATACATCCAATAAGGGTTAATATCCAAAATATATAAGGAACTCTTACAATTTAACACCAAAAGGACAAAAATCCAATTAAAAATGAGCAGAGGATCTGAATACACTTCTCCAAATAGGACATACAGATGGCTAATAGAGTATGAAAAGATGCTCAATGTCACTAATCATCAGAGAAATGCAAATTAAAACCACAATGAGATAGCACCTCATACCTGACTAGATGGCCATCATCAATAAATCAACAAACACATATTGGTGGGGATACGAAGAAAAGGAAACCCTCATGCACTGTTGGTAGGAATGCAGATTGGTGCAGCCACTGTGGAAAACAGTATGGAGATTTCTAAAAAAAATGAAAATAGAACTACCATATAACCCAGCAATCCCACTTCTGGGTATTTATTCAAAGAAATCCAAAACACTAATTTGAAAATATATAAGTACCCCTATGTTTACTGCAGCATGATATAGAAGCAATCCAATGATAAATGATTAAATAAAGAAGTGGGACAGGTCCTGGCTGCATAGCTCCATTGGTTAGAGCATCGTCCCCATATGCCAAGATTGTGGGTTCAATCCCCAATGAGGGTACCTCCAAGAATCAACCAATGAATGCATCAATAAATGAAACAACAGATCCATGCTTCTCTCTCTCTCTCCCTCTCTCTTTTTTCCTTCCTCTCTCTCAAATCAATAAATAAAAATTAAAAAAAAAAAAAAAAAAAAGAAGTGAAACATATATGCAATGGAATATTACTCGGCCATAAAAGAAATCTTACCATTTGTGACAACATGGATGGACCATGAGGATATTATGCTAAGTGAAATAAGTCAAACAGAGGAAGTTAAATACCATGTTATTTTGCTTATATGTGGAATTTAAAATACAAAATGAACAAGCAAACAAAACAGAAACAAACTCAAATGCAGAGAAACTAATGGTTGCTAGATTGGATGGGGGTTGAGTGGCTGGATGAATAAAGTAAAGGGATTAAGAAGTATAAATTTGCAGTTACTAATTAGTCATGAGGATATAAATTACAGTATAGGGAATGTAGTCAATAACAATGTAATAACTATGCATAGTATCAGGTAGATACTAGACTTATCGAGGTGATCACTTTGTTAAGTTATATAAATGTCTAGCTACTATTGCATTTGTATACTTAAATGTCATATGTAATATTGAATGTCAACTTAATTGAAAAATAAACAAACAAAAAGATACATAAATGAAGAAACAGAGGGAAATGTAAGAAATTATTTAGTGGCATAGTCAAGTATATAGTATTAGCGTTTGAAGATTTCATAGCCTTTTTTTGAAATATTAAGCAATAAAAATCCCTCCTCTGCCTTTTAATCAACAGGTCGTTTAATGCATTTGTAAAAACAATCAGTGGTAAATGTATTCTGGACCAGACTAGAAGGACATCTGTAGCAGTGAAAAAATCTTCAGATTTGGACAAGTATGTGGATAGTTAGACTGCATAGAACAAAATAGCACCCTACCTAATGTATCACTCCTGTGACTCCTCGCTTCACAGAACCCCACGAATTCACTCCTCAACGCAAAGTTGTGAGGCAGTCAAGGAGGGTGTTTTGGTCACTATGTAACAAACAAGAAATCCTGGCCACAGCCAGGCAGTAGTGGAATTGCAACTTAATGTTCTGTCTTCTCATGTCCAGTCCAGCACACCTTTCACGAACCCATGTGCCTCCTTGGTTATAATCCCTCTCCTTTCTTTAGTCTTACAGTGTTTTGGCAATTATGGTTTTTTTGGTTGTTCTTCAACCTGAAAGAGCCGGGAGAGAGTCTTCCTTTACAAGGATGCCTTCAATTCAGATATTCTTTGGGTTTGAGTTTATTGCTAGTGTTCTTACAGGGCACTGTGACACAAAGTTTCAGCCATTCGTGAGTTTTGTGTTCATCTCTTCAAATCCGTTGACACACTAGTTGATGAAGCAGGTGTGGTCAGGTCACTTTTGGACAAATGAGGAAAGACTTTCCACCTTGGCCTAGAGCATTCTCATCACCTCCTCTTTGTAACACATCTGTTTTTTATTTGAGAGGCATATTTGATCTTCAAATATTTTTTTCCATGGGGAATGTTATAGTGACGTGGTTTCCCACTTTAAAATCTCTGAGATACAGTGTATTTTGTTTTCTCGAGTTACTTGAGAAATTCATTGAAAGCAGGAGGCAGAATAGGGGTCTTGGGTTTCAGGATTAAAGGAATAGAGAGCAAACCTTTTATAGACTTCACTTACCAACCCTTCAGCTCAGTGTGGCACCAACCATTGGTAACTTTACTAACTCATTGAGGTTTGGGAGAATCCCAGAGTTATGCAGGGTGTTCTGGTCCATCAGGAGGCTGAGTTCCAGAGACTGTTTAGTGAGGTAAGGTTTCCCATTGGCTAAATCATTACGCTTATGGCCAAATTTTGACTAGGGGCTTGTGAGAGAAGAGGGGACTCTCTTTGCTTGGTTCGTGAAGAGTAAAGGAGAGAAGGAGTTATTGTTTAATGGGTATAGGGTTTCAGTTTGGCAAGATTAAAACGTTTTGGAGATTGGTTGCATGTACAACAATGTAAATATAATTAACACTACTGAACTGTATGTGTGTTTAAAGATGGTTAAGATGGCAAATTTTATGTTACATGTATTCTACCACAATTAAAGAAAATAGGAAAAACAATGCCCAAACATCATTATAGAGTTCAATCTAGCTTTCTTTGACCTTCTGATTTGTATTAGAAGGGTGCTTGGTACTCTTTCCTTGCAGTTAAGACATCTATACCATCCCTTCTTGGAAAGATCTGTCCTAGTTTAAGAAGGAAAGCAGTGGACCGGGCTCAGAGGAGGTGAGGTAGGGTTTTTTTATGCATCTCACCTTTTAAAATTTTTTTAAATTTTTTAATCCTCACCTGATGATATGTTTATTGATTTTTGAGAGAGAGAGAGAGAGAGAGAGAGAGAGAGAGAGAGAGAGAGAGAGAAACATCGATGTGAGAGACATAAACATCAATTGATTGGCTCCCGTATGTGCCTGATCTGGGATCGAACCTGCAACCTGGGTATGTGTCCTAACTGGGAATCTAACCTGCAGCCTTTTGGTGTAGGGGATGACTCTTTAACCAGCTGAGCCACTGGTCAGGGTGCATCTTACCTTCTTGCTGCACTTCCATTTCATTCTTTCTTCATGCCTCATCTGAACGCAGTTGGCATCACTGGCCTGTGGAACGTGTGCTGTGTTGCATGGTTGTCCAGCATCTTCACAGGTAGGATAAGCCAGGGGTAGTTACCACTCTTTGCCAAATAGAAGCCATTTCAAAATAAGTTAATTTTATTAGAGACCTATTGGAAAATGCTAAATTATTACCATATTGGTAAGATAGTAAAGAACAGCTCATTATAATTGTACTTACTAACAAATCAGGATAGGCAGAAAAGGCATTAAAGTACAAGTAATTTAAATGACTTTGATGTATCATATTATGATTCTGTAGACTAAGTGCTTTTTGTTTTTTTTCTGTTAATCCTCACCCGAGGATATTTTCCTATTGATTTTTAAATAGAGTGGAAGGGAGACAGGGGAGAAGAGAGAGAAACACCGATGTGAGAGAGACACATCAATTGGTTGCCTCCTGCACAACCCCGATCAGGGCTGGGGATCGAACCTGCAATCCAGGTACATGCCTCTAACTGGGAATCGAACCCATGACCCTTTAATCCATGGGCCAATGCTCTAGCTGATAAGCCAAAGCTGCCATGGCAAGACTAAGTGCTTTTTAAGAAGAATTGACAAAAACCCCACTCTTCCTTTTGATAGATGACTGAAATAGACATGATGTGAGGTGCTGTGCCCCGGAGTGGTGTCTCTGGGTCAGAACTCTGCTCTCCTCTTTGGGTCCGAAGGACGAGCACATAATTCACAGGAGGAGAGACTAGACTAGCCCCTTTTACTTTTTCTACAAATAATAGTATTTACCTCATTCACCTAGTGCATGAGTGGCTTTTACCTTGTGCTGTCTTTGCTGTTCCTCCTCACGGTGGTGCTAATACTCATGGAGTAAGCATTGTCATGTCCTCGCACCCTTTTCATAGTGGAGGAAACAGACTTGGAGAGGTTAAGTGACTTGCCTGAAAGTCTCACCATCCAACATAGCCCACTGTCATTGTGAACTTTCTGGATTCTTCCTCTCCCTTGGGTTATTCCTGAGTCTGGTTGTCCAGCTGTAGGTACTTCTGAGCCTCTGACCTCCACACAGCTGAACTGGCTGACCTGAGGCACTTTGGCTTGGAGCTCTTGAGAATGGGGACATCTGTAGTTCTCAGTACAGATGGGATCTTGGATTGCTTGGAAAAGAACCCTGAACACGCCCACACAGGTCAGGAAAGGCTGAAGAGTATAGTCTAACCCTGCCACCATTCCGTGCTTACAAATTCTGTGTTGAGTTCTTGGTCTGAAAACTGCCTCTTTATTGGCCTAAGTCTAGAGCCAGTTGAAGTTTTGGTCAAGGGGTCTGATGTATAGAGACCAAATCCTCAGCTTTATTATTCTTGAAGATCATCTTGGAGGATGTAACTTTGGTGGCGAAACAGACTTTTGACGTGCCCCTGAATAAAATTTAGGCCCTGATTTGCAGACTTCCCTTGTGAGGAGGGTGATGGCGATGGTGATGGGGTAGAGCCTGCCCTCCTTGGAGAGCATACGGTGAGCCCTCTTTCCCTATGAGAAAGGCTGGACCACTCAGGCCGTTTTTCTTTCCAGTGTACCAATCGGATAATTCTTCTCCATAGGCAGGAGTGAAAAGAGACGAGAGCCCAGGACTGTTAATCCTCTGAGTCCCCTTTAGGTAAATCTGAGAAGTGGGAAGAAATGTTTTTCTCTCACAGTTGTTACCTTCTAACTCAGCTGCAAGTTTCCGAGGTAGCGACTGTAACATTTTCAACTTACATCCATGTTTCCAGTGTGTGCACTTATCTTCAGTTGAAAACTGATTACTGTCGAGCTTTTATTACATGAATTTAAAATAAGTTCATATTAGCCCTGGCTGGTTTTGCTGAGTGGTAGAGCGTTGGCCCAAGGACTAAAGAATCACAGCTTTGGTTCCGGTCAAGGGCACGTACCTCAGTGTGGTTCATCCCTGGCCCTGGTTGGGGTCGTGTGGGTAGCAACCAATCAATGTGTCTCTCTCACGTTGATGTTTCTCTCTCTCTTTCCCTCCCTCCCACTCTATCTAAAGATACAAATGGAAAAAAGTATCCTCAGGTGAGGATTTAAAAAAAGTTCATATTAGACACTTTAGACAGTTTAAAATGTTAATAGCTATTCAATTGGGTGTGTAACTATTTTAAATAATTGATTTTATTAAGTAAAGGAGGCTACTGAAAATGTAAGGAATAATTTAGAGGAACTCAGAAGCACTGCATTATATATTGGTTTTGTGTATTTTTAGTCATTGTAACACTAACATAAAATCCCTTTATTTATTCTAAATATGTTTTTATTGATTTATTAGAGAGAGAGAGTAAGGGAGAGAGAGGATGGAAACATCAATGTGGGAGAGAAACAGTGATTGGCTGCCTCCTGCTCGCCCCCTACTGGGGATCGAGCCCGCAACCCGGGCATGTGCCCTGACTGGGAATTGAACCGGGATCTCTCAGTCCACTGAGCCACACAGGCCGGGCCCCCTCTCTACTTTTTAATCAACAGGGCTTGTGAATCACATATTGTAAAAGTAGGTCATCAAATTATGAGAAGCTTTGTTAGGTCAGAAAGTATAAGTGTATGTGGTTCTTATTAGGTAAGGCTGTTTGACATTCCTGGAGAATTATACTAATGCCTCAATATAACTAGTGCTTATGCTTTTATTTCCATGAGCTTACCTGGTTTTTATAACTGCCTTGTAGAGCAGTAACAGCAGGTTGGCTGCCCCCACCTTACAGGTAAGGAGACAGACTCAGAGACGTCACGTGGCTGTTCAGGGCTACAGAACTGGGAAAGGGTGCAGACAGGATTCTCTCTTCGTTTCTCTTTAAAACATACTTTTGTGTGTAATATTTGTATAAATCAGTTTTCATCATAAAAGTATCCTGAAAAGATTTTAAATAATTTGGAAAGAGGAGAAAAAAGTCACCAGTTATCTCTCTATCCAACATGAGTCAGTAAAAATTGTGAGTTCTCAGAGGGTAAAAACAAAATCTCCAGGTAAATAATTGAAAGTGGTATTGGGAGTTTGAGATCTGGTGACCTAGGACCACAGTTTGAGTGGAATCAGTGTATGTCGGAAATCTTTGATTGTGGCTTTAGGGATGGAGGGGCTCCTGGGCTCCTGAATAAAGCAGATACTTTTCTCGTTGCACTTAGCAAAGCATCTAAAATGCCAATGCCATCTGATCCCGTGGTCCATAGCCCTCCTCTTCCCTCACAACACATCCTCGATTGTCTTCGACAGTAAACTTCCGACCTGTTCACGGTCTCATAGGAAATATCACCTTTGTGCCTTTGTTTCTCCTGCACACATTGTGAAACGGGACGGCATTTCAAAGGCGAGGCGGTGGGCTCAGGGAGGTCAGATGACTTCCTGAAGATCACATGGCTGGAGAAGGACAATGCTGCTTCTAATTCCAGCCCAGGACTTGTCATATCGGCAGGCTTGAGGAGGATGCCACACGGACGAGCCACTTGCAAGATGCTTGGCTGTTTTTAAATAGCCAGATTCTTCACTCTGATCTGATTAGACAGGTGCGGTGGGCTGGGCAGAAGTGTTTGAACTTCCTCTGGGAGATATGGGCAGCCACTCTAGGTTCTTTCTTTAAAATTTAATTTACTTAATTTATTTTTGTTACAGATGTTTCTCCCCGCCTCTTGACACCCTCCTCCTGTCCCCCCCCCCCCCCAGCACTGTTGTCTGTGTCCATTGGTTATGCCCATATGCATAAGTTCTTTGGTTTAGTTCTTCACTTTAGGCTCTAAACCTAAGGAGGCAGTGTGATTGAACATCTGTTTTAGGAAGATTCACATGAGAGTGGTCTCCAGGATGAATTAAAGCAAAATTAGTATTATTTAGGAACTTGTGGGCACCACGCCAGGCCTACTGAGTCAGGAATTCTGGTGGTGGGGTCCAGCAGTGTGTGTGTGTTTTTTTTTATCCTTACCCAAGGACATTTTTCTTTTTTTTAATTTTTTGTTCAGAAAGAGTGGGTGGGAGAGAGAGGAAGAGAGAGAGAGAGAGAGAAACATTGACATGAAAGGGACACATCGAGTGGCTGCCACCCGCACGACCAACCAGGGCCGGGGACAAACTGCAACCGAGGTATGTGCCCTTAGCGGGAATCGAACCTGGGTCTCTCTGGACCGCAGGCTGACGCTCTAGCCGCTGAGCCAAACTGGCCAGGGCCAGCAATATGTTTTATAGCAAGCCCTCCAGGTAAGTGGAATGCACACTGAAGTTTGAGAACCGCTGAGTCAAAACAGTGACAGTCAGGACGGTGTGCATGACGCGAAGCGAGAAGAGTCTCAGTCAATGTGATGGCAGTGGAAATGGAGAGAACTGACTCCAAGAGATGTCGAGAAGCTCTGGCTGAGACTCAGCTTGCTCTCTTGGTCAGTCCATGCAAAACGCATGGTAGTGCTGGTATTCTGGGGGGTGGGGGTGGGGTTCCTAGTTTCATGTGAACATCTTAGTAAACCATGTAGAAGGGTTGAGTTAACCATGTTTGGAGGTGCTGCCCTCCCACTTTTGTTTATCCCTGGAATCTGAGCGTTAGTGCCTCCTCCCCCATGACAGTGTGGCCAGCTGAGACGTGGAGGTGATGGTCGTCTGGCAAGGGGACCAGTATGTGTTCACAGCCCATCTCTTTATAATCAAAGATGAGCTGTAACCTGAGAGAACTGGTGGGAGTCAAGAGCGAGCGAACAGGTGAGAGGTGAAACTGGAAAACCTAATCGTTGAAGGGGTGATTAAAGGGAGTGGAGATTTCCGAGCTAAAAATTTCTTTTTGTTCTCAGAATTAAACCCAGCTCCTCGGCCAATGTGGTTTCCGGTTTCTGCCTGCTTTCTGTCCTCATTTTCTCTGACTCTCTGCCTTGCTCAGCACACTCCCAGCTTAGACTCTCCCCTCCCCCTCAGCCCAGATATCCCCGTGGCTGGATCCATACTACAGCCCTCAGAGGTCGCCCTTTGGAGAGCTTTCCCTGGCCGCCCCGTTAACGCTGGGCCTCACCCCGCCCCCTTCCCAGACCAGTTTCCTCCCAGACTGTAACCCAGCTGAGGATCTGAGCTTCGGTCTTGCTGAAGTCAGCACTCCCCACCCCAGGACAAGGAAAGTCGCTTTAGAGCCGGGGATCCTGTGTCTGGTTGATTGTTGTACTCCCAACCCCTAGAAGGGTGCCTGGCACATAGTTAGGGCTCCATAAATATTAGTTGAATGAATTCTAGGTGGAGATTTGGCTGGGGTGAGAGGCAGGGGCAGGAAAGGGCTAAATGTGTCTGTAGATACCAGGGGGCAGATGAGGCTTAGGTGGACTGGGCAGGGGAGGTGAGACTAGGTACACCCAACAGATGTTCAGGAAGTAACACCGACCAAATTTGGTGATGGACTGAAGGGAGGTATCAGGCAACTTTCTTGAGAGAAATTTTCCCGAGAGAGGTTTATAAACTCCTAGCATTCGTATTAGGCTTCTTTAGTCCCTGGAAACTTAAGGGCAAACAGTTCTGGATTATTCAGGGTTCTCCAGAGAATCAGGACCACTAGGACAGGTAGATGAGGAGACGTATCTTGGGAACTGGCCCATGTGATTATGAAGGCCAGAGGTCCCACGATCTGCTCTCTGCAAGCTGCAGAACCAGGAGAGCTAGTGTTACAATTTGGTTCAAGTCTGAAGGCTGAGAAAGAGGAGCACAAGAGAGCAGAATATGGATGTCCCAGCTCAAACTGAGAGAGCACAGGAATTCACTCTTCCTCCGCTGTTTGTTCTGTTCTGGTCCTCCGTGGATTGGGTGATGCTCACCCACACTGAGGAGGGCAATCTGCTTTACTCAGTTCACCAATTCAACAGCTAATCTCTTCTAGAAACACAGTCACAGGCACCTCCAGAAATAGTGTGTTACCAGCTGTCTGGACATCCCTTAGCCCATTCAAGTTGACACGTAAAATTAACCATCACAGATTTTTAGCCCTTCAGCTCCACCTCCACCAAGAGCTTGTCTCATTTCTGCACGGCCCTACAGGAGAGGTGCCTTCAAGCTCTAGGCATGAGGAATTCTCTGTTTCTACTCAGATCAGCTTTACCTAATCACCCACCCACCTACCCACCCATTGCTCAACCATGTTTAATGAGTATGTACTATGTCCTAGATACCACCAAAGCTCTGGTGGGGACTAAAGCAGCCTCCCAACATTTATGCCCAGAGAGGGAAGATAGGCAAAGACAAATGTGTCCAAAATTCTGCACAGGATACTTTGAATGGTAATTAGTGGTATGGAGTGGAGAAATAGTGAGACCGGATGGGCTGGGTCAACGAGGCAGTTCTGAGTTGGTGCTTCTTGAGCTAAGATCTGAGTAACAGGAAGGGACCAGCCAAGGGAAGTTTTTGGGGCAGAGGGTCATTCCCTGTAGAACCTTCAGAGCCCATTTCTGGTAGATGAGTAAGTGGTGAGATTCTGTTTTCATGCTTGAAAGAATGAATTTGGAGAGGTTGGAGGCATGGATATTCAACTTTGAAATAAATCATACTGCTTATTTGCTTACTGAAATAGTGTTTTGAAATACTTTCCTATTAAAAATTGTTATGAAAAACTTTTTAGAGATGGTTTTAGTTTTAAAGAGCAACATTTCTATCAATCATAAGTAATTAACAAGTAATTTTCAAAATAGTATATAATCATGGCTATCATAGAGATGTAGAAATGAACACATTTTACAGACTTAACTCATTAATCAATGGGGGAAGTAGGCAGATGTTATAACAGATTCAAAGGAGAAATGAAAACAGCACAAATTTATATGGACTAAAGGAGTTTTGAAATGAATATGCAAACTCAGAGACAACTAGCTTCTTCCATACTGGAGAGAAGCCAATTGCACCTCCTCTGGCCAGGATTGAATTGTTATGTGTATGGACAACCATTATTTTGCATTGCTTTCAGTTACTTACAATTCAGTTGTAAGATAGCCCATAAAATCAAAAGCAGGTGACTTGGAGGGGTCTCCTCTAGACAATTCAGTTTTCCATTGGAGCACATCTTCCCCCTTATCTAATGAAACTAAACAAACCAGCCCCCCCCCCCCCCCCATGAATAAAGGTAGTTCTTCTATACTTGTGGTCTTTGGAGTGATGGGGTGGAGTGGGGTAGGGCATAACTATCATTTTTTCACTGCCTGCTATGAGCATTACTTGTCGTTAACTCCATCCTTATAATAGCCCCATGAAGTAGTTGGTGGTGTTCCCATTTTACAGATGAGAAAGTCAGCTTCCGGAGGTTCAAGACCCCGCTAGTAAGTGGCAGAGTTAGAATTCCAGCCTGTCTGTCTGTCTCCAAGGTATATGTATACACATACACTCCCTGCGACACCTTGCTAATAGTAAAAGTTATAGAAATTCTCTATATTTTTTTTCTTGATGTTTAGGTCACCGTCAGCCAAAGTGGATCTCAAGAGTAGCCTGGAAGAATGTGAAGTGGCATTAAACTTATTTCTAAGTAACAAATTTAAAGATGCCCTAGAATTGCTCCAACCATGGTAATTAACTTTATTTCTTTTAGATAAAATACATTTTTTCTCTTGTTCTTGATGACTGTCTTTTATATCATTCTTGTCAGTTAATGTACCTGTATTTCCACCTAAGACCTCTTACTATTGGTTAGTTTTAATATCCAGTTAAGAATCTGTCTCTCCAACTTTATTCAGTAGAAAATTTCTGATTCTTATATTTTAATTTCTACACTTGTTTAAATAGTGTCATTTGTGTAGTTTTATAGAGCTCCATTTTGCTTTCTTCAGTGAAATATTTTTATGGATGTTCCTCTTAAGTTTAAATATAATTGAGAAAAGTTTCCTGTGAAATGGGGAAGAACTAGACAATGCTAATCTCAAATGCTAAAAAATGTAAGATTTTATTGGGACTCCCTGTTTATGTGATAAACAAATTAAACAACTTAATTTCAATTGCTAGTACATGTTCACTTTTATTTGTTTTTTTCCCGTTAATTTTTTTTTTTGTACGTGCCCCTAGTGGAAACTGAACTCGGGACTCTCTGGTCCGCAGGCCGACGCTCCAACCGCTGAGCCAAACCGGCCAGGACCCTGTTAATTTAAAAAATATGGCAGCGAAACCTGTGCTCAGCCTTCTTAGATCTCACTTCGAACACAGTCCCCAACCCTGCTGTGTGACTATAGCTTGGCAGGAAATCTCTAACATTGTTGCTTCAAACAGCCACTTACTTGGATGAAGCTTAGACCTTACAGAATAAGTTTCTAGAAGGTTAGCTGAACACAAAAGTGGACGTCTCCTTTCTTTGAGCCATCAGCAGGGTGATGTGATTCTGGTCCTTGACTTTGAAGCTTAGAAATTAATTTAATTTTTTTTTTTTTTATCCTCACCCGAGGACATTTTTCCATTTTTTGTACAGATAGAGTGGGAGGGAGAGAGAGGAAGAGAGAGAGAGGGAAACATCGATGTGAAAGGGACACATCAAGTGGCTGCCACCCGCACGACCAACCAGGGCCGGGGACAAACTGCAACCGAGGTACATGCCCTTAGCGGGAACCGAACCCGGGTCTCTCCGGACCGCAGGCGGACGCTCCAACCGCTGAGCCAAACCGGCCAGGGCTTAGAAATTAATTTAAATTAATGATCATTCTATTAAGATTTAGAAGATCTTGGTCAATTAGCATTTCAGAGGTAGGAACATATATTAAAATAGGCGGTGAAGCCATAGCCTAAAGAAATTGTCCACTGCTGTCCCTAACGCCTCTCCTGCAACCTCTCCCTTGCCTGTCTCCTCTCTTTTCCCCAACGACTCTCCATCTCTCCATCTTGTGTGTCTGCCTCCCTCCATCTTCCTCTGTCTTTTTTCCTTTCTCCTCTTTCAGCCAGCCTGCCTGTCTCCTTCGTTTTTTAGTCAAACATGTCTCCGTTTCTCTCTGCCGCTGACACCCAGCCGGACATAATATGGAATGAAATTAAGTGATTTAGTATTGTATTTAGTGGAGTTACATATTCTCTTATCTTTATGCAAGTTTCATTCTTAAACATATATTTTTCCTACTTGAATAATTGTTTTCCTCTTGGAGGACCTACCGGTTTAAATATGAGGTTTATTTACAGTTGCTGACCGTGGGCTGCTCTTAGTCCTTGCGGTCCTTTTGACCGGCCGGTGCCCTCACTGTTCGGGACAAACTGCAGATCCCCGAAGGATGTTCACACCATTTCCATGGGGAAAGAATACGGTGGCTTGCATGTGCTTTGCACAGCAAGCAGGCTGTTGTGATGATATTTGAATTAGAAGCAAAATCGTGCATTGATATTTAAAATTTTATAAATAACTAACATAATTCAAGAAGTTTTGGGAAAAGTGATGGTGAGGTTTTTTTCCCCACAGAATCTGGGATGTCTGCCATATGTTAGGACTAACTGACCTCCTTAAGAATCCAAGCGATTCTGTCTAACTCAAAGTATCAAGAATTTTAATCAGGAATCTCAGATCACGGGATTAGATTAGGTATAGAGTTAAGGTATAGAGTATAGATTAGGTATAGTGCTTTTGTCAGGGCCTTTGCTGCTGACCTAACTTTATTGCAAAAATATTTCCTCTTGGCCTCTGTCTGGGAGAGGAGAGGGGACAATTTTTTTTTTTTTAATTGGCCATTATTGTTCAAAAAAACATCAGAATCTGATTGTCACAAAATATATTTCCAACGGCTTTTATTTTAGCACGGACATCAGAGCTAAGATAGTGCACCGCCCCTTGTTCAACTGGGGAGACGTGGTTTGCTTGGAAACATTTTCCAGGAAATGAGTCCGCAGGCTGCCCCCTTGTGCCGAAGCAGGGAAAAGCATCTTGTCTCGTTCGTTCTCTTTGAACCCGGAATGTTCTGTGTTGCCTGTGTGCCCTGCATTGGAAAGTCGTTAGTGCCTGAGTGTTCTAGGCCCTGTCTCATACTGCCTGTATTACTTAAGTGACTATGGTAAAGGAGTAAAGATTATCACTGTGAAAGCCAAGACATGCGTGTATTAGGATTTCTCAGGGTGACTGTTAGATGACACCCGAATGCTTTCCAGTTAAATTGAAATGTGCTGACTTCCTGTGTTGCCCCCAGGGCTAAGGAGAGCATGTACCATGCCTTGGGCTACAGCACCATTGTGGTATTGCAGGCCATCATGACCTTCGAGCAACAGGACATCCAAAATGGCATTTCTGCCGTGAGGGACGCCTTGCACACCTGCCAAAAGTAAGGACCACAAACCTTTATGTCTGTGATCAAATGAACACAGTTTGCCGGACTGAGAGCTCTGTTTGAAGTTGGCCACAATTGTAGAAAAGGACTGGAGCTTCAAAGCTCTCTTGGTCTCGTGTAGTTTTATGTAATAGAGACAAAAAAAAAAAATTCCTATTAGGAAATATAGAATGATTCTTGGCATCTGTGGTGACTTGAACTACGGAGTACGGCTGCGGAGATTCCGGTGGGTCCGCAGCAAGCATCTCGAGGACCTCCCCGCGGTGAATTTAGGAACTGCGGCCCAAGCCCGGCCGAGCAGGGCACACTCTTCTTTCTGTGGGAGGTGCTGCAAATTCAGAAGGGAATGTTTTATTTGCTTAGAAAGAATGTAGTTGAACACTTTGGCTGGTGAAAATGAGATGGATCTTCAGTTTTATGTTAGTCTTTGCTCTATGTATAGGAAGACCCTAGCAAAAGCAGTTAGCTAGCATAGGTGAACTGTAGTACTGGTGGGATGCTGTGCTCGTGCAGTGATGTTGCAAGCCCCACGAATGAAGAGGGTGCTTTCAAACGTTGCAGTCTTCCATTCGCTTCTCCACCCGTGGGGAATCTGACTCCGGGAATACTGACTTCAGCCACGGAGATCAGGGAAGGTGCTTGGCAGGGTTGGAGTTCACTGTGTGGTGTGGCTTTGTCCACTTGTGTGTTCAGTGAGCTGGGGTGAGAGCCCACAGCATGCCAGCCTGATGCTGGGAGGTGGGGTGCAGGGCTGAAAGGGGGTCCTGCCCTGCAGATGTTAGTGCTGCGCTCTGCCTTGCTGACTAGTGTGATGGTGACTGAAGTGGACGTCGAATGAAAATGAGCTCGCGCTAATTTACTTTCCTCTTCTATTTCCTTCCTTCTGCTCATTCTATGCAGATATAGGAAAAAGTGCACGGTTGTAGAATCTTTCTCCAGTTTTCTTTCCAGAGGGTCATTGGAGCAGACGAATGAAGGTAAGAGTCATTTAAAAGATTATTTTTTTTCCCTTTCTTTGGAAAATTGAAATGTGATCATGCTCATAAGATTCAATACTTAAATATATCATATAAAGTAAGTGGAATGTCTTCTTTCTCTTTCCCCATCATACCCTCCACAAGAAGTAGTTGGTTTTGAAGCCTTGCAGACTTTTCAGTGTACATATATAAATAATATACATAAGGTATATGTGGGGTGTTTGTAGTTCATGTATTGTTTATTTTTACAAGCATAGAATCACATTATATACATGGTTTTTTTGATAATGATGTTTTCCCATGCCAGTACATATGACTTATACTTCATTCTGTTTAATAGCTATGTAGTATTCCATTGAATGGGGTGCCATAAATTACTTGGTTTTGCTCTATTGAAGGACAGTTGTATTGTGTTTATTTTTTCACAATTACAAACGATGCTGTCCTAAAATTCTTTAAAAAAAACCTCTCACCTGAGGATGTGTTTTCATGGATTTTAAAGAGGAAAGAAGAAGGGGTAGGGGGAAGAGAGACAGAGGCATCAGTCGGTTGCCTCCCACACATGTCTCAACTGGGGATTGAACCTGCAGCCTGGGTATGTGCTCTGACTGGGAATCAAACCCTTGACTTTTCAGTGTACAGGATGATGCTCCAACCAACTAAGCCACTCAGCCAGGGCAGGTCCTACAATTCTTGTACCTATGTCTTTATATATTTTTGTAAGTGTTTCCGAAGATAGATTCATAAAAGTGGAATTACTGGGACTTAGGATTTGAAAATTGATAATATTTATAGGTACTACCTATGTTTTCTCCAAAGAGGTCAGTTTATATTCTTTTTTTTTTTTTATCCTCACCCAAGGACATTTGTCCATTTTTTTGTTCAGATAGAGTGGGAGGGAGAGGAAGAGAGAGAGAGAAACATTGACGTAAAAGGGACACATCGAGTGGCTGCCACCCGCACACCCAACCAGGACTGGGGACAAACTGAACCGAGGTACGTGCCCTTAGTGGGAACTGAACCCTGGTCCCTCTGGACCGCAGGCCGATGCTCTAACCGCTGAGCCAAACTAGCCAGGGCCAGTTTCTTACCATCCTCTCACCTGAGGATGTGTTTTCATGGATTCTTACCATCTATGTATGAAAGTTGCTATTTTTCTGCAACCTATTACATTTTTTTCAAGGTAAAAGAAGTAATTTTGATACCTTAAAAAACATTGATAATGTTTCACAGTATGGAAGATGTTTGGTTGGTGAAGATTCAGGAAGTATTCAAGAATCCAGAAATGGCTATAGCACATTGATCAGATGGATGGGGGAGGGAATGACTCTCTTGTCAATTGCTTCATGTTCCCACTGAGATCAGGCAGAATTTCCACAATCAGCTCTGTTTGTTTGTTTTTTCTTTATTGATTTGAGAAAGAGAGGAAGGGAGAAGGAGACAGAGATAGAAACATCGATGAGAGAGAACATCAATTGACTGCCTCCTGCCTGCCCCCAGCTGGGGATCAGGCCCACAGCGTGGGCATGTGCCCTGACCGGGAATCGAACCAGCGACCTCTTGGTGCATGGGTCAATGCTCAACCACTGAGCCATATTGGCTGGGTATCAGCTCTGCTTTTTAAGTGTTACACTCTAGTCAGAATTGTTCACAAGAAAAGAGCATCAAGATACCCTGCAGAAGAGAAAATAATGTTCTTTAGATGTGGCCACTCTCGAGTCAAGCTTCTGCCATCCAAGGAGACTCGGTGCATGTGTTGCCATGGTCAAACTTACTCTCTGGAAGAGAGCACAAAACAGTGGAAGTAGCCGTGGCTGATTAAGGCAAGAGCAGTTCTGGGTACGAGTCATTCCTGGTCTTTACGAGTGTGAGCATTATCGTCAACCTGTGGTAGACATTAGAGAACTTGGCAACATTTGCACGATGTGAGGCTAAGTACTGATGACAGGAGAAGACTATGGGACTTGTTCTTAAAGGGTATGATGCTGGCCCTTCAACCGCTATGGAACAGAGTAGCATTTCATGGGTCACAACAGGCAGCTGAAGCCCATCTCCTTTTTCTCCAGAAAATGACCTGTAAGAACCCATAAGAGTTTTCTTTATCTCCTTGATTTTGGGTAGAATATGTCTTCATATTTCCCGTCTTTGGGCCATTAATGTCAATTGGCCCCAGTAGTCCTAAACTTCACTAAAGTAGGTCAATGGGAATTTGAATGGGCCCAAAAGCCCTGGCCGGTTTGGCTCAGTGGTTGGAGAGTTGGCCCGTGGACCAGAGAGTCCTGGGTTCGGTTCCCGCTAGGGGCATGTATCAAAAAAATAAAAAACCAAAACAAAACAAAAAAATAAATAAATGGGCCCAAAAGGAATTTGACTTTCATTTATGTTCTCCTTTCTATGGCTTCTCTCCAGTGGCTTATTGCCCCTGCTTTCCTTTTTCTATGCTGACAGTTGAGATTTATTTTACCTTAGTTATGGGAAGAATAACATAGTATTTTTAGTGTAAGTATTAATAATAATGATGATGATTAATAAGTAACAATGTTAATGCCCCATTATATCTGTGTGTCAGACATTGTTCTTCATGTCTTCCTTAACGTTACTCAATCTCATCTGTGTAACCTCCTTTTTATGGACTAAGAACTAATGTTCAGAAAATTAAACAGATGGCTCAGCAGAGTAGGGTTCAAACCTGACCTGCCCTTCCCTAAGCTATGGTTCTTTTCCACTGCACCCCCAACTTTTCTCCTCTGGGCATGTAGACAAGGGCACAGAATGTGCGGTGTATGGGTAAGGGAGATGTTGAATTGTCCCTATGCTAGACATCTTGAAAATAGAGGGTAGTGTGTTCTTCTTGTTTTTTTTTTTTTTTATGTCTTGGACATAGCACTTTAAAAAATCTGAAATAGGTAGAAAATTAGTTTTTGTTAAATATTGAAAAATAGACAACAATGAGATACTACTATATGCCTATTAGAATGTCCACAATCTGGAACACTGACGTGAGGAAGTGTCAGCGAGCACGTGGAGCAGCAGGACTCTCCTTGGCCGAAGGGGTGCAGAGCAGCTCAGCCACAGTCTCTTATGAAGTTAAACATACTTTTGCCTTACAGTCCAGTAATCACGCTCATTAATATTTACTCAAAGAGCTGAAACTTATGTTCATACGAAAACCTGCAAGTGAATGTTTATAGTAACTTTATTTATAACTGCCAAAACTTGTAAGCAACCAGGATGTCCTCCAGTAGGTGAATGGATAAATAAACATCCAGACAATGGAATATTATTTAACACTAGAGAAGAGCTATCAAGCCATGAAAAGATATGGAGGAAGCGTAAATGCATATTAGTAAGTAGAAGAAACCAATGTGATTCCAAGTATGACATTCTGGAAAAGGCAAAACTATGGAGACAGTAGATAGATCAGTGCTTGCCAGGGGGTCAGGTGAAGGGATGAACAGGCAGAGGATTTTTAGAGAAGTGAAATACTCTGTATGACACCATAATGGTGGATACATGTCATTATACCTCTGTCCAAACATAGAGAATGTGCAACCCCTAGAGTGAAACCTAGTGTAAGCTATGGGCTTTGGTGATTATGCTATCAGTGGACGTTCATCAGTGACGAATGTATCACTGTGGGGAGAGGTGGGGGTGTTGATAGTGGGAGAGGCTATGCATGTGTGGGGTAGAGGCTATTGGAAATCTCTGCACCATGCGCTTAGTTGTGCTATGAGCCTAAAACTGCTCTAAAAAATAAAGTTAGTTAAACAAACAATAAATTAATTTATGACTATAGCCTATTTGGAAATACAGGTTTATTTAGACTTTTATATCTACAGGCATGCTTTGCTAACATTTCAGTGCAAAATGATGGTATTTCCTTCAGTGAACTAAGGAATTATGAAGAAATAACACTTTTATAAATTAAGTGGCATTTATTTCTAATGAGTTTGGCTGTCACTGCAACCTAAACAGACTTTGTGTTCAAGACTTTTGTTCAAGGGAACATGTCAAAACTTTGTGTTCAAGGGAACATGTCAAAACATTGTAGCTTTAGTATGTGATTTGTTCTTCCTCTTGGTAATTTTCATTTACATCCTTGAGTGGCTGGTTGTGTGCAGGAGGGAACGTAGTTAAACTTTTCGTGGGTTTAACATGGAGCACACCCATTCTTCTCTGGTGGCTGGCATTGCCCTGAATGGCTTTCAAATTGCTTTTAAGAACAGATATTTATATGCAGTGCTTAGGATGTGAGAGGGATTTAATATGAGCAGTGCATACGTATGATATAAAGAGTTCAACCTTTCTTGCCTTTTATCTCTGTTTTTTGCTTACATCCTTCAGCTGCTCTTAGGTTTGCCCACCTCTAGCTGACCCCTGATCCTGTGACCCTTCTGTTCATATGTCTGCCAGGACTCACCATTGCCTACTGACTGGAGCCCAGACTCTGACATTCAAGGTTGTCCATAATGTAGCTCAGGTTTACATTTCCAGACTCATTGGACACTCCTCCCTTTACACCTTGTGCTTCAGCCGAAGGCACACCTGCCGGCCACCTGCGCTTTCCCGGCCCTGTTGCCTGTGCCGTCCCCGCCCAGCAGCAGTGTCGCCCCTCAGCTCCTGCTCCACGCCAGCGATCTGTGTTACTGAGCAGGCTTGCAGGGTGAATAATTCCTACCAATTCCCACTTGTGACAGATGTACCTCGGGGGAGGATATTCAGGTGACTGTAAGAACAGAAGTTGCCAATTTTTATCCCACTGAACATGCTGGGAAAATCCAAAAGCACGTATTGAGGCGAGGCGTGTTGAAGGACTGACCCTGTTGATGCTGCCAGATGTGCACAGGCCTTAATTCCTCACGTGTGGCCCCATCTGTACGCGTGTGCTTGGGGGGGTCTTAGCTGCACGGTTGCTTCTTTGTAAGTTCCATCTGTGGAGTATGAGCATGACACGAAGCTGAGCCAATTTGTGAGAACCAGTGGGGGGCGGGGGGAGTAAGTGAGTGAGGTGGGGAGGTCTGGTGTGTAAATGAAAGCAATAGTTCTTACCTGGTTTGATTCAACAGCATTTCCACTAGCACAGAAATACCCTATATTTCAGTTCTGTCACAAAAAATATTCCATTTTCTGAGCTTTTAGCAAAAAGCACGACCTTGGCCCAGGGCTGCAATGTTAGTGAAAGTAACGCACATGCCGCGTGCTCTCTGAATGGTGCACTGTCCGGGAAGCACCTCAGTGGGTCCTTCAGCTGTGAAGAAGACACCATAGCCAGCCTGTGTAAATGGGGAAACCAGCGCAGAAAGGCGGGGGGCTTTCTGGAGGTCCTACAGCTCAGTCCTTGGCAGAGCTTCCCTCCAACCCAGGCTGTTAAACACCCCACACTCATTTACTTAAATAAAATACCGACTTGTATCTCATGGATAAGACAGGGGCCTGCTGATGTTTTTAATGCAAAGATTCCCTCCTGCGCAGTTTCTGCAAGGATAACGGATTGTTTGGGAAGAAAGGCCATGTGTTTGAGGCCCGTTGTGTGCCCCTGGGATATACAAGCTGTACAGAGCCCCATTTTCAGGGCTTTATTCCTGTGCCTGGTGTCGCAGTGATCAAAATAGCCCGAGACTGTGCTCGTGTGCACATCGTCTTTGTGTGAGGAGCCAAGTGTGCATGCGGGGCAGGTCTTTTCCACAGAGCCCTAGCGAGCGACTGTTTTCTTTTCAGGTCAGTGATGTGTCTAATCATTGCCATGGTTATCATAGCTTCATATTTTAGAAGCTGGAATTCATAAATTTAAGTTAGTTTTTTCAATCTTTATAACTGTGTTAAACTTGAATGTTGCTGTTAAAAAGACATGGTTTTCTTTTTAAAAAATGTTTTTAAAATTTGGTTTCCTCTTGTGAGCTGAGTTGGGTCTCTGAAGCCAACTGCCCGACTCCTTGTCCTTACATTTGACTGGGACCATAAGATGACTTTCCGGAACCATTTCAGGCATTCTGGGAAACTCTTGCCGGGAGACTGCGGACTGAGGTCATTATTCCGCTTTCATGGAGGCATCAGAACAGTCGAGGTTTTTGCGTCTCTCTTGGGCTCGTTTATCTATCAGTCTTTTCCGAACATCTCAGAACAGTTACTGTGGCCTTGGGATTTTCCTTAATGTGATTTTATTTGTTTTTAATAGAGGAAATGCATGCCGAAATCTGTTATGCCGAGTGTCTCCTGCAGAAAGCAGCCCTCACGTTTGTGCAGGTAATGAACCTTTGCCTTCGAGTCGGCACTGCTGGGCAAGCCCGGCCACCCTCCCTGGAAAACCTGGCTACTCTGTGTCGGTGCTTCAGTTCTTTGGACTTAGAGTGGCCATGAAAGATGTTTGTTATTCTGATAAACTTGGGCTGAAAAAAGATCCCAGGGAGCTTTATTCCTGTTTAGATGTACTTAGCGTGTTTTAAATGTCAGTTCACGGGGAACTGCTGCCCTTTAAAGAAACTGTCTCGCAAGCACCACACCTAATTTTAGGATGCTTCTCTGTATGAAAACTGAGCTTCTCTCTCTCTGCGCTTGCTGTCATCGAGGGCTACACACAGGAGTGGCCCCGGCATACAAGGCTTCCTTGGTCCTTGGCATTCCCTTCTTGCACCAGATGCTTCAGCAAAGCTCAGTTACGCATGCATAGAGAGCCACACTTTTCATGCATACTTCAGCTGTTATTTTTCTCCCTCTTCCTATTCTCATCCCCATGGCTTGCTTTTAGTTCTTCCGTTGGATGAACATTTCTAAAAAGTCACTAAAAAACACATGAATTCTTTTCTTATGGAGCATTTTAATTTCATCTCTAGGGACTGTTACAGTGAGTACCTATCATTGTATTTTCCAGTGCTTCTAAAAAACATGGATTTTAACATGGCCACATGGGCGGCAGTGATGGACACAGTGGGGCAGCTGTGGGGTAGAGATTGTAAGAGGGCAGGAATTCAGCTGTAAAATGAAAAGTCTTCCTCAATCTCAATGTTTCGCATTGCATTGAGAGTTGATTTTGTCTTTTACTGAAGGTTGACCTCTTAGGTTGGATTCTGGTTTAGTAAAATTAAATCAATCTAGCCTATGACCCTGTTTCCTAAAACCCAACATATTAAAATCAAGTCTTACTGCCTTAATAAACATGTTAGTCACAGAGGCCTTCACTTTTTTTCTGTTGTGTTTTCCAAATGGGGATTTGACAAATCTATAATTTGAAGGCTTAGTTTATGCTTTGGAGTTTGTAATTAACCATCCAGGAGATATCGGTGGCTTCCCTCTTCCGTGCCCCCAGGTCCAGTCAGTTTCTTGGTCATGCTTCTTTTATCTTTTGAAGATTTCACAACTCTCTGTCTTCTTCTTTCTTCGGACTATAATTGTTCTAGCGGAGGTGCTCATCAGCTCTTCCCTAGACTGGACAGCAACCCAGTGACTCTGTCTGTAATTTCTCTTACCTCTAGCTCATTCTCCATTGTGCAGTTGAGCACCCTCTCAAACATGAGAACCTCCCTTTGTCATTTCTCTGCTTCAGCATTAGTAATTCTCATGGACTATAGCAGTGGTTCTGTATCAGAATACCAGAAATGGGGGAAGTTTTTTCAAACTAAACCGGTATCTCCCCCAAATTCCCTGCTCCCCTCTTACTGATGTCCTCAGATGGTAGGTATGTTGCATACTTGAGTGGCATGGGTAGAGGTGGCTTTATTGCTCCCTAGTCATTCCCTTCTTTGCTGTAGATTCCTGCGGCAGTGCTGAGTTACACAACACAGCAGGCCAAGCACACCGTGATCTGTACTGCTCCCTTGCCTTCCCGCTGAGTTTTCCTTTGCTTGCAAAGTTTATATCTGCTTTGCTTTTCCTCTCCGGGCCACTTCTAATCTGTGTGTGTGTGTGTGTTTGTGTGTGCGTGCGTGCGCGTGCGCGCTTTAAGCACTGATACTTCTAGGAGCTTTTGTGGATTCTTCCTGTGCCCCAGCCCTCCCACCTTTGTTCTCTCATGACATCCTGCTGTGCATGTCTCCATCAAATGTGGTCTCCATCCCTTAGCACATTGCATTGCTTTTGTCTAATTCTGCATTCAGGTGCCTGGTGTAAAATAGGCATTTGGCCAATGTTTGGTGAATTATGAAATAAAATATTCTTATTTGAGGTCGATTTTAATCTAATTTAAGAAATTTTATCCTGGCCATTATTGCAACTTGTATAATCATAACAGTCCTTCAATTATGAAGATAAAACTTTAAATTGTACAGTGAATTATGTATTTATTAATTCTTATAATAATTCCAATTTTGATATTCTAAGTAATTAATGAAATTAGCAAACTAAAATCAGTTTTTCTTTTGCTTCAGAAGGATGTTCAAGTGCACAGGAAATAAATGCCAGAGCATCTTTCTGATATTAATAGATATTCTTGGAAATGTGAAACAGGACCATCTCCATTTGCATTATCTACTATACAGGGTGGGGCCAAAGTAGGTTCACAGCTGTGAGTACACAAGACAGAGTTGATTCTGGTATTACTATTTTCCATAGGAACAACTGTAAACCTACTTTTGCCAACCCTGTAGTAACTTCCTTTAAGCAGTTATTTCATATATGTTTTATTAAGAGACTCTTAGAATCCTAGAATGCTAAAAATGCCATGTATTTAAGCCAACTGCCTCAGTTTTGTGGTTGATAACCATTAGACAAAGTGAAGTGCTTTTGCCCCCAAAGAAAACTGCATGTTAGTGAGAATAAATTTAGAATCCTGAGGAGTTATTTTTAGTCTGGAAATGTATACAAATGAAATTCACAATGATAAATGGACTTTGCCTGCTAAAACAACTCTGTGAAAAAGAACCATAATCCCATTTACTGGAACATACAGACAGGGACAGGAAAGTTAGGGCTTACAGCGTATTCTCAAAGCCGACCATTTTGGAGCCCAGAAGAAAGTTGCTCAGTAGATGATGATGCACATCAAAGTAATTTTGTACTAACTTATATGGCCCCTAATTGGTGAGGGTTATTTCTGTAATTACTTCCTTAAAGTAATTTGGTGATTTAAAAAATGTTCTTTTGTTGTCCTCTAACTTGGAAGAAAAATGACAAAAAAGCGTTTCAAATGTAAAGAAAGAAGAATGTTTTCATTAAAAGGTTATGACTCAAAAGATAGTATCTTGTTCTAATCACACAACTGCATGGCTATGGAGAAAGTTTAAGAATCTCTTGCTAAGTGATCTAATTATTTAATTGAATTGTTTTCAGGATGAAAATATGATCAACTTCATCAAAGGTGGACTCAAAATTAGAACAAGTTACCATATATATAAGTAAGTTGAAAATTAAGATGTGGGCTTTTAAAATCTCATAACTGGAAGTTTATACCTTTTGACCATTGTCATGTGGTTTTTAAAGGATTCCTGTATCATGTGCCACTTTGTACTTCAAAATTCTCATTAAGTGTGACTCGGGTTTTTTTTTTCTTTATTTGATGTTGGTAAAAGTGCACTTGATTTTTGGCTTACTGAGTATATATTTAATGCTGTCGGACAACAGAATTTAAGTTTAAATGTAATTTTAAGGGAAAAATAGCTGGCAATTTATGATTAGATAATCTTAGTATCTCTCTTCTAAAATAATTTATAAATTTAAAATGAGAGGTCTATCTTTGGTCCAACCTCTAGAGCAGTATTGCCCAATAGAATTTTCTGCAGTAATTCAAATTTTCAATTAAGGTAGACCATGCTTTTGTTCATATCTTCTATATCCTTTCTGATTTTCAGCTAGTGGTTTTATCATTTACTCACAATGTTAAAAATCTCCAACTTTGATTCTGAGTTATTTATTTCTCCCTTTAGTTACATCAGTGTTTGCTTTGTATACTTAGAACCTTTATTGTTAGGCTTATACATATTTTAATTGGTTTATTTTTCTAATAAATTAACCTTTTTATCACTATGAATTGTCCCTACTTAACTCCTTATAATATTCCTTGTCTTGAAATCTGTTTTTTCTTATATTAACATAGCTATTCATGTTTTCTTTTTATAATTAGTGTTTGCATGACATATATTCTTTTACTTTAAACCTATCTTTTTAAAATAGTTAAATTGCATTTCTTGTAGATGTGCATAATTGTGTCTAGCTTTTTAATTCAGTATGACAATGTGTTTACACTTGTGCTTACCATTTTGGTTTTCTCTCTTTGCCTCATTAGTTTCTCTCCTTCTTTTGCTTTAATAAATTATATATATATATATTTTTTCTTTCTGTGTAAGCCCTCTATTAGCTTTAGCCATCTTTAATTTTTTAATGGTTGCTCTAGTGATTACAATATATTTTTTTTGTTGTTGTTACTCCTCACTTGAGGATATTTTTTTCATTGATAGAGTGAAAGGGAGGGAGGGAGAGAGACAGACAGACAGACAGACATTGATGTGAGAGACATCGATTGGTTACCTCCTGCATGACCATGACCAGGCTGGGGATCAAACCTACAACCCAGGTACATGCCCTTGATTTGGAATCCAACTTGCGACTCTTAGGTCCATGGGCCGGCACTTGAACTACTGAGCCCAACAGACCAGGGCTACAATATACTTCTTATCACTACACTATCAACTTAGAGCTAATATTGTACCATTGAACATAAAATATAAGAACTTTGCAGAAGTATAGTTTCATTTACCACCTGTTGTCTTTTATACTATTCTTGTGATAGTGCATATATTTGTATTATAAACCTCACAATGCAGTGTCAATCTTTTGACAGCCAAGAAGTCTTATAGCCTTCTTTATGTATCCATGTATCTACCATTTTGGGTGCTCTTTCTTCATTCCTGAATACTTTCAGACTGAAGAATTTCTTTTAGTATTTCTAGTAGTGCTAGAAAAGTTCTCTTTGTTTCATGATCTGAAAATGCCTTTATTTTTGCCTTCTTTCTGAAGGCTGCTTTTGCTCAATATAGTATTCTGAGTTAACTAGGTGTTTTTTTTTTTCTTTTTTCTTTTTACCTCTTTAAAACTGTCAACCCGTTGTATAATGGGCTCCATTGTTTCTAATTAAAAGTCAGCCGTTACTTGTACGTATTATTGTTTCCCTGTCTGTAATGTGTCATTTCTTCTGGCTGCTTTGAGGACTCGTTCGTGTCTTTGGTTCTCAGCAGTTTGACTCTGATGTGCTTAAGTGTGACTTGGAGAAATTTTGTGGCCATTTCTTCAAATATTATTTTCTGCTTCATTCTTACACTTCTCCTTCTGAGACTACAATTATGTATTAGCCTGATTTTGTTAATAGGTCACCTAGATGCTGTTCCTTGAAAAACATTTTTTTTTCTGATTGGATATTATTTCAATATCTGGGCCATTGTGGCATCCATTTTTATTGCTTGCTTTTTCTCTTGACTATCTGTCATATTTTTCTGTTCTCATGTCACTAATCTTTTAATTATACACTAGATATTGATACATTGTAGAGACTACAAGGGTGCTGGTTTTTGTTCAAGGGAATATTTAGCTTGACTAGACTTAGATTCCAAACTCTTACTTTCTAGTAGTGGGCAGCATCTGAAATCTTGGTTACATTATTTTTTTCTGTCTTGCTTCTGCCTTTCTTTGGAGTGTCCTCAGCACTCACATAGTTCATGGGTCAGCCAAGAATTTGAGTGGTTTTTTCTCTTATATGGTTCTCCTCCATCTGAAAATTTGCCCATTACCCACAGCCACTTTGGCCATCTTAAACTTTTTACTCTTACTTTAAAAATTTTTAAAATCCTCACCTGAGGATATGTTCATTGACTTCCAAGAGAGAAAAAGATAGAGAAACATTTATGTGAGAGAGAAACATCGATGAGTTGCCTCCAAAACACACCCGGACTGGGCATGGAACCCGCAACCTAGGTATGTGCCCTGACTGGGAATCAAACCCACACCTTTTGGTGCATGGGACGATGCTCCAGTTAACTGAGTCACCCGGTCAGGGCTCTGTTCTTACTTTTTAAGCAAATAAGACTGTGTCTTTTTGTGTAAGTGCTAGGCACCCCATATTGAGTGGACTAGGGAGTACTTTTAGGTGCTTAGTCATATAAATATAAAACCCACTCAGGAATTGTTTATTCTTTAAAAGTCAAATCATCCCTAGCTTCTGGCTACTTTTCTTTTTTTTAATCCTCACCCAAGGACACCCTTGCATTTATCTTCAGATAGAACTGGAGGGAGGAAGAAGGGAGGAAGAGAGAGAGAGAACCATCAATGTGAGAGAGACACATCGAATGTTTGCCACCCACACGACCACAACCGGGGCCGGGGACAAACTGCAACCGAGGTACGTGCCCTTAGCAGAAACCGAATCCGGGTGTCTCTGGTCCGCGGGCCAACGCTCTAACCACTGAGCCAAACCGGCCAGGGCTTCTGGCTGCTTGTTTTTCTTCACGTTCCAGTGCCTGTGAATGTATTTTAAATATATACACTTTGCATTTTTTTCTAGAGTTTAGTAATTGTTATCTGTGGGAGGGTTAACCCAATGTAAACCACCCTGCCATTCCTAGAAGCAGTTCTCCATTAGTGAAAGCAGAGCCAAAATTTAGTGTTGTAAGAGATACTTTTATCTAAGATGATTTCATAAAATCATATTCCATTGAAAAATCCTGGAGAAGTGTGGATTGAGGCATCCTGCTTTTAGTCTTTTTCTCAAAATATTTTTAGAAGATATAAAAGAATGTTAGAATTGATTGCTTCTAGTCATCAAGACTTAAAAAACTAAAGAAATTACAGTAGTCTTATAATGGCACAGACACATGTATCAGTGGAACAGCACAAAGGGTTTTGAAACATACACTGTGTGTGTATGCACTTGTGTGTACTAAAATATGCTGAATTTCTATATGTAAATAAAACTCTTCAAAACAGTGGAGAAAGATGAGTACTTTAATAAGTGGTTTTGAGAAAATTGGTCTTCATTTTGGAAAAAAAGACTCTACAAAAATAAATTCCATATAGATTTAATGTTAGAAGATTTTTAAAAGAGTACTAATCAAACTTAGAAAAGTATTTTCATAATCCTAAAGTACAAAGACTTTTACATGAAAAATTTTTTCACTTGGAAATAATTTCAGACGAGATCGGGCATGTTCAAGGTGGTATGGCCGTAGACATAATTTCAGAATTTTTATAGGAATGTTCAGATATTCTTCACTCAGATTCACAAAAGTTAACATCTTATAGAACCACAATACAATTATTAAATTCAAGTTCATAGCTCCTTATATTTTCTGTAAACTAGAAGTTGATCGACAGGATTACTAGATTCAGGTTCATGCTTTATAATTAACATCACGTAATATGATACATACTATCTGGTGTTTAATGCCTTTTAAAAATATATTTGCCAATTTGATAAGCAATTCCTGGTTATAAATTTTTATATCTTTGTCATGTTTAGTTTGCATTTCTCTTTTGAAGATGTGCAGGGAAAGGGAGAAATGCATAGAAAGATATTAAAGTGAGTAATCAGAAAGATTCGCTTAGATGAAACGGGAAAAAGTAAGAGGACAAATGGAGACATTGTGATGGAATTTGCTTTCCTCTTTAAGTCTTTCCTAGTCACAAACTCTAACTGATTTGGTCTGTTGGAGACCATGGCGATCACACTGAAATTCAATGTTTTTGTCAGTGGCATCTCTGTTACTTGGTGGAGGTTGGGTGGCTGCGGCGTGCCCAGCAGCTGAGGAATGGGCTGCACCTAGGACGTCCCTTCCAACACACTGGCTCTGAGACCCCGGTCCTGCAGTCCTGTGTCTCCTGAGCCACACTTACCTGCTGGTGTTTGAACCCTCTCTTGCTTTAAGCCCAGAAGGATCGGTCCTGATAAACAGTGTAAAAATGGGTATATCATTTTTCCTTACTGATAATTACCCAGTAGCCTTAAGAGTAAATAAAACTCAGCACAGCAACGTCCACTTAAATGTTCTGTGGTATTTTGGCTAATCACAATTATTTTATGGTATGTAAGTGTGAAATTTGACTTAACAGTAGTTTTCAGAATCATGATAGACTTACGCTGCATCTTTTTTCTTCAATCCAGAGACTGTCTTTCTATCCTGCATATACTTCAGAAGAACAAAGTTGAGCAACAGTTCTTCAGTGAGTTTGAAGGGGGTGTCAAACTCGGAATAGGGACCTTTAATTTGGTAAGTAAGTAACTGTGTATCAACCAGAATCTTTTGTAGAAGAATCATAGGTTTTCAGTGCCTTCTGTACTGCATTTGAACCTCACCCTGAAGCTCCGCCTGGGCTTGGTTGATGAGTGGCTAGAGTGGCATCAGTTTGCTTCTGTTGGGAGCCAGTGCGGGCTTTGGTCAGTGTGTGTTGTCAAGTCCTGCACGTGCTCAGACTAGCTTTGGCTTGTACAATAAGGGACGCAGGTAGCATCCTGAATGGACTAGTAACCTTTTTCAGTAACAAGGAGCTTGGAATCCAGTTGCATTTCCACGTCAGAAATATTGTTGTGGCTCTGGAACTGAAAATAGGTGAAGGAGTGATCCAACTTGGGGAATGATTTTGATGCTCTGGGAGAGATGAAGTGTGTGAGTAGGATCTGTCAAATTGTGATATGTTAGAGATTTGGAAATTTTATTAAGGTGTGACTAGAATTGTTGAGAAAATAAATTGTTAAAGGGATTCATATGCACGAGGGTATATGCCGCCATGGACACTTTGTTCATGAGCCCATGGGTCGCTGAGAGGTTGCTGAGCAAAGAGACTGACTACTGTCCACAGAGTGGGTCACCCTATCCACTGGATAATTAAAATGCTCATCTGATGAGGTCAGCCTTGAGTGAACATTCACATGGGACACAGATATCTTCATGTCTTTTGTCATTCAGAGAGGTTTATCCACACACCTCTTCCCCAGATCTTCTTGTCATCAGTTTCCCCATCATGTTCTTTCCAAATCCCTGCCCATCCACCAAATCATTGGCTACAGCCCATGAATCGTAGGTAATCACACATCTGTCCATTTCTCCTTCCAAGCAAGGTGAACAACCAGGTGCAGTGCTCGAAGCTCTGGGAGGATTTCCTTCCCCTCTGCTCTCCAGGGCCGACCCAGACAGGTGGTTGTGCTAGAGCTGTGGGCTTCTGGGTGGTGCCCACATATCATGCAGGCTACAGTAGACTTCTGCTTCGGAAGAGGGTGCTAAAAGAAGCCTTGTTGGGAAGGTGGGCACTGAGGAATTGCCTGCTCATCATTTCATTACTACACATGAAAGGAGCAAGTATTCTTTAGAGCAGGCTGAAAAGGCCAGGTTTTTATTTTTTTTAAACTTTTTATTTAGGTTATTGTCTTAGCTAAATGAAACGAATTTATAAGTAATGATTGCAACATGTGTAGTATGTGATCACTGAGACATGTTTGGTGATTTGAACGTGGTTCTAATTTTTCATATTACTGAGTCATTAACACTTGAAGTTGTTTGGAGTTTAATGTTTATCTACAGTTAGATACACTAACATGTGAGTACACTTGTTTTTGTTTTTTTTACAGATGCTGTCCCTTTTACCAGCACGGATTATCAGACTACTAGAATTTATAGGATTTTCTGGAAATAGGGTACAAATTTAATTTTATCTTAATTTTGACAGTGAAGATAAAACATTATTTATTGAATATTAGAGTAATGCAACATGTCTTCATAACTAACATGACAATTATTGGCAATTTGTTTGCAGGACAATAAAGAGCCATTGGTTCTTGATCATGTTTTTTAGAAATTAGAGATAATTTTTCTACTGAAAGTTAAATTTTTTTTGGTCTTTGTTATCTAAATTCTGGAATTAAAAATTTTATTTTACTAATACGGGGTGGGGCAAAAGTAGATTTACAGTTTTCTTTATATGGCCAATAAAACAATAATTAATAAATAATGACACAAGAATAATAAACTCTGTTTTGTGTACTCACAACTGTAAACCTACTTTTGTCCCACCCTATATTGCTGCTTCCTGGACCTTTTGTACACTTGTATGGTTCAAATTTGCTTTCTTAACATTTTGCAAACCCAGAGTTTTGTGTAAAACCAGGAAATTGGCTAGATTTCCAAGCCTAACATTAAAAAATTTTTTTTCCCCTTGATTGATTTTTGAAAGAAAGGAAGGGAGAGGGAGGGGGGGGGGAGAGAGAGAGAGAGAGAGAGAGAGAGAGAGAAACATTGATGAGAGAGAACATCAGTTAGTCGCCTCCTGCATGACCCCCACTGAGGATGGGGCCCACAACCTCGGCATGTGCCCTGATCAGGAATCAAACGAGTGACCTCTCCGTGCATGGGTCAGTGCTCAACACTGAGTCACACCTGCCGGGCTCCAAGTCTAACATTTTATCATTCACATGGATCAAGCATAGATGCAGTATTTTGGGTTTCCTTATGTTTTTACAAGCTTCACTATAAAACTAAGCAAGGAAATTTGTTTTTCATGAGTTTTGTTTATTGTATTTCAATGTGGTTGTTTTGTAGTGTATAACATTTATTAATCATATGCTATTACCAGAGTTGCCTTATTGCAAAAGCTGTCCCTGTTAGTTAAGACAACAGGTTTTAAGAAATGGATGAGAACACATACAGTTTTCCACTCATTTATTCTACTGTCCAGGTTCCCCATAAGCTATTATGTACTCATGGTGATTTCTTCATGATATGTTCTTTCTATTCAGATTCTGTGTTTAATGATTACCCTTCCCCTTGACCGCTCATCTTGCATGTGGCATTCACTATATTCTAATAAAACTATGTTCATAAACTGTCTTCTCTCTTTGCCGGAAAGGTCTTTGCAGACACAGAACCATATTGTTCATACTCACCAGAGTGCCTTCCACTTAGATCCTCAATATGTTTTAATAAATTAATATTTATATCAGAGAAATACAGCATTTTTACGAAATGAGCTCTGCTTTATTCTCTCCCTAGAATCATGACATAAAAGAATCTGTGAGATTGCCTGATGCCGCTTTAAAACCTAAAGTTTGTTTCTACTTAGGAATTAGGACTATTCTGTGCTCTTGAAAAATAAACCCACCTTCGTGGAGGGTGGGGATACATGAACTAGCATTTTAAAATTTCGGAATATGATTTTCAGTCACTCTCTTCTCATTCAAAAATGCATTTAATTCCCACAGGAACTGGGCCTCCGGCAGTTGCACGAAGGAGCATCAGGAAGAAGCATGAGGTCCTCACTGTGCTGCCTAACTATACTGTCTTTTCACACTTATATCTCCCTAATACTTGGTACGTTCTGGATTACATGTTATGTTGCTGGCAGTTGTTTATCTTTCATCTAAGAAAAAATTTAGAAAAATCAGTAAGCGCTAGTCGTCTATATCTGTTTATTTCTTTATTTATGGGTAAAGACAGAAAATAGTGACATCTGTCAAGGGCGCGGAGGGTTTCTTTCATTAAATTTTTAAATCTGTTCTTAGCTACAAAAAATTCTATAAAACTTGTGTAAGGTGATCTTGTTAGCCTTTTCATATTAGATTTCCCTTTAAGTTAAAATTTGGGCTAAAATAAGTTACCGTTTCTATTACAACCAGAAATTCCAACTGGGAATCTAAGACCACCGCCTCTGTTCCGAAGAATTAGTCTATCCTAGAGCTTTCTTAAATGAAAGTCGTAGATGAGACTTGTCTTATTTTATTTTCCAAATGTAAAAATGACAAATGAACAGTTTTCATCTTTTCCATGAATAGGCCTTTGCTATGTTTTAATGAAATTTGGAGAATTAATGATAAGTATCTACCATGTTTCCTGAAGACTGAGGCTTTTCCTGTTTGATTTCTAGGTACAGGGGAGGTGAACCTCATGGAAGCGGAGAACCTCCTTGCACCCTTCCTCCAGCAGTTTCCAAATGTATGCCTAGAATTTCAAGTGCATGTTTCAACCATAATCCATTGATCGGGGCTGAACACTGACAATCTGTTTTCTTTCTTTCTCCATAGGGCTCACTCATGTTGTTTTATCATGCCCGAATAGAGCTGCTGAAAGGGAATGTAGAAAAGGTAATTTGTTTAGGGGGTGTTATTTGAAGAGTTGTCTGTGTGGCAGAGTTGCATCGCATACTCCTTCAACATAAGTAAATTTGGCTATGTGCACTAGCCAGAAATAAAGAAAAAAATATGTAATTAAAAAGCCAAAACTAAACTTTGTGTGTGCAATCTATTATATGTAGTAGATTACTGATTATAGTTTACATTGCCACATAAAGTACGTGAAGCAGTGCACAGTAGAGTATACATAATACAGGTGGACAGTTTAAGGGATTTTTTAAAAAGTTGACTATTATCAGTTTTGTTTTGTTTTTATCCTCACCCGAGGACATTTTTCGATATTTTGTTCAGATAGAGTGGGGGGGAGAGAGAGAGAGAGAAACATGGACGTGAAAGCGACACATCAAGTGGTTGCCACCCACACGACCCAACCAGGGCCGGGGACAAACTGCAACCAAGGTACGTGCCCTTAGCGGGAACCGAACCCGGGTCTCTCCGGACCGCATGCCGACGCTCTAACTGCTGAGCCAAACCGGCCAGGGCTATTATCAGTTTTTATTTTATATATTGATTTGGAAATCTAGCCCCTTCATAAGCTACAACCTCACTGTACTACATGTGTGCTCCTCATCAAAGGAAATTATTCAGTAATTCCCTTGAAGAAGAAGATGAAGAGCCTTTTATATAAACATTCTCACAAATAATTTTCTTCTATACAAATGGGGTCAAACATGTATTTTTCTTTCTTTCTTTTTTTTTTATCCTCACCCGAGGACATTTTTGCATTTATCTTCAGATAGAGCAGGAGGGAGAGAACATCAATGTAAGAGAGACACATCGACTGGTTGCTATCCACATGACCCCAACTGGGGCTGGGGATAAACTGCAACCGAGGTATGTGCCCTTAGCAGGAACTGAACCCGGGACTCTCTGGTCCACAGGCCGACGCTCCAACCGCTGAGCCAAAATGGCCAGGGCTGTATTTTAATTTGATTTGTTTTTTTCCTACTTAAAATACCTCTTGAATTTCTTTCCAGGTCAGTGTATCTCAATATCACTCATTTTTTTTGATGGCTGGGTGTCATTTCTTGGGATAGATGTACTATAAAGCAGTCCACTGATGATAGACATTTGGCTACTATAAACAGTGCTGTTGTAAACATGATTATGTGTATGTTTCTGTGCGTGTGTGTGTGTGTGTAAGTGTATATATATAAAACTTTCTGTTCATTAGGATTTGTAGGTCAAAGATGTTTGCATTTTGATAAATTGCCAGATTGCCCTCCTAACTTAAGACTATTCCATTTAAACTCTTGTAAAGATATAAGAATATTTGTTTCCAGTACTCTTTGCCCACTCTGGACATTATTGTTTTATTTTTGCCTCATTCTTGGCTGAAAAATGATAACCTAATTTTTGTTTTTAAAATATATTTTTATTGATTTTTAAGAGAGAGAGAAACATGGATGTGAGAGAGAAACATCCATCATCTGCCTCCTGCACACCCCCTACTGGAGATCAAGCCCAAACCCCGGGCATGTGCCCTGACTGGGAATTGAACCGGAACCTCTCAGTCCATAGGACAATGTTCAGTCTATTAAACCATACTGGCTGGGCTGATAACCTAATTTTTAAATTTATATTTTTTAGTTTACAAATTTCCTCATGTGTATATTTGTTACTTGTGTATCTTTCTGCTTTGCCTATTCATCTTTGACAATTTTCCCATTGAGTTGATAAAATTGTTGTATGATAAGGGGTTAATCTTTGCCAGTTACATAGGTGGTGATATCTTCTCCCAGTCTGTCCATTACCTTTAACTTTGTTTAAGGTTTATTTGACCCTTTGAAAGCTCTGACTTTTATTGTCTTTTCTTAAAGGACTTCTACATTTTATATCTACATTTTGTATCTTACTGCATTTTATAACTTTCCCATTCCCACATTATAAAGTTTCATGGCCCTCTCCAAAAGTTAAGCAAAGAGGCAGAAATTAACTGTATCACTGCTTGTAAGAAAAGGAACATAGCATCATATTGAGTGGTTTAATGAGTGATGATTTTGTTCTTTTTGTACAAAGTGTTTTATGTATTTTTCCATTAGGTTATTATCTCCTTGTATAATATCTGGATGATCAGCTTTATACAATTGACTTATAGGCACAAGAGGTATTTCAAAAATGCATTTCAGTTCAAGAAGAATGGAAACAATTTCACCATCTCTGTTACTGGGAGCTGATGTGGATTAATATATTCCAACAAAACTGGATGAAGGCGTTTTACTATTCAGACCTGCTTTGCAAAGAGAGCAAATGGTCCAAGGTAAAATTCAGTGCTTTTTTTTACTTTTTTTTTTTTACCCTCACCTGAGGACATTTTTTCCATTTTTTGTTCAGATAGAGTGGGAGGGAGAGAGAGAGAGAAACATCGACGTGAAAGGGACACATCGAGTGGCCACCACCCACACGACCCAACCAGGGCCGGGGACAAACTGTAGCCGAGGTACACGCCCTTAGCGGGAACTGGACCCGGGTCTCTTTGAACCGCAGGCCGATGCTCTAACTGCTGAGCCAAACTGGCCAGGGCATGCAGTGCTTTTATTAATGTCATTTATTTGCTAATAAGTACACAGGACTTATGGGGTCTATTTGTTCAGCAGTATGACATCAACATGGTTTTCTCAACTTAGAGATTTGTCATAGGAGGAAATGCACATTTGGCACCTATTGCTTGTAACCACTGTCCTTAGTACTCCATACTTTGTTTGTTTGTTTATTTACTTTTATCCTCACCCAAGGACACTTTTGCATTTGTCTTCAGATAGATCGGGGGGCAGGGAAGAGAAACATCGATGTGAGAGACACTTCAACTGGTTGCCACCCACACGACCCCAACCAGGGCTGGGGACAAACTGCAACTGGGGTATGTGCCCTTAGCAGGAACCGAACCGAGGACTCTCTGGTCCACAGGCCAACACTCCAACCACTGAGCCAAACCAGCCAGGGCAGTACTTCATACTTTAAAAGCCATCCAAAGAGTTTTTTTGTTTTTTTTTTTTTATTAAATCCTCACCCGAGGACATTTTTTCATATTTTGTTCAGATAGAGTAGGAGGGAGAGAGAGAGAAACATCGATGTGAAAGGGACACATCGAGTGGCTGCCACCTGCACAACCCAACCAGGGCCGGGGACAAACTGCAACCAAGGTACATGCCCTTAGTGGGAACCGAACCTGGGTCTCTCTGGACCGCAGGTCGACGCTTTAACTGCTGAGCCAAACCGGCCAGGGCCAAAGAGTTTTTTTCAACCAAAGCTTTACCTCTAAAGATGAACTGCATTGATGGTGAAAAGTTATTAAATGTGAATAGCTTTGATACTTTATTGTAGACTTTCCAGTGGCCTGATGACAAAGGTTTTCATAATAAACATTGATTCTGATACATTTGTGAGAAGTTGGGAGGAATGAGATAATGATCTCTTGTTCGTGTTGTCCATTTTCTTACCCATGAGCACTATAGTTGTATAATAGAAGAATGGTCAGAAGAAAGTGAAAAGTGTTAATCTCATTTGGAACAGACAATATAAGATTTCATTTTCTTTTATTTCTTTGATGCCCCTTAAATATTACATATGGAAAATGTGTAGGTCATTCCTGATTGCGAGGTAGAAATGTCATGTACCTAGGAGTCTTCTATAATTAGATGCTTTTTTTCTCTTCCTCAAGGCAACATATGTATTCTTGAAAGCGTCAATTCTGAGTATGCTTTCAGCCGAGGAGGTGGCGGCAACTAACGAGAGCGTGGTAACTTTATTCAGGTAAGCAATGCACTGCTTTTATAACCAGTGCCTTGGATGCATAGAGGAGCATACAAATATATCTTGTTTCTTTTTTCCTTAGTGCTCTCCCATGCTTCAACTTCATACTTCTTTAATTTATCTACATATTTGATCCAGGAACTCTTAAAAAGATACATTTAGCTAAGAGTCAAAATGTCCTCCTTTTAGCAGGATTTTGCAGATATGCTGGTGTGATTGGGAATTTTGAGAACACATTACTTTTTGTTTTGTTGTTGGGACTTTGCTGCTGCGTGTTGAACAGTTTCCTAAAATGGTATTGTTAGCAAAAGATGTTAACTGTTGCTGTGAATCGAAGGTTTTCTGTGGTCAGATAAACTTAAGAAACACAGTGTCAAAGATCCTGAGCAGCTCTTCCGTGCTGTAATGTTTAGCTTTGCTTAGACCAGCATCCCTTCCTCCATCCATCCATCTACCCACCCACCCATCCGTAACCTTTTTGTTGAGCACCTACTGTGTGAAGAGTACTGTGTTAGGAGCTGAATAAATAGGACTGAGCGCCATCCAGGGTTGAGTTTTTGCTAGATTAGTGCAGCGATTAGGCAGTGGACGAGGGAGTTTAGGACAGAGGCCAGATGGAGTCAAGGGCAGGACAGTCTAAGCGGATAGGAAGGGGCAGGGAGAACAAAGGAGACTGCTAGACGGGGAGAAAGCTGAAGGGTAGGTGGACTGAAGTCTTATTAGACAGCCAGGTTAGAATGAGGAGAAGGATGTTCAGAGGGCCGTGTGCTTGAATCGGTGCTTTGAGGTGGGAAAGATACAGGTGCCGAAGTGGTCTAAGACAAGACCGGAAGGGTGGGTGGCCGTGCTAGTGAGCAGATGACCACTGGGGATGAGTTAAGGAATGGTGAAACCCCACTGCATTCTTCACATGTAATTCGTCACAGAACTAAATGGACTGTATTATTCTGTGACCACATTATGAGAAATAAGATCTTAGGTGAACCCTCAGACTTATCAGGACAAATTTGAAGATATGACCGGAACCACTTTTTCATTTCCTTTCTAAAAGCTCCTTTTAAAACAGGACCTTCAACCTGTCCGAGTTTGAAATCCCTGCTCTGCCACCTGTTAGCCACACAGCTGCAGCCGAATCAGCTGTAAGTCCTTGTGCTCCAGTCTCTTCACCCTTAAAACGAGATAAAGAAGGATGCCTACTTCACAGGGCTTCCCGTGGATTAAATGAATGTATCCTCAAGTGTGTACAGTGAAAGCATTCCATGATCTCAACTATTACTTTTTGGGCTATTGAGAAACACTGAGTCTTGTTTTATTGCTGTTGATCTGACCGCTGCTGTGAGGACGTCTGGGACAGAGCAGCAGACTGGCTTTCTCGGCAAGCAGCGCCGTCCGCCTGCAGGCAGCTTCACTGACACCTCACTGTGTGGTGAGGTGACCCTGGGTCTCAGTGTCTGCAGCACCTCTTCAGTGTCGGGCTGTTCGCACCCTGTCGGATTGCAGTGCACTTTGTCTAAGATATAGGACAGCGATTCTCAACCTTTTTCATCTTGTGACACACAAACTAATTACTAAAATTCTGCGGCACATCAAAAAATATACTGACCTGCCTGGCCGGTGTGGCTCAGTGGCTGAGCGTCGACCCCATACACCAAAAGGTCACAGGTTCCATTCCCAATCAGGGCACATGCTCAGCTTGTGGGCCCAATCCCCAGTGGAGGGCATGCAGGAGGCGGCCAGTCGATGTTCTCTCTCATGATGTTTCTGTCTCTCCCTCTTCCTTACTCTCTCTCTCTCAAATCAATAAAGAAAAAAAAATTTTTTTAAATACTGATCTTGCAAAAAACCCAAAATAAATAAATAAATAAATAAATAAATAAATAAATAAATAAATAAATAAATAAAAAGGACCTTGTGTACTAAGTATAGGATCAACATCAGGAGAAGCCATGGTATGATAAATGCTACCTCTTACTGCTCAAATGCATTTTCTCATTTCACACAAACAACTAATGAGATGGGATGGAATATTAAGATGCATTGAAGTCTTTTCCATCTCCTTCTGTCTCCTCCACTTGAGAACAAATTTTTTCCATATCAAAACAATTTCTATGAAACATGCAACCAATCTTCTTTTTAGGAAAACGCTTGAGGTCTGCTATATGATAGCATCTAATTTATTGGATAATGACAGGAGAGTCCCCAGATGAATGTTTTCTTCATACATACTCTGTGATCATTAAACCAAAAGGTTTCATGTCCAGCGCATAGTTCTGATCCCTTCTCCCGACCCCCCTCACACTTCCATCGCCTCTTCCACGGATGTCAGTGAACATCAAATCATGGGCATCCTAGTTAAAGTCCGTATCCCCAAATCGTGCCCAGAAGTAACCTAGCACAATCTTGTCCTCATGTTTTTGGAATATTTTTTCTCTTGTTTCATCTTACTGTTTCTTTCAGTGAATTCTTTCTCAGCGGTGTGTCTGATGCACTTACACATTTATGTTCTATGAGCAAGTGCTCTAGGAACATGTTTCCCATCCCGGTGAACTTGAGTTTCATAACTGAAATTCCTTAGAGTTTTGAGAGGAAATTTGTAAGCCTGGTGTCTGTTCTCAGGTGATTATTTTCGAAATCACCTATACTTGGGAAAATTTTTCTCAGATTACACATGGACAGCTCTCTTTTGAGCCACGTTATTTTATCCATCTGTGTGGGGCATGCAGACAGGAGTAGACCTGTTGCTGAGTAGTCATGATGTAAGTAAATATTTTGGACACATTTCTGCTTACTTAAGGAAGTTGCCAGTTTTATATTAGATTTGAGACATTGGCTAGGTTAAGTAGAAGGAAGAATGCGTTCATCAGTAGTGCTCAAACTTGAGCATGCATCAGAATCGCCTGGCAGCCTCATTGAATCCAGATTGCTGGCCCAGCCCTAGGAGTCGCTGATTCACTGGGTTTGGGGAGGAGCCTGAAAAGTTGTCATTGGAACATGTTTCCAAGTGATGCTGATGCTGCTGGTCTGGGGAACACAGCGTGAACACCACTGGTGTAAATAGTGTCTGTGTTCTAATGACCTTTTGCTGGGGCTGGGGCTCTTCACAGACAGGTGGATGGCTTGAAGCAGAGAATTGCCGGGAAATCTATTCCTACTGAGAAGTTTGCTGTGAGGAAATCTCGACGGTATTCCTTGTCTACACCTGTGAAACTCATCTTGCCTGCCCTGGTATCTGCCTTTATTTTACTTACTATTTGCGTTCTGGAAATAAATTGTCTATTCATAGCAGCAGGGAGCCCACCTAACTTTTGCTGTGAAATTCAGCTTCACTGAAAACCATTGTAAGTGTGTCTGTGAGGTGAACATTCATAAACAATTAATATTTAAACAATAAATATTATAGCTGATGGTTTTTGACGAATTGGTATGTTCTACATGTTATGATAAAGAGCACTATATAGTTTAATTCTTACAGTGACTCTGTGAGGGTAGTTTCTCTTTGTAACCCCATTTTACAGACAAGGAAATTCAGGCAGAGTGAGGTGAGGTGCCTAATTGAGGTTGAGTTGAATTCTAATGTGAGCCACGTGTGCAATTTTATCTTTTCTAAGTGGCCACATTAAAAAATGAAAAGGTAAAAAATTAAAAAAGAGGAAACATGAAAATGATTGAAAGGATATATTTTGTTTAATCCAGTGTATACAGAATGTTGTTGTTTGAACATGTAAACAACAGAAATTTGATGAGCTCTGTCCCAGTCCTTTCTGCTGCGCCGGCTCTCTGGCAGGAGTGTGCTTCACTCGCGCACACCTCGGTGCGGACGAGCGCATCTCCGGGCTGGAGGCGGCTGCTTGCCGGGAGCTCCGGAGCTCACGTTCCTCACTGTGGGGCCACCTAGGCCAGACGTCATATGCACCGTAATTTCAGCTTACCTTGTCTTAATGAAGACTTCTTGAAAAAGTACTGAATATGTCAAATTACTGTGTCTCGATGGGGCTTTGGATGTGCGTGGTTGGTCAGGTAGCACAAGAGAGCTGTTCATTGCCTGCGGACCTCTGCAGTCCTCTGCTGGGATTTCCTGATTTTTAAAAACACTTTTTTTAAATCTGTATTTCAGTTTATTCAGTTATTCTCCTTTGAAAGTTATTCAGTGTTTTTTCCCGGTTTTTACTATGACAAACATGCTACAATGCATGTTCTTTTATATTACTTTGGCGCATGGGCATATAATTCTCTGGGAACACTTTCTAGAAATGGAGTTTCTAGAGGTACATGCATTTGATATTTTGACATGGGCAAATTGTCCTCTACAAAGGCCGAACCAGTGTAAAATCCTACCAACAGTGTTTTATTTTTAATTTGCATTTCCCTGTTGGTACAGTTGAACATCTTTTTATGTGGTTACTCACTTTTATTTATTTCTTCTTCTGTGACTTGTTCATATACTTCCCCAGTTTTTCATTGGGTTGTTTATTGTTTGATTGTTGAATTATAGGAGCTCTTTATATATGTTATGAGGAAGAAAGCTGCAGCCTCTACCAGGCGACGGGAGTTGGCCTGCAGCTAATACCTAGGCCCAGGTGTTTCTACTTCAGATAAATCTCAGGGCACACCACCACCAGAACAGGTTGTTCTGTGCCTGTGGTAGACAAAATAGGACCATTCTGTAATCATATCTGAGCACAGACAAAATAAGAAGCCTGCTGCTATTTTACCAATTGTAGCATTAGCACCATTCCTGACTCGTTTCTATCACTGATTTTTGCTTGGAAACTTTTTCTTTCTGTGTCACAGAACTTTCCTGAAAATCATCTAGGACACCATAGTCCTCTCTCTGTCCTAGAACTTATATGCTAATTTTATCCTGCTTTATTAAGGAACTTAAGGAAGGTCAACTCACTGCACTTATTTCTCTAGATCTAGGAGTATAGAATTGGCTTGAATTGTGGTAACTAGGAATTTTACCCAAATCCTGCTTTTCATAAAATCTCAGATATAAACTTGTTTTCCTTCTTCTGATAAAATGCTTCATCAGTAGAAACAACATTAAAAAAGGTCATCGTCAATTAAAATAAATATTCCATTAGTTATAGAACTGAGTTGTTACACTGTTCGCAACAAGAAACTGTTAGATGTAGAATAAAAGGTAGAGTGTGGTAATCTTGGTAGTTTTCAGAGCCATAAAGTAAAGACAACTTTGTTGCCACTGTACTCTGATGCATTTTCCTCTTTTCTACTGCTCCCTGTAAGAGGGTGTTCAAATAACATCTTTATCATATTTTATTTCCAAGAAATACTAATTACCCTGCTTATTTCATACCCTTAAAAATATGAACTGCACTACTAGGAAGATTAGAAAAATATTTTCAAGCAAAAGTACATTTGCTTTTGGTCCAAAAAAAATATTATCATCTGTTAGCCTATTAAATGTAATTTGCAATCAGAAATCATTAGTTGACATTTCCAGGGGCTGTCATTCAGCCATATGGCCTTCAGATGAATACATTTTTTGCACATTGGATTGCATTACTGGACTGTCACATGTTTTAATGGTGTAAGAGAACCTGAGCCCAGGAAAAGATTTCCTACGTTCATTTCCAGTGATGTCCTTGGAAACAGTTTATATAAATAATTGGCAGATATTTTTAAATGTTTTCCCTTTACTTAAGTGCAACAACAAAAATTTATATTACATAAAATTGTTCGTGGTATCGGTTTAAAATACAGTCATCCCTCGTTTATCGCAGTTAATCCGTTCCAGACTCTAGCAGTTGCACCTGGCGTTGGAGGATCCCTGGGGTGCTCGAATACATAGGCCTACAGTCCATACGGACAGTAATTTTAATTGTAATTCTAATACAGGGGTGTATAATTGACTCAGACAACCTAGTGCACGCTGTATCATTTTCACTGTCTCGATCAATTTTTTAATGAATATATTCGGAAGAAACCACGATAGAGCGAAGCCGCGAAAGTCGAAGCGCGAAGTGGCGAGGGACTAGCGTATTACCTTTATTTCTGTATCTGTAATGGATTATCTTCCAAAATGATTGAAGACTAGCAGGTGCTTAATAAATATTTGCTAAATGAATGAAGAAATCAATTCTTCAGTAAAAATATACTATATATCTATTGAATTACTTCACAGTATAAAAGGCAAAAGGCCTAGATTAAAATGAGAAAGGGGGAAATAATATTACTAAACTTCATATGGGATCCACAGCAACCAAGGCAAACACACATTTGTCGTTTTGTTGCCATAAGGGGCATAATTGCAAATGATTTTTCATTCTTCCTTGTTAGGAAATGATGTACATCTGGAATGGTTTTCCAATAGTGAGCAAAAGAAGAGACCTTTCTGAAAATCTGTTAATAACTATTGAGGAGGCTGAGGCAACTTTACAAAGTCAAAGTAAGTATGAAACGGGAAAGCCTGGAAATCTTTACCGTTGTCACTCTCCTGTCCTGCACTTGTGGACATCTACCCATGTTAATTTAATTTATGTGCATCACAAGGACAAAAGAGCTTGGGCTGCAGGTGTCTGGTGACTGCAGTCAAGATTCAGGGAGGGCCCTGGCCGGTTTGGCTCAGCGGTTAGAGCGTCGGCCTGCGGTCCTGAGAGACCCGGGTTCGGTTCCCGCTAAGGGCACGTACCTCGGTTGCAGTGTGTCCCCGGCCCTGGTTGGTTGTGCGGGTGGCAGCCACTCGATGTGTCCCTTTCACATCGATGTTTCTCTCTCTCTCTCTCTGTTCTTCTCTCTCCCTCCCACTCTACCTGAACAAAAAATGGAAAAATGTCCTCGGGTGAGGATTAAAAAAAAAAAAAAAAGATTCAGGGAGGAACGGTTCATGCTGCAAACATGGGTGAGCCTTGGGGACAGTAAGCTAAGCGACAGAAGCCAGTTGCAAAAGGCTGCATGTCATTTGATTCCGTTTATGTGACGTGTTGACAGTAGGTATATTGTAAAGACAGAAAGTAGATCGGTGGTTGCCTAGGAATAGAGAGCTGCGGTGGGGTGATAGTTATAGGTATGGCATTTCTTTTGGGGACGATGAACATGTCCTAAGATTGATTGTAGTGATGGTTGTACAACTCTAATATACTCAGTGAGCTGTGTACTTTAAATGGGTGAAGTGTATGGTATATGAATTCTATCTTAATAAATCTGTCACCAAAAAAAAAAGATGAAGGGAAGAAGGCAGTCAAATTTTCAAGTAGCACATGGAACGCGTGCGTTTCTGATTTTATTTTGTGCCTCTTTTCCATGCCTCCTTTTGCTGGTGGCTCTCATGCTTTTGCAGACACCGGTAATTGTTTTCAACTTGAAATCTTATCAAAAATTAATTTCCTTACTCATTACTTTTGGTTGGTTTAGAGGCCCCTCTGCAGTTCACTGGAATGCTCCCGGGAGCAGCTGCCTATTCATGGAAGGCAGGTCAGGAGATCTGGGCTCATAGTCCCAGCTCTGCAGCTTCCAGACCTGGGACGTTCCTTATCGCTCAGAGCCTCAGGTTTCTTCTGAAATGGGAGTGGTGTTGGACCAGATAATATCCAAGTTTTCTTATTCCAACCTTTTCTAATTTTGTCTTAAACGGAAACTTTCTCTTTAGATCTACCATGCCATAAATGTTAGCCTTTGTCCTTTGCCTTATCAACCCCTAAATCATTTAGATAATGTGCCAAGATAATGATCTTATCCTCTGGAATGTTCTAACCACAGAAGTAAAATGAAAACTGAGGTGATAAACACGATAAAGGGCATACAAGTTCAGGAAGAGTCAGGAGAAGATAAAAGTTAACTCGTTTTTCTTTTTTTTTTTTTGTTAGTCCTCACCTGAGGACATTTTTTCATTGATTTTCTACATAGAGTAGAAGTGAGGAGGAAGAGAGAGAATAGCATCCATGTGTGAGAGACACATCGTTGGTTGCCTCCTGCATGACCCTGACCGGGGCTGGGGACCGGACCACAACTGAGGTATGAACCTGCAACCCAAGTGCGTGCCCTTGACCAGAAATCATACCTGAGACCCTTTGGTCCGCAGGCCAGTGCTCTAACCACTGAGCAAACCAGCCAGGGCAGTTAAGTCATTTTTCTTAACTGAACAAAGACAACCCTGAAGGAGCACTGGCTCCATAACTCAGTGTACCCCCAAGGGGATGACAGTGAATGTGGCTCCAGGGAGGAGGGTCTCCTTTGGGTGACTTTTGTAATTGGCACCACAGTGTGAGGCTGGAATGTTTGATGAGATTGCTCTTCAAAATTTTTTAAAATTAAACACATAATTATAATTGATAGAAGTGGAAAAAAAAGTCGTCCATATTTTTGCTATAACACAGTTAATTTACAATTGTGGTGTATTCCATCCTAGCCTATTTTTATAGTCACAACCATAATGTACCTGAACATGCACTAGCCCAGTTTTTTTTTTTTTTTTTCATTTACTATATCATAAATTTTCTTTAACTGAGGTATACTTGGCATAGTAGTTTCAGGTGTACAACATAATGATTCAATATCTGTATACATTGCAAGATGATCACCACAATAATTCTAGATAATTATCTGTCATCACATAAGTTACAAAATTTTTTCTTTTGATGAGAACTTTTAAGGTCTATTCTCTTAGCATTGTTCTTTCTTTTTTATTAAATTATCTTTAGAGAGAGAGGAAGGGAGAGGGAGAGAAACATTGATGAGAGAGAACATCAGTTGGCCACTTCCTGCATGCCCCCCACTGGGGATTGGGCCCACATCCTGGGCATGTGCCCTGACTGGGAATTGAAGTGGCAACCTCTTGGTACATGGGTCGACACTCAACCACTGAGCCACACTAGCTGGGCTCTCTTTGCATCTTTCAAATATTCAATACAGCAATATTAACTGTAGTCACCATGCTGTGTATTACATCCCCATGACTTATTTATTTTATAAATAGACATTTGTACCTTTGACCTCCTTCACCCATTTTGCTCATTTTCATTTCTCACCCCTGGCAACTGCCAATCTGTTCTCTGTTTCTCTTATCTAATGAAACTGGATGTGTTTTTGTGTTTGGTAAGATTCTACATATAAGTGAGATCATATAGTATTTGTTTATCTGATTTATTTCACAGCATAATACCCTCAAGGTCCATCTATGTTGTTGAAAATGGCAAAACTTAATTCTTTATTTATGGCTAAATAATACTCCGGTGTGTGTGTGTGTGTGTCTCTGTGTGTGTGACATTTTCTTTATTGATTTATCCATTGATAGGCACAGATTATTTCTATATCTTGGTTATTATAAATGATAATGCAATGAACATAGAGTCATATATCTCTTTGATTTAGAATTCTCATTTTCTTTTTCTTACTTTTTTATTGAATTTATTGGAGTGATGTTGGTTAATAAAATTATATAGGTTTCAGGTATATACTGTTATAATACATCATCTGTATTTTGTGTGTTCACCACCCCAGATCAAGTCTCCTTCTATCACCATTTATCCCCCCTATACTCTTTTCTACCTCCCCCGAGACCCCTTTCCCTCTGGTAATCACCATACTTGTTGACTGTGTCTATGAAACATTTTTTTTTGCTTAATCCCTTCACTTTTCTTACTCAGCCCTGCAACCCCCTCCCCTCTGTTCTCTATAAGTCTGTTTGTATTTTTGTTTGTTAGTTTATTTTGTTCATTAGATTCCATATATGAGTGAAGTCATATGCTACTTGTCTTTCTCTGATTTGTATTTCACTTAGCATAATAATCTCTAGGTCCCTCCATGTTGTTGCAAAGGATACGATTTCCTTCTTTTTAACATCCAAGTAGTATTCCACTGTGTATATGTACCACAACTTTTTATTATCCACTCATCTACTGATGGGCACTTGGGCTGTTTCTAGATCTTGACTATTGTAAATAATGCTGGAATGAACACAGGAGTGCATATATTCTTTTGAATTAGTGGTTCAGGTTTCTTCAGATATATTCCCAGAAGTGGGATTGCTGGGTCAAAAGGCAGTTCCATTTTAAAATTTTGAGGTAACTTCATACTGCTTTCCACAGTGGCTGCACCAGTCTGCATTCCCACCAGCAGTGTATAAGGGTTTCCTTTTCTCCACCTCCTCACCAGGACTTGTTATCTGTTGATTTATTGATGATAGCCATTCTGGCACATGTGAGGTGATTTCTCATTATGGTTTTAATTTGCATTTCTCTGATGATTAGTGACATTGAGAATCTTTTCATATGTCTACCGGCCATCTGTATGTTCTCTTTGGATAAGTGTCTATTCAGGTCCTTTGCACATTTTTTAAGTGGGGATTTTTTTTTTTGGTGTTGAGTTGTATAAATTCTTCATAAATTTTGGATAGTAACCCCTTATCAGATGTACCATTGGTGAATAAGATCTCCCATTCAGTGGGTTGTTTTTTAATTTTGTTGATGATTTCCTTTGCTGTGCAAAAACTATTTAGCTTGATGTAGTCTGATTTATTTTTTCTTTTGTTTCTCTTACCTGAGGAGATATATCAGAAAAAAATATTGCTATATAAGAAATGTCTGAAATTTTGTTGCCTATGTTTTTTTCATTTAAACCTTGAATTCATTTTGGGTTTATTTTTGTGAATGGTGTAAGAAGGTGGTATAGTTTCATTTTTTTGCACGTATCTGTCAGATTTTTCCTGCATTATTTATCAATATAGATTATCTTTACCCCATTGTATGTTTTTGCCTCCTTTGTCAAATATTAATTGAACATAAAAGTGTGGGTTTATTTCTGGGCTGTCTGTTCTGTCACATTGATCTATGTGTCTGTTTTTATGCTAGTATCATGCTGTTTTGATTACTATGGCCTTATAGTATAGTTTGATATCAAGTAGCATGATTCCTCCAACTTGGTTCTTTCTCAAGATTTCTGAGACTATTTCGCGTCTTTTTTGATTTCATATAAATTTTTGGAATACTTGTTCTAGTTCTGTGCAATATCCCATTGATATCTTGATAGGAATTGCATTGAATCTATAAATTGCTTTGGGTAATATGGATATTTTAATAATGTTAATTCTTCCTATCCATTAATACAGGATATGCTTCCACTTATTTATATCTTCTTTCATTTTTTCTTCAGTGTTTATAATTTTCTGAGTACAGGTCTTTTATATCCTTGGTTAAATTTATTCCTAGGTATTTTTAAAAAATCATTGTGAATGGGATTGTTTTCTTAGTATTACTTTCTGATAGTTCCTTATTGGTGTATAAAAATGCAACTGATTTCTGGATATTTATTTTGTACCCTGCTACTTCACTGAATTCATTTATCAGTTCTGGTAGTTTTTTGGTGGAATCTTTAGGGTTCTCTATATAAAATATCATGTCATCTGCAAATAATGACACTTTAATTTTATTTTTTTAAATTTTATTTTTGTTACAGATTTTTCTCCTTTTTAACCCCATTGACACCATCCTCCCTATCCCCCCGCCCTGTCCCCAGCTTTGTTGTCCATGTCCATTGGTTATGCATACATGCATATAATAAGTTCTCTTCCCTCCCCCCAAAACCCCCTCTTCTGAGGGTTGTCAGTCTGTACCCTACTTCCATTTTTCTGGGTCTACGCTATTCCTCAGACTGTTATGTTCATTATATTCCACAAATAAGTGAGATCATGTGGTATTTATCTTTTTCTGCTTGGCTTCTTTCACTTAGGATAATACTTTCCAGGTCCCTCCATGTCGTCTCAAAGGATAAGAGATCTTTCTTTCTTACAGCTGCATAGTACTCCATTGTGTATATGTACCACAGTTTTTTTATCCATTCGTCTACTGATGGACACTTGGGCTGTTTCCAGATCTTAGCTATTGTAAATAGTGCTGCTATGAACATGGGGGTACATATATTCTTCCTGATTGGTGTTTCAGGCTTCTTAGAGTATATTCCTAGAAGCGGGATCACTGGCTCAAATGGAAGTTTAATTTTTAATTTTTTGAGGTAACACCATATTGTTTTCCATAGTGGCTGCACCAGTGTGCATTCCCAGCAGCAGTGTATTAGAGTCCCCTTTTCTCTACACCCTCGCCAACACTTGTTTGATGATTTGTTGATGGCAGCCATTCTGACAAGTGTGAGGTGATAACTCATTGCTGTTTTGATTTGCATCTCTCTGATGATTAGTGATGTTGAGTATTTCTTCATATGTCTCTTGGCCATTTGTATGTCTTGTTTGGAGAGGTGTCTATTCAGCTCCTCTGCCCATTTTTTAATTGGGTTTTTTGTCTTCCTTTTGTTGAGTTGTATAATCCATTCATTGTTTAATAACATGCTATTTAGCCTCCATGTGTTCAAATGTCATTGCATGTTCTTGTTGCCATTTGGTCTAGTGTCTCATTTAGAGTCTCTGTTTCCTTGCTAATTTTTTGTCTAGAGGATCTATCCAGTGCTGTCAATGGGGTGTTGAAGTCCCCTGCTATGATTGTATTGCTGTCGATTTCTCCTTGGAAGTCCTCCAGAAGATTTTTAATATATTTTGGTGCTCCTATATTGGGTGCATATAAGTTTATCAAGGTTATATCTTCCTGTTGGATAGAACCTTTCAATATTATATAGTGGCCTTCTTTGTCTCTACTTATGGCTTTTATTTTGAAATCTATTATATCAGATATGAGTATTGCTACCCCAGCTTTTTTTGGCTTTCCATTTGCTTGGAAAATTTTTTTCCATCCCTTCACTTTCAACCTATGTGAGTCTTTTGTTGTGAGGTGGGTCTTTTGTAAACAACATATAGATGAGTCATGCTTTTTTATCCAATCATCTACTCTGTGTCTTTTTATCGGAGCATTCAGTCCATTTACATTTAAGGTGATTATTGATATGTACTTATTTATTGCCATTTTTGTTTAGTGTGGTTCTATTTTTCTTCCCATTTCTCCTGCTAATTATAGCAGTCCTTTTAACATTTCTTGCAGTGCTGGTTTGGTGCTAATGTATTCCCTTAGCCTTTTTTTTTGTCTGGGAAGCTCTTTATTTGACCCTCTATTTTGAATGACAGCCTTGCTGGGTAGAGTAGTCTTGGATTCAGATCCTTGTTTTTCATGACCTTGATTACTTCATGCCATTCCCTTCTGGCCTGTAGTGTTTCTTGTGAGAAGTCAGCTGAGAGCCTTATGGGGTTTCCTTTGTAGGTAACCTGTTGCTTATCTCTTGCTGCTTTTAGGATTCTCTCTTTGTCTTTAATTTTTGGCATTTAATTACTGTGTGTCTTGGTGTGGGCCTGTTTGGGTTCCTCTTACTTGGGGCTGTCTGTGCTTCTTGAACTTGAATGCCTTCTTCCTTCACCAAATTAGGGAAGTTTTCTTCACTATTTCTTTGAATATATTCTCTATCCCTTGCTCATTTTCTTCTTTTTCGGGGACTCCTATGATGCGAATATTATTACGTTTTCAGTTGTCCCACAGTTCTCTTAAGCTGTCTTCCTGTTTTTTAATCGTTTGTTCCTTTTGGTTTTCTGATTGGTTGATTTTTTCTACCCTGTCTTCTAATTCAGTGATCCGGTCTTCAGCTTCCTCTACTCTGCTTTTTAGACCTTCCAATGTGTTTTTCATTTCTGATATGTCATTTTTTTTATCTCTTCTTGGTGGTTTTTAATTTCCAATTGGTTTATTTTCAGCATCTCTATGTCCTTACTCATGCTGTTGAGCTTCCTCAAGATCATGGCTCTGAATTCTAGCTCTGTTAACTTGCCTAACTGCTCCACATTGATCTCATCTTCGGTGGAGGTCTCTTGTTCTTTCATTTGGCTTTTGTTTCTGTTTTTCACCATTTTGGCTATCACAGTGGGCTTTGGAGCTTGTCAAGTTTTTCCTGTGGGTGTTGGTGTTCTGCTGTGTGTGGCTCCCTCTTCTGGGTTCAGATGAGCAAGAGAGGACCCACGTTAAACACCACTGTCAAGTCTTACTTTCCTGGTTAAAGTTGCCAGCCCAGGAAAAGTACTGTTATCCTCTAGCTTTTTGCCTGGAGGCTAGCAGTCAAGGTTACTTGAATAGTTTTGGGTTGTCAGTTGATTGAAAAACTCCCTCAGGTGCTCAGCATAAGGGGATTTCACGAGGGTGGGGCAGATGCTGGTTGTTAATGAGCTTCAATTAGCACCTCAATGGCCCACAGGGTGGGGTTGGATCTCCGAGGGAGGGGCTGCTGCCTCTCCTCAGAGCCCTGGGAAGGAGCAATGTGGCCACCGTCCTGCGTTGCAGTAGCTCAGCAAAAGCTCTGAGTGCCCTCCAAACCCCGAGTGTCCCCACACAGTTCCAGTCCAGTCTGCCCTCCCTCCGCCGGAGCCCAAGGTGAGTGGCTGTGGCTGTTTCAGCCTCTGTCCCAGCTGCGCTGTGGGGCCGCCTGGGAGTGTAACCCGAGGGCACTGCTCCCAGCTAAGGCCGCTGCCGAGCTGCCGACCGTGGGCTCCCAGCCCCGTCTCGCGCCTTCGCAAGCCTACCGGGATGGAGTCAGTGTCCCTCATTGTATGGTCCTCCAAGCTGCTTTTCTGTTGCTTTTTCTCATGGATTTGTCTGTGTTATAGTTGTAATTCCAGTTTGGTTCTGGGAGACGGTCTGTGTAGCTCCGTTCACTCCGCTGCCATTTTGGAATCCCCTCAAGCTATCTTTTGATTTCTTCTTTGATCTCATTGTTAATCTGTTCATTGTTTAGCAACATGTTATTTTGCCTCCATGTCTTTGTATGTTTTTTAGTTTTCTTCTTGTAATAGATTTGTAGTTTCATACCATTATGGTCAGAGAATATGTTTGATATGATTTCAGTCGTCTTAAATTTATTGAGACTTTTTGTGTGTCCTAACGTGTTCTATCCTAGAAAATGTTCCATGTGCACTTGAAAAGAATGTATATTCTGCTGCTATGTGTGAAATGCTCTGGAGGTGTCAAATTAATCTTATATAGTGTGCCATTTAAGGCCACCATTTCCTTGTTGATTTTCTGTCTGGAAGAGCAATCTATTGATGTCAATGGGGAGTGTTTTCATTTTCTTTGGATAAATACCTAGAGTGGAATTGCTGGATCATATGGTCATTCTATTTTTACCATAAACTTTTAAATTGTTGCTAAATAGCCTTTCTAATAATTTTAAAGGCTTCATAGCTCTTTATGGAGCTAATCAACTCTTGCAATATTGTTGAGCATTTAGGCTTCTTTACATATTTAAAATTATTTTAGCTTTAGATTCCCATCATTCAGGAGAACAAATATGAAAGAATGAAAGCTGAATCAGTGGGCTTATCTGCAAAGTCAAGGCTCCAGGTTGGATAAAGAATCCAATAGGAGAAAGAGTAATGCTGTTCTAAGTTCACAGAATCTCCCCCACCCCCCATAGCCATTTTGCAAATACAAACTGGTGGTTACAGGGAGTCTGGGTGAGTGGGATATTCTATTCCACTATTGAAAAACAGTCATACCCAAAGCTCATCTGTTGATGGAGGGTGAGTAAAATAGCCTCCCTTTATTTGTGGTTTTGCTCTCTCTGATTCGTTATCTATGGTCAACTGCAGCTCAAAAATGTTAAATGAGAAATTCCAGAAATAAATAATTCAGAGTTTTACGTTGTGCCTCATTCTGAGTAGTGTGATGAGATCTTGCACTGTCCTGGTCCATCCTGCCCAGGAGATGAATTATTCCTTTGTCCAGTATATCCATCTTACCTCATCTCATCATGTAGGCATTGTGTCCTCTCACATCATCACAAGAAGAAAGGTAAGTACCGAATACTACGATATTTTGGGAGAGAGAGGACTACATTCACATAACTTTTTTTTTTTACTGTGTATTGTAATACTAGTTCTATTTTATTATTAGTTATTATTGTTAATCTCTTACTTTGCCTAAATTATAAATTAAAATGTATCATAGGTATGTATGTATAGGAAAACACAGAGTGTATATAGGGTTTGGTACTATCTGCAGTTTCAGGCATCCACTGGGGTCTTGGACTATATCCCCCTCAGATAAGGGGGGACTACTATAATGTCACCTTCCCATATTAAAGACAGCATTTTTACAAAAGAACCATGGTTCCCTTTATTTTTCTTTTTTCCTTTCCCTTTTGCAGAAAAGTTGTAACACTTAATTCCTATAATGAGCTGGAACTTAGGTACAGAAGCCAAAATATTGAGGTATTCATCTTCACAGTCTCATAATTCCCTTTGGTTTCTGGGCACCAGGGAAACCAGCGCATAAGAAGTCTCAAGAAGTTGGGATGAGAAAGAGGAGTCAAAAGTGGTCACTATTTTACAGACACCCAAAGGAGCGTATGTATAAGTATAGACTGCAGACTCTCTATGGACATTTCAGACTTCCTTTGTCTGTATGTTGTTCTAGAAGTTCCATCACTAACAAACATTTTCGATATAGTTTTTATTAGCAAAGAGTTGAGATAAACTTTCTTACTAATTTTTAATAATTCTATTTTTAAATTTTTATAGTAAAATGTACATACAATTTACCATGTTAACCATTTTTATATACAGTTTAGTAGTGTTAAGCATATTCACATTGCTGTGCAACCAGTCACCAGAACTTTTTCATACCCATTAAATAGTAACTCCCGATTTCCCCTTCCCCCTAGCCCTTGGCAGCCACTGTTTTACTTTTTGTCACTCTGAATCTGACTACTCTAGAGGCTTCATATAAGTGGCTCATTTCACTTCACCTGATATCTTCAAGGAATATCCGTATTGTACTATGTCAGAATTTCCTTCTTTTTTTAGGCTTAAAAATATACTATTATAGGTATCTGCTACATTTTGTTCATCCATCAATCCATCGATGCACATTTGGGTTGCTTCTACCTTTTGATTATTGTGCATACTACTTTTATGAACATGGGTATGCTTTCAGTTCTTTTAGATGTGTGCCCAGAAGTGGAATTACTGGGTCATATCGTAGTGCTATATATATTTTTTCCATAGTTCTATTTTTAATTTTTTGAGGAACTGCCATATAGTTTTCTATGTTGGCTGTACCATTTTACAGTCCTACCAACAGTACACAAGTGTTCCAATTTCTTTACATCCTTGCCAACACTTATTATTTTCTGTTTTTGTTTTGGTGGTAGTCATCTTTTTGGGAATGAGGTGAACATTACTATTTTTCATGTGAAATAATATCATAAAGGGAAAAATATTTTGAGTGGAAAACCTACATAAAGTTACTCATTTTAAATTTAAATGAAATGAAAGTTCCTTTTAAAAATGAGATTTCAGCTCTGGCCAGTGGCGCAGTGAGTTGGAGCATTGTTCTGTACACCATAAAGGATTCGGTTTGATCCCCGACCGGGGAAACTGATGGATATTTCTCGCTCACATCAGTGTTTCTCTCGCACTCACTCTCACACTCTCTTTCTTTTCTTCTTCCTTCCTCTCTCTAAAATATATCCCTGGGTGAGAATTAAAATTTTTTTTTCACAAAATATGCTCTGTAAAATCCATTTGGATTTTTGAACAAATTTCTTAGTATTCATTTTTGTTCAACTAATTTGCCCACCTTTCATTAATTTGCCCACTTGAATACTCTTAGTTCCCCCGTTAGATATAGAATTATGATAGGCAGAGAAAGCTTTTGCTTCTGCTACTAAGGGAATTATTTATAATTAAATCCCACATATCTATAAACTAAATGGAAACATGAATATTTCTTTACATAAGTGGATAGGTGAAAACTGAGAGGTAAAGGAAAAGCTCTTTTTATTAAGTGAAAACATTTTGGCTTATTCTTTCCCCCAGAAAAGTAGGCCAGCTTGCTTCTGTTTTTCTACAAAGAAAAGAGTTTGGGTTTAGTAGAATAAATCCAGATATTTGAATGTCCATCATTTCAGTGTAGACTGATATGTACCAGCAGGGTGGGGCCTTTGTCTTTTAAGAAGTCCTGAAGGACCTTTGGGTTTTCTCTGTTTGAGCAGACTCTTTACCCCTACCCCTAGGTTTATTTTGCCCCTCCTTGGGTTGGGGGAAAGAATTAAAGGAATAATATATGTATCAGACCATGCACGTAAAATGCAATATAGGTTTAGAAAACCAAGACACTGTCTCTGCTCCTTCCTCCTTTTTTTTTTAAGCCTTGTCAGAACAAGGCCACCAAATATTTGGTTGCCTCCCCAGAAAAATGGGAGAGAGAGAATATGTTGGTTTTTTTCTTTAGATTTTTAAAGTGAGAGGGAGAGAGAGAGAGAGAGAGAAACATTGATGAGAGAGAACATCGATTGGCTGCCTCCTGCACGCCCCCCACTGGGGATCGGGACCACAACCTGGGCATGTGCCCTGACTGGGAATTGAATTGGCAAACTCTTGGTGTGTGGGTTGATGCTCAACCACTGAGCCACACCGGCTGGGCAATTCCTTCCTCTTCTAACAACATACTGAGATGATAAACTGTAGAGATATTTAAGCAGGGCCCAGGGAAGCTCAAACACACTGTACTTTGTAAAACTGTCTTTGTGTATCTTTACCTAGGTAAAAAAAATTGGTTTCTTTTCTGAAGATATCCTTTGCCAGATGTTACACATGAAATTTATGATGATGGTCTCTTTCAGGTCCATTGTTTTATGCAGGAAGATTACCCCACACACACCCACCTTTCCCCATCCCTTAACAACTGTTATGACTTTTGAGTAGTCACGGTTCTGTCCTTTCGAGTGGGGGTGGGGAAATCCAAAATTGGAAAATGGGGTTCAGTTATAAACCTGAGGTGACCTCATCTCCACCCTCACCCCCATTATTAGGAATTTAATGTAGTTTTGTGTCTTTGAAGTAAAAGATGGTAGCGGGTACAATTGGTGTTCTATTTTGACAAGGCCATAGTTCTGAGAGGCTGGTCATGGATACCAAGGGAGCAGTGCTGTTTAAAGAGAGACAAATACTTGGTGTGATATGGAGTCAGTGTTTGCTATTAATTCCATTTGTGTTTCATCTGAAATCTAACTAAATTCAACATTTAGCCAGAAGTTAGTACAGTAGCTATGTTTTTTTACTTCGTTGTGGTTAATTTGCTTGGTGAATTTATTTATTTTTATTTTTTATTTTTTTATCCTCACCCGAGGATATTTTTCCATTTTTTTGTACAGATAGAATGGGAGGGAGAGAGAGGAAGGGAGGGAGAGAGAGGAAGGAAGAGAGAGAGAGAAAATCGACGTGAAGGGACACATCGAGTGGCTGCCACCCGCACGACCAACCAGGGCTGGGGACAAACTGCAACCGAAGTACGTGCCCTTAGCGGGAACCGAACCCGGGTCTCTCAGGACCGCAGGCCGACGCTCTAACCGCTGAGCCAAACTGGCCAGGGCATGCTTGGTGAATTTATATAGCAAACAAAACCAGAGTTGCATAAAAGGAAAAGTGTTATTTACTTTATGGCTTTTCACTTTCTAAATCTCCTTTCAAATTTTTTCTTTGGTGTATATCAACTAGCTTCTAAGATGTTCAATGTAGATATTTATGTAGTTTGGGCCTCAAACGACTTCTTTCCTCTGCCTACCCTCTGTTTTATTACTAAGTGCAGATCTTTTGTGATGAAAATGTGCTTTGGCAGCATCATCATTTTCTTGGAATGTAAAATGGAAACTGTGTTGAAATGTTCTTCCGTGAACTCACCCATGAGCTATATAATCGTGATAGAGCTTCACATTTTAAGGGAAAATATGATCTGACAAATAGTACTCTTTGGTCTGAAGAAATAATGGTTTTGCTTTCTAAGGTGTTTGGAGGAATGGTGTTTTGAACCTGTTTTCCATATTCCTAACTCATGATCGAAATAAGTGTGGCTTTACTGGTACCTAAGCTTTGCATGGTGTTATGTCTGTTCCTCTTGGCAAAATCGTCGTCCACCAAGCAGTAACACTTTGTGATAACACAGACTATCAAAAATTCCTACCCAGAACTCAATAAAATGCACAAAAACAGTACTAAAAACCAGCATCTAGTATGGAACCTAGGGGTTTGGTTCTAGGCCTGGCAAGGTGTTGTTTCTTGAATGCATATTTCAGTGAGCATCCATGATTAGAAGCATAAATACATTTTGGGGGGGGGGTAGAAAAATGGTCTGTAAGTAATAGGAAAGGTAATGTGGTTTTGATAACTGTGATTTTTCTTGGCAAATGACCTATCAGAGCTTGAAAGTGACAGGTGAATGTCGGCTGTTTTCGGCACCTAGAAGTTAGGCCACCCACTTCAACTTGGGTACTAGCCTCATTATCCTGCCATAGGCAAAGAGCTTACTAACTAAAGCAGCAGATATGTGAATAGGGGTTTCTGAGGTTCGTTCTGAAAGCCAGAGGATTTCAATGTGAGGGACTCCCAGGGCCTCATTAGTTTGCTTAACAGCCCCCCTGTCTCCTGCCGCGCCCCGCCCCCAAGTGTTGTCACAGCCTGAAATGGACAAATTACCAGTCTGTCTCGGAATGGTTTCTTAGTTGCTCCTTACTTGCAAAAACCTCTCATTCAAAAGTGGTTGATGTGAAATGGCTACCTTCTTCAGATAGACACAAAGGAGGCTCCTCCTGTTTATCCACAGCCTTGGGCTGTGGAAGGCAAAGAGGCGTTTTCCAAAGGGAAAAGTGGGCCAAGGAAAACCTGTCCGTTAGCCTCAAGCAGGTAGAAGAGTGTGAGGGTCTGAGGTACATTGCGTGGACTTCAGATCCATTTTACCTAATTTTATGATATAATTTCCCTCCAAAAGAACATAGCCTGGGAGAATTGATAAGTTATAAACATAACGATCTGCTTTCTGAACGTTGAATGGGTGGAAGGCCACCTGCTTCTCCATAGGGAAGTGCTGTCCTCATCGGCGGGAAGCAGCGCAGTCAGAAGCCGGAACCACGGGAGGAGGCAGCCTTCTTGCTCCTCATGGTCTTACCTTCTGTAGAATTAACCGAGCCCCTATTTATCTAGAGTCCAGATGTTCCTCTGCTGTACTAGTCACATAACTCAGAATATGAGCCCCTGAAAAAACTTTGAAGTGGATGAAGTGAACCTCTCAATAAAATGGTATACAGAACTAATGTGATAAATTCAATGGTCTTTTAATTTAAAAGTTTCACTGTGTTTTATTTAGTGAGGCATGGCAAATGCTAAAAGTATTTTTCTTATTTTTAATGATCCCTCTGCAACCTAATATCAATGATCAGTTCTTTTCTCTTAATTAGGAATTTTTTTTTGAAAGTGTTTTTGCTTCTGTGTGTGATTTTTGTTTGTTTTGCTTTAAGACCGGAGCGAGTACTCGGTAGATGATGAGTGCCTAGTGAAGCTGCTGAAGGGATGCTGCCTGAAGAACTTGGAGCGGCCCCTGCAGGCGGAATTGTGTTTCAATTATGTTATCCAAAGGTAAACCAAACGCGGAGCCAACCCGGTGCAAACTGTGGCTCCTGAGGAATTGCTACTACCCTTGTACTTGGTGCCCAGAAAGGGAACCCAGTAGTGTTTTCTTTAAGATCAAAATTATCATCTAAGTGGGACATGGCTTTGTGCATCTTCAGTTGTTGTTTCAAGGTGACACACGAAACTAAGTTTGTGGCCGAGCTAAGAGGTGTCTATCTAAACTCGGGCAGCAATGTATGGCATCTCTGATACTGTTTGATTGCTGCATTTGTTTTCCCATTTATTTATTTATGCCACAGATATCTGAGCACCCACCATGTGCCAGAGACTGTGCTGGATCCTAGGGACTCAGAGCTGACGAGGGAGTGATAGGATCTGGCAGGGAAGAAGGACGTGGGATCAACACGACAGCTGCTTCTCTTTTGTCAAAAGGCATTTCTTCTGTATATACATGAGGTTCTTTTTTTACTAAACTGAGAGCTGAGTCAAGGTTCTAATGCCTGGCTTTCTTCTCTAAGTCTGGAGTCATAAATGCAAACATCTACAAGGGCCAGACAAGACACCTTACTGAGTGACGGCAGGAATAAGGGACTGGTGGGCACTGCAGATTCAGGAGATTGTGTGTTTTCTCTAAAGAATGCAGCCACTCCTTAGTTTTCATTGATTATTGCTTGGTGCAGTGTAGAATAATCCCTGCAATTTTTAAAAATATGTTTGTTTTTTTTTAAATTGATTTTAGAGAGAGAGGAAGGGAGAGGGAGAGAGAGATGGAAACATTGATGAGAGCTGCCTCCTGCATGCCCCCTGCTGGGGATGGAGCCTGCATCCCGGCACGTACCCTGACAGAATTGTACCGGTGACCTCTCGGTGCACGGGACGACACTCAACTGGCTGAGCCACACAATTTTTTTATGAAAAGCCCGGAATCTGGATTTTATGTAAAATCTCCTGATTTTTAAATATTGGTTAAAAATTTTTTTAAACATTGTAAGCTGAGTAGATCTCAGCCACAGAATTCCAGTTGACATCTTCTGTTCCACTTCATGTGCTTTTCCACCCATGGCCGCTCTTCCTTCTGGTGTCCTTATAGGAAGAGGAAAGAGACCATGTCTATGTCCCAAATAAGTAATGCAGTTTTTAGTAAACATGTTAAAGAAGTATCCATTGAGTTCTGTTTAATTGGTGTTTTTATAAGCATCAAAAGGATTACTAAAAGGATACCCATTTGTGCCATTTGTTGTGTTTTAACAGTAGTGAATTGTTTGCTTCTGTGTTTTATAATTTTGGATTTTGAGTTTTTCTTCACTGGCATTTTATCTTGAGCCTCCTTTGACGCTAGGATTCAGGAAGAGTCTCTCTAAAGTCATTTTGCTTTTCTTTCTGCCAGGGGCCCTGAAGACTTTCCCAGCCCAGAACCACATTCATGTTCATTTGATTGCTTAGAGGTTCTTGGATCTTTAGGGCAATGTAAATGTAAATTGCAAACTCATGTGAGGACAGGCTACTGGTCATTAATTTCCCAAGGAATGTGTTTTTACTTCCCACCTAGAGCAGAGGCCAAGGGACCAGTGTTTTCCTCCTGTGCCAGAGATGGTTTTTCTAAACTGCTGTTCTCTGATGGAGCAGACTTTCGAGGGCCCTAGTTTATACAGAGGTCTCAGTCCTGCCCCTGTCCTGTGGGTGCAAGGCCTTATCCTCTCTTTGTTTTGTTTTTTGGACCTTTCAGGTTTTTTTTTTCCCCCGAAAGAGAGGAAGGGAGAAGGAGAGAGAGATAGAAACACCAGTGAGAGAGAATATTGATTGGTCACCTCCCGCATGCTCCCCACTGGGAATTTGGCCCACGAGCTGGGCATGCGCCCTGACTGGGAATCGAACCAGCGACCTCTTGGTGCATAGGTTGGTGCTCAACTAGTGATCCACACCAGCTGGGCTCATCCCCACTTTGGACACTGAAACACAAAGCCCTGGGTGGTTCAGACTGAAGGACCCAGACTGCTTTGGCATCATCCACACACTCAAAGTTTTGGTTTTGTTTTGTTTTCAGTTTGAGAATTTTTTTTATGTTCATGGGAGCTGAGCTATGCATTTGAAAGTGTGTTATTCGTATTTTTTTAGTGCTTGGAGGTATTTTGTCATCAGAGAATTTTCATAATATTGCTGAAAACAGAAGTGTTGACCACTACACATCGAAAGAGTAATACAAATCGAAGTGAACCTTCATGAAAAATAATACAGCATTCTTTTAAAATGGAACGCATTTATGTTCAGGAGGGGGATCTTGTCCTTCCCAGGGTTAATCTTTGAAGATCTGCATGTATTTATATCTCTAAGGGGCAGTAGCAATCCCCCGTGCTGATCCAATTTAGACCAAGGAATAGAATAAGAGATTAATATATTAAAAGCATATTATTGATTGCCATAGTTCATTAGAGTCTTTGAGCAAACTTTGTATAATGACAGTTTTTCTCTGGTAATTGTGCTGCTAAGCACTGCTTTTATGGGGGATGGGGAAATATGTATGTTAAAAGAATGATGTGTTTCTTTTTCCCTTAAGACTTAATTGCTTTTCATTCATTTAGTGAAAAGCTATTGAAGTTCGACCACTACCTAGTGCCATTTACAATGTTTGAGTTGGCGTTTTTGTTCAAAAGCCAAGGGGAGATGGACAAGGCCATGAAGGCCCTGGAATTTGCGAGGTGAGTGTTGACCGCTCTCCCTGGACTGCGCTGGAGTCGGGAACATCACACCATGAGCACGGCAGTAACAGTACAGATGCACTTAACAGTTCAAACGATAATGAAAGCTAGTGATAATGTTACCTTTGCTAACTTATGCTTAGTTTGTGCTCATGGCTGTTGCTGTAATTGTGTTTTTTTCAACCCTCTGAATGCCTGGCCCTGTGACTGTTTACAGAGGTGTGGCTGTGGGCTGCTGTATGACAGATATCTAGTCTAACCTATTCTATATCAGAAGTTGGCAAACTCCTGGGAAGGGCCAGAGAGTAAAGTATTTTTAGCTTTAGAGGGTAATGTATCCATTGCTGCTACGTAATTATATCGGAAGCAGCCATAGAAGACAGTATAGAAATGAGTGGGTGAGTCCAGATTTAGCCATAACTTTGCTAATAATTTGCTGACCTTTGGTATAATCAACCATATTTCTCATTTCCTTGAAGACCACTGATTTGAAGAAGTCCTTTGAGTCTTTCCCTCTTTTTTTTCTGTCCACTGTGGCAACTTCAAAGCACTCTATCATTTCTACCAGACAATGGCTCAGACATGTGATCATGGCTCACTCAGCGGGGCAACAGCCTTGTGGTCTGTTTGCCTTCAGAGATCCGCGCACTGGATAAACAATGCCTTTTTTAGTCCCAGGCCATAAATACTTTGGTGGTTCATTGGTTCGTTCATTTACTCAAATTCAGCAAGTATTCACTGAGCAACTCTTGTTTTTTTTTGTTTTTTTTATCCTCACCCGAGGGCATTTTTTCATTTTTTGTTCAGATAGAGTGGGAGAAAGAGGAAGAGAGAGAGAGAAACATCGACGTGAAAGGGACACATCGAGTGGCTGCCACCCGCACAACCAACCAGGGCCGGGGACAAACTGCAACCGAGGTACGTGCCCTTAGCGGGAACCGAACCTGGGTCTCTCTGTACTGCAGGCCAATGCTCCAACCGCTGAGCCAAACTGGCCAGGGCCTGAGCAACTCTTATCTACCCAGCAGTAGTAAAGGCTCTAGAGACAATTATATATAAACAGGCAATGTTCCTGCTTTCTTAGTTGGAGGATGATAGTAAATAAACAAGTAAAAAAAAATAATGGTATGTGCTTTGCTGAGATTTACAGTCTGATACACAGCACCTGGCAGTTGCTTTAGATGGCTTGATTCTGGAAGGTTTCTTTGAGGAGGTGATATTCTAGCTGATATTTGCCTTATCAGAGCCAGTCCTGAGATTAGTTAGCAGAATACTGTGTGGGGAACACTCCTGGTGGAAGCCACAGCTAAGTAACCTTTAGACTAGGAGGTTGAGTGCTAGGTCCATAATGATGTTTTTTATTCAGATGGGGAATATTAGAGATGCAGGTTTGGGGAGAGAAAAAAACATACTTCTGTTTGGAACATGATATTTTGAGATGCCTACCAGGTGTCCACAGAGAGATGGCAAGGTGGCAGTCAGCTGTGAAAGCATGGAGTTCGTGGAAAGATAAAGGCCAAACGTGGAGATCTCACAGTCACTAGCACAGACACAGATATTCGAAGCCGCAATACTTGATGAAGTCCTTTTGGGAAACAGCCAGAGAGAGAGAGAAAGGGGGGCGTGTCCAGCACACAGTCTTGGGATCTGGTATCATTTTAATGAGAATAAACAATAAGAGTAAGAAGAAATGGCCACTGAATCAGGATGGCATCCAGGAAAGCCAGGTGACAAAGTGTTTCAAAAAGAAGAGAGTGGCCAGTTGTAAAGATAGCTGCTGAGAGGTCGAGCGGGGCGAGACTAGAGACGTGAACTTGGCTGCACGAGGATCATTGGTGACTTTAACAAGTGAGGTGAGAAAGTGGAGCGGCTACTTCAGGCAACTCTTTCAGGATGTTTTGCTGTGAATAAAACATAGTAAGGGGCAGAAGCTTCAGGGGCTGGGTGGAGCCAAGAAGGCCTCCTCCTTCTTCCTCTCCTCCTCCTTCCTCTCCTCCTTCTCCTTCTTCTTTCTTCTTCATTCTTTCTTCTTCCCCCTCTTTCTCCTCTTTCTCTCCCTTCTCCTCCTCCTCCTTGTTAACAGGAAGATATGAGAGCAAATAACTTTGAAAGTTAATTCGTTGAAAGTGATAATGACTCATATTTCAATGGACACGTATGTGTCTTCAAATGTGGTTGATGGAAAATTGGGGACTATAAATATTTTTGTTCCAAGTATTTGTTATTTGGACATATTTAGTGTTACCTAAGCAATGCACAATAAGGCAAATTTAGCATGATGAAAACGAAAGACTAGTAATTCACTACTGAAAAATAAGAGCGGCAGTGATCAGAAGTCACCCCTAACTCAAGCCACTGCTGATGATGCCAACAGAGTCTTCCCAATAATTTCAAGATGTCAGTTGTCTGCAGTTTCCCTTATATAGTAGGAGCTTTGCAAAGTTGCCAAAATTAATGGCCAGACATTTAGGAAAATACTCAGTTACATCCTTTAGTAAACTCTAGTAAGATGTTATTTAGCTTATGAATAATAGCCCTTATTATGAATAATAACCCTTTCCAAGGTTACCAGTAAGTAGTACTTAGACATGTGTGCAGTGAAGGGCTATAGAGAGAAAGAAATGCCACAGCAAAGAACGAAGTTACAGCTCACCCGTGGGCCAAAGACTGTGTAAAAGCAGGAGCCCAAAGTCGAAGCCATTCCATTTTTTTTTTAATGTTTTTATTGATTTTTTATTTTATTTTTATTTTTTAATTTTATTTTAGTTACAGATGTTTCTCCTTTTTTACCCCATTGGCACCCTCCTCCCCATCCCCCCCACCCTGTCCCCAGCTTTGTTGTCCATGTCCATTGGTTATGCGAACATGCATGTAAGTTCTGTGGTTTATCTCTTCCCACCCCCCACCACCCCCTCTTCTGAGGGTTGTCAGTCTGTACCCTACTTCCATGTTTCTGGGTCTACCCTATTCCTCAGACTGTTATGTTCATTATATTCCATATATAAGTGGGATCATGTGGTATTTGTCTTTCTCTGCTTGGCTTGTTTCACTTAGGATAATACTTTCCAGGTCCCTCCATGTCGTCTCAAAGGATAAGAGATCTTTCTTTCTTACAGCTGCATAGTACTCCATTGTGTGTATGTACCACAGCTTTTTTATCCATTCGTCTACTGATGGACAATTGGGCTGTTTCCAGATGTTAGTTATTGTAAATAGTGCTGCTATGAACAGAAGCCATTCCATTTTGATCACTCTTAACAATTCTAGCAAAGAGAAGTCATAACTGATCTAAGTAAAGTTTTTAAATCATCTGTGGATTTTAATGGTCTGGCCGCTCTTTGCCTGTGAGAAATGGAAGAAGCAATTTTGGTATCACCATGTAACCCTGCTGTCTTTGTTGCAGTTGTTTCATGGAAGTTTCAGGATTATTTTTGGCGGAGGTTGTGATCGATCATGTTCACCTTATTTATACAAGGCTGCCTTAACATTTCCAGTGTAGAAAAACAGGTCAGCTGTTCAAGAATAGTTCATGAAATTGTGAAACCCTTCTCATAACTTTCTTGCTGCGTTTGTGAATGGTTTGGTAATTAAGTAGAACCTTGGTATTCAAAGTAGACTTTTAGGTCATCACCAGGAAGCTTCTAAAAATGAAGAATATTTTGCCATCCTCCTCGCAGGACATAATCTACATTTTAACAATATCCGCTGTTATGCATATTCAAGTGTGAAAGCAAATAAGGAATGAAGATGACAGGAAGGGGGGGTGGAGGTGGTACTCTGGTATACAAAACATTTTGACATTACGATCTTATTGTCTTTAGGAGCAACTACAAAGATTACTCTATGGAGTCTAGACTACACTTCAGAATTCAGGCAGCTCTTCAGCTCTGGAGAAAAACGTCCTCAGATTGACGAGAACCTGAAGGAGGCATTTCCCCTCCGTTAACATCAACATCTGCTATAGATTTCGACCTTGTATTAAAATGGAAAAGTCATCTTGTGGAATGAGAGACAAAAAATTAATTTTATTGTTAATATTTTCTGTCCTCTGTGTTGTTTACTGTTGTTATACGTGAATGTTTGTTTTTTTCCTCCCTGTGAACTATCTAGAAAATTCTTATATTTGCCTCTTCAAAACTAATTTCATATTAGATTTAAATTGGAGAGTGAAGAAGTCTTTTAAAGGACTCACAGGTACAATAAAGTTTAATTAGATTATTTATTTTTAATATGGAAATGAATATTGTTTAAGTAGCAGATGGCTTACAAGTTGAGCCATTTTTAGATTTGTTGGTCAGACAAATCAGAGTTATTTTGTTGCCTAATATTTAAATTTCAGGGGGGAAATATAATCACTTACATTCAAAATAGCTTGATAACCTTCTGAAACCTCCTGAAAAAGACAGGCAGTGGGTACGAACAGGGATGGGGTAATGTAGTTAATAGTTGAAAACACCTGTATCTATCAATCTATCAACAATGGTAAAATATTGTTATTTTTTTTTATTCGTCATGTAAGTTAAAAGTGGTGACATGTTTGAGAGACTATCCTGTTTTTGAATGTACTTAAGTCTAACAAAAATTTTTAAAGTATGTATCTAAAGGGAAGATAAAGTTATATTTTAGACATTATCCTTTAGCAATGACAGCCTAAAATGTATACATTGATTATTTTTCTTATAGGAAGCCAAGTAAAGTTCCTGCTGCTTTAAATGATATGTAAAATATCAATCATTTTTACACCCATAATGTTGGTAAGATCTAATTTTCTAATCTCTCTAGCACTGTGATGGTTCCTTGTAAATATCTGGACTGTGTTTAGTCCTCTAATTTGGAAACAATCAGGAAACTGAGTGGAAGACAGCCCGACCCGACCCCGTGTGGTCCCGGCTGTGCTGCCCTTAGCGGTCACCACAGTGACCTTGGTGGAGCCCCCTGCTCTCGGCGTCACCATATTTTCCTTGCCTGTGAAATAGAAAAGGAACAAGTGATTGTCAAGGTCTCTTTCGGCTTTTTAACTGTATTGTAGGTATTTATTTTCAGCAAACAATGTTAAAATGTTTAATCTGAATCACTCCCACTTAGAGCATGTTTTCACTGTCTCTAGCCCCCAGTCCCCAAATATGTGTATTTTGTGACTAAGGACCGGTTTGTATCCAGAGCGAGGAAAAAACTGGGGAATCAATGAATCAGGATTTTGTCCTATTTCTGTCTCTGTTTTGAAGACTGACTTGTCATGGAACCCAGTGCAGCTCAACAGAAACAGCCCCGGACTGGGAGTCAGGAGCCCGTCTCTGTTAGTCAGTAGTTCCTCAATACGCGGCCAGTCATTCACCTCTTCTGGGACTCGGTGTCCCCAATGGGGACAGCACACAGCTTGGTGCTGGTGAGGGCTCACTCAGATAATGCGTAATCGTACGCATTGCTTTGTGGAAACTGAAAGGACATGTGATCTGAGTTGTAACAATTGTGGTTTTTATGCACTGATTACAATATAAACATAGAGGTATTGGCTGAGCCTGTGGTCTTTGATGTAAAACGAGAGAAACATGCAGATTCTATCACCTTTTGATTTATTCTCGTATTTGGTACTGACGGTGGCCCAGATTATGAATTTATTCCTTGCAATTTATTCCCTGCAACATGAGCCTGTCCCCAGCAGGCATTTGCCTTGTTTACTTTAAGGTATTAACTCGTGATCAATATTGAGAATGTACTTCCAATTGAAGATATTAATACAATTGGAGTCAGATGATATGGTGGAAGATCTCAACATGTGGTGTTAATATGAATTATGTAACTTTACTGCAGGTCCAGACAAAAGAGGAAATAAAATAAACTGTCATTACAACTAGTAGTGGAAAATATGCTTAATAATTATTTTTTATGTAACTGGGGAAAAAAATTTTAAATCCCTTAGAAGAGCTTTGGTAGCATTGTTTTTTTAGGTATAAACACCCACATTGCTTTTGAGAGAAGATGCAAGTTAGAAAGTCAGTAAAAAAAAAATCTCTTTTGGGTATAAAATGAAAACAATTTAAGCTAATAGTGGTTATTTAAATTTGTTTAACTCTGTATTTTGAACAAATACAAAAGTAATTCATATCTATTTAAAATTTCAGTTTGTTACTTAAAAAATTTTTTTTGTTATTACTTCTTATTCTTTTTATAGTTGCCTGGTATTATGGGAAATCTGTCCAGTGGATTTTAAAGTGCTATACTATCACTAATGGTACAAACATTAATCTGTTTCTTGCCATGTTTAAGATATTGTGGTGACATGCGTTCCTTGTGACATCAGCTCATATTGCCTTTTTGGAGTTATTTTGTGACTCAGGGTGTTGTTCTGTGTGGAATGAGTACTGTAGTGACAATGTTTTATCTAGTATTTTGAGGGGCATATGTGGTACGATTGGGCTGCCAATGTGTCTGACAGTTTGTGCAATTTGTGTAGTTCTTGGGATAATTGCCTTTTTTAAAAAAAGGAAAACCAGAGTTCTGACTGGTGCTGTATAAAGTTAAGACTCAAATAGAGGTTATGCTGTATGGAAACATGGCAATGGGGCCCGGCTTCCGCTTCACAACTAAAGGAAGATAACTAACAACTCGTTTACGGACATACATTTTAATGTTTCTATGCTTCTCTTGGGTACAAGTTACCTAGAAAAGAGTCCATTGATTCTCCGTCTCTTCTGCAGGTGTGTCCAAACTATAGGAAAGTTATTCCAGGTCAGTCCGCATCAAAGATTTTAAATCCTTGAAACAACGCAACAGCGTAACCAACAGCGTAACCATCTCTTTTGCAAAGTTGTGGTTCCGCAGAGATTGTCGTCCCTGCCTGGCCTGAGAGCCACGGTTCAGCTTTGCGGTTACAACACGCCATCAGCCTTCGGTTAGGCCTTCACATCAGGGGGATATGTGTAAAGGTGAAAGTCGCCCCCTTTCAAAGACAAGTGTTTTCTCTTTTGAAGCTATATTTAGAGGTAGTTACATTGCGACATGCACGGATAGCCCCTCCTCTTGATAATACTCACTATGGTTCCAATTCTCACCCTTTCCTTTAAAGTGAGTCTGTTGATGTTTTCCTTCCTTTGGACATTAAATATAACCATTAAAAAATGGTCTTGTGACCAACTGGAAATATTTCTGGAATTACTCAATTCTTCATTGACTTTTAAAAATATTTTTTGTTTGTTTCTATTCTCTCCATATTTATAAATCATAAATTCAAGTACATTTAGAAAAAATGAATTAAAAAAGACTCCAGTGATCGTTTCGATACCCAAGATTTTGTGATTTATAAGGCCTGGAATGGATCATGGGAAATTATCTCCTTCCTAATTTCTGAAAAGTGTTGTCTCTCCTTCAGTCCTGCTCGGTCCAGTACGTAGCCACTGGCCACATGTGACAATTGAGCACGTGAAACCTGGCTGGTGGCACGGGTTGGCATGATGCTGAGTGTTGGAAGCACTTACACATTCTATTCCGGAGCCTCCTAATATTGGGCTGCCTGGAATCCTGGCTTTTACTTGCTGACTATGTGATCACCCAGTCACCACAGTTGCATTGTCAGTTGTGGTTCAATTATATTTCAGTGGGATTTGCTTTTTCTATTTAAGTGCAGGTGACCAGGTCATGGGCACATTTGAATATTATTCCTTCCCCAGCCCCCAGAGCTTCTTATATACTAAGGTAAGGGACTTTATTTTTTAAGATTACTATTTCAATCTGATTTTAAAGACATTCCTTGCTTTTTCAGGTGCAACAGCACAAACTGTTAGATTTGGAGAGGAAGTGATTCTTACCTTTGAGATGGTAGTAGATTTTATGATTAAAATAATATTTTATGTTTAACACCATTCTGAAAGTTTTCAATCCCTTTATATTATCAGAGTTTTAACATTGACTCAGCTAGGCCAGTGTTACTATTTAAAGATTTTTAGGTACTAGTTATTCACTCACAGAATAATTTGGCAGATAGTTTATTTAAAGTTATATATTCTATGCTTTTGCTGCCTTTTTTATATTTAAAATAACTTTTATCTTTATTATTGAAAGTATTACAGATGTGCCTATTTGTTACATCAATGTGTATGATACCTAGGTGAAATGCATACATGTCATTGACATATTTTAATCTCTTTAGATATTTATTTATTTTTATCCTCACCCGAGGACATTTTTCCATTTTTTATTCACATAGAGTGAGAGAGAGAGAGAGAGAAACATCGACATGAAAGGGACACATCGAGTGGCTGCCACCCACACAACCCAACCAGGGCCGGGGACAAACTGCAACCGAGGCATATGCCCTTAGCGGGAACCGAACCCGGGTCTCTCTGGACCGCAGGCCGATGCTCTAACCACTGAGAAAAACTGGCCAGGGCTCTTTAGCCATTTCTTGATCAAATACAAGATAGATCAGTAGAAAACAGTTTACAAATATTTAATAGACAATGCTTTTCCCTATTCTTTCAGAAGGAATGCCGGATTTCCTCCAGATTGTTTCCCCTCCCCTAGACCAATTGTTTACATATTTTTTCTTTGTTTGTCAAGGTGCTTGTTGTGCAACCCTATTCCTGCTTCTCATTGTTGGTGGTTTTGTCTTTTATGCATCTGTTAGATTTAGTTACTCCAGAATGTTGAACTTGAAATGTAATAAAAAGGACACATTCGAAGTTACCATGAGGGAGACTCTCTTGTGTCAAGCAGTTGCTATCTGAACTTGATGGTGTTGAAGTCCGCGCCAGTCTGTTTGTCAGAACTACAGAAGGAAATGAGGCAAGGACTAGTTAGTGGACTGAGAAGACTGAGCAGGTTCTTGGCCTGATCCACCCAAAGGGATATGTGGATCTAGTTTCAGAGGAAGTCCAACCCCCATTCTGTCCAGTTTATGAATATGTCAGCACAGCGATACTGGAACATGACTTTGCATGGAAAACTCAAAGCAGCCGCTCCACTGTGGTTAACTCACAAGAATTCACACGGATACCTACAGATTGGATATTTAATAGGAAAACTCAGGTACTTGAATACCAACCTTCATTAAATAAGACTTTTTGCATATTAATATACAATATATCTTGTTTGTTAACCCAGTATTTCTTAGAAACATAATTTAAAAGATGAATATAAGGAATGCTGGCATATCCAGGTGGGAACTTTTGTTTTATTGTTACTTAATATTTTCTAGTATATTGGTTTTAATTATTGGTAGTCTGTTTGGCACCACTTAGAGGAAAAAAGTTGGTCACAGTGTGAACGAACTGATAGCCAGAGAAATTGGATAAAGTGAACACGTTTAAGAATATTGCTTATCATTTTAGTTTTAAAGGAATTACGCTATTTTGAAATGCTGGTATCTTTCTAAATGAGAAGATATGACTCTCCCTGCTTTGGAAATCATGCAGGCATTTTTACAAAACTGTATTTATTGGGGTGACATTGGTTAATAAAATCATATAGAAGTACACAATTCTATAATGCCTCATCTGTATATTGTATTGTGTGTTCACCACCCCAAGTCAAGTCTCCTCCATCACTATCCCCCCTTTACTCTCTTCTACCTCCTCCGCCCCCCTTTCCCTTTGGTAATCACCATAGTGTTGTCTGTGTCTATGAGTTGTTTTTTTTTTAATTTATCCCTTCACCTTTTATACCCAGCCCCCCATCTTCTTTCCCCTCTGACAGCTGTCCGTCTGTTCTGTTTCTGAATCTGTTTCTATTTTCTTCATCAATTTATTTTGCTCATTAGATTCCATATATAAGTGAGATCATATGATATTTGTTTCCCTCTGACTGGCTTATTATACTTAGCATAATACTCTCCAGGTCCATCCATGCTGTCACAAAAGGTAAGATTTTGTTCTTTTTTTATGGCCGAGTAGTATTCCATTGCATAAATGTAGCACAGCTTTCCCCCCACTCATCTGTTGATGGGCACTTGGGCTGCTTCCAAACTTGGCTATTATAAATAACGCTGCAGTGAACAGAGGGATGCATATATTGTTTTGAGTTAGAAGTGGAATTGCTGGGTCATAAGGCAGTTCCATTTAAAGTTTTTTGAGGACACTCCATACTTCTTTCCAGAGTGGCTGCACCAGTCTGCATTCCCACCAACAGTGCATGAGAGTTTCCTTTTCTCTACATCCTCACCAACACTTGTTTGTTGATTTATTGATGACAGCCATTCTGATAGGTGGGAGATGGAGATGATATCTCATTGTGATTTTAATTTGCATTTTCTCTGATGATTAGTGATGTTGAGCATCTTTTCATATGTCTATTGACCATCTGTATGTTCTATTTGGAGAAGTGTCTATTCCTGTCCTTTGCCCATTTTAACTGGATTATTTGGTGTTGAGTTTTATGAGTTCTTTGTAATTAGTGAATAAGTTCACCCATTTGGTTATCTTTTCATTTTTTGTTGATGGTGGTATTTGCTGTGAAACAGACATTTTAATTCATTCTTATTTTTATTGGAGCCAAGTGTTCAGGTGGCAATTTTGGGCATAGTAAATGAGTTTAATTTGTTTTCATGAATTACATCAAATTTTTTCTGAAGTGATTTTATGACACTTGGTAGACAGTTGCTTTCTGTACAGCAATTTGTTTTTTAAGAAAATGATTTACATGAAAAGAGATTATGGTAAGCATTAGAAATCTTAGGCTATTTATTTAATGTCTTAAAAGACAGTACTGCCCTGGTCAGTTTGGCTCAGCGGTTAGAGTGTTGGCCCACAGACCAACGAGTCACGGGTTCGATTCCGCTCAAGGGCACGTAACTCTGGTGCGGTTAGCCCCGGCCCTGGTTGGGTTGTGCGGGAGGCAACCAGTCGATGTGTCTCTCTTACATCAATGTTTCTTTCTCTTTCTCCCTCCCTCCCATCCTATCTGATGATAAATAGAAAAATATCCTCAGGAGAGATTAAAAAACAGTACTATTGGCTTCTGTTTAACTAAGATTTGCAAAAGGAGAACGAACACGTGTTTTACTGATATGTGCTATCCAGAAAAATTACTTAATTCTCAACAATATTTTGCATTCTTGTGATGTGTTAGAGGAAATTTTTGTAACTAAGTAGTTTATTATTTATTATTTTTTCCCTTTGCTAATTATTGACATCCAAAAACCTGAATGAATACCAGCTGACTCATTTATATACTAGTATTTGAAAATATTTATTTGAAAATGTTCATAAGAACTCTTGAATTTTTGATGTAAGTTGCTAAATCATAGGTAAAAGCAAAATATATATTAAATAAGTGAGAAGTATTATTTTATTACTGAAATTTATTTCCAATGCAAATTTATTTTGTAGGTACTTCACTTGGGAAATTTTGCTTTGCCTTAAAACACACAAACAAAATAAACCTGTCTTGTGATCTAGTCACCTAAAAACCCTTATGTTGCCTTGTCATGTAAGGGGATTCTGAAATTCTTTGATAATGTTCATTTTTCACTTTTATTTGAATTAAACCGGAATAGTTAGAGGCCAGAGTGTTTTGTGAATCCATGTATCGCTTCCTGTCGAATCATCAAAGCCACCTGTGTGTGCTGTTTAATTCGATATTTTTGTAGTAAAAATTGCCAGCATTTATCTTCTTCTTTCTCATTGCAGTTGAACTTAGTCTTCGATTTTTCCCAGTCTGGCCATCACAGTTTTACAGAGCGAGACACTTTTAGAAAGTGAAGATGTGTGAGTTCTGTAAGATGAATGTGTTAGTAGCATCCATCTGCTGATCAAGTAGGCAGTGGATCTGGTACCAGAAAGTGAAATAGATTGTAGCCATAATAGCATTTTGTCGATATACGTCAAGAGGGAAGAAGAAAACTGTGAAGTTCTGATATTTTTAATGTAAAACTGTGTTCCCAATGAGTGTTCGCTAGCTGGTTTAATGTTAGTGTTATCATCTATGGTTTGTAAGCTAATGCTGATATGAGATCTACATTTTCATCATGAAGATAACAGTCCCTGTAGCCTATTTTTAACATTAAGACATTTTTAAAAACAGATGTCATCTTAGAAATTGTATTTTTAAGTGCAAATAAATCATCTCAACTTGAAAGGCGATGTTTTATTTTTCATTCCTTAGTATTACAGAATACCCTGCAATATTAGATGCTTGCCTAAGTTATCATTCTCAGAATTCTGTATTTTCTTATTCCTACAACTGGCTTATCTACAACATGCAACTGAATTGTTATTTAAATAAATTACACTTGATGGAATTACGGTCTTATTCTGGTTTGTCTACATGTGGAAGATGTACACAACATCCATTTTGCTGATCTTTAGTTGCAGTGCAGTGTACAACTAAATTTTTTTTTTCTTTCCTTTTTTTTTTTTTTTTTTGTTAATCCTTACCTGAGGATATTTTTCCATTGATTTTTAAAGAGAGTGGAAAGGGGAGGGGGAGAAAGATGGGAATGTGAGACAAGCACATCATAGATTGGTTGCCTCCCACACAACCCCGACCAGGGCCAGATCGAACCTGCAACCCAGGAACATGATCAAACCTGCAAACTCTTGACTTCTTTTTTTAATCCTCACTCAAGGACATTTTGTATTCATCTTCAGATAGAGCAGGAGGGACAGAGGGAGGAAGAGAGAGAAACATAGATGTGAGAGAGACACATCGACTGGTTGCCACCCACACGACCCCACCTGGTGCTGGGGACAAACTGCAACCAATGTACATGCCCTTAGCGAAACCGAACCCGGGACTCTCCCGTCTGCGGGTGGGCGTTCTAACTGCTGACCCACACTGGCTAGGGCTCTCCTCTTCTGTCTTCTTCTTCTCTCCTCCCCCTCCCCCTTCCCTCCTCCCTCTCCCCCCCCCCCTTCATAAAGCTGTACAGGCAAACCTTTGGAGGCTCTTCATGCCATGTTCCTGGCTGAGCACTGCGCATGAAGAGATAAATAAGATGGCACAGTTTTCTTGAGGGAAGAGGGCCTTCCTGTTCATCTTTTTATAACCTGTTTATAAAATCGTTTTGATATTTAGATTAGCTGCTAGTAGGTTTGGTGTGAGGAGGAATCGTGAACACTCATTGTAACAGTGGTCGGTATTGAGAGTGAACTTGGCTGTGCCGGGGCGTGGACCCCCTTCCCAGCCACTTCTGGGAACTGGCCCTAGCCCTCTGTGAGATGGGGACACTTGCAGGACCGAGGAGGAAGGGCGGAGGGGGCATGCCAAACCCACGGAGGGCCAGGCCGGCGCACAGACTTCCCCTCTGCCCGGGTGAGTTCGGTGAACTGTCTCCCTGGGTGCTCCTGCCTGCGGTGGCTCTCATGTTTCAGGGCCGAGGTTCAGTGTGCGGTTCTGCGTCCTCAGCGCATGGCTGCTGGGCTGGGGGGAGCAGGGCGGGTCGGTGAGGGAGGCAGCGTGCCCTCTTCACATTCGCTGGGTCCGGCTCAGGCAGCGCGCTGAGAGGCAGAGAAACGTAGCCCAGCTGGTGGGCTCGGGAGAGGCGATGGTGTGGGCAACAGCTGTCTGCCCCGTCCCCATCTGGGCTGACCCGCCACGCTGTTGCCAATGTGTCCCCTGCTTCCACGTTTGCCTTTTGTTTTTGTTTTTTGCCTGAGCAGTTCGGTGGATTGGGGAACATATTAGTTACAACTTTTCAGGTTGAAAGTAAAGAAATCGACTTGAGCAAGTGTAAACAAACACCTGAGCTCTGTCTGAAATAGATGAGGGATAAAGTGTGCCTTGTGGAATCCGTGGCTAGGAATGTGGGGTACGGATGACCAAGAGTAAGTACAGACTTAAAAACAAGCTCATCCTATAAAACAACTAGGGCTTTATCTGGCTTTTTGCAGAACCCACATATCTAAAAGGTAGAGTGTCCTTAGAGCTTTTGAGGGGGTGGGGGAAGCCAAGCATGGACTCTGAGATTTTAATTAAGAAAATCTGACAGTGTCAACCAAGAAGCAGCTGTGAGGGGAAGGTCTGTGTGCATTTTCAGCCCCACTTTGAAAGGCTCCGATTGTCTCTGGAGCAGAACGCAGCAGTGTCACAAATCTTGTTTTCTGGGGAACCAGTTATATCAACATGATGGCATGCCACCACTACAGCTGCGCCAAAAATAACAAAAAAGAACTGACTGCAAATCTATTTAGAATTGAGCCAGTAATGACGGTGTTTGTGATCATTTCCAAGAATTGTTCCTACCCAAATATTCAGTGGAAAATAGGAAGAGCTCATTCTAGACCCTAAAGTCCCCACTTTCTTTACTTCACAGTTTATGTTAGTAAACTATTCATAGTTTTAAACAGAACCCTTCTATGTTGAGATTAAAAGCAAAGTCATTTTAATAATACTTTAGAGTCTTTATATTGTTCTTTATTAAAAGAGGAGACTTTTTTTGCCCTGGCCGGTTTGGCTCAGCGGTTAGATCGTCGGCCTGCGGTCCGGAGAGACCCGGGTTCGGTTCCTGCTAAGGGCATGTACCTTGGTTGCAGTTTGTCCCCGGCCCTGGTTGGGTCGTGTGGGTGGCAACCACTCGATGTGTCGCTTTCACGTCGATGTCTCTCTCTCTCTCTCTCTCCCTCTCACTCTATCTGAACAAAATATCGAAAAATGTCCTTGGGTGAGGATAAAAAAACAACAAAACAAAACAAATAAAAGAGGAGACGTTTTCATTTTATTTTTTCCTGTGTCTGAAGTTGTTTATAACACAACTTCTTAAAACCCACATTAAAAGTATGGGATCTTTTAAAATCCTGAGATACCAACTATTTCCTGACTTCCATTACCAAATAAATAAATCTGCTCTGGCAAAATATCTTTTTGGCAAACTCTGGATGAGCATGGAGATAAGGGTGCTAAAAATGGAACCAATGTAGGGATGGAGCTAAACACTCTTCCTTTGTCCATAAAATGACTTCTCTGAAAAGACACAGAATCCTTTATTCAGAAAAGTAGATATTAAAAAAAATGATGACAACATAATTATTTAGAAAATCTCCCTTAGTATTTGTCCGGTGTCTCCTACTTTTCTCATTTTCCTCCTACAAGTTAGATCCATGAGCCGACCATGTAAATATTTATGGTGCTCATTAATCTTGTATGAAATATGTATATCCTGACATGTTAGTGCCTTGGGGGATTCTCTAATCCCTGTCAGATTTATGCACAACTTTTATCTAGTAAGAACAGGATACATTCCTCCTATACCCTTTCTCAACCAGGTGATCATCCTAAGGCCAAATCAGGCAAAGCTCGACCCCAAAAGGTGACGAGCTGGCAGAAAGACAAATGCTTCTTTTAAAAACCGCTGCATGATGTAGCCTGTCACAAACTGTGGCTCTGAAAGAAGCCTTATGTTTGGAAACTTCTGAGAAGGTCCAGCTCATTTATCGAGCGGAGAAAGTTAGATGGCGAGTTTCATTCATTCTCAGGACCGGAATTTGTCCCTCAGACAAGTAGCAATCTGTACATGGAGTACCGGGCAGTGTGGCTTAGTGTAGCGGGTCTCAGTTTTCCGCATCTTAAAGTCTACAGACCTTTCTTTGGAGGAGGAGAGTGAGTGGGGGAGGAGGCACCAACTCGACCTCTGTTCTTGTCCAAGCAGGAAGTGAGAGGGGGGAGTCGGGGAGGGACGGTGATTCAGAAGGGTGCCCCTCTCTGCCTCCAGGATGCGCGCCTCATCCGTCTAGATGTGTTCTGTGACCCTAATTTACTCAAAAGAATAAAAGTGGCTATTTACAGAAGAAAACACAAATGCCCGGAATGAAATACTGAGAAAAGAGTAGAAAGTCCATGATGAGGACGTTCCACACTTTGATTTGGGAAAAGGCCTTCATTTACCTTTTCCCATCACTTGCCAGTGGATGCAGGTATTTGTTGCTTAGTCCCAACGTCTCCTTTTTGAGCAGGCCTCACTCAGAGAATACAGCTATCAGATGTAAGTCAATAAAACACACTTGTCACCATCTCCTGTAGTAAGACGTAAAGGTTGCACTCGGACCCTTGAGGCCCAGCGCTGCCCTGTAGAGAGCTCAACACAAACTCAGCTGTGCGTCATCAGCGCCATCTTCCCAGGTGACAATTCTGCCAGCGGGGCTTTGGGCCGCTCACACAGCAGCATTGACGGGGGTGTGAATCTGTTGTTTCAGGATGCCCCAAAGCGGGCTGAGGGCGTCTCCAAAGGAGATTGACTAGGGATCCGCCTGACACTAATTCAGGGCCGCTAGGTTTTCACAGGCCAGACCATAGTGGCACAGATACCAACCTATCCTCTCAAAACCTGTTTCACTCCTGACAACACAGTTCAACTCACTGCACTTTAACAGGTTGGGTTGCCTCTGCTGTCTTTGCATACTAAAGCCTATAGACTTAAGCAAATTCAGAAAATAGTCTTTTGGCTAAAGGGGAATAGGCACATTGCCAGGTGGCATTTACTTGGAGTTCGAAGGCGCCACAGAGATTTTTTTCCTTCCTACAATCACTACCGATACAAAGCACATGTACATGTATGTTCTTGTGGGCACAAGGGTATGCACACACACACTATTACACCTGGGAGAGTCTCTTTGCCTTGAACAGAAACATTCTGATCATTACAAGATTGAATGGGCTGCCCTATGTCTTCTCCACCTGTCTCAAGGCTGCATGAAGTTCATCTCCAGGAGGAGACTGAGAGTCTCCCTTTGCTTTTGGAGCTGCAAGGGCAGCCGGCTCAGGCAACCTCCTGTCCACTTTGTCAAGCCGTCAGCTGTACTCCAGCTGGGGCAAACGCTGCAACCCTCCTTTCCTCCTTCAAAGTCAACAGAGGTTTGACCTTCAGGGACAATTTGATGGCTACCTCTTGGTCCTCTGCATGCTTCCCTTAATGCTGAAACTTGGCTGATAGAGGACTTTCAGAACTTCTGTAGGCTCTTATGAGCAGCCCTGGCAGAGCATGGGCATTCAATATGCATTGACCGATCGCTGGTGTCAGGAGTCCTTTACTGAACTTACCTCTGCTTGGTGGTCTTCAGGTTGGGTTGCCTCCTGGAGAATCGTGTAGAATAGGTAGAAAAGCCTAGAAAGCTCTTTCAGACTTGACAGATAACCAAGCCTGGGTGTAGGAAGGAGAGGTGGCAAGTGGAGACCGTTTCCGCGCTAGGACAGTGGCCGGCAAAGTGGTCTTGCTAGGCACGGTGAATAGCTCTTCTGGGATTGCTGAAGAGAGAAACCTATTCTGGTTCTCTTAGGGTAGATCATTTTTTTCTGTTACTGCTATTTGAATACCAGTTGAGATTCTACAGAAATCATTTTAAGGACTTTAGGAAGAAAAGGATTTAATACAAGAAACTAGGTGCTTGCAAAGTCATTAGAAGGGTTGGACAGGTAGGTCCTAGGCTGGGCCTCCAGGAATGACTCCCGAGCATGGAGTAAGTGACCTACCAGGGGCATAGTCGGGAAAGTGGAGAATTTTTTAAAAATATGTTTTTACTGATTTTAGAGAGGAAGGGAGAGGGAAAAAGAGATAGAAACATTGATGAGAGAGAAACGTCAGTTGGCTGCCTCTTGCATGTCCCCCACCTGGGATCAAGCCCACAACCTGGGCAAGTGCCCTGATCAGGAATTGAACTGGCAACCTCTTGGTGTATGGGACGGCACTCAGTCCATTGGGCCACACCGGCTGGGGAGGTGGAGAATTTTTAAAACTTGAGTTAAAACAACAACATGCTGTGTCCCTGAAATCCTGATTTCAGAATGTCATTTGCTCTCTAGATGCAGCACACGGGTCCCTGCTGCAGAAACATTCCATGATGCCCATAGCCTTGTCTGTCGGTAGAAACAGCCCCAAGTTGCAGGAAGGTGGGGTCTGTTTCACTTCTGCCTTCAAATCTCCTGTTAGGGTATCTACCTGAATTTGTACACAGATCTACAGCAGCAAGGGTAGCTTGGAAATGTAGTTTTTAGAGTTCAAGTTTCAGTTCAGGAAGGCGCACCAGAAGGAGGTTAGGTTGGATCCGAGTAAGAGTTGTATAGAATTCAAAACCCTCAGTTTGGCCACAACTTCAGGTTCCCAGCCAGGTGAGGGGGCTCACGGGGCTGTTGCTGGGCACGTGTGCCTGAAGCGTTTACCACAGCAGAGTCCTTCAGGCAACCCGATGGCTGGCACAGTAGAAGGGCTGCCGGTCAAGGCAATAGTTGCCGTGAAGACGGCAGCTTCGAGCTGGGTGAGTAAGAAGCCACACAAAGCCCTTAAGGGTTGTGGGTAGTTCCAGTGACTTCTGGCCCCTTTTTTTTGGTATTGGAAGTCCTCATCTTCCAAAGCTGCTCTTTCTGGTAGTGGCTTTGAAGGAGAAGCATGGACCAGCAGTGGTGAGGAGGGTATTTGCTGACTAGCTTCTCTCCAGTGCTGGTTACTAGTCGTTGTGTGAGCTTTTGTAGGTATTTGAGTGGGCAGGAGGGGAATGGGACCTCTGGGACCTGCGGTTCTCTCTGGCCATGCTGATAGCTTCAGGACCTGTCTCCAGCACATTAAGTGTGTGAGTGGTGGTGGGTGACGTGTGGGTGGTTAGTGGGGGTTAGTGGCGCTGATGAGCCCACTGAAGGAAATGGAGTGTTTATGGACTGGCTTCTCATAACAGCCTGACATTTCCCTTTGGCTGTTAAGTCTCGGCCCCACCCATGGGGCAGAAAGCTAAGTGACCACATTGAGGGAGTCACTTCCTAGTTGGACCAAGGGTAGCTGCCTACATTCAAGATCACGCCCACACCTGCTTTGAAATCTCCTATGGTGTCCTATATGCATGAGGCAGAAGTCCAAGCTCCTTATATGACACCCAAGGCCCTGTGTGCTCTGGACACTGCCTAAGTCTGACTTGAACGCCTTCCATTTTCCCCTGCTCACTGTGTCCCAGCCGCACTCACCTTCCCCCTGTTGCTTTCATATGTCAACTTGTGTTTCCTCAGAGCCTTCTCCATCAGCACTTGCTGTGCCCAGAGTGGTCTTCCCTCGGGTCTTTGCTTGGCTCACTTCTTCTCATCCACTGAGTTCTACTGCTACCTCCTCAGATGTTAGAGAATCCAGGTATTCCCTTAATAAATGGGTGAGCCAGTCCTGTGTGAGGAAAGTCACACCCTTTTACTGATGATATAGTAGAAGATATAAACAGAAGAAGAGATACACCATGTTTATAGAAAGCTATAGAAAGATAAAATATTGCAAATTAATTTATTTCCCAATCAAAATACCAGTGGCATGACAAAATAATTCTAAAGTTGATAGTGAAAAATAAGGAGGCAGTAATAGTTGAGAAATTAAAAAAGGAAAAATTAAAAGTGACTAGCCCTATGAGCTAATAAAACATAAGGCTACTACTGCCCTGGCCAGTTTGGCTCAGCGGTTAGAGCATTGGCCTGCGGTCCAGAGAGACCCGGGTTCGGTTCCCGCTACTTCGGTTGCAGTTTGTCCCCGGCCCTGGTTGGTCGTGCGGGTGGCAGCCACTCGGTGTGTCCCTTCACGTCGATGTCTCTCTCTCTCTCTCCCTTCCTCTCTCTCCCTCCCACTCTACCTGAACAAAAAATCGAAAAATATCCTCAGGTGAGGATAAATACAAACAAACAAGCAAAAAAAAAACCCCAAAAACAAAAAAACATAAGGCTACTAAAATGGAAAAGTTTTGGTATTTGCAAAAGCAGGGACAGGACAGTGGAAAAGATTAGAGAGCCCCAAAACCAACCCTCCTATAAATAGGAATTTAAATGTATGATAAAGAAAGAATTACAAATCATGGGAAAGATATTATGAAACAAAAATTTTGTGGTTTCACTCCTAGGTATATGCCCAAGGGAATTACACATATCCACACAGAATCTTGTACATGAATGTTTATAGCAACATTGCTCATAATAGTCAAAAGCAGAAATGACCCAAATGGCCCTCCACTGATGAATGAATAACATGTGGCACACAATACAATAGAATATCCCTCAGCCAGAAAAGGAGCGAAGTACTGAGACATGCTACACCATGGATGAATCTTGAAAATATCACGCTAAGTGAAAGAAGCTGACACAAAGTGTGATCCTATTACTACGGAAGGTCTAGAACAGACAGACAGTAGCTTAGTGGTTAACAGAGGCTGGAGGAAGGAGGGAAGGGGGAGCAGATGACGTATGATATAGGATTTCTTTTAGGGGTGATGACAGTGTTTTGGAATTAGATAGTGGTGATGGTTACTCAATAATGTATATGTATTAAAAACCACTGAACCGTACCCTTTCAAACAGTGAATTTTATGTCACATAAATTATATCTCAATAAAAGTGAAATCGTAAAGGAAAACGTCAGTAGATTTTACCATACAAAAATGAAAAACTTTTTATGCTAAGACACATCATAGAATCAAAAATTAATAGTCTAAAATATTTTTCATAACTATGACAGGAATAAGATTAATAGTCTTAACTTTTTTTTCCCCCACAACATCTAGTCTAGGAAAGAGCTGTAGAAAGATATGTCAGGTTTTATGGAACTTAGTCCACAAAACACTTGAAATTTATTAATTCCAGTTAATATTCTTTTTATTTATTTTTGTTTCTCTTTCCGCCCCCCCCCAAACACCCTTCTCCCTAACCCACCTTCTCGCCCCCCCAACCAAGCATTGTTTTCTGTCTCTATGTCCATTGGTCATGCATACATGCATATAAGTTCTTTGGTTTATCTCATCCCTCCCCCTTGCCTCCCTCCTCTGAGGTTTGTCAGTCTGAACCATACTCTTTTTCTATATCTCTGGATCTATTTTGTTCATCAGCTTTTTTGTTCATTATACTCCACAAATAAGTGAGATCATGTGTTATTTGTCTTTCTCTTATTGGCTTATTTAGCTTAGTATACTACTCTCCAGGTCCCTCCATGTCATCTCAAAGGATAAGAGATCTTTCTTTCTTACAGGTGCATAGTATTCCATTGTGTATATATACCACAGCTTTTGTATCCACTCATCTATTGATGGACACTTGGGTTGTTTCCAGATCTTAGCAATTGTAAATAGTGCTGCTATGAACATAGGAATACATATATTCTTTCAGATTGGTGTTTCAGGCTTCTGAGGATATATTCCCAGAAGTGGGATCACTGGGTCAAATGGCAGTTCAATTTTTAATTTTTTAGGAAACATCATATTGTTTTCCATAGTTGCTGCACCAGTCTGCATTCCTATCAGCAGTGTACTAGAGTCCCCTTTTCTCCATTCTGGCAGGTGTAAGGTGATGCCTCATAGTCATTTTAACTTGTATCTCTCTGATGATTAATGTCGTTGAGCATTTTTTCATATGTCTCAGGCCATTTGTATGTCCTGTTTGGAGAAGTGTCTATTTAGGTCTTCTGATCATCTTTTAATTGGGTTCTTTGTCTTCCTTTTGTTGAGTTGTATGAGTACTCTATATATTTTGGAAATTAACCCGTTATCTGATGTATTGTTGGAAATTATGGTCTCCCATATAGTGGGTTCCCTTTCCATTTTGATGGTTGTTTCTTTTGCTGTGCAGAAGCTTTTTAGTTTGATGTAGTCCCGTGTATTATTTTTTTACTTTGTTTTTCTTGCCATAGGCATTGTATAAGTAAAAATTCTGCTATGTGTGATGGCTGAAATTTTGTTATCTACATTTTCTTCTAGGATTTTTATGGATTCACGAGTCGCATTTAAGTCTTTTATCCATTTTGAGTTTATTCCTGTGTATGGTGTAAGTTGGTGGTCTAGTTTCATTTTTTTGCATGTAGCTGTCCAATTTTCCCAACACCATTTATTAAAGAAGCTGTCTTTACTTCATTGTATGCTCTTGCCAACTTTGTCAAATATTAATTGAGCATACTGTGTTGGGTCAATTTCTGGCTTCTCTGTTCTGTTCCATTGATCTATATGCCTGTTCTTGTGCCAGTACCAGGCTGTTTTGATTACAATGGCTTTGTGATCCAGTATTGTGATCCCCCCCTACTTTGTTCTTCTTTTTCAAGATTCCTGTGGCTATTTGGGGTCTTTTTGGGTTCCATATAAACTTTTGAAGTTTTTGTTCTAATTCTGTGAAATATGTCATTGGTATTTTAATGGGGATTGCATTGAATCTACAGACTGCTTTGGGTAGTATGGACATTTCAATGATGTTAATTCTTCCAATTCATGAACAAGGTATGTGCTTCCACTTTTTTGTATGTTCCTCTTTTTCTTTTTTTAATGTCCTGTAGTTTTCTGCTGATAGATCCTTTACTTATTTGGTTAAGTTTATTTCTAGGTATCTTAATTTTTTTTTTTTTGCTGTAATGGTAAATGGGATTGTTTTTTTAGTTTCTCTTTCTGTGAGTTCATTATTGGTGTATAAGAATGCTGTCAAATTCTTGATGTTGATTTTGTATCCTGCTACCTTGCCAAATTCATTTATTAAATCTAGTAGATTTTTGATGGTGTCTTTGGGGTTTTCTATGTCATGTCATCTGCAAATAATGACAGTTTCACTTACTCCTTTCTAATTTGGATCCTGTTTATTTTTTCTTCATGTCTAATTGCTATAGCTAAGATTTCCAGAAGTATGTTAAATAAGAATGGTGAAAGTGGGCATCCTGTCTTGTTCCTGTTCTTAAGGAAAATGCTTTTACTTTTTGGCCATTGAGTATGATCTTGGCTGTAGGTTTTCCATATATGGCCTTTATTATGCTGAGCTATGATTCCTCTATTCCCACATTGCTGAGCGTTTTTATCAGAAATGAGCCCTGGATTTTGTCAAATGCCTTTTCAGTGTCTATTGATATGATCATATTGTTTTTATCTTTCATTTTGTTTATGTGGTGTATCACATTTATTGACTTGCAAATATTGTACCAGCCTCGCATCCCTGGGATGAATCTTGCTTGATCATGGTGAATAATTTTTTAATGTATTGCTGGATCCCATTTGCTAATATTTTGTTCAGGATTTTGGCATCTATGTTCATCAGGGATATTGGCCCCTAGTTTTCTTTCTTTGTAGTGTCTTTATCTGGTTTTGGAATTAGAATTATGCTGGCCTCATAAAACAAATTTGGAAACCTTCTTTCTTCCTGAATTTTTTGGAATAGTTTGAGGAGAATGGGTGTTAGTTCTTCTTTGAATGTTTGGTAAAACTCTCTCATGAAGTCGTCTGGGCCTGGGCTTTTGTTTGCTGGGAGATTGTTGATTACATCTTCAATTTCCCTACTTATAATTGGTCTGTTTAAGTTTTCTATTTCTTCCCTGTTCAGTTTTGGGAGACTGAGTGTTTCTAGAAATTTGTCCATTTTACCTAGATTGTCTAATTTGTTGGTGTATGATTGTTCATAGTATTTGTTAACGAGTCTTTGTATTTCGGTGGTGTCAGTTCTTAGTTGTCCTCTTACATTTCTGATTTTGTTTATTTGGCTCTTCTCTCTTTGTTTCTTGATGAGTCTAGTTAAGGGTCCATCAATCTTGTTTATCTTTTTGAAGAACCAGCTCTTTGGTTCATTGATCCTTTGAACTGATTTTTTTGGTCTCTATGTTATTTATTTCTGCTCTGATCTTTACTATTTCTTTGATTCTACTTGCTCTGGGTTTTTGTTGTTGTTGTTGTTTGTCTGTATGTCTGTTTGTTTGTTTGTTTACTTTCTAGTTCTTTATGTTGTGAGGTTAGATAGTCAAGTAGACATTTTTCTTGTTTCCTGAGGTAAGCCTGTAGTGCTATGAACTTCCCTCTTGGGACTGCTTTTGCTGTGTCCCATACATTTTTGTGTTGTTGTGTGTTCATTTTCATTGGTTTGCAAGAAGTTTTTTAATTTCTTCCTAGATCTCCTTGATAACCCATTCATTGTTTAATAACATGCTATTTAGCTTCCTGTGTTTGAATGTTTTTGTTTTAATTGATTTCTAATTTCATGTCATTGTAATCTGAGAACATGCTTGATATGATTTCAATCTTCTTGAACTTGTAGAGACTTAGTTTGTGCCCTAACATGTGGTTTATCTTTGAGAATGTCCCATGTGCACTTGAGAAGAATGTGAATTTTGCAGTTTTGTTGTGTAATTCTCTGTAGATATCTATTAAATTCATTTGATCTAGTGCATCATTTAGAGTCTCTGTATCCTTGTTAATTTTTTGTCTAGTGGATCTAACCAGTGGTGCCAGTGGGGTGTTTAAGTCCCCTGCTATGATTGTCTTGCTGTTGAATCCTTCAGAAGTTTTTTAATATATTGTGGTCTCCTATGTAGGGTGCATATATGTTTATCAAGGTTATATCTTCCTGTTGGATAGATCATTTCAATAGTATGTAGTGGCCTTTGTCTCTAGTTATGACCTTCATTTTGAAGTCTATTTTATTGGATATGAGTATTGCTACCCCAGCTCTTTTTTCCTTTCCATTTCCTTGGAAGATATTTTTCCATCCCTTCACTTTCAACCTATGTGAATCTTTTGTTGTGAAGTAGTCTCTTGTAAACAACATATATATGAGTCATGCTTTCTTATCCAATCACCTACTCTACGTCTTTTGATTGGAGCATTTACATTTAAGGTTATTATTGATATGTACTTATTTTTGTTTAGCGTGGTTCTATTTTTCTTCCTATTTCTTATACTAATTACAGCGGTCCTTTAACATTTCTTGGAGTGCAGGTTTGGTGCTAATATATTCCCTTAGCATTTTTTCTCTTGTCTGGGAAGCTCTTTATTTGACCTTCTATTTTGAATGATAGCCTTGCTGGATAGAGTAGTCTTGGATTCAGATCCTTGTTTTTCATTACCTTGATTACTTCATGCCATTTTCTTCTGGCCTTTAGTGTTTCTGTTGAGAAGTCAGCTGAGAGCTTTATGGGGTTCCTTTGTAGGTAACCTGTTGCTTATCTCTTGCTGCCTTTAGGATTCTCTCTTTGTCTTTAATTTTTGGCATTTTAATTATTATGTGTCTTGGTGTGGGCCTGTTTGGGTTCTTCTTACTTGGGGCTCTTTGTGCTTCTTGAACTTGTATGCTTTTTTACCAAGCTAGGGAAGTTTTCTGTCACTATTTCTTCAAATATATTCTCTAACCCTTGCTCATTTTTTTCTTATTCTGGCACACCTATGATGTGTATGTTGCTATGTTTCATATTGTTCCACAGTTCTCTTAGGCTATCTTCATTTTTTTTTGTTTTTGTTTTTATCCTCACCTGAGGATTTTTTTTTTTTTTTTGCATTTATCTTCAGAGAGAAGATACAGGTTCTCTCCAGCTGCTTTTCAGTTGTTTTTTTCCTGATGATTTATTTTTATTTTAGTTGTAATTCCGTTTGGTCCTGGGAGATGGTCTCTGTAGCTTCCATTCACTCTGCCACCATTTTCTTTCCTTCTAGTGAATAGTCTTAATGTTTTAAAATATTAGTACTAGTTATAAGAAAATTCTAAGGCCCTAGCAGAAAAAAAATGAACATGGGTGATTCATGTAGGAATAAATAAAAGTTGCCAATAACGTGAAAAGTGAAAAGCAAAATTTAAACTATGAGGTACTCTTTTCTTCTATCAGATGAACTGTACCTCCATTACACAGATAAAGTGATGTCCACATCCCCAGCAGTGGAAGCAAAATGTGAGTTAAATTTATAAATAAGTTGTGAAACAGGAAATACATATGTGTGGGTATGCACCATGCTATTTATTAATTATTATTTTTTAATCCTCACCTAAGGATGTGTTTTTATTAATTTGAGAGAGAGCAAGAGAGAGAGAGAGATTGATGTGAAGAGAAACATTGACTGGTTGCCTTTCTGTGCATGCCCTGACCAGGGATCCAACCCACAACCTAGGTACATGCCCTGATCAGGAATCAAGCCCATGGTCTTTTGGTGTACAGGATGATGCTCCAGCCAACTGCGCCACCTGGCCAGGGCCATGCTGTTTATTTTTTAAAAATTCCAATGTGCATGTTTCCTATCTTTTAGATTTAATTATAAAAATTAATTTGATAAAAACTTAAGTTACATTTTTAAAGCCCTAATGTATTTTTCATAACATTTAATATACTATATTAACAAGGGTTTAACATAATTTAATTGATTATAATGTTTATGTGTATATTTTTTAGAAAATCAGCAGAAAATATCACCTATGAGAAATGCTAGAACTTGACAATGCTCTCAATATTATTAGGGTTCCTATTTTTCCTTTCTCATTTATGTTGGCCATAGGCTATCCATATGAGACATAATTTTAACAGAGACAACCCAGAGGAAGTTCAACAAAGACCCCCTCCCCCACTCATCTTCAGGCTCAGCAGAAGCAGAGGTGTGATGTTGGAATGAGTAATGGGGAACCAGAAACTAATGAAGAGAAACTGCCCTGCCCTCTCCACGCTCCGCTCTGTTAGTCACCTCAGTTCCGTCCACTGTGTCTCAGACCAGCTCACCTGACTCCTGGGAACATTTGGGGCTAGTTCTATACCATCTTAAAAGTGACTCAGGAAAGTACCATTCCTTTTCTTACTTAGGGAACATTAAATGGTGCATAAACATTTTATTATTTGGTTTGAACCTGTTCTCATCACGAACGCTCTATGTGTCTCATTGTCAATGCGGTTATTCTCTGCTACAATCAGTTCCAGAATGCTGCCCGACCTGCGGAATTCTGAGAAAGTGGCTCCAGGAAGGTGTCGTGAGCATGGCGGGAGTGGACAGCGACACACAGTTTGGGAAAAGCAAGCAGCAGCCTTTTGTCTATTCCTAGTCCTTGCTGTCTAGCTAAGGCTGCACCAGAATAATAAGGCTGTTCTATCAGAAAACTGCACTAATTAGCTGCAGTTTCTCGACATCTCTGGACTGATTCTGAAAACTAATTACTGGGAACCAGAGAGTGTAAGAGAACATACCCTGCGGACATGTAGTTAACACACACCTCTCACAGCGCTGAAGGGACAGGCTACTTAATTTCCCCAAAGAGGATGCACCAAGTTTGCCCCTCCCCATCTTTTAAGTTTTTCTTTTTTAACAGCTTTGTTAATTTAGGTTAAGTGGTTTGGTTGTCATGGAAACAAATATTCCTCTCAGGCTGGTTGTGTCAAAGGCATCATTAATCTGTTTTCTCAAATGCCTCTTCCTCATCTATCTAATTGCAGTCCCCCTCCCCCTGCTTTGGATGACATAATTTTGGACATTTTTAGGACACCATATGTGAGATTCAGCACAATTTATTTTCTATTCAAATTCCATAGGACTATGTTAATTGCCATATTCCTACCCCAAAGGAGGAAAATGGCTCCCCCAAAGGGGCATGACATCTCCAAAGGTGAGGCTGGAAGTCCCTTAATTTAATACACCTCAGGTACAATTTTACAGCCCAAATAGCGGAGGCTTTCAGTGCCTTGCCGCTCCCTCTTTCTCGTCTCTGGGCTCTTCTTTTAGGATGTGAAATGACTGTTTTTGATGTTGTTCTGGGCACCGTGATCTTTGAAAGAGTAAAGAAGAACCTGACTGCTGGGATGGGAAGGAGGGAGGGTGACCCCGGTAAGAGCATGGCCACCGCCCTGCTGAGAGGGCCTTGACTCTGGTGAGTGTGGAGCCCAGGACACTGGCTGCTCCTTCGGAAAATGCTCTCGGTGCACAGTGCCGCGTCCTTTGTGTCCTTTTGCCTTGGTGTCTATTTCTCGTGTGTGCCCCTGCCTAGCTAGACAAACATCACGCTGAGCAAAAGACACTAAAGCTCCTGCAAAAGAAACAAGTACAAATCCAGACAGAAAAGGACCAGTGACAAAGTGAACCCAGCAGAGCTGCCCTGGCTCGAAGCAAACGGGAGAGTCTGCGTCGGGAGCTGCAGAGACACAACAAGACACTGAAGGTCTGTGTCACCAAGGCCCCGCATAACACCTTGGTGTCTATTTTGACACACACCTGTCCAACAAGGCAACTGTAGCGTGACCATGGTTATTTGTCCCTTTTAGCTCTGGTCCATGGAGAACTCATTTGTTCTCTTCCACCTCGGTCAGTGGGCAAGAGTTTTCCCCATACCCTCTCTCTACACGGGTTTGCAGCTCCCACCGTTATTATGAGGGGCGTATGAGCTCCAAGGGTGTGGTGGCTCTGGGAATGACATGGGTCAGTGGGGTATGAACTTGAGGACAGTTCAGCACATGACCCATCCACTCTGCTTCCTGGTCTTCTCCGTGGAAACATTTCAAGAACTGTTGGCCTCATCACTTTCCTCTTGGGAAAGCCAAATCTCATCTTTTCCCTATTTCACTATCATTTTTATGGGATGGTGCCGAGAAGCTGGGAAATAGCGTTTATTTACACTTTACATGCAGTCACATCATTTACATATAAATCATGTATTAGGATATTTTTCTTCTTTTTTTAAAAAAGTATTTTTTCTTTATTGGTTTTAGAGAGAGAGAAAAGGAGAGAGAGAAACATCAATCAGAGAGAACACTGATTGGCTGCCTCCTGCACGCCCCCCCCACTGGGGATCAGGCCCACAAACGGGGCATGTGCCCTGGCCGAGAATCGAACCAGTGACCTCTTGGTGCATGGGCTGATGCTCAACCAAGTGAGCTATACTGACCAGGATGTTTTTTCTTCTTATTTCATAACAGTAAACACAAATTATACTCCTAACACTTTTGTGTGATATCTGTGGGTTTTTTTTTTGGTACGTGCCCCTAGCAGGAACTGAACCTGGGACTTTCTGGTCCTCAGGTCGACGCTCCAACTGCTGAGCCAAACCAGCCTGGGCTTGTGATATTTATTTGATTACAAAAGTTCACATCCTTTCTCCTCTCCATTCCTTAGGCAGCACTCATTGTTTCTTTCTCTATTACCTGATATTTTTCATCAAGACGTTTATTATAGCATGCATTCCACTTAGTTATAAGTAATTTGAAAACATGTCTCTTTATTTGAATCACATTTCTTATCCTTATGCCCAACAGAGTGCCTGACATACTATTTAGTCAAATTATTTGTTGGATAAATAAATGTTGACGTAAGACCAAAACAATTTTGATTTATGGCTATATCAGTTCACAATAGGGGGAAAATTGCTCACTGGTCTTCACTGTCAACAATGGTGGCAGAACTGATTAGATCTAATGTGCTAACCCTCTAAGAAGCATTTCTATTTTAGCCAAACGAATGAAGCAGTTTATGAGAAAACAAAACAAGGCCAGTTGGTGGCTTTCTTGGTTCTCTTGGACTGTTGTAACAATACTGCAGACCGGCTGGCTTATAATCAACAGGAATTCATTGCTCGTCGTTCTGGAGGCTGGGAAGCCCAAGTAAGGACCCTAATTCCATTGACCAGACTCCACTCTCGTGACCTAAGCATCTTTCAAATGTCCCACCTCAAATACTATCACACTGGGGGTTAGGGTCCAACATATAAATTTTGGGGGGACACAAGCATTTCGTTTGCAGCAGTGGCTAAGATTTATGCTGCTGCAATTCCAAGTTAAACAGATTTAGGTTGGATACAGGACGTGAGAGAGGACCTAGAATGACTCCCAAGTATTTGGCTTAGGTCCCTGGGAGGGAACTGGCAGTACAGGGGAGGGCAGGTTTGGCAGGGTGAGGAGGGGAAGATGTGTAGCAGGCTTGGATGTGACCAGCTTGACCGTAAACCAGCACCGGACTGGGAATCAAACCAGCAACCTCTTGGTGGATGGGTCACTGCTCCACCACTGAGCCACACCGGCTGGGCTCAGATGTCTGAATCTTGGATGCAATGTTATGAAAGCAAAGTGTCCAGTATCTCACAGCTCCAGGCAAGACGCTTGCTCTCTTGGGGCTGTTGGGCATTGGTGAGAAATAAGGACAATAGGCAACTAGAGTCCTTGTTGTAACCCAGGAGAGTCATCCTCACTCAGACACCAAATAATTTTGAATATTAGGATCTTTATTACCTGTGCAGGGACTGTAGCCAACCTACACAGAGGAGAACTGCAGCCCCGAGCTCAGGGGGAGGGTTGCTTATATAGGACAGGGGTTACTCAAGAGTTTAGCAGAGCAAGCAAGCTACGTGTACAGAAGCAGATATCAGCAGTTAGTAGCTGTACAAGTTGTTTATTTTATATTTCTTAACATTTACTAGACCCTAGCCTTGAACGTCTCATTGCCCCGTCTGGTATCTCCTGATTAGTTAAGCTCATGGCCAATACCCTTGTGGTCATGGCTGATGCGTACCTTCCTCTTCAAGAATTTTTGCAAAAACAACTCGGGCTCAAGGAACCCAGGAGAGGTTCCTTCTTCTAGCAGATGGAGAATTACTGGGTTATAACATCTTGAGGAAATAATGCAGTTATGAAAGCAATTCAGATTTGTAAGAGAGGTAATACTTTAACTAACGGAAATCGAGACCTTTCTGTGCCTAGGAAATCACAAGTGATTTTTTTGTGACATTTTTTACAAATTAAAGAGCAATTAGAACCACCAAAAGGCAGAAGCCAAGGGCGGTGGTCTCGGTCCTCTTTGCTGTCCGCTGAGTTCCCTTTCGTCTTCATGCTTCGTGGCCTCGCCTCGCACAGTCTGCTCTTTCCTCTCCCGGCCAGCTTTGTCTGTATCCTCAAAGACCCGACCCCTCAGAACTTTGTCAGATGCAGCGTCTATTTGGGCTACTTTCTACCTCATGGGATACTTCCACTTTCAATTCTCCGGAATGGAATGACATTATTTTTTATTCTCCCCGTCCCAGGAATCTCAGGAGAGGATGCTTATCGTCCCTTTCATTTTGAAAGTTGTGGTGTCGGGGGTATGGGCAGGGTTGTGTGGTTGCCACCCATTTATTGGGTGTGTAGAGGAGGGTCCTGAAGGGCAGACCATGGAAAACAAATCTCATCTAAAACATCGCCTGGCGACATGCTGCACCTCTTGCAATCAAAATAACATTTTTCTAGCTACTTCCCCTGCAGAGACAAAGATTTATGTCACAATAGTTCTTTTGTCATAATTTTTAATATAGTGAGCAATATAAGATCTGAGTGGAAGTGGTTAAATCTTAACATTTCTGAGGTCCTTTTCCAGAACTCATGTAATACCTTCAGGTGGTCACCAAATATTTAGTGCTTACGACTCAGGCCTTATTTTGGGCCTTAAAGAGGTGCAGTAGGTCTTAGAAGCCACTAGATGTCACTATTGCAGATAACATCCCCAGTTCCCCAGCTCGCATCTGATAATCGTCAGTGCAAATATTTTAGTAACAGTTGACAGGCTCCCAGAAGTCATCTAGACTGTCCTTTCTGATGCGAAGCCACAGTGGACAGGTGACTTAGTGGTTTACCTTTAATGATCTTCAGATAAAGAGCAATGTTCATAAAAGCACCGATCATGAACACTTTGTAAAGTATATGATTGGCCAACCCCTACGCTCAGTGATTAGAGCATCAGCCTACGGAACAAAGGGTCACAGGTTTGATTCCGGGCAAGGGCACGTACCTGGGTTGTAGGTTTGATCCCGGCCCTGGTTGGAGTTGTGCAGGAGGCAACCAAAAGATGTCTCTCACATCGATGTTTCTCTCTCTCTCTCCTACTCCCTCTCTTCCGCTCTTTCAAAAATCAATCAAAAATATCCTTGGGTGAGAATTCATAAAACAAAACAAAAAATTTATAAAGACTATGTTAATTATTCAGGTATGTTGTACTCCTGAAACTAATATAATATTGTATGTCAACTATAATTAAAAATAAATAAATAAAAGCACTCATCTTTGGGGGCCATTTACAGGACAGTCCCCAAAACAAGCTTTCCTCGAAGGTTTTAAACTCTGCACATCGATGAATCTGAGATTCTGCAACTAAATAGACATGGTTTCTGCCCACCACTCAACCATTGTGTACTTTTGTTTTTGTCAAGATCAAATCATTTTAGTAAATGGTATATTATACATTCAAAATAGCAGACACCCTACTGGTGAGAAACATGAAGACTACATCCCAGTGATGGCAAAGATTCGCTTTGTACTTAGATGACTTGCTTGGCACAGGTGGCCAAGGCCAAGAGGCCAGGGACCTAGGGAAAGGGCTACTCTGCAGGACACTGGTCAGCTGCTCCTGCAGAAATACCACCTCTCTGATGGCTCAAAGGGAACTCAACCCTGAGATTATCTTGTGCCTGTGGAAGACAGGTGTTAATTGTCTGTATTAACAACTTATTCCTTCTCACCATGTATTCCATCTCAGGTTGTCTTTCCGTTTTTCTCTTTTCTTCCTCTTCTCCTACATCCTCCTCCTCTTTCCTTCCCGCCTCAACCATCCTTCCTTCTTTGCCCATCATTCCCAGTGGCTCCAAAGGCATTTCTTAGTTCTATCAGTAGCAGTTGGTGCTCAAAAAAATTATGATTCTGGAACTTGTTTTTATTTGCCTTCTCTTCTAACATTCTAGACTACAAGTGGAGGAGTCCTAGCTCCTAAAAATGGATGGCCGGTAGGAAAGTGAAACCTAAAGAATATTACTGGAGCCCTGGCCGGTGTGCTCAGTGGTTAGAGTGTTGGCCTGTGGACCGAAGGGTCGCAGGTTTGATTTCTGGTCAAGGGCATATACCTGGGTTGCAGGTTTGGTCCCCAGCCCTAGTTGGAGTGCATGCAGGAGGCAACTATACATATATATATATAGTCTTATACTCTGTTAGTTCTCATATTTAGTAAATGAGATGTTACTTATGATATACTTCAACTGTGCCTAGGGTAAGCCTTAAATAATAATGGTGGGCATTATTAGATGTTTAGTTAAATACTTGGAATTGACGAGAATATTATAAAAAATGTAGACCCTCCAAACTTCTATTCCTTGTCATTTAAGAAAACTAAAACCAAGCCTCCAATAGGTGGCTTTTCTCTTGTGGTGCAGGTTTATTTTAATATGTGCGACAGTGTGCCCCAGAGCTACGCCGGACATCCGCCTAAACTCAGGGACACACCTGTTTTGGGGGAGGATCACTTCATTTGCCAGGTGTCAAGACTGAGTGATGGTCTGGTTTCGTCGCTGGGGGTGTGGACAGTGACCCGAGCAGACCGCTGCTGTCCCCTCACCGCCTCACGGGGCCCCGCCACCTCGCTCAGGCCATCAGCGCTGTTGTCTCAGGTTTGGCCCGAGTTCAGTATCCACGTTATGCCGTTTCACAAGCATACTGCCTTTTGCATTCACAATGGAGGTGGGGTGACCCTCATTTGGACGTATGTAAGACATTAAAGATAATTTCATCCCTTTGCTCCTCTCACGGTGTGCCCTCCGCTCTCAGATGCAGTGGGAGGGTCATCCAAGACCTCTCTAGTGGGCTGTACAAGGCTCTCACACGAGTCCACTCTGATGATGAGCCGCAGCAAATCCCTGGCAGCTCTGGCTCAGGACCCCTGGTCTTTGCAGGACACAGCCCTCCATACTAGCCTGTCGGGACCAAAGACAACTATTATTTGTTCAATACTATTAGGTCTGAAGGCAGAGAAAGCCTGATAAATGCTTATTGAATTGACCTACTCATGTTGCCCCTTGAAATATTAACTCCTTACAAATGGTCTCTTTTGAGAAGAAGGTTTTGTAGGATGTTGGCACATTCTTTGTAGATAGATCTGTGGTTCTCAAAAGGTGTCCCACTGGGACAAAAGCCAACTTTCCTATCAGTAAAAGTTTAGCTCATGCACAGGATGAACAGATTCTAAATAGAATTTAAGAACAATCCTTTTCAAAGTTTCTCCTTGATTTATGGGCCTTATAAACATGACCCCGGGAAGATGGCACATAGGATTATGGGATTTATTTTGTTTTCCATGAGGATGAAATAGAGTTTTGGAATTATTGAGGCCAGATGCAAAGGGAAATTAAATAAACTCTGTGGATGAAAAGAAAAATTTAAAAAGTGCCCTACAAGACATACCAGGTAATAAAGCACCAGGGCCATATGGATACACAGCTGCATTGTACTGAGCAGTCAGTCATAAATTACTTCCAATTTTAGAAGTGGTTTATAAACACGCTTCAGAAACCAGAGAAACTTCTCCTTGTTCCAATTTTGCTGGCAAGAAAAATGAAATGTATAGGCTAGAAACTCATTTTATTCCTTAACTCTAACTGAAAAAACCATAGCTGTTAGATTTATAAAGCTATTAAACAGTATGTTTGCCTTGATCAAGTGGATTTATTGTATGGAAAATATCCGTAAAATAACATTTACTACCCAGTTAATATTATAAGTATAGAACTAGGTAATTGAAAAGCAGATATGGATAAAGCCTTTACCTAGTGAACTGAAGAGCTGAAAAAAAAGCATTCACCTTAAAGAAATAGTCATAGAGGGTTTTGTAGTAATTACAAGACTAGCCTGAATCCAGGCAGAATAAATATGATGTTTTGATTTCCAGGAATATATCTTTGGAATGCCAACCAATGGTTATCAGCGCCAATTCAATGCCAACAGGAATCCCCAGTTTGGGATGCAGTGAAGAAAGAAACTTTATTCAGTGCTGACAGCTCAACTGTGACCCAGCACGGCTGTGAGGTGGCCCTGGGGCCAGGCCCCTCAGCTGGGCAGCTCAGTTCTGCCCGGCTTGCTCCTCTTCACTCTGCTCTGCTCTGTGCTGGGCTGCCTCTCTGCTCCCTCTGCTCCCTCTGCTCCAGCCAGACGTCTTCAGTGCTTCAATCCTAGCAGGGAAACTCAGTTTGCACTCTGCCGTTGAGAGGGAAAGTGTGCTCCCTCAGCCAGAGGGAAGCTGGTTTATGTAGACAGAAGTCTTCCTCCTGGTTCCTGATTGGTCCATCCTCATGCAAATGAGGACTCCAAATCTTTGTAGTTTGATTGGACCAAAAGGCACTCCCGATTATTCAGAATAAAGCTACTTTGATAGGTCAGAGCGATGCAGCTCTGACTGGATGTGAAAAGTCTCAGTCCTACTGACTGAAATAGGATTCCCACAGGCTGGCTCAGATGGCAGGAACACAGTGCAGGCAGGAAGTTCAGCACAGGCTTCTCCCTGAACTGTAGTTTGTGTGAGAGGCCCCTGTGTAGAAATGGCTGCTAGGCTCTGTTTTTGTTTTTGTTTTTTTTTTTAATTTGAGCCTGGTTAGCCACCAGGAGCCCTTCTTAGTAGTCATCTTCTTTCTCAGGGTCCACAGGAATAATCATGGATATATTAAACTGTTTAGTATCATACATGTTTTTAAAAGTGTGGCTTGAAATGGAAAAAAGAACTGGAAATAACCTTTATGTCCAACACCAGGTGTAGTAAATTACCGTATGTTCATTCAATGGCTATTAGGCAGTGTTTGCAAGTACAGAGTATTTAATACCAGAAAGATGGCCATGATATTTTAAATGATAAAAACGGGTTCCAAAGCAATCCTTATGTTATGATTTGCTTTTCGTAAAGTAATAGGGAAACGTGTGTTTGTGCATGTGCAATGTCCACCGGGGGGTCTTGCTAGAGTCAGTTAAACATTGAAACTCAAGACTCACAGGAGACATTTGGCCCAGGCTGCTGGGGAGGGCTCCGGCGGAGGCACACTCTGCAGGGCAGCGTCGGGCATTTCTCCCAAGTGGGCGCCCCAACAGCAGTGCGGGGCCGGTGCAAGGACCGGAGAAACACCCGCAGCCAAGGCTGCCACGGCTTGGACGTCTCCTCACAGTCGCTAAATATTTCTCTTAACAATTTGATAGGCTTCCAGGGTCTCCGAGGGACATTCCAGTTACACGAGTCACCTCCACACTCAGGGAAACTCACAGTTACATTGTCCAATCAGGTCGTCAGAGTTTATTTATAGTCTCTCCCAATTCCGATGCAATTTACCAACCAAGGGTCATCTTTATCACTGTCAATGTGGCTCATGCTACAGACTGAATATTTGGGTCCTGCCCAAATTCAAATGTTGCAATCCACCCCCCACCCCCTGCCCCACAGGGACAGCACTAGGAGAGGGGGACTCTGGATGGCGACTAGGTTATGAAGGCAGGACCCTCATGCATGGAATTAGTGTCCTTATGAAAGCAGGCGGAGAAAGCTCCCTTGCCCCTTGTCCCGCTGAGGTTACAGCACAAAGAGGGTAATTTGGGAAGTGAGCCCTCACCAGGCACCAAATCTGCCAGCGCCGGGATTGAGGACTTCCCCGTCTCCAGAATTGTGTGAATGAATTGCTATATGTACACTATGCATTCCGTGCTATCTATGTTTTAGCAGCCTGAATGGACTAAGACTCTTAGTGTCATAGTGAACATTCCACCGGATGATCAATGAGCTGTTACTCACTTGTGACAGGGCAAGCCAGAGGCCCCGAGAGGGGCACCTGCTCCCCAGGTGCTGTTTCCTCCAGGGAGTCAGACTCCTCACCGCCTTCATCATGTCTCCAGAAGACACTGTGACAATGTCAACTGAAGGGCCATTTTCACAGCGAAGGGCTTTTAATCCTTCACCTGGAGTGTTTGTTATATTAACCTTCTTGGTTGACTCCTTCTAGCTCTTTCCTCCGTCCCTGTGGATTTAAATTACTTCCTTGTGTCATTTCCTTTGTTCAGTGACTTGGCTGGAAATCCTTCCCACTGCCCTCAGGGCAAAGCCTCTGATGTGGCACTTTAGGGGGTGCCGCCCGGGCACACTCACAGTCACCCTGGGATGACGGCTGTGGCCGGGCTTGCTTTGACCATCTCTTTCCCGGTCTCGCTATCGGCCTTCATCTCTGTTGCTATTACACCCGGTTATTAGTACCTACTAATTTCCAGCTGGTCGCTCTATCGTTTTTACCAATGCCCTGGGGCATAAACTGCTCTACAGTTTTTTCTAATTAAATTTGGGCCCTTTTGCAGGAATAAAAGTCCTGGAGGCCAGTCTTTGAGGTCTGTTTTGACTCCAGGAAGGTCGTTCTTTCACCTGCTTCTCCCTGTTAAACTTCTACTGGTGTACATTTTACTGGTGTACTTATTACTCTTACAAAGCTACCAGCCTCCTTACTGGCTCACCACCAAAATTTCCAGTTTTCAACGGGGCCCTCCGGCTGAACCCCCCCCCCCCCTTCCGAGTAAACTCGTTCCTTTGAGGAGTGTGATTCGGAGCACGCTGTTCTCGAGGCTCGCCCCTCCCGCGGCCAGGTCTCCGTGCCACCGCCACCGCTCCGGAGCTCGGGCCAGGGGCATCGGCGGCCTGCTCTCGGAAGGGCACCCTTGCCTGACGAGCAGTGTGCTGCGTGGGCGCAGCCTGTGGTCCTCTCCGCTTGCCTCTCCTGGCGCGGAATCTCTGCCCACAGGTGAGCGGGGATGAAGGGGATTTGGTCTCCTCCTGTCATGCCTGGGACAGAGCTTCAGCCCTATGAGTGAGGGTGGCAGAAGGTAGCCCTGGACCCCTCGGCTCTGCTTGCCCGGCAGAGAGTTTCTGCGCACGAAGCTGGGCGGATGGAGCATGCTGGTGGCCGGGTCGTCCCTGGGGAGACACGGTGGCCCTGGCTGAGAGAGGGCTGCCCCGCCTGGGCTAGTGCTTGCATCATGCCGAGCTCGGGGCAAGGGGAAGAGCCACCAATTTTTGTTGTTCTTAATGAGATTTAGTAGATTTTGTTAGATTATTTCTCTAAGGGCTCTTTAAGGGCTGAATGCCCTTAGGAGAATTTCTACAGGCTTAGTAAAAAGTATTTAAAAAAATTTTTTTAGTTAACAGTTGTTTTGCTGGGGAGAAGGTTTGAGGAGCTCATCACAGCCATTCTAGGAATCTACTGCCTTTCCTTGTTTCTAATTAATATTGTCTCAAGGACCATTAGCCTGTAGTCAGTTCATTAAAACTATGCATTTATTAAAAAATGAAAAAGATATATATTAACCTATTAATGGTAATCTCTGGATAAGGAGTTATATTGATTTAAATATTATTATTTTGCTTATTTGTATTTGTTGCTTCAAGTATTATTTCTGAAATGATAAAAAAAAAAAAGCTTTTAATAAAAGAAGCAAATAAAAACAACTTCTCTTTTGTGGGCTAGTAAGGAAAGAGAGAACACCAGGCCTGCAATCCATTCTCTCCCTTTTACTGAGAGACTCCCTGCAAAGAAAGATGACAGTCAAATCTCATAAGCATATTAAGGACAGACCCTTAGCGCACACACTGATGGCCTTAATTGTAGGATATTTTTAGCACAGCAGAATGTATCTGGTCTCTCTAGGACTGATCATGGTAGACAGATCAGGAATCTATGGGTTTGTGGGGCACCGCTCCCAGGGTAAAAGTCACATACGGTATTGTTGGGGCAGGTTGTCCAGAGGACCAGCCGGCCAGTTGACCTGGGAGCCGTCAGAGGCTTCTCACCCTCCCCACGTCCTTGGGATGCAGTTCCGATCACTGTGCCCAGAGCGGTGTTTTAAAGACTCGGCCTTGAGAAAGCCAAGTGCTGTTGAGACCATCTGGACTATAGACGTGACTGAACCCAGGTAAGGCCTCTGTGCAAACTCTAAAAATGTGGAGGACAGGCGCGGGGACGTATTTGACTAGTGGCCACTGTGTTACGACAGGAATATGAAAAGGCGATGTTTGATGACAGAAATAGCTTTCTTTTGTGAAAATGATTTTTGCAAATGTTAAATATTGCAAAATGAGGCAAGTAAGGACCTGGGAAGCTGGGTTGGAGGTCTGGAACACCCCTGCCTGTTCCATAAAGCCTAATGTGGGGTGAGAGCTCTGATTTGGGTGGATCCGATTTGGAACCCAATCCTTTGTATTGTTTCCATGTCAGAGTAAGGAGAGCTACTTTCTTAGGAGCCCTTGTGAGTTTAAACACTTCACTGCAATAGTATTAGAAATCCCGGGGCTCTTCAGGTAAATAATAAGCAGTTACACTCAGGAGATGCGGAGAGATGGAAGTTGTGTGAACTCTCTGCCAGCACAGCTATTTATAACATAAAGTTCTTAAATAACTGGGGGATGCAGCTTTAGGTGGTTCTTCCTCCTCCTCCTCTTCTTCTTCTTCCTCCTCTTCCTCCTCCTCCTTCTCTTTCTCCTTCTTTTTCTGAAAACCAATTTGTCCAAAGTCAGGTTGGCAAGTCACTGAAATAGTTTTCTGAGAATTGATTTTTAGTGAACTGGAGTGCTTCCAGGCAATACAATTAAAAAATAAAAATGTTTACCCCAGTTCCAGTGGCATTTCCACGATGCCTGAATATAAAGAGGAATTACTGAGAGTTGTGGGAAGTGATACCCTTTCCCCAACTCTAGGGAGTTTCATGTTTTTGGCCCATTATATGCCTTTTTCTCCCCCTTTTTTTGCCCCATGTAGATAGTTTTTCTCTTTGTGTTAAATTTATACTCCCATTGAGAAAATTTAAAAAAATAGAGAAAATATTAAAAATAGGAAACTAACCAGTTTTTATACATTTTCCTCCCATCTTTTATTTAGATGCATAGTTTTTTCTCACATGTTTGTAAATAACTCTGAGCAGAGTTAAAACATTTTAATATCCCAGATTTCAGTTTAGGTAGAATATTCACTTACGTTTATTTTAACAAGTTAAACTACATATCTGCCTGAATTACCCAAATATTCAAATAGGCAGAGTCATTGGAAACTCTCCAAATTGCTTTCCTTCCTTCCTTCCTTCCTTCCTTCCTTCCTTCCTTCCTTCCTTCCTTCCTTCCTTCCTTCCTTCCTTCCTTGTGTTTAACAGCATAGATTGGGCCTGTGTACATAACAAAAGGCATAGAGGAGAAACAAAGTCCCAGGTAGTTGGGCAAAGCACTTGAATGGGATATAGGAAAGGAAACTGATTAAAAGGCTTTATCCCCCAGGTACATTTACCCATCACTGGGTGAGTCATGTGATTTCCATGGCTGTTTCCAGGTGTGATGAGGGTGTGGGCCATGGTATCTCTGTGATCCTTCCCAGGCAGAATAGCTAACAGCTGTTGGGAGGCATTACCCCATGTTTCAGCTGCTTTCCATTGTGCCCATTGAGTACTTCTGTATGAGAGAATTAAGTTAGCAATTTATAGATGCATGTGTTTAAAGGATTTTTGGTTTGGTTGGATTAGAACACATTCTTGCAGATAAATGATATTAAACACAATGGTTCAATTTCCAGCAAGATAGCTAAGAGAGAGTCCTAGTAGTTTTATTAGTTTTTATTTGCTATGTCATAATGGATCCTATGATCTATCTGGAAACTAAAAGTTAATAACATATTACATATAAATTGTAGGCAATTCCAGTTTTTAAATGCAAATCTCTTTTCCTCACCTTCCCCACTGTCCACATCTCAATATAAAAGAGGATTCATAATATCAAAAGTAATATCCACTAACATTTATTGTAGGTATACTATGTTCTAGTCATTGTGTTAAGCCCTTTCTGTGGAGTTTATCATTTAATTCCCACCATATCCCCCCATTTTATACATGAGCATGCTGAGCCTAATAATTAAAGTGATTTGTCTGGAAAAATAGAGCTGTTAAAGGGTGGAATATGGTGTGGTGTCCAATCCCTGTGCTCCTGCCTGCCCCCTTGTGGCAGCAGTGGACACTACTGAGGCCATAAATCTATATTGGTCAAATACAGTCGGCCCTCGTTTATCACGGTTAATCAGTTCCAGACTCTACCGCGATAAATGAATTTCTGCGAAGTAAGATTCTTTATTTATAAATCGAATATTTTCGTAGTTAGAGCATAGAAAACCTGTTTACAACCTTCTAAATACATTTTTAACATTATTAGAGCTCTCTAGACATAAAATAACACACTTTAGTCACCATTACACTCGTATTAGATAAAATATATCTTAGACAAAAAAGGAGAAAATAAGACATATTAGATGATACAAATATTATTATTGTACATCTAATCACACAAACACACAGTTCTTACACACAACCACTAACCTATGAAAATAGTGCAACTTGTTCGATGATGAAGTGATGAAGATGAAGAGGTGTACTGCACAGCAAAGAAGAGCAAGGTTACTGCTCCTCTGCAGGCACGACCTCAGTAGGAGAGTCTTCAGGTGGTGCAGTATCTTTAGCAGGTGCGTTGTCATCTTCTTCCGCTGAAGGGGCACTAGGAGGAGGCAGTGGGTGTCTGGTGCGCAGCTGAAGCATTGTGATAGGCAGTTGCTGGCGCTGTCTTTTCATATGCATGAGGAGGCTTTTGTAGGGTTCTATCACTCCATCAAGTGCATTCCGGAACCGCAATGCACGCATCATCTGTGGGTCCCATTCACCAGTCATGTCCTGTACTACCTTCATAGTTCTCATGACTTGTGAAAGACACTTGAGTGTAAGGCCAACTTCCTCCTCCAGACCCCCAGGAACCTCTGGCTGCTCTTCCTCCTCCTCACTCACAGACTTAGTCATCTCCACCAGATCCTCGTCAGTCCAACGACAGCTGCTTTGTGATCCAGCCCTTGTCGTTGTGCATCCAATGCACTGGCAGCAGGTCCTTGTTTTTACTCTTCAGGGCCCTTGGGTTCTTGGCCTTGTAGGTAAGGGCAGGCTTGAGCAAAAGCCCCTCAGCATTTCCACACATAACGATAGTCACGTGATCTTTATAGCCTTGAAGCCACAGACCATGGCCTCATCCTTAAAAATGAATGTCCGGGAAGGCATTCTTTTCCAGAACAGTCCTGTTTCGTTCATATTGAACACCTGTTCTGGATGATACTCGCCCTCCTCAAGGATCTTCTGGAACGTGTTGTTCACATAGTCCTCTGCTGCAGGCTGGTCAGCAGAGGCAGCTTCTCCGTGGAGAACGACACCCTTCAGATGATACCTCCTCTGGAACTTCTCGAACCAACCCTTGCTCGCCGTGAAATCCATGAAGTTGCAGAAGAGGGTCCTGGTTGAGGTTCATCCACCGTAAAGCGCTGATAGAGCTGCCTCGCCTTCTCCTGGATGACCAGTGAATCCAAGGGAATGTTTTCCTTGCGGCTGTCGCTGATCCAAATGGCCAGGGCAGACTCCGTTTCCACTATGAACTTACTATGACTTGTCACGACGCGCTTTGCTTCCTTGTTGAAAGAGACAGTAGCCGTTGCACTATGTTCTTATCATCTTTACGGATGGAGCGAACGGTAGACTCACTCAAGTCGTAATGGCGGGCAACCTCCACGATTTTCTTGCCATCTCTGATCATAGCCAAGAGTTTCACCTCCTCCTGGATGGCAAGCATCTTCCTCTGGCACTTAGTTTCATCGTCAGAAGGCTTCGAAGAAGCAGCACATTTAGGAGTCATCGTGGGGCTTAGATAAAAGTTCTCAGAAATCGCAAACACCGACAAGAGCAAAGATGTTTCCTTCCGATGAGTAGCGAAGCAGAAGCATGTGTGAGAGAAACGAACTTGCATGAGGCTGAGCCAATCAGCGGCCAGGACAGGAAGAGGCGAGGATAGCCAATCAGTGAACAGCACGCTCTGATTGGCTTGGTTTCACCACACCCGATTTTTTGGACAAAGTTATTGCCCGCACACAAGGAGTGGTGGAGCGGGTGCACCTGGCGTGAAGGATTCAATACAAGGGGTGCTCGAATACATAGGCCTACAGTCCATTCGTACAGTAATTGTAATTTTTATTGTAATACAGGGGTGTATAATTGACTCAGACAACCGAGCGCACACTGTATCATTTTCACCATCTCCATCAACTTTTTAATGAATATTTTTGAATAAACCGTGATAGAGTGAAGCCGCGAAAGTCGAAGCGCGAAGTGGCGAGGGACGACTGTACTGTTTTGTCAGTAAGAGTCTCCTTAGGTACTTCCCTCCACCTCGGAGTAGCTCAGTCATCCCCATTTAGGTTCTCACAGTCTTAACTCTAGACTACTCGTCACTGTGTATTAGCATCGTGTAGTTATTCTGGCTTCGCTGGGACCGTAAGTACCACCAGAGAAGGGACCATGTTTTTTACATTTGTTTCCCTAATGCTAATTCCAGGAACATAGTTGAGGCTCAGTTGATGTATGTAGAACAAATGAATAAAGTAGAAATGTGGGTGAATTCCCCTTCTGGGGGCACAGATGTAAGCGTGGGCAGAGTGGGGGCTTCAGTGTGTTGGGGGGCAGTGTGTTTGACATTGACAGATGTGGGGGCAGCCACAGGTGCTGCGGCTCTTCGTGCTGGGTGGAGGATGGTGGCCCAGGATGCTGTCAGGATCCTTATTTTACCTGTCATATTATTGTGTCCATATTTAATCTGAAAAGTTTCTTTTGAGATAATTTCCAAAAAGTTAAGAGGTTTATCATCTGTGTAGTGATTTCTAATTGAACTGTTTCCATAACCCATTGGTTCTTTGAAAACATTTTTTTGGTATATATAGGGTGTCCCTCCAAAAATGTCTACACAAATTTGAATAATTATAAAGCCAGTGTTTATTAAAATACATTTCATTTTCAAAATGTAATAGAATCTACAAATACTCTGTATACATTTTTTGGGGGGACACCCTGTATAAAATATATATATATATTTCCAGCTTTATTGAGGTATAATTGACAAATAACATTTTGTAAATTTATTTTATTTTATTTTTTAAATTAATTAATTTATTTTATCCTCACCTGAGGACATTTTTGCTTTTATCTTCAGATAGAGCGGGAGAGAGAGAAGGGGGAAGAGAGTGAGAAACATTGATGGGAGAGAGACACATCGAGTGGTTGCCACTCACATGACCCAACCAGGGCCGGGGACAAACTGCAACCGAGGTACGTGCCCTAAGCGGGAATTGAACCTGGGACTCTCTGGTCCGTAGGCCGATGCTCTAACTGCTGAGCCAAGGTGGCCAGGGCAACATTTTGTAAATTTAAGTTGTATAGCACGATGGTTTGATATACTGTAGGTACATATTATGAAGTGATTACCACAGTGTTCTTTTAAAAAAAAAATGTTTTAGTGTTTTGTTTTCTTTTAGAAAGGAGAGAGATATGGAAACATCAATGTGAGAGAGAAACGTCCATCAGCTGCCTCCTGCACGCCCCCCACTGGGGATCGAGCCTGCAACCCGGGCATGTGCCCTGACCAGGAATGGAACCAGGACCTCTCAGCCCATGGGACAACGCTCAATCCACTGAGCCACACCAGCCGGGCTCCCACAGTGCACTTAACTGAGGGTCATTTGCTGAGATCTTGATAAATCTTCAGGGGCTTCTTTTTGCTTTGGGGAAAAACCCTACCCCACTAATCCAAGGCCCTCAGTATCTGATCTTATTTCCTACGAGTTCCCAGGGCAAACACTCTCTACAGCCAGTCTCATCTCCTCGCGGGAACCTGTTCTTATTTATGGGTTTTCTAACCTCTGTATCTGTCTCCAAACGACTCCGTCACTTCACATGTTCCTCTTACTCCTTTGCGAAACCCTAATGAGCCCTTAAGGCCCAGTAAATACCTGCTCCACAGAACCTCCCAGCCTGACTCCTTCTGTACCCACAGCAGTACCCTGCCAAGTCAGTGCATGGCCCCTTCTGCCCTTCTTTTGACACAGAGGTCTCACCCCTCACCAGATTATCAACTGCCTTTTCCTTTCTCCCCCATCCCTTTCCCCCACTTGAAGCCGGCTGTAGTACTGCATGTTGTTCAGTAGGTGGCAACCGTCGCAAACAGAATCCAGGCAATTGTGTTGCTTTGCTCAACAGCACAGTATTCCTAATGAGAGGCACAGATGCCCGAACAGCTACCTCAGCTGATCTTGTCACTAATTAGAAACATTTGCTTCCTTGGAGTAAAAAAATGTTCCCACTATTATACTGTTTTGTGAGGGGAAACAACCTGAGTTGTTATTTAGTGATTCCATTTTGCAGCCTTCACATGCTTAGGGGAGCAGAAGATAATCAAGACAAACCTCTTCTTTATTATTTTTTTCAAAGAATGAAGGAGAAATCATGGTTCTGCTTTCAATGTTGGTATGGAATTTTTCTCTTTGCAAGACGATGATAATGGTAAAATTTTGAATAGTGATCTTTATCATTAAAACCATTGAGAAGGAGAATGTTTTTAAAGACATAGAGGGTAGACAGCTAATTGAAAACGGAGACATTAAAAACTGAGCATATTGTTTAGAATTCATTCTCTTTAACAGGAATGTGTGAGAGTTGGTTGCTTTATGAAATGGGATGTTGGTACATAACACTGCATCATTTGGTACCTGGACTTTTCTGGAATAATGACACAGGCAATGTACTTACTAAGACCGCTCTTTCTCTTGAGTTTATACTTTAACTAACTGTTGCTGCTTGCTAAGTCATCTTGCTTAGAAAATAAATGCACTCTCTTTCCTTGTTGAGTCCCTCCAGAACTTTGGTCCACCAGTGTAAATTTTACTTCCCGTGGGAAGTTTTCTTTGGATCACCCAACCCCTAATGTCACTTTTCCCCTAAACTTTCTTCACTTTTGTGTACAAAACATAGTATAAGGAAATCAGGTTGAATTTCAGCAAGCAAATTGAAATGCCTACTTCTATACATTATTGTGCTCTTCAAAGAAACCACCGTCGAAAGCCATGTATTTAATGATGATTTGGTGACTTAATGCATTTGAAAACTCTTCTGGTCTGATTTCAGAGCCTGTTATAAAGGGAGAAGGACTGTTCTGCGGGCAATGGACCCTCAGTTCTTAGTCCTGAGTTCTGCACACACCTTTTGCATTCCTGTGTTGTTCAGATGGCTCTCATGCGCTCCGTATCACCCAGGGGCAACAGATTCACTAATAGCCCCTTCGCTAATCTCTCAGGGCAGGACTCTAGGATTCTTTCATTGCATCTTCCATACAGAAGACTTGAGTCCTTAGTGTTGGTGTCTGACCTGAAAAATGAGTATTTCTAGTAGTCTCTACCCCACTAGTGTCTGGAGTGGATGGTTCTTCCATTTCTGTTGGACTCATCCATCACTGAGGTCAGACCTCTTCAGGACTGGAAACACATTTTCTAATTTACATAACAATGTATCTTGTCATCTCTGTAATTTCCTTAATTTTCTCATTTACAATGGCCTGTCACATTTTATTAAAGAGTATTTCAACTCTAATATAATTTATCATACAGATTTTTGGTTAATCCCAATCTTTTTATAACTTGCCATATCCTGAAAATATTGTAGCTATTTTAGTCACTCTTAACACCTCTTATGTTAATTAAACTTCATCTATACCTATTGCTTCAGGCAGATCAATTCAATCAACTGTTTGAATATTGGTTTGTAAGATATAACCTCTCAGAAATATATCATTTGCAAATACATTCACTGAGATTCATTCATTCATTCATTCATTCATTCATTCATTCACCACCATTGATGGGGCACATACTTAGCGCAGCCATTTATACACCGTACTGGTGAAAACAACAGCAATCTGCCTTAGTCCCAATGGAGCTTATTGTCTAGTATGTTTCCATTTTGAAAAGGACTCAAAAGTAAAATACTGTCCAGGGAATACCCGCCATGTGTCAGCTACTTTCACCAATGGAAGTTTATTGAATCCTCACAACAATTTTCCAGTTTGGCATGGCAACAGTAATTTCTATTCTATTCCAATTGCAAAGATGGGGAAGTTGGAATTTGAACCCTGGCGTGCAGCCTACCTGACCGCCCCAATGTTCACGGGACTCTCTTGGCCTCAAAGTTCGGTTGCCCCCACCAGATTCAGTTCCCTTTCATCAGTAGTCCTGCCATCCTGTACAATAACAAAGATGTAAAGTGAGAACAGTAGCAATAACCATTCTTTATGTAGCATTTATTATGTGCCAGGCACCGTTCTACATGCTATATATTTATTTATTCATTTGATCTTCACAAAATCCCATGAAGGAGATACTCTACATTCTCATTTTATAGGTGAGTAAACAGAAGCACAGAGTTGTCAAGTAGGTGGCTGAACTGGGATGCGAACCCAGGTAGACTGAGTGCGAGGGCGTGAATCGCAATGCCATGCTCATGCTAAGGATTGCACTCGGACAATGTGACCAACCACGTAATAGTGACCCCATTCCACAACACTTAGCCAGACACAGGCTAAGCAATTCACACCCAGGTGCCCATACACCTGTGTGTACCTGTGAAGCAGTTGTACATGGGCTACAGGCTTCTTTAGGGTTGCTCTGGAGTTCTTCACCAACACCTCTGCGAAGGCTCCCGGCCACAGGTCACTGAATGCCTTTGCGGGCACAGCAATGCCTTGATAATGCCATTGCTAAGCGGTCTTTCCCTGTAACTGTGGAAAGAAGGGCTTTGGAAGCCTCCTTGGTTTTAGGTTAAAAACATTTAGGAGCCCTGGCTGGTTTGGCTCAGCGGTTAGAGCGTTGGCCTGCGGTCCAGAGAAACCTGGGTTTGGTTCCCGCTAAGGGCACGTACCTCGGTTGCAGTTTGTCCCCAGCCCTGGTTGGGTCATGTGGGTGGCAGCCACTCGATGTGTCCCTTTCACATCGATGTTTCTCTCTCTCTCTCCCCCCCTCCTTCCCACTCTATCTGAACAAAAACATGGAAAAATGCCCTCGGGTGAGGATAAAAACAAACAAACATTTAGGAGTCCCTGATTTCACTTAGAAATACCTCCCTAAAAGTGATGACATTAAACTCTTTCTGTTTCTTTTAGTATTTACTATAATATCTCTAACTAATATGCTTATACTGATAGTTATGTTTTCTTCCAATTTTAGACATTTTTCTTTGTCTGCCGATGAGACTTCAGCTATCTTCCTTTCTCTGCTCCTGGCCCCTTTCTGACAATCTAGTTATATCCATATTTTCATTAGATCAGCACTCGGCATTTCCATCATAATAACCTTATACATTGCTCACTGCAGAATCGAGTCATGTTTGACAACTGCTTTTCTTTCTTACCTACCTTCTTGATCTTGATGTTAAAATTGCCTTATGTTTTCATTTGCTTAGTTTCCTATGTATGCATTAGTATTTTATTTTCAAATTGTTCCAACAGGTTTGTCAAACATCTCTCAATATTTTTTTGAAACGCTCAGACCAATTTTATAAAAAGGCTGTGGGCTCCATTTCCTGTTTCCCCTCTGGCTCTCACTCCGTCCTGGAGAACTCGCTCCGTGGCCTGCGGCACAAGAGTAAGTAGGGATGCCCTGGCCAGTTTGGCTCAGCGGTTAGAGCGTCGGCCTGCGGTCCGGAGAGACCTGGGTTCGGTTCCCACTAAGGGCACATACTTCGGTTGCAGTTTGTCCCCGGCCCTGGTTGGTCGTGCGGGTGGCAGCCACTCGATGTGTCCCTTTCACATCGATGTTTCTCTCTCTCTCTCTCCCTCCCACTCTATCTGTACAAAAAATGGAAAAATATCCTCGGGTGAGGATAAAAAAAAAAAAAAAAAAAAAAGAGTAAGTAGGGATCTCTGGTCCCCCCCCCCCCCCCCGTTTCCTGGATCCCTGCCCTTCCCACCCCTGGATTTTCTGGAGCACAGCCTTGTTTGAGAAACATGTTTTTTGAATTTTGGGGCAGTCTGAAAATGTCTTTATTTTCTATCACACCTTGATTAATTAATAGTGCTATCTGGTATAGATTCTGTTCCCATCCACCACGATTTTGAAGACTTCGTTTATTCTCTTCGATAATCTAGGTTTTTATTTCCCCAGGTTAACTGAGGTATAATTGACACAATTGTAACATATTTAAAATGCACAGTGCAGTAACTTAATATTTGTATACATTGTGAATGGATTCTCCCCATCAAGTTAATTAATCCATTTTTCTCCTCACATATTTACCTTTTTTTTTTTGTATGAGAAAAGTTCTACTCTTTTATCAAGCTGATCTAGTTTTGTTGGTAATTAATCTGGTATTATTCCAATTCCCATTTTCTTTGTAAATTGATTATTGTTGTTGTTGTTGTTAATCTGTACAGTCTCATAGAATTTTCTGTTTATTTTCAATATTCTAAAATTTTATGGTAATGTTCTTTTATAATTCATTTTTATGTGCACATGAGGTTTTTTAACATGAAGACCCATGACCTTCAGTTTTGGAAAATTCTTCAGCAGTTTTTTTCCTTCTCTTTTCCCTGTTCTCTCTGTTCAGAACTTCTGTTATTTAGTCCATGGGTCTGAATATTAATTTTGGATTATAATTAGGTATCAATCCTAATTTTCTTATCTTCTATTCTATCATCCTCTGCTTTTTCATTCTACTCTTCCAAGCCTTAAATTTTTTAAAAATTTCAGCCAAGATATTTTTTATTTTGAAGGCTTTTTATTGTGATTACAAATTTTTAATTTTGATATTTGATATTTAATGCTATATTTTAAATTCATTTTTCATGGATGCAATATCTACCTTTAACCTTAGGATATTAAGAATAGTTTTATATTGATCTTATGTTTCTGCATTGATTCAGTTATTTATTTGACAGGTGGTTTTTAAATACCTACTATGCTATTTTATGCTTAGAGATACAGTAGTGCATAATTTGTCCTGCTTTCACAGAATGTCTGTCCAGGGTTTATTGGGCCTGAGTCATTTACTGGGAATGAGCTTGATGGGGGGCAGGGGTGTTCATGGGAATTCACTTTAGGACATTGTGTTAGTTCCTTATGCTGCTAGAACATATTATCACATACTTTCTGACTTAAAACAACAGGGATTTATTCTCGTACAGTTCTGGAGGTCAGAAGCCCCGAATCGCTTTTCCTGTGCTGGGATCCAGGCGAGTGCGAAGGGGCCCAGGGCCCTCTCGGACAGTCTCTCTCCTTGGCTTCGCGGCTCCCAGAACTGCCTTCCTCACCATCCGTGGCTTGGGGCCCTTCCCGCCATGTCCAAGGTCAGCAGCCTCCATCTTTAGTGAGGTGGGAGCAGCACCAAGAAGAAAGAAGCAGAGATGTTGGGAGCGGGGGTGGAGGGACTGAGCAAAAAAAAAAAGAGGGCTCATGGACAGGACAACAGTGTGGTGATGGTGTGGGGGAGGGATGGGACAAATGGTGATGGGAAATATAAAATAAAAATAAATTTTAAAAAAAGAAAAAGGAAGTGAGAAATGTGTGAAATTGCTACTCAAGTTAGGAGTTTGAGATCACCAGTGATCTAACAACAGTTTTGGTGGTATGGTGTGGTCATAAGCCCAACTTAAAATAGACTCAAGAATGGGAGGAGAGGAAACAGTTAATAAAGATAGACAACCCTTTCAGACAACGGCATAGTAGGTAGTGGCAAGAGATTTTTTAAAAAATCAACTTTATTAAGGCATAATTTCCATACAATTAAATGTACCTGTTGTAAAATGCACAGTTTGATGAGTCCAGGTTTATAAAATTGTCCTCACCCCACGTTTCTTCATGTTCCTTTGCAGTCCATCTGCCCCTCCCCGCACCAGGCAACCACTGGTTTTCTTGGTCACTATGGACAAAGTCTTGCCTTTTGTAGAATTTCATATAAATGGAATCGTACACTACGTAGTCTTCTATGTTTAGCTCCTTTTGATCAGCATAAGGTTTCATACGGAATAGGGGTCACATTTCACACAGTAAACAAACCAAAAGTGTCCATATTAAATACTCTAAAACGCTCTTGGGGCCACGTTTCGGTGTTTAGAAAAGGGAAAGGGCTATTCCATGAGGGGGGGGGGCCTGCACCAGGATTCTCCTTGCTCTGCTTTCCTCCGGGCGCCCCCTCCCCCACTCATTCTACACAACAAACCTCCTTCTGCTGTTTCCCTCACAGCAGTTTGAAGCTCTCCTCTGGCAGCTAGATCCTCAAGGTCTCAATTTATACTCCAAGTGCTCATACATGTTTTTCCTGCTTTGTTACATAATTTAGCAATAAATTACAAAGTGCCAATTCTCTCTCTCCTTGCTTTTTGGAGTACATTGAAGAGAATGATGCTAGGATCATGTTAGCCTGTACTGACATGGAAAACAAAAGGGAAAACTCAATGTTTGCTCATTGGAAAACACTGATATACTTGTACATCAGACCGTACTTTGGTGTAGCCCTCTATGGCTCCAATCAATGAATTGATTAAAATGTCAATGGTGATGTCAATGGACATATCTTAGATCGACTATGATGAAAAGATGCTTCTATACTGTGCTGTCACAACATCACCCTCCTAAATCTCTACATAGAGATTTATAAAGTTATGAAATCCCATTGGATGAGCGTGCAAGTAGCTGAAATGACAGTTCCCACAATTAGACTTAACATTTCAAAGCAATTTAAGGTAACAGGCAGTGCACGGTTCCTAGGTGTTTAGCACTATGCTGTATGGAAAAGATGCACGAGTTACAAATCTTCCCTTCGGGGATGTTGAGAATCCGATTAGTGGAATAAAACATAAATAAAAGACATTTTTAGATAATGTGAAAGAGCCTAAATTTAAGGATAAAATTGTGGAGAACAGATCTATGTTATAGGATGTTTGGAGCAGGGAATGTTGTATGGTTTAGTCCAAAGGAATCTGTGAGAAGGAGGTAGAACTTCAACTGTGCCCAAGGAACAGGGGCTGGACGTACTAGGTAGGAGGAGGGCTCGGACCAGGCTAGCACCTGGCTGGCATCTGTGGGAATGGGTTGAATGAAGATGAGAAATATAAAAAAGATGTGATCCATGGTAGAGGAGTATTTCTTTGGAAGTATTAATGACAGATCAGCTAGGATTGATCTTGATTGGATTCAAGGCTGAAGAGACTGAACGTTGTCTAACAGAAAGGAAGAAGCTGTCAGATATAACTATAAACAAAGAGTGAAGAATGATGAAGTTGTTTAACTATGAGTACATTTTGGTGTTACAGAGTTCTTCATTTGAATCCACAGGGCTTACAGGTTTTTATCAGCAAAAAGAAGGAGAACACATTTTTACTTTGTCAGTGAGATTAATGTAAAGGGAAAACAGTTTTTTAAAGAGTTTCAGATTTATTTGTGTTTGTGTTATGTGGATTAAAATTAAAATTGTTATATGCATGTATGCATGACCAATGAACATGGACAACAAAGCTGGGGACAGGGTGGGGAGGGAGGGGGAGGGAGTGTCAATGGGGGCAAAAGGAGAAACATCTGTAACAAAAATGAATTAATTAATTAATAAAAAAATAAAATTAAAATTGCTGTTGACTGTATTATTTTTGCCTGATGGTATCTGCTGAATTGCCAGCCCCCACCTTGAAGTAAAATTTATTTTAAAACTTGCTTCCTTTACAAAAGGAGCAGGTTTATGAAACTTATTATATTAGGTTGGTGAAGCCCCAATAATGGTGCTGGTTCCATCTGAGAACCATCAAATATTTCATCCTGGTGAGAAAGTGTCTTCTGCTTGCTGCATTCCTTTGTGTATATTCAAATATGTCTATTACAAAAGCGTTTTTTGGGGGGGATTAAAATATACCTGCAGTTGAGTTTGTCTTTGGAGACAAGTCTGGCAGACAAGGAGCTAGAGGTAGTCCGAGGAGCCAGAATTCAGGGAGGGACAACCTGTTTTGACCGCCAGAGGCTCTCAGAGCTCGTACTTTGGAGAAGCGTCTGTACCAGTCTAACAAACCAAACGCACCCATGTTCTAGGACACATGCCCTTAATATGGACATATCATTTGAGTTGATGCCATCGTACACCTGGTGAACATTTTAGTTGAATAATTTTGCAGGTTAAAACATATTTTGGAATAAATAAATACTTTTTTTTTATGGTCTGTGTTAGGTCTTAACATTTTTATAGGCAGTTGGTTAACAGCTTGAAGTCTGTGGGCACAGATAAAACAATCCAGGAGTTCCCTGCGGAGGAAGAAGGGAGCTGCAGCCCCGATTCAGACCGAAAGAGGGCTTGAGGGGTCGGGGCTGGCACTGTTCCCATGCCAACTCCGCCCTCTGACTTTCCATGGGCGCCCCTGGAGGACGGGCGGAATGGCTGCTGTGTGTCACTTGAGAAGCCCTCTCAGCCCTCTGACCCTTTAGCCTGCTCCCACCATCAGCCCAGCTCTACCCGGAGTTCCACGTGGCGGGCAGAGCCTGCCCTCCCGACCTCTAAGCGATGGCCCGGGTATTGTCATGCCAAACCCGAGCCTGGGCAAAGGGCTGCCCCAATTCCCGGATATTGCTGCGGAGGCAGAGGTGTCATAAAGGAAGGAGTCGACTCGGGTTCAGAAGGGGAGGAGGGGTGGTTGGCAGAACTGACTTGTGAGAGGCTCCCAAGTGCGAGTGGCTGGAGGAGCTTCGGGAGGGACCGGCGGCGGCCTGAGCAGGACGGACAGGCTGCCGCTCTGGACACTGCGATGTGAATGTTGGGGAGGCCCCATAGGCATCGTAGGCTGGGGCACCTGCAGAGTGTTCCACTGGCCTGATCTCCCCGCTTCTTAATTTCCATCAGAGCCTCATTTGTTCATCAAGCATGCTTCACAGTAGATGCCAGATGCATAGATGAGGAGTCTGTGGACTGTCCTTTTAACTGACTCTTGACTTCACAGGAGGGGCTTGTGTATGTGAGGCCGCATTGGGAATACCGACAGACAACTCCTAACACTGCCTGGGGAGGGACGTGATGGCCCAGGAAGGGCTTCTAAGAGGAGTTTCGAGTTGGGTCTTAAAGGAATAATAGGAGTTCAACAGCTTGGTGGGTGGTGCAACCTACCTGGGAACACAGTTTTATCTCAACAATAATCATAGTAACAGCACGTGTTGGACGTTTCTTAGGTGCCTAGCATTCTCCTAAACACCTGCTGACGTCATCTCATCCATCCTATCAGGGTCCATAGACTGGAAGGTGCTCTGCAAATCAGTGTTGAGTGGAACTATATTTTGGTGTTTGCCCTAACTTTATTTTGTGGACCCTTTTATATGGCTTAACTGGGGTGTTAGTTTTTCTGTTCCCTACCTATTACATGGCATTTTATACCTCTTGGCACTGACATACTTACACATCTGTGCTTTATCAATTGCCATCTAGCTCACTCTTTTGGCAATTAACCACACTCTCTGGCGTATCGTTTGAATAATGGAATTTTCCAAGTATGTGTCTTTTTCCCTTTGGTAAGACTACAGGCTCCTTTCTTGGTTCCCCGTGACCCTAACTCAGAGTCACACCTAGGGTGGCTAGGTTATTTTTTTAAGGACTTTTTACCATTTTGTCAAATTCTGTCTAATAACCGGCACAAAGGAATATGATTTAAAACAATTTTTTTTATTTATTAATTTGTTTTTGTTACAGATGATTCTCATTTTTCCCCCATTGACACTCTCCTCCCCTTCCCTCCCGCTCCATCCCCAGCTTTGTTGTCCATGTTCATTGCTCATACATACACGCATGTAAGTTTTGTGGTTTATTTCTTCCCCCCCAAACTTCCCTCCTCTGAGCTTGTCAGTCTGTACCCCACCTCTATGTCTCTGGGTTAATTTTGTTCAGCAGTTTGTTTAGTTCATTATATTCCACAAATAAGTGAGATCATGTGATATTTGTCTTTCTCTGCTTGGCTTGTTTTGCTTAGCATAATACTCTCCAGGTCTTTCCATGTCATCTCAAAGGATAAGAGATCTTTCTTTCTTATAGCTGCATAGTACTCCATTGTGCATATGTACCACAGCTTTTTAATCCACTCATCTACTGATGGACACTTGGGTTGTTTCCAGATCTTAGCTATTGTAAATAGACATCATACACAGCAGAATTTTCACTGATACAACACCTAAGGCAACAGAAACAAAGGAAAAAAATGAACACATGGAACTACATCAAACTAAAAAGTTTCTGCACAGCAAAATAAACAACCATCAAAACAGAATGGGATCCACTATATGGGAGAACATTATCACCAATGATGCATCAGATAAGGGGTTAATTTTCAAAATATAGAGAGTGCTCATACAACTCAACAAAAGGAAGACAATAAACCCAATTTAAAAATGGGCAGAGCATGCACCAAGAGGTCACTGGTTCAATTCCCGGTCAGGGCACATGCGCAGGTTGTGGACCTAATCCCCAGTGTGGGGCACGCAAGAGGCGGCCAATAGATGTTCTCTCTCATCAATGTTTCTATCTCTCTCTTTCCCTCTCCCTTTCTTTCTCTAAAATCAATAAAGAAAAAAAAAAAAATGGGCAGAGGACCTAAATAGACACCTCTCCAAAAAAGACATACAAGTAGCCAAAAGACATGAAGAAATGCTCAACATCATAAATCATCAGAGAGATGCAAATTAAAACAACAATGAGGTATCACCTCACACCTGTCAGAATGGCCGCCATCAACAAATCATCGAACAACAAGTGTTGGAGAGGGTGTGGAGAAAATGGGACTCTAGCACACTGCTGGTGGGAATGCAGACTGGTGCAGCCTCTGTTGAAAACACTATGATGTTACCTCAAAAAGTTAAAAATTGAACTGCCATTTGACCCAGTGATTCCACTTCTAGGAATAGGCTCTAAGAAACCTGAAACACCAATCAGAAGGAATATAACTTTTTTAAGGCACAGGGGGAAATCTTTGCACGTCCTCCAGGGCAGCCATGTGGTGTACATCAAGTGCCCAGCTTACAAACTCTAACATAGAACATGTTTGAAAAGACTCCCAGCTAATCCACACTGGGGATAGCTATGTGCTTTTGGGGGTGGTTCTGGCATGGGTGTTCCTTTTCCGGAACAGGTGGTGAAGCTAAATTTGTTTGGTGAGCTTGACAGACTTGGAGCCCGATATTGAAAGACCTCAGTGGCTGTAATAAACAGTTCTTCCTTCTGTGTTTACAGGGACTCGGGGAGTTCCCTGGGGTGTTGGGTTTCTGTGTCTGCCCGCAGGCAGGCTGGACACCGTCCTCTGCATTCTTCCGCAGGGACGAGCAGCTGGGCTGATTTAGTTTGGAAGCCTCATTGCTTGGCTGTGACACGTGGCCCTGTGTTCTGACATTTGGGTCAGAACTGATTTTAGTGATTGCTTCAGGTCCACAGAATAAAATGAACCCATGCAATTTCTTCCAACTCCCCCTGTTGAGGCACTTCCCGGGCTGAGTGTCACAGGGCGGCAGGGACGGGGGTGAGGGTGCGGGCGGGGCCGAGAGAGAGATGAACCTGGGAAGAGCATCTGGTCGCTGCATCTGAAAACCTTTCAGGTCTAAAGCAGGTTGTTCAGTTTTTATTTTGTTTGCTTGTTTTGGCTAAATCAAATGAACGTCTCCAAATCAGCTTGTAATGGAGAGTGAGGCTTCCCTGCGGAGGAGGGGTGTTCTGGCGTAGGTCCTTGAAGGGCCAGACCTGCTTCTTTCAAAGTGGAGATTTTGGACCGACTACCTCCAGTGTCAGGCCCCAGGGTGCTGCCGCAAAAGGGGCTTTAGGAATGCCTTTGGTGAGCAGAGTGCGAGGTGACTGTAACCAGAGACCCTTGGTGCTGCCACGTGAGATGTCAGCTGGGAAATGTCACTGATGTGGCGTTATCTCCACAGGCTGTTTACAGTGGTTGCTTCTCACAGCAGACCTGGACCCAGCCCTTATCTGCAACTGTCAGAATCGCGGCTGCATAGTCGAGGTCCGTAGAACGCCCCTTATTCCTTCCAGCTGTTGACTGGTATTTTCATTCAAGATCAGGAGGCCTGAGCTTCCAATGCGAGGTAGCACAGGCTTGTTTCAGGCATTGAAAAGCTAAATCTAGTTTTCATTAGTACCTTCTCTGGATGCCAGCTTGACCTTCTGGTATACTTTCTCCTTTGGAAATTTGCAGGCAGTACTATCTGGTCAGTAAGAAACTGTTTTTGAGAGTCACACAGATTTGGGTTTACATATTTATCGATGATGTGACCTGGATAATGAATTAGTTATGACACAGATTCAGCTATTATAGCAAAGGACAAAGTAAAGTGGCCGCAATAGGATGGAAGCAGGTTTCTCTCGCACATAACAGAGTCCATGCTTTAGAGTTGACGTGACAATTCATGATCTAATTTCTTGTTGCTCTGCCGTCTTCGACACATAGCTTCTATTTTGTGGTCCGTGATGGTTGCTCCAGCCCCCACTACCAAATCTACACCCCAGCAGATGGGAAGGGAAGAAGAGGACTGGGGATGTGTCCCCTTAAGGAACCACCTAGAAGTCACACATGTCACTTTAACTCAGCCCATTGCCCAGGACTTAATTGCGTGGCTGTTATGGACTGAATGTTTGTATTTCCTCCCACCCCAATTCATATGTTGAGCCCCCAGTCCCAGTGTGATGGTATTAGGAGGTGGGCCTTTGGGAGTTAATTAGGTTTAGGTGAAGTTATGAGGGTGGGGCCTTCATGGTTGAATTAGTGCCTTTATAAGAAGAGGCCCGAGAGCTTGCTCTGTCAGTTCTGTGAGGATACAAGCCAGAAAGAGGGCTGTTACCAGGGATCCAATTGGTGATCACTGATCTTGGACTTTACAGGCTAGTCTCCAAAACTGTGAGAGATAAATTTCTATTGTTGAAGACACCCAGTCCATGGTATTTTTTTTTTTTTAAATCCTCACCGAGGACATTTTTCCATTTTTTGTTCAGATGGAGTGGGAGGGAGAGAGAGAGGGAGGAAGAGAGAGAGAGAGAGAAACATCGACGTGAAAGGGACACATCGAGTGGCTGCCACCCGCATGACCAACCAGGGCGGGGGACAAACTGCAGCCAAGGTACATGCCCTTAGCGGGAACCGAACCCGGGTCTCTCTGGACCACAGGCCGACGCTCCAACCGCTGAGCCAAACTAACCAGGGCCAGTCCATGGTATTTTGTTATAGCACCTGAACTAAGACAATGGCCATACAAAGAAGTTGGGAAATATTTTTTTTTCAGTCAAGTGGCTATGTGCCCAGCTAAACTCAGATGTTTGTTACTGGAAGAAGAGGATAATGGATGTTAGGGCACAGCTGTCCTCTTCCACAGATGAGTTATTTATAGTTATTGTGTCTCATTTCTTTCATCTAGAAAATAAGATTGATCTCATCAAATTATGAGACTTAAATGAGAAAATGCTTCTAAAACTTTTTATATGGGGTTCTGGGACTATAACTATTTAACTAACTTTGAAAAAAGAAAGCATGTAGGTTTACTTGGATCCTTGCCTTCTGTTGGGTAGTTTTTACTAAACTTTTGTTGGGCTTGTATAGTTATTTTAAACTTTATCCCCAGGAGAAGATTTACTGCATCACAAAGGCAAAGTGATATCTTTATCTTTTGTATCAATTTGGAGCTTTACATGGGGGCCTGAAGAGTTAGACGTGAGGTGTTTGTGAAGGATGTTGAAGGTCTTGCCTCCTCATGCGTCTGTTCCAGTTCCCCATCATCCCCTTAAGAATGGCCTCCTCTATGGCCTTCATGAGAAATGTCATAATTTGGAACTTATTTATGCCATTCCCATTGTTATTCTTATTTTATATACAAGCGCCTGATTTCTAAAAAGGTTAGGAACTTGCCCAGAGTCATGACTATAGTAAGTGCTGGAGCTGGGCTCAGACCCATGAGAGGCCGGAGTCCCATTTCTTACATGCTGTGTTAGTCAGCGTCCCTGTGTGTCCCTCTCATGCCCACTGAGACCTACTGCGATATTTGTGTATAGACCAGGTGATCATTTTTTTTTTTTATCCTCACCCGAGGATATTTTTCCATTTTTTGTACAGATAGAGTGGGGGGGGGAGAGAGGAAGGGAGAGAGAGAAACATCGACGTGAAGGGACACATCGAGTGGCCGCCACCCGCACGACCAACCAGGGCTGGGGACAAACTGCAACCGAAGTACATGCCCTTAGCAGGAACCGAACCCGGGTCTCTCTGGACCGCAGGCCGACGCTCTAACCGCTGAGCCGAACTGGCCAGGGCCAGGTGATCATTTTTAAGTATCCCAATGTCAGAGGAGACTTTCTGTCATGAGGCTCTGTTATAATGACTAAATGATTCTGAATTGATTAGGAATGCCAGATGCCTTCAGGTTCATTCTATTAAAATTAGCTTTGCATATTTCTGCCTATACTCAGGGAGACTCATGTTTTAATCTCCTTGCAAATCCAGAAAGAAAGAAAAAAAAAACAAAATCACTTTACTGCCAGTAAAAATCTTCTAGAGTTAGTCAAAGCAAGTTATAATTTCCGGTGCCCCTTGGCTCATTAGTTCTTCCAGATGGTGCATGTAAACGTGGCGAGTGCTGCAAATCGTGCGCAGGCCGAAATGTAAATCAAGAACTAAGTATTCATTATGATGCGTATGACAAAGGCAAGGGCTATAAAGCGAAGCAGTGCGCTGCTCGATCAATTTCATCCCATTACTTTTGGGATGCCCCAGAGACTATTTTCGGAAATGGATTTCCCTGATCTTGCCAAGGTCAATTGTCATTACAATGTTTAGAGGGGTCCTCGGGCTAGCTCGGGTATGTTTGGGACGTCGCAGCTGCAGTTTTCTGCTCTTGAGGATCTGTGGGCTGATTTCAGTTCTTGAAAAGAGGAAAATGTTACCTTAGAACCTGGAGGGTTGACCCTCCACCCCCTCCTCAACTCAGGACAGCTCTGACTGGGCACCCCACCTCCAGAGTTCCTCATAGGGTTGGTTGAAGCCTTTGTTACAGTTCCACGTTCTGTCTAATTTTTTTTTTTTTTTAAAGCATATTTTTTTTTATTTTGTTCAGGTCGAGTAGGGGGAAGAGAGAGGAACAGAGAGAGAGAGAGAGAGAGAGAAACATCGATGTGAAAGGGACACATCGAGTGGCTGCCACCCGCACAACCGACCAGGGCCGGGGACAAACTGCAACCGAGGTACGCGCCCCCAGCGGGAACCGAACCCGGGTCTCTCCGGACCGCAGGCCGACGCTCTAACCGCTAAGCCAAACCGGCCAGGGCTCTGTCTAATTTTTAAGAATAATTTAGCCTCCAACGTATGAAGCAGCAACATGAGACGGCCTCAAACCAGGAATCAAGAGTTTCCCATCTGGTGCAGACTTTGCCCCTACTAAGCTCTAAGATCTTGGACAAGTAATTTGTCTCCTCTGGGTCTTATTTTTCTTATCTTTCCAGAGTAAATCTTGGCCTGGATCAGCAACTTTTACCCGTGGTTCTCCCGCAGCGACTCTCCTTTGACTCTAAAATTACATGAAGGTCTGTGCATTATTCTGGCAAGGGGGCCGAGCTGTCACCCGGCTCTCACAGGGCTCCACAAGTTTAAGAACCAAAGCATTAAGTGATGGTCCAGTCAGCCCTGCCTCCAGCTAAAACCGATGCCCCCGTGAATACTATGAAAATGAATGAGAAGTACTGAGTGTCACTATTTCTGTGTAGAATCTACAGTGAAGAGGCACTTTGACCAACTCTGGCTCCTAGGATGTGGGGCTGAGCAGGTAGAAAGTAATTTCAATGTAGAAAGAGTGGGAGAAGCTATGAATACAGGCAGGTTTTCTAGCAGTTCACGGGGGAATTTCTAGAGAAAGCTGCAAGGAACTCTGGTTCCTTTGGGAAGTGGGGACTTTGAGGGACCTGCTTGAGCGAATTGAGGGCATCTGGCTACATATTTTAAATTATACCTGTGACAGGAGCAAGCTGAGCTCTGTGTTAGGGGAGATGTGAAGATCACCTGTTTACGTGGTAGCCCACTGGAGAGAATGTGGAAGCTAAAAATTAATAGAAGGACTATAGCATTTAGAGTGCCGCGTGATGGTGAAATAGTGATAATAAAACCAATAAAAAAAATAATATCCAGTTTTCCCAGCTGGAAATACCTGTTTGCATAACACAAAACTGATGGATCTAGTCAATCTCAGAGTTTATTTGTTTGATTGGTTTTTATGATGCATTAATACATTGTGAGCAAATTTTCATTTTATGAGAGATTATTGTTCATATCCAGAAAGTGCCTCACAGTATCTTACTGAATGACAGAGGATGCACGGAGCAAAATAGATGAGAAGAGTAACTTCTCTTGGACTTTCGTCCATCAATCACACTGAACGCCCTACACTGATGATCAAGTACCATGGTGGAGATGGCTTGGCTTATGTTCAAGAAACATTTCCTGCCAGTACGAACCATGTTGCTGTGTTTTATTATGCTGTCAGCCTCAGGGTGACTTCTTCCCATCTTAAACATTACAGTGAGCCCACCGAGCCTGAAGGAACTTATTTAAAACGAAGATTTGGTTGTCAGGGCCCCAGTACTTATGCTGTCTCCTTGGTGCATGGTCTTAGATCCTTTGGGACAGGCATAAATGGTGTTTCCATTTATTTATTTATTGTTAATCCTCACCCAAGAATATTTTTCCATTTAATTTTTTATAGGTCTAGTGAAAGGGAGAGAGAGAGAGAGACCTGAGAGAGACACATTGATTGATTATCTCCCGCACAGCCCTGACCGAGGCTGGGGATTGATCCTGCAACCCAGGCATGTGCCCCTGGCTGGGAATTGAACCCAAGACCCTTAGGTCTGCAGGCCGACACTGACTGCCCAGCCAAACTGGTCAGGGCTCCCTTTATATTTTTGAAATGAGATCTACAGGCATCTTGATTCTTTTATTTTGGGGTATTACTTTATAGTAGCTTAAGTTAATGACACTCTCCCTCCCCCTTCTCCTCCCTCGTCCTCTCCCTTTCTCTCTCTCCCCACTCCTTCCTCTCTCTGCCTCTCTCTTCCACTCCCTCCACCTCCTCACCATCCCTTTCTAGGTCAGGTCCTCATTATTTTGCACCTGTGTTGCTATAGTAACCTCTGCAATGTATGGCATTCTCTATCTTGCAACTAGTTTGGTTTTTCTAAAAAACAGTCGTGCTCCTGTAGTTAGGTCTTTTTTGTTTGCAAGTGAGTGAAACCCAACTCAAACGATTTTAAGCAAATCAGGGAATTTATTGGCTCATATCACTGGGAAATCCGAGAGATGGGTCTGATTAAAGGCCCAGCTTGACGAAGAGTCTCAGATATACCCACTGCTGAGTATGTTGGTCACTGGCAGCCAGGACTCAGACTCAACCAGCTGTACAACCCAGCACAATCAGAACATCTTCCCACATGGTTTTGGCAGAATGGTCCCAAGGAGGGTCTCATGTGTATTCGTGAATCCATCACTGATGCTTGAGTCCCAGGTCCTCTGTTTGGGCAGACCTGGGTTATATAGCCATCCCCTAAGACCCGGAGGACAGCCAGCCTCACCTGAAGCCCATGTATGGGTTTTGTTATCCGCTGGAGGGGGAAGGGAGCCTAGGCAGGCAAGCACAACAGATATATGTGACATTCCACGTTTAAGTCTTGCAATCATTTCCAAATGTGTTTGGGTAATTGCCAAACTAACTCTGTAGCAAGCTATATATGTCTTGTCTACCTGTACAGTTTTATTTCTGCCTCTCTCTCTTCTTGACTGACAACTTGTTTAGGGTTCAATTTAAGCAGCATGTCAGAACTTCCTGCTAGGCTGTCAAATTGGGTTAGAAATCTCTTGTCTGTGATTCCATTGCACCTGAAACCTCTGGTGTCCTAGCCCTGAACACACTGTGTGTGTGTGTGTGTGTGTGTGTGTGTGTGTGTGATGAGAGTTTATCAACCCTGATATTACTAGAGAATCCTCTGCTTGGAAACTTAAAATATACCCATGTGCTTCTAGCCCTGACCAAGCTCCAGTTCCTCAGAGACTTGGGATGGGGAATGGGCGCTCTCTCTCTCTCTCATTTATCATCTGTCTATTCTCTCTCTCTCTCTCTCTCTCTCTCTCTCTCTCTCTCTCTCTCTCTCTCTCTCTCTTCTTAAGCTCTCCCAGGTGATTCTGAGATGCAGCTGGGTTTGAGAATCACTGGGTTACATCAATAATGTTCCATCTGGATCTAAAATTCTGATTCTAACCCCAAATTTGGTAGATTTACCTCTTCTTTACCTCTTTCCTCTCTTTCCCCCCTCCCTTTTATTGCATTTGAGATGTCAAAGCTATAGGTCTACTAAAAATGCATACAAAATAGTATTTTGTCTTCATTTTTATTTTATTTGCCCTTATGTGCTTTGAAACTATAGCAGTGACTCTGAGATTATCCAAGTTACTCAAGAATGAGTTATCTTGTCGCCTCCTTACACTAGCTCAGCCCAGTCTCTCCTGCTGTGGGGCAGGTTCTAGAGCTGTACATGTATCTCAGCAGCATGACCAGTCAGGCCTACAGTGAACAGAGTCACTTCGGGAACTTCCTGTAATGTCTCAAACTGTTGTGCTGTTGACATTCGGTGCATGTGTTTGTCATTGACACCCAGGCTTCCATTCCAGCTGGAAAGCCTTGCCTTTCATGCAGAAGCTGTTTAAAGGAAGCGTTCCTACTTATCTTAAAGCCAGACAAAGTGGATGGGAGGGAGGAGTTTGTTTGCTCTTGCCTTCAAACGCACTGCATTCTGGGGGTGCCAAGAGGACCGCTTTAATTTGCTCCATGCAAAGGCAGACTTCTACTGTTTCTGCCGAGATCCTGGCAGAAGAGTGTTTGTCTTTAATGACATGAGACGAGATAGTGCAGCTGTGTTTATGGTGGGAGTTACCTGTAATTTATGTTTTCACTTAAACATTTAAGAAGATGAGCTGTTTCCTTTCATTTAAAGACCTGAATTCATTCTTTCTTCTTTTCTTTCTTTCTCCCTCTCTCGCTCCCTCCCTCTCTCCCTCCTTCCCTTTCACCTCAACTCCCACACTTTTTTTCTTTTTTTTTATTAATTTATTTTTGTTACAGATGTTTCTCCTTTTTCCCCCATTGACACCCTCCTCCCCATCCCCCACTGCCCCGTCCCCGGCTTTGTTTTCCATGTCCATCGGTTATGTGTACATACATATAAGTTCTGTGGGTTATCTCTTTCATCCCCCCTCTTCTGAGGGTTGTCAGTCTGTACCCTACTTCCACATCTCTGGGTCTACCCTGTTTCTCAGACTGTTATGTTCATTATATTCCACAAATAAGTGAGATCATGTGATATTTGTCATTTTCTGCTTGGCTTGTTTCACTTAGGATAAATGCTCTCTCGGTCCCTCCATGTCATCTCAAAGGATAAGAGATCTTTCTTTCTCACAGCTGCATAGTACTCCATTGTGTACATGTACCACAGCTCTTTTATCCACTCATCTATTGATGGACACTTGGGCTGTTTCCAGATCATAGCTATTATAAACAGTGCTGCTATGAACATGGGGGTACATATATTCTTTCTGATTGGTGTTTCAGGCTTCTTACGGTATATTCCTAGAAGTGGGATCACTGGGTCAGATGGCAGTTCAATTTTTAATTTTTTGAGATAACACCATAGTGTTTTCCACAGTGGCTGCATCAGTCTGCATTCCCACTAGTAGTGCACTAGAGTCCCCTTTTCTCCACACCCTTGCCAATAGTTGTTTTTTGATGATTTGTTGATGGCAGCCATTCTGATAGGGGTGAGGTGATACCTCATTGTTGTTTTAATTTGCATCTCTCTGACGATTAGTGATGTTGAGCATTTCTTCATATGTCTCTTAGACATTTGTATGTCCTGTTTGGAGAGGTGTCTATTTAGTTCCTCTGTCCATTTTTTAATTGGATTCTTTGTCTTCCTTTTATTGAGTTGTATGAGTACTCTATATATTTTGGAAATTAACCCCTTATCTGATGTATTGTTGGCAATTATGCTCTCCTGTATAGTGGGTTTTCTTTCCATTTTGATGGTTGTTTATTTTGCTGTGCAGAAGCTTTTTAGTTTGATGTAGTCCCATGTGTTCATTTTTTCCTTGGTTTCTATTGCCTTGGGTGATGTATCAGTAAAAATTCTGCTGCGTATGATGTCTGAGATTTTGTTGCCTACATTTTCTTCTAGAATTTTTATGGATTCACGAGTCGCATTTAAGTCTTTTATCCATTTTGAGTTTATTCTTGTGTATGGTGTAAGTTGATGGTCTAGTTTCAATTTTTTGTATGTAGCTGTCCAATTTTTCCAACACCATTTATTAAAGAGGCTGTCTTTACTCCATTGTATGCTCTTGCCACCTTTGTCAAATATTAATTGAGTATAATGTCTTTGGTCAATTTCCGGGTTCTCTATTCTGTTCCATTGGTCTATATGCCTGTTCTTGTGCCAGTACCAGGCTGTTTTGATTACAGTGGCTTTGTAGTATATCAGGTATTGTGATCCCACCTACTTTGTCCTTCTTTTTCAAGATTGCAGGGGCTATTTGGGGTCTTTTTTGGTTCCATATGAACTTTTAAAGTATTTGTTCTAGTTCTGTGAAATATGTCATTGGTATTTTGATGGGGATTGCACTGAATCTATAGATTGCTTTGGGTAGTATGGACATTTTAATGATGTTAATTCTTCCAATCCATGAACAGGGTATGTACTTTCACTTTTTTATATCTTCCTCTATTTATTTTTTCAATGTCCTGTAGTTTTCTGCAAATAAGTTTTTTACTTCTTTGGTTAAGTTTATTCCTAGATATCTTAATTTTTTTGCTGTAATGGTAAATGGGATTGATTTTTTAGTTTCTCTTTCTGTGATTTCATCATTGCTGTATAAGAATGCCATCGATTTCTTGACGTTAATTTTGTATCCTGCTACTTTGTCAAATTCATTTATTAAGTCTAGTAGATTTTTGATGGAGTCTTTAGGGTTTTCTATTTATAATATCATGTCATCTGCAAATAATGACAGTTTTACTTCCTCCTTTCCAATTTGGATCCCATTTATTTTTTCTTCCCACACATTTTTTAAACAGTAAGAAGGCAGTTCAAAAATAAGGACTCCTGTATTCTGGTACAGAGTTGGAATTATTGAAATGAAAGCATTTGAGAATGTGAACATATACTTAATTTCAATCCAGAAAAGAATAAGCAAATGAGGAGAAACTAACTGGGCTGGTAATTCAAAGGAGGGCAAGACATTTCTTAGGTTTGTGATCATACCATGTGCCTTTCTTCTTACTATTCAGCTCCCTTAGTATTTATTATAGTTTAGACCATGCTAAACATGATTTTCCTAAAAAATTGACCTCTAATGACATTAGGGAAAGTGAGTTGGATCAACACCACTCAGATTTTAGGATTGGGAATAGGGTACAGGGGGTAGGAATTGTCGACTGATTGAGTCTGACAGAACCACAAGTGTTCGTTTTATACGCACCAACCGATGGATTCACCTCACCTGATCCAGTGAAATACAGTTTATTCTCATTTAGGAACCTGAGAAGAAAAACTTATTTGCCCTTTTTCTGCTGAAGAAAATCAGTCCCCTTTGTTCACAGTTATCTTTAGAACCTTTTCTCTAAAAACTAACTTTCCATTGAAAAGTTTACCGGGATCTCCAAAGAAAATAAAACGGTAGCATTATTTATTCATCTATTCAGCAAACACTAATTTAGTACCTTCAATATGCTGGCATTGTGGAAGGGATAAAAAAAGATGAGAGTGGATGCTATATCTACACAAACATTTAATAAACTACGATAAATGCTTTAGTGGACAACATTGCTCCTGGTCACAGATATCAAAAAACACAATATGTTTTTATGAGTGCTAAATTTAGTCTGTCTATGATATTTTCTTGTTTTATGAATCTTGGGGCCCTTTGACAAAAGTCAAAACGGTTCATCAGGCCTGACTCATTTTTGTGAGCCTACATTGTGCCATAGTGAGGCTACTACTTTCTTCACTAAATTTTTCCAAATTCTGAGTAGCAGTCAATTCTGGAATTTTCCTGGGCATTGCTTGTCAATTCCATTGGGTTATACTTTCAAAAATCTCTATCTGAACATTGGTCACTTTCCTCTTCAGGCAGCGCCTTTTACAGGGATGGAGAATCAGTACTGCTGGTCTACAACTGAGCCATAAGCACTATGGGGCGCAGAGCCCTGCACTGGCCTGTGAAAGTCAGTGCGTCTGTGGAGTTTCTGCGCTCGCACAGAAGGGTACCATACCTACACTCTCCTTAACAAAAGGTCCAGAATCGATAGACAAGTTCCCCTTGGCCGCGTGGAAAATGTCCACCAAAGTGCCTTCCTGGGTTCTGTCATTTCAGTTCGACTTTGTTCCAAAGTTACTATAAAGGCCTCTCTGTAGTGTTAAAACAACATTTTGATAAGTCTAAAATTATTTCAAAATAAAAAGTTAAAAAAATAGTAATACTTATTCAACTAATCACTGATTGTTGGACATTTAGATTGTTTCTAACTTTTATCTTCTTGAAGTCCTTTGTAGTAAATATCTTTGCCATAAATATTTGTGTATATCCTTATCTATTTCCTTACATTACATTTCTAGAAGTATAAATGTTGGATCAAAGTGTCTGCATATTTGTTGATGCATATTATCAAATGATTCTTTCAAGTTTTCCTAAATACGCTGGTTGTTACAATTTTAAAAGTACTTTTCAGTTTGATAGAAAATAGTACTTCATTGTTTTTAATTTGCATGTTTTTTATTACTGAGGAGAATTACAATCTTTTTATGTTTATTACCCATTTGTTCTTTTCTTGGTGTGTTTAAATATGTTCTACACATTTTACTTTTGGGTGTGTTCCCATTTATCTTAGTGGTTTGTATCAGGTCTTTAATGTAGTTCAGACTCTTGTCCCTGTGAGCAACTCTCTCTGCTGACAACTTAGGAGATTTTTGTGTCTAATTCATTAAGAGAGTATGAAAATTTGATTTATTTTCTTAAAAACAAACATCCTCTCTTCAAGAATTGAAAGAATAGCAATATAGGGTGTCCCAAAAAATGTATACACAACTTTCAATAATTATAAAGCTAGTGTTTATTAAAACACATTTTACTTTAAAAATGTAATAGCATCTACAGATACCCTGTGTTCATTTTTTGGGACACCTGTACATGAGCAGCAGCAGCAGCCAAGTATCATTCGAAACTGACTTTCTCCACTTGTAATCAGACTTCCTCCTTAGATTGAGCTCAGGCACCCCCAACTTTCATGCAAAAGAAAATTCCTACTGATTCTTAGGACTTCAGCCAAAGGGTCACCTGTAAGCGTGATGAGAGGGGATTTGATTGCCAGGGGAGCACACAGAGTCTTCAGCTATGATGCTGGTAAGTGTTAAGTCCCATACACACAGAAGTGTGACTTACAGCTCACAATTTATGCAGCTGATTTCATTACTTCTGACGTTTCTATCATGTTATAGCAGGTCCTTAATTAATGTTGTTGATAGGTTCTGCGACTTTAAGTGAAATGATTTGTAAAGAAACCAACTTTACCATAGGCTAATTGTTATAAACAAGAGTTAAGTTCCTGCACCATCTCATCAATGTTATAATGAAACAGCAGAGTCATAATTTATTTCTTCCTCTGAGAAGCTGGAGAACAGTTTTCTGATCCCAGGGGATCACACTCCCATCCCCTTCAGTGTGAGGCCTTCTCTGGCTTCCTGGACAGGTTCCCATTCTCTACTTGGCTTATATAATATTGTGCACATGTGTCTTTTAAAATATTCCCTGGTCTCTACAGCTCTCCTTTACACTTGTTGTGTGTGTGCCTATTATACTGTGGGCTCTGTCAGATCTTGCTCCACGTCTTACTCGTTTTCATGTTTTCTTCACCCAAAATGGTGCCTGATATACTGAATGTGCTTAGAGAAATTTAGCATTGTTAGTCCCTGCTCTATAAAAATTATATTTGTAGCATGCAACAATGGAGAAATGTAAATTTTACTTTATAGCCAATTGTTAATCACGTAATACATATATACTATAGAAAAAGTAGGAAATACTGTTAAATAAAAACAAGAAAAGTTTCCTGTAATTATACTTTATAGAGGTTATCACTGTTAATATTTGGGCATATATTCTTCCAGAATTTGAAGAAGATGATGATGTTGAATATGTATGAATATGCACGGTGTGCCAGGCATTGCGCTAAATACTTGACGTGATTTTCTCACTCGACCCACATGTTAACACTATGTGCTGGTTAACTCTTGTTTTCTCCTTTTGGAAATGAAAGACACTGTGGTTTAGGGAGGTTACATAACTTGCTCGAGAACACATGACTGACAAGTAGCTTAGCCTGGGTTTGGAACCATACGATGCGGGTCCCAGCACACGTGAGCCAGACAGCGTGCGGATCGACGGGCACATCTCCTCATCCAGAGTGCCTGGGCTCAGGCCAGTCCTGTTGCTAACAAGCTGTGTGACGTTAGGCAAACTGTTACTCTCTCTGTACCCCGGGCCCCATTCCCTCATCTTCAAAATGGGGCTAATAATGATATCAACCCCAACTCTGCTCAGAGTTGTAATAAGGATAAAATGAAATCACTTATATGAAGTACTTAAAACAGTGCCGACCTATAGTAAAATCTGAGTAATTGTAGCTCTTATATTACTATATATATTAAATAAAAATTATCACACTGTAATCCTCTTTGTCACTTGTCTTTTTCACTTACTATACCATGAACATTATTTTAGTTAATAAATATACTTGTACAGCATCATCTATAGGACCATGCAGTATTCCTCTCTTTAAATACACTATAATTGACACAACACATTTCCTGTTTCTCCAAGATATGAAATTCATGTGATAGGCACTGTTCATGTCCTGTGGTCTTCTTGTGCCTAGAACAAGGCTAGCACAAGTTGGGTGCTCAATAAATATTTGTTGAATAAATAAATAAATAAATAAATAAATATTATTGAAGTTATTTCTAATTTTCCACTATTAATCACATTTTTTTTTAAAGTCTTTACTTCTAAGACGTTTGAAGTTATAAAATATCCCTGTGTGGTAATATAAAAACCTTCTAGTCATTGCTTAAGAAACAAAATGTGATTCCTACACTGATGTAAAACCATGTTGCATCTAAGGATACCATTTAGTCCAAGAGAAAAAAAATACTGCAGCTAAAGTAAAGATGCATGGTTATGTTTAAAATAATAACTTTAAAGCTCCCTTTCATGAAATTCTTTTCAAAGAGTGTTTTACCATGTGGGTAAATTTTAACCAAAATTGCTCAAATTAACTCCAAGCACAATGACATCTATAATGCTTTGATTACACATATGAAATTCATTTAGTCAAAAGAGACTTTGAGCAGGAAAAATGCAACTTTGTAAGAAAAAAACACACCCTATTACTATAATGATAGAGTAGTTCCCCAAGATTTAATCACTTGCACATTTAGAAGAAAGCATTTTATATTCTCTGTAACAGCAACATCTGGTGACTTTCTGACTATTCCAAAACAGCTTCACTCTGCTTTCAAAGTTCCATTTTGTGTTATACAAATCTGTAAGCTGCCTGTGGAGACTTAGGGAACTGGAAAATTTTCAACTTCACTTGAAAAATGTGCTACTATTTCTCAATCCCTTGAGCGAGGGTGGAAAATAGTAATGATGGCAAGCCAAGATGAAGGAGGCTGGGAGAGCCCTTCACGTACTGTTATGATGTAGTGAACACCTCAGAGAATTTCTTTAAGGACATGAGGAGCCTGGCCAACAGAACTTATTGACTAGAAGGAAGATAAATCGGCTATGACTAGCTGGAGAAACAGATGTAGCAAAGGATTGCTCGAGAGGGAGGAAATCTAGGGTCCAGCCAAGGATATACTTTTTCAGTTGAGAATGCTTCTAGTGAGATATTATTGAATTCTATTTTTTGGCATGGAACTAAAGTATAAACCATGTCATCCAGTCTGCTTCTTCAGATGGTATTAAAATGACTTTGGACTTGAGGGTCCATTTGTCTTTTATTCCGATTTGGTTCAGCGTGGAAGCAATAGTCCCTGGCTACCTGCAGAATGGCCTGAACAAGAATTTTGCCAAATAGGTACTGTAGTTACATGGTTGGAGCCAAGACTCAGAAAACTTAATAAGAGACACAGGAGATCTGTGAACAGGCATTGCAAAACAAAATAATTCATTGATAGCTTGGCTTAGATCCACTCACAACCTAACTGAATAGCAGAGTGTGATGGAAGAATAATCTTACTGGGGTTTCCTTTCCTTTATCTTCTCTTTTTATTTGCTTGCTTCTCAGTTGTTTTCCCCTCTCCTCTCCTGAGTCTTTCTCTTGTTTGGTTCGCTCTCCCACCGTTACATGTTTCTCTTGTCCCTATATTCCCTTTCCTGCTTCCTTCCCACCGCTGCCCCTGTGCCTATCTCGCTTATTATTTCCCTTTCCCCCCGTTACCCCACCAATATTTATAACTGTCCATTGAGCTGAAGTCTTATTTTGATGGTGGTTGTGAAATGGAGTTTTATTATTTGTAATTTTAAAACTAGTGTGAGGAGAACGTTTATTTTTCCAAGGGCAGAAATTGTGTTCCACGTGTCCTGATCTCGCACAGAGTCTGGCACACAAAAGGCACTACATTAAATCTTAGCGCGTAGTATTCCTTTGACTCGGTTTTCCCATTTACACAAGTTGGCCTTGAAAGAAGAAAGGTTTCTTATGTTTTCCCCAAACAACCCAAGGTGGGAGGTGCCGCTGCCCTCACAGGGACCGTCACGGGCGGGGCGTCTGTTGTGTTCCTAGCTCCCTGTTTCAGCGGGTCACCTCAGCTTGTCTACCAAGCTCTCTGTGTAATTTAAGCTCGTAATTTTTGTTGTTGTTTGAGCCTTAGCAGAAAGAACAGATGGAAAATGATCTCCTTGAGGTTCAAGCTCTAGAAAATAGCTCTTAGGACACCACTGAACCTTATAGCACAGTCCACGGCCAGAGCACGGGCTCTGGCTGTTGACGCTCAGGTCCATGGGCAAAGCATTCAGCGGCCTGTTGTTAAAGGAACAGTTAAAGGAATTCAAGCTGACAGAACGCGTGGCGTGGTGCCCATGTGTGGTGAGATCCTGATAAATGAGAGCATCAACTCCTGGAGCCTTCGCTGTAGATTCTTCTCACACATGGGAATACCACTGATTCTCCCTCCTCCTCCTATGTGACCCATAAATAATGAGTGTGATCTGGGAATGTTACAATCAGAGAGACCAAAGAACATTAGCTATTGAGGGATAGGGAGAAGCAGAGACAGCCAACTGCTCTATGTACCTTATGCCTCTGGGCACAGAGACCACGTCTTTAATGGCTGAGTGAGTAAACTTAGTCGTTTCCCAATATAGAGCAAGGAGAAATAGTGGCTCTATTATTTTCTGGGTTAACTTTTTAAAAAAAACATTGTGTAAGAGGGCCTGCCTCTCTTCTGCCTCCGCAGGCATTGCGCAAGTATCTGGTTGGCAGAGAAGCCAAGCAAATGTGATCAACTGTCTCTCTTCCAGATGTAAGAGTTACACAAGACAATGGTGTGTGTGTGTGTGTGTGTGTGTGTGTGTAACATGCTAATAGAATCAAACCATGCCCTTACAAAGGACCCCAAAACTTTAAAAATCTCCGTTAATTTCTAGGTATTTTCTCCAAATTAACTTAAACACGCTGAGTCCAAAGCTGATCCAGTAAGAAAATGTTTTTCGTGGACATTTGTATTGGCCACACTCTGAGGTTTCACTAGATCTTAAATCACAGGTCAGCGGTCACCGCCGTGCTGTCTGCTATCAGCTGGGAGCGTGGTTGCCAACAACGTAGTAATAACAGCATCAGTGGTAAAGTGGCCAAGCCTGCAAATGATTTACTTTCTAACCAAATGGTTGAGAATGAATTCAGATTTTCCTCTACCATAACATCACTTCTACTTTTATTGTTTTCCCGGGTGGAGAAAAGGAGGGCAGTGTGGCTGGCAGGTGGAAATTTTCCATGACCCAAGATGTAGACATCACGGGCCACGGCTGTTTTATAACCATAAAACTACACAGGATGTGTCGGGCCACTGTTGATTCTCGGTGCAACCATACTGCTTTAATAATTCAACATTTTGTTTGCTGAAATACCTCTGTCTCAGGAATACTTATGATACAGTGTCTTATGGGTCATACGAATGAGAAGACGGATTGCTTGGGGGTTCTGTGTGTGGTGTAGTGTAAGGCATTTCCAGGCCCGTGGAGGCGAGAAGGAGCGAGGGAAGCTAGAGCAGATTAGAGGTGTGAGCAGCCGGCCCGGCCGGTGTGGCTCGGTGGTCGAGCGGCAACCCATGCGCCAGGTCGCCAGTTCGGTTCCGGTCGGGACACATGCCCGGGTTGTGGGCCAGTCCCCGGTGGGGGCTTTGGGGGGTGGCCAGTCAATGTTCTCTCTCATTGATGTCTCTATCTCTCCCTCTCCCTTCCTTTCTCTGAAATCAATAAAGAAAAAACAATTATTAAAAAAAAGTGTAGGCAGCTAGTCTCTAAGGAAGCCCGTGGAAGGAGGAATAGCCACCCTTCTGCCTGGGTGGTCATAGAAAGCACCCTGTGAAGCGATCGCACTTATTTCTCAGAATCTGAAATGGTATAAAGACCTCTGAGTTTGGGGGTTTCTTGGGCCACAGACCTCAATGATGTGATGAACTAGGCTGTGGGAAGGGTCTGCGTCCACTTGCGGGAGTTTTCCTCACACTCTGAAGAGAATGGGAGAGAGACAATGATGGGAAGAGTTTTCCACGGCTGTTCCGTGGTCCTGTGCTTTGCCGAGCGTGCTGCGAATGCAGGGTCAACATTGCTCGGTACCCAGGCCGCTTCCCAGGGTTGTTTGCAGCGAGCAGCCTTGAGGGATGAAGTATGTCTCCCTCTGGGACAAAGACCAGGTTTGCTTATTGCTTCCTAGGAAATGGGGAGTTCCCCAGGCTTCCTGTTCCTCTCTGACAGTGCCACCCACTGTGTGTAGGCGTCCATCGGGGCCCTCCACGTTACCCATGTGGGGCCTGGAGGGCGAGCGGACTGATGCAGACATACTGATGCACACACTGCTGGCTGAGCTATGAGTCGAGTCCTTTGCCTCTAACCCAGAGATCTCATTTCTCCTGCCAGCATCCATGACACAGTAATAGGCGAATCAATTTGTTTGCTGGTAAGTTCAAATCAAATCTCAGACCTAACAGGAAAAGAATACAGAAGTTTACAGAAATGTTTGGAGCCCTGGCTGGTTAGCTAATTGGTTAGAGCGTTGGCCTGTGGTCCAGAGAGACCCGGGTTCGGTTCCCGCTAAGGGTGTGTACCTCGGTTTTGGATTGTCCCCAGCCCTGGTTGGGTCAGGGCTGTGCGGGAGGCAGCCACTCGATGTGTCCCTTTCACGTCCATGTTTTTCTTTCTCTCTTCCTCTCTCTCCCTCCCACTCTATCTGAACAAAAAATGGAAAAATGTCCTTGGGTGAGGATAAAAAAAAAAAAGACATGTTTGGAAAAGAACTTGAATCTTCACTGGAGCATTTTCTTTTCCTCTGTCCTTAAAAACTATGAATAAACTCTGAGTTTCCTGGAAATGCTGCAGAATTCTTCGACTTCTTAATTTTGATCTCTAAAGTTGCTGAACTTCTTGAATTCTCCCCTAGGCACCCGAGAGACATGCAAGAGCACCGTGGCAGTGTGCTTGACACCGAACTACTGAGGTTTTGCAAAGGTCATCCAGCCATTCTTTGCCTCAGGCTAAGCTTAAACCAGTCCAGTTTTTTAAAACATCTCCAGAATGACCAATTGAGCCATATTCCTTCAGTAAATCATTCCACCTTTTCCTTTTAGGACACTTCTCTGCTTTATAATTTAAATGGAATGGGAAAAAAAAAAAAAAAAAAAGAATGAAATGGCTTATTAGTTTAAAAATTTCCTTTTTTGCCCTGGCCAGTTTGGCTCAGCGGTTAGAGCGTCGGCCTGCGGACCGGAGAGACCCGGGTTCAGTTCCCACTAAGGGCACGTACCTTGGTTGTGGTTTGTACCTGGCCCAGGTTGGGGCTGTGTGGGTGGCAACCACTCGGTGTGTCTTTCTCACTTCGATGTTTCTCTCTCTGTCGTCCCCCCTCCCCCTCACTCTATCTGAAGATGAATGCAAAAATGTCCTCGGGTGAGGATAAAAATAAAAAATTCCCTTTTTTGTGCTCTTCCATGAGTATTTAGAAAACTGATCATACCCTGAGGTGGGTAGGGGAAAATCTTGAATTCACTGTGATCGTCTTTTTCCCAAGGCTGGATGGTGTTCCAGTTTCCTTTTAAAATCTTTCACTGTGAATCTCATTTCTGTAACCATTCTCTGCTGGTTCCCTCGGGGAAAATAGGAAAAGAATTCTGCTTTCTCTATTTGAAGATATTTTTGCTTGGCTAAATCTTATATATATTTTCTTTCTGCCAGAGATTTCTCTGAGCATCATTTTCTAGGTGTTCTATTAAGTGGATTCTTCAACTGGGTCACTGGAATGATTAAGTTCTAAGATAATTTCTAACATAAGGTTTATGAGTTTATATTACTTGGGCGTCATGTATGCCCAATTTATGTATACCTGTGTTGAGTATCATTACCCTCTATCCACTCTCCCCTAAATTGCTCTAGATAGCATGATTCGCTCAACAGAGCATGTACGAATGTACCTCAGTGGAGACACTACTATTTCCATAAGCTTCCCTTATATATATGCCTTGTCTTCTGCTTTAATTTTTTTTAAATCCTCATTTTTTCCATTGTTTTTTGTTTTGTTTTTTGATAGAGTGGAAGAGAGGGATGGAGAGAGAGAGAGAGAGAGAGCGAGAGAGAGAGAGATCAATGTGAGGGAGACACATCAATTGGTTGCCTCCCACACAACCCAGACTGGGCAGGGGATCAAACCTAAAACCGAGATACATGCCCTTGGCTGGGAATCGAACCCACAACTCTTGGGTCTGAGGGCTGACACTCTAACCGCTAAGCCGAACTGGCCAGGGCATTGTGCTTCAATTTTCAGTAGAGTCATTACTATTGATTTTAAGGGTTTCATAATTAAGAACAATCAGTCTGTATTTTGAAGGTAGAAACAGAGTCTATACATAAAGTGGCTCATGTATTAACTTTCCACCATACTCTGATAGAAATACTGAAACTGTATTCTTTTTTCTTCTTTTCCCTTGATTATTTCAAGCTGTGAGGCCAAAAGCAGGTCATGGTTCTCTTTCTTAACTTCCTAAGCTATTTGCTTATCAGTCACTAAATATTTATTTGGGATTTAGCTTGAACAAGCTGCTGAGATTTAATTATCTGATTGAGTATCATAATTGAGTATGTAACAATTTGTTATAAATTCTTTTAAATTTTTAATTCTTTTTTTTAACTTATCTTTATTGTTAAATGTATTACAGATGTTCCCCCTTTCTCCCCCATTGACCCCCTCTTCCCCAATCCCACCCCCCTCTTACCTTCCCCACACTATTGTCTGTGTCCATTGGTTATGCATATATGCATAGAAGTTCTTTGGTTTGTCTCTTTCCACCCTTCCTTCCCCCTTCCCTTTGAGGTTCATCAGTCTAACAACCAATTTGTTCTTAATTCCTTCATCTTTTTTCACCCATTCCTCGGCCCCCTCCCATCTGGCAAGCAACAAAAAGTTCTCTGTATCTGTGAGTCTGTTTCTGTTCTGCTTGCTCATTTTGTTTGTAGATTCTATTGTTAATAGAGATGCACTAATTGCCATTTTATTGTTCATATTCTTGTTCTTCTCCTTCAAGAAGACCCTTCAACATTTCATATAATATTGGTTTGGTGGTGATGAATTCCTTTAGGTTTTTCTTGTCTGGGAAGCTCTTTATATGTCCATTGATTCCAAATGACAGTTTTTCAGGATAGAGTAATCTTGGTTGTAGGTCATTGCTTTTCATCACTTTGGATATCTCTTGCCACTCCTTTCTGGCCTGCAAAGTTTCTTTTGAGAAATCAGCAGACAGTCTTATGGGAGCTCCTTTGTAGGTAACAAACTGCTTTTCACTTGCTGCTTTTAAGAGTCTCTCTTGGTCTTTAACCTTTGGCATTTTGATGATGCTGTGTCTTGGTGTGGACCTCTTTGGGTTCAACTTGTTCAGGACTCTCTGTGCTTCCTGGACTCATATGGCTGTTTCCTTCACCAAATTAGGGAAGTTTTCTGTCATTTTTTTTTCAAATAGGGTTTCAATTTCTTGTTCTTGCTCTTCTCCTTCTGGCACCCCCATGATGCAAATGTTGGCATGCCTGAAGTTGTCCCAGAGGCTCCTTACACTATCTTGATTTTTTAAAATTCTTTTTTCTTTCTGATGTTCTGATTGGGTGTTTTATGATTCCTTATATTCCAAATTGATGGTTTGCTTCTTGGCTTTACCTACTCTATTTTTGATTCTCTGAAAATTATTCTTTATTTTAGTTAGTGCAACCTTCATCTCTGACCAGTCCTTTTTCATGTTGTATTTTCACTAATTTCCTTGAGTCAATGTTTTGAACTCTGCATCTGATTGCTTACTTATCTCCATTTTGTTTAGTTCTTTTCATGAAGTGTTGTTCTTTTCTTTCATTTGAGACATGTTTCTTTTTCTCCTCATTTTTGCTGCTTCCCTGTGTTTGTTTCTATGTATGAGGTAGAGTTGCTATGTTTCCTAGGCTTTGTAGGGTGGCCTATTGTTGTAGGTGTCCTGTAGGATCCAGTGGCACAGCCTCCCTGATCACCCCAGGTGGGCCCTCAAGGTGCACCCCTCATATGGAATGTACACCCTTCTGTTGTAATTGAATCTTGATTGCTGTTGGCACATCAATGGGAAGAATTTAGTCAGGCTGATCTGCTGCAAGGACTGGCTGTGCCCACTGACCTCTGACATCTGACAACCTTGGAGAATCAGCTGTGCTGGGCCCACCACACAGCAAGACTTACTTCATCAGGGCTCTGGTACCCCACTGAGTCTACTCATTGAGTGTATCACTTACTGAGGTGGTTGTGTGGTGGTGTTTCAGTGTGGTCTGAAGCTGTCCACTGGGTATGCTGGCTCTGGAGCAAGGTCAATCATTGCCTGTGTTCTACCCAGGCCCACCAGGCATAAGCTACAAAGTGATCTGCTGATGGCTGCTTCTTGTGCTTGGCTTAGAAGTACCCAGGAAAAGCCAAGTTGTAAACCAAGGCTGGCTGCTTCTAGTGCCAGGCCTGGGGCCACTTAATTAGACGCATGGGACTCGCTGAGACCAGATGCCGGTTTCTGAGAGATTTTATGAAAATCTGAACCAGGATCCAAGACAGGCCAATCCTATCTTAAAGCATTTGGAAATAGCTTGGGCAGATCCAAAAGTTGGGTGGGGTGGGGCCTCAGGGAATCATCAGGGCAGGGCAAACAGTGTGAGCCAGGTTGCTGGAGTCCCGGATATAGCAGCCATCTGCCGCCCCGGGGAAGGGCTCACCAAAGGAACAATAGCCTCTGACAGCAAGTCTGTCCAGGAGAAAGCTGCCCCTCCAGCTCTTGCCCCAATGCCAAACAACTCAGTTCTCCCCCATATATCTCTGGTGCCTTTCCAGCTGCCTCCCCCAAGCTGGAGGCTGGAGGGTGTGAGTCTGAATGAGTCCATGCTTGGGCCCTTTAAGAGGAACTGCCTGGGGCTCTCTCACCCTCAGCCTCCCTCAGCCTCAGTTCCCACTGGTTTTATAGCCAGAAGTTATGAGGATTCTCTTCTTGGCACTGGAACCCTGAGCTGGGTGCCTGGTGTGGGACGGGGACCCCTCAGTCCTCAGGGAGGACCTTCCCAGCTGAGGTACCCTCCTGATTTTTATCCGCCCCACATGAGTGTGGGACCTGCCTGTCCGCCTCTGCCCCTCCTACGGGTGCCATGTGGCTTCTTATTTAATTCCGTAGTTGTAGGACTTCCATTCATCTCGATGTCAGGCGGTTCTGAATGATGGTTGTTCTGTAGTTTAGTTGTAATTTTGAAGTGGTTGTGGGAGGAGGCGAGACCACATTTACCTATGCTGCCATCTTGACTGGAAAGAAACTAAAATTTTTAATTCTTTAGTGACACTTCTCTGGCACAGGGTTTCCTGTGTTAGGGTGGAACAGGTGTAAATGAGGGGATTGCGAAGGTGGCCTTTGGGAAAGCCCTGAGAGCTCACCAAGACTGCTTAACTAGTACTTCGCAGTAAAGGCTTCATTTTTTTCTATACATTTTATTTCTTCTCTTTGCAGAGAATTTTATTTCTGCTCTTAGAAGCATTACTTTGGCTGTCACTATAATCAACAATTTGAAATGTAGCTATCAATCCACTGACCATTCAAACATTATATTGTGCCTGTGGATCACATTTAGCCTAACTTTAATAACCTAAATGGAGTTAAAAAAAAAAAAAAAAAGAAAAGAAAATGTTGTGCAATGATCTTTTTAAAAAATTTTTATTTTTTGCATTTATCTTCAGATAGAGCAGGAGGGAGATAGGGAGGAAGAGAGAAAGAGGAACATCGATGTAAGAGAGACACACTGAGTGGCTGCCACCCACATGACCCCAACTGGGGCTGAGGACAAACTGCAACTGAGGTACGTGTCCTTAGCGGGAACCGAACCCGGGACTCTCTGATCCACAGGCTGACGCTCTAACCGCTGAGCCAAACCGGCCAGGGCTGCAATGACTTTTATTGATATGAGAAGGTATTTTCAGTGATTCTTTTCATTTTCTTGCTTTTGTTCATATCTATTTTCTAATTTTTCTATTGTTAATACTTACAAAACTGATGTAGGATCTATTGCTTTTAATTATTGAAAGAAAGGACCAACAAAACCCAATAGATCCTACTGTGACTTTGCCATATTTTGAAAAATGTAGTATCATTGACATTAATATTGGAGCTTATGAAAAATAACACACCATTTACAACTTGGGGAGTAATAAATTCATGATTTTTGTTATTGTATGGATATACTTGTGCTTTGAAGACCTATTTAAATATTTGTATATAGCCTCTGAAACAGCCCCCAGTACTTCTGTGCATTGGCATAGAGACCGTTTGGCCATCATAATCTTAGACACGTGCCCTAATTTGAACATCTTACATAATCATGATGTAGTTCTAGAAAGTAGGAATTTAACTTTGGTACAATGCTACTAGTCAAACTACAGACTTTATTTGGATGTCCCCAGTTATTCCACAAAGAATGTTCTTTTTCTCTTCCAGGCACTGCATTGCGTTTAGTTGTGCTGTCTTCTTGGTTTCCTCCAAGCTATGAGTTTGTTAGTTTTTTCTTAGTCTTTTTCTTTTTTTTTCCCCCACGAGTTTGAAATTTTTGAATAGTATCCATCAGGTGTTTTGTAGAATGTCCCTCAATTTGGGTATGTTTGGCGATCGGACTGGAGTTCGGAGTTTTGGAAAAGGTGCCCCAGAGGTGAAGTACTTTCCCCACTGCGTTTTGTCAGACAGGTCACGATGTCAACACAACTCCCTTACTGCAGGCGCTAACCTGGTCCTCTGGTTAAGGCGGTGTCTTCCAGGCTTCTCCACTGTTCGATTACTGTACACACTCTTCAGACGCTGCTAAGTGCAACTGTTCTCAAGCGGCACTACCCTTCTGCCCTGGAGGCAGATTCTCGAAGAATTTCTGGACATATGTTAGAACCACCACAGTAATTAACAAATATTTTGGGCAAGATTCTTGGAGACTATGTACATATCCGTTTCCCTATAAGGCTTTCCTTAAAATTTTCTCATTCATCAGTGAAACTTTTCTGTAACAAGCATTACGGAGGTGTTCTAAGATGATCTGCTCTATCCTTCAGTCCTGCATTTATTACTTGGAGTTCTCTGTGAGGAAGAGCTGTCCCTTGTTTCTCATTTGTTCATTTATTTAATCATCTGTCTGCATCACTCTGGGCTCCTAGATATTGCTTTGGGTTTCTAGCTGAAACGTCTTGCTGGCTTACGCAGCTTCCAGTGACATCCGCCCCAACTAAGCAAATCCTGGGCCGTGCTCTTCCTCCTGGCTCCTGTCACGCCCAGATTTCACATCGCTTGTGTGCCCAGTGAGCTCTCTGTGCGATGGGTTCAAGAATAGTTGATAATTTGCAGTTCCATTTGGTTGTTGTTGTTGTTGTTGTAAGGGTGAGTGTGCTGCATCGCTAAGCTCGATCCAGAAGTCTATATAATATACTTTAATGTAAGATATAATATATTTCAATGTAATATAACACAACATAACAAACCAACTGTGAAAAGGTATTTGGGACATAAGTAAAGGAAGTTCTAAGGTGAACTAGGTAGTAGATGATATAAAGGAGTTATTGCTAATTTTGTTAGAGGTGCTAATAAATAGTATTGTAAGATAATGTCCTTTGTTTCTAGGATGGCTTGAGGAAGTATTTAGGGATGAAATAACATGATCTTTTTTTCTTGTTTTGTTTTGTTGCCACAGGAGTCTTTTCATGTGGCTGTTTGACCACAGAGTCCTAAACATTTCAGTTGAAAGTTAGTCCGAGAGGGCTGCTTGCCTAATTGAAAGAGCTGGGGCCTGGCTTACTTCAGAACTTTGCCTGGATTGAACCAGTGATATAGAACATTGTGACTTTCGATCTTTAGAACGAGTCAATTTATAGACTTGGAGCTCTTTGAAAAGGAGGTAGGTATACTTGAGAAAGAAACTGGCAATAACATCCTAACTATATACGGGGACTACCCTTAACCTTCCCCAGAGGGACCTGCAGACATTTCCCATGGTCTCTGCACACTGAGAAGAGGTGAATACCTCAAACATCTAAAAATGAATGGATACTGACTTTGAAACAATACTGATGCCTGGGACAGAGAAGTCCCGTGGGAGTTTGTGAAACCCAAACTCAGGAGATAAGTGGGTTTCTAACCAGGATACCTCCCAGCGGACTCAGTGGGACCCTGATTATATCTCCTGGTTAATTTTCTAGTTTCTTTGTGGTAGCTTAAGTAGCTCCTTAGCAAATAGTGGGATCCTCTCTTTGGCTCCCAGACTCTTATGATAAAGGCTATTATGGTCTAAAAGACCAAAAGGAGGAAGCATGTGGTGTTTCATTTCCCTAAAATAAATAAATAAATCAAAAGCAATACCACATCCCTCGGAGAACCACAGGTATTCAGAACCACCCCCAAGGATGTGAAAGAGGAGGGGTGGTCTTACCGTATCCCCATTTTGAATTCTGGTTGGACACTGGTTGTCCTGAACACAGAAGGATTTGAGAGACTAAAAATAAATTTTCTTAAAACTTTTTGTTGTTGTTGTTGTTGTTAATCTTCACCCCAGCATATTTTTTTCATTGATTTTTTTTTTTTTTTTTTTGAGAGAGTGGAAGGGAGGGAGGAAAGGAGAGAAAGAGAGACAGAAACATCGATGTGAAAGAGACACATTGATTGGTTGCCTCTTGCATGCACCTCGACTGGGCTGAGAATTAAACCTGCACCCCAGGAATGGAACCTGTGACCCTTTGGTGTGTGGGCTCTCTAACCGCTGCTCAGTGGCAGATTTTCTTATTCTTGATTAGAAGATGACTTCAACTGTAGCTGCTATTCTAAATATAGTGTCCTTACCTTAAACAAATTGATTCCACCTTGGCCCCTGGATTTAACAGTGAAAGTGGCATTTCTCTCCAATATATCATTAGCGGAAAATATCAGGAAACATTTGCTTCCACATGGAAGGAATAGCAATAAACTTTTGCTAAATTGCCTCAGGTGATAGCAACATCATGACTTTATGCCACTTTAGAGTGAGTGGCATTGAGACCTTGGCCATTTTCACTCTTCAGCAGAACATTATTTATATTGGTCCATTACACTGATGACATCATACTGGTAAGACCTGAGGAGGGGACGCAGTGGGTGTCCTAGAAGTTCTGCTAAGATACTGTGTGCCAGTAGTGAGACACATGTGTCAAAGTGTAAGAAACGAAGTCCTAAAAGATGCAGGGTCTTTTTGTTCATACTTTAAATCCTCTCAGCCTCGTGGGCCACTGCTAGAATGAGATGACCAGGGATGCGTGAACTGACCAGCTTCATGCACGTACAACCTGACAGCAACTCACTCTGGGCCTGTGTCACATGCCTCATGCTCCCCACCCGGGAGACTCTCTGACAGGGCAGCCTGGGATCCCTGCAGGGGACCCCTTGGCATTCACCCAAATGTAACCTGTTAGGGTGAGGAGTTACTGTCTTTTAGAAATGTGACCTGGGATTGGTCCAGTTGGGCACTGCTGCCAGGACTCTGACTCCTGAAGGCGTGGCACAGAGATGCAGGCGCAGCCAGTGATTCTGTGGCCGTGGAGGTAAAGGTCGGGGTGTGATGATGAGTGTCCAGGATCAGTGCCCCAGTGGCACCGACCATTCCTGTGGAATGACGTCAGCTGTGTCTCAGTTGGCTACCTCCCTTGGTTCCTGCCCATTTATCAGCTTTGTCTTCAGTCTTCACGTTGGTTCTAGAGCTACCCAGTAGTTTCCCTATAAATAACTTTTCTGCATAAGAAGCTTCTACTGTTTGCAGCCATGAACTCTGACTTTGTAAAATGAGAACACGACTAAATGACCTCTCCATGACAACTCCCTCTCTTCTTCCACTCTGTTACTCTGCTGCTTCCGTTTCTTCAGTGTGTGTCTCGTGAGTTTTTTTTTTCTCCTTTAAAAAATGGAAGCAATGAAGGGAGTCAATGGGGGAAAAAAGGAGAGACATCTGTAATACTTTCAATAATAAAGATAAATTAAAAAAAAATAAAAACAATGATTTATTAGGCTTATGCTTTTAGTTTTTCTAAGGGTTGTCTTTTGAGAAGATGAGTATGAAGAACAGGAAATTGAGTAAATATCAGTATGCTACTTAACAGCTAGGAGGCTATTTTTTTTAATTAAACATTTTTATTTATTGATTGATTTTAGAAATAAAAAGAGGGACACAGAGAGATACATCGATTTGTTGTTTCATTTACTTATGCGTTCATTGCTCACTTCTTCTATGAGCCCTGACCGGAGATTGAACCCACAACCTTGGCGTATAGGGACGATGCTCTAACCAACTGAGCCACCGGCCAGGGCCCTTTGAGGCTATTTTAATTGGGTGGTTTGAATTAATTTTATTAATTAAAACCCAGCTGGGTGATTTGTTATAAAGTTGATGGTGTGACGTTTTTTCTGTCCCTTTCTGTTGAGTAGGTTAGTTCTGGGTGTCAGAATGTAAAAATATTCACATGCGAACAAGAGAAAAAATTAGGTGTTGTTTTCACTGTCACATACTATCAACGCACTTTGACACATGGTGACCGAAGGCTCTGATGTTTGCCGGTCTTTTCCTACTTGAAGACAGTATGAAGGGTCTGGCATGGGCCTCAGTTCTCGGGTTGAAGCAGGAGAGAGATGAGAGGCCCAGAGAACCATCCGTGCCAGCGCCGGGAAGGGTGTAAAGAGGTGACTCTGGGTGGCGGCCGGAAGAGCTCTTGGGGAAATGGAAATGCATCATGGCGATGTTTGGAGAGAAATACTGCCGTGTGACAGAAACTGTGTCCATCTCCACCGCGAAATCATTAAATCCATACTGCGGACGATGCCTGTGGGTGGAAGGCCCTTCATTGCAGAAGGGGTGATGTGTAGGGAGAAAACATGTAAAGTCGGTCAACTCCTGGATTACAGAAATCTGTTTTGTAACATCCTGTACATGTCATTTGTCACTGTCTTCAACTGGAGTCCAGTTGAACTGAAGCAGGATTCACACTCAGGCTCTTTCCGACGTTAGGTCTCTTTTTCTCACGGCTTTGCCCATTTTCACCTGAACAGAACTAGCGTTTCCTGAGCACCTGTGCGCCGTCACTAAGCCAACTGCACACCAAGGCGGGGATGGTGTGGGAGAAGTATTTAATTACTCAATTTGTTTAGAATTGTTCGTGTATTGTAATAGTAAAAAGCAAGTCAACTTTTATCCGGTTTTATTATTGTTTTAAAATTCTCTACAGAGACCTGGCCAGTTTGCTCAGTGGTTAGAGTGTCGGCCTGCGGTCCACAGAGTTCCTGGTTCAGTTCCCGCTAAGGGCACGTACTTCGGCTGCAGTTTGTCCCCGGTCCTGGTTGGTCGTGCAGGTGGCAGCCCCTCGATGTGTCCCTTTCACGTTGATGTTTTTCTGTCTCTCTCTTCCTCTCCCTCATGCTCTATCTGAACAAAAAATGAAAAAATATCCTCAGGTGAGGATAAAATAAATAAGTAAGTAAGTAAATAAATAAATAAATAAATAAAATAAAGTGAAATTATAGAAAAAAAGAATAAAATTCTCTACAGGTAATCCACCCTCTTTCTACCTGCACGTAGGTGAACGTCTCATCTCAGTACCCGCCTTGCTATGTCACCATTCTAAGCTTTACATATATTGTCTATTGTATCATTTGGAACCACCCTGGGAGGTGTTGTCACCCCCAGATTACAGATGAACCTTGAAGAGATTAAGAATCTCACTCCAGGACACTGCGAGACAGGAGTCAAGGTTCCCTCCCAGCTCAGGTGTGCAGCTGGGGCCGGCCCAGCGCCTGCCTCCTCCCGGCAGCCTGGCCAACAGAACTGGCCGTGGGCTCCTCTCTTCCAGCATCTGGCAGGCTAGTGCTGCTCTCTCTCGAGCTTCTGAAAGTCTCACGGACAGGAGAGTAGCACTTGGGCAAGGGGCAAGTCCCTCTTCTCTCCCTGGAGGCAAAAATGCTTTGGTTGTCTTTGGACTATAAGGCTCTTCTCATCTTTGATGGTGAGAAGAACTGCACAAAAGCAGAGACTGCATTCAGACCCGGGGTGGTACAGCTGGCCCCTTTTCCCAATGTATTTGGCTTTTCCTCAAGAAATAAACACAAATAGCATTGTGGCTTCTTTGTGGTTAGAGGCAAGTCTCTTGCATGAAAAAGTTTATTTAAAAAAATAGCTTAAAGCAACACAACTATTATGATGAGATATCAAAACTAATTCGCTCTTGGTTAAAATGTGCCCTTTTTATATAACCGTAGTGGAAGGAGCGATGCAAGAGGGCAGTAAATTAAGAGTTCAAAGCAGCTGAGAATGGTTGCTTTGAACTAAATTAAACATTAAGCAGCAATAGAAAAATTCTTTTTACTTGATTTCAGTTGCTACTTTCTTCTGTCTTTCTTTCTCCATTTTTAAGCCCCATTCTTCAATTCTGAATATTTATTGTCAAAATGTACTTACCAAAGGTAGTTTGATTCTTCTTTGCTGTTTCCTTGGTGAAGGGTTTCTCTTGCTTGTGAATGAACACTAAACTCATCCTGGACTCAAGTCTCAACACAGCAAACACATGGATTCGATTTAGTTGGAGATACACATGGCTGAGACCAGTCTGTGGCGGTGGCTGCACGGGGAGAGGGAGAGAAAATGCATTTGGGGCTTTTTAAACATCAAAACACTTAGAAATGTTTTTAGGTCCATCATAGCCCCAGCGGCACAGCTGTCTTTATTCTTGGAGCAATCTTGACATTCAACCAGAATCCTACAACTCTGAGTTGGGAGGCTGGGGCAGACTCTCCTGCTTGCTTCCCATCGACTCCCATGCTCTGGCTCTCCTCATGTTAGGGTGGAAGTTGACTATGGGGCTATCAACCATTTAATCTAATTTTTCTGGATTAAATTTTACTGCTGTCCTTAGTTTCATTTTTTTTTTTTTGTCCAAATGCGGTCCATAGATCACCTGCATCAAAATGACCAAAGTGTGTGTTAGAAATGCAGGACCCCAGGTCCCATACCATCCTAATGAATTCAAGGGTAGAGGTCAGGGGTTTGCACTTACGAAGATGCTCAAGCACCTCAAAGTTTGAAATCTACGGTTTTGTCACTTAGTATTAACTAGCCTGTCTGTCATGGTAAATTGTTAGATTATCACCCCCTGGGACTGTATTTAGGTAATAATCATGTTAGCACTGCTTAAGCTTCATTGGTATTTATTGATCTTCCTTGAGGCATTTTTTGGTACCTTATTCCACATAACAATAAATTATCTAGTGAAGTATTTTCTTCCATAGTAAAGATGACGAAACCAAGGCTCCCAGATATGACCTGTTCATCCAGGTGTACACAACCACTTAATGATGGAACTAGGACTTGGGTCAGATTTCCGACTCCATGGCCCAGCCTTTTATATTTCTACCACACCTGTTCCTAAGCTGAGTTACAGGTGTTTATTAAGCTTCTATTATGGCCCAGGCTGTTCTGAGTGCTGGAGATAGAGTAACAGGAGACAAGACCCCTCCTCCCCCAGACCACATTCTGTTAGGAGAAGACAGACAAGAAACAGCTCAAATGCATGTACGTACCACAATAAAGAAAATGCAACAAAAGAAGATTGAAATTTTGAAAAAACAATATTCTTATCATTTTTATTGTCACATAAAACTAAATAACACATTATTAGTGTTAAGGGCTCATAAATTCCTTAGCTATTGTATCTAGCAGATGATATGAAAATCACCCACAATGAAGATTTTATGTAGCCAAGGAAATATATAATTTGGAAAAATATTTCTAGTTCATAAATAATCTCAGCTATGATCAACTAGTCAGATTGGAAAGAATTTTTTACAGTGACTTAAGCACTAAACCATGTGATGCATTAGACAAACCTTCTTCGCCTATCACCCCGAGCATCTCAGCCCCCAGATGAATGGAAATGGTTTTGAAAAAGAACAAGAAACTCTCTGCTCTTGGCTTAGGTCATGGGCCACATAAGCCTAATGCTCTTTATATTTTGAAACAAGTTTGAACAAATGCCTTCTGGCACTCACCCGAGAGCACTTTTATTTATTTATTTTAACTTGATTGTGGTTCTCCTGAAAGCAAATATGAGTGACTAATGGGAAAGAGAGGGGCTAGGGCTTTGAGATTCCCCAGGTCTTCTCCTGAGTTGTGTGAGGTGACCCTCGGTCCCTGTTGTAGTACCTTCTTCGAGCATCACTCTTCTAGGCTTTTGAGTGAACGGATAAAAGAATAATCACAGGAGGAATATTTCTGTATTCTCCCAGAATGGCTTCGAAGACACTGCTCCTTCTATTTTTCGGAGCTGTTCTGAGGCGCCATGTGAAAAGTTACTTGAACTTCATGCTCAGAGTGGTTTTGTTCTCCTGACCAGCTCTGCCTGGAATGTCTTGAGAGTTGATTTTGATAGAAGGAGTAGAAAAGAAATCTTGAAGTCCAAATCTTGCACAGGAAAAGTGAGGTTAGGGAGATAAACTTCATCCCCTTCCTATTGAAGATATCAAAGGAGCCTGACTCTTCTGGTAAATTCTTGTTTTTCCCTTAGATCTAGACATTGTATGGGGCTAGCCTTATGCAATTATTTATTTATGACAGTGTTCCATCCTGAGCTGTCCCAGAATTCTATTGTGCTTTGTTTTCTGGTGTTTTGAGCTAAGCCAGAATTCTTTTTTTTTTTTTAATCCCCTAACAGTTCAGTGATAAGAACACTTAATTTTCCTGACACTGGTTTTTACAGACATTTCCATTCTGCACACTGCCTGGTCTGGCTTTTGTCTAGAGAAGACAGTCCACTGACACCCTTGCCCGTAGTGTGATAACCATGGCTGACTTCTTTATGCACCTCATGGGTAGCACGTTGAGAAAACTCAGAGGGGAGGCATGACGTACGTGTGGCTGCGAGGTCTTTGATTTCTCCATGCTTGAAATCTCAGTTGAATACTGTTGCTGGGGAGTAAAGGTGGGGATGTCCTGCTTCATCCATAAGAAGGATGAGAGGTGGGGAATTAGAGTCTTCACGTGCTCAGGAATAAATGCAGTCGTCCCAACAGCTCTTCATGGAATTAGTGGTGGGTTGTGTTTTTGTTTTCTTTTGTGTTTGTGACAGGGAACAAACAATTCCACTACTGGTGCAAATAAGACTGTAGATAGAGGTCTGGCCTCTGATGGAATCCCTGCTCCACTCCCGTGGGCAGAAGCCATCCTCCTGTTAGAGTAATGGGGATGATGAACTGCTTCAAGAAATGTGGGGTCATGGCCATTGCTTGGGGGGCAAGAAGGGCGTGGTCTTAGGGTTCAGAGCTGGGTTTCAGTCCAGGCCCCACTACATGCTTGCTGAATGATGTTGGGCAAATTACTGACATCCCTCCTCCTCCTCCTCTTCCTCCTCCTCCTCCTTCTTCTTCCTCCCCCCCCCCCGCCCCTCGTGTGTATGTTTGTGTGTATTTATCCATCTCCTAAACGCTCTTAACTATTCAGAGGTCATGAAACCATTTGTTAGGCCAACCCTGGAAACAATGAACATAACCCCACTAGACATGAAAGACAGCCTCTAGAGCTCTTCTTTGCAGCCTTCTCGCTGTGTACTCTCTACATGCAGAAAACCTGGTCTGTTTGTGCAGATGTTGAAAAATATAATTTTGTTTTTCCAAAGGGAGGCACAGTTGCTGGTTAAAACTGGGGAGAAGAATAGCCACTTGGTGTTTGTCTTTCATTTTTGCACCCATGTGGCCTAGAGAATGAACAAAATCAAGATGCCAAAGTAAAGAAGGCGATGTTGTAGCCCTGGATTTATTTTGATAATGTTTTACTTACACCTTAAAGCAAGCTAGAGAATGCAACATACCCTCTTTTTATAGTCTACTTATGTCTTCCCAGTGGCATGTTACTTTCTGGGATTCTTGAAAATAATAGTCTTGCAAATCCAATATGCAAAAGAGCTAGTGTATTTATTTAAACAGCCTTTTATTCGAAGAGTCAGGAAAGGCTGTTAGCATGGCCTTGTCCTCACTTGCAGTTATTTGGAGGGACATACTGATCTGTGAGACTCTTCAGTAAGGAGCGCCAAGAGTCCAACAAGCCCTGCTTGGCAGCGCCTCACAGACAGTAACTGCTTAGACAAAGCAGTTATGTCCAGCTCAGAGCTAAGCCTGGTTAAGTCAGGGGTATATTTTGACATTCTAATGCTAAGTCTTCTAATTCAAATTGCAGGAATGTATAAGTGATTACTGCAAAATACTGTAGTTTTTGTAAGTGTACAATTCAGTGATTTTTATTGTACACACAATGTCATGCAACCATCACCACCATCTAATTCTAGAACATTTTCATCACCCCACAATGTTTTATTTTATTTTTTTGATTACAGTTTATATTCAGTATGATTTTGTATTAGTTTCAGGTGTACATCATAGTAGTTAGATAATCATATACTTTACAGAGTGTTTCCCCTGATATTTCCAGTACTCACCTGGCCCCATACATAGTTATTACACTATTATTAACTATATTCCCTATGCTGTACTTTACATCCCCGTGACTATTTTGTAATAGCCCAGAAGACCAGAAAAATCTCCATTAAGACAGGTCACTCATTCAATCAATATGCATGTATCAAGTATTTACTATGTGTTGGATACTATGGCAAGATGTTTACCCTGTCCTTGAGGAGTGTTCTCATTGCGAAATTAATTTCTTTACACCTTTTCTGTTCCAGAAAGCGTTTTGGGTCATTGGGAGCTTCCTCTGAGCCAAGTTTCTGGTTCTGCTGCTTGATGCAATGGGATTTCATGGGAGGTCACTGGAGACAGAGTGGGGGTGGTTTGAGACATATACCATGCATGAGACTGAGAACAGTGATTAGCAAAAACTTACTTTGCCCTGTAGAGTAAAAGCCCTTTTCATAGACTTTTTAGAGTTCAAGAAGTTTGGGGATTATGGTTATAAACTAAAGAGATCCTAGTTATATGTAGGTGTGTTTGATTGTGTGTGTGTTTTAATTTACGCATTATTTTTTTAGAAGACAAGCAAAACTAAAGACCAAAGCAAACATCCGTGCCCTCAAGTAGCATTCATTTACTTTTGATATAGCGTGCCTAACTCGGGGGCCATGTTTTTTGGGAGAACCAATTGTTTCATAGGCCTCTGTATAGACTTTTGTTTCCTCTGGAATGAAGAATTCCAGAGAACCAGAGGCTACATGTAAAAGAACCCAACAAGGCTTTTTAAAGGTGAACTGAACAAACATTATGTTGCGGTTGAGTTTTGTGGTCAGGATCAAGAGCTCTTCTTTGAAATACAATTTTGTTCAGCACCAGCTTTGTCTAAAATATTTAGTACCTGAAACACAATAGAATTCCTATTAATATGTTTTGAAAAAATGGATGGATGGGTAATTCTTGGTCTCAATCTCAATGAAGCTTGTGATCTAGTATTGTAAAGACACTGATTTCCAGTGAATCATTTATTGAACAAATATTTATGAAATGTCTATTATTAGAAGACAGACACTTTTCTGGGTCCTAGGCAACAAGATATGGCAACAATGAGAGATATGTTGATTTTTGGACCCTTAACCAACCTTGAAACTATAAGTTGAAACCTTAGTGTCAGGCTAATGATAGTAACAGATAACTATTGACTAGTGTTTTTTATCTACCTACCAGCTACCATACTATGTGTTTTACAAAATTATCTTATTTAATCCTAATGACACTCCTGGGTGGTGTTATGTCATTTCAATTATTATCTCATTTTTATAGTTGAGAAAACTGAGGATTAGAGAGGTGAAGAAACTTGCCCAGACATAAAGCAAGGAAGCGGGAAGTCAGGACTTTAATCTTTGTGGGAGTCTTTCATTTCTAATCACTTTTCAACCTAAAGGTTAATGGTAGCATCTTGCAATGAAAAAGTAGCCTAACAGCCTTTCACTGGGGTTATTCTGTTCGGGCTTATTGGGCTTATTAACATAGGATTCTAGTTCAGGCCAATGCCCCCATTTAGAGACTTTGGGCAACAGTGTGGGTGTTTTATTAATGACTGTACTTTAGCTAAAACTATGAGTCTGTGTAAATCTCATCAGAAATGAGGCTTATTTTGAAATATTCTTTGTTCTTTCAAGTCCTTGAAGGATTTTCCTGGCAAATCTAGAGCTTTTAATTGAAAGCGCAGTGCCCTGGAAGGAATGAATGCTGTCCCCGCCCCCGGCCGAGACCCGTTTCCCTTCCAGGAGGGAGAGGGAGGCTGTGCGGCGTAGCAGAGGGAGGTGCTGGTGGGAGCAGAGGGAGATGCTGGTGGGAGCAGAGGGAGATGCTGGTCGGAGCAGAGGGAGATGCTGGTCATAGCAGAGGGAGATGCTGGTGGGAGCAGAGGGAGGTGCTGGTGGGAGCAGAGGGAGATGCTGGTGGGAGCAGAGGGAGATGCTGGTCGGAGCAGAGGGAGATGCTGGTGGGAGCAGAGGGAGATGCTGGTCGTAGCAGAGGGAGATGCTGGTCGTAGCAGAGGGAGATGCTGGTGGGAGCAGAGGGAGATGCTGGTCGTAGCAGAGGGAGATGCTGGTCGTAGCAGAGGGAGATGCTGGTGGGAGCAGCGCCTTGTGTTCCCTTCATTTCTCCCGGTCGGGTCCTCGGCTGAGCACGCCCGGAGCGCTGGCGGCTGCAGCACACTGCCGGGGTTGACCTTCACTCCCATCCGAGAGGCTGCGGAGAGGAGGCCGGTCCAGCCACTGGGCGGATGTTTGTGACTCTCAGTGGTCCTACTTCTTGAGAAACGGAGTGAATTAATAATGCTTATTATCCTCTATGCTGGGTTCATAATTATTTCATTGGGTTAAATGATCTGAAACCTTTAACTCTGTTCAATCTCTCTTTCCCTATCGAAGGCCAAAAAAGAACAACAACAACAAAAAAGAACAAGAACAAGAACAAGAAGAAAGAGAGAGAGAGAGAAAGCTTTGAGCTGGACTTTAATTTGGGGTTGGCTGGAGTGGCCAGGTAGCTCCAGCTCCTGTCTCCATCACTCTCTTCCTCTTCTAGCCCCTCCGTTAGTCCCTTTCCACCTGTTAGAACAAAACCTTTGATGCCAAAATGTCATCTGTAAAGTATCTCCCCTGCACCCGTCATGAGGGTGAAATGAAATACTATGAACAGTAAGCGAAGGACTTAGTAAGAGCTGTGCAAATGTCCGCCGCAGGACCGGCCTGGTGGGTGTCCGGCCTGAGCATGGCACGGGGACCTCTGCTCCCACGGGCCCCTCACTTGATTTAACGCTTTGCTGCCACTGTCTTGAAATTCTTAATCATTTGTGCCCAAGGGAAGCCATGTTTTCATTTTGCACTGGGTCCCACACCTCCTGCCGCTGATCTGGCTTCACTGTAAAATAGCAAGACCATGCTTTTCCCAAGGGCTGCCTTCCTGTGCACTTGTCCTTGCTGACAAGAACACGAAGCTTGGTGTCCTAAAAGCTGGCCTTTGCGAACGTATGCCAGGACACCAAACGTCCTTTCCCCCTGCTGCCACTATGGGACAGCTGGGACCTAGCTGCTGCCCAGCCTGGGTAGGACAGAGCTGGTGTTCACACGCCGCCAAGGACTTGGAGCGCCTTTAAAATAAAAAGACCAGCACTATCGGGATTTATCGCGTTTTCTAAAAGCATGCCCAGCTCACCTGCTTCTCGGAGTCCCGGGGCAAAGGCAGTTCTGGAGAGAAGCAGTGAGCTCCTCCACCTTCACATTATAAAAAGAACGCTCGCTGCATGTCATCTCTATTCAGGAATCCATGTATCCCACCGACATTTCTTGGGTACCTAGGAGGTGCCAGACACTTGCTTGCCCACTGGAGTTCTAATGTGAACGAAACAGGCCTGCGCCTGCCCTGGGCGAGGTCCCGGTCTAGCAGGAGCGATCGGGTGTTGCAGGGGCGCTGTGGTGAGGAGGTATTGAGTGTGACAGGTGCACAGGAGGGAGCCTAAAGCAAGTGGGAAATCAAGGCGGCTTCTAAGTTGATACCTGAAGGATGAGAAGACAAGAGGAACGTGATCCCTTTTGAGCCGACTTTGGTGATATTGACCAAGGGGCGTGAAAGGATCTGGTATAGAGCTACACTAACGATGACTTTCAGGTCAAGGTGAGTATCCCTTCTGTTGCTAACTAGTTATGTTACCCCAGAACAATTATTTGACTTCTCTGAACCTCTATTTTTCATCTGTGAAATGGAGATAGTTATAGTACCTACTTCACCTGGCTATGATAAAGATTAAGGAGTAATTTCTCCAAGGTCTAGCACTGTGCCTGGCAAAGGGTAAGCCTTCAATACGTATTGGCTATATTATTTCAAAACATCTTAGTTGTTTTTCCAGCATAGCAGCTGTTATTTTTATGATTAGGACTTGCACTTCTGAAGCAATGTTGCAGAGATTGATCTAATAATAAACTTAGTTTTTTTGTCCCTTAAAGTTTGGTCCCAAATTCACTGCTTTTTAGTGTCTCCACCGTATCTGAGCAACCTTCCTACTGGGAGAAAGAACTTTTCAGTTGTCAGTGAGAAAACGCAGTGGCCAGGGACCTCGACGAGAGGCGCAGTCAGAACACGAGACTGGCTGTCGTGGGGCAGACGAGCTCCGAGTCCCAGCTGCTGTGTTCAGCTGAGCTGCAAACAGGAAATGATGTGGTCAGTCTCCTAAGATTAAAACCAGGAATCCTTATTAATATAGATATTCAAGATGTTGAAGTCATAGCCTGAGGAGAAACTGGGAACCCTTATAACCCCTTTGAAAAGGATTGGTTATGCGCAGTTTACTTGTGGTTATAGCAGATAGCATCTAAGGGATGATGAAAACATAAACCTCAGGTCTCACCCCTGTCACCCGGCCTCCTAATTATTGCCATCTGTCCTCCTCACTTCCCTGAGTTCCCTGTGACAGGGTCGTACCTGCTCTGTGATGGCCAAGTCAGGTCAGCCTGGACAGCAGCAAGAACCACGATGTGGCTTGTGGCGTCCTGCCTAACAGTCTGCTTATCGGAGAGCTGATTTCCTTCCACAAACAGGAGGCAGGGCTGTTTGCTTTTTCTGGCCTCGGGTTTGAAAAGGTTCTGAGAATGCAGTCGGGATCCTTTGTCTCTGATTTGAATCACCTGCCTTGCAGAATTTTTTCCGGAATAGGTTGATTTCTTGAAGCTCTTTGGATTCCTTTCTGTAGCTTTTTTGTTTTGGTTATTATTAATCCATTGATAAATATCAAAACCGGTGTCCAAAGAACTCTAGGAAAAGGAGGCTCTGGTCTCTTCAAAGAGATAGAATCTGCTTGCAGAGATGGAGCGAGCTCATGGCAGAGCTGGATTTGTGAGCCTGCCCGATGTGCGGGATGGTGCATCTTCCTCCTAATAACCTGGAGGACAGAATTCCTGCTGCAGCTTCAACAGGCACTTTAAGGTGTCAGTGGTCTAGAACCCAAGCCCGATTCACCCTTTGCTGAGTGAAACTGAGCAATAATGATGATGATGATGATGACATTTGAATGACCTGCTACTTACCCAGTGTACATTTCAGGTACACATATCATCTTCCCAACAACACATGTACTGTTTCCTTTTCACAGATGAGGACACCATCTCAGAGAGGTTTAGTAATTTAGCCAGGGTCACACAGCAAGAGAGTGGCCAAGCCAGCACTAGAACTCATGTTACCAATCGGGGATTCATGAAATGTGCTGCTTCCGATCTGTGTGATGTTGTGCTGCAGACACCTCAGAGACAGCATTCAGATGGAATACAAAGATTATTCAATTATTGTAAGGATAAAAAGAATTGATATATCTAAAAGGGCTCGCCCTGGTCGGTTTGGCTCAGCGGTTAGAGCGTCGGCCTGCGTCCGGAGAGACCCGGGTTCAGTTCCCGCTAAGGGCATGTACCTCAGTTGCAGTTTGTCCCCGGCCCGGTTGGGTCGTGCGGGTGGCGACCACTCGATGTGTCCCTTTCACGTCGATGTTTCTCTCTCTCTCCCTCCCACTCTATCTGAACAAAATATCGAAAAAACAGTCCTCGGGTGAGGATAAAAAATAATAATAATAAATAAAAAATAAAAGGGCTCAGTGCTATCAACACAGTACAGTGCTATCAATATATAACTTAGTATTATAAAGAAAGCTTACAGATACATTTCCAAGCTCATTTTGGGCTGTTTTATGCCAAAGCTGGCCTGGGTTCCATATATTAGAACCTGTTGGTGACACACTGCTTCACATGTTCAACAGCTTTTGTTACATTTGCCACCAGATGACTGGGCCCTCCATCCGAGAGGCGTCCCCGAGCCCGTTGGCACGCGGAGCAGGGCGCTGCGCGCTGGCGGGCGGCGGGGTAGGCAGCCGCCTTCTGTCTTCAGGGGGCTCAGACCTCCGTGGGGGAGATTAGAATTAAATCCACAAACATGGAAAACACATGTATAATTGAAACTTTGGATGAGTGCTTTAAGAGGGAAAAATGCCATTATGAGAGAAAATCAAGGGAGGAGGCATAATTAAATTGGTGCAGAAAGTAACTTTTGAGTAAATGATTTGTATACTGACGCTTGAGGGGCGAGTAGGAGTTAATTGGGTGCAGAGCAGGCAGAACATTCCAGGCACAGGAAAGAGCAAATGTTGGGGCCCAGAGTAAGGGAATGGTGATAATCTTACTTATAGTAATTATAAAAGTGAATATTTAGTGAGCTCATTATGTGCCAACTACCAGGTGCCTTACCAGTATTATTACATTGTATCTTCAAATGCCCTCTGGTCAAAAGCTACTTTTATTCCTATTCTAAAAATGAGAAAGCTGCAGCTAGAGAGATGAACTTATCAAAGGCCACCTAATATCTAAGTGTTGGGATGGGGCTCCAGATTCAAGCAGGATGATCAAAAACTCACACTCCAAACCACAATCTTGAAAGTCCGTCGGTCCAGCTGGTGGGTTCAGGTGCAGACAACTGGCATCGGCTTAGCTAGCTTAAGGGAGAAGAGGCTTATCAGGTACTTAGTGGTTTACAAGATCACTGAAGGGGCTGAAGGAAGCTCTCGGGCTTGGAGTCGAGCAGAACCTCCCGCTCGGGAACCGTGTTGTCCATCTCTCCTGTGACTGGGAAAACTGCTGCTGCTGGAAACTGCCACGTCCGGAAGCCAGTGACTGCGGGGCCACGCTGAGCCTGGCCCAGTCTGCAGCAGCAAGACGGACACCTCACCCTCTGCCTTTCCTCTGCCCACAGTCAAATCTCTCACAAGTGCCTGTGAGTGACAGTTAACTCACAGGATGGCGTTCGGGAAGTGTAGTTCTTAGCTTTCTTGCCACGCAGTGCAGGGAGGCACACCAGAAGGCCAGGACAGGATGCAACTCACCCAACGGGCAGGAGTGCAACGGCTGAGGGGGAGGGTGTAGTTTCCGTCTGTACGGAAGACAGTGGGAAACAGGAACTGGCACAGTCATATATTTAAGAGAAGATCAGCCTGGCTGATGTGTGGAAAATGATCAGAGGAGACAGGAATGTGTGCAGCGAGACCATTTATAGGCTGTAGGATGGAAAGAATTTGAGAAATTTTAAATATGTTGTGGATATTGAATCAACCTGGTATGGTGTTGCAATAGCCATGGGCAGTTGGGGAAAAAGGTGACAAGGATGACTCAGGGTTCAGGCTTGGAAAGATGGGGGGGCATTTACTCAGACAGAAAAGGCTGGGGAGTGACTTGGTTGGGTGAGTGTTGGGAGAAGAATGGGATAATCAAGGGTTCTGTTATGCAGATCTGAAGTTTAAGGTATCTCCGACATCCTAGTGGAAATGTTCAGTAGGCAGCTGTAAATATTCTGGAGCCCAGAGGATCGGTACCGAAGACAGAAATTTAGGAGCCATCAGCCTGTATCTTTACAGTCGCAGACTGAATGGAATCACCAATGCACAGGGTATAGTGTAAGAAGTGTGGCACTGAGCCTGGTTCTCTCCAACAACCAGTTCCAGGCGGAGGAGGTGGGACCAGCAGAGGGGACTGGGGATGCTCTGGAGAGGTAGGAGGGAAAACAGAAGAGAGGGCAACGGCGTGAAGGAGTGTTTCATGAAGGAGAGAGTGTTTCTCAAAACGATAACTGTTCTTGGACTCGACAGAATGAAGGCCTTTGGTGACTCCAGGGTCTGGAGAAGGCCGAAGGATGAACTGGAGGAAAGTGCAGTAAAGAATTGCAGGCACCTTTCTGAGAGTCTCAGCTGATGAGATGTGAGCTTGGGGCACTGTGAGGTTGTCAGGTTTGCTGGACGCGCATTGTGAACTGGGTGGTACTAGAGCATGTAGGGTGCTGGTGGGAATGATTCTGGAGAAAGGAAGGAGGAGAATTCTGTGGATGGGCTGCAGCACACGGAAGGAACGAAGTTCCTGAGAGGGAGAGAGGGGATGGAGTCCTGTCCCCGAGGGGGAAGTGGCCTTTAATACTCTCTTCACAGGAAGGAATGAACAAAGTGTAGTCGTAGCCACAGGCAGGCTGGGATTTGGTGACAAAGGGGGTTGGAAGCCTTGTCTTGGCTTCTGTTATCCCACTGACGCATGGATTATCTGTGATCTGAGAGGACCCTGGTCCGGCTGTCCGAGGGTCAGAGCACGAGGTCTGGGGAAGGCCAAATGGCTGCTGACATTGTCCCAGCCAGAGCAACGCATCGCTCTTTACTTATTTATTTATTTATTATTTTATTTTATTTATTTTTTAATCTTTATTTGTTGAAAGTATTAGAGATGTTCCTCCTTCCCTCACTGACCCGACACCCCCCCCACCCCACGTTCACCACATTATTGTCTGCGTCCGTTGGTTATGCATATGTGTATATCAGCGTTTGGTTTCTCCCTTCCCACCCCAACCCCCTTCCCTCTGAGGTTTGTCAGTTTGTTCCCTACTTCCATGTCTCTGATCTATTTCGTTCAATAGCTTATTTTGTTCATTATATTCCACAAATAAGTGACATCATGTGATACTTATCTTTTTCTGACTGGCTTATTTTGCTCAGCATAATATTCTCCAGGTCCCTTTATGTCATCTTGAAGGGTAAAAGGTCTTTCCTTCTTACAGCTGCATAGTATTCGATTGTGTAGATGTATCACAGCTTTTTTATTCACTCATCTACACAAGGATAAATTCAAAATGGATAAAATACTTAAATGTAAGGCATGAATCCATAAAACCCTAGAAGAAAATGTAACCATCACACATAGCAGACTTTTCACCTATACATCTCCTAGGGCCAGAGAAACAAAGGGGAAAAAATTAATGAATAGGATTATATCAGATTAAAAAGCTTCTGCACAGCAAAAGAAACCAGCATCAAAATGAAAAGGGGACCCACTGTATGAGAGAACATATTTGCCAATGATACATCAGATAAGGAGTTAATTTCCAAAATATATAAAGTACTCATACAACTCAACAAAAGGAAGAAAAACAATCATTAAAAAATGAGCAGAGTAAGCCCTGGCCAGTTTGGCTCAGTGGTTAGAGCATCCACCTGCGGTCCGGAGAGACCCAGGTTTGGTTCCCGCTAAGGGCATGTACCTCGGTTGCAGTTTGTCCCCGGCCCTGGTTGGTCGTGCGGGTGGCAGCCACTCGATGTGTCCCTTTCAGATTGATGTTTCCCTCTCTCTCTCTTCCTCTCTCTCCCTCCCACTCTGTCTGTACAAAAAATGGAAAAATGTCCTCGGGTGAGGATAAAAAAAAAAATGAGCAGAGTAAGATCTGGAAACAGCCCAAATGTCCATCAGTAGATGAATGGATAAAAAAGCTGTGGTACATATACACAATGGAATACTATGCAGCTATAAGAAAGAAAGATCTTTCATCCTTTGAGACGACATGGAGGGACCTGGAAAGTGTCATCCTAAGCGAAACAAGGCAAAACAAGTATCATATGATCTCACTTATTTGTGGAATATAATGAACATAACAGTCTGAGGAACGGGGTAGTCACAGAGACGTGGAAGTGGGGTACAGACTGACAATCTCCAGAAGAGGGGGGGGGGAGAGTAAACCATAGAACTTACATGCATGTATGCATGAACAATGGACATGGACAACAAAGCTGGGGACAGGGTGTGGGGGAGAGGGAGAGGGAAATCAGTGGGGGAAAAAGGAGAAACATCTGTAACAAAAATAAATAAATTAAATTAATAAATAAATAAGCAGAGGACCCTGCCTGGTTTGGCTCAGCGGTTAGAGCATTGGCCTGTGGACCAGAGAGGCCCGGGTTTGGTTCCCGCTAAGGGCACGTACCTCGGTTGCAGTTTGTCCCCAGCCCAGTTAGGATTGTGTGGGTGGCAACTAGTCGATCTGTCTCTCTCACATCGATGTTTTTCTCTCTCTCTTCACCCCTCTCTTTTTCCCACTCTATCTGAAGATAAATGTAAAAAATGTCTTCAGGTGAGGATAAAAAAAAAAAAAAATGAGCAGAGGACCTTAATAACACTTCTCCAAAGAGGTCATACAGAGAGCCAATACACACATGAAAAAATGCTCAATGTCACTAATCATCAGAGAGATACAAATTAAAACAACTATGAGATATCACCTCACACCTGCCAGAATGGCTGCCATCAATAAATCATCAAATGAGTGCTGGTGAGGGTGTGGAGAAAAGGGGACTCTAGTACACTGATGGTGGGAATGCACACTGGTGCAGCCACTATAGAAAACACTATGGTGTTTCCTCAAAAAAAGAAAAATTAAAAATAGGATTGCCATTTGACCCAGTGATCCCACTTCTAGAAACATATCCTAAGAAGCCTGAAACACCAATCAGAAAGAATATATGTACCCTCATGTTCATAGCAGCACTATTTACAATAGCTAAGATCTGGATGTGGCCCAAATGCCCATCAGTAGATGGATGGATAAAAGAGCGTGGCTTGTCCTGGTTGGTTTTCTCAGTGGTTAGAGCGTCGGCCTGCGGTCCAGAGAGACCTGGGTTCAGTTCCCGTTAAGGGAATGTATCTAGGTTGCAGTTTGTCCCCTGCCCTAGTTGGGTCGTGTGGGAGGCAGCCACTCGATGTGTCCCTTTCATGTCGATGTTTCTCTCTCTCTCTCTCTCTCTCCCTCTCTCTTTCTCCCACTCTATCTGAACAAAAAATGGAAAAATGTCCTCAGGTGAGGATAAAAAATTTTTTAAAAAAGCGTGGCTCTTTTTAACGTTTGGGTAACTGGTGGACCATCCTGGTGCCTGGCCCTGATGAGAGGATTCTTATTCCGACATAAGTTATCCTTCTCATCTGCAGAAACCAGAATCACCCAGCAAAACCCAAATGGTCCTTTGTTTGCCATAATAAAGAAATTTAAATTTCTCTTTACTAGGCATGTCAGTACACATGAAATATATATTGTATTTACTGGGTGCTCTCATTTGGATGGGAGACATAGGGATAAACAGAACAATTTGATACAGAGTGGAAGTTGAGAAGTAATGAGGTAGAAAAGGATTGATGTTAGGCATCTAGAGAACAAGGAGACGACCCAACACATTTATTCGCAAGCATATTTTGGCCCCCAGTTTCTATGTTCTTTCCAAAATCTCTATTTATTTATTTATTTATTTATTTATTTATTTATTTATTTATTTAATTTATTTATTTTTGTTACAAATGTTTCTCCTTTTCCCCCCATTGACCCCCTCCTCCTGATCCTGCCCCCGCACCTGTCCCCAGCATTGTTTTCTATGTTCATGGTTATGCATACATGCATATAAGTTCTGCGGTTTATCTCTCTCCTCTCCTCCCCCCCAACCACCCTTCTGAGGTTTGTCAGTCTGTACCCTACTACTATGTCTCTGAGTCTATTTTGTTCATCAGTTTGTTTTGTTCATTATATTCCACAGATAAGTGAGATCATGTGATATTTGTCTTTCTCTGCTTGGCTTGTTTCGCTTAGGATAATACTCTCCAGGTCCCTCCATGTTGTCTCAAAGAATGAGAGATCTTTCTTTCTTACAGCTGCATAGTATTCCATTGTGTATATGTACCAAAGCTTTTTTATCCATTCGTCTACTGATGGACACTTGGGCTGTTTCCAGATCTTAGCGATTGTAAATAGTGCTGCTATGAACATATGGGCACATATATTCATAGGATATATTCCTAGAAGTGGAATCACTGGGTCAAATGGCAGTTTAATTTTTAACTTTTTGAGGTAATACCATATTGTTTTCCATAGTGGCTGCACCAGTCTGCATTCCCACCAGCAGTGTACTAGAGTCCCCTTTTCTCCACACCCTTGCCAGCACTTGTTTGATGATTTGTTGATGGCGGCCACTCTGGCAGGTGTGAGGTGATACCTCATTGTTGCTTTAATTTGCATCTCTCTGATGATTAGTGATGTTGAGCATTTCTTCATATGTCTCTTGGCCATTTGTATGTCCTGTTTAGAGAGGTGTCTCTTTAGGTCCTCTCCCCTTTTTTAATTCGCTTCTTTTCTTCCTTTTGTTGAGTTGTATGAGCACTCTATATATTTTGGAAATTAACCCCTTATCTGATATATCATTTCTAGCAGCATTATTTATAGTTTCCTTCCTCTTTCCTGACGAGGACTCTCCATCTCTGAGAGTGCCCAAGATCCTCAGTACTTACTATGAGAATGTTAAGAGCAGACAGCAGGCATTACAGAGAATCTCCTGGCCGTTGGTTCTAATATAAATGGCACGAATATCTCAAAGTGGAGGATATAAGGGAAAAGACGTCCCCTGAGACATTTAAAAGAAATTGGAGCAAATAGCTTGACTATACAGGGGGTGGGCACCCTATCCTGACCCTAGGCAATGTGTCTCAATGACTGTTTCCAGTTGAAAATTTCCAAAATACTGTGGTTTGACACCTGTGAAAGGCCCATGTGCGTTGTGGTGGAGTATGAGGGACACATGGTTTGCTTTAATCTATCTGAAACCCTTCGAAAGGCCAAATGTATTGGAGGATGCTTTAAGTTCTGGAGAAGGTCATAAAGTTTTATTATTATTATTTTTTTAATCCTCACCGGAGGACATTTTTTAATTTTTTTTGTTCAGATAGAGTGGGAGGGAGAGAGAGGAAGAGAGAGAGAGAGAAAAACATCGATGTGAAAGGGACACCTTGAGTGGCTGCCACCTGCACGACTAACCAGGGCTGGGGGACAAACCACAACCGAAGTACGTGCCCTTAGCGGGAACCGAACCCGGGTCTCTCTGGACCACAGGCTGACGCTCTAACTGCTGAGCCAAACCGGCCAGGACCATAAGGTTTTAATAGTCAGGAAGTGCAGGTGAACTTTATTTAAATATCAGTTATTTCCCTCCCTGGACTAAAAGACACCATAATAATCAAATAATTATATTGCATTTATCTTTTCTCTTCCTCTGGTCTATTAGTCAGTCTTTCTTAGAAAATGCTTCTGCAATTTTGTTAGCAGTTGACTTGTTAGTTTAACAACTGATAGTAGGAGGACATCTTACCTAATGCCATCTTTTCTGGATAGTTTCATGTTTTTTTCCCCTCCCTCCTTTCCCCCACATTTGGCATCAACTGCTCTACCCTTTTCAGAAGATTGGTCATTGCTTCTATGTGGATTAGAAACAATGACTGTACTTTCCTTTAGTGTTTTCTTCCTGCTGTCTCTCCAACTGTCATCAGACAACAGCATGCTCACAGCTCAGCCCTAAGTAAGTGAGGAGGTTTGGCCCAGAGACACCAGAGGTTGGAAGATGGCTGAGGAGCAATGCTGAGGACCTGTCCACCTCAGATGTCCTGAATTATCCCAATAATGGTCCCCAAATCATGGTGTTTGAGATTACTCTGGAGCTCCTACAACATGCAGGTGGGTGGTCTGTGAGCTTTGGAAAGAAGTCCTGGTCTCCAGTCTCCCCCTTTCCTGATCCTAATATTCCCTGGAGGTTCCATTCCTTATGTCTCTCTGTGTCAATAACTGAGTTTTTTTTAATGGAAGGAAGAGAAAGAAAAACCAAGTTAGTCTCTTCTGTGAACTGGACCTGGAGATTCCCTGCCTGATTGGCATCACAGTCTTTTTAAAAAGTTGGATTCCACTGAATGCAATCCCAAGACAGAGAGAATATCTCAACCCTACAAAAAATAAAAAATAAAGATGGAACCAAATTCCCAAGACTTGCTAAAAAACAGAAGAAACCAGCCAACATTCTCCATCATGCGACACACACTGCTGTGTCAGAAGATGGAGCACAGAGAATTGTATGCTCCAGAGGGAGGTTCCAGCCCCCACCACAGGATATGGGACAGTCATGAAGGGCTCAGGTGAAGAGGGGGGACAAACAAAGGACTGTGAACCCATGGCCCTTGTCCCTCCCTCTAGCCTGGCAGATCCCACCACCAGCCCATGGCTACTAGATCTCTCCACTCCCCCTGGTCCTTCCTGTTTTCCTCAGTAGATCATATATATGCACACACTTTAGGGTAATTTTCTTTGTATTCCACCATAACCCAGATATTAGCTGGTTGTCTTTTGCTCCTTAAAGATACAGGCTTGGACACCACCACTTTCATAGTCTTTAGAGGTCTGAAGATACCCTAGGAACTTATACTAATTCCCAGGGATTATTTTCTTTACACAACTTCCCCAGTTTTTTTTTTTTTTAAGAAGCATAATACAGTTATAATCGAATCATATGTAGAATCTATAATATATTTTACTTGGAAATATGTTCTACACATTAGATTTGCAAGGGTCTTGTATCCATCTAATAATGGCTCTTATTAATTTCCCAATTTCTTCAAAGATTTTTCTTTTCACTATGGTAGCCAACACTCCCCACTTCTTCAGATTTTTTCTTTCTTTGCCTTTCTTTATTTAGAAAGACAAAACATTTTCTTTCCAGACAGTAAACTTCCAGAACAGTTAGATGCTGTCACATTTTCCGTGGTTGGGGATAGAAGTAAATATTTGCAGTTTGTGGAAAGAACTTAGAATGAATTGCTTTGTACAGATGGAGAAATGTCAAGGATACATTAAATTCTTTCTGGAAGAAGGTGGACATGCATATGTACATACATAAATACATTTTGAGTGAAAAAGTGGGGATTTCTGGCAAGTCGACATCTTATTTTCCATATGTTTTCTAACTCAGTATTTTTTTTCACAGACTCTGTTTTGTAATGAAAAGTACCCACCCATATTCCATCAAATGCCAGCAGTTCTGGTGCCCCCAAACTCCAATGGTTACATGAGATTCTGTGGGATGGGAAAGAGTCTGGCTGCCCCTCACTCAGGTGTTCAGTTGGTCTAACTTAGTTAAGTTTTCAGAAATAGGGAGCATTTCTCAGTGAATGACAAAACAGTTAGGAGGACACCAGCACCCAGAAGCAATGAAGCCCATGTCATGAGAAAGACTGTGAGCCACGATCACATCCATCATCCTGTCTAAAAGGTCTTTGATACTGTCTGTGTAACTGCATACATGATGCAAGCTTATGATACACAGAGATCAAACTATAACCCTTGGCTACCTGATTAACAGAGCTTTTTTGTGTCCATCAGAAAGAAATGTTAAAGTCTGTGACTCAAGGATAACATATTTCATAAGTTCTGCTCGTGATTCTTTCCATTTGTGTACAGAACCGACTCTGACTGAACAGGTTATTTTTGCTCCTCTTTCTTTGTATGTGTTGAAATAGGCAGTTGTTACTAGCAACTATAAGAAGGATAATTTCACTTGTATAGCAGGAGAAATATGTACTGGTTCCTAGTTTTTTTGTTTTTGTTTTTATCCTCACCTGAGGACATTTTTCCATTTTTTGTTCAGATAGAGTGGGAGGGAGAGAGAGAGAGAGAGAGAGAGAGAGAGAGAGACATTGATGTGAAAGGAACACATCGAGTGGTTGCTACCCGCATGACTCAACCAGGGCCAGGGACAAACTGAAACCAAGGGACGTGCCCTTAGCGGGAACCGAACCCTGGTCTGTCTGGTGTGCAGGCCAACGCTCTAACCGCTGAGCCAAACCAGCCAGGGCTGGTTCATAGTTTTATTATAGCATATTTTCCAGTAAAAATTATTAAAACAGGTATATAAAGCTTGCCAGAGCTAGCTCAATAAATAGAAAATAATCATTATTGTTATCAGTAAGCTAGACATCTCAGTTTATTCAGCAATTTTGGAGGCTGAACTACTATACCCTCTGTAACACCTCTGTTATTCATATATTTTATGGCTGAATAATGTTTTATTGTATGGATATGCCACATTTTGTTTATCCATCAGTTGATAGACTCATCTGCTGTTATCTTACTACAGGTATTCTGTTTGGCTAAGCAGACCTGTTTCTTTTTATTCTTTTATTGACATTTTTGTGTGATCTGGAAAAGAAGCAGAGAAAAATGTTTGATCTGCCATATTTAACCAAGTAACAGCATTGTTTTATTTTATTATTTATTTTTATTAATTTGTTTTTGTTACAGATGCTTCTCATTTTACACCATTGTTTTAAATCAATAATACAGATATACTATGCTTCTCTTGACTAAAACATAAACAAAAAATTGAGCTTGTACTAAACAAATTAGAATTGATCTTGTCTTCTAACTATCCATAAATACAAGCAATAAATAATGACCCATACTGGTCTTTCTTATAAAACATTTATATTCATATAAAATATACTGAAATTGGCTTTTTGAATGGCCCCTTTAGAATATTTAATTCTTATTTCTTTGTTTTTACTCTTTAATTTTATATAATTACATATTCTATCATCATTAACTCTCAAATGAGAGAATTGTTTCTAAAATGGAAGAAACATCCAAGAAACTTCAGTTACTGGAAGTATCAGAGATGTTTAACAGCCCCATTCATCCTCTAGCAAAATTCTAAATAGTAAAACAGGGTGGCATCTAGTCTAGCTGGGAACTGTTGGTTTATTTCATTGGAAATATGACATAATGATTTCAGAAAGTCCTTTATAATTCATTGTCAAGACAGTATTGTAACAATATTAGAAACTGAATTTAAAAAATCACCCACAATTCCTCAATTGTAACAAATTAGGAGTTTTTATTTATTTATCATTAATCCTCACCTAAGGATACTTTTCCATTGCTTTTTAGAGAGAGTGAAAGGGAGGAAGGGAGAGTGAGAGATAGAGAGAGAAGCATCGATGTGAGAGAGACACATCGATTGGCTGCCTCTCACATGTTGGGGCCAGGGATTGAACCTGCAACCCAGGTGCCTGCTCTTGACTGGGAATTGAACCTAAGTCCTTTTGGTTGGTGGGCTGATGTTCTAACTGCTGAGACAAACTAGCCAGGGCCATATTAGGAGTTTTTAATGCTCCCATCTATTCTGCTTTATTTCATACACACCATGTCATAACCATTTGTTTTTATTGCTTTAAAATCCTCATAATCATTTCGTCAGCAGCAGTTCTCAACCTGTGGGTCGTGACCCCTTTGGGGGTGAAACGACCCTTTCACAGGGGTCACCTAAGACATAACAGTAGCAAAATTACAGTTATGAAGTAGCAACAAAAATAATTTTATGGTTGGGGGTCACCACAACATGAGGAACTGTATTAAAGGGTCACGGCATTAGGAAGGTTGAGAACAGCTGATTTAGTAGCTGAATTATATTTTATTATATAGGCATACCATACTTAATCATTCTCCTAAGATTAAGCATTTGGGTTATTTTCATTTCTGTCAAGTCACTGTAATAATTGAATAGAGACAATTAATACACACTTAGGGCAACAATATGCCCTATTTAGAGATCATAGGCTATGTCTCAGACAAGCCTAGGTTCTGATTTTGGCTCAACCACTAGCTTTGTGGCCTTGAGAAAGTTTTAAAAATTTTATTTTTAAATTACTGTGCTTGATAGAGGTCTCTTTTACATGTAGTAAAGTCACAGATCTTAACTGTATAACTCAATATATTTTTATATATCTATACACTTATGTGACCATATACCTGCCCCTCCCCACCAAGAATAACCACCATTCTAATTTAGTACTATGAATTAATTTTGTCTTTCAAAATTTATACAAATGGAATCATACAGTATGTGCTATTTTATGTATATCTTCTTTTGTTCAATGAAATGTTTTTGAAATCCATCCATGTTGTTATATATATTAGTTTGGAAGTTTGTTATTTTTTAAAATATGTTTTTGATTTTTTAGAGAGAGAGGACGGTAGAGAGAGAGATACAAACATTGATCGGCTGCCTCCTGCACGCTCCCCACAGGACATTAAGCCCGCAACCTGGGCATGTGCCCTGACCAGGAATTGAACTGGGTGGAGCAATGTTAAATCCCGCTGGGTGGAAATTTGTTCTTTTTTTTTTTTAAATCCTCACCTGAGGACATATTTTTTTTCATTTATCTTCAGATAGAGCGGGAGGGAGAGAGGGAGGAACAGAGAGAGAAACATCGAAGTGAGAGAGTCTCATGGACTGGTTGCCTCCCACATGACCCCCAACCGGGGTTGGGGACAAACTGCAAGTGAGGTACATGCCTTTAGTGGGAACCAAACCCAGGACTATTTGGTTCATGGGCTGACACTGTAACCACTGAGCCAAACCAGCCAGGGTGGAAGTTTGTTCTTTTTAATAGCTAAGTAGTATTGCTTGGTGTGGATATCCCACAACTTGTTTATCCTTTCCTCTGCTATTGAGCCTTTGTGTTGTTTCTACTTTGGGGATATTATGGATAAAGTATCCATGTTACTAAGAACATTCTTGTACAAATCTGTTTTTTAGATACATGTACTCAGTTCTCTGGGGTGTATATCTAGAAGTGGAGCCGCTGTATTATAGAGTAAGTGTCGTTGGTGACATCGATAAATGTGAACAATGTGGTACAATCCCAAAACTAAGTGGGATGGAAAATATGCCAACACTAAACTTAGGTATATCTTTTAATCTTTCTGTACCTTAGTTTTATCAACTCTAAAATAAAAATAATAATACCTTCCTGGAAGAGTTGCTGTGAAGATTAGTATATGTAAAGGGTGTAAAGTACCTGGCATAGGATCTGGGACATAGTAAGGTATTCACTAATTGGAATTCATTATGATGGTGATAATGATGATGGTGATAATGATAATGAAGATGATGATAATATAGTCTTTGTATATAAACTGATGGGTAGATTTGTTGAGTAAAAATAGAGCTGATCTCTTTCTCCTGTCCTCAGAAGAAAATATAAAAATGAAGGTGCCTCTTGTATATTAGCTACACCTGTGGTTCTTAAGATTCCAGCATCCTACCTCTGAGATTATGATTTTATTTCATAAAGCCAGGGCATCCACTTGCTTTAAATGTTCCTCTGGTGATGTTAATCTGCTCTCAGTGCTGAGAACCACTGCTTAGCAGAAAAACCAATTTATAACTCGCCTCCACAGATTTTGCCACTCTTCAGTTCTTCGAGGTAGCAGATTGGTTGCATTACTTCTGCATTGTTCTCACTGCTGAATTCCACCGCCCCCCCCCCCCATCTGAGAGCTAGAAACAGCCTCTGAGATTTATGAGCTTCCTCTCCTCTTCTCATTTGTCTTACAAATCTCAAGTCACTGGTTTTAGAAGGTGTGCCTCTGGTTCCCCACTTGCTTCTTGGTTTCAGTATGCAATCTTAGTCTTCTGAAATGTCACGTTATCAACATTTTCTTCTTATTTCTTATTGTTTTCACTTTTTCATTAGAAATAAAAATAAATATGGCAAATTCCTACAGCCTCTGGCAGCCAGGGTGCTTGGCTATTCCCACTTTCAAGGTACAGATTACGCTGGCAGACTGTTGAAAGTTGTTGTGATTTAAGGAACAAGCTGGTTTTTCTTCTCCTTTCTTTCATTCTTTTTTAAACTTATTTAATTTTCTCTCTTAGTTATCAAAGCAATATATGTTTGGTTTTTTTTTTTATCCTCACCCGAGGACATTTTTGCATTTTTTGTTCAGACAGAGCGGGAGGGAGAGAGAGGAAGAGAGAGAGAGAGAGAAACATCGATGTGAAAGGGACACATCGAGTGGCTGCCACCCGCACGACCAACCAGGGCCGGGGACAAACTGCAACCGAGGTACATGCCCTTAGTGGGAACTGAACCCGGGTCTCTCTGTACCGCAGGCCGACGCTCCAACCGCTGAGCCAAACCGGCCAGGGCTCAAAGCAATATATGTTTACCATGACAGAAAATTTGGAGTTAAATCTAAAGATCCAAAACAACAATAAAAATTTACTTGAGTTATCTTAAAATGTTTATTTTAGTGTGTGTGAAGCTTTCTCCTTTATAGTCAATATCCAATTTCAGCTCCAGCAGTTCCTGCATGTACAATGCTGGGTTACTTCTTTTCTCTAAACCTGTTATCTCATATGTTAAAGAGGGATGATAACAAAATCTTGATAGAAAAATGGGTGAAAGACATAGAGTTTAACTTACCAAAAAATGTAGAAGTGGCCTTTAAACACATGAAAAAATATTCATCAGGCAGGAAGAATTCTCCTTACTTGGGGGAGGGTCAGCATTTTTGCTCTATTTAAACCTTCAACTGATTGGGTAAGGCCCACCCACATTATGAAGGGCAATCCGCTTTAGTCAGTCTTTTGATATAAATGTTAATTTCATTCAAAAACCCCCTAACAGTAACACTCGAAATTATACTTGCCCAAGTATGTGGGCAGCCTGTGGCTTAGTCAAGTTAATACACAAATTAACCAACACAGGACCTGTGAAAAAAAGAAAATAAATAATAATAGAAATGGATTTTAACTCATTGAATAAAGTAGAAATTGTGAGTTAATGATGATAATAAACAAAGAAATAATTAAGTAAATTAAATTATTTTTCAGATTTTTATTTTTAAATCTTTATTGTTGAATGTATTACAGATGCTCCTCATTTTTTCCCCCATTGACCTCCTCCTCCCCACTCCTGCCCCCTCTCGCCTTTTCCCACACTATTGTCTGTGTCCATTGGTTATGCATATAAGTTCTTTGGTTTATTTCTTCCCACCCCACAAACCCTTTCCCTTTGAGGTTTGTCAGTCTAGCAATGAATCTGTACTTCTTAATCCCTTCACCTTTTTCACCTATTCCCCTAAACCCCCTCCCATCTGGCAACCAACAAAATGTTCTCGGTATCTATGAGAATGTTTCTGTTATGCCTGTTCATTTTGTTTGTAGATTCCATTGTCGATAGATATGTATTCATTGCCTTTTTTGTTTGTTCATATATTTTATCTTTTTCTTCAAAAAGACCCTTCAACATTTCATATAACAATGGTTTGGTGGTGATGAACTCCTTTAACTTTTTCTTGTCTGAGAAACTCTTTATATGGCCATCGATTCTAAATGACAGCTTTGCAGGATACAATAATCTTGATTGTAGGTTCTTGCTTTTCATCACTCTGAATATTTCTTGCCACTCCCTTCTGGCCTGCAAAGTTTCTTTTGAGAAATCAGCTGACAGCCTTATGGGAACTCCCTTGTAGATAACTAGCTGCTTTTCTCTTGCTGCTTTTAAGATTCTCTCTTTGTCTTGAACCTTCTGCATTTTGATGATGATGTGTCTTGGTGTGGGCCTCTTGGGGTTCATCTTGTTTGGCACTCTCTGTGCTTCCTGGACTTGTATGTCTTTTTCCTTCACCAAATTAGGGAAGTTTTCTGCCATTATTGTTTCAAACAGGTTTTCGATTTCTTGTTCTCGCTCTTCTCCTTCTGGCACCCCCAAGATGTGAATGTTGGCACCCTTGAAGTTGTCCCAGAGGCTCCTTACGCTCTCCTCACTTTTTTAAATTCTTTTTTCTTTTTGCTGTTCTAATTGGGCGTTTTTTGCTTCCTTACATTCCAAATCGATGGTTTGCTTCTTGGATTTACGTACTCTACTATTGAATCTTTGTAAATTATTCTTTATTTCAGTTAATGCCTCCTTCATTTCTGACTGGTCCTTTTTTATGCTCTTGAGGCCCTCACTAAGTTCACTGAGGTTCTCACTGAGTTCATTGAGCATCCTTATAAGCAGTAGTTTGAACTCAGCATCTGTTAGGTTGCTTATCTCCATTTTGCTTAGTTCTTTTCTTGGGGTTTTGTTCTGTTCTTTCATTTGGGACCTGTTTCTTTGTCTTCTCATTTTGGCTGCCTCCCTGTATTTGTTTCTGTGTATTACTTAACGAAAGGTATGGGACTGGCTGAGACCAGATGCTGCTTGTTTGAAAGAATTTAGGAAAACCTGAAGCAGGATCCAAGACAGGCCAACAGCTTGGGTGGGCCTGAAAGTTGGGTGGGGCGGGGCCTCAGGGAGTCACCAGGGCGGGGCTACCAGTGTGAGCCAGGTTGCTGGAGTCCCAGATATGGCGGCTGTCTGCCGCCCCAGGGAAGGGCTCACCAAAGGAACAAAGGCCTCTGATAGCATGTTTGTCCAGGAGAAAGCCCCCTCTCCAGCCCTCGCTCCAATGCCAAACAGCTCAGTTCTTCCCTGTATGTCTCTGGTGCCCCTTGAGCTGCCTCCCCTCCAAGCTCAGAGGAAGAGAGTCCGATAAGTCTGTGCGCGGGCCCTTTAAGGAGCTACCTGGGGCTCCAGCCGCTTCAGCTTCCCTGAGCCTCAGTTCCCGTGGGTTTTTCCAGCCAGAAGTTATGGGGACTTCTCTACCTGGCACTGGAACCCTGAGCGGGGCACCTGGTGTGGGACGGGGACCCCTCAGGCCTCAGGAAGGACCTTCCCAGCCGAGGTGTCCTCCTGATTTTTATCCGCCACACGTGGGTGTGGGACCAGCCCATCCCCTCCGCCCCTCCTACCATCTCGATGTGGCTGCTGCTTTAATTCCGTAGTTGTAGGACTTCCATTCAGCTTGATTTCAGGCTGTTTTGAATGATGGTTGTTCTGTAGTTTAGTTGTAACTTTGATGTGGTTGGGGGAGGACGCGATACCGCGTTTTCCTACGCTGCCATCTTGACCGGAAGTCTAAATTTTTTTCTTTAAAGGAGAAAGCCAGGAATGATAAAGGTAAATCACCATTTTGTGACCATTAAAATAATAATTGATTCATAATACTCTCTAGGTCCATCCACGTTGTTGCAAATGGTAAGATTTCATCTTTTTAATGGCCAAGTGATATTCCATTGTATATATGTATCACCACTTTTTTATCTAAAAAAAAGTCTTTTTTTGTCTTTTTTAAATATATTTTTATTGTTTAGACTCTAAGTAGAGTCTAAATATCTACTTGTCTTTAATGGACACTTGGGTTGCTTCCATATCTTGGCTATTGTAAAGAACACTGCAATGAACGTAGGGGTGCATACATTCTTTCAAATTAGTGTTTTGGGTTTCTTTGGATTAATCTCCAGAAGTGAAATTTCTGGGTCATAAAGCAGTTCTATGTTTCATTTTTTGAAAAAAGCTTTATACTGTTTTTCATACTGGCTGCACCAGTCTGCATTCCCACCAACAGGGCATGAAGGTTTCCTTTTCTCCACATCCTCACCAACACTTGTCATTTGTGCATTTATTGATGGTAGCCATTGTGACAGGTGTGAGGTGATAGCTCATTGTGGTTTTAATTTGTATTTCGTATGCTCAGTAAAATAAGTCAGTCAGAGAAAGACAAATACCATATGATTTTACTTATATGTGGAATCTAAAGAACAAAATAAATAAACAAACAAAATTGACTCAGACACAGAGAGCAAACTGGTGGTTGCCAAAGGAGGGTTGGGGACTGAGAGAAAGAGACGAAGGATTAAGGAGTACAAATTGATAGTTAAAAATAGCCATGGTGTGGCTCAGTTGATTGGAATGTGGTCATGTATACACAAAGGTCATGGGTTCGATTCCCAGTCAGGGTACATACCCAGGTTGTGGGTTGAATCTCCTGTCAGGGTGCGTATGGAAGGCAATGAATCAGTGTTTCTCTCTCACATTGAAGTTTCTCTCCCTGCCTCCCTCCCTCCCCTTCCACCTCTTCCTTTCTCTCTCTCTAAAATCAATTTATTGCCCTGGCCGGTTTGGCTCAGCGGTTAGAGCGTCGGCCTGCGGTCCGGAGAGACCCGGGTTCGGTTCCCGCTAAGGGCACGTAATTCGGTTGCAGTTTGTCCCCGGCCCTGGTTGGTCGTGCGGGTGGCAGCCACTCGATGTGTCCCTTTCACATCGATGTTTCTCTCTCTCTCTCCCTTCCTCTCTCTCCCTCCCACTCTATCTGTACAAAAAATGGAAAAATATCCTCGGGTGAGGATTAAAAATAAATAAATAAATAAAATCAATTTATTATATTTAAAAATATATTTTTCTTTATTGATTTTTAGAGAGAGAGGAAGGGAGAGGGAGAGAGAGAGATAGAAACATTGATTGGCTGCCTCCCACATGCCCCCTACTGGGAATCGGGCCCACAACCTGGACACGTGCCCTGACAGGAATCAAACCAGCCACCTCTAGGTGCATGGGTCAATGTTCACCCATGGAGCCACACTGGCCAGGCTCTAAAATCAATTAAAAAAAAACAGTCACGAGGCCCTTGCCAGTTTGGCTCAGCAGTTAGACTGTTGGCCCATGGACCAATGAGTCGCAGGTTTGATTCTGGTCAAGGGCACGTACCTCGATTGCGGTTTGTCCCTGGTCCTGGTCGGGTCATGTGGGAGGCAAGCAGTCGATGTGGATCTATCACATTGATGTTTCTCTCTGTCTCTCTCTTCCTCCCTCCCACTCTATCTGATGATAAGTAGAAAAATATTCTTGGGTGAAGAAGAAATAAAAGAGTCCCAGGGATATAAAGTATAACATAGGGAATATAGTCAGTAACATTGCACTATGTATGGTGCCAAGTGGGTACCGGAAATATCGGGGAGAACACTGTGTAAAGTATAGGGTTGTCTAACCACTATGCTGTACACCTGAGACCAATACGAAATAACATTGAAAGTAAACTGTAATTACAAAAAACTGATTCAGACAAATATTTATAAACATTATAATAGCAAATGAAGGTTTGCTATGGCAATGCATATATACATACTCTCTAAGAATTAAAAGAAAGAGAGATGTCCTTTACAGGAAAAACCTGGCTGACACTACCTACTGGCTTCAGACATATTTAACATCATCAACAATGTGATAATGGACATCATGTACCTCCTGATGCAATGCACTGAGAAGGATGTAATGTCACATATATAGGGTTTTTGCCAAAAATAAAGATAAACACAAAATGAGAGGAAGTCTGCAAAATGCATGGTCCACATGCTTAAAAAATGTCAATGTTATGAAAAGCAAAAGTTGACGAACTGTTTCAGATTAAAGGAGACTAAAGAGACATAACATCTGAATGCAATGAGTGATTCTGGGTTGGATTTGGATCTGAAGAAACTTGTTATGAAGAACACTATTGGGGCAATATAGTATATTAAATATTATTGTATAAGCATGAAATTTCCTGATTTGATTATACGGTGGTTAAAAACAAAATGTTCTTGCCCTGGCTGGTTTTGCTCAGTGGTTAGAGCATCGGACCGCAGACGAGGGAGTCAAGGGTTTGATTCTGGTCAAGGGCATATACCTCAGTTGCAATTCAATCCTCATCCCTGTTTGGGGTCTTGTGGGAGGCAACCAATAGATCTGTCTCCCTCGCATAGATGTTTCTCTCTCTACCCCCAACCTCTCTTCCTCCATCCATCCCTCCCTCCAATTTTATCTGAAAATCAATGAAAAGATATCCTCGGGTGAGGATTAAAAACAAAACAAAATATCCTTGCAGTACTTAGGAGTAAAGGGGCATGATGTATGCAGTTTACCTGTTGTTCAGAAAATGTATGTGTGTGTTTAGAGAGAGAGAGACAGAGAGAGAGAAAGCAATGTGGCAAAATGTTACTTGGAAAATCCAAGTGAAGGATATAAAAGAGTACTTTGTAGTGTTCTTGAAAATTACCTGTGAAAAGTTATTTCAAAATAGTTTTTAAAATAAAAAAAAAAGAAGCACTAAGAGTATTTATTGTTTTAAAGACTAAATAAAATAATTCACCAAAAGGTTTTAGCACAGGGCCTGACATAGAAAGAAAAACTCAATTTGTTAGATATTATAAAACCAATATCAGTATATCAACATATTAATATTTGATCAATAGAGAAATAGCAACATATATTATTAATAGCAACATATTAATTCAACATATATAGGGGTGGGAAAAAATAGGTTTACAGTTGTTTGTATGAAAAATAAGACAACAATTAATAATGCAAGAATAAACCCTGTTTTGCATACTCACAACTATAAACCCACTTTTGCCTACCCCTGTACATATAACATTTAATATCAGTATTGATCAATATATTTACTATATTGATAATAGCATTGATATGTTAATATTAATTAATAATATTAACTGGGATATCAATATACTAATATTCATTGTTACAGTAAATTTTATTAAAATAATACTATTGCATAATAATTATATTGGGCCTTGCTTTATTCACTTAAATTATATCATAAGTAATTTGATTTTTAATGTATGAGCTTTATTATGTCTTATAATTTAAAATTTTATCTAATTTTGGGTTTTTGTTGCTTTAATTTTTATTCTTTAGAAATAATATTTATAAATTTCTAAAATAACTTATAACCTTTATAAATTTTTGTCCCTTTTCCTGATTGTGTAGGACAGGTCCTTGAAATGCTATTAAGTCAAAGGGTGATATTTAAAGACTCTTTAGTTAGCTGCCAAATGGCTTTCCAGATGATTTCCCCTATTTTGTGTTTTCTCTCTCCCTCACCAACATTGCATAGTATGTTATTTTACTCTTTAGAAGGAGCTGAATTTCAGGAATTAAATTGTTTCTGAGTATTAGAATTTTGTTTGTTTTTAAAACTTTCCACTTTGTATTTTTCTCTAATAGCTTGGCATTTTCCTAAGGAGAATTATGAAGCAAAACAATAGTTTTGTTTTTTAAAAAAGATGAGCTTAGTAGTGATCAAATTAATACGGGAATCAATGTAGATTGTGTGGTTTCCTTATCCACCAGGAATATTATGCTGTCACCCAGAAAAATTACAGTGTCCTTGGGTGACTATCTAAGATAGATTTCCCATAGGGTCTCATATATAGACAGCTGGCGCTTGGTATCGGAAAGACCTGGGTTCAAGTTTTGAGTCTTTTATTTCCTAGCTCCTGAGCTTGAGCAAGTCTTTGGATCTTTCTAAGCCTTTGTTTTCTACTGGCAAATGAGAATAAAAGTGCTTTCCTCATGGCATCGTTGGGATGTTTAAATGAGGTAATGTGGGAAAAGTACTTAATATACCACGTGCTTTATAAATATTAGTTTAAAGAATTCATCATGCAGTTAACAATGCTTTCAGCTACAATGTTAAAATAAATAAAATATTGTGTTGCATGCTTATACATACTGTCCCTTAATGTACTTAGGAGAAAACTATTGCCCGAGTGCAACCCACAAAAATAAATTATTCTTCAGAGATTAAAGGTTACCCTAGGATTAGAATCCATGATTCCAGTGACTGCAGTTTAGCAATGAACTGAACCAAAGGTCTGCACACCAGATGACCGCATCCTAAATGCTTGATGAGTTTCCTGTACTTGCCTGGGAGACCCCCAAAGAACAGCTTCCTGCTAATGAGATGCTGAGCCTTCTAAGACAGGAGAATCTTGATTTGCTTTAATTCTGAAAGCAACAACACCAACAGTTTTGTTTTGTTTTGTTTTTTGGTACATAAAAATATGTAAAACTGTATTTAGATTTAGACTTAGGAATCAGATGTGTCAGAAAAGATGTAGCCATTTCAAGTTTCCTTAAGTCAGTTTTACCTTGGGAGTAGACTGAAAAGCTACCCCACCCCCAAAAGATATCTGAACAGGGCGATGGACTACTTTTAAGTGGTTGTAAAGGAAATACATTTTCCCCAGCTCTAAGTTATTATTGTAAAACTAGATCATTAGTTGTAAAGGTGCTGCTAATATAAGATTTAAAAGAATGAATGTTGAAAATGAAGTTTTTTTTCCTATTTATCCCTCCAGGAAACAGTCATCATAAAATGTGTTCCTTTGCCTCTTGATAGTAAGCAGATGCTTTACTCCCACAAAACAGAGCTCAGGAAGATTTAGCCTTTGCAGCAGAATCTGCCATAAATGTCTGAAAATATTTACTTGACCAAGATTTATGTTACACTGAAATTAAGTCTAATCTTAAAAGCAATGGTCTATTTAATTAAACTTTATGCACACTAGTGAATAATTTGAAGACATATGCTAAAAATCTCCTATGTAGAGTGGTGAGACAATGTGCCCCAAATATGCACATTCATAGAACTAGAGCTTGGTTTGAAGAAAGAAAGAATTTGAACCCTCTTAGGGTGGTACCTCTTTTCTAAATTCCTCTTTTCATCTGTGGAATGAGGCGCCATGAGTTTACATTGGTGATAACTTCTTTATTAATGTAGAGAGATAAACTCAGTACTGCGAAAAATACCAAGGCGAAGGGTTTTCTTTACAGGACTCTATGGACATCGAAGGGGAATTTCATCAGTTGCTCTGGAGAGTTGCCTCCCTCATTCCCTGCCTGTCCAGGAGAAGCCCCGTAGGCCGCATTTGCAGAGTTCCCTTTGTCTTCCAATTCTCTGGATACTGCGGCCTAACTGGTGACTGTGCTGTTGGCCTTTTGAGAAAGGACATTTCTCTTTGCTCAGCTGTCTTGCTGCTGAGATGCCACGACTTGCTTACTAGAAGGTGCGGCGGGCTGCTGATTGGCCACCCTCCGTTCTCCAAGGGCACCTAGAGACTGCTCCAGCTCTCCTTCCCTACTCTCTTGTTTTATTCTTGGCAAGTGTAGTATTCTATCGTTATGGTGTAAAAACAGCTCCAAAGCACCAAAATAGGGGACATTTGTGATCTGTCATTTAAATTCTGATGGGGATGGCTTAGAAATTTTTAGTCAAATTTAAGAAGGTATCTTCCAAGGAAAATTCTTACCTCCCTCTCCATTCCAGTCTTCAAACTCTGCTCCTTCTCTCGAATTCCACACCGTTTTCATTAAAACGACAAAGTGACCAAGGCCATCTGAATTTTTTTTTTCCAAATATAAAAGTTGGAAGTTCACGCTTCAGATATTTAATATTTATTTGGAGAAGTCGAAAAAGCTCCCTGTTAGTGTAAGTCACGGACATTTTAAAGTGACTATTCATTAATCAATGAATGCTTTCATATTTAGGAATAGTTGAAACCTTACTAACAACCACGCTGTTTATCTATGTTCAAGATTCTCCTGACGCTCGGCGCCTGCGCATGCGCGTGGGCGGGGAGCCGGCGGCACAATGGCGGCGCCCCGCCCTCACCACGGCCCCTCACCCACCGACTCTTTGACGTGGACGGCCTCCTGCTGGACACCGAGCGGCTCCACTCAGCAGTGTTTCAGGAAATACGTGATCGCTATGGGAAGTACTCCTGGGATGTGCAGTCCCTCGTGACGGGCAGAAAGGCCCTAGAGGGGCCCAGATGGTGGTGGAGGTGCTGCAGCTGCCCGCGTCCAGAGAGGGGCTGGAGGAGCTGGTCCCGCAGCGGCGCTCCTGCCGGGGGTGCGAGGCGTGTGCCCGTGGCCGTGGCCACAGCTCCAGCTCTGCGTCCTTCCAGATGAAGACCAGAAGACACGAGGAGGGCTTCGGCTTGTTTGATCACATCGTTTTGGGCAAGCCGGACCCAGATCTCGTCCTCGCCTGTGGAAGAGGTTCTTCCCTCCCGCTCCGCGGAGAAGTGCCTTGTCTTCGAGGATGCGCCCAATGGGGTGGAGGCCGCCCTGGCCGCCGGGATGCAGGTGGTCATGGTTCCAGATGGGCACTTGCACCGCGAGATGACGACGAAGGCCACCATCGTCCTGGCTTCCCTGCAGGACATCAGCCCGAGCTGTTCGGATGCCGCCCCAGGAGTGAGAGGAGCGCCGTGCCCTTCCTGTGCCTGCGCTGCCCCGGGCCTGGCCCTGCCCCCACTGCGGGAGCCCCAGCCCAGCACACAGCAGCGACCTCACTCCCGCACTGCCTTGCAAACAGTCATCCCGGCCTCAGGACTCCTGCCTTTCTCTAAAATCTTAGCAAGCCGCACCTGGACCGTGGAGAGAAACAAAACACAGACAGCCCAGAGCAGAGGTCAGAGCAGAGATCAACGCTGTTCCGTGAAGAACCACATAATGATAGTCACACCCTAACCATACACAGTGACCACACACATGCATGTATGTGCTGCTATGCGAATACTCGTGTGTGTGTGTGTGTGTGTGTACATGTTCATTCTAAGCATTCCCAAATGAACTTGCATTCGTCTTTACTATTTTCTGCACCCTGACCGGTGCATGTGAAATATGTATGCACATATGTATATGTTTTAATGTGTACAATGTATGTACATGTATTTGTGTGCGTTCTGTACTGCACCCATCGGTGTTGATCTTAACACGGAGAGTGGGTACTGATAACAGTGAGGGGCTTTGTCATTGGAGTAGGGAACCATGTTGTGGACCAGCCCTTAGGATATCATTCTCCTCAGCAAACATGGACACTTCTTTTGTGTCCTCAGAATACCTCTGTGGACCTCTGCTCAGAGCCTGACTCTGAACCGCACCCCACTTGTTTATTTTGGTGTGAACATCTTGTGGCTTGTATCTTACATCTAGGCTCATACCCCATTGGAGAGTTCTCTACCTCCAACATGTCACCTCGCTCCTTGAAGAACATGGATTTTTCTAATCCATCCTGGGATGTAAAGATCATTTGCTTTAGGACATATACTTGGGAGTACTTAGAGCCACAGTCCACTTTGTGGACAATTTATCGGGCATTACACTTCAGCCATTAGCCCCCTTTTAGGACTTGCTCAGCGTTTGGTGATGGGAATGGCATTCAGATGAGAACAGGGTGACCACAGGGGTGTTTCCGCTTCCTGCACCCTACCCTGTGGTCTTTGTCGTTGTCCTGGAGCTAGTTTTATACCTGGCCAGTTGCAGGAAGACTGCAGCAATGTCTGCGGCAGTCTGGTGGGGTTACTGCCTGTCCAGGATGGCCTCTGCTGGTGGCCTGGTGGCCTCTGTTCACCCCATTCTTTCTAGACTTGTTCATTGCCTATACACGAGTCTAGTCATAGAATTCTCTTGAGTGACTGCTTGTAACATCTTACTGGTTCCCTCACCAGTTAATTTACTGGAATAAAATGTTTGACACCAAAAAAAAAAAGATTCTCCTGACTCTAATTACCTGCTTCAATCACTTCAAATTATTGCTATTCCTGGTAATATGGCAATAACAGAACTTGTCTTCACAATTTGAATCTGTCATTAAGCTACCCCCAAACTGAGACTAAGATTCTTGTCTGCTTAAAACCAGAACACCTTACTCAGTAAAAAGAATGGAAGTTTTGTATTTATTTCCATTTTAATTGGTTCCTTAATTCCTCAAACAGAAATGGAAGTGTCAGAAATCACCTAATCATCAGTTTAAGAAGTAAGTCAAATTGTGGGGAAATCCCGTCAAGTTGTACAGAGCTTTAGAGAAAAAAAAAAGTCAATAAATTACAAAATGATTCAACAACTACTCGTAGGAAACAATTGCAAAATCTGTCCTTCTCTCTCTCTCTTTTTAATCTTTACTGGAGGATATTTTCCCTTTGAATTTCAGACAGAGTGGAAGGGAGAGAGGGAGAGAGAGAAACATCGATGTGAGAGAGACACATGGATTGGTTGCCTCTCACACGACCCCAACTGGGGCTGAGATCAAACCTGCAACCAGGCATGCGCCCTTGACTGGGAATCAAACACATGACCCCTCGGTCCACAGGCTGACACTCCCTCTGCTGAGTTAAACAGTCCAGAGCTGTCTTCCTTTTTTTTGATTTAAACACTCACTTGGTTCTCATAAGGTATTTAACTGCTTCCATTCTTTTTATGGAACATGTAAGCTTAACTCTTAGTTCTGTCTCAGGAGATATATTTGCTCCCAACCCACATTAAACCATTCTTGCTGTTAGTGAATGCAAAGACAAAATGGATATCTGACTTTTCACCCTTGAAGGATAAAGATACTTCCCGAAAATTAGCATTGCTTAAGATACTTTCAGGTTTGATGAAAGTAGGTTTCAGAGAAGTGGTGATGTTGCCTTTAATGAAGGAAAAGGTATCAGGAAGATAACATTGATTACGAACCAGGGAGTTATAAAATATTCAAAATTTACTTAGAGAAGATTTAGATACAATTCCTTCATTCTGCTCCATGAAAAGCGTATCTAGACAGTGAGTCACAAACATCTACACCCCAACCCCAGCCCAGCTATTTGGACTCATAGCCATTGATCTTTCATATAATTTCCCTATGTCAGTTTCCTCATCCAGAAAATTGCAAGGATAATACCTTTTCTAATGACCTCAGAGTTGTAAGTGGTACATATAATATTGAGTGTAAATATGGAATCATGAACTATGACATTATTTGCGGAGACAGGAGAAATATACGTCTGATTTTATTTGAGGAGAAAGTATAAGCCCTACATTCTTTAATTAACTCCTTGATTTTCATAAGCCATGTTTTCTTCTATTTAATTTCGGCTAGTGTAACCATGGCCAATGCCAGACTTTTGATCCAGGAGCTTGTTACATAAAGAGATCGAGATGTTTGCAAGACCTTTGCTTAGATCAATAGTGCTCAAACTTTTTGTTCTCAGGATTGCTTTATACTCTAAAAAAGTTATTGAAGACCCTGAAGAGTATTTGTTTAGTTGAGTTATATCTATCTATGTTTATTATGTTAGAAATTAAAGTGGAAAAATGTTTAGTTAATTTATTTCAAAGGAACAATAATAATTTATTACATGTTAGCAAATATTTTAATGAAAAATAAGCTATAATTTTAAAAACAAAAATTACTGAAAAAGTGGTGTTGTTTTACATTTTAAAAAATCTCTTTAATGTCGACTTAATAGAAAACAGCTGGATTTTCACATCTGCTTCTGCATTCAATCTCTTGCAAATATTACACGTCACATAGCCTCTGGAAAACTACATTCTGTAATCATGAGAGAATGTGAATAAACAAGGAAAATAATATCTTATTATTATAAAAATAATTTTGACCTCATGGAGCCCCTGAAAAGGTCTTGGGGACCCCCAGGTGTTTCTGACTAGTTTGAGGACTGCAGACTTACAAGATACTAAAAGCATACATTGCATCTTGAATGTGGATGAGGGTACATCCTATCAGAGGGTACATCTTATTCAGATACCTAAATCTGATTTAGTCATCATAAAAATCTTTCTAGGCTGTTGTTTAAAGACCTTTGAGTTAATGATAATCTCCTCTGAACTTAACAATTCTCTTTTATTGAGATATAATTGAGACATAACATTGTACAAGTTAACGGTAGCTAACATTTAATTATTTTTATAGCTAAACAGACTAATTGTTTTCAAGGAACTGAATGTTTTGTTACTTCACTTCTACACAAAGGGATTAAAGATATCTTTGTAGTCAGAAAATCATCAGGACTCCTTTGACATTTCTCTACTGGCTTGTTTGTGCAACCAGTGACTAGATTACAAACTCATTTCTTCATACAATTTAAGAGGAACAATCGATCTACTTTGATAAAAATATAAGGTGGTATGATTACTGCAGGGGAGACCCAGGAAGGTAAGATATTTGCCTCAAGTCACACAGCTGCCTGATGGGAAAACTGCAAGTGGAACCCAATCTTCGGATTCTTTACTCAGCACTTTTATTATGACTCATCATTACCCCGATTGGAACACCTAATTTTTAGAAGTAGGGGAATGAACCCACCTTCAGACCAGTCAGACCCCTTGTCACATGCTCCCATAGTGACCTGCATCATCACCTTCTAATTTCTCTTTCACTGTCTCCCGCCTACCAGATGGTAAGCTTCGTGAAAACAGGGTTCATATCTGCCTCATTAATTGTTAATTCCTGATACATAGCACATCCTAAGAAAATATTTATTGAGTGAATGATATTGTAATAAATGCACAGAATGAGAGTCAGGCTAGGTTTGTCTGGACTTGGAAGTTAATGTTATTATTTAAAACCCTGCTTTTTAAAAACACTGTAGTTGAAGCATACACCTACTCTGAGGTAGCAATTTCTGAAATATACCCAAGAGAAATTAGTGCACAGGTACACCTAAAGGCATTAAGAAATATTCATAGCAACTATATTCATAATGGCCCCAGCCTGGAAACAACCCAAATGTCTATCAACAAAGAAATAGATAAATTATTGTATATTCATATAATAGTATATTATGTAGTTATAATACAAATAAACTACTGGTGTTCAAATAACAGGGGTAAATCTCACAGAACTTATGTTAAGTGAAAGAAAACAGACACAGACAATTTATACTGTATAATCCATGTATACAAAGTTCAGGAACAGGCAAAATTCATCTATATGATTTTGGCTAGAATAGTGTCAACTCTGAGTAGAGAAGGAGGACATTGATTGGGGAGGGAAGAGAGGGAAGATTTGGGGGGCTGAATATACTCCATATCTTGATCTCGGTGGTTGTTACATGAGTGTGTAAATTCATGATACTCTATACTTAAGACTAATGTACTTTATGCACTTCACCTCAAATTATATGTTTCTATACCTCAGATATGTTTTTTTAAAAACCCTAAAGCTAGTACTTTTTCTGCTAAAAATTTTAAATCTCCGATGTGGAGGAAAATTGACTATAATCAATTTTTCAAAAGTTTCACAATTTCTACATAAATGATATAATTAAATCATATTAATAGTCAACATTTATGACATGTTTTATACTGCAGTAACCATGTGAGTGCTATATATACATTAGCGAATCTAATGACATTTGATCATTACTTGGTAGGTTACAGAGGACTTCTTGAGCATATTATTCCATTCAAAATGCATGTCAACTCCTGGAGATGTCTAAAGGGATGACCCTCATTTTATACATCAGGTAATTTGGGATCTGAAAGGTGAGGACACTTCTCCAAGGTCACACAACTTGTAAATGCCAACACTTTCCTGCCATCCATGGCTTCATGTGTGGCTAAGCTGCTCTGCTGTTTTTGTTTTTTTTTTTTTATCCTCACCTGAGGACATTTTTGCATTTATCTTCAGATAGAGAGGGAAGGAGGGAGGGGGAAGAGAGAGAGAAAAACATCAGTGTGAGAGAGACACATTGAGTGGTTGCCACCCACATGACCCCAACCAGGGCCGGGGACAAACTGCAACTGAGGTACCTGCACTTAGCGGGAACCGAACCCGGGACTCTCTGGTCTGTGGGCTGACACTCTAACCACTGAGCCAAACCAGCCAGGGCTGTTGTTCTTTTATAGATCTCTTACATTGCATTAATCTGGTAAATTCAAAATATCAAACTTCTTATAGGTTCTGCCACTTTGAACAAATAACATTTTATATTGAAAATAGCCCTAAATGTGAGAGTCAATACCAGGAGTGTTGGTAGACCAGGTCTGTGCAGTGTACAGCCTATTTGTCACACCCCCCGGGGAATTAGAAACATGGAACATATTGCAAAGGCTAGGAATCAAAGGATGTGAACTCTTCTTCCCATTCTACCATTAGTCTGGGAACTTGGGCGCATCTCTGGATTTTGAATTTCTCTTCCATAAAATGAAGACCCACAGCCAGTTTATCTCTATTATCCCATGAAACCCTTTGAATACATTCAGTGGATACAAGCCTGAGAGGCAGCCTCTTGCTACAAAGTTACAACTAAAAGTCATTGATTCTTCTCTCTGTGAGATCGACAGAATAATGTCAAAATTGTAGTGTTTTATAATGATTAAATGAGTTAATGTCTATTAAATAGCTTTGGACATGGAAAAAGGCTCCAAAATATTGTATTAGGTAGATTATGTGTAATATTCAGTTAGAATAATTAATATTTATCTGAGGTTACCCACATTGGAGTAGGTTAGACCATTCACTTCCTTCTTCTCTTAATGTACTAAATTAAAAGTGATGCCCATTGGATGTGCAATTTATGCATTTTAAACTCTAAGTAAGGGCTACTATTATAACCCAAGGTGACAGTACTTAATATTTCTATTAAAGATGGTGAGTTAATTCTAGAGAGTTTACTATGTAAGAAGACAAAAACATGACAAATATTTCTAAGGTGCCTTTGTAGAAATTGAGCAAGATAAACGATCAGTGGAAAAGCATGGACCAAACAGGTAATAAATTCCTACTCCATTTCCTAAGTAAGAATTTGTTTTGCTGAAATGTAGCTGGTCAGATGTTTCATGAAAAAAGTTCCTTGCACAATAAATTTTGGCTTGGAAATTTTTCTGTGATGAAGTTTCTGGGATCCATTCAGTCTTTTTGATCCCTGGTAATCATAGTTGTGACAGATCTAGGTGCCACTGGCAATATTTATCTACAGTAATGATAAAAAATATCTACAGTACATTTTAGGTCCAAACAACTGATACACAATTAGTTGTTCCACTGGATTCAAGTCCAAACATTTAAAAAGACCTACACTCCCATTCCTCGGAACAAATCATTAAAAAGGAGCCCCTTCTTTTCCATCCACCACCGGAAACTGAGGTGTCAACATACTTCCCAGGCATCCAGTGCTCCCCCATTAATAATACTGAAGCAGAGATGCTTAGGAGACGCCACAATAAGAGAAACAGGAGTCAGGAAATTTTCCACCATTTTTCAATGATAGCATTTGTCAGAAGAGGAAATTAGATGATAGGAAAATACTGAATTAAATATCTTTATTATTGACCATTAAAACCCAAGGAAATAAGATAAAACAACTCTGAAGACAGTGAGGTTGATAAGCACGCTGAAAGAAACGTGGTAGGGAGCACTGCTGGAGATTTAAGCCGAATTCGTGAGAAGGAGAACACAAGGATCAGGACTGAGAGAGAAGAGCAAACGGCCCTGCAGTATTATCAGAGAAACACACACAGGGTGGTTCATCACTTGTACCAAAAGTACCACCTAGAGTTTATGTGCATGTTAAAGTTCACTCTTCATGTACCTTCTGTGGGTTTGAACGAATTTATAAAGATATCTCCATCAGTAAAATATAATACAGAGAGCCCTGGCCAGGTGGCTCAGTTGGTTGGAGCATTGTCCTATACACCAAAAAGTTATGGTTCAATTCCTGTTCAGGGCACATACCTAGATAGCAGGCTTGATCCTCAGGAGGCAACCAATTGATGTTTTTCTCTCACATCTTTGTTTCTCTCTTTCCCTTCCTTTCTCTAAAAAAGTCAATAAACATATCCTCAGGTGAGGATTAAAAAAATTATGTCATTCAGAGAGTTTTATTGCCCTAAAAATTATCTGTGCGCCATCTGTTCATACCTCTCTCCGCCTGATCTTTTTACTGTCTCTTGTTTTGCCCTTTTCAAGATGTCATAAAGTTGGAATCATGTAGCATTTTCAGAATGGCTTCTTTCACTTAGTAACATTCATTTGTCATGTCTTTTCATGGCTAGATAGCTCGTTTTTTAAGCACTTAATAGCTTCCATTGTCTGTATGTACCATAGTTTATTTACCCATTTACCTACTGAAGGACATCTTGATTACTTCCAAGTCTGGGCAATTATGAATAAAGTTACTGTTGCAGGTTTTTGTGTGCACATAAGTTTTCAACTCCTTTAGGTAAATATCAAGGAGAGCTATGTTGGATTGTATAGTGAAAAGTATGTTTAGTTTTGTAAGAACTGTCAAATTATCTTCCAAAGTAGCTGTGTCTTTTGCATTCCCAACAACAATGAATAAGAGTTTCCGTTGCTTCACACTCTCATCAGCATTTGGTGTTGTCAGTGTTCTGGATATTGGCCATTCTAATAACAGGTGTGTAATAGTATCACACTTTTATTTCATTTAGCATTTCCCTGATGTTACCTGTTATGTGGCATCTTTTATATATTTATTTCCATCTGCATATCTTTTTTTGTGTGAAGTGCCTGTTAAAGTCTTTTGTTCTTTTTCAATTAGGCTTTTTTCTTAATGCCATTGCTTTTGAATGTGACCGAAGAATGTGATTTTGTTTCCAACTACAAAGTGTGTACTCGCTAGGGAAGAGAGGAGAAGAGGGTCATCTCCATATCTGTTCAGTGGAGAAAAAAGTCAATAGTTAGGTGAAGAGTAAATACTGGAAGGATCAGAAAGGTGTTCCAGTACACGTCCTTTGATCAAATCAGTGCACGTGACTTGACGAGGTTTAAGTTAAGATCTCCTTAGTCTGCTGGGCAAAGCAGATGTGTGAGCATGAATCCAGTCATGAACAAACTTAATTGAAATACAAAGAGTCAACATATATGATAGGGGAGAGGTATTTGCTGAGAATATAAATTCTTAAGCCAAAACCTTCCTACCTCACATGTGGTAAGTCTCTTCCCTGGTCCTAGGCTAATGAAGGGCACGCTATAATGCCCTATAGCACATTCATCTGTGGTACTTAACCACAATTTATAATGATCTGATTATTACTATTTTAAATACAAGCATAAACTGACCATAGCTTAAGTTGTGTGAGGCCAGGGGGCATGTTTTTTCCTCAATGCTGTTTTTTTCAGTAATGAACCTGGTGCCTGGTGCATTGTAAGAGCTTAATAGATATTTATGGAAGAAAGGAATGAAGTGTGGTAGAGAGAAACTTGTTTACAAAGGAGAGAGATGTGAGTTCTATACACAGAACCACCACTAAGTAGCTGTGTTTTCTTGGGCAAGTCACTTACTCAAATTGAGGATTCCATAATTGAACACTTTCTTTTCCCAGACAGTGTCACCTGGAGTCCTGGGTTTTAGGAGGTGCCCCTGGACTGCAGAATGGAGAAATCCAAGACGCAGGGGCTCCTGGCCCTCTATTCCTGCTGTGGAAATGAAGAGCACCTCCTTTCTGTTTTGTGTATTGTGATTCCAGTGCTTAAATATGTTGAAATCCCCAAATTAAATTGGAAAGTCTCTAAGACCCTTTTTACCACTAACTGCCTAGATTGTTCTTACCCCAGATCCTCATTTCGCTAAAATTTTTGCTTACGTGTCACCTCATCAGATGGACCCTCCTTGACCACCATATCTCTTCGTAGAATTTGTATATATTGCCTGGTATTATTCTCCATTTTATGTGACAGGTGTTAGTGCATAAATCCTGTCTCCCCAACAGCACTGGAGGTGCTTTGGGAATGAGGGTCATATAATGCATATCTCCTTCCTAAGCCTTCTCAGGATTTAATACAGGGCTAGAAATGTAATGAATATTACTGTTCAACTTATTCATTCACAGATATTTAGAGAGTATTTTGTAGTAGTTGCTCTACATTAGACACTTGACATTCAAAGTCTTTAAATATATCATTTAGTTTCTTCTTTAAAATGGAGGGAGAGTACTTTCTTCAAAGTTAAGGAAGATCAAAGTTAACGCATTAAGTGAGAATAGCAAAGTCTTGGGAGACGAAGATTCTTGGCAGTGGGCAAAGCTCACTCACCGGCTGGATGATTAGGGCCATGTCCCTCTACTCCTTAAAATCCTTCAGTGGCTCCCTATTGCCTCAAAGATTGAACTACACATTTCTCATGGTACCTGACTGCCCTGCCCAGATGTTTTCCCATCCCTCTTCCTCTGCTCCTGTTTGGAAAACCTTTCCCCACTCCATGCTGCCATGACGTGTCAGTATTCATAACCTTCACTGCTTCCCTAGTTGCACTAGAGCTTTTCTGATGAGACTATTATGCAAGATGACTCTCTTTTTGGGGGGATCGCAAGCCATGAGAATGTAGTCCTGGGCAGATGGCTGTCTTCCTTATCGCAAGATACCTGTATGTAGCAGGATAAAATAACAGGGAAAGTGAAGCAGAGACAGAGATTGGCAATAGAGGGAGAGATAACTGATGCTATGGTTTGAGTTCCTAGATCCACTCAAGGTATTAGAGTTGTCAGGGTTAAATGAATTAATAAAAGCATGTAAGAAAAAAAATGTGCATAAGGATGTACCTATTTAGTAATCATTATCTATTCTTAATTATATCTCAATATTTGTTATGTAATTTTATCTTCTTCAACTGGATTGTAAGGTTTTGAAAGCAGGCACTTGATTTTACTCGTCTCTATCTCATTCATGATTAGCACAGAATCTTGTTGAAGATTCTATAACCCTTGTTGAAGGGAATTTAATAGATCAGCACATTCTGTTTCCTGTGAGACACACCAGTGTGTGACTTCACCCTCATCTTTTGTTAGTAGGTTTGTGTCATTTACTCCTAAGATGTAAAAAGCATCTTTTGCCTGTGGTTTTGTTTTGTTACATTCAGAGTGTTCTGACTTAGGCTAAGCTGCCATGAATTTTTAATGCAACAACTGTTTTCATTTTGATTTTGATGATGAAAAATGCATTGTCTTTTGAGAGAGCTAGAATTAGGTGATTTTTTTTCCTCAAAATCAGAAAGCCAAGACTCCTAACTCCTTGTGTTATGCTTGGAAAGATAAAATTGTTCCTGGTGCTAAGCTTTGAAAGAACAAATTACTCCCAAATCTCACAAAGATAGTTGAAATGTAAAACATCTTAAAATTAAATTGTGTGTATTGCCTTTGGTGTATTTTTCTGTAAAAGATGGAGATAAAGAGGATTCCTGATGATCTTTTTCATATAATTATATGCAGAAACCTTAATGCTTTGGAAGCTGTGTTCAAGTTAATTACTAACAAGAAAAATGCATTGCCTGTTTGATTTTCAATTGTGAGGGCAAAGTAGAATGGAATAAGTCAGATTATTCTGATTTCCTGCCTGAATTTAGTAAACGCATGTGGAAATGACAATGTAATGAGTAGAATCTCTAGTCTGAGGTTTCCATTCCCACAGGCAATAAATAGCCTTGACTACGGAGAATGGGAAACATTTGCTCAACTAGATTCAGGAAGCACATGATTTGAGTATTAGCCCTCATCAAATTAGAGGACCTAAGTCTTTCATTCTTTCAGATTTCCAGTTAGATCATTAGCTCCAGACATGGAACAAAATGCTGGGAGGAAGATTTTTTTGTTATTAGCAGCTATATTGCTTGGCATGGGCATGCATGTGTTTGGAAAAGCTGGTCCATTTAATATCTTTCCTGTCCTATGCAACATCTTCTCACACCTCAATCACATTTTCAAAAGATATTTTATAGAGAGACACATGTCTTTTTACAAATAAAAGGTTTGTTTTCTTCTTTTCCAATCCTCATGCCTCATTTTATTTTTCTTGACTTATTGTATTGGCTGGGATCTTCTATCCAATGATGAATTGTGGGGAATATAGCGAGCATTTCTGTCCTGTTCTTCTTTAATGGTTGCTAAAATTTTACCATTAAGCATGAGACTTCTGATATCCTTAATTGGGTAAAAAGAGCCTTCCATTCTATTTTGGTTGGCTAGTGTTGTTTTTTGTTTGCTTATTTTTAGCAAATGAGTGTTGAATTTTATTGAATACCACTCTTCTGCATTTCTTAAGATTACATGTGGACTTCACTCTTCTAATATATTAAAACGCTAGACATTTTTGTTTTGAACCACCCTTGCAATCTGAAATAAACTCTACTGATCATAATATCTTTTAAAATACATAACTGGATTTTCAAATATTTTATTGAGGATTTTACACTTATGCACAGAGGTGATGTTGCTTTGTACTTTTGTGATTTTAAGTGGAATGTACAGATCTTATTCCTGCCTTGCTCAGGGAGTGTTTCATTTCTTGTTACCTCCAAGCTGTCCTGTCAGCTCTGAATCTGAGGTCAGCAAGTCTCCACCTCCAAACTCTCTCACTGTCTGTGTTTCTGTTCTTTTCTTGTACATAGAGGTATTTATTTTGATTTCATTTATCTACTTGGTTGTTTTTAAATTGATATACTTAGAATATAGTTATGTACGTCTTTTCCTCTCCTGGACTAATAGTCTTCTTTTGTCCCAACATTGCTTCCCATAACCACCCAGTTTCATGACTCAGTGGAAAACCATCTTCCCAGTGCAATAACAGCTCTGTGCTTGGTGCCATCACATTTAATAGACACACTCTTAATTTCTTTATATGAGTTTATTGGTGAAGGTGTTGGCTATGCCAACACCTTTTCAGAGAATGCTATGTTCTACAGCAGTTCAACAAAATCATACATGTTTACAATCCAGAAATGTATGTCCATCTCCAAGAAATGACATTTTACATATTTCATATCACTCCAGCCCCAAGGTTAGAAATAAAATAATTTCTTAAAGTGCATCTTGTTGTAGCACTAAGTTAAGCAGCACATGCTTTTAGGGAAAGAACTCATTGTTATTTCTTTGGCTAGTTCTTTTTAAATATTCTGACTTTGCAATTCAATGGGTCCAAAGAGTATTTTTTTAGTTGATAATTATATTGTTTCAACACCCCTTATCCATTTGTGGAAGATAGAAGAAAAAGAGTGACTTATTTGTATAAGAAGGTAGTGATTTATGAGTATAAGCAGGTACTTCAGATTTCAAGACATTGTGATTTATCTAATCCTAACTCGGCCTATTCTAGAATATGTCCCACAGATGTTAGGCCAACATTATGTGTATAAACAACTTTATGAAAATTATACTTCCTGCACACATTTTAGAATGCATTACAATCTAAGTTTGTTATTTTTGCTTAGAATGCTGGAAGTATTTTTTCCATAGAAATGATATAAAACATTTATTTCTGTTTCTAGACTAATTGATGAACTTCATTTAGCCCAGATGTTAGAAGAGGCCCACTGGTGCAGCTACCTACCAGGATTCCTTATCAAATGAATTTTGTATCTTAACTAATAGCATCTAGAATCATCCACATTTTTTGTATTTGAGTTATTCACAAGGCGGGCAATTTTTAAATTCAGTCTGAGAAAAAAATTGTCTGTCACGTTATGTTTTCTGGTGTCCTAAGGCTTTATTTCTTATCCTTTCAAGATTAGTACACAAATCATACATGGTGACGATATTTTGTTTACTAATAACTGTGTTTAGTAAACAATGTTTGTTTACCTATAAAGAGCTTAGAGATTCTTCAAGAAATTTCACACATTTATTCTCAGAGCAATGAATGAATCAAGAGATTCTTGAAGACTTAAAATTTATGACTTTTAGTAAGATATGTAGCAGTCATTGCTGAAGTACCTATAAAACACATTTTTAAATAAAATCTTTATTTTCTCTCTTCTTTTGCATTCTTATTCATTTTCCCCCTTCTTTCTTCCTTATCTAATTTTTTCCTTTTTCCATTTCTCTTTCTTTTCCTCATTTTTCCCAGGAAAGGGGTATGATGGGGTGACCTTGTTAGAGGAATCCACAATCTAGGATGAATTGGATTTATAGTGCCCTGTACTTTGGTCTAAGGTTCAGAATAGCCAGACATGTCTCAATATAAACATTTTCCCCAAAGTAAGATAATATTCCAACTTTTCTATATATGGTCAATCTGAAAGTTACACCAGACGGTATGCCATTTTATTTTTTTTTCTGGTGGAGATGAAATACAGGAAAGCATTTTAGTGCACAGTTGTTAAGGAAAAAGACTCTCACCCCCTGAACCCTGGTAAGTTTAACCAAATGAACCTCTGTTGAGAGGACATTTCTTGACCTGTGATATATTGAATCAGTGGGGTCATAAACTATATGCAAATGAGATTAAATTAATGAGACTTTGTGGGTTCATAAAAAGGTCCAGACTCATAATCTGAAGAGCCAAGTACTTAAAAACAGAACCCTAGAATCTCCGAACTTCTCCTTTGAATGCTGTGACAAAAGTTAAAAGGGGCCAGTTCCCCTTCCTCCTGTCTTCTGAATGAATGCTGAGCATCTTGTCTTAATTGAATAAAAACCTTTCAGAATGGGAATTTGTTTGAAGTAAAGAGGTGCAGGGGGGAAAGTGTGTTTGAAGAGTTTGAAGGTTCAGGAAATAGCTGTGAGAGTGTGAATGTGGGTGGGCGTGAGTGTGTACCTGTGTGTGTGTTGTATGTGTGAGCATGCACGCACATGGGTGTGAAGGTGTGTGAATATGCGTGTGCATGTCTGCGGATGTGTTCATGTGTGGGTGTGCCGCCTGTGGGTGCCTGTGTGGGTACAGCATGTGTGCACCTGTGTGTTATGTGTGTGAGACTGTGTATGTCGCATGTGCATGTGTGTGAGATGCGTCTGTGTGCAGAGAGCTGCGGGCGGGAGAGGAGCTTCGGCTCAGCCAGTGGCAGAGCAGTTAGCACATAACTAATAGTGAGAAAGGAAGCTGGGGAGAGACAAGGAGGAGAAGCAACCGATCTCATTAACAAGAGCTCAGTTTTGTCCCCGCGGACCCAGCCAGCAGAAGGGACTGACGAGCCGTGGCTCTGCCAGGGAGGTCGGGCTCCCTGCGGACAGTGGCATCCTCTATCTGCCTGCTCAGGGGGCGACCTGAGGCTCGGCCGGCCGTCGGGAAGTTTGCAGAACCGCACCAGCAGCAGCCTTGGAGAGGACCCGCCAGGACAGTGAAGTGTGTATCTGAATTTCAATTCTATATTTTCTTGTTGGGAGGGCTAATGGACTTTTAGTACAAAGAAAGTTCAAACTCAGCTGACCTGAAAGACTGGAATTTCAGCTCTTTCCCTCCCTGGGTTGTTTTTCCTCCCCCTTCCTCTCAAAGCTCTTTAAACCAGAGATTAACCGGTCAGTGACTGTGATCCCGCCAAGGGTCTCTAACTTTGGGGCTTGGAAAGGAAAACCACTACCTGTAAGTATCTGCTTTATGTACTTCCTCTCATCTTAACTGTGAGTGTTCTGTTAGCAGAATGCCCCAGACGTTGTGTGTGCGGTGGTAGCATTAACTCCAAGAAATAGTGCAAGAAGTACGTGGAGTGTGCTGGAAAAGTCTAATGCTCGTGTGAACACAGAAGGTGGTCACTTGCAGTGTTAAAAAGCCACACACCCAAAGTGGGATTCTCTTTATTATGTAACAAAAATGTCTAACTCTCCTGAATCCATTTCCAACGGCACTTGCGAATGAAATAATCATTTTTAAATTTTGTGATCCCCCCCGCACCAAAATGAGGATGTTTCTTCTCAGCTAACTGAACTGGCAAAGGAAAAGATGCAAAATTCAACAAAACAGATAATATCCTCATGGTAAACAGATAATGAAATTTGGAAATGATTTTTAGATTCCTTTGCTTTAGTTTAGTTATATTTGGATGTATATATATTTTTAAAGCATGGCTTGTTTTCTAGTGGGGATGAGAGAGTGTTGGAGAAGCAAAGAAATATTGTTCTGAAGTTTTAGACTGATTTCTAAGCCCTTTCTGCTCATTATCCAGATTTGGTCTAGAGGTTTTGATGCTGTAGTAAATCATTTCTTTTAGTTTTCATCCGGATACAGAAATAATTTTTAAGGCACTTAATCTTTATTTCTGCCTTTTTACTATTGCTCTCAGTCTTGTGCGTGCCATGAGTTACAAAGCTTTAAAGAGCATTTCCGGAGGCTGGTCGGAGTTTATGGCCTGGGAATCTTGCTGGAGGGATTAACCTCTTCAGGGCTGCTCTGCAGACCAGACCTAGTGATGCAGGCTTCTGCTCTGGAAAACCGATACTGCCGGTTGCAGCTTGAAGAGTTACTCCTGCCTGCCCTTGATCAAAGTGCCTCCTGCAGAACTCTAGGAAAATGTTAACTACCTTTGCTCTTTCACTCCGTCAGGGACTCTTAAAGCTCAGCATGCCTGAGAACCAACAGGGTGCTCGGGGAAAGGCAGGTGCCTGGGCCACACCCCAAAGAAGCTGAGCTCTGGGGTGGGACAGGGATTCTACCCAGGTGAATCTGATGCAGGGGAGATCACACTCGGATAAGCACTGCTGTACATTGTTCTTGGCAATTAAATTCTTTTCATGTACTTGGTTAATAGTAAACTTCATATCTAATTAATAAACTTGAGTTTGAGCTGCTGTTGAACATAAGTTATGTGGAACGTGGTTTTGCATGCTTGGATGACAAACGAGGGTTTTTAAATCAGTTTTCCCACCAACCCCATCTTTTTTTTTTTTCTTGCTCCCCTTTTCATCTCTGCCTTTCCATTTCTTTGAGAAAGAAAGGAGTTGGACAAAGGTACTGGACACTGTGTTCCCCTGCCTCCACCTTTTGGGCTGTATGATTTGACCTGCTTCCACAAACATGGCCAAGCCATGCTTGTCTTGTAAACTTTAAGCCCAGAGCTGTTCTTACTTCTGTATCAGCCTCTGGGGATGCTCTGCTGTTGGGACGGACTAGGTGGAGTTAGGCTGAACTCAGCTAGATTTCTTGGGTCTGTTCAGGAGCAGTCTAACGCTCAGAAACGAAGTTTAGATGGGAGCAGCCCACATGGCTTAGGAGAAAAGGGAAGCGATTCGTCCATCATGTTTCGGTCCTCATTTGACAACAAATGAAAAGTAAGAATTCAGCCCCCACCCCCATCCCCATCCCCAGGGACATTACATGGCACTGTATGTTTATGGCGCTGTTTATTTAGAGTAAAAAGAAAATAGGATGTGCTCATCAGCTCTCCTTCCTTTTACCCTCTCCTCATTCCAAATATTTGGGGGTGCCTGCTACATACCAGGCTCAGTGCTAATTTCCAAGGACTCCGAAATGACCAGTGTCAATGGTAGGGGCAGGGTGTGTGCTCACCATGTTTACGATCTTAGCTGTTGCTAATCAATCTCGGATGAGCCACCTAACAATCTCTCTAAGCGGCACTTCTTCCATCAATAAAACTAAAGAGTTGAACTGGGTGAGTTTTGGTGTCCTTCCAGCTCTGGTCTCTGACTGCCGGGTGTGGCTCAGTCTTCTACACTCAGTTATTGGTGAATGGGAGCTTTTTATTCTTTTTAATTCTTTTTTTTAAAGTATAGTTGGCATACAGTAGAATGGGAACTCTTTAGCATTTGCTTTGAGAACAGTCCCTAAGAGTAAATGTATTGCTTTGCTTTTTTAAAAAAAAATATTTTAATTTTTTTTTCTCTCACAAAGAACCAAGACCACCAGTATAGTGAGTTAGACAAATGCCACCTTTACAGAGCACACTGTCGCTCCTCGCCATGGGATCCCGCACCTCTCTGGAAAGGCTGTTCCTCTGGGCCAGGTTACATAGGAGGGCAGCCTCTTATCTTGTCTGAATCTGGTTTTGCTGCCCCTTTGGAGAGCTGGGTGGTCTGAGCAGGGCCTGCCGCTTCCATCCTTGCACAGCTTGCAACCTGACCCTCTCATTCAAGTGATTTAATAGCTTTTGTGCTACCAGGTGAGCTCAAACAGAGACCTTTGAAGAGCTGGGGGGAAAAACAACCCCCTAACGAAATCTCACATTTTGTCTGCATGGTGGCTTCTCTCTCTGCGTGACTGGGGCAACACTTCAAAGTGCTCTAAAACTTGGCCATCAAGATAAGAAAACATAGCTGTGATCTCTGCGCTTTTCTGACCAATGTCGCCTCTAGCTGCCCAAAGATATCATGTTTAGGTGGGAAACTACTCACTGAGGAGAGAGCACAGGAGTCTTGCAGAGTTAGGAGATTTTTGACACAATGTTCTCGGCTTCTCTTTGTTCATGTTTAAAGGAGATGGCAAAACAGTCTTTGCTTTTACTCTTATCCCACCCCGTGTATGGGGTCACTGCTATGGTATCACAGTACTCCTGCTGAGAGTCATGCAGAGGCTGCTGAGATTGAATATCACTTTTCACTCTCAACTTTGCCCTTGAAATGTTCCTATCTGGCTTCCTTAGAGGCAGGGGCAGATAACACTCCAGGGCTCACTAAGCCCCAAGTTCTCCCTGCGGGTGCTGCCCCTCCCCGGGATGCTACCTCTGCTTTCTGTCCTGTGTTGTCAGCTGCTCTGAACTCACGGATGCTTCCTGCCTTCTTCTCTTAAAATAAATGAGCCAGGACTTTGTCTCACCGGGTTGCACTCAATGCCATGATATTTCCATTCCAAGGTCTACATTTCTCGTGTGCACAAAAATTCTTTCTTCTGTAAATTATAAGCCAAAAACATTATGAAGTTAGGAGAATTTCATAAAGGAACAAAATTCCCAGATGAAAACTCATCCCAATGTTTGAAAGTGGTTGGCTGTTTCCTATCAAACCCCTGTCATGGCCCAGATTTGTTTTTCACGTGAGAGGGAGTCTCCTGTCTGGAAAGACAGCAGAGCATCAGCCCAACAGCAATAACTGAGTTCTGCTCTGTGTAGACCTTCCCCTGCATTAGAACACGCTGGGATGATTCTGTTTCATCCAATAAGCATTAGTGATTGTTTTAAAACTAGAGATGGTATTGATAGATCACAAAAGTTAAATCAGAGAAGTGGAGTAGAAAAAAAAAAAAAAGAGTGGCCTTTGGCCCTGGCCGGTTTGGCTCAGCGGTTAGAGCGTCGACCTGCGGTCCTGAGAGACCCCCGTTCGGTTCCTGCTAAGGGCGCGTACCTCGGTTGCAGTTTGTCCCCGGCCCTGGTCGGTCGTGCGGGTGGCAGCCACTCGATGTGTTCCTTTCACATCGATGTTTCTCTCTCTCTCTCTCTTCCTCTCTCTCCCTCCCACTCTACCTGAACAAAAAAATGGAAAAATGTCCTCGGGTGAGGATAAAAAAAAAAAAAAGAGTGGCCTTTGAATACATGTCAATTGGTTCCAGTCCTGGGCTGCAATATTCTTCGGTTCTGCAATGTTGGACAAGTTTCGTAGCCAGTTTCTTGGGGAGTAAACGAGGGTACAGATACTTACCAGGCATTTGTAAAAGCTAAAACACACTTGGAAAGCACCAAGTATGGTACATGACATATGTAACTGTTCAGTAAATATTTCTTCTCTGGGAAAGGGTGAACACAGCTGCGAAGGCTGTAAAGAAATAACATGGGACAATCTATTCAATTTATAGGTAAAAAGAAAAGAGAATGGGAAATAAAGCTCCTCCCCTACCCCCCCAGATCTCATTGACTGGACAGGATAGATCTTACCCCCTTACTCCCTGGCCTTGAACTCTGAGCAGCAGCCTAGCTCCTACCCGACTCTCACAGAGCGAGTAGAAGCACGAAACAGGTGCTGAGCTCCCAGACTACCCAAGTGATCCGTGTGCAGAGAGCAGGGTGATGTGAAAATCATTCTGTCCTCACTTCTTCCTGGTCCTCCAGAACTGGGGACTTTTACTGCCGTTACAGATACATATATAAAGAGTTTAATTATTGTTTTTGTCAGGAGTTTGCTTCCCTGTTGCAATGAACCCAACCCTATGGGAAATCAGTTTGAGAATTTGAAACTGGGATTGCGCCGTGGTGAGCCTGTGAACCATCACCAAATGGAAAGAAATGGTTGCTCAAACAGACAGCTTTCTCTCCCTCTCCCTCCCTCCCTCCCTCTCGTGTACTCTGGCTCTTTCTCTTCCTTCCACCGGTTTTTCTTATAGGTCCAGTATGTGCACTGGGGTCAGTCAGTCACTAACACATATTGAGCTTCTCTGTGTCGGGCCCAGTGACCAGGGCTGGAGGTTCTCGATGAGCAGAACAGTCATGCTGTTACCTTCAAGGAGCTCACAGGTGAGGTGAAGGCAGACTTTTAAGTAAATGACTGCAAGTAAATAATTAAATGTCTGTAGGTGTGCAACATGAGGTTAGGGTTTTACAGGATTCTATCCAATCAGATAACACTGATCTTGGGAGGTGGACACCTCAAAGACAGGTAGAATTTAGGGTGGTTGGTGGGAGTGGGGGAAGGGCATTCCCAGCAGACAGAGCAGCACAAACAAACCCGGGAAAGGCCCGGAGTGGGCCCTGGGTGGGTCTGGGGAAGGGGAGGAGACCTGTGTGACAGTTCCCAGTGTGTGAGAGGAGGCTGGAGAACCGGACAAAGTACCATCGTGCAGGGAAATCTAGTCTCACAAAAGGGCCCCTGGAACCCATCCTCCCTCCCTAAAACAAGGACCCCTTCCTGTGTCTACACCTTTGCCCTGGCCACTTCTGGACAACGCTGAACGAACGTTCTTTCTAAAATTAAGTTGAGATTCTACCCATTTACCCTGGAACACAGAGTAAAGTCTCTCCTCCTTCAAGTATTTGAAGACCAACTATTTTCCTCACAAATTGCTACCAAAGTAGGTCTGTTCTTTCCCATTTATATGTGGCTGATTTTTGGAAATGTAGATTTACCTTTGTCCTTGTTGAAAGCGAACTTACTGGCTTTAGTCCATCGGTCCAGCCTCCAGTTATCGAGGCTGTGGATCTCGGCCCTGTTCTCAGTGACAACTGTCAACCTCCCTGGATCTGCACAGTCTGTGAATTGGATACGCTAGTCTTCTGTATCTTTGTTTAGGAATTTAGAAAGTTGTTTAACCAGAGGGGGCCCAAATGGGGCACAAGTCAAGATGTTTTTCTTAAGAGAAATGGTATCTCTAATTTCTTGTTAGAGAAGAAACTAGACACAACATTTCTATAACCCAGACTCACAGAACGGCTAAGTTTAAATGGGAAGAGCTCAAAGGTGTCAATGTGTTGGTATCCCTGTTTTGACAAGAATACTAAAGTCGGTTCAACTGTAATTGCTGATTTTATCTTGTGGTGTATGTTTTGAATGCATATCACATACAACAGACAGTTTTGTCCTATGCCTTCAAAACACATAAATAGCCACACCATCAGGTATGATTTGATAAGTGCCCTGTGATGGGTTTGAATAAAATGTGATTCTCTGCAAGAGCAGAAAGGAAATCTTTGCAAATGAACCGATCAAGTCTTAGGGTACCTTGGAGGAGGCATTTCAGGACGTGTTAATCTGTGAGAAGGATTTTGATTAATAGGGACGAAAGCAAAGGTGTTCCAGGCAGGGGCAGACGGGCAGGGGCGTGGCGGTGGAAGCGCCCAGCAGGTGACTGTGAACGTGTGACTGGAGCTCAGGGCTGAGAGTAGGGCTGTGGTTCGGAGATACAAAGGCCTTGGGAGTGGACATGTAGTGAGAAGCAGGTTGAGGTCAAATTTTAAAGAAATGCCACATTTCTAATGGTACAGTGTGACCAAGAAAGGAGAAAGAAGAGGGCGGGAAGAGAAGGAAGCACGGATAAAAGAGGAAGAGGCCCTGGAGAGGTGGAAAGAGTCAGGACCGAGGCACAGGAATCGGGGAGAAGCAGGTGCGCACAGTGCGGTGGAGGGCAATGTTGGGCGCTGCAGAGATCGGAGAGCTTCGTGGGAGCAAAGTTCTATTTGGTGTATCGGTGAGGTCACTGGCAGCCTTTGCGACAGCTATTTCAGTGGACTGGTGGCAGTCGAAATCAAGCGGTCCTTTTAGGGAACACAAGGGTTCCCTAAAGGGTTGTGAAGGAGTGGGTAGAGACAGCTTTTCAAGGACATAGGACAGTTGGTCAAGAGGAGGCACATCACGGGAAAGGAGAAAAATATTTGATGAGTCTGAGCAGTAATAGTCATAAAAGTAGTAGTAAGAACACTAATATTCATTGGGCACCCTCCATGTGCTAGATGCTCACCTATACTTTTTCATTCGATTCTCATGAAGAGCCACGGGTTGGTGTTTTAACCCTTTTTGAAGGCGAGAAAACTGAGACTAAGAATTTAAGTTGGCCAAGATGACATCACCAGTAAGGGCAGAACCAGCATTGAATCTAGGAGAGCGTGGTCCCCAGGCTCACTGTTGTCACTGCATTGGTCCCTGCTTTTCTGTGGCAGGCTTGGCTTCTGCCATGGGGAGGGCATGGCCTGCTGATGAAAGCCAATGTATCAAAGTGATAATAATAATAAAGAGAAGATGGGGATCAAAAGGCAAGTGAACCTGAAGAGCTGATTTCTACCAAATATGGGGTACAGATCTCAAGCTTATTTCTAAAATATGAAATAGTCCCTTTTAACATGGTGTCATTGTCAGTGACCTGTGATGTGGTGGAATGAAGCACAACAGTCAGGGCTTTTTCAGGTTAGGCTCAGGGCCTTTTCTTTTGCATTTCTCTCTGGTCATTCCCCTTATGTTCTTCTTTCCTTTAATACTTTCCTCATCTTAAGAAAGTCAGACTCCTGCTAACCACATGTCATGGCTCAATAACTTTGATCTCCCACTGACTGTGGTCTCTGCTACTAAGATCTACAGACTGGCACACAATAGAGCACAATAAAATGCTAAAATTTTGGGAAATACTTGGTGTCTTAAGTCCTTAGAATTCTTGGAACAATAAAAAAATAGCTGCTGCTGGAGGTACTGATCAGTGATTAAAATGTCACCTGAGGGTGGTTTATCTGGAGGAGATGAGCATGGGTTGAATGAATGGCCATTTGCCTATTTTAAATAGCTACCCAGAGAGTTTAACATTGACTTTTATTCTCTCTTTATAGTCCAATATTAAGATGCAAATAGGATTCATTCCTCTGAGGCCTCTCTCCTTGGCTTGTAGGTGGTTGTCTTCTCCTGTGTCTTCACATGGTCTTTTCTCTGGGTCTATCTGTTCCTTATTCCCTCTTTTTATGTGGACATCAGTCATATTGAATAAGGCCCACCCTAATGATCTGATTTAAACTTAATTGCCTCCTTAACGACCCAATCTCAACATAGTCACATTTTGTGATACTGGGGTTAGGACTTCAACACATGAATTTTGTAGGACCAAAATTCGGCCCATAACACCATGCCAAGGTCTCCATCTGGTGTCAGCCAATCTTCCAAATTCTTAAGACGTTACAGCATGTCTTAAATTACATTGTTTTGTTCAATACTGATGAGGCGCTGTATGAACTTAACTTTTGTTTATATCAATTAGCCTATGGTAAAACTGGTTTTGTTATACATGTCATTTTGCTTAAAGTCACAGAATCTATCTACAACATTAAATGAGGACTTAATGTACTATAACCAAAGGAAACAGAACAAAACTTGTAGCCACATAAGCCCACATTACAAAATAAGTTTATAATACACTCTGGATTTAGAGTTTGGCTTCAGGACGGGGTGATAGGGAAACTTCCTCAGACAGGACTAGCTTTGCACGTTCAAACAATCCCAGGTGGATCCCACTTTATCTTCCTCATTTGGCCATAAAGCCCCTGTGGTTGCTGCTTTGACTTTTCCAGTGAGGAGGGAGTTGTGTGCCGTGTGGATCATTTTGCATCACAGACGCTGTGCGGCCTCAGTCATTGTTGCTGAATTGCTTTATTGGGACCTATTGGCCTTCAGTTACTCCTCAATAAAGAGGCATTTCCTGGTCTGTGGCTTTGTAAATTGCTTGGGAGCTAGGTCCCTTGTGTGTGAAATCACAGGCTATGGGATTCACTGGTAGGAGGACTCCTCGCACACCCCTTCCCCCTGTAGAGTCTGCCTACATTAAGTGTGGCCAATGAGGACAACGTGGGAGCTAATGGAGACACGGTCGGAGACCACGTGGTGCTGCCCAGCAGGCTGGCAGTCACAGCCCAGTGTTTGCCGCCATCGTGTCTGATGTGTTCGCTCCGTGGCCAGAGAGTTCTGAAATGGGGACTTTAAAACTCACGACTTAAGACTTCAGACTTTTAAGACCTAGACTCTGCAGACTTTTAAAGATGAAGACTTCAGACTTTAAGACAGTGACATGGTAAGGAGCTCATGTGGCCATGATGGGAAGGCAGATATTTTTTTCTGTGAATCAGAAACAACAAAAGCTACCTTTACAGCAACCTTGTGAAGTCAGTATTATGAATCTCCTCTGTACAGAGGATGAAAGCAAGGCTGAAAAAGTTTAAATAACCTATGTATATCGAAGGTTGAGGTTGAACAGTTTAGTCAAAATGTTATCCTTAGTTCAAAGGCTTAATTGGGGTCTGCCTACAAAGAGATGTATGGGCTAAAGCATCTATTATCTGGATTTTTCTTTACAAAAAAGAATTGACTCCTTTTTCCTTTAAAAAAAATGATCTTTGTTCTTTGTTATAGAGTAGAAAAAACCAAATTGTTTATTCTAGCAGCAGGCTGGAGATAGTTAGATGGGTTTCAATGGACAAGATCTAAGGTTCATGACCATGTTAAGAAGTATTGTAGCCCGGCCGGTGTGGCTCAGTGGTTGAGCATCAACCCATGCACCAAGAGGTCGCCGGTTCGATTTCCAGTCAGAGCACATGCCCAGGTTGTGGGCTAAATCCCGTGTGGGGCATGCAGGAGGCGGCCAATCAATATTCTCTCTCTCTCTCCCTTCCTCTGTAAAATCAATAAAGAAAAAAATTTAATTTAAAAAAGAAAGAGAAGTATTGTAAGAGGCCAAGATAATGGTGATTGTTTCACTGAGGAAATCGACAAGAGTAATTGGGATACATTAAGAATACAAAGGGGAATTAGACTTTGGAGTAATGTGAGAGATTTTTAATTTCCAGACCAGAAGATTTGAATGTTTCTGCTTTGCAGCAGACGGCTAAGCAGATAACCTCAAATTTCCTTCTGATCTGAGCAGTAATGATTCTGCAAGTAATGCTTTTATTCTTTTTTTTACCCCGCTTGATTCTTTATCTTTATTGATCAAATTTCAGAAAAATGAGTTGGTCTCCTAGTATTCTTCATACAAGTAATGATTTTAAAGAGAGCTATTACTTTTGCCTAAACCCAAATGACCCTTTCTATCACATCTTGAAATATCATACTGTGAAAAAAAGCATAGAAAAATATTACCCTTTGAGTAATTAAATTTATTGCTATCACACATATATTTAACTTTGTCTTTAAAGATTCCCAGCAGGGAAAGGTTAGAATGCAATGGAAACTAATGGTAGCACAGAATTTTACTAGTTAAACTTCATGTTAATTTCTTTTATTTTAGACATCGTTTCCTTTCTAATAATTTTTGCCTTGTTTCTACATCTCGCTGTATGTGACTGGCTTCCTAGGAATGGCCCTCCCAACTAGTCAGAAAAGGTCCTTCTTTTCCTCTGTCCAGGGCCATCCTAGCTTCCTCTCCTCTCCCCACCGCTCCCCTCCTCACCTTCAGATTGGCCCTTTCTTTCAGCCTCTGCCTGGTGCTGGTCTGGGCCAGCCCCACCCACTCCTCCCCGATGGTTTGTAGACAGGCCGATGAACCTCGCTTCAGCCTTTGCTTACAAAAGCTCCTTTCACCTCGTTTTATATGCACAGAAGAAGAAAATAAAGTGCAGTTGTTTGCAGCAGTGATTCTGTGCTGGTTGCTTATTAGAATCAATTCAGATGCCTGGGCCCTACCCAGACAAGTGAACCCTGAAACTCGGGACTGGTGCTCGAGTGATTCTGAGGTGAAGTCAGAGATGGGACCTGCTGGGTTGCGGGGAGACAGAAGTAACTCATTCCCACGGTGTCATCAATAATGTGGACCATCACTAGTCTTTGCAAGGACTGTTGGCTTCTTTCTGGGGCCGTGGAGTAGGACCGAAGCCACGAGAATTAAGTTTCTTGCAGCCAGTACTCCTTTGCCCTGGCAGATACTGGGGTCAGCCACCACAGTGCAGAACTCCAGGGGCACCATCCACTCTGTGGTCTGTGACAACAGCATCTCTGGCACCCCTGGTTCGAACACCATGGTGCCCTGGAATTTGGTGGACTGAGTGGAGCCTAGCAAAGGAGTTTCAACACTTTTGGCCAACCCTTTAAAGGTCAGATCTGTTAGTGTGGTTTCCCACCATGAGGAGTTTCTGCGGTGCCCAGGGCCATCACAGTGTGAACTGCTTTCATTGGCTGGTCTAGAAGCCATGCTGTGGTAAACATGTTCTTCTAGACCAGTGCTTCTCAACCTTCCTAATGCTGCAACCCTTTAATACAGTTCCTCCTGTTGTGGTGACCCAAAACCATAAGATTATTTTTGTTGCTACTTCATAACTGTAATTTTGCTACTGTTATGAATCGCCATCGGAAATATGTGTTTTTTGATGGTCTCAGGCGACCCCTGTGAAAGGGTCATTCAACCCCCAAAGGGATCGCGACCCACAGGTTGAGAACCACTGTTCTAGACAAATGATTTGTAAACCAAAGTTTTGAAAATAGCTTATTTGTGTCTTGGAGACACTAAGAAAAGTGTTTCACCAAGGCTCTCTTTCAAAACATTTCTCTGACTTGGTGTTTGCGATTATTGTGTGATGTTCTTCTGATACATTGCTGCATTCTGCCCCGTGGATTTATTCAACGGTGAGCCAGTCAGCCAGACACTCAGAGGGGTCATCTTCAGCCTGTGAGGTTTGTGGAGGTTGTGTTTTGGAGCCAGTGCTTGGAGCATTTTTAATCCCATTGACTGAGAGCTCCCTCCCACCCTCCCATCCTCCACAGCCTCCCCCAGTCCCGCCAAAGTGAGCAGATCAAGTTTCGCTCTTCTTAGTGTAATTAAGTTCAGTGGGCCGCAGAGGCTGCAGGGCTGCGTGCTGGGAGCACTGTCCCACGTGGGACCTCAGTGGGGGAGTGTCCTGCGGGCCAGTGAGACCGGGCGGCACTGGAGGAGCTGGGGATTTGCAGAACCTCAGAAAGGACAGAGCTCCACAGCCTGCCTGAAATCGCGCTCAGTGCCCGAGCGCCGGGAAGTGTGATGAGCGAGAGCTCCCCGAGGTTTGCCTTGCTTCTTTTTGCTGCTGGCCCACACTGCTCTGTAGAAATTTTCTACCTCCATCTGCGTGTTACCGCAGGGTCAATTCATCCTAAATCATTGAGCATGTCAAAGGATGGCTCATCCAATAACATTTTCAAATTAATAAAAGGTTTTGAGCAGATTTAGGATTATAGAACAATTAAACAGAGAGGTCTCACAATCCCCCTCCCTCCAGTTACCCCAGTTATTAACATCTTGTATGTGTGTGGTATGTTCATTACAACTGATGAGCCAGTTATGATTATCTAACCTACTGTTTACATTAGGGTTCACTCTTGGTGCTGCACAAATGTTTAATGACATGCATCTGCCATTATAGGGATAAATCTCCAATGAGTTACAGAAAGAACTACCTTTGATTGGCCTGGGGTTGAAGGGGGAGGAAGGGGACTGACTTGGTTTGAGCCGTGTGTGTGTGTGTGTGTGTGTGTGTGTGTGTGTGAGAGAGAGAGAGAGAGAGAGAGAGAGAGAGAGAGATGGGGACTTGGTTGAGCCATATAATACCTTTACATATATATCACATTTGACTATTGTAATAACCCTGAAAGCCATCAACTATTGTATAGATGTGGAAACAGAAACCACGAAAGACTAAGGGACCTTGTTCAAGGAAATGGAAGCAGGAGAGGCGCCCGGATCTCACGGATCTGATTCCCAGTCTGGCCTCTGGCTTCTCACTATTCCATTTCTTTCACTTCAGCTCTGAGCCTACAACAGATCGTAAGCCTTCTCTCCTTCTCCTCCTTTCCTCCTCCCTTTTGTTTGGTACTGTTGTATCAAAAAATCATTTATATAGTTATTTGTAAAAAAAAAAAAAATTTGTAGAAACAAAGCGATGCATAGGTCATGGCTGAACATCAGAATTGCACCAAGATCCTCAGCAAGGAAGAGTGTCAAGACGCTCATTGGAGTTGTTAGGTTTAACCCTTATCGTTTGCACTTTTTAATTTTACTGCATCTCAGTATATGACACCGTCATTTACATGTCACACTCTGCTTGCTTCAATGAATAAAGCAGCAGCCTCAAGCAGTCCATTCGCCTTTGGCAAATCACTTAGCCTCGTGGGGCCCTTGTTTCCTCGTCCTGACGTCCTGGAGCATCAGCCCGGAGTTTCAGGATCCCTGGCTTCTGAGTCTGTCTGCTCTGTCCGCCAGGGTTAGGATTCCAGCTCCACCATTCATTAGCATTTGCCTTGGAAAAATTACTTACCTGTTTCCTTAGAATCGGAATCCTTAGAATAGAGTCCACTCCATAGGCTGTTGTGAAGATGAAATGAGTTAAACCAGTGCCAGACGCTAAGTAAAATGCATAATAAATGATGATGACGGCGAGGATGACAACATAGAGAATTTGGATGAGAAGTCTAGAATTCTGTCATTTTTGAAATATTGTGACGTAGGCTCAAACAACATTACACTTTTCGACATTTATCACCACCGTGTTTCTGAAGTCATCAAAAGCCTTTTCATTACAGCATATCTTTTAACAAGAAAATCTGTGGTGGTGGTCTCTGTTGTGCACCAGACGTCGCTGAGTTTGAAGTCTTCCGTAGCTATGCCATGTAAGAGAGATGGTCAAACTGACTGCAGTGCAGCTCGAGGAGCAGCGCTGGGCAGTGTCCCTAAGTCTGAGCGTCCCTTTCACAGTGCGGTATTTCACCCCGAACAGCAGCTCCTTAAGTCTGTACTGCTCAGTTGGATGAACTCATTAAAGCATTTTGCTCACGTGTTATCTCAACGATACCATTTTGTGTTGTAAGTTATCTGATTATTAATATCTCTCCTACAAGACCTCCGTCTTTCAAACATAGGGATCATGTCTCAGTTAATGTTTATGCGTCCAGTACCTCTACTCTTTCACAACATCTCCGCTTCTGACATAACATCTACATGATGGTTTTTGACTGTGGCACATTCTTTCCATCTTCAACATAACCACTTTTTACCTCTGTAAATCCTATTTATTCTTTTAAAGGTAACTTTCTCCCCTTCTAGGAGGCCTTCCCTGGGCCCAGTTGGAGTCGAACACTGCGCTCTGTTATTCCTTTAGCACACAATGCTTCCACCACGATAGCACTTGCACCCTTTTTGAATTCTTAGTTTATGTCTGTCTTTCTGCATTAGACTATAAACTCTCTAAGAGCAAGAATTATTATTTTGTCTTTGTAATCCCAGTACTTAGTATAGTCCTTGTCACCAAGTGGGTGCTCAACAACTGTTTGTATACTGAATGAAAAAATGAATTTGTCACATACAAACAAAGAACCAGGCTGTCTTCTAAAAATGGAATTGTTCTCAGAAGATGAACTCCTGAACATGTTGTAATGTGAATTTAAACAGAATTTTACTTGAGCACAATTTGGTATTTCGTTGTGAATTAAAAGACGCACAAGTCACTCAAGAAGAGGAAAACCAATTTTAAACAGGGTGACTGTGGTTGGGAAGGTCCTAGGTATGAGTTTGGGTACAGACACATGGTTAGTCCCAGGTGAAGAACAGGTATAGTCAACCACAGTGAATGTGAGCGAGTGCTTTTCATTCTGCTTAAGTAAGCCGATTAAAGCAAGATGTTATGAAAATTTGTATGATTCAACCCTCTGGCTAAAAGCAAAATGAATGTAAATTATGGCCACGTCCTAATCTTCAAGGAAATGCCTTTGATGGGTTAAGAAACTCTAATAGTCATTAAAAACAGAGCTGTAAGTTGAGGGAACTAAACCTTTTCCCTCTGCAATCAGTTTTCTCTACCTTTGAAGACAGTTTTAGCAGAAGGTCTCTGTAGAGAAAGGCCAGATGTCTGGTTTTCAAAGAGTGGCTGGGATTTAGTTTTCTGAAGTAGATTCATTGAGTATGTATTTTATCAGGTATGACCAGAAATTTTGTAGACACCATGTGGTCATCCTATATTTCAATCATTTTAATTCTCTAGCCTTGTGTTTCTTGAATGATTTCTCAAATGACCTGGGGTATTTTAATGGAGAAAAAAAGGCTTTCTGTAAGAGTGCAAATTTTGGGCTTAAGGTTTTTTTCTTAGAACCTTTAATATTCTCATATTCCCTGTAAATCTTTAAAGTGAGACTTTAGTATTCTACTTTTCAGGTATATTTGGATATGGAAGACTTTTTTTTTTTTTTTTTGTGGAAAACTTTTCCATCTACAAAGTGTGCATTGTAAGAAACAGAATTTGTAATAGGTGGCCTTTATCAGCAGGGTAGACATTGAACTGATGACAAATCTAAGAAAGGAAACCTGCTAATGAGTTTGTCTGGTATTAGAGGTCCATCTTTGCAACCTTGGTTTCGATGGTACAGCTTGAGGGAGGTCTTTCTCATGGTTCTGTTCTTCTAGCAGCTCTTCCTGAGACCTGGGAAGGAAGTACTGAAAGCGACACTTCTGGACTGAGTATCTGTGATTCAAGTGAGCTGCAGGGCGAGCGGATGTTGCACCAGTCTGGATGTCAAAAGAACTAGGTTTCCGATCCAGTCTTGATTTCCAGATAGTTACGTCATCTTGGTGTTCACAAATGATTAAAGAAGACAATTTAAGTGACACAAACACACTTTATTCAATACTTCATAAAATGGACAATCTCTTTTTGGAGAACTGCAGAATGGGGTAGAAGGCAAGAACCTTTTTTATAGGATAAAAAAAACTAAAGAACAAGGAAGAAACAATAGATGTGGTTTCTGGTCAAGAGGAGCATTTAAAGGGACAAGAGCATGATCTAAGTTTCGGTTTGCTGACAGGCACCCTGGGCAGGAGCAGCTCCAGCTTGGACCTAGAAAGCTATTTAAACATTAGTCAACTCACTTTGCTGCCATGGGGCTGCCTTTCTTCTGTAAAAGAAAGGCGATTTCTAGAAAAGAAAATACAAATAGTTAATGGAAATTTTGAAAAAAAGCGTTAAATTGCAAGAAAGCAAAGAGATGCAGGTTAAAACAGCAACAAAGATACAGCGAGTGAGCAAACCGCAGAAGGGTGAAAGTTTGTATCACCAGTAAGAATGCACATCAAAGAGCCTCAGAATAACTTTATACACTTAGATTTATAATCCCACTTTTAGAAAACCATCAAAAGGAAAGAACTAGAAAAACATACAAATTTATAATTAAGAAATTTTCATCACAATCTATTCAGATATAACTACTTCAACATAATAATGGAATGAGTATAGAAATCACAATACTTCCACATAGTGGATATAGTGTACAAGCAAACAGTAAGATCACACGGAATATTTAGTAATAGGGACATAATTAGAGTAGAGTGTTATGTTAATATGAAAGAATGGCATGCGCCTCTTGTTTTAGTATGGTTCTAATTAAGTTTAAAATCCACACACACACACACACACACACGCAAACCTAAGGTGTTTCCTTTGGATGTTGGGAAAGTGCTTTTCTTTTTTTTTTTTCAATTTTTTTTCATCCTCAACCGAGGACATTTTTGCATTCATCTTCAGATAGAGTGGCAGGGAGAGAGGGGGGAAGAGAGAGAGGGAGACATCAATGTGAGAGAGACACATTGACTGGCTGCCACCCATACGACCATTCGGGGCTGGGGCCAAACTGAAACCGAGGTACGTGCCCTTAGCGGGAACCAAACCCAGGACACTCTGGTCTGTGGGTTGATGCTCTAACCACTGAGAAAAACTGGCCAGGGCTAAATTTCTTTTTTCTTTATTGATTTTTAGAGAGAGAGCGAGATAGTGTGTGAGAGAGAGAGAGAGAGAGAGAAACATCAATGAGAGAGAACATCGACTGGCCCCGCCCTGCACGCCCCCCACTGGGGATCTGGCCCACAACCTGGCATGTGCCCTGACTGGGAATCGAACTGGTGACCTCTGGGTGCCTGGGTCAACGCTCAGCCACTGAGCCACATGGGTTGGGCTCATTTTCTTTATGTTTCTGTATTTTTATCCTTTAGTTATTAAGTATGTGTTTCTCGTATACACACAAATGGCAGTTATTTTCAGGAAAAGCAAATAAATCGGTAAATAAAATGAAGGATAGCTGGATTCCAATGTTTCTCCTAAACCACACATTCTGTGATTTAGATTACATTTTAGGAAAAAATTGCAGAGCAGAGGAAGCAGACTGTTGAAAACGGAATCAATACATATTTCGTTGACTTAGACTAGAATTTCGAAGAAGCTTGTCTGCCTTGAGGACCTGAAACTGCTCTTGCAGCCTGAGGACCTGGACCGCCTAAGTGCCGGCAGCCGGCATCGGCCTCAGTGAGATGCTCTTCAAGTGACCGCGAGTTCCTGGAGAGAACCTTGTCTCCAGTGAAGCTTTAACTCCTGCCACAGCGTCAAGTGCTGTCTGGACCCATAAAGGAAGTTGTTAAGTATTTACATACTGTAAGAAAAGGACCCCAGGGGTAGTGAAGCAATTGCAGAGGACATCGGTCTTGCTGGAATGAGAAGCAGTAGACCAGAGTGGTGAAGCACAGGGGTCCCGGAGTTGGGCAAAATTGTGGCATGTTAGTTAATTTCTTTGTGCCGCCTTTTTCGAATCTGTGAAATTGCTATCTACCTCCTGAAACCATTGTAGGAATTAAGATAATATATGTAAAGTGGTCTGAACAATGCCTGGCACATAGTAAGCACTTAATAAATATTAGTTTTTATGTGATTATTACGTCACTGCTTTAAGTCACTGTTTATAAAATCAGAATAGAAACTACTTGGTAGATTTGTTGTGAGAAACACTTGAAAAGATGCATATAAAGAATATAGCCCAGTGCCTGTACGGAGTCAGTTAAAAAGTACTAGTAACCAAAAAATGAGAAAAGGAAGATACTAAAAATGATTTGTTAAAGAAAAAATATCTTAGAAGTCACAAGCTATTTCTTTCTTCTTCGTGATTCTGTTTTTTCTATCTCAGAGAGTTTATCCTGGAAATCCTGTGTTAGCCAAGGTTGCCTAGGATTATGGGGTCATTGAACAACTAAAGCTCCATAAGAGGTTATGAGCTTCTTCTTTTTTTTTTTAATCCTCACCCGAGGACATTTTTTCCATTTTTTTGTTCAGGTAGAGTGGGAGGAAGAGAGAGAGAGAGAGAGAGAGAGAGAGAGAGAGAGAGAGAGACATCGATGTGAAAGGGACACATTGAGTGGCTGCCACCCGCACGACCAACCAGGGCCGGGGACAAACTGCAACCGAGGTACGTGCCCTTCGCGGGAACCGAACCCGGGTCTCTCGGGACTGCAGGCCGACGCTCTAACCGCTGAGCCAAACCGGCCAGGGCTGAGCTTCTTGACAGAGAAGAACCTGCTTTTTTTTCTGTGTCTTCTAGTGCCTGTTTTTTTTTTTTTTTCGTTGTTGTTTGTTTTGTTTTTGGTAGTATGGCTCAACCTCTCTCTGTTGGAGGAATGGGATGAGAATGTCAGGATGTCAGGATAGAGGAGGAAGTCCTCAGGATGCCAGAGTTCCGCTTCTTTCTCCCAGGCTCTGCTGCTTTGGGCCGTGACCTTGGGCAAGTCTGAGAATTCTACTACTTGTTGCCTAAAACAAGGAGCAGTTCGATTTCTCTCTCTCTCAGGGTGTGGTAGGGTCAGAGGAAGCAGTGGATCTGAAGTCCATGGTAAAGTCTAAGTCTTAATTTCCTCAACTAAAACACAAAGATGAGAGACACTTTTTTTAAGTTTGGAAGCTAGGTGTTCTCTGTAAACAGTTCTCCAGGTTGCCAGGTCCTTGCTCTCAGGTAAACCAAATTATGTCATTTACTACTTGGATTCATTTCAGTTATCCTACGGATAACTGAGCTACTAGTTTATGTTTGAGACTTTTTACATTTGAGTTATAGGAATTACTTTGAAAATTACTTTGAGTACAAATTATAGTGATTTAAAAAATCTGTCATAAAAAATTTCAAGATGGCTTTTAAGTTCACCGTGACTGGCATTTTAAAGATTTCAGCATGGAGTAGGAGGCAGAAAAAAATCTCTGGTTTTCTTCATCATTTAGTCAACGATATCAAAATCTCTCTATGGCTGGGTGAATAAAAATGGGTTGAATCCCAAGTTGGCTATTTTTCATTTAAAAAGCCACTTCTCGCCCTGGCCAGTTTGGCTCAGCGGTTAGAGCGTCGGCCTGCGGTCCGGAGAGACCCGGGTTCGGTTTCCGCTAAGGGCACGTACTTTGGTTGCAGTTTGTCCCCGGCCCTGGTTGGTTGTGCGGGAGGCAGCCACTTGATGTGTCCTTTCACGTCGATGTTTCTCTCTCTCCCTTCCTCTCTCTCCCTCCCACTCTATCTGTACAAAAAATGGAAAAATATCCTCGGGTGAGGATAAAAAATAAATAAATAAATAAATAAAAAATAAAAAGCCACTTCTCTGTTTATTTTCTTTCTTAAAGACTTTACGGTACTTGTAAGATCTAAGGCTCCGAATCAGGAGGTGATTCCACGGAGGAGTTTCATTGAGTTCATCCATTGGCACCTTCAGTTGATTGTTCATACCTACCTAGAGCGCTAAGGAGAAGAGGATCTGGCTACACAAGCATTCTGGAAACAGCAAAGCAAGCAAACAGAAAGTCATGGTTGTGATGTCTGTGCTGGGCACAGGAGGAGGAAGGTGCTTCCCTTCTGTTGAGTAGCTACCACTGCAAATTACAAAGAGGAACAGTGGTAAATAGGAATCTCATCAGGGCACATCATTAACACCGAGCCTCAGAATTTCCATTGCAGAGAGCGCCTGGGAACACAGCTGTGATCCATTTTTTTTTCTTGTTGTGCACACATTATCTCAGATAAATGACAGGGTATCATGATCATGTCAACATGGCAAATACATGCTCCTACAGTTAATCTAAATGTGTAATTATGGAATAAATACGAGCTCACATTTTCTTTCCACCAGATGCAATGTTAGTAAATTATTTTCTTCCATTTAAGAAATTTACCAAAAAAAAAATTTGGTTAAAGAAACCATTTTGAATTTTTATAAGAACTAACTTGAAGCAGGGTGGTTTTCCATGTTTTTTTGGTTTTTTTTTTTAGAATATCTCTTCACACACTTGTATTGGCTCGTACAGATGCACTTGGAATAAATGACTTCCCCATGAAGAAAGACAGTGGTGGGAAAGTGGTCTGAAAGAGCAAAACCAATTTGCAGCCGTGACGTGAGATTTTTATGAATGCTGAGAAGCAGCTGAACCACACAAGAAAGCAGAGATCAAATTAAGTCCCAGATGCCTAAAGTCTACATACAAGCTCCCTGAGAATCCAGCTACTGTTCTGCTTCCTTGTCCAAACGCCCCCACTAGTTCTGTTGATCTGAGGGTCCACATCAGCAATCAGAGCAGGCTGTGGCAGGCGGGTTCTGAGGCACTGACTTGCTCTATGTTGAGATCAAGAAAATGCGGTTCTCAAGATGTGCTAGGCTTCCCATTAGGGTGCTGTCAAATAAATGTTGGCTGCCTCTGGACATCCTAATTTTGAATCAGAGACAAGACAATTACTGCCATTTCACTTTGGGGGGGATAAAAGACCCTTCATCATCTATCTTGTTTGATCCAGAGTCTTGATTTCCTCTCCCCCTGTGTCTGTTTATCCAATTCCTTTTCTCTTTCCCCACCTTCTTCAAGTGAAAAATCAGAGCAATTTTTCCATGGAATGTCCACATACTTGGTGTTTCCCACACCAAGAAAAAAACCACAAGAGCAAAATTAGAACATAAAGCTCAAATGAAGCATATTTCTTTAAATCTTCATCGCACCTAGTTTTGTAGCCCAGTTGATTAAAGAATGAGTTTTGTTTGATTTTGAATTTGGAAATTATTACTCTTAAAATCTCTCTCCCCTCTCCCAATCGTTTTGCTTCAGGTTGTTTCTGAAATAATAGAATTGTTTTCAATTACAGTATTTAGCTGAATAGTGACTAACTTAACAGAAACCCTTGAAGACTAAGTCAATTATTAAAAGCATACTTAGAGTTCAGTGATGAGTAACAAAATAAACCTAAAAGAACAGTGGCTTAAGACTAGGAGGAAGAAAAGAGAAAATTAGAATGTAAATAAAACATCCTCCATCTGACTTTGACTAAATCTAATTCTGCTGCCTTCACCAAGGCCCAGGGCCTCCCATTCTGTTTTTCTTGAGTCAAGCTTTGGTCTTATTTCTTTGATATATTTTGTAATAATGTTACATCTGTTTGGGGCTTTATAATTAAGGAAATATTTCTGCATGGATTATTTAATTCGATCTCATGGGGAAACGGGGGGAGGGAGGATGATGGCCCCATTTTTGAAAGAGGAAATTGATGTTCACAGAATTAAGATTAGAACCTCATCTTTCAGGTTCAGGTTTATTCTTTGCACTTCATTGGAGCCCAGGGAGCCAAGGACGTAGATTTTCTTCTCTTTCTCTGTGTTTCTTCCTGGTAAATGAACATTCACATCTTGGATTTTGCCCTTGTCTCCTAATTACTATGACATAGAGAATGAGCTAGTGCCCCATGTGCTGTTAGGTAAGAAATTACAGTATTTAGCTGAATAGTGACTAACTTAATAGAAACACTTGAAGACTAAGTCCATTATTAAAAGCATAGTTAGGGTTCAATAATGAGTAACAAAATAAACCTAAAATAAGAGTGGGTTAAACAGGGAATGAGCTTACATCCTCTGATGTAATTCTGGAAGAATGGATTTGGTGACTCTGCTTTGCACACACCCCAAGAGACCTGGGTTCCTTCTGGCTCCCATCCCCCGGCCGATGGTGTGGCCCCATTTCCACGTGCAAGGCAGCATCCTCAGTCTGGGCAGCAGGATTGACTGGGGGAATCTGAAAGATAAATCCATGAATATAAAGGTAGAAATCCTCACCTTCGTGAAGCAGATGACCATGAGTGACATAAATAAGCAACTGTATTATGTGAGATGGTTCTAAGGGATAAGGTTTAAAATGAAGCAAAGAAAGGATGCTGGGGATGAGAGTGCCATAATTTTCGTGGGCGGTCAGGCCTGGCCACCCTGCAAACGTGACATTTCATGGAAAACTCGAAAGTGGTGGGGTGGAACGGAGGGTATCTGGGGGAAGGACGTTTGCGCCACAGGGAACAGCAAGTGGGAAGGTTCTGGAGGGAGGCGAGAAGGCGAAGGTTGATTTTGGTTTGTTTGACGAAAAGCAAAGATGCCAGTGTGGCTGGAGCAGAGCAAGCAGAGGGAGAACACATGGAAATGAGATGAGAGAGGTCAGTGGGAAAACAGTAGCCTGGTGCCTATGGCTCACTGTGAAGGCTGCAGCCGCTGGAGGATTGGGTAGAGAAGTGGTTCTATAACTAACATTTAATAGGAATCTTGGCTGCCATGCTGAGAAATACCTATAGGGGGGGCAAGAGGAGAAGCAGGAATCTCCAATAGGATGCTATTACAGGCATCCAGCAGAGTTGGTTGGTGGTGGCTTGGACCAGGGTGATAACAGAAGTAGTGAGAAGTAGTTGGATTCTGGATATGTTTCAGAGGAAGAGAGCGTTCAATTTCTATTGCTATGTAAGCACATTTTTACAAATGCAGTGGCTTAAGCCAACACAAGTTTATTATCTCAGAGTTTTCACAAGTTAGGAGCCCAGTCATGCTTAGCTGGGGTATCTGCTTCATCAGACTGCCATCAGGGCACCGTTCTTACCTAGAGGCTTGATTTAGGAAGCATCTTGTCCCAAGCTCATTCAGGTTGTCGGCAGAAATCATTTCCTCGTGACACTAGAGCTCATGGGGGCTTGCGTCTTCCAGTTCAGCAGGAGAACTGGCTTCCGTCTGCTAGGAGAGTCATATATTCTGTTGGTTAGCGAGGTCGTAAGTTCTGCTGCCACTCAAGGAGAGAGAAACTCTGGATTCTAGGCGGCTGGAATTATTGGAGGTTACCCTAAGGTCTGTCCATCACAGGGAACAAACAGGATTCGTTATTTTGTCTGTTTGGACGTAGAGTGGGAGACGAAGAGGAGAACAACTGGGAAGTTGGAGTGGCAGTAACCGAGGTAGGAAGACCCAGAGCTCAAATCGAGCTCCATCAAGTATGAGACGCCGTTGCACACCCACACAGAGATGTCAGACAGTTGCATACACAGATCCAGAATTAAGAGACAAGATTAGAGATATAAATCTGGGATTCATGAGCATATAACTGGCACTTAAAGCCAAGGAATGAGATCACCAGGGAGTGAAGAGAGACAAAAAACAGGTCCAAGGACTGGGCTACAGGTTCCTCAGTATTAACACGTCAGGAGTCTAGGAAGAAGCAGTGAGGAAGTGGGATAAGAATGAGGTAAGAGAAAAGCACAAGAGTGTAGAGTCCTTGAATCCTTTACATGTTGACTTCGTTTGTTTAAATCTCAGAAGGCGAAGTTTCCCCCTGATGTCTCAGTTTTGGGGGACACCTACCTACCTGCTGCTTCTCTTCTCTGTGAAGCCACTATTTCTCTAAGTGGTCTGAGATGCCAAATGTGAATGGAAACAAGATTTGATTTTGTGGTGCAAGTTCAACACCCACATTTACATTAATAAGCCAACCTAATTCAGCCTGAGTGTGGGCAGCGTGGGCAGTGGGGTGTGTGAACTGTTTTATTTTGGGGTTGACACCGTCAAAAACAGGCTGCTCTCTAAAGCATCTGCCCCTCAGGTGTCGGGTGACACATGCCACACACTACCTCAAAAGTGAAAGGGTTCAAACAGTGACGAGAATGAGTCTTCCCTTAATGTATTAGATGTGGATCATAGAGGCATTTTTTTTTTTGTCTACACCCTTCTGTCAAAATTTATTTCAGTATCCATTGATTATGTAGAGAAATTTACTGTGACCATCAAAATATAAAGCTTTTCTGTGGCATAATAAATTATTATGGGTTCGCCTAATTTAAGGGTATATTTTCATACATGTTATTTTTGATAAAAATCATTTCTGTTCTCATAGAATGCAGAGAAATAATCTTGAAATTCTAAGTGGTTAAATTAGAAACAAGAAGACCCCGTTTGTGCAAATTCAGTACATTATACTGCAGTTAGCATTGTGGGTGATGTAAATACCCATGCACATACACTGTGTCATTAGCTGTCTATTCTGAAGCAATTTTACTTGATTCCTAGGCCCTTTTACACATAAACAAAAATGTGAACATTCACTTAGTAAACAAAATATGTTTTCTGCATATACTACATGTGTTTTTAGGTGTCGTCATTGCCCAGCGAAGTCAGAACTGTGACTTTGTGACAAATTATGAAGCCTATTTCTTATTTGGGTAGCATTGATTTAGACTTAATCATGTTTTCAAACAGTGTGCAAATAATTCTATCAGCTCTCTTCCACAAGGTAGGTTGTTGTCTTCATTTAACCAATGAGGAAGCAGAAGCAGAGAGTTCAACAACTCTCTCTGAACACAGGACCACACGCTGCACTGGGCAGCTGGCTGGCTGGCTCCTGTTGGACCACACAGCTGACTTCTCAACTGGGGCATGTTGAGGCCGGAAGCAGGAGTTACAAGCAGTGTAATGAGATGGATGCATTGCTTTCCAGATGGGCCTGGAGGTCAAGTTAGTTTATTTGTTTTTAATTTAACTAAAAGTATAGGCTGGTTGAAAGATTCCTTTGTTGGTAGGGATCTTTTGAATAACCACACCAACCTTTTGGTCTCTCTCTTCCTTTCCTCCAACCCCTACTCCCATTTGCAGGATTAAAAAAGCACATTAATCTCGCCAGCGTTGTCAGGAGTGATCAGCAAGTTTTATTAAAAGCCCTGGGGTTCCCTGAAAGGCCTCCTTGTCTGAGTTGGCAATGAAAGAGGCATGTTAAGATCTTGGGGCACATTGTCAGGACCCTTTGCCCTGCCCCTTGGACTATGAGCTGACGTCCCCGGAAGAAGCACAGAAGCCCTCCTTTGTTGAAGGGATTTCACCGGTGGACGGAAGCGAGCTGGCCCCTGTCGGCATGAACTTTTTGAACTGGGGTGGGCTGAAGGCCCTGCTGCTGCTCCTCCTGGGCTGGGCCAGCCCCACCTTCATCAGCGTGAACCGGGGGATCAGGGTGATGAAGGGCAGCTCTGCCTTCCTGTCGGGAGAGGACCTGAAGTTTGCTATCCCCAAAGAGAAAGATGCTTGCAAAGTAGAAGTTGTGATGAACGAGCCAATAACCCAGAGGGTTGGGAAACTCACTCCACAGGTAGGTCATGTCCGAGATTTTCTATTCAGTAGTGTCTATGAATGTGAGTGTGTGAGAATGTGTGTGTGTGGGGGGGGTGGGGGTGGGGGGGGCACAAAACAGAGCTTTCCAAGGGGTGAAGTAGGCAGTCTCTCGTGTGATGAGATATGGTCATTCTTTAGGGTTATTCCTGCCCCAAATTATCTTACCCATTGCTAGTCAGGGCACCTTTGAATAAGATATCAGGATTTCAAGACATTCTTTGGACACAACACGTGACTGCAGAATAGAAAAAGTAAAGTAGGAAGACATTTTCATCTCGTAACATCACTTGAATATCTTCTTGAGCAAGGCAACAGATATGAAGATACTTCTTTTTAAATATCCACCCTTACCCTGGCCAGTTTTCTCGTGGTTAGAGCATTGGCCTGTGGTCCAGAGAGACCTGGATTCACTAAGGGCATGTACCTCGGTTGCAGTTTGTCCTCGGCCCTGGTTGGGTCGTGCAGGAGGCAGCCACTCGATGTGTCCCTTTCACGTCGATGTTTCTCTCTCTCTCTCTCTCTCTCCCTCCCACTCTATCTGAACAAAAAAATGGAAAAATGCCCTTGGGTGAGGATTAAAAAAAATCTCTTCTTCAAAAATGTCTACCCCAAATTTTTTTCTTTAATCAAAATCTAGGAGATCTTCTCATTTAAGGTATTTTATGCTCAATCCTTTTGTAGGGTGAAGAATTACCTTGGGTTTGAAAAAAAAATCTGTAATATCATATATTGTATTTATTTAAAGTAGGGGTTTATTTCTATACACAATAGAAATGTTGCTTCTGGTTTTATTACTTGTTTCCACTGTGGTTTATTCTTCCTCCCAATGCAAACAATTTTGAGAATATTCAACACTGGATGCTGCTGCTGCTTCTGGAGGAATATATCATGTCCATGGGCTGAACTCTAAACATCAATTTTCTTCTACATTTGACTGAAGAAACATATTCCTTCCAAGAAGTTATTCAAAAATGGTGCTAGATGTTGTAGGGGTGGATTATAGAGACTTGGATAGATGCTAGCTCACAAGACATCTCGACATTCTACTTCGGACATGGAAAGTTATGTTTCAGTTCTGAAACACATCAGAATGCTGTGGAGGTCTCTCACTGTAGGAGTCTTCCTGATGTGATAGTAACCGATATTTCCCTCTAGTTTACCATGAGATTTGCTTTTGTCAGTCGAAGAGCTGATGCTGGTACACAGGAATAGCCCAGGACCACGAGTGTCTCCTCACTTTCCCCAATACAACTTGCACTCTGAAAATGTGTTGATTAGCACCTAGCCCTCAAGGAGAAAGGAGAGACCTGGATGACCAGGTGACATGAATAAGCTTAGCTGTAAGCAACAGAGACCCGACTACAGGGACTGGGGTCAAAAGCAGACCCTTGGAGTTTTGGGGAGCAGCAAGATAGGGTCCTGATCCTCGGGACTGGAGTCCCTGTGTAGATATATGTAGGTGCTGTATAAAGATTGATCAACTGATAATTTGGTATCCCTTCCAATCAACATACTTTACATTTGTCCAGCATTTATTTAGAAGTGAGGCTGAATCTTTTGTGGGGGACGAAGAGAAGCAAAGTTTCTCCTGGGAGCCAGCTGCAGGGGGCACCCTGTGGTCTAGTGGTATTTAGCTCTGGCCCCAAGCATGCACACCCCACTGAGCAAAACAAAAGCCCTGTTATTCATCAGATTCTCCCTCCTTACAAAGCAATTTGGGGAGGATGTACTGTTATTTAAACCAGCCTACGAGGGGTATCTTCTTCCCATCCCAAAGAGACTTTTAAATATATATAGCACCTTTTCTGTGAGTAATGAAATTGTCTCTATTATATATTTTCAACGATGTTTCAAAGGTCTTCACCATTTGGCTGGCTCTGAGGCACTGGAGAGGGATCTAAGTGACTAAAACTAGGTTTAAAAAAAGACGTCTTGTCACAAGAATGAAGGGTTGTAACAGATCTCCAAGTTATCTTCATCTCAGACTTCCTCTGGTTTTAAGGCAAAAATCCAGATAGAAACCATGTCGATCAGAAAGAACATGCCTGGCCGGTTGAGGAGAGTCTGGACCTGCTGGGGAAGGGAGCAGGGCTAAGACCGCCCCAGTGGTCCCCTGGCACATTGTTGCTCATTAGAAACAAACAAACAAAACCCAAATGCTACATGTTCAGTGTATGTATTTCCAGAGGTATATCTGACATCCCAAATGGGTTTATATCACATGCAGTAGATGTGTGATTTACACATTCTAAAATTCATTCTGTGAGAAAGGAATCCATTAAAGTGTGAAGTTTCATCACCTTTTTGGTCAAACGTTAGAACTTTGTACCAAAAAGAAATCTAAATGTCTAGAAAACTTTGTTTCTCAAGCTGCCAGGTGATCTTCCTATCTTTTTATTATGATAATTTCAACAAAAACAAGATCCTCAAGTAAAGTCTGACTGTTTGCAATGTATGTTTGTTTTTAATTCGGGCTGCTATAGCCCTCGCCCTGGATTTATTTCCTGTGGAGATTTTGAAATTAAACATAGCCAAGTACACACACACACACACACACACACACACAGCCTACACATTATTCTTTAATAGATCTTACTAGGATGTTGAAAGCAAGGCTTATGTGAACCCATTTCTAGCAAGAGGACTGTATTAACAACACCCTGCTGTGTAATGAACAGTTTTATTTGATTTGCCCAGAAAATGTTTTGCTTAACATCTGTTCAATTAGTGTTTTCATTTCATTACTGAAGTTTGTCTTAGGACCAACAGGTCCATTTTCCTATAGGATATTTGGAAAGGGATTTCAGTTGTTCAGACAATCCTCCTGATGCAGTTCATTAGATAAGGGCGCTGGCAATGTGTTTCCTCATGATTTAGGGCAAGAGTTCCTCACGCCGCCCTTCTCACGCCTGTCCCAAAGCAAAACATGTCCTGGGAGGAACAGCTCCCCACCTGAGTGCCCAGCTTGCCCTTTCGAATAAGAAATACAGCAGCGAGAAAACATCTCTAGTTTGAACCCGTTTACTGTCATTAAAGTGAGTAACGAGTTAGGAATGTGTGACAATTTAATTATAAATTGTAATTGAAAAGCACTTGAAGTGGAAAAAAACAAAGCTAGACAGTAATTAGAAAAGGATTTAGCTCTTTTTTGTTTTAGTTAGTAAATTTATGGACAATTATGGTTGTCGCCTTTTATAAAAGGAAAACATATTACGAAACATAAAACAGATGTTTCTTTTAACAAAACAGATTGTCTCTTTATTACCATGACTATTTGTCAATGATATGGGAAAGGTCTTTCCTTTATTTCCTTCCTTGTTTTAAATTAAAAAGAGGAGCCAATCATTTGTATTAGTGGTAAAGTCTACTCAGAGAGGATTATGTTGTCTGTGAATGTTTGAAGTTGTAATGAGGTACAGGCTAAACACCATGAACCCAATCATGACGGTGTGTGAGTACCTCAAGGGAACAGTAAGTCCTCACTTAACATTGTGAGTAAATTCTGTGACTTCAAGCTAAACGACATATATATAACAAAGCCAATTTTACCATAGGCTAATTGATCTAAACAAGAGTTAAAAGGTCCTACTGCCTCTAATCAACGTTATAACAAAATGACACTGAAAGAAATGGCATTATTTGAGGACCTGCTGTATTTCTTAGAACTCTGCCAAGTCAGAATGGGCAGAATGAGGGTCACAGTGTAGGTGAAAGAGAACATACAAATTTAAAATCTAGAGTTCCCAAAGTATGATAAGTAGTTAGCAATTTTCTTAATAGTTCTGAGCGAGGTGATCCAGTTAATTATAGTTTTATTTGAATAGATGTAATTGCCTTTAGATTGCTATTTGTCTTTTTGACCATTTCTGCTATTACATAAGTAATAAAAGCACTCTCTCAAAAGCATATGAGAAACAACTGTGGGTCAGGTTTGGCTCTGATGAACCACAATAGCGTCCTTAGTTAGTGCCTTCATTTTTTAAAATATGGAAATGCTATGTGGAATGAATAAAAGGAGAAAAATGTATATAGAACTTATACGGGCTGGGGAACTCTGGCCTTTTTATGCGTACACACGGGCCGACCTCTCTTACTCAGTTGCTATGAACTCCTGAAGAGTGTGGGTAAATATTTTGATCAATGGAACCATATTTCAAATGCACTATAGACTGTAAAAAGATAACTATTTAGAAAGATAATCACTCCTTAATTTATCTGCTTGGTCTACTCAATCTGATTTTCATAATCAGATTGTATAAGACACAACTGTATAAGTAGGATTGTAAATGGGTATGGGGGTGGGTATAGGTCATGGTGGTTAACACACACACACACACACACACACGCACACACACGGGGTGGGGGGGGAGAGAAAGAGAGAGAGAGAACAAAACAAAACAAGACCATAATTTCTCTGAGCAGTACTCTACTGCTGGAAAAAGTAAATCTTGTGCCAATTTTCTCACAGATGTTTATCCGTTTCTTCATGTGAACTAGGTCTTTGACTGCCATTTCCTTCCCAATGAAGTCAAGTATATTCACAACGGTTGTCCAATTCTTGATGAAGACACAGTGAAGCTTAGACTTTACAGGTAAGCAGCACAGGAGCATTGCTCATTCTTTGCCTGATAATTATTCTCTCTGCTTCTTTTTCTGTAGATAGGTATTATCAGCAGGGAGTTACTAGATTCCAAACAAGAAAGCAATCAGTAGAAATTGGAGACCTGAATGGATGAGGCGAGAATTATAGCCAATGTTCAGTTATCTTTATTTGTATCATCTTCCTTTGGGCTTTTCTGTGGCAAATGATTAGCCCTATCCTGGTTCCCTGTAGAGCTCTTATACAGGTATCTCTGGATCCAAATCATTCTTTATATTGGAAAATTGAAATGATAAACTATACATTCTTTTTTTTTTTTATTCCTCACCTGAGGATATTTTTCTATTTATCATTAGATAGAGTGGGAGGGAGGGAAAGAGAAAGAGACAGAAACATCAATGTGATAGAACCACATCAAATGGTTTCCTCCTGCATGACCTGACCAGGGCCAGGAACGAACTGCAACTGAGGTACATGCCCTTGACTGGACTTGAACCCACGAGTCCTCAATCTGTGTCAATGCTCTAACTGCTGAGCCAAACCAGCCAGGGCTGAACTATAAATTCTTAATGAGAATTAGGAAGAAACTATGTTCCAAAAGTCAATAAAATTCTTATTTTTGATGAGCAGCTGCTTAGTTATAAGAAGTGTAGTATCATTTATTTTTAAATGTATTAGATAATTAAAATATTTTAAAAATTAATTTTGAAGTTAAACACAGAGTGACCATGTGACCTAGCAGTTCCACTCCTAGGTATATATACACAAGAGAAATAAAAATCTGTGTTTATACAAAATCAGGTATACAAATGTTCATTGAACTTTTATTCATAATACAGTAACTAAAAAGTTGAAACAATCCAATGGATGAATACATAAACAAAATGTGGTATATCCATATAATGGAATATTATTCAGCCATAAAAAGTAATGAAGTACTGATACATCCTATAACATGAATGAACCTTGAAAACTTTATGCTAAATGAAAGAAACCAGACACAAAAGATGACATATTGTATGATTTCACTTATATGAGATGTCCAGATAAGGCAAATCCATTAAGACAGAAAGTAGATTAGTGGTTGCTTGGGGCTGGGGGAGGGGAAAATGGGAATTGATTGCTAATGGGTTATGGGTTTCTCTTTGGGTTGATGAAAATGTTCTGGAATTAGAAAGCCATGAGGGTGGCACAATCTTGTGAATCTAGAAACCACTCAGTTGTATACTTTGAAAAGGTGAACTTTATGGTATATAAATTATATCTTAGTAAAAAATTAATTTAAAAATTAAGCTCATGATTTTGGTATTGCTCACTTCATATAAACAACTGAGAATTCAGGGTGGGTATAGTTTTTTACTTGTCTTTATTGCTTTTATGAATATTTGGCTAAAATAACTCAGTGTGAATTTCTCTTAAGCACTAGACTAATAAAAAAAATTTTGTAGAAGACACTGGAACAGTGACTCATTCTGTAAACACTTACAATTACCTCCTACAGGTCAAGGCCTGTCCTGGGCACAGGAAACACAAAGATGAGGACACATGGACTCTTGGTGCTCATAGTCTGATACAAAAAACGGGTAGATAATTATGATGTGCTGATGGAAAGTCATGAGCAAAGTGCTGTGCTCAGATAATAAAATGGTACTCAAGGATTCCCTGGGAAGCTGTACAATCAGCATACAGGGCTGTTTGATCTTTCTAAGACTTTAAAGCTACAAAACAAATGAACTTCAGAGACCTTGCCTGGAAGGGCTGGAAAAGCTGATGAATTCAGGCTGCTCCCACTTCTTCCTTGAGTTTCTAAGGGGTAGAGAGGATGGAGGAGCAGTCGCGAAGGGCAAAGGTAGAGATGTCATTCCTCTTATTCTTGAGGACATTTAAAGTAGGATGTTCAAAGAAGGTGAAGGCAGATAATCAGGAAGCATGCTTATTTCCCTTTTACAGCCTCCCCAGCCCTTTGGCAAGCTAATTGACCTCCCTCTGTTTCAGTTTCCTCATCTGTAAAATGGGATTTACAATGCCTACATAGGTTTTCATTAGGGTTGAATGAAATCCTCTTTGTAAAGAATTTAGCATAAGCCATGATAAAGTATATTAATTAGGAGCTGCATTATTGATGCACACCCATCACTTCTAAGTTTTCTCCCTGAAGATATCTCGATGATGTAGTCACTAAGGTAATGGAAGTAACAATTACTGAATACCTTTTACACGTCAAGCACTAAGCTGGACATCCAACCTAGGCTGTAAATAACTGCTCATGTAGTGATGTTTCTGAAGAGCAAAAAGGCCTTGATGCTTCAGAAATGGCTCACCATTTCTCTCCTGAATTCAAACTCAACCCATAAATTACACAAGCCTGATGCTCTTAAATTATTTATGTGCTAGAAGTGAGATTCTGAGCTCATAGCAACCATTTCAGTATGGATGATGGGTTTGAGAGCAGGAATTTCATCTTATCCGAGATGAAAGTGACAGAAAAGGAGTTGACACCAAGATAAGGGAAAGAAAGAAAGAAAGAAAGAAAGAAAGAAAGAAAGAAAGAAAGAAAGAAAGAAAGAAAGAAAGAAAAAACAGAGAGACCGGGAACAGAGTATGAATAAAATCCAAACTCTACCCAATATGCAAATTTTGTGAAGGCCAATTTTTAAGCTTCAGGCCAAGTATGCAAGTATCAAAAGTATCTGAGCACTGAGAAGCAGGGACGTACAACCAAAATTACTGTACCCAGCAAATTATCATTTAGAATCAAAGGACAGATGAAGAGCCTCCTAGACAAAAAAAAAATTAAAGAAATTCATCATCACCGAAACCAGTATTATAAGAAATGTTAAAGGGTCTTCTTTAAAAAGAAATAAAAACACCATATGTATAATAAAATAGCAATAAATACATATCTACCAACAATTACTTTAAATGCAAATGAAGTAAATGCCCCAGTCAAAAGACATGCTGGTTGAATGGATAACAAAACAAGACCCTTACATATACTGCCTACAAGAAACTCACTTCAGATGGAAAGACTTAAAGAATAGGGATGGGAAAATATATTTCATGAAAATGGGAACAAACTTTTTTAAAAAGCTGGGATAGCAATACTTATATCAGGCAGAATAGACTTTAAGCCAAGGACTGTATGACAAGAGACAAAGAAGTACCCAGTAACTCCACCGCTGGGTATTTATCTGAAGAAACCCAAAACACTAAATCAAAAAGATACATACATTTATATGTTTGTTTCAGCATTATTTACAATAGACAAGATATGGAAGCAAGCAAAGTGTCTATCCATAGATGAATAGATAAAGAAGTAGTGGTGCATATATACAATGGAATATGACAGCCACAAAACAGAATGAAATCTTGTCATCTGCAACAACATGGATGGGTCATTAAGCTAAATGAAGGGTATTACGCTAAGGGAAGTAAGTCAGACAGAGGAAGACCAATGCCATATGATTTCACTTATATGTAGAATCTAAAAAACAAAATAAATGAATGAGCAGAACAAAAATAGACTCATAGATACAGAGAACATTTTGATGGTTGCCAGATGGGAGGGGGATTGGGGAGACGGGTGAAAGAGGTGAAGGGATTAAGAAGTACAAATTGGTAGTTACAGGATAGTCACAGGGATGTAAAGTACCGCATAGGGAATATAGTCAATAATATTGTAATAACTGTATGGTGTCAGGTGGGTACTAGATTTATTGGGGTGATCACTTTTAAGTTATATAAATGTCTAATCACTGGGGTGTACACCTGAAGCTAATATAACATTGTATGTCAACTCTAATAAAAGAATAAAAATGATTTAAAATAAAAAAAAATACAAATTGGTAGTTACAAAACAGTCACAGGGATGTAAAGTATAGCATAGGGAATATAGTCAATAATATTGTAATAACTCTGTATGGTGTCAGATGGGTAATAGACTTATAGAGCTGGTCACTTCATAAATTATATGAATGTCTAATTACTATGTTGTACACCTGAAACTAATATAATATTGTATGACAAATGTAATTAAACAAAGAAAATTTATTTAAAAAAATTAAATAAAAGGTGATATTGGGGGTGAAAAAAAAATGTACATGGGCACCAGTAAATTTTGCCTTTGCTCTGTTCTCCCCACAGGTTTACTGAGACAGACACCTTCACGGAAACCTTTATCCTGCGGGTCTATCTCCTGGAACCAGACTGTAACATCATCCGAATGAGTAACAATGTATTGGAGGTGTCTGAATTCTACGGCCTGTCCCGAGCCATTGATAAGAACCTGCTTAGATTTGATTATGATAGGACGGCCAGCCTGGAGTGTACAGTCAGGCTGGACCCTGTGGGAACTTGGCTGCCAGCCCATGGCCAGGTGGTTGTGGTAGAGCCTCAGCCGGAAGAGCCTCGTGGAGATCAGCCACACAGTTTTTTCCCTAAGTCTCGTACGAAATGTTTTCATAATTATCCGGATGATGTTACTAAAATTGGTCAAAATATCTGTAAATGGTCCTCTCCCACCATGACAAAGAGTTTCGCAGAATATAATTTGTAGCTAGTTGAAAAATATAGGTTAGTGATTAAGAGTATGGGCTTTGGAAGCATACAGATCTGAGATTGAAAACTGCCTCTGCTATTTATTTCCTGTGTGATTTAGGCAAGTTACTTAACCTCTATGAAATGGGCAAGGATAATACCTGCTCCCTAGGGCTGGGTAAGGATGGAGTAAATGAGCACAAAGTGCCTCACACAGTCGGGTCAGAGTAAGTGCTCAGGAACTGTCCGTTGTTACTGCTGTCGGCAGCAATGGCAGTGTTGGTAAGACTAGTTGGTGCAGTCGTTAAGTATTATTAGATTATGAATGGGTTTGAGGTAGAGCTGGTGGGCAGCAGACATGGTTTAAATCAGGAAGAGTAAATAGAACATTTTCCCCCCTGTTTTCATTTTAATCAGTGTATGTTGGGCAACTCCTATTTGGCTAATAATGTTCTAGACATTATGGGAAAACCAAGAAATATAAAGGTTATCATAGTCTTAGTAATACCTTGAATCTGGACAGCAGTTCACAGCTAAAGACATGCTTACATGTCATCTCATTCAATCTTCTGGTTAAGAAGTAGAATATCCATGTGTACTTTAGAAAAATGTACAGAAGGCCAGTCAAAAATAAGTGATCTATGTGTATCATGGACCCACATGAGCATTTGGGCAGAGATGGAGAGATGATTATGGTTTTTCGTAGAAGAGAGCAGGTTGGTTTAGTTGGTCAAAGAATGTTTAAGGGAAAATTTAATAGAAAGACTAAGTGAACCTGGAAATGTATGCAGTACTCCAGTGTGTAACAAGAACGAGGGGGCGAGAATTTCATTGTGCAGATCAGCCTTGTAGAGAGAGAGTGTATGATGGATCCATGGAAATGGATACTGTAAAGGGAGAAAGTCACAGCTAGACTGGGGAAGGCTTACAGTGAGCGACTGGCCTATTTGTCAGAGATGTTCCAGCACCAGAAAATTCACTTTATTATTTTTACTCACAGTATAACTTTTGGTGGGCAAGGATCTCATGAGACAACTGGTCAACTATTCCTTTCAGTAAAGGAAATGACAGGCTTATAGAATAATGACAACCCACTCAGTGAATGACTGCAGTATACACACGAGCATTTTGGGGCAAGGAGAGGAATAGGATCCTCAGGGGAGGATTGGCTTTTACATTGTACAATCATTATGTTCAAGTGACCATCTTAATTCGATGCTGTACATTCTAGAACTGGGAACAGAACTCAAGTGTCCAGGTGGAAGCTGTACCCTGGGCCTGAAGAAACTAGGAAGTCTCAAGGTGAGCTGTGAGGAGTTCCTGCTGATGGGGCTTCGATACCAACATAAGGACCCTCCTTCTCCCAACATTGATTATATCTCCATCCAACTGGACCTCACAGATAGCAGGAGTAAGATTGTATACAAGGTAAAGTTTTGGGTGTTGTGTCTGCGTCCCTAGCTTGTCCACAGAAAGAGGGCCAGTTCCAAGGGGGTGTTCATGTTGTTCCCATGTCAGGGAAAGTTCCTGGGCATTGTGAATCAACTACCCAGTGACTCATTAGAACTGCAGACTTGTCCATTCTGCTAATAAATGTTTAAAACAGCAGCTTTTGAATATAACATCAGTATAAATACCTAGGAAGATGGTGTACCAGCTAAACAGCTTGGCTGTCTTCTGTCACCGAATTGGGGCCAGTTACATGCTACCTTTCTTCCTCCTTTTCCTTCCACATTCTTCACCTTGTTATTTGACCTTCTGTAACACCTTCTCTTTGATGCTTCACTCCCCCCTCTTTATTAGAACCACTTTTCACCTGTTAGAAGAAATTGGGATCCACATACTCACTCTGCAAAGCCATGGAAAACAGGGAGGGAGGGGACCTCAGTCCCATTTTTATGGTTGTAGAAGATTATATCCTTTTCACTCATTCAGACTTTGGGATGGAGGACTAGATCATCAAGGAGATAGGCCTCCAAAGGCCTCCTTCATCTTCCAATTTCTTTAAATTCTCCTGTCCTTTCTTCCTCTTGATCTCTTCACATTGGAATGATGACATGAAGTGGAATCAATTTATCTGAAATATTTAACATGCTACTCTGCTGATTTATGTATCCTATAATTTATTTATTTGGGTAGCTGAGGAGACTGTGTATTAGCTGAAACAGCTTGGATTTGTGCTGATATACAATGATCCATGATTATATTTGTGAGAGACCGCCATCTTTCACAGTGTGACTTCTCCCGAGGATTTCTCCTAAGAGACCCAAATAGTGAACATTATTGTCCCCAAGTAATGGATAAGACATGAAATCATAAGGAAATGATAAAATAGGATCACAAAATTTTAGAATTGAGATTTGGAAAAAACTTTGAGATAGTGTGTTTAAATTAATTAGATAATCCTAAAAAAACACAAAACACAGGCAATAAAATCTCAGACATCTCATGTAGCAGTATTTTCACCTAGGGCAAGAGAAACAAAAGAAAAAAAAACACAAAAAACAAATGGGACTACATCAAACTAAAAAGCTTCTGCACAGCAAAAGAAACCATCAACAAAATAAAAACAGAACCCACTGTATGGAAGAACATATTTGCCAATGATACATCTGATAAGAGGTTAATTTTCAAACTATATAAAGAACTCATACAGCTCAACACCAGGAAGACAATCCAATTTAAAAAATGGGCGAAGTACCTAAACAGACACCTCTCCAAAGAGGACTTACCAATGGCCAATAGACATATGAAAAAATGCTCAGTGTCACTAATCATCAGAAAGATGCAAATTAAAACAAAAATGAGGTATTGCCTCACAACTGCTGGAATGGCTACCACCAACAAATCATCAAACAAGTGCTGGTGAGGATGTGGAGAAAGGGCACCCTATTACACTGCTGGTGGGGATGCAGGCTGGGGCATCCACTGTGGAAAACAGTATGGAGTTGCCTCAAAAAATAAAAATGGAATTGCTGTCTGACCCAGTGATCCCACTTCTGGGAATCTGTCCTAATAATCCAAAAACACCAATCAGAAAAACTATATGCACTGTGATGTTCATAGCAGCACTATTTATAATCGCTAAGATTTGGAAACAGCCCAAGTGTCCATCAATACATGAGTTGGATAAAAAAGCTGTGGTACATATACACAATGGAATACTATGCAGCTGTACGAAAGATCTCTTACTCTTTGAGGGACCTAGAGAGTACTATGCTAAGCAAAAAAAGCCGGTCAGAGAAAGACAAGTATCACAGGAATTCATTTATATATGGAATCTAGTGAACAAAATAAATGGATGAACAAAATAGGCATGGATGCATGAACAGACTGACAGATCTCAGAGGGGCAGGGAGTGGAGGAGAAGGGAAGAGATTAATCAAAGAATATATATGCATATATGCATAGCCCATGGACACAGACTCCAGTGTGGTGAAGGCCTGGGGTGGCGTGGGAGCTGGGAGGAGGGGAGCAAAGGTGGGGGTATTTGGGGGACATCTGTAATACTCTCAACATAAAAAATTTTGATCAGGTAAAGTACTTGGAAAGCTTTTAAAGGATAGATTTGAGTCTAACATTTGATAGTTAAGATCATGATTCTGGGCACTGTCTGTCTGGGTTCAAATGTCTACTTCACTAGCTGTGTGACTCCGAACTTTATTCCTTATTTTTTCAATCTTAAAATGGGGGTAATAGTACCTACTTCTTAGAGTAATTTAGATAATTCACTGATACAATACTTATAAAGCACTTGGCAAGAAACCTGGCGCATAGTAAGCGCTACAGATATTTTGCAAGTTAAAAAGCTGCGCAGTAAAAAAACTGATCAACCGGGTTTGAAATAACTGGCTTAGTCCACCTTATTTTATAGTGGTGGCCAGAAAGATTGCATACCTTGCCTATACATGGCTGTTTTATGTCTGAGCCAAAACTAAATTTTAGGTCTCCTAACTACTAGTAGATGTCTTCTGTTTGTTTTGATATATAACTCCTTTTACTTTTTTTTTATCCTCACCTGAGGACATTTTTGCATTTATCTTCAGTCAGAGCGGGAGGGAGAGAGGGAGGAAGAAAGAGAGAGCAACATTGGCTTGAGAGAGACACACTGAGTGGCTGCCACCCACATGACCCTAGTCTGCAACCGAAGTACATGTCCTTAGTGGGAACCGAACCCAGGACGCTTTAACTGCTGAGCCAAACCGGCCAGGGCATAACTCCTTTTACTTTTAATGCTTTCTTAGCTCCATTAAAAACAAAGAAGATCTTGTTTCGTTTTTTTTAAATTGGTTTTTCTTCTTTTTCCTTTCTATACTGAGTTGGGGCTTTATTTATATTTTCAGATCAGTTTTATTGGGAGTTGACCCTTTTAAGTCACTTTCTTAATTTATCTAGAATTAACCTAGTCCACAGTCAATTTGACATGTCATAAAACAGATTCTTTTATGAATATATAAGTAATATGCTCACTGCAAGAATATTTTTTTAAAACAGAAAATAAAATAAGAAGAAAACAACCTGTATTTCTACCATTTTTAGACACACACACACACACACACACACATACACACAAAGTGGGGAGACATGCACACCAAAGTTAGTTTTGTTTTATGGAATTGAATTTATGCTATATTTAAAATTTTTTATTTTTATTATTTTTATGCTTGTACATGTCTATCCTCATCAATTGACTAAATGACTTTACCCATAACTTTTTCTGAAAATTTTTAAGGTTTTCTCTTTTATATTTGCCTTTTTAATCCCACCTGTGATAAATTTTATTATGTTTTGAAACACAGGGATAGTTTTTTCCAAGTAGCCAAAATTTTCAACACTATTTGTTGAATGATTAACCTGCTTCCCTTGATTTTCAATGATTCTTCTATTGTATAGAAAGATACTATGTACACTGTTTCAAGGCTAGCTCTTTTGTTCCTTAGATTTGCCTATTTATTGCTGTGCCAACACTGAATTACTTGAAATATAATGTGCTTATAGTACACTTTAATATTTTACAGGCAAGTTCTTCCTCATCACTTCTTTACAACATTTCTTACTCATTCTCACCTATTCTTAGTTTCAAATAAAAAATTGAATCATTTATGTTAGTTTAAAAATAAGCCCATAAGTATTTTTTATCAGGATTCAATTAAAACTACAAATTATTTTGGGAAGAACTGAAACATTAGAGCATTTACAATATTGAGTCTTCTCGTTCAGAAATGAGGTATCTTACCTCATCTGGGCAAATGTTCTTCGATGTATTCGTAGTTTTCTTCATGTAAGTTGAGCACACTTACTAAGTCCGGTCCTAGGCAGCTTGTTTGTGTACAATTATTGTGAATAGACTCTTTTCCCTCCATTATATCTTCTCATCGGTAACTGATGATAACTAGGAAAGCTATTTTTTGGTGTAATTTTCTTCTTTCTGGCTTCTTTCTTGAATTCAATTATTCTAAGAACGTTTCAATTCTTTGGGCTTTTACAGACCATAATTATATCTTTCACTAATCATGATAATTTTATCTTTTCTTTTCCAGTAATTATTCCTGTTATTTCTGGTCTTTTCTCCATTGGGTTGGCCAGAATAATATTAAATATAATGATGCTTATAAGATGCTTTGTCTTGTATAAATTATCATATCAACTACCCACACTCTTTTTTTAATGCTTCTTGCCTTGGATTTATCTTTCTTTGAAGTGATATGGTCACTTTTTTTTCTTTCTTTCTTACATGATGACTTTGAATCACCCTTTTACACTTCTAATCTTTGTATATAATTTTATTTTAAATGCCTCTCATACAAGACACATATAACTGAATATTTAATTTCAGAATATTTGTCTTAAAGAAGGGAATATGAGCTATATTTTTGTAATAATAGACATTTAAGGTTTTTAAAATTCTGTTTTCTGCTTTGCTTATTAAAAATTATCTCACGTGCAAATTAAAACAACAATGAGGTTTCACCTCACACCTGTCAGAATGGCTGCCATCAACAAATCATCAAACAAGTGTTGGCGAGGGTGTGGAGAAAAGGGGACTCTAGTACACTGCTGGTGGGAATGCAGATTGGTGCAGCCACTATGGAAAACAATATGGTGTTACCTCAAAAAATTAAAAATTGAACTGCCATTTGACCCAGTGATCCCACTTCTAGGAATATACCCTAAGAAGCCTGAAACACCAATCAGAAAGAATGTATGTACCCCCATGTTCATAGCAGCACTGTTTATAATAGCTAAGATCTGGAAACAGCCCAAGTGTCCATCAGTAGACGAATGGATAAAAAAGCAGTGGTACATATACACAATGGAGTACTATGCAGCGGTAAGAAAGAAAGATCTCTTATCCTTTGAGACGACATGGAGAGACCTGAAGAGTATTATCCTAAGCAAAACAAGCCAAGCAGAGAAAGACAAATATTATATGATCTCACTTATTTGTGGAATATAATGAACATAACAGTTTGAGGAACAGGGTAGACTCAGAGACGTGGAAGTAGGGTACAGACTGACAACCCTCAGAAGAGGGGGTGGTGGGGGGAGAGAAGAGATAAACCACATAACTTACATGCATGTACGAATAACCGATGGACATGGACAACAAAGCTGGGGATGGGGAGGAGGGTGTCAATGAGGAAAAAAGGGGAATCATCTGTAACAAAAATAAATAAAACAAAACAAAACAAAAATTATTTTACAATATAGGCTAAATTTTCTTTGGCTTTGTATTTGTTTGGAACCCCTTTATCCCACTTTATACTTTATTAGGATTAAATTCTAAATTAAAAAAATTCTTTAACCTATTATTTTAATATTTAAAGTAAAAAAATAACAAGCTCACCTGACTCCTTTCTGTAGATGATGAGGATTGATCCTCTTGGTCCATTTTCCTGGCCGCTGCCTCCCTCCTGGGCTTTGTTCATATAATCCGCAGTTTTAGTTCTGACATAGGATTGTTGTACCTCATTATTTCTCACATCATGTTATCTCTTACATCTTCTATTTCAAGTAAGGTCTTTTGACATTTGTATTCATTTTCTTAACATGTTGAAGGCAACATATTTATTTAGTCTTACCTCTGTGTTTAATTGGTTTTATTGTTCAGCTCCTGTCCTTTTATACTGTGATTTCCTCATTTTTGAATTTTCAAATTATGACTCTTCAAGTCGATTTTTAAATGGCATGTGAAGAACAGATACTCTAAACCCTGGGGTGTATCAGTATATCATTCATCTTCATATACCAGGCGTGGGGGATGCGGATTGTCGTCTTCTCTGTTTCTCTCGCGCGTGTCTCTCTTCTGTGGAGCGGTGCTGGCTAGTTTCTGCACCGCCAGCTGCGGGCAGGTGGTTTGGGGCAGTGCTGGGGAGGGAGGTCTTATTTGATCAGGCACTCTGCAATATGGCTTCATGCTCTCTGAGTCTGGCAGCTGTTTCAAGCTGCTTCTTTGTCTCTGGGGCGATTCCATGGTTCCTCAGGAGATACCCCATTACAGAGGCTTCTTACCCATAGATGTCTCATCTCAGGAGGAAGTATTTCTGGCCTGAGTGGTCACTTGTAATTCCTCCTGCAGCTCCTAGGATATGATTTCCACCTCCAGCTTCTTGCTTCTGGGATTTTTTTGGCCTTTCAAGGATGCATCCTAAAGGTCAGGGTCCATGATGACCCCAGACCAACTCTCTGTCCCACTTGGCTTATGCCTGGGAGCCTTCATGCGGTCTTCCCTGCCACACACAAGGACTAGAGCTGATCCCAGCACAGCCACCATTATTCTCCTGCTTCGGCCACTTAGCTTCCTCAGGTGCCAGCCCAGCATCAGCCCTCTGTGTGCCCCACCTGTAAAAGACACAGGTTAAGGAAACTTCTCCCTGACACCTGAGACAAGGGATGGAGCATTGTCTCACCTGTCTTCTTTGGTGGCATTGGTGTCGGGGGAGTGACTCAGCACAACACAGCACTCTTCTCTCAAAAAACTCTTCCTCTTACCTCTCCCAACCCTTTCGTATTGTCGCCGTGGGCAGGAGGGTGTGTAAACTCTGCCACAGTGTCTGTCTCACACTCACTTTGAAATCCGGTATCTCCCTTATTGGCTCTTCATTTGAGGCAGAGCCAAGAAGAATCCCATTTTTAACATTCTGTTATATACAGAATACAAGTCCTTGTCCATTAGCCAGTGTTCAGCAGTGTGAAACCAATGTGACTCCCAGCAACGGGAAACATCAAACCCCATGATAAGCAGCATCTTCCTGCTGTGAAGAGTCTTCCCACCTGGAGCACTTGCGCCCTCTGATCCCACGGTGCATGTTCATGGTTTCTCTGGAGATCCCCATCCTGAGGGCCTCTCATCTGAGGACGGTGCATTGTGACCTGAGTGGTCACCTGCAATTCCTGTTACCTGCTTTTCACTCAGAGACCCAGGGTTTTAACATACTAGAAAACTGGTAACCATTTTTCCGTTGCATGAGTATTGAGTGATAAGGAATTTCCCTCCATTCTGTGTCTGCCTGCTTTAAAGCTACATGACAGGAAGGGGGTGCTGGCAATGTGTGCTGGCTACTGCTGCACTTTTACTTTCCTGTCTCTTTAATCCTCACTTAATGCTTGGCGGGGGCGGGGGAGTCTAGTATTTCCATTTTACAGGTGGGGGAATGAGATTTGGGCGTTAAATAACGTCTAAAGTCACACAGATCCTATGTGGTGGAGACAGAATAAAAGCCCAGTTCCTGCTGATGCCAAAATTGGTGCCATTTCTCAACACTGGCTCTAGAGTCACCAGACAGCTTTAAAAATACCAGTTTTCTGGTCCTCTCCTCAAAACAATGAAATTAGAACTCTAGAGAGGGAGCTTGGGCATGAGAAGGTGTTAGAAGCTCCCCCGTGATCCGAATGTGCGGCAGGTTTCAGACCACCAGCAGATGCACCGCTCGGCTGAGGGCCGGTTCAATAGCGCACTGTTCACCTGTGTGATCCAGCTTTATTTATGCCGTTTCCCCTCCATGTTTTCTTTCTCCTTCAAAAGTCAGAGAGTGCGTGGTTGCCCGTCTATGTGAGAGCTGGCATTCCTAATCAGATTCCAAGGGCTGCATTCATGGCCACGTTTATTCTGGAAGTGGATCAGTTCATCTTAACCTCTTTGACTACATCGGCTCTGGACTGTGAAGAGGATGAGACCCCCAAACCCTTGCTGGTGTTTAATATTACTAAAGCCCCAGTGCAGGGCTTTGTAACTCACCTGTGGGATCACACCAGACCAGTCTCTTCATTCACCTGGAAAGATCTCAGTGATTTGCAGATTGCCTATCGGCCACCAAACAGCAGCCATTCTGAAAGGAGACATTATGAGGTAAGAAGGAAGAGAGACATAGCTTCTAGCCTATTTGGGATTCAGAGTTATTTAAGAAGCCCCTGCCCTCAGCTTTCGGGTTAGTTTGTATATTCATTGCCTCTGCAGAGAATCAGTCACCATTGATCAGGATGCAAACTCAGATGCCCAGAGGAGCCAGGCTGGTGGGACACATCAGCAAGCCCTCCTGCAGGACACTGTGGGGAGCTGAAGACGGAGCTGGTGCCTTTTCAAACAGCTGCAGCTCAGCTCCAGCTGGTGCAGAGGACCGAGTGTTGCTAAAGCTCTTGTCTGTCAAGAAAAGTTAGAAGTCTACTTTGTAAAAATGTTTTAATTTTGAAATATAGAAAACATATTCAAAAATTTAAACTATATTCTGCCAGCTACAAAATATGTCTAAGGGCCGCAGTTGGCTCAGGGCTCACCAGTTTGAGAACTCCGCTGACCCCCACAGCCTTTCTGCATTACATAGACCACTGAAGTTAGAGATGAGTTTTGTTTAACATTTTTATCCTTTTTTTGTTTGTAAAAGTGTTTTACTGGTGCCCTTTATTTTAATTAATAGCACTGACTTAGGATGGACGATTGCACAGTCTTCTATGATAACTAATTTCACTATCTGATGCTTTCTATCAGGAAAATCCTCTTTCCATTTCATCTAAATCTTTCCTGCTGCCATTTCAGCCTCTTTCCTCTGGTTTTGTATTCAGTGGGAGTAGATAACAGCTGGTTACAGACTTGCACATAATAACCTGTCACGTACTTAAAGACCTAACAGCAAGTTGAAATGTAAATGAGCAGATTGATACATTCTTGAGTTCAGGGTTATTAAGGAAAATGAGCGTCCCCGGGGTTACAATTGTCCTCCATCTAATTTAGGCATTTGCAGCATTTAGTCTCAAGGGCAGACAGAAGATTTCAGACGATAAGTGCTGTGTTCTGCCCGTTGCTTTCATTTTCTTGATTTCATAATAGTAAGTGGCAGCTTTGTTTGCTTCCTGTCCTCACTTCTTCCTTCCATATTATAAGGTAATTGCCCATTAGCTGTCTGGGTTTACCTGCAGCTCACAAATAAAGCTGCTGCTTCCTGTGCACATTTTCCATCACTGTGAAATAGAATCTCAGCGCAGAGCTTGTTCAAATAGGTGATATTTTTGTTAGAAGGTAACTCAATTATCTCAGTGGAGATTATGCATTTTTCAAATGTTGTGGGCGGGAAGCCCTGGGTCTCAGCAGGACTTTGTTGGCTCAGCCACCTGCGGTGGGACTGTGAGGGCTGAGCTGGGGCCAGCGCTCCTGAAACCGCTGACCTTCTCGGGCTGTAACACCAAGTCAGTCTATTCTTTCAGTCACTTTGCCTCTTTGGGAAATTCAAACTCAGTTTACTAGGGATTACATCTATTTGAGAAGAAAGTTCCTTGGTGAGTACATAAAGTTTCAGGTGGTTCAACCTAATGTTTATCTTACATCTGCGAAAATACTTCTCCCACCTCAGTATAGTTTTGTTTTTAGTCTGTTCCTCTGGCACCCTTGAAGCTGTTTCTCCTGTTATGTTGTATTTGCTAATGTGCTGCTGTCTGATCATTTCTCCTACCCTCTCAAATGGACCACATTCTTCCTGAGTAGGCAGTGTGTCTTCTGTTTCTGTATCATATCTCATCCTTCTCTGTCAACACCTGGTGCAATACACATATATCACACAATAAGGCTCAAAACTTATCATAGCCCTACTTAGTAGTTATGGATTTCTTGGAAGCAAATGAAATCTTGATATTTAAAAATATGACCAGTGAGATAGAGGCGTCTAGATCAGGGTCTTCAAACGGCAGCACCGGTGACATTTTGGATTAAATGATTCTTTGTTGTGGGGGTTGTCCTACGCATGGCAGGATGTTAGTAGCATCCCTAGTCTCTATTCATTAGATGCCAGTAGCACCCCCTCCACACACATACCCGTATGTGAGACCAGAAATGTCTCCAGACATTCCCAAATTTCCCCTGGGGAGTCAAAATCACCCCCTGGTGCTCTAGACCCAATACCTTTGACAGAGGCTTGATTGGTCTCATGCTGAACTAACATAGTCTCCTGAGCAGATGCAGGGACCTTTCCCCAGCACATTTGCTTATTTCAGGTTAAGAATGCTTTTATGGAGAAGAAAATTAAAAGATACAGATCAACTAAGGAACAAGATCTAGAGCCTGAAAAAGTGAGATCAGGTTGTCAAGAATGAGATCAGGCAACAGCAGCCTCTGTCTGTGGTGAACCCCAGACGTGATGGTATTTTATACTCTAAGATCTCAGTGTGTGGTTCATATGCAACTGCTTGTTTACAGGTGGAGTTGGAGGTATACGACTTCTTCTTCGAAAGGAGCACACCAATTACCGTCCACATCTCCGTCAGAACGTCGGATACGAATGCCCCACGTGTGTCCTGGAACACAGGTGCAGCTCAATGTAGGGTGTCAAGCAACAGAAAGAAAGGCAGTTTTATTCCCATTTTACACATGGAGCAACTGAAACCCAGACTGGGTGGGGTATCAGATAGCTGGTTTTGTTTTGTTTTTCCTACCAGGAGGGTGAGAAATTTAAATCCAGGATTCCTGATTCCTGGAGACAAGTTCTTTCTTTGGCAGGAGATAAGCTAAAAAGACAACTTTCACCTGAATGAGCCAAAAAAAAAAAAGGTGACTGTGTGTGACATTGAGCTATAGTTGGACTGAGAGAGGGAACATCTCCAACTCAAACTGTTCAGAGGGGTCGAAGGAAGGCATACACTGGTGCCCTCTACATTGACTTATTTTTAAGTTGGGTTGCATGGAAACCACAATATATAAATAAGAGATTAAACTGCTTTATTTGTTTTAAAAGGAGGCTTTGCTCTGCCTCTCATTTTTAATAGAACTGACAATGCAATGTTTATATTTAGGTCAGATGTAAATGTAGAGTGTAAATGAAGATTTTATTTTTTCCCACTAATCCCATCTATAGTATTCAAAACATACTTATAAGCAGTGGTGGTAGGTTCTGTTAAGGGGATAATATCTGTGTCTGATTTAAATTCTCAGGTGGCAGCTTAAATACATTACCTCTTGTGTTTGTGTGTATGCTTGTGTATGTGTATGTGTGTGTGCTTGCATGTAGGTATATGCATGCACACTTGTGTGTTTGTATGTATATAAGTTTCAATAGAGATGGAGAACACTGGTTGAGCAGCCTTGATTTATAATATTGACTGTATGTCTCATCTATCTCTGTTAGAGGGATAATGAAAGAAAAGAAGAAATCGGTAACCTACAGTTTAGTAATAATCACATATTAAGTGCATTATTGCTTGAGCATAGAGACTTAATAGTCTGTATATATGTGGGATCTGTGAAACCCAGGCCTGTGAAGAGAACTCCAAATCTGGTCTTGGCTACTCTGGACATTAGACTACTTTTATATATATATATATATATTTTCTTTATTGATTTTTTAGAGAGAGGGAGGGAGAGAGAGATAGAAACATTGATGAGAGAGAACAATGATTGGCCGCCTCCTGCATGCCCTCCACTGAGGATTGGGCCCACAACCTGGGCATGTGTCCTGACCAGGAATCGAATCAACAACCTCTTGGTGCATGGGCTGATGCTCAATCATTGAACTACACAGGCTAGGCTAGACTACTTATTAAAATAAATTTTTACTTATTATGAACTTGTGTGTTCGTCATTGAAAACTTGAAAACTTGGAAAGTGCAGTAAGTAGAATAAATAGTAAAAAAAGAAAAAGAAAAAGAATAGTCATGAATGATCAAGAAGAAATGAATGAAATAGGAATGAATGAATAAAATAATTTATTACTTCCCCATGAAGACACAGCCACTGTTACTATTTTGCTACATGTACTTTCAGTCTTCTTGCTTGCTCTTTTCTTGTGTCCCTTGTGACGCCTGTCCTGTGTCATACTGTGTACTCTCAGCTTCAAAACTGTTCTTACCAGTCCCAGAGATTCTTTGTATGTACCGGTTTGGCCTTCAATTCCTTCCTCCCTCCCTCCCTTCCTCCCTTCCTCCCTTCCTTCCTTCCTTCCTTCCTTCCTTCCTTCCTTCCTTCCTTCCTTCCTTTTCTCCCTCCCTTCCTCCTTCCTTCTTTCCCTCTTTCCTCCCTCCCTCCCTTCCTTCCTTCCCTCCCTCCTTCCATTAATGTGCTGTATGTTTTAGTCCAGGTTCCCTAGCAACAGCTGCTGAGGCAGGTTGCATGCATGAAGCCTGCACTGAAAACAGGAGAAGGGGGGAAAGGGAAGTCAGGGTGGTGTGACTGAGCTGGTCACAGGTTTACAAGAAAATAAATTGCTGATGGTTTGGTAGCGCTGATGTCTTCAGAGGAGATAGAATCACCGTGCGTGGGAAGAGTCGGGGTGGGGTGGAGCACAGGGTTAACAACCTGTCAACTTCTTCCCATCTCCTGTCTCATCTCGGCCACTTTGCCTCACTGGATGTCAACCCCCACATGTCCAGGTTGTTACCTGGCACCTCTTATCAGCTGTGATGCAAATATCTTGAGTCCCAAGGTATCGGACCTGGCACAAGGGAGGTCATGTCAAAGCCTGGCCCTCGTTCCAGACCAGAAGACGATGCAATAGAGGCATCCAGGGCTTTAAACTGAGGGGACTGAGGGGCTCCCCAGAGAGGAGGCCAAGGTCAGGGAGGCGGGGAAGCGGGGCACACTCGAGGGAAAGCATTAACGGGGCCCATTAGTGCGCTGCCTTTACATTTTATCGACTCATTTTTCAAAAAGTTTTCTTTCCTTTCAAGATTCTCTGTGATCTGTTGGCTCCCAGCTCCGCTGGTATCGGATGGTGCGCCCTGTCTCCACCCAGAATGTTTAGTCTGGAATCTAAATTCTTGTTCTGAGCAGCTCTTGCTTCATCTCCCCAGACTTCCTCCAGCATGCTAGGTCCAAGGAGAAGGTTTCATTTTAATTCCTTTCGTTACAAAAGTCTCTTCCTTATCAGGGTCTGAACTAAAATATAGCCCTCACTGGAAAGTGTCAGACTCTTCGTGTCTGACACCATTAAACTCCCCTTGCGCAGTAGCTCTGTGTTTGCGTATTTAACCACTTTGTATTCTGTCCTGTGGGCTGCTTGTGAACTCAAATCACGGTTGACCCTTGAATAACGTGGGAGTCAGGGGTGCTGACCCCCTGTGAAGTGGAAATCTGTGTATAACTTGTGACTCCCCAGAAACTTATCTACTAGCAGCCTCCTGTTGACTAGCAGCCTCGCCATAGTGCAGATTAACACATATTTTGTATGTTACGTATGTTATATACCGTATTCCTACAACGCAGCAAGGTAGAGAAAAGAAAACATCAGTGAGAAAGCCATAGGAGGATAAAATGCATTTACAGTACTTATTGAAAAGAATCTCTGTGTAAGTGGATCCGTGCAGTCGACTCCTGTTGTTCAGGGGTCAGCTGTACATGTAAAACTACTTCTGACTCTTGTGCCCACAAATACCTGGATGTAGCCTTTGAAAACTCCTTGTGGACGTTTTTGAACTAGAGACGCTGTGAGCATAACATCTGCTCTTTCCTTTGGCATGTGTCTCCTGGCACCGTCATGTCTCTAAAGGACGTATCACAAGTTGTCAGACGAGTTCATGGCACTAAAAATGGAAATATTACTAGAAATAAAAGCTAAATTCCGGTTTCTTGAAAAACTTTTGAAAATATAATTTTCAGCTAGTTTTGTGAGTTGAGATGCATTAATTTTGTCTCAAAGTGTGCTGACTGGCATGTCATGGATCATTTTTGGCTTGTCTGGTAGGTCTGAATCTCCTGGAGGGGCAGTCACGAGCCATCACCTGGGAACAGTTTCAGATTGTCGACAATGATGACATTCGTGCGGTACAGCTCGTCACCGTGGACGGCCTGCAGCACGGGCGGCTCACAGTAAGAGGTGAGTGATCAGCCCCGTAAGCTAGAAAGGAACCCAAGGAGAAGCTCTGCAAAAGCAAATCATATTTAATAGAATATACACAGCATCTCTTGGACCCCATTCTAAATGAATTGTCATATCCCCCAAATCCAGAGATCATGAAACCATCAGCATTTGGATTAGGGTGCCTTATGCTTGGCTATTTATTTATTTATTTATTTATTTATTTTTTCTTTTTTTTTTATGAATTTTTGTTTATTTTTTTGTTACAGATATTTTACCTTTTTACCCCATTGGCACTCCCCATCCCACCCCCCCTCCACCCTGTCCCCAGCTTAGTTGTCCATGTCCATTGGTCATGCATACATGCATATAAGTTCTGTGGTTTATCTCTTCCCACCCCCCCACCCCCATCCCCTCTTCTGAGGGATGTCAGTCTGTGCCCTACTTCCATGTGTCTGGGTCTACTGTATTCCTCAGACTGTTATGTTCATTATATTCCGTATATAAGTGAGATCATGTGGTATTTGTCTTTTTCTGCTTGGCTTCTTTCACTTAGGATAATACTTTCCAGGTCCCTCCATGTTGTCTCAAAGGATAAGAGATCTTTTCTTCTTACAGCTGCATAGTACTCCATTGTGTATATGTACCACTGCTTTTTTATCCATTCGTCTACTGGTGGACACTTGGGCTGTTTCCAGATCTTAGCTATTGTAAATAGTGCTGCTATGAACATGGGGGTACATATATTCTTCCTGATTGGTGTTTCAGGCTTCTTAGGGTATATTCCCAGCAGTGGGATCACTGGGTCAAATGGAAGTTTAATTTTTAATTTTTTGAGGTAGCACCATATTGTTTTCCATAGCGGCTGCACCAGTCTGCATTTCCACCAGCAGTGTATTAGAGTCCCCTTTTCTCCACACCCTCGCCAACACTTGTTGATGATTTGTTGATGGCAGCCATTCTGACAGGTGTGAGGTGATACCTCATTGTTGTTTTAATTTGCATCTCTCTGATGATTAGTGATGTTGAGCATTTCTTCATATGTCTCTTGGCCATTTGTATGTCCTGTTTGGAGAGGTGTCTATTCAGCTCCTCTGCCCATTTTTTAATTGGGTTCTTTGTCTTCCTTTTGTGGAGTTGTATGAGCACTCTATATATATTGGAAATTAACCCCTTATCTGATACATCATTGGCAATGATGTTCTCCCATACAGTGGGTTGCCTTTCCATTTTGATGATTGTTTCTTTTGCTGTGCAGAAGCTTTTTAGTTTGATGTAGTCCCATGTGTTCATTTTCTCCTTTATTTCTGTTGCCTTAGGTGATGTATCAGTGAAAATTCTGCTCCGTATGATGTCCGAAATTTTGTTGCCTACATTTTCTTCTAGAATTTTTATGGATTCACGGGTCACATTTAAGTCTTTTATTTATTTTGAGTTTATTTTTGTGTATGGTGTAAGTTGATGGTCTAGTTTCATTTTTTTGCATGTAGCTGTCCAATTTTCCCAACACCATTTATTAAAGAGGCTGTCTTTACTCCACTGTATGCTCTTTGGCTCATTATTTAAAGCTCAGATGCCTATTGGGCTCCTTCTAAAATATACTTCTTAATTAATTATCTTATCCCATTTGGAAGACAAAATATTTCCCTCTCATTTCTCTGTTTCCGAGAAATGTATTGAAAACCAGAAAAATATGCTTTAAAAAATATTTTGGTAATCATTATGTTATTATAATATTAGAAGCAGTTACCATAGTTTAAATGAATTTATAATTATAAGGAAGGTAGTTAAGGCTAATGGGCCCAATAAAAATAATAGACATACTTTGTGATGATATAGTCTACTCATTGTAATGAGCTCAGAGGATTTAATTCAATTATCCTCTAAGTTTGCCTAATTATAAAGTGGAAAAAGAGCTCTTATTTATCATCATTTGTGATAAGGGAATTCTGAATTAAAAAACAAAATGATAAATTATTGTACTTAATCACAGGACAGTGCGAGGTCTGCTTATGCTTCAGTCTGTCAGTTAGGGTGGATATTCAGCTGCATGTAAGGGAAACTCAATTATAACAGCTTAAAAATTTATTATTTTCCTCTTGTGACAAGTTGTCTCCATGTAGGTATTCCATATCCACGATGCAGACGCTGTTTTCTGCTCTGTGGGTGGTCACACGATGGTGCCTATACCTCTAGGCCTTGGGTCTGCATTGGAGGAAGGAAGGAAGAAAGGATGAAAAAAGTTATGCCATCTAAGTTTGCTTTTTTTAAAAGTTATTATTATTAATTAATTAATTTTGTTACAGATGTTTCTCCTTTTGCTTTCTTTAACAACTTGTCCCAGGAGTCTGATACAAGAACTTGCACTTGTATCTCCCACCAACTCACATGCTACCCCCACGTGCAATGGAGTCTGGGGACATGCTTTGTAAAAAATGATGACATGCCATTCCAAACAGAACTAGGATTCTGGTACTGAGCAAGAAGCAGAAAGTGGCTATTGGGCAAGTAGCTGGCAGTGCCCATTATACTGGTGTTTAAGCGTTATTCCATTGAAGTCTCTAACACAACCCTGGGGTGTGCGGAGAGTAATGAGGCACCTGCCATCAAGAATTATAACAGTTTATACAGAGTGAAGCAATGTTTATTAATACTTTGAACTGAAGTATAGAGCATAAATGAAGTAGCCCATCAGACAATGATTTTCTGGGCTCTGAGAAGATAGGAAATAGTACTAATATTTATTATTTACTTTGTGCCAGATATGGTGCAAAATATTCTATATCTTTATCTTATACAACTTTATAGCGTGTGGTACTATTATCATTCCTCCTTTACCTGTGGGGAACCTGAGACTTAGAGGAGTTCACTGGTCTAAGGTCATGCACCTAGAAAGTGGCAGAGCTGGGATGTGAACCTAGGCCTTTGATACCAGAGCTCTAGCTCTTGGCCTATAAGCCAGTGATTCTCAAACTTGAGCATGCCTTGGACACTCTGGGAGGGCTTGATAAAACACATATTGTTGGGTCCTACCTCCAGAATTTCTGATTCAGTAGGACTAGGGTAGGGCCTGAGAACTTGCATTTCTAACAACTTCCCAGGTGGTGCTGATGCTGCTGTCTCAAGACCACACCTCTAAAAAGTTCTGCCATGTAGGATGATAGCAATGAGTTAAAGAATAATTGACATTTATTGTAGGCTTATTGTTGGTTAACTTCTCTCATCCATACTAAGGAATATGGGGTAGGTATTATTTCTGTTTTATAGATGAGGTTGTTTTTTTAATTTAATTAATTAATTCATTTTTGTTACAGCTGTTTCTCCTTTTCCACCCACCGATTGCCCCCTTACCCTCCCTCCCCGCCCTGTCCCCAGCTTTGTTGTCCATGTCCATTGTTCATGCATACATGCATATAAGTTCTGTGGTTTATATAGATGAGTTTCAAATAAATTAAATACCTTGCCCAATCGACACAGCTAATAAGTGTTGCAGCCAGTGCTCCAAACCAGATTGTGGAGACCCAGAGACCATTAAACCATCTGTGGTTTCTCTGAAAGGGGAAAGTCTCAGCTGCACCACGTTCCTCAATGCCTTCTCGTCCAGTGCTGCTTTCACTACAAGGGCTGCCTCTGACCCCCCTTCAGTCAGTGCCACCTCTGCTCTGTCCTTCAGGGGGGAAAGGATTTCTCTTCACTGTGGCTGACCTGCAGGCTGGAGTTGTTCGCTATCACCACGACGACAGCGACTCCACCAAAGACTTTGTGGTCTTCAGGATATTCGATGGTCATCACAGCATCCGCCATAAGTTTCCCATCAACATTCTGCCCAAAGATGACAGTCCCCCGTTCCTCATAAGTAATGTTGTCATTGACCTGGAGGAGGGGCAGACCGTACTGATCCAGGGTTCTATGCTGAGAGCTTCAGATATGGACTCCAGTGACGACTACATCTTCTTCAATATCACGAGACCTCCTCAGGCTGGAGAGATCATGAAGAAGCCAGGACCAGGGCTGATAGGTGAGTTCTGGGCACTTAAGATCATGTGTGTCAAAATCTGTGTGAAAGTGGACATCAGTTTACCAGGTGGGATACCATTATTATTCCCATTTTATAAATGGGAAGCCAGAAACGTAGAAAATTTAAGTTGATTCATTCAAGGATGGGCATCCAGACAGTTCTAGAGCTGGGCCTGAAGGTAATCATTGCACCTGGAAAAATTAAGTCTACCAAGCATGGCGATAGAATAAATAAGTTTGAAGAGATGTTTGGCCTATTGTAGGTTGTTGATAAAGTAATTTCATGAATAACATTTTTTTATATTTTGTTAGAATAGTTTTATAACTACTTCTTAAAGTAGTCAGGAACAACAAAATAGGAATCAAGTAGTTAGTGTTTCTTAAGACAATGCTTCTTGAAAATATTTTCCTAATGCTAATTCCTCTACATATTTAAAGAAAAATGTAGCCACTTTAATTTTTTTGCTTTAGTATTTATAAGCTTTGATAAAAGCTTTTATGATGATTCCTGGGTGCAAACGACATACGAGGCAGAGAAGACTGGGAGATAAGTCCATTATCTTGATACCCAAATACTTGTAGTTTGTTGCAAAAGTATTTGGTGTTTTGTGTGGACCCAATAGGTTATCCTGTCCCTGGCTTCCTTCAGAGGGATCTGTTTAATGGCATTATTTACTATCGTCACTTTGGTGGAGAAATCTTTGAAGATTCTTTTGAATTTGTCCTTTGGGACAGCCACGAACCTCCAAATCTCTCAGTGCCACAGGTAAGAGGCTGTCTCTGAAACTTCCTCAAAGTCTTGTCCGCAGATATCAGTTCTGGGCGATGTTACTAGAAACTACATGAAAATAGGTTTCAAGGTTCAAAGATTGAGAAGCAACTGAGTAAGCAAAATTAAGTAAATGTCTTTGCAACATCACTTTTCTACCATTTACTTTTCTATAAATGTCCGTGTGTGGTGTTTCCAGGGTTATTTAACTATGGGACCTTTTTATACTGAACACCTCACAAAATGTGCTGTCCTCATAGTACTCAAGAAAACACTGATATTTTATGTGTAGTAGCTAGGCTGCCTAATGCTTCTCTCCTGTATTTGACACAATTATCTGATTGATCTGTGCCTCAGTTTTCCCATCTGTAAAACAGGGAATAAAACAACTTCCTTATAGAATGATTGTGAGAGTAAGTGAGATAATATGTATAAAGTACGGAGAACTTCTGGCACATGGTAAGGACTCAAAACAAAAATTAGCTGTTATTTATTCTTGCTTTTGAAGAATCAAGATTTTCACTACCACTCAAGGATACCACTTAAATATATAGAATGCAGAAATAATTGTAAGAAGGCATTCTCATTTGTAAAAATGACAGAAAATGGAGTTAGCGTAGGGTCTGGACAGCTCGGGTTTTCTTTCTTTTCTTCTATTATACATTTTATAGATCATATTTCTATTTTTATTTATATCATGTTTAAGTTCAAATGTAGATGTTAGATCCCTCTATAATGAGGACCACAATAATAAAAACTTGATTCAGACAAAATTATTTCTAAATCTTGGCAAATAAGTCAGACTAAATACTGTAGAACCGATTATAATGTTGTTGTTGTTGTTGTTGTTTTTTGATGGGTGGGTTTCTAAAGAAGGAGTCGTAACCACATTTTTCTTATTAATCTGAGTTGGGCGGGAGAAAGGGTGGGAGGGAGGAAGAGATAGAGATAGAGATAGATAGATAGAGAAAGAGATAGAGATAGAGATAGATAGATAGATATAGATAGATAGATAGATAGATAGATAGATAGATAGATAGATAAAGAGAGAGATGAATCTATAAATTTCTCTGTATTCACGTACCACCTGTTGTTTGGATCCTAACTATTCTCCAGCTCAGCCTTGTGTACGCACCTCTCTGCCCGACATCTCTGCATGTATATCTCACCAGCATTGACAGCCATCATGTCCACAGGCATTTAGGATATTTTCCCTACAACTTGCACAAAAGCACTGTAACTAGAACCTCTAAAGTCATCTCTAACCTCTTCTCTCTATGTATCTGAATAACTAATTAGTCAGCATGTCTCATTCAATCTACCAGATAAATTTCTCTCATCTGTCTGTACTTCCCTACCAATAGCCATTGCTTTAGTTCCAACCTTCGTCTTTTGGGGACTAGATTATCCTCAGAATCCCTCACATGGTCTCTTGAAAAATAGAAAAGATCAGCAACATCCTTACAATTGAGGAAAATTAAACTCCACTGATACAGTAGCATTGTGTTCAGTAGAATTCATCTTGTGCCCAATCCCTGGATTTTCCCTCTTGTGATCTGTAGCTGTGTCAGCTTAGTTCCTCTCATCTATGGACTGTCTCTCAGCAATAACAGCGCCTGTCTAGGAAGACTTCCCTGATGCCCTCATTCTACGGATCTCCCATGCTGGGTCAGCTGGTCCTTTTATATACATGATCCAATATCAAATCACTATAATGTGAGGCCAGTGTTTGCTTTATTGGATCAGCTGTGAGCTCATTGATGGCAGGAATCCTGAATTATTCATCTGTTTCTTCAGACCTTGGTACCTGACTCAGAGAACCGCAGAAACTGTAGGCTGGTCCCAAAATGAGCTCTGGTTCTTTCAACTTTTATTGAAATTAAGAAGAAATAAGAAAACTAAACTATTTTGTAAGAACCGGAGAGGAAGTGAGATGAGGAGGTAGTATGTGTAAAGCTTTTTCCTTCAGAGTTTCCAGGACTTAGTGTGCACATAACAACAGGACAAGTATTGTGTGTGTGTTGGTAAGAATTTTTATGTTGTAAAATCCTGACACCTTCAAAGGAAGTTCAAATTTTACGGGACTTAAATGATTACCCAGTCTCTTTGATAATTGCATCTTCAATTTGGACAAGTATCTAGTCATGCCCTACAAATAAAATTGTATTTAAAGTATTAAAAATTCTTTGGTAACTTTCAGCCACTCAACTAAAAGTCCAGATAAGATGGTTACTTAATGGGAGCTTTTGTGATGGGAAGATTCAACAGTCACTGAAGATTAAGTTAAACTCAGGCATAGCATATTTTAGGCCACACTGTTAGAACACTTCCTTTGATAGAGGCAGAAACCAAGCATCTCCTCAGGTGAGAAACAATTTAATTAAAGCAGGAAGAAAGTTACAACACAGGGATGCTCCTTACCTCCTTCCATCTTTCCTAAGTAGATACTCCTACTGAGAGATCTACCGTACATCAACAAGGCGTTTACATATCAGCTAGAATCCCCTCCCTCTTTCTATCTTGGTTGTCATGATTGTAACTCACCTACTCCATTTGCTTTTTAAAAATATCCCCGTCTTTATCCTTCACAGTAGAGGGCTTTATAGAGCTTAAGCCTTAGGAGATCTTAAACCAGAAGAGAGTAATATTGGAACTAACATGGAAAGTGCAAAACAAGGATAGAAGAGAGAAGCAGAAAGAGGACTAAGAAATGTAGGAAGAAAGAAGGCAGATGCCCACAGGCCTGAGGGTGAAGTGGAAGGAAGCAATAAGCCGTGACCAGATGAGAGCACAGGCAGCCAGGGTGGGGGCATTTATAAGAAGTCAGACCAGAAAGTGGGGTGGGCAAAATGGGCATTGGAAGTAGTTCCTGGGCATGAGAAATAGTGCTGGGTAAACTCAGAGGAAGCTGTATTATGAAGGAACAGGCAGGGATCAAAGGTCAAGGCAAAGAAAAGGTTGAGAACGCAGGTCTACAAGAAAGCCAGATATCGGCCCACAAAACATCATATTATGAACACTGAGGGTTAAGGTTAAGCTTTGTCATTTTGTATTCTTATTCCCTACAAGTCTGTGGGTTCTTGTGGATATAAGTAGACTAGAGGCATCTAGTGAACCCCAGCAAGCAAGAGCACAGCGTTTGGTCTGGGCATTATTTTTTCACCATCTGGGAATGGGTATTTAATAACATCTTTGTTACAACCGAATTTCAGTAAAATGTGAGCAGTTTATTTCTCTGTGGAGCTTGTTAAAATAGGATTTTTCTCATCCACAGACACACACACACCATAATTGTTTAAATATGCATAAATATGTAAGGACACATCAACATAGGCAATCATAAAGCATGTTGAAAAATGTGCCCACCAAGAATTACTGCAGGGGTATAAAAAAGCATGCTTATACATTCTTCTTACACAAAGAACACATTGGAGAATAAATTAGCATGGAAAATGGTCTCTTTGAAGGCACAATAACTATTGTTTCCTTATTAAATCCAGTTTTTCAATTAAGTGGAGCCTCACTGATCCACACTGTGGCTGGGAGGTCCCACAGAGAATTTCTGAACTTTGTAGATTAGCAAAAAACTATAATTGGAAAAAAAAAAAAATTGGGACACAGACTCCAGGAGACTGGATACATGACAGTCATTGTGTTTCTTAATTTTGATAACTGGCTTTAGTTTGTAATTATTGAGATGCTTTATAATGGAGTAGTATATATGCTGCGGACTTTTGTAAGAATAATGAAGAATGGAGACAGGAAATTAATTTATTGAACACCTACTACCAGGTACTCACTGAGCTACCAGCTATCTCATTTGATCCTGACAACACTTCACTCTAACAGTCATTGCTATTATTATTCCCAAAGTGCAGAGAGAAAAACTGATCCCAAAGGGGTTCACTGGTTCACCCCAAGAAGCACAGCTCGAAGGTGGCTGAGCTAATGTTTCAGGATTTTCTATATCATAGTAAAAGCTTATCCATGTTTCGGATTTTGCTTTGTATGTCAGTTGAAAAAAGAATTCACTTTGTTTTCAAGTTGGGTATCGTGAACACCATTATTGTGGACAAACTCGGCATCTCTGATCCGTGCTTCAATGACAACATTAAATTTATTAAAATAAATTTATTAAATTAAAATATTAAATGTATTAAAATAAATCAAAACCAGGGTAAGAATACCCACTCTACCAAGCAAAGGCACCATTGCACGAAGGAATAAGTAACTGCTTTCTCACAACCAGTCGTGGATTATTGTGAGAAAACATGATGCTAAAAGCTGTTCGGCAAAGCCTCCTCGCCCCGTAGCGGGGCCCAGACCTGGGAACGTGCTCTAAGAATCCGAAACTCGCAAACAGGGCATGTTGACACATTCATTAGCAGACACTGATGAAGTGTTTTCTGCCTCAGAATACTGGGCCAGATGTTGTGGAGCTACAGAGATGGACAGAATCTTTATTGAACACCTACAATGTGTGAGACATTTGAATCTGCATAGTGATAATTGATAGCAACTTCGTGAGGCCGTTGGCATTATGCTCAACTTACGTATAAGAAAGTCAACAGTTTGAACCGGGGAGTGATTGTTCAAGATCAATAGCTACTAAGTGGCATACTTAAGCCTTTAACAGCCTGCTCACTGCCAAATGCCATGTGGTTTGTAGTATTCAATGATCCGCCTCTTATGGAACTTTCAGTCTAGAAGAGGCAGACACTGAACCACTAACTAATAACACAAGACAATAAAATAAGAATGTTTCTTGAGCGATAAGCAAACTTTAGGAACAATTAATTCCAACTGAAAAATTGGGGAAAGTTTCAGGAAGGGCAAGGGTAAGAAAAACTCAGGTTGCTGGAGAGGGCAGGAGAAATGAATTCCAGATTGAAGAAGCAACGTGATCCCAAGCATAGAGGCACACGTGGAGGCTGGGCCCAGAGCTTCGTGGGCAGCTCGAGTGCTGGAGTAATGTTGAAAGGATTAGAAGATAAAGTTGAAAAATTGACTGTGTAAACTGTGGAGAGTTATACATATTTTTTTCACAATAAATATGTTAAAAATAATTTTAAAAAACCCATAATATTGGCAAAAAAATCACTACAAAAACCAAAACCAAAACCAAGCTGTAGAGGGTCTTAGATACAGTGCTAAGGAGTTTGAAGATTTCTATCCCTCTGGGGTGTTTGTTTAAGATTTTTGAGGAGGTTAATAACCTGATTTGATTTGCTTTTTTTTTCCCCTCACCCGAGGACATTTTTGCATTTATCTTCAGATACAGCGGGAGAGAGAGAGGGAGGGAGAGAGAGAGAGAGAGAGAAACATTGATGTGAGAAGACACATCGACTGGCTGCTACCTGCACAACCCCAATTGTGGCCAGGGACAAACTGCAACCAAGGTACGTGCCCTCAGTGGGAACCAAACCCGAGTCTCTCTGGTCCATGGGCCGATGCTCTAACCACTGAGCAAAACCAGCCAGGGCTGATTTGCATTTTTATAAAGATAACACAAGAAGTATGTAAGTCTAGATTAGCTATTGGAGTTAGGGCTAACAGAAAGCTGTTGCAATAATGTCAGGAAGGAATTATGAGAGCTGGAGCTAGGCCAGTAACAGTAGGAATGACAGCTGGGGTGGGAATGGGTGTGGCCATTATGTAGGAATTTTATGAGTAGTAACTCTGGGAGGTGTGTTATACATATGTGGGTAGAGAAGGAGGGGCCAACATTTATGCCAAAGTTTCGAGAATCAATGACTGCGTAGAGGGAGGTCCAAAAGGCACAGGTTGTTGTTGGAAGGGAGAGGTAGAAATACTCATTCTATATAGCACTTAAGACTGCATTAACTATAATTGTGATAATGCATTCTTAAAATATAATATAAAATGGGTGAAGAATGTTCCATTTTTGGCTCACATTCTTTTTTTTTTTTTTTATCCTCATCTGAGGATATTTTTCCATTTTTTGTACAGATAGAGTGGGAGGGAGAGAGAGGAAAGGAGAGAGAGAGAAACATCGATGTGAAGGGACACATCGAGTGGCTGCCACCCGCACGACCATCCAGGGCCGGGGACAAACTGCAACCGAAGTACGTGCCCTTAGCGGGAACCGAACCCGGGTCTCTCCGACGCTCTAACCGCTGAGCCAAACTGGCCAGGGCGGCTCACATTCTTAATAGATCCTGAATCATTTCAATGAAAGTATATTATAAATGACAGTTTTAGAAAATCATCAAAAGTCACCGTGACTAGGTGATTGTGGGTGTTTTCTTTGGTGTCTTTTTGGTACTTCAAATGAATAGTACAGATCATTTCTTTCCAGGTGGTGACAATTCATATCACTCCAGTGGATGACCAGCTTCCGAAAGAGGCTCCTGGAGTTTCTCGGCACTTGGTTGTCAAGGAAACTGAGGTGGCCCACATAACTAAGAAACATCTACATTTCATAGATACGGAATCATACGACAGGGGGCTGCTCTACACAATAACAACTCCCCCAATTTTCTCTTTCAGCCACAGGTATCTATGAAAGGTCATTAGGTGAGGGTTGTGTTCTAGGACTGGGGAGTCGAAAGTGTCAATATATGGTGCTGTGGTTCAATTGCTTTGTTGTCAGACACGAACTTAAATTCAATTAGGCATTTACTCTAATCTCAAACTTACACCTCCCTTGAAAAGCTATATTAATTAATAAGTGACCTGTATCTTGCAGTGTCTTCAGCTTAGTTGACTTAAAAGAGTTTTTAACTCCCTTTTCTAAAGAAAATGTTACTTTTTTCTTTTTAGTAAAACTTACTGAGTCTTGATAACATTATTTTTAGGTATTGCAGGGCACAAAATGGTCATAGTGTATGATACCAATCCAGAAAAGTGGCACGAATATACGTTAGGCTGGTATCATATACATGATGGTAAGGAAACGTTTTTAGGATGACAACAATGACCCTCTTTCATGTTGTCGAAGCATAAAATATTGTACATCTTTTCTGCACTAATGAAGAGAATGGCATTGATGAGATGGGATTTATGGCTAGAAAGAACCTGCAACATAAAGACAGAATTTAAAGATGCAATATTATTTCTTCCCACAAAGAGCTCTTTTAGTTTTAAAAAATTTGGTTGTAGGCTATTTGGCCTAATTTTTGTTACTTGGAAAAGGAGCTGATGTGTTTCATATTTCTCTTTAGACACTTGGACGCTGGGAAATTATTCATGGTGGATAGCATACCAAAGCTAACCAAAAATCCTGCAGCCCGGAGCTTGAAGTCATTCACTCAGGTAGGATGCTATGCCGAAATGTTGATAAACATGATGGAAGTGTCCTCAGGGAAGTCATGGTGCTCCTAGTATTGCACTTGAGAATAATGGCCTTTGACATCTGTTACAAGTGTTGATGTCTTTATTCTTTCTGCTTGGGCATTTGCATTAAGCATGCAACATCTATTTGACAATGCTTGATCAAGCTGGGTATGATTTCAAAGTCTAGTAATTCCACACAGGTTTTGGCACTGTTTTGCCAGCAGGGACCTGGCACATGTGTTTTTATTCCACAAAAATCAGTTTATCCAATATCCTATCTAGAGCTGCCATAGCAAGGTACCAAGAACTGGGTGGCTTAAAATAAGTGAGATTTATCGTGCACAGTTCGGAGGCTGGAAGTCTGAAATCAGGGTGTTGGCAGGGCCATGCTGTCTCTGATACCATGTAGGGAAGCTTTCCTCTCCTCCTCCTGGCTTCTGGTGGTTTGCAGGCAATGTCTGACATTCCTTGGCTTGTAGGTGTATTGCTCCAACGTCTGCCTGTCATCCATGACTTTCTTCTTCCTGTCCGTCGCTCTTCTTATTCCAAGGTTACCAGTTACGTTAGATGAACTGCTCATCATACTGCATTGTGATCTCACCTTAATTAATTACATCTCCAACAATCCTATTCCCAAATAAAATCACATTCTGAGGTACCAAGGGATAGGTCTTCACCATACCTTTTGGGGTACACAATTCAACCCAGAACATCTACTATTTTCCAAAGTTTTTTTTAATTTTTTTTTTTTATCCTCACCCGAGGATATTTTTCCATTTTTTGTACAGATAGAGTGGGAGGGAGAGAGAGGAAGGGAGAGAGAGAGAGAGAAACATCGACGTGAAGGGACACATCGAGTGGCTGCCACCCGCACGACCAACCAGGGCCGGGGACAAACTGCAACCGAAGTACGTGCCCTTAGCGGGAACCGAACCCGGGTCTCTCCAGACCGCAGGCCGACGCTCTAACCGCTGAGCCAAACTGGCCAGGGCTATTTTCCAAAGTTTTTATCAGTCTTCTCCCTACTCCTGTGGACTCTACTCTGAAGACCCTACAAGGGTCACTATAACGGTGATGAGTGTTTAGCAACTACAGCATGGTTTGGGGCTGATTATACCTAATCTCACTGCAGTTATATGTTGTGATTGAGTATGTCAACCCCATGTGGTAAGTACAATTATTTTATCATTTCATTTATTTTACAGGTAAGGAAAAAGGGACCTCGCAGTTTCAGTAGCTTGACCAACGTCACACAGCTATTTAAGTAGAGCTCAACTTATGGCGAAGCTGTTAGAATTCAAGTCTCCTGTCTTGCAGAGGTGGCTGGCTTCAAGCACTTGATCTATTCGCTCAATTTCTTTGTCCTTTTCCCTCCTGATTTTTAGAAAACGTGATTTATAAAGTAGACCTTTTCGGAATGCTCAAATTGATATGGTGGCCTTTACAATATTCCATATCATTATCACAGTGGTTCTCCAAGACCTGGGGCTCTGACAGGCTCCAGTCCTGGCACACTGGCATCCATGTGTCCATCTCGGTTTGCTTTGTAGGATGCTGTGAACTATATGAAAGTGGCCTACATGCCACCAATGAGCGATATAGGCCCCCATCGGCAACACGTCCAGTTCACATTTTCCATCAGTAACCAGCATGGCGGGACTTTGCATGGGATCTGCTTTAACATCACGGTCCTTCCAGTGGACAACCAAGTTCCCGAGGTATGTGCAGTGTTCAATACGAAGGGTGAAAAGGATGGAGGACCTAAGGAAAGCAAGAAAACACCTGCACGCTTATTGGAAGGGCTAACTTTTTCTGAGGCCTTTTTAAAGAACTTTTTTATTTTTTAGTCACAGTGTAGGAAAAGGCATGGGGAGGAGAGTACTTCACCTCCCCTTGACTTTCTGTCTAAAAGGTGAGATTTTCCAGTTGCTGAATTTGGCATTGTTTTCAAAGCTTTATCAAAATCTCTCATTTCTTTTTCTTTCTGCGGAGTTTCACGTGTTGATCAGGGGAAGGGGATTAAATTATGGGTCTCTTAGCAACCAGAAGGGCTTATTTGCTCTCACTGCAGGCCAGCTATGCTACTCTGTAATCTAAAGAAGCTTTTAATTTTCCAAAATGAATTAAGATGGGCCCTTCCATTCTGTCCAGCCTTTATGCAGCTGTAAAGCACTGGGGTCTCTCATTATAAACCCGAACTCCAAAGGCAATGCCACCTTGTGTGTCCCATCTGAGAGGCTGGGGTTCATACTGAGTTTATTCCACACCCTGCCTCCTCCCCATCAGAGTGTTAGACTTAATTCGTGTGGCTATTCCTGGGCTCGTTTTCCCCCTAAGAAGCCAAAAGACAAAGTACGATCACCCATCCATGAGGAACCTGAGGGGACTAGAACATGCACACGTCTCATCCCCAGGGAAAGAGGTCACATGGAATATGGCCGGGAAATCGCCGAGACTCCCTTTCTTGCTCCCTCCTTGCCTTCTCCACACCTGCCCAAGGCTGTGGGCAGAGGGCTCACGGGGAGGGACCAAGGGGCTTAGCTTACCCAACCCGCAGAATTTGGGTTGAGTGAAAAACAGTATTTTTGAGTAATGAGTTGCCAACACTTAATCATCAGGAGGTTTCTTATCATGTCTCGATTCCTGGCTTCTATTAAAATGCGGGGGCTCTGGCAGTACTGAGCCCACACATCCCGCAGCAGCGTTGGGGGAGGCACGCTCTCCGGGCACCAAGGTCCCGGCCCAGCCCAGACACTTCAGCTGCTGGCCCGAGCCCGCAGCCTGTGAGCTTGCGATTTGTGGTAGAAGACGCACCAAGGAACTCAGACAAGATGATCTAAACTCTACTCTTTGACTCTTTGCCTGTCAGAAACCAGAGCACATTCCTACGGAGAAAAGCATTAAGAGAAACAGTTAATGTGATTAGATTTTATTCACAGCATCATTTTCCATGTATGAGATAGGGGCCTGAAATCGCCCCGGCATCTAAAGAAGCAAAAGCTTTTTCTTGAATGATCCTGGAGAAATACTCTCTGACGCAAAGCAGTCCAAGTCTTCTCCTGGAGAAGGAGGATCTGTGGGGAAAACCGAAAAGGATGCAGGTTGATTGAACAGTCATGAGAACTTGGAGCTAACGCGGCACAGTAGCTTCTTTCTCCTACAGTCTGCGGGACAAATGAAATAGTATCTTAGAGACCTGAGGAGAGGAGAAATAAAATTAAAGAGTAGTTTCAGTGAAACCAGTCTCAGGAGTGGTTTCCTGATTTTAAATACCCACAGATGGCTGGGCTGAGTGATAACCACTGGGAATCTTGACACCATGCTAACCAGAAGTCCCAGAAGCCCAGGCACAGGTTCAGGCAGAAAAGTTAGTGATAATGAGTGGGGGGCAAATTAGCCTATGCTTTTATTTTTTGAAAGTTTTTCTAAACACACATGTGCACACACACACACACAAGTATGTATTATATTTAAACATAATCTACTATATAGTTGGCCCTTGTTTATCATGGTTAATCAGTTCCAGACTCTACCATGATAAATGAATTTTGGTGAAGTAGGATTCTTTATTTATAAATCAAATATTTTCGCAGTTAGAGCATAGAAAACCTGTTTACGATCTTTTAAATACATTTTTTTAACATTATTAGAGCCCTCTAGACATGAAATAACACACTTTAGTCATCATCACACTCGTGTTACCAATATATTAGACAAAATAAGAGAAAATAAGACATATTAGATGTTAAAAATATATTATTATTATACATTTAATTACACACACACACACACACAGTTCTTACACACAACCACTAACCTATGAAAATAGTGCAACTTGGTCAAATGGCAGTTCAATTTTTAATTTTTTTGAGGCAACACCATATTGTTTTCCATAGTGGCTGCATCAGTCTGTATTCCCCAGAAGAGGGGGTGGGGGGGGGAGAGATAAACCACAGAACTTATATGCATGTATGCATGAACAATGGACGTGGACAACAAAGCTGGGGACAGGGTGGGGAGGGTGGGGGAAGGGGTATCAGTGGGGGGAAAAAGAGAAACATCTGTACCAAAAATAAATTAATTAATTAAAAAAAAAAAGAAAATAGTGCAACTTGTTTGATGATGAAGCAATGAAGATGAAGAGATGTACTGCACAGCAAAGAAGAGCAAGGTTACTGCTCCTCTGCAGGCATGACCTCAGTAGGAGAGTCTTCAGGTGGTGCAGTATCTTCAGCAGGCGTTGTTGTCTTATTCTGCTGAAGGAGCACTAGGAGCAGGCAGTAGGTATCTGGGTTAGTGGCTGAAGAACATCGTAATAGGCAGTTGCTGGCGCTGTCTTTTCATATGCGTGAGGAGGCTTTTGTAGGGTTCTATGGCTCCATCAAGTGCATTCCGGAACCATAATGCTCGCATCATCTGTGGGTCCTATTCGCCAGTCATGTCCTGTACTACCTTAATAGTTCTCACAACTTGCGAGAGATGCTCAAGGGTAAGGCCAACTTCCTTCTCCTGACCGCCAGGAACCTCTGGCTGCTCTTCCTCCTCCTCACTCACAGACTTAGTCATCTCCACCAGATCCTCGTCTGTTAAGGGATCCGAATGTGTCTCGAGCAGCTCATCCATGTCATCACAGGTCATATCTGTGAAACCTCCTCCTCCCAGCATCCGGGCCAGCCTAACTGCCTTATCCACTGCCGAGTTGCTTATAGCCTCTGGGGTGGATCCTCTGTAGTTGTGGACAATTTCAGGCCACTACATCTTCCAGCTGGCCTCCATGGTCTCAGTCTTTATGTCCTTAAACGAGGCCTTGATGTTCTTCAGACAGGTCGCCATGGTATACTGCCGCCAGTACTCCTTCAGCAAGAAGTTCTCCTCACGATCCATGCCTTCAATGAGGTGCTGCAGGGTGTTTCGTGTGTAGAGGGCCTTGAACATGCGGATAATACCTCAGTCCATGGGCTGGATCAATGAGGTAGTGTTGGGAGGAAGGAACTCGATCTGCACACAGTCATAGGACAGGTCTTGCGCATGACCTCCAGCATTGTCCATGAGGAGAAGGACATTAAACTCAAGTCCCTTCTCCACAAGATACAGCTTGACTTGGGGGATGAAGCACTTGTGGAACCAGTCCGATGACAGCTGCTTCGTGATCCAGCCCTTGTCGTTGCGCATCCAATACACTGGCAGCAGATCCTTGTTTTTATTCCTCAGGGCCCTGGGGTTCTTGGCCTTGTAGGTAAGGGCAGGCTTGAGCAAAAGCCCCTCAGCATTTCCACACATGATAGTCACGTAATCCCTATACGCATTGAAGCCATGGACCTTGGCCTCTTCCTTGTCCGGGTAGGCATTCTTTTCCAGAACAGTCCTGTTTCATTCATATTGAACACCTGTTCTGGATGATACTCACCCTCCTCAAGGATCTTCTGAAACGTGTTGTTCACATAGTCCTCTACTGCAGGCTGGTCAGCAGAGGCAGCTTCTCCGTGGAGAACGACACTCTTCAGATGATACCTCTTCTACTTCTTGAACCAACCCTTGCTCGCCATGAAATCCATGAAGTTGCAGAAGAGGGTCCTGGTTGAGGTTCGTCCTCCGTAAAGCGCTGATAGAGCTGCCTCGCCTTCTCCCGGATGACCAGCGAATCCAAGGGAATGTTTTCCTTGCGGCTGTCGCTGATCCAAATGGCCAGGGCAGACTCCGTTTCCACTATGAACTTACTATGACTTGTCATGACGCACTTTGCTTCCTTGTTGAAAGAGACAGTAGCCGTTGCACTGTGTTCTTTTCATCTTTACGGATGGAGCGAACGGTAGACTCATTCAAGTCGTAATGGCGGGCAACCTCCACGATTTTCTTGCCATCTCTGATCATATCCAAGAGTTTCACCTCCTCCTGGATGGTAAGCATCTTCCTCCAGTGCTTAGTTTCATCGTCAGAAGGCTTACAAGAAGCAGCACATTTAGGAGCCATTGTGGGCCTTAGATAAAAGTTCTTAGAAATTGCAAACACAAGAGCAAAGATGCTTCCGAGGTAGTGATGCAGAAGCATGTGTGAGAGAAACAAACTTGCATGAGGCTGAGCCGATCAGTGGCCAGGACAGGAAGAGGATAGGACAGCCAATCAGTGAACAGCACGCTCTGATTGGCTTGGTTTCACCACACCCGATTTTTTGGAAAAAATTATTGCCCGCACACAAGGAGTGGTGGAGCGGTTCCACCTGGCGTGAGGGATCCCTGGGGTGCTCGAATACATAGGCCTACAGCCCATACGTACAGTAATTGTAATTTTAATTGTAATACAAGGGTGTGTAATGGACTCAATCGAGCGCACACGGTATCATTTTTACTGTCTCCATTAACTTTTTAATGATTATATTTGAATAAATCGCGATAGAGCGAAGCCGCAAAAGTCGAAGTGGCGAGGGGTGTAACGAAGTGTGTTCCTTGGGATATTAATCGATGAACTCAGGAAAAACTGAGAATGTGGACCTGGCCTGTTTCAAAGATAAGGCTCCTCTCTCAGTAAGCGCTCCCTCTGCTTCTTTCTCCTGCAAACTGGACTTGTAGGCTTGGCAGAATGAGAGCAAAGCATCTGAGGAGGGCCGCGGGTGAGGATGGTTGCAGGGAGAGAAAGCTCTTGCTTTTGTTTTCCTTTGCTGGTGGAAATAGTTCATTAAAGAGTAGAGGAATGTTGTTTCAGGGTGGGTGGTCTCACGATTTCTGTGGTCCGGAGGGCTGCCCTTGGGCAGGAGGGCAGAGCAGGGCTCTGCGTGGAGCTACAGCTTCTCCTTGCTGACTTCCTGTCCTCACTGCCTTTAACAAGTCTTTCTTTGGGAGCATTCCCCTTCCCAGGAGCAGCAGCTGCTCTGAGGAGCGTGGCCGCTGCGGTGGAGAACCCTGTGTCCTCACATTGGCAGGGCACCCACCCCAGACTATCTGTGAGGGGCCCTCGGCGCCCATGACTTGGTGTCCCAACGAAATCTGCTTGCTGTGCTTCTGTGTGGTAATACGAACTTGGGGAAGTGCTAGGTTAAACAAAATGAGCATTTTCTTATTGCAGAATCTCAGAACATTGAGTATAGTATGTGCCTTATAAATCTCCAAGGTGAAGATATTGTAGGTAACAGTTTTCTAGACTTATTCGACCATGGAATATTCCTTTGTCAGTCCTTCTAACTTGTTTTTTACTTACAAGTGAATAATCTGTCAGTTGAGAAGTGGCTTTTTCTATTATAAAAATATCTTTGTGGCTTCAATATTGAAGTCTAATGTTTGAATAAACTATCTATTTCCTATGGAATCTTAAAATTCTGATCTACTTCCATCTCTAAAATACTCACTATGACTGATGTTTAAAAGCTCCAATATGTTTTTTTTTTAAAAAGAAATGAATTATTTCTCTAGGAGAATTTCATGTAGCTTTTGATCATTTTGTAGATTAAGGCATGGACATGGCAGGTGTGGACATGATGATGAATGTTATTATTTTCTCATTTTGGTTCCACTGAGAGTAACCAATTTACTGCTTTTACTATACAAGGGTTGGGATAAATGAAATGTAGATACTTTGAGGTTTATAGACTTGCCTTGCTTCTTTGTATCCATCAATAATTAGAATTAGAAACATTTAGTAAACAATATTTTTCAGCTGAGATGTTCAGCTATGAGCTGGAACCCTTTACCACATTCTTGGAAAATTATATATCCTGTGAAAATGGTAATAGGACTTTTTATTCATTTAATGAGCTCTTTCTTCATTCTTCAGGGATACTATATAGAACAAGGCTTTAAATATATTTTTTCATTCTTTCCAGGTGTTCACCAAGCCCCTGAGCGTGGCTGAGGGAGGTCACTGTGTTCTCAGCACAGAGCACATTCTGGTTTCCGATGTGGATACCAAACTGGACAACATCTCCCTCTGCCTGCAGAGGCTGCCTCAGCACGGAAGGGTGGAGCTGGACGGATTTCCTCTCAGCACCGGGGGCACCTTTTCTTGGGGAGAACTCCATGCCTTAAAAGTTAGGTTAGAACATTTTCCTGGCTTTTTTTCTTTACATGCTTTGGCTCCCATCTGGATCAGTTGTGAGGCAGAGTAAAAGAAAGAAGTTTGTCCAGTTCATGCAGAAGTATTTTTATGCCACTTAATACTTTCAAGGATCAGTTGAAAATTAGAAATGACAAAATTTTAATTTTCCTCCAGACATTTTCTTTCCCTCTGGCTTTCTGTACCAATGGCAATGATTTTAGAGATATTTAAACAGCAAAAATTTATTGCCACGGGTATTAAATTTGTTGTTGAAACTGCACATATTGCAAGAGGTAACAGTCAAACTAGATGAATATAGACTGAAATAATCTATAAGGCTAATCTATGTAATTGAGCCTGGCTTTAAGAAAAGTCAGTTTCATAACCCTGGAAACTCTGGGGTAGAATTCTATTGATCAGTGTTTTTAGTGTAAATTTTATTATATTCTACTAGGAAGGGGATTTGCAGGCAAACATTAGGATAGGCTGGGGGTAGGGCATGGAATAAGACTTGGCTCTTTGACTGTCAGAGATAGAGCGATCGCTACCTCATAGTAGTTTCTCTTACCTTGAACCTGGTCTTTTATGGCTCTGTAAGAAACTTTTCTACAAAAGCTAATAAAAAAAAAATCTTATCTGTATAAACAATGCAAGCTACTCAAAAGTATTGGTCGACTAGACCAACATACTGGTTAAATTCTCACAAATTCAAGTTATAGATAGAAATTTTGCATTTCTGATAGCATATAGTAGAGGGTATTAGGCATCAAATGCCTCATTCCACTCTTGAAAGTTGACTAGGAACTAGGATCTGTGCACAAGAAGATCAATTTCATCTGACAGTTTAGTTGCATTTTTCAGCCTCTAATATCCTTATTTCTTTTCACTACTTGAATTCTCACTAAAATTTTCTTTTCTTTTGAAATATCAGCTCTTAGCTACATAGTAGAGAATTGTTTAAGTAGTTCTTACTAGAGTGAGAATGATGGATAGAAAAATAAAAGTACCAATATTTGTCAGCATATGTAGTTCAAGCATTCTTCTACTGACTTGCAATTATGTTTTTTAATTTAATTTTTACATCAATCAAACTTGACAAGATAGATGGTTCTATTCTCACATTGTTGAAACTAAGGTACAAAGAGGTTGAGATCACCTAGCTAGTAATATAGAGGATCTGGTTTTAAAAGAAGTTCTTGTTGACTTCATAGCCATGCCTTTGGATGTGTACTCATAGACCTGCTTGGCTTTTTTAGAAGTGTTAGCATGGTAAGATAGCATTAGCACATTATTTCCTATCAATCTATTTTTGATGAAAATATCAGGGAGCATGACAAAATACAGTAAAGGAGGCAGCTTGTGGTAGGGATACTGGGGCTGGGAGGTGGAACTTCTCTGCTGTTGGAATAGAATCCCAAACCTGAGTCACTAGCCAGAGTTTGGGGAGACCAGTCCTGAGTAACATACCTTTTAGCCCTGGAATTTTTTATATATAAGTGTGTGTGTGTGTGTGTGTGTGTATACACACACATATGTACTATACTATTTAAAAACATTTTTTAAAGGTTTTTATTGATTTTTTTAGAGAGAGAGAGAAAGAGAAACATTTATGTGAGAAAGAAACATCAATTGGCTGCCTCCTGCACATCCCCTACTGGGGATCGAGCCCACAACCTGGTCAGGTGCCCTGACAGGAATTAAACCAGGACCTCTCAGTCTATGGAATGATGCTCAATCCACTGAGCCACTCTGGTCGGTCTGTACTATACTATTTTTAATGCAACTTCTTTTTCTGTTTTTTGTTTAAACCAATGCTATTGAGATATAATTTACATGCTGTACATACACAACTTACTTATTTAAAGTATACAATTCACTGTCTTTCTGTATTATCATAGATTTGGGCAACTCTCATAATACTCAATTTTGAAATGTTTTCATTACCTCCGAAAGCAATGCTACACTCTCTGTCTGCCACCCCCCTCCCTCTCCTCCCGCCAGCCCTAGACAATCACTAACCTATCTTCTATCTCTGGAGATTTGCCCTTTCTGGGCATTTCATATACATGGTATCATACAATGTGTAGTACTTTGTGACTAGCTTCTAATAGAATTCTAATTTAATTTCCTAAGCCTTGTGTTGTTCTTTCCTGAATATCTTAAACAGATCATTGATAAGCGAAAAAGTTGGCTCAATGCAACAGCTATTTAGACCTTACCATGTATCACTACAATGGGCTGGAGAGTAAATGAAAAATCTAGAATTAGACAATATCTTGAAGAAATTTGACCGAAGATTAAAGGAAAATGAGGCCAAGGCTAGACCAAGGAAAACTATTTTTAAGTCTAATGTTTTTATAGATTGAGAGGAAGAGAGCTAATAAATAGAAAAGGACAAATGTCAAGAGGGAGGCAATAAATGATTCATAGGTCAAAGTTTTAGAGACGAGCTGAATAGACCCAGAGCACAGGCAGAAGAATTAACCTTAAAAGTGGGTGAGGAGGGAGAATCATCAAAATCCACACAATGTCCTCCCTTTATGCCTGTTTACTGCTTAGTCTCAGTGTCCCCTGGCGCCAACTAGTGTCTCCTGTAGCTAGAGCTGCACCAACTGGTTTCCTTGTCACAGTGGCAAGCTAAAGGGCTGCTTTATGACTTGGGGAGAAGATATGAATGCATAGAACACATTTTTTTCCAGGGTGGAGAAATTTTACATTCAGGGATACCTGAGTGGTTAAATATGTGACTTCATGATTATGCTGTGTTTTTTGATATTTATTAAACATATGGCCAAAGCTGTGGAAGAGCTCTTGTGACAGGCATCTCATTGTACTCTCATAGTGGCCTTGAGAGGTTAGTGACAAATGTCATCCCCACAGGTATCAGCATGATGGATCCGAGATACTTCAGGATGACATGCTCTTGGAGGTCACAGACGGCACCAATTCAGTTGAATTTGTTCTGCACATTGAGGTGGGCAGAAAGTTTCCTCCCTGGTTCATATACAAATAAAGCATCTGGTTTGGAAGACTTTTAGAGTCCCTGATAGAATTTAAAACACGCAGACTCCCAAGAAGAGAATGCCTGCTTTCATCTTTGAATGTCTCAGGACAGGCAATAGTGAGCAAAGGTGCATTGGTGAAATGGGCAGACTGTTTCTCTCTCCAATCCATTTAAAGATAGAACTGCTCTGTCCTCAAATCCATATGCTCAACTTAAAAAGCAATTGGTTTCATGTATACATTATTTCTAATATTTCAGAGCTGTCACACTCAACCTGCAGCTGGGCGGGTTAGACTAGCATCACGAGGGTTTTCTCTGTAGTATGGAAGAAGCTCTCTCTGTGTATGCATGGTGCCCGTTTATGGATTTGCCTGAGGTGAAATTATTATTTTCTTTCTCTTGATGAATAAAAATCTGCACATAAATGTTGAGTACATGTCCAAAGGACTGATAGGAACTCCCAAGTTTCACTGTTGAGTGACCACCCAAGTCCATAAGCATAACGTAGAATTTGCAGGTTTTTATGGTTAGTAACAAAGGAAAGTCTTCAGAAAGACTCACCATGCTCCCAGAAGAGCCACTAATTATTCTTACTGTACTAACTTCTATTCTCTTTGTATTTTGTCCGATCTTTGTGATATGAAATTATTATTTGTGATAATAATGTGTTTGTAAGATACTTTGCAGTTAATAATTAATTAAGAATGATCACATCCAGCTAGTGTTTTCAGAAGTAGACAGGGAAAGAGCTATCCCCATCTCATAGTGAAGGAAATGGAGGTCTAAGAAGGTTCGATGACTTGCCCAAAGTCATTATCTTGACTGTGTAGACCTCGGCTGCACCTCCACTCCCGGGGACTTAGCTAGTGTTCCTTCCTCCTCACCACTGCCGCAACTGTAAATTACTAGGTGACTATAATGATCGTGTTGCTAACATTCCCTGAGTACTTATCCATGCCAGATGCAATGCATAGCCCCTTCCTTCCATTTTCCCACTCAGTCTTCATGATGGCCTGAGGTCTAGATGCAGAGCAGCATGTTATTTCAGCTTCAATAAGAAAACATTATTTTTCATTGGCAGACATTTATATACAGAGAAAGCTTTTCTGAGTTGCTTTTTTTTTCTCCTGGAAAGCAAATTTTAGTGGGGGAAAAAAATCCAACCCTACATATCTTCTACCAATAATCATCTTCTTATTAATGACAGTAAGCAGTGCATTTGGGAAAAACAGTGTGTTTATTGTTCCATTTTAGATAAAAGGACATGACCTCTGAAAGCCAATCAGAGGTACAAGCAAATTTTGGAATAGTATGTGTGATTGTTTTTTTTATCTAGGAGGAATGTTTTAATTCTGTTGCCTTTGCACTTTATTAATTGTTTGAGGCTGAAACTATTTTGTGAACTGCTACAAGATGGTCATCACGAATGTACTGGTGGGATTCACTGATTGAGTCAAGAATAATAATAAAGAGGATCTTTAATGTATCCACTCAGAAGATTTAAACAAAGATATTGTTTTCTAATAAGCCAATAGAAAAATAAAATAGTGTGTGTGTGTGTGTGTGTGTGTGTGTATTACCTTTGATTAAATAAATAAGGCTGGGTTTTTATTACCCTATCCCTTTATCCATTAAATGAAAGTCTCAGCATAATTTCATGTGTATTTGTTGAGTTTAACAACTGTTTAAGTAGCAGGGTAACTGGGGCATATAAACATGATTGAATTTATTTATTTATTTATTTATTTATTTATTTATTTATTTATTTATTTATTCCATAAATCTTTAGATAATGTATTCTACATGCAGGTCCTATGCTAGATGCTTGGACTGTGATGACGAATAAGACAAATAAAGCTTACAGACAAGGGATGAAGGCAGACATTAAAAAGATTATCACTGAAATAATTAATTAGTTAAAATATGTATGTATTCTACAAATCTATGGGGTGCTAAAAGAGAGTAAATAAAAGTTCCTAAATGAGTCCGAGTTGTCAAGGAACTCACATGTAACCTGTGGAATCCACATGTAACTTGGGGGAGGAGGTAGCCAAGCAAAGAGCTAGGGGCAGAGCATCCCAAGCCAAGGGGCAGAGAGAGGATGCAGAGATGGTGCAAAGACCTGAGATACGAGGAAGGGAGTGTTTGGGGATGAAATGGAGTGGCGTGGCAAAGGCACCCCATAGCATGAGATGAGGCTGAAGACATCCTAGGAGAAGCTCTGGGAAGCCATTGAAGGTTCCCACAGGGCAGTGACTTGATGGGAACCAAATTTTAAAAGATCCCATTGGCTGCAGCGTGGAGGGAGGAAGTGCAGGGCTGAGAGTATTCACAGCCGGTCTGGATAAATAAACTGGGGCATTCACCAAGCTGTTGCTGTGAACTCAGAGGAGAAATGTCCTTCATGCCCATTTAGAAGACATACTTTTTCAATTTTTTTCTATCATCTTTTTAACTTCTGAGAGCCAGTGTGAGCCTGTGTTGCTTTTCTTTCCCTTCTACTTGGAGCTTTACTTTCACAACAGTGAGGGGGAAATGTTTTTGTCAAGTTGAAACCTGGCATTGATATATGATGGTTAAGGAGTTTCAGATTTAACTGAAAATGTTTGAAATGCAGCTGCTGCTTATTGGAGGTCCAGAGAAACTTCCTGGATGGCAGGAAGTTGAAGGTAGAAGAGAGCTTTGTAATCACCAAGTAATTTGAAGTATAAATAACTTTGATGTGGTAAATGTGAATGCATCAGACCACAAGGGCCAGACTTCCCCTAGAATATGTATGAATTTAATGAAGGAGGAGACGGGCTTTGGTGAAGGATGCTTTATATCACATTTATATTTTGTCTGCCTAGAAACAAATGGGAGATTTGAGTCCCAAACCATAACTGTACTCTCCCATCCCTACCTAAAACGTCTCTCGTGTGGGTCATTTCTTGCAAGATGGCTCATATGGGGAAAGTTAAAAGATACAAACTGCTTGGCCAAATTCCATGGCTATTGTTTCATGTGTCTGGAAGATTGAAAATGCCTGTCATTGTGACTATGAGCTATGGGTTACCCGTTGGGCAATTTGTCATTGCTTTCTTTTTCTTGAAAACATGCATTTTTTTTTCCAACTTAGGTATTCCCCATCAATGATGAGCCACCGATCCTAAAGTCTGACCTCAACCCCCAGATGCATTGTTCAGAGGGTGATGAGGTGGTCATCACCTCTGAATACATCTGTGCTACTGATGCGGACAGTGATGACTTGAAACTGCTGTTTGTGATTTCTCGAGAGCCTCAGCATGGGGTGGTGAGGAGAGCTGGAGTCACAGTTGATCAGTTCTCTCAGGGAGATGTTATCTCAGGGGTGGTGACGTACAGACACACAGGTAAGTGACAGCAGTGTGACTAGTTTGAGTGAGGGTATGTAAGTAGCACAAGAGAGTCTTAACCTCCCTCCTCACTATGGGCCCCAGTAATCTAAGTCTTAATGCTTTCTTCCGTTAAAAAGAAGCAGCAGCAGCCTGTGTCCCATTGTTCAGGTAGGGTCACCATACTTAGAAGCATTTCTAATCTCTGTATGATAATGCATTTCAGAATAGAGAAAGAGCAAGTGTTATTGTTGCTCTGTTCATGACACTTGCACATAGACCTTCAGTTCACTCTGGGGTCATCCTCGCCCCCTTTTTGGTTAAGAGGACAATGACTTTATTTGACCCTCAGAGCTTCTGGGTTCAGAAATCATAATATCCTAGCAGAAATGTGTGAAGTAAACTCCCTAAGATAATTATATTATTATTTTTAAAAGTTAACTGACCACCATCTAGCTGCTAAGAAGTAACTGACCTGCCTTTAAAGTTTCTGAAAAGCAAAGAAGTCTTAGACTTGTAACTTACCCATAGCTCATGACAGTGGTGGACACAGATGAGATTCACAGTAAACAATTGTTTATTAGCATCATGCTTACATTTCTGGCATCATATTATAATATTACCCAGGTGGCATGTGTTCCCACGTAAAATGTTCAAATAAATGAAGTATTAATTCAACCCTTGATATCTGCAAGGCACAGTACTAGGCACTGTGGGCTACAAAGGAGTATAATCCAGACCCTGTTGTGAAGGACTTTTCCTTTAAATGGGTAGACAAACCCATTCACATGCAACAACAGTGTGATACATCTGCGCCTCTTCATCCCTTGCACATCTGGATTCTGGATTGGGGGCACTTCCTCAGTAATGGCACCAGATACTTCCTCTAACTACCTTTTATTGCACTATGTTACAATTTCCTGTTTACTCATCCGTATGCCTCGCTCACCTGCACATTCCATGGGGGGAATACGATTGGATATATATAGGCCAAGTGAGTGATAGTGGAAATAAGAGGTGTCCGAACTCAAATCATTTTCTTATTTGAAGAGATAGAGAGAGAATGCAAGCAGTGAGGGGTGGGGAAGGAACTCAAGAAGGGAGGATTGAGATAGCTAAGGATTAATCTCAAAATGGGAGAAAACATTTGCAAATAATATTTTTATGTTCTTTGGAAAATATACTTTGATAAACTATGATTTATAGGATTCCAATTGTCTTCATTCCAGTTGGTTAGTATGGTGCATTTTAATCACTTCCAGATACATATTTTTTTAAATGATAGCTCATCTTTTTATCTGTGTTTAGTCTTAGGTAAGGTTTATTTAGTTATTTCTTTGTCCTAGGGATCATCATGCAGAACTTGATGTCTTTCAATGTCTCTCAAAGACACTGATGTCCCCAGTAGGTCTCAAGTAGACTGGCAGAAAGGGGTCCAAAGACCAATCACTGTTGTTTGCCCCCAAATTTGAACATCTTTGGCAGTCTCACGTAGCACAGATAGATTAGGGTGAAATAGATGTGTCTTCTCTTCTAGTGCCTTGTTCCACATGCTAGACGACAGGAATACATGTATATACATCTATTTTAGTGTCATAGCCATGTAAGGGACTGTAACTAATTTTTTTCATAAGACCTAGTAGGACATTGGGCAAATTATTTCAAATGATTTTTTTTTTTTTTTGCTATGTTATTAAGGTAGCAGAAAGACTATATTCAAAAGGTGGTTTCTTTTTTGAGCGTTATGTTTTTTTATAACATTCACACTCACTCAATTGGTGTTATTTAGCACTGTGCTAAGCTTTGTATAAAGACCCATAGTATTGTAAGATCTAGTTTTAGTGGCTTACTCTTGTCTACATGCAATGATTATAAAGGCCACCTGAGAATAATTTTGTCACCATTATTTTATTTGCTTTCTATCATTATGAAAATAGTACATGCTCACTGCAAAAAAAACTTGGAAAGTATGGAAAAGTGTCATGGAGTTTTGAAAAAAAAGTCACCTTATTTACCTGTCAAAGATAACCATTGTTTAACATTTCAGTATCACAGCATTTTATTTTATTTTTTTCTAATCACAAGTTTTAAAATAGTTGCAATCATGTGTATGTGCAGTTTTGAAGATTACCTTCTTCATTTAAATCATCACCACAAATGTTTAAAATATTTCTTTCATTAAATATGAAGTTTTTATTTATTTATTTATTATTGAATTTATTGGGGTGACATTAGTTAATAAAATTATTTAGGTTTCAGGTATACAACTCTATAGTACATTATCTGTATATTGCATTGTGTGTTTACCACCCCCAAGTAAACTCTCCTTCCATCACCATTTATCCCCCTTTTACCCTCTTCTAACTCCTCCCAGCCCCCTTTCCTCTGGCAATCACCATACTGATGTCTGTGTCCATGAGTCTGTCTTTATTTTAGTTTGTTTAACCTTCTCACCCAGCCCCCAATCCCCTCCCTTCTGACAGCTGTCAGTCTGTTCTCTGTATCCATGATTCTGTCTCCACTTTGTTCATTAGTTTACTTTGTTTATTAGATGCCACATATAAGTGAAATCATATGGTACTTCTCTTAGCATAATACTCTCCAGGTTTATCTATGCTGTCTCAAAGGGTAAGAGATCCTTCTTTTTTAATAGCTGCATAGTATTCCATTGTGTAAATGTATCCTAGCTTTTTTATCCACTCATCTACTAATGGGCACTCAGGTTGCTTCCAAATCATGGCTATTGTAAATATCACCGCAATGAACATAGGGGTGCATATATTCTTTAGAAGTAGTGTTTAAGGTTGCTTAGGATATATTATCAGAAGTGGAACTGCTGGGTCATAAAGTAGTTCCATTTTGAATTCTGGAGATAACTCCATATTGCTTCCTACAGTGGCTGCACCAATCTGCATTGCCACCAACAGTGCACAAGGGTTCCCTTTTCTCCACATCCTCATAACACTTGTGGTTTGTTGATGATAGCCCTTCTGACAAGTGTGAGATGATTATTTCCTTGGGGTATTAATTTGTATCTCTCTAATGATTAGTGACGTTGAGCATTTTTTTGTATTTTCATTGGCCATCTATATGTCCTCTTTGGAGAACTGTCTATACAGATCCTTTGCCGATTTTTAAACTGGATTGTTTGTTTTTTGATGTTGTGTTTTATAAGTTTTTTAAATAAATTTTGGACATTAAACCCTTATCAGATATATTGGTGAATATGTTCTCCCATTCAGTGGGTTGTCTTTTCATTTTGCTGATGGTTTCCTTTGCTGCGCAAAACATTTTAGTTTGATGTAGTCCCGTTGTTTATTTGTTTGTTTCCTTGCCCGAATTGATACAATTCTTATTCAACATAGTACTGGAGGTCCTGGCCACAGCAATAAGACAAGAAGCAGGAAAAAAAGGCATTCAAATTGGAAAGGAAGAAGTAAAACTGTCATTATTTGCAGATGACATAGAATTATTTATAGATAATCCTAATGATTCCACCAAAACAAAAACAAAAACAAAACAACTAGAACAGATATATGAATTCAGTAAAGTAACAGGATACAAAATAAATATCCATAAATCAAATGCATATTTATACACCAATAATGAACGAACAGAAAGGGACAATAAGAAAACAATCCCATTTACAATTGCTTATAAAAAGTTAAATGCCTAGGAATAAATTTAACAAGGATGGAAAATACCTGTACTCAGAAAATTATAAGACACCGAAGAAAAAAACTGTAGAATATACAAATAAGTGGAAGCATATGCCATGTTCATGGATAAGAATAATTAATATCATTAAAAGGTTCATACTACCCAATGGTGTATTTCATAGAACAAGAATAAACATTCCAAAACTTTATATGGAACCACAAAAGACCCCAAGTAGCCACAGAAATCTTGAGAATAAAGAACAAAGTTGAAGGAATCATGCTACTCAATATCAAACTACACTACAAGGCAATTGTAATCAAAACAGCATGGTAATGGCATAAAAACAGACATAGATCAGTACAATAAAATCTAGAGCTCAGAGACAAGCCCATACCTTTATATTCAACTAATATTTGACAAAGGAGGCAAGATCATGCACTGGGGTAAAGATGATCTAGTCAACAAATGATGTTGGGAAAATTGGACAGATCTGTGCAAAAATTGTCTAGACCATCTTTTTACACCATACATAAGAATAGACTCAAAATGGATTAAAGACTTAGCTGTTAGACTTGAAACCATAAAAATTCTAGAAGAAAGCATAGGTGCCTGGCCAGTTTGGCTCAGCAGTTAAAGTGTCAGCCCATGAATCAGAGAGGCCTGGGTTCGGTTCCCGCTAAGGGCATGTTCTTCGGTTGCAGTTTGTCCCCAGCCCCAGTTGGGGTCATGTGAGTGGCAGCCAGTCAATGTGTCTCTCTCATGTCAGTGTTTCTCTCTCCCTCTTCTTCCCTTTCTCCCTCCCGCTCTATCTGACAATAAATGCACAAATGTCCTTGGGTGAGGATAAAAAAAATTTTTTTTCGAGTATAAATCATGTATTTAGACTTTATTTTATTTCAAGTAAAAAATTCTTCTACCTGTGTCATAGTTTTTTGTAGCTTAATGCTCAGGGTACTTTTTCTGCTCCTTCTGTAAGTGTATCTGATGCTTCTATTATATTGAAATTACAGTTACTGAATGTACTACTGTTTTCTTTTTTAAAAAGTTCTCTTCCCTTGCTGGAATAATTTTTTATTTTCATTTTTTTCTTCCTGATTCCCTCTCCCTGTAGGGTCTCTCTCCCAGCTCCCAATTGTCTGCCTGACCTAATGCTCAATACAAAGCCAGGGCCGTGATCTGGAAAGACGTGCCCGCTCCCATGCCAGCGTCAGCCCCTCGTCTCCTTCACCCCTGGCACTTTGTGCAGAATCAGGCTGAGATAAATGTATTTTCCATTTAATAGGTAAAAACTGGCTCAAGAGAGGCAATTTCATATGATTCCATTTCATACATCCACGCATCTGTGATATCCTAAGCAGAAAGCATTTCTTTGTCCATAATTAGACTGTGTCAGTCCCTGACACATAGTAGCTCTTTTGACATTTTCAAAATATCTTCCTTTCTCTGCTGAAGCCCCCAGAACCCTAATTGCCACGTAGTAGGCATTAAATATATATTTATTGAGTGAATGATGAATAAACATGCTTTAGGCCAATTAGTTGTTTATGTATATTAATAGATGATAGACCTCTTGTTTCTTACTTTTCTTAAGGTTGAAGGTTAATTTTTAATTCTAATTCTTTCACCTTCAAGTTTTTTCCTTAAAACAGGTTTATCAGACCTTAATCATTTGGCTTCTCAATAATATCTTCTCTGAATTTTACTAGTCTTTTTTTAGATGGAGAATCATGTCAAGCACAATACCCTGTAGATGTGACCAACATGTCGTATGAAAAGGCGAGGCCGTTCCTGATCTTTTGTGCTCTAGTTTCATCAGAACTTCAAACATAATTGCTTCCCTTTTGGCACTTGCAAAGTGATGCATGAGAATTACCAAAAGCACATCTGGCAAACTCTTCTGTCCCCTGGGTAGTGAATACTACGACCTCAATGCTGTTAGTAACGCAAGAGCAGATTGTCCTGTTAGCTGATAAACTATCTAATCTTCCTTCCTCCCTCCCTGCCCAAGTTGGGGGCATTTTGAAACTCATAGGTGTAAGCCCTAAAGAGTGAAAAGAAAAGGAAAACAATTGTCACTTCTTTTCCCAGTGCTGTTCATATTTTGTTGACATCTTGGTTATTACATGATGAGGAAAATACTGAAACAAATGACAAAAATATGGATTATTTTTGTATTTCACCTATCCATGTTCTTCTGTTTCTGGGAACTACTATGTGGTTGATGGTTGTTCATTTAAGATGGTTAATGCAAATGGGCAGACAATTACCGAACAGACAGGGGTGCCTTCTGCTCTTCCTGAGGTGGTCTAAACAATTACGAGAGAAGAATGAAACCATCACTAGTCTAGTTTTGTGTCTGTTTCTTGTTCATTTGTGAACTGTCAGGCCCTTGTTAGCTCCATTTTGCCCCTCCATATGGTGATAGCTGTCTGGCAGGGATCTCACCAAAGGCAACAGATGGGCAAGCTTTTTGCATTATTTTCATGACTTTACTTAATTTCATGGTGATAAAATTGAATTTTACATTTTAGCCACATGAGTTCCTTTTCTTGACATTCTCTGCTTGTGGAAGAGGTTCGAGTAGACTTCATCTTGGTATTCTATATTTTCAAAAAGTCAGGTTTCAGCTATAGTTGTGTCTTCCAGGTGGTGAGATTGGCCTGGGGCCTTGTTATGACACCATTACGTTAGTGGTTTCGGATGAAGAAGCAGGCCCTTTTGTGAATGGCTGTTGCTACGATGGACCTCATCCATCTGTTCCTCTTCATAAGTCCTTTCCAGTGTATGATCTCAATATCACAGTACATCCAGTGGACAACCAACCACCTTCAATTGCAATAGGTGACAAAGATTTTTCTGTTAAAGTTCTATTATCTCACCTAGTCACATATCCGTGGTTCACTGAAATAATGCACCTTACTTATAGTCAAAATAGAAAACCACCATACAGAATTGCTCCCAATAATTGCCCTCAGACAAATTTGTGGAAAATCTCAAATTTATAAAGATTACAGGGCAAAAGAATTTACTTGTTTCAAAATTTAGGTAACTCTCTCTGGAGAAAGCATGCAAGTATGTGTATGTGAGTGTGTGTGAGTGTGTGTGTGTGTGTGTGTGTGTGGTGTGTCAGGATGAGAACAACATTAGAATCCTCAAATATTCTGGTTTTATTTCACATGGGAAAATACTATTTGCCTGCTAGAGAGAGAGTAATTTATTTTATCCATAATAATTTCTATTAGAGCAGAATGAGTATACCAGAGAGACCATTTATATACATTTAACCTTATTTGCTTTTTAGAAAGTCATCTCTTCATCAGCATTATGTATATGTTCTGTCTCTCAGAAAAAAAAAAAAATACAAGCATATGTATGAATGTTATTGAAATTTACAAACTATCTCCCAAGCAATGTTCTGGAAAGAAAGCATTGTCCCTGCAGAATAATTAAGCACCAAGGCATGAAAAAAAACGTTGGTTATGAGCAATTCATAATAGCTTGCAGGCAATTAACACTCTGACAAACAGAGGTAACAACTGATCTTGAAAAGTACATAAACCACATTTAGTGGCTTATCATTAAAACAGTTTGGCAATTCTTATTTTCATTTGTCACTTCCACAGAGACACAAGGGAAATCAGAGCTCCTTGAGAACGACTAGGGTTTGCTGGAGCGGTGGGTGTTTCTGCCGTCTTTCCGTTATTGTCTGGCTTGCTTGTACAAGGAAAAAGATCTATAATTCCATAAGTCAAATTAAATTCCACCCATTACCCCTGAATATTTTCACTGTAAGGAGAAGGATGCCAAAGGAAATGAACATCTCCCATGGAAGTGTATTTGCATATGGGAGGCTTCTCTGAATTGGAATTTCGATCACTCCCTTTGTCCTCACTATTTTGATTAGAGACTTTCACACCAAGTCATAATTGTCTTATTATTCGTATGCAGGTACCATGTTCGTGGTAGATGAGGGTTTCTCAGCAGCCCTCACCGTTAACCATTTGTCAGCCACTGACCCTGACACGGCAGCAGATGACTTGGAATTTGTTTTGACTTCTTCTCCCCAGTTCGGTTACCTTGAAAACACCCTCCCTTCTGTGGGTTTTGAAAAAAGCAATATGGGCATAAGTATAGGTAAGTCAGTTTCATGACCAGCAATAACTCGCCTGTGTTTATGGATCTTACTGGCCAGACCATGCTCAATAACTGGGTAAAGACTTCCAAAATGTTCAAAGCACCATATATATTTAAACAATGGTTACAGCTGATACTTTTGAAAATTATTTTTCACTTTTACTTTGAAATTTCCCATGCATGCAAGTTTACATCAAAATAAATGGAAACCTCACTTATGGAAATGAATGCTTTCTGGGGATCTGAGGTACAGCACAGGGACTGTGGTTGACGATAGTCAATTTATATTTGAAAGTTGCTTGGAGAGTCTGCTTTACTGTTCTCACTGTCACAACCACAAAATGGTAATTATGTGAGACGAATGATATGCTAACTAACCTTATTGTGGTAATAAGTGTGGTAATACACATAGTATATGTGTGTATCAAATCATCACAATGTTACATGCCAATTATATCTCAATAAAGCTGGGGAGGAAAGATTAATTGCATTAAAGTGTATACAATTTTCCTGTGAATTAATGCACAACATAGAGCATTTTTCTCATTTGATTTAAGATGGTATCAAAATACCAAAACAGCAGGTCAGCTGATTCCACTCATCCAACCAGTGAGTTGCTTGATATGGACATCAAGTAGGCAAATTATTGACTGGCTTTTGATTTGCCTTTATTCGAAAGAGATGGTTTCTTTCTTTCTTGTCCTAGTACATTCTTTTATTTGGTAATTTTAAAAACTGCTTTTGATTAAACCCTCTATCAGGAGTAAGTTAATATATAAATGAGAACACTGAGGCCCCAGGAAAGGTAAGTCCATAAAGAGTACATTGTCTCCATAGTCCCCACTCTTAACTCAGTACAGGGCTTAGAAAACATTTGACTCCGTGTCTTTATCCTCTGCCAGAGATGCTACAGGGCCTTCCCTGGCTCCTGGTAAAGGCAGGGCAATGGTCTCTTTCTAAATGGAGCATGACAAGAACCTCTCATGCAGAAGAAGTGGTTTTAATCAAAAGAAGATGTCACTGACCCAAGTATGTGAAGAATGGCCATGAAGTCCCTACATGTCCTGGTTAGCAGTTATCACCCTTTTGCTCTCCATGCAAGTTTTAACCCTTCCTTAGAATTTATGGATATCTGTTGTTTTTTAAATTTTTTTCCTTTATTGATTTTAGAGAGAGGAAGGGAGAGAGAGAAACATCAATGAGAGAGAACATCGATTGGCCACCTCCTACATGCCCCCCACCAGGTATTTGGCCCACAATCTGGGCATGTGCCCTGACAGGGAATTGAACTGGCGACTTCTTGGTGCCTGGGTTGACGCTCAACCACTGAGCCGCACCGGCCAGGCTGAATATCTGTTTTTTTGTTGGCAGTCGTTATAGCAGCCACTGATAGCTGATTCCTGGGTCAACTGCCATGACCTCTCGTTTACTTCGCTGAGAAACAGGCTATTGGTTAGAGGACTAAGGCCTAGTAGCTTGGGGAAAATGCGTTCCTTACTTCCTGGCTTCATCTTGGTATGTTTTAGCTTCGTTTCAGTGGAAAGACATGAAGGCTTTGCACGTTAACTACGTGCAGTCCAGGCACCTGAGGATGGAGCCCACGGCCGACCAGTTCACGGTGTACGTCACAGACGGGAAGCGCCGCTCCCTGGAGATACCATTCTACGTTATCATCAACCCCACAAATGACGAAGCTCCTGACTTTGTGGTGCAGAATATTACGGTGAGATCAGAATTTTATATTTCTCTCTTACCAGTTTCTGATTTTATTTTCACGAAGTCAATTTACACTGGTGCAGGTGTTCTTGGCACATCAAGTTGATGAGGAGTGGGAGGGAAGTAACAGATGTCATGGCATACAATCACATGAGAAATATTATTCTAATAATCATGCTAATGCTAACGATTGCTAATATATAACAAATGTATGGATGCAATTATACTTGCATAGATATAGGATAAATAATTGCTAGGTTGTAGGTGATATTCTAAACCCCTTCCTTACATGTATTCGTATTTAATCCTCACAATAGGTTTTTAGGGTGATGGTATTATTATTGCAATTTATTAACTGAACAAAATGAGGCAGAAAAAGATTAACTAAATGGTCCAGGGTTACAGAGCTTGGACGTAAGTGGCACATGGGGAATTTGTACCCAAGTAGTCTGTCTACACCACACCCTCTTAACCAGTGCGGTAACTGCAAGGACTCTTAACTCACAAATTACAGACATCTTATTTCGTTTAGTTATTTATAAGTATATATGATATAAAAAATACAATTTGGACCATTATTTTTATGCAGTTTTATTTTATGTAATTAAAAAAAAATGTTTTTATTTATTGATTTGAGAGAGAGAGGAAGGGAGACAGAGAGAGATAGAAACATCAATGAGAGAGAACATCGATTGGCCGCCTCCTGCATGTCCCCCGCTGGGGATCAGGCCCACAACCTAGGCATGTACCCTGACCTGGAATTGAACCAGCAACCTCTTGGTGCATGGGTCGATGCTCAACCACTGAGCCACACTGGTTGGACTTTTTATGAGTTTTAAATATGTTTTTACATAACAACATTTGTTAGTTTTATTTAAAAATCCAGATATATAGTTAAAATGACCCATAACATCACCCTCAGATAACACCTATTATCTCTTAAATAATAATAATAAATGTATGTTATTAAACAAGTTAGAATGTTGATAAACATACACAGTGAACTATGAAATTCTCCCTTTTCAATGGATCATACCCATAGTCACTCCCCATCAGTTGAGTTTTTCGTAATTAATGCCACCAAATATGTCTGTGAGCATCTCGGGATGCCATGCATGTGCGATGTTTCTGTGTGTTTTTATTTACAAATCAGGGACCATACTCTACCTACTACTTTCTACTTTAAAAAATAAGTAATTATGCATGTTGAACATATTTTTATAGCAGCATAGAATTCTTTTTTTTTTTTTTTTTTTTTTGTGGTACGTGCCCCTAGCAGGAACCGAACCCAGGACTCTCTGGTCTGCAGGCCGACACTCAACCGCTGAGCCAAACTGACCAGGGCTAATTCTTTTTTTTTTATCCTCACCCAAGGACATTTTTGCATTTATCTTCAGATAGAGCAGGAGGGAGAGGAGGAAGAAGAGAGAGAGACAAACATCGCTGTGAGAGAGACACATTGACTGCCTGCCACTCACACGACCCCAACCGGGCCCGGGGACAAACTGCAACTGAGGCACGTGCCCTTAGTGGGAACTGAACCCCAGTCTCTCTGATCCTCGGGCCGACACTCTAACCACTGAGCCAAACTGGCCAGGGCTCAGCATGAATTCTATGCTTTTTAAAATACTTTTAATTGTTACATATGATGATTTAATCCACACATACATATAGCCAATTATGATTAAATGGATGAGCCTAGACTTTGGAATAGGAGGGACTTAGTTACTGCTGTTGACTAGTTGCAGGGGTTAGGGTAAGTTGTTTCTCTATGCTTCTGTTTCCTCATGTATAGCAAACCTCCTTTGGGGTAGCCGTGATGATCAGGAAGGTCAGGTACACAGTAGACTCAGTAAGCAGGTGCCATTTGGTTTGTTGTTTTGTTCGTCTTCTTTTTTCTGACATTGACCAAAGCAAATATTACCTATTTTGAAACCATTACCTTACCTTATTTTTTACTAAAAATGATCAAGTTCTAAATGTAAAAGTGTTCTCTTTTTTATATTTGAGAGTATTACAGATGTCCCCCATTTTCCCCACCTTTGCCCCCCTTCACCCAGACCCTACCCCACCCCACGCCTTCACTGCACCATTGTCTGTGTTCATGGGCTAAGTATATAAGTTCTTTAATTTCTTCCTGTCTCCCCACCACCTCCCCTCTAAGATATGTCAGTCTGTTTATAAAAGTCTTCTCTTGATTTTTGTTTTCTACTGAATCTTCTTTTTCAATCCTCACCCAAGGATATGCTTTCATTGACTGAGAGAGAGAAAGACAGAGACAGAGAGACAGAGAGAGGCATCAGTGTGAAGAAGAAACATCAGTCGATTGCTTCCCATACATGCCCAGATTGAGGATCAAACCTGCAGCCTAGGCATGTGCTCTGACTGGGAATTGAACCCCACAACTTTTTGGTGCATAGGACGACACTCCAACCAACTCAGCCATCCAGCCAAGGCTCTAAGAAATCTTAATGGTGTATGACAACCACCACAATGAGATTTAGGTGCCAGCTCCTGTCTTTTCCATTCATTTGGAACATGGATTTCTCTGAAGCTCGCTTATGTGATTATGAGACACACACACACAAATTCTATAAGTTATTTCTTTAACAACTACCTTTATTGTCTTATATCTATCTAGGGCGTGGGATTGGGGTTTCTGAAATAATTAGGCCATTGGGAAATTGTTCCTTGCTCTTCTCTGAAAGTAAGCATGGTTTTTACCTGAGCATCCTTAGACAAACTATATTTGATTGTTTAAAAATAGTCATTTATTTTACTTTCTTGTCAAACAGTATATTTATTTTGTAGATAGCTTGGTTTCTATCAAGTTGTGTGCAACATGCAAAAAAAGTGAGGTTATGGTTTAAGTTATAATCCATTTAAAATTTGTCTTCTAGTGAGTGTCTATATTTTATGTACTTTGATCTAAACCTTTTATTTACAGTTTCAATAAAAAATTAAATGAGCAAAATGAATCCCACATTTTTCTTTTTCTAAATTAAATAGGTTTTTATTGATTTTAGAGAAAGAGAGAGGGAGAAGAGAAAGGAGCATGGACTAAGAACCATGGATCCATAGGCTGCCTCCTGCATGCCCCCTACTGGGAATCCAGCCCACAATCCAAGCATGTGCCCTGACGAGGAATTGAACTGGTGACTTTTCCATGCCTGGGAGGGTGCTCAACCAACTGAGCCACACCAGCCAGGGCACCACATTTTTTCAATAAAATTTCCCAGTCATCTTGTGAACTGATTTATCATTTTTGCCATATAGTGAGTCCAGGAATCCCAACTTTTATGAATAAGGATAATTAGAACACATTTTTAGGTTGCTTTATTAAATTTCTTGGAGAAAAAAGACAAGTGACCATGAGAGATGATTTCATAATTCTATCAGTGTGCATTAAATTTTGATGTCATCTTCATCCTTAATAAGTAAGGCCAAATTAAAACAAAACAAAACAAAACATAATTTTAGCCCAAGTATCAGATGTGGCAAATGGTTTTTCTTTATGCAAATTCAGTGAAAAGTGGTTTCAGGATAGCTCCCTTTAAAGTCAATAAGAGAAGCAGAAGAGAAGGGGCATTGGGGCATTTTCTTTCTTTTTTTTATTAATTTGTTTTTGTTACAGATGTTTTTCCTTCCCCGCCCCCCCATTGATACCCTCCTCCCCATCCCCCCACCCCATCCCCAGCTTTGTTGTCTATGTTCATTAGTCATATATGCATATAAGTGCTGTGGTTTATCTCTCCCTTCCTCTGAGGCTTGTCAGTCTGTACCCTACCTCTGTGTCTCTGGGTCAATTTAGTTCATCAGTTTGTTTAGTTTATTATATTCCACAAATAAGAGAGATCATGTGATATTTGTCTTTCTCTGCTTGGCTTGTTTCGCTTGGCATAATACGCTCCAGGTCCCTCCATGCCATCTCAAAGGATAAGAGACCTTTCTTTCTTACAGTTGCATAGTACTCCAGTGAACGAGAAGGGGTATTTTCACAAAGCTAAAGCGCATGTGTCTTTCAAGGCTAAAATGCCCACTTGGCCATAATGACATTCCTGGGCTCCTCCATCATTTTGCACTTCTTGTTTATGCCTATTTAGTAGCACTAGATATTTTCTTTTGTGCATTTTAATTATTGACGGACAGGCCTTCACAGGTCCATCTAGCACTGATTCTTTAGAATATTTCTATCCGCCACAAAATGGAACCCAGTGACACTGCAGACTCCCAGTAAGCGTATGTTCAATTGATACACTCTTTTAGATTAGATCTCACTGTATTTCAAAATAGAAAACAGAAGTATTTGTTTGTTTGCTTTATTCTTACTGTTATGAAAAAGAAGATCAAGGTAGCTAAGTACCATGTCAAGTTCTAAATGACTAGATCCAACATGAAATGAAAAACATTCAGTTTTGTTTGTGCTTGAAGGAGTCAGAAACCTGACAGGGTGAGAGCGGGGGCAGGCAGTTCAGGAAAATGAGAGGTGTGAGGACGAGGGAGAAATGAGCGACCCACAATTACATTTACACTATGATGCATCCAGAAGCAGACTTCTCAATTGTTGATTTCAACTGAAATACAGAAGTTTTTACAGCAGTGACATAAATTACAAAACACCAAATACCCCCCAGTGTGTCTAACAGATATTTGTACCATTTCTAAAACAGAAACATAAGAGTTGCAAGGGAGCAAGGTCAAGGAGGTTAAAATGAAAGATTAGGATCTGAAGGTGAAGGGTCTGTCTGCACTCAGTTTACAAGTGAACTTCTCTGTGACTTCCAGAGAGAGCAAGCATCTTTGATTGCTTTCTTCCCAACTTTTGAAATATAAAAACTTTATACATACACACACGCGTGCATGTGCATGTGCGCACACACACAGAGTATCCTTTATCTATCATGGAAATGAATAAAATGCTTTGACATCTTCAGCGAACATGTGAGATCAATAGATTTGTTCTTGTCTTCTGGGGTTATATTAAACCAACAATGTTTAGAACTCATTATACACAAATATCATGGAAAATTTGCAACCAGATATCTTAAAATTATTTCTTTTTTGCAAGTTGCCAAAAGAAAGACCAGTTTTATTTTACATGCAGCTGACTTTTCTGACTTGTGGTCATTTAGGTGAGTGAAGGTCAGACGAAAGAGCTGGATTCTTCCATCATCTGTGCTGCTGACCTGGATGTTCCCGAGGACCCCTTGCTGTTCAGCATCATTCATGAACCTCAGCATGGCCTCCTCATCAGTGGGGTGCTCAGCAGAGACTTGCCTCAGTATAAGCAGCTAGCCAACCCTGGTCAGAAGCATGAACTTGTTTACAACTTTTCCATGGAACTTCTCAAGAATGGTATATCATGTTCTGCTTTTGTTTGTGCTTGATTTAATAATTTAACCCAGAAATGATGATAATAAATCAAAGAAATAGGAAGTAAAGAAATGACATTTACCTACTTTATTCATTTATCCCTCAAGGGTTTTTTTTTGGCTCTGAATTAATGTAGGGCATGAAGATTCAGCTAAAGACAGTGGTTAATTGAAAAGGAAATAATAAGTTTTCTTTCACTTTTAGAGCATCAGTAAAAATGATATATGTGATTTTTGGTATTTTAGCTCAAGTTTTAATGCCATAATAAAAATTCCTTTTTAAAACTGTTGAGATCATGAAACTAAATTTGAAGAGATTTATCTGCCAAAATTTCCACATTTGAACCATATATATAATAATTCATTATTCTCTGAGGAGATAATTTCCTCTAAGGAAATGACACATTGGAATAGGAGCCTGAATGGTATTTTGAATTACTCATTTAAAAAATCAATTTAAACTCATTTTCAATATATAAAAATACTTTTAAATCTTTGAGAAAAGAGTGTGGTTCTAGAATTACTGCCTACTCTCCCTCTCCTCCTGTCTTCATGTGCTCTGTTTCCCCAGCCTGGGAGGTTCTCCCTCCTCCCCTTCACTGGGCTAGCTGATACTTCACCTTCAGAACCTCCTCCTTGGAGCCCACCCAGACCTTCCAAACCATTCCTTTTCTGTGCTTCATCTTAGCACTTGTTCAACATTTTCTATCGTCTTTTCATTTTTCCTTTCCCCACTGAGAGTATAAGCTCTCTGCCCAAGGCGAATTTTGCAATAGTTGTACAATGTCATCTCATGTTTGAATCTGAAAGGCTAATTCATATATTTCTCAGTTTTCATCAACTGCAAAGATATAAATTTTGGAGCTTAAATGATATTAAGAAATCAAACCATGTGTAGCAAATAATACAGTATATTGTTACAATATTTTCTCCTAATTTATAACACAGGAAAAAAAGAAGAAGAATTCTAATTTCACTCTAAAACATGTCAGTTTTAAAAAATAATATTAATTGGTTATTGTTAGGTTAAATAATTATATACATATTATGTGCAGTTTGCACTATACAATCATTTTAAAGAAAAAAGTTCATATAAATGAATATTTTAGTGATATTCTCAAAGATTAGATTTTCCTCTATTTTATTTTTGGTTCACTTATGGCTACATTTTTTTTAACTTTAGTATGTTCTCACACACATTCCCCATCCCCGAACATATGGAATTTATAAAATTGCTAGCATATTATATAATCTGTTTATGATTTATTTTAAGCATCTTTTTTACTTTTAAAATATTAATTGAAAATGTGGTTTGTGTTAACTATAGTTTTTTATTCTATGGACATACTACACTGTAATTTTATACAATAGTCTTCTATTTTTAAATATGCAAATAACTTAATTTCTTGATATTACAAATTACATATCAATAAACATATTTTTATATATTTATACAACAAATCTTGGTGTCCATCTCTTAGTAGTTTTCTTTATAAATATTTATATTGATATTACCTGGTAGCAACAGGCAAGAATTTTTAATATTTGTAGGGGAAAAATGCCATTGCCTCCATGTGTATAATCATGCCTATTTCCTAGTCAATAATGAATATTATTTTTAAAAACCTTTGCAAATTTGAGAGTCAATAATAGTCTCATTATTATCTTGATTTGAAATTCTTAGATTATGATTAAAATTGAACCTATGTTTATGTTTATTGACTATATATATTTCACTTTTTGTGAATCGCCTGACATTGTCCTTTGCCCATTTTTTAATTGACTCATTGATTTATGAGATCATTAAATAATGTTTTATTTTTGTCACATGCTATGAATAAGGTTTTTTATATTTTATTTGCTTTTTAATTTATGTTTTTAGGCCTTGGGCCTGACCCTCAGTTTTGGGTGTCCTGGCTCTGGGAACTGAGCTGTGAAGGCCGAGGCCTGGATCCCTGTGCTGAACCAATAACTCACACTGCAGAAACCACTTTCTTCTCAAAGCAACTTTAACCCAGGGGAAAGGAAGTGCCCTACCTGCTGGAAATCCTTGCATCCTGCCCACCTGAGGGATTTTTCATTCAGCTATGGGCTACAACCTGAGTCTCATTATGTAACTGAGACTAACAGTCAGCCTTCAGGCAAATGCTCTGGGATAATTGAATCTTTGTTTGGTCTGCAACTCAGTACAGGAAGCCACAATCAGTGGAATATCAACACTCACAGGAAAAATTAGGCAGGCGCCAAAACCCACCGAGACAGGCAAAATGATGAAACAAAGAAACAAATCCCAAATGAAAGAACAAGAGAATTCTGCAGGGGAAGGGATAAATGAAATGGAATTAAGCAAGTTATCAGAGGTAGATTTTAGAGTAATAATTATGAGAAAGCTCAACAGCATGAGTAAAGATATAGAAACAAAGAATTTCAACTAATTGAAAATGCAAAACCACCAAGTGGAAATGAAGAATGACATAGCAGAAATAAAGAACAAGTTGGAAGAAATAACCAGCATATTAGAGGAAGCTGAAGATTGGATTAGCAAATTAGAAAATAGGGTAGGAAAAAAAAAAATCACCCAATCAGAGAACCAAAAGGAAAAAAACAATTAAAAAACAGGAGAACAATTTAAGAGAGCTGTGGGACAATGTGAAACATAACAACATCTACATTATAGGTGTTCCAGAAGAAGAAGAAAAAGAGCAAGGGTTAGAGAATATATTTGAAGAAATAGTGGCAGAAAACTTCTTTAACTTGGTGAAGGAAAAAGGCATACAAGTTCAGGAAGTACAGAGAGCTCCAAGTAAGAAGAACCCAAAGAGGCCCATACCAAGATACATCATAATTAAAATGCCAAAAATTAAAGACATAAGATCTTAAAGGCAGCAAGAGAAAAGCAACAGGTCACATACAAAGGACCACCCCCCATAAGGCTATCAGCTGATTTTTCAACAAAAACACTAAAGGCCAGAAGAGAATGGCATAAATTATTCAAGGTAATGGAAAACAAGGATTTGAATCCAAGACTATCCAGCAAGGTTATCATTCAAAATAAAAGATGAAATGAAATAAAGAGCTTCCCAGACAAAGAAAGGCTAAAGGAATATATCAGCACCAAACCAGCACTGCAAGAAATGTTAAAAGGACCCAAATAAACAAAATCAGAAACAAAAGAGGAGAAGTAACAGCTGACACCACAGAAATAAAAAGGATTGTTTAAAAATACTATGAACAATTACACACCAAGAAATTGGACAACCGAGGAGAAATGAACAAATTTCTAGAATCACACAGTCTCCCAAAACTGAACCAGGAAGAGACAGAAAACTTAAACAGAGCAATAACAACTAAGGAAATTGAAGATGTAATCAATAAGCTCCCAGCAAACAAAAGCCCAGGTCCAGCCAGCTTCCCAAGAGAGTTTTACTGAACATTCAAAGAAGAACTAACACCCATTCTCCTCAAGCTATTCCAAAAAACTTCAAGGAAAAAAAAGACTTCCAAACTCTTTTTATAAGGCCAGCATAATCCTAATTCCAAAACCAGATAAAGGCACTACAAAGAAAGAAAACTACAGGCCGATATCCCTTATGAACATAGATGCCAAAATTCTTAACAAAATTTTAGCAAATCGGATTGAGGAATAGATTTAAAAAGTTATTTGCCATGACCAAGTGGGATTTGTCCCAGGGATGAAAGGCTGGTACAATATTTGCAAATCAATCAATGTGATACACCACATAAATAAAATGAAAGATAAAAACCATATGATTGTATCAATAGATGCTGAAAAAGCATTTGACAAATTGCAGCACCCATTTCTTATAAAAAGACTCAGCAAAGTGGGAATAGAAGGATCATATCTTAACATAATAAAGGCCATATATGAAAAACCTACAGCCAATATCACACTCAATGGACAAAAACTAAAAGCATTTCCCTTAAGAACAGGAAAAACACAGGGATGCCCACTTTAGCCACTCTTATTTAACGTAGTACTGGAAGTCTTATCCACAGCAATTAGACAAGAAGGAAAATAAAAGGGATCCAAATAAGAAAGGAGGAAGTGAAACTGTCACTATTTACAGATTATATGATATTGTACATAGAAAACCCTAAAGACTCCATCAAAAATCTATTAGATTTAATAAATGAATTTGGCAAAGTAGCAGTATACAAAATTAACATCAAGAAATTGATAGCATTCTTATATACTGATAATGAACACTCAGAAAGTGAAACTAAAAAAGCAATCCCATTTACCATTGTAATAACAACAACAAAAAATACCTAGGAATAAACTTAACCAAGGAGATAAAAGATCTGTTCTCAGAAAACTACAGGACATTGAAAAAAGAAATAGAGGAAGATATAAAAAAGTGAAAACATATACCATCTTCATGGATTGGAAAAATCAACATCATTAAAATGTCCATACTACCCAAAGCAATTTACAGATTATTCAATGCAATCCCTATTAAAGTACCAACAGCATAGTTCACAGACCTAAAACAAATACTCCAAAAGTTTATATGGAACCATAAAAGATCCTGAATAGCCACAGCAATCTTGAAAAAGAAGAACAAAGCCAAGGGATCACAATACCAGATACCATGTTATACTACAAAGTCATCGTAATCAAAACAGCCTGGTACTGGTACAAGAACAGGCATATAGATCAATGGAACAGAACAGAGGACCCAGAAATTGACCCAAGAGAGTATGCACAATTAATATTTGATAAAGGAGTCAAGAGCATATGATGGAGAAAAGAGTCTCTTCAATAAATGGTGTTGGGAAAATTGGACAGCTACATGCAAAAAAATGAAACTAGACCACCAACTTACTCCATACACAAGAATAAACTCAAAAGGGATAGAAGACTTAAATGTAACCCGTGAAACCATAAATATCCTAGAAGAAAATGTAGGCAGAAAAATCTCAGACATCATACATAGCGGAATTTTCACTGATACGTTGCCTAGGGCAAGAGAAACAAAGGAAGAAATTAATAAATGGGACTGCATCAAACTAAAAAGCTTCTGCATGGCAAAAGAAACAAGCATCAAAATGAAAAGGGAACCCACCCTCTGGGAGAATATATTTGCCAATGATACATCAGATAAGGGGTTAATATTCAAAATATAGAGTGTTCATACAACTCAACAAAGAAAGACAATCCAACTTAAAAATGGGCATAGGACCTGGATAGACACTTCTTCAAACAGGACATACAAATGGCAAGGAGACATATGAAAAAAATGCTCAACATCTCTAATCATCAGAGAGATGCAAATTAAAATGACTCTGAGATGTCACCTTATATCAACCAGAATGGATGCCATCAACAAATTCTCAAACAACAAATGCTGGTGAGGATGTGGAGAAAAGGGGACACTAGCATATTGCTGGTGGGGATGCAGACTGGTGTAGCCACTATGGAAAACAGTATGTTGTTTCCTCAAAAAGTTAAAAATGGAACTCCAACATTGTTCTTCTTTCTCAAGACTGTTTTAGCTTTCTGTGTCTCTTTGCATTTCCATATGAATGTTGTATAGGTATTATAAAGATAGTTTTATATTTAAATTTTTATTCATCTAGAATTCATTTTGGTTTCGACTTGAAGTAGGATAGGGCTCTAACTATAATTTTCCCCAAGTAATGAACTAATTTTTTATTTCATTTGAGCACCCTGACATCATTGTTCTCATGTAGTTTATTAAATAATGCATTCTTTCCTCAGTGATTTTAAGTAAGACCCTTATCAAATGCCAAAGTATTTAAATAGGAATTTTTAATGAATAAGAGGGCACTTTTATTTCATAAAACAGTTTAATTTTACCCTGTTGCACTGATTAATGATCTCTTATGAATACCAGTGGCTTGGAAATTAAGACAATTATCTGTTAAATTTCCCAATCAGGATAAAGATTTACTTTCTCTCTTTTTTTCCCTTTTCCAGGAATGAGGCTGATGTATGTGCATGATGACTCAGAGAACCTTGCTGATGACTTCACAATCCAGTTGTCAGATGGGAAACATAAAATACTGAAGACCATTTCAGTAGAGGTCACCCCAGTTAATGATGAGAAACCAGTGCTTACCAAGTAAGCTACCTGAAAAGAGTCCCTTTCAGGTTCTCTATAAATTCTGGGGTCTGGAAGGCTGGTGTAAGAGTAGTGTGTGTCCTCAGAAAGAAACGAGCCATTAACTGCTCCTGTCTATCACAGTTTGTCCCACCATCCCAGGCACCTAGAACTTAAGTGCAAATGTTAGTTAATGTAGAGACTTCTTAACAGTTCTCAAATGAGCACTTTAATTCTTTGATTTTTCTCTAAAATTTCTATTTAATTGTAAACAAGTAAGAATGACTGAACATATAGTATAAAATGAACAGTATGTTAAATATTTGTCTCCAGATAGAGCAGGAAGGAGGGAGGGAGGAAGCGAGAGAGAGAGAAACATCCATGGGAGAGAGACACATCGACTGGTCCCACCCATAGGACCCAAATTAGGGCCAGGGACAAGCCGCAACCGAGGCATGTGCCCTTAGTGGGAACCGAACCCAGGACCCTCTGGTTAGCGAGCCAACGCTCTAACCACTGAGCAAAGCCGGCCAGGGCAGTATGTTAAATATTTAAACACATGCACACACATGCACCAAAGTGCAACTAATACCTGGATTCAACTAAAGTGTAATAATATTAACTGCAGAATTTGGCCAAATTTTTAACTAAAAGCAGCTGAGGGAAATATACCAATGGCACTTCTTTTGTCACCTTGGTATTTCATTGTCCACCAGTCCTGTACTACATCCCCTTGCTACCTGATGTCAAAATCATTGCTTTAAAAAAAAAAAAATCTGAGCTGATATCATTAATTGCAGACTTTCTCGCTGTCTCCCTCTGTAGTTGATTAGAGTTTGATCATAGGGTACAATCTTTAGCAATTATATTTGTGTAGCTCCTGCCATTTCTCTTATTATTGGCAACTGTTCAGAAGTGGACAAGGTTAGAACTGTGTATTCCAGCACCGAGTGTAGAGAAGAGTCCGCTCTTTGACCTCTGCACCTCTATATTCAATGGTGCAGCAGTGAGAGGCATTGAGTAGACAGTCCGAGTTTTTATCAGGAAGTGAACGCCTTTCTGAAAGTGTGTAAACTCCCAAAATCTTCTCCACTTTGCAGAAAAGAGGACCTCAAACAAGTCCCTGCCTACTCTCCTGCTGTTCCCTTAGGGGTCACCAGCAAGGCCCTTGGAAAGCATTATGGGAAATACTGATGACAGTTTTTGGAAGGGTTGCATCTCAGACATCAATTTGACTAAGAGTATCCAACGGAAATTTCTTCTCTTCCTGGAATGTTAGATTAATATCACTTGATTTGCTTTATAAAAATGAAAATATGAAGGATATTGCAGTATTATGAAACTTCCTTTCTGATTACCTCACTTTACCCAAGAGGGAGGGAGAGAGCTGAAAAATGGTGTTTCTTAAGTGCTTACCATGTGACAAACAGTGTGTTCGATCCTTTCGCACATATTTCCTTAAATCCACCAAAACTGGGCAGAGTAGGTATTATTATCCCCACTAAGTAAACAGACCAGACAGGTAAAATCAGTAAGACCACTCACTATCGGACTATTTCTTGCTATTAAACTTCCTGGGAGAGCTTCACCTATAGAATCACCAAATCTCCTTCAACCCTGCTTCAAAATCCCTCCTCTGTCTTTTCTTCTTTCCCTCTGTCCTGAGGGGAGGCAGTGATAACCACCCTCTTTTCCTTCCGTGTGTCCTTGGGTGTATCACCTCTTGCCTCCTCCCACAATGTGCTCCATTAGATTTTTCCTCCTGCATCGCCAATCTCTCTCTTTTATCCCTTCTGCTAACAGAACATGGGGATACAGTTAGTGGTTGAGAGAGCAAAATCTGGAGCCAGATTGCCTTGATTCAGCCCTTTGAACAGGTGACCTTGAACACTGCCTTGAATATGTTACTTAACCCCTCTCCACCTCTTTGTCAACCTCTTTGTAAATAGAGATAGGAACATATCCTCTTCCTAGGGCTGTTGTAAGGATTAAATGGATTAAAATATGTAAAACTGCTTGAAAACGAGCTAGTGCATAGTAAGAGCTCATAAGTGCAAGTCATTATTATTATTACTATTATTATTATCATTGTTATTATTTCAAGCAGGTATCCTTATTCTAAAATTACAAAGATGACCCAGTTCCCCATTTATTTCAAACTATTTGAAAAAATAGCTTATGCTCGCTGCTCCCATTTCTGCCCACTGTCTCCATCCTCAACCACTTTATCCAGGCTGCTCCCTTGATTCCTACCAAATCGATGGGCCCTTCTCACCTCCCCGCCGCTGGCTGCAGCTGGGGCTGAGGCAGGAGGAGCTGGGCTCCCTGCCAGGGCCCCGCCCACTGCTCTGCCTCAGGCTTCCTCCAGCGCAGGGCTCGTCCAGTCCAGGCACAGCAGAAACACGCAGGGCCACCCTCAACCTGTGCGAGCTCTGGATAAGACAAACCTATCCTTCAGGAGCACAAATGGAGAGGATTTTATTCGGTTTTTCAAAGGATCCCAGCAGCACTGAGCCCCATAGCCGTAAAAACCCCCTCTGTTGCCGCTTCCTCCTTCCTTCTCTTATTCCTCACTCCATCTCCCATTCCTGACAGCCCTTCCCAAAGACATCACCTGCAAAGTTCTTGTCCTAGGGTCTCTTTCAGTGTAATTCACTCTGTGACACGCCTCCTTCTCTCTGCTTCTCTGTGAAGAGAACACCAGCTATGTGACAGACACTGCATTAGATCCTGTCACATATATTACCATGGAGACAGAGCAATGTAGAAGGTCACCAGTTACCTAAACATAGCCAACCCCTAATGGTATCTCATAAACCATGATCAAAGAACCCTGGCCGGTATGGCTCAGCGGTTAGAGCATCGACCTGTGGACCAGAGAGTCCTGGGTTCGGTTTTCGCTAAGGGCACGTACCTTGGTTGTGGTTCGTCCTTGGACCCCGTTGAGGTCGTGTGGGTGGCAGCCAGTCCATGTGTCTCTTTCACATCAATGTCTCTCTCTCTCTTCCTCCCTCTCTCCCTCCGGCTCTATCTGAAGATAAATGCAAAAATGTCCCCTGAGAGTAAGTCATTTAATCTCTGTAAGTTTCTGTCTGTAAAATTAGAGCAATGATACCTGAACCACTTACTTCATGGAGCTGCTGCATGATATAAAATATTAGAAACAAAATAATTTTATAAAATAAATTATACCATAAAATTGTAAAGTTCTGTATATGTAAATAATTAGAAGTATGCAGTTACCTCATGCCATATTCGTTGTTGCTAACTAATCATCTTTTGGGATTTTTATGTGTAAAGTGAAACGAGAGCCTATTGCATAAGTCTGACTCATCGTTTCCAATACTTTGGATATTGAATATTATTTCCTTATTGTTGAAGACTGGAAACTGGAATAGTCATTATGAGTGTTCCCTGCTAAAGCAATACCTTCTATTTTCATATCAACCCAGACATTTTCTTTTTACAGGAAGGCTGGAATTACAATGAATATGGGTGAAACTCGGATTATTTCTAGTGCTGTTCTTTCAGCCATAGATGAAGACTCACCCAGGGAGAAGATTTACTATCTATTTGAAAGGCTTCCCCAAAATGGGCAACTTCAGCTTAAGGTTGGTGGCCTTATTACCTCTATTTTAAAAAATAAATAGCCCTGGCCGGTTTGGCTCAGCGGTTAGAGCATCAGCCTGCGGTCCAGAGAGACCCGGGTTCGGTTCCCGCTAAGGGCATGTACCTCGGTTGCAGTTTGTCCCTGGCCCTGGTTGGTCGTGAGGGTGGCAGCCACTCGATGTGTTCCTTTCGCATCGATGTTTCTCTCTCTCTCTCTGTTCCTCTCTCTCCCTCCCACTCTACCTGAACAAAAAATGGAAAAATGTCCTCGGGTGAGGATAAAAAAAATAATAATAAAATAAAAAAATAAAATATAAATATAGCTGATATAAATTTTCTCAATACATAGATTTCTATAACTGAATTTATTCTCAATAGCCATATTTTTCCCCAAAGTAGAAAATTTAATTTTCCTAGTTTGGGCTTAACTCACACTATTCTAAATTTTCTTACTCAACTCAGGGTAAATTCAACCAATATTAAGGTTCTTCCTTGCCCCTCCCCACGGGACTGTACCTAAATTTGGGGGGTGGGATGGGTGGAGAGAGTTGTCAGGTAAAACAAATTGTGTACTTTCTGATGAGAATCTTTAAAATAGTTTCATTCTTGGCAGATTAAAAAAAAAATTAAATAGACTTTAGTTTTAGAGCCATCATGAATATCAAGAAACCGATTTTAAAGTTTATATGGAGAGGCACAATGCACAAAACAGGTAACATAACACTGAGGGAGAACGCAGTTGAGGGACTGACTACCTGACTGCAAGGCTTGCTGTAAAGCTGCAGTAATCCAGTGTGGGTTTGGTAAAGAAGAGACAACTATATCAATGGAACAGGATACAGCTCCCTGAAACACAAACATACAAATATAGCCGACTGATCTTTGACAAACGAGCAGAGTCAATACAATAGAGAAAAGACAGTCTTTTAACAAATGACCGAGACCCTGCGCGCGCTGCCCAACACAAATTACAGATCAGCCACTTGAAAAGGTCATTTGAGTAATCCATCACTTGTTTATTTGAATAGTGGATGAAGGCGAACCGCAACCACCACCAACCATCCCCAATGTGATTATTTGACTGAATGCTTAACTTTTAATGTCATGTCGACACCCCTCGAAAGGCAGCAAGGATTCATTCTGCGTGGAACAGCTTGGTCGTCTTAGATTGTAGGTACCATAGAGAATCAGAGTGAAGGGCAATCACTGATTTAAATTGAGGTACAGCTGTGTCCTTATTTCATTTCGGAGAGTAATGAAGCAGAAATGCAGCGAGAGCTCACACATTTGGGTAGCTTGGGAGCTGACGTGTCTTGGATACGTGGAAACCCAGATGGGTCCGGGTTCCCAGCATGGCGCCACACAATTCCCTCCCAGCTCGTTAGGGGTTCTCCACGTCTCCCCAAGACAAAGGACCAGGGCTCCAGGCCTGGAATTTCTCCAGGGTTGCTGTTTTCTTGTTGCCTTCCCCTAGTTTCCCCACCTGGAATCTGACGCTCCTTCCTCTGGGGGGCTTGCGGATGACTTTGTGAGGCAGGGCTCACGCTTGGCAGTGCAAGTGGGGGACTAGAGGGACGAGACAGGGAGCAAAAGATGCTTTTCTCTATTCGCGTCCTGGGAAAAGTTACACGGGAAAAAGTTAAGTTACAGGCTGTCCAGTTTAAAACCTGAAAGAGAATCTGTTTTAAAAATTAAGTTTGCAAATAGATCTTATGATGGAAACTATGAGCTTAATTATTACAATGTAATGAATTTTTACCCTGTGAGCACTGGAACAGAACACAGCTGTGTATAAATATCAGATGGGAAAAATTATTAAAAAGAGGAATCTTTACCAAAAGGATGACAAGAAAAACCCCTGGCCGGTCTGGCTCAGCGGTTAGAGCGTCGGCCTGCGGTCCAGAGAGACCCGGGTTCGGTTCCCGCTAAGGGCACGTACCTCGGTTGCCATTTGTCCCCGGCCCTGGTTGGGTCGTGAGGGTGGCAGCCACTCGATGTGTCCCTTCACGTCGATGTTTCTCTCTCTCTCTCTCCCTCCCGCTCTATCTGAACAAAGAATGGAAAAATGTCCTTGGGTGAAGATTAAAAAAAAAAAAAAAGAATGACAAAAAGGGAAATGATAACACAATGAGAGGACAGGAGGACGAATCATTTTTGCCAGAAACTAGGAGTCTGAGGAATAATGTATCAAGAAAAATAAAAAATGAGTGATTTAAATTTCTGTTTTAGTCTCTTAAAGCAGACAGGAAAAGCGCAAGGTAATATCACATGGTAAATTTTTAAGATGATGTTTTTCTTGTTATGTCAAATGCCTTTTATGGGTTATTGTTGGGGAAAGCTAGGTGTTTTGAGAGAATAATAGAATTATTAATCACATGCAGATTTATTATTATTATGCTTTCTAATACTCTCAGCTGTCAGTTCCCCCAGCATAAGAACGTCTTTTAATGGAAAATACTACAATTTCTGAACTGAATTCTGTACAGAATACGTACAAAACTAGTGTTGGTTTGTTGAAATGATTCCTATATTTGTAGTTATATTTTTTGCTGACTCAATGTATAAATGTGCTTGATAATTTTCCTTGGGCTTTAGCAAGGCTAAAAAAATGTATGACAAATAAGTACATCCATTCTATTTTTCTTTTATCTTCTTCAGATAAACCCTGTAACAAATCAGTTTGATAATATAAGTTTGATTAGTTTTACAATGATATAAACTAAAGAAATAGGAAACCCCAGGTGAAACACATTTAATATTTAAAGAATCAATTCCAGCAGCTCAATTACCCACCTGCTCTCATTAATTGGAATATTTAATCAGCTATGATTGCTTATGATAAATGCCTTGCAAGTTGCATTGCTGTTGGATTGCCACATGACTTTGTCAAAAATCCTTTGGCTGATGCTATTTTCCTCCCAAAGTCTTAAATTGTTTTACTATATCTCTATGAAAGGAAAAAAATAAGGTAAAATGGTAAAACATTTAATCTGGAATTTCTCTGAACTATCATTTATATCGGAGGACTTCAGCGGTATAGAAAATGTTCACTGACACAGCTTGGAAATAAAAAGCATGGGCAGCTGACTAATTTTGGCACCTTTCAGATAGGGAGGGACTGGGTCCCTCTCTACCCTGGCATGAAGTGCACTCAGGAGGAAGTGGATCTGAACTTGCTGAGATACACACACACCGGGGCAGTGGATTCCCAAAACCAAGACAGCTTCACCTTCTCCCTCTGGGATGGCGACAACAGGTCACCTGCATTTGACTGTCAGATCACCATCAACGATATGGGAAAAGGTAAAAGCATTTCTACCAGGGTTCACTGGCATCAGCTTTATGATCAGAAGTGAGCTGGTATAAGCTCCAAGTCTCCCCCCTCCCTTACTCCTTCCCTCCTCTCTTTTCTTTTCCTTCTATTCTTTACACCTGAAATTCCATCATTGATGATCCAGGCCTTTGGCTCCTCACTGACTTTGCTTAGGATCTATGAGGTTCATGAAAACAGCCAATATAGTTGTTCCTTTTATTTATTTATTTTTTAAATCCTCACTCAAGGATATTTTTTCCATTTATCTCATAGAGTGGAGGCAGGGAGAGTGGGGGGGGGAGCAATATTGACGTGAGAGAGACACATTGATTGGTTACCTCCCACATGGCCCCAACCAGGGCCGGGGACGAACCGCAAGTGAGGTACATGCCCTTAGCCAGAATCTAACCCTCGACTCCTTGGTCCACAGGCCGACGCTTTAACCCTGAGCCAAACTGGCCAGGGCTATTGTTTCTTTTACTATTTCAAAAAGCCTATTGGAAATCCAGACTTATCCACAACGCAACTACTTACATTACTTTAACTGTCAGGGTATTTTGCTTTAAGTAAAAATTTGCCAAGTCAATGTGTTTTATCTTCAGAAAGTGAATTATTACTTGAAAATGGAGTTTCAAAGAAGAGAAAGGATGAGCAAGGGAGAGTGTAAGCCCTTGAAGTCCAATGTACCTGCCCCAAACTTTGCTTAGGGTTACATGGGGAGGATAAGGATCATATTTCATTTAAATATATGTAGTTCAGGATCTATATATTCCCAGGACCAAGCACAGCCTTAGATCTTCAATACGTGCTTGATTGACTGAATTCTTCTTTTGCCTTGGCTGCCAGGAGCCTCAGAGCTAAATTGAATGCTTAAGTGTAGTAAAAAAATCTTACTTCGTGTGCATAGTAAAATTACCGTTGTCCTGATCTTTTAAAACAAAGTTTAAGTTAGTTTGATTGATTTTGAGATGTTTATTTTGAGCTGTATTATAATATATTTTATGTATTTGTTTCTCAGTTGTAAAAATGTATTCCATTAGGATGTCTAATGAGTGACTCTCAGAAAAACTAGATGTTTCTCTCTGCAAAAGTAAGACTTGTATAAGTATATGTCCAGGCAAAATGTAATACAAGTCATGTATCAGGACAGACAACAAATGTGTAGGACACTCTCTTCTCATGACCTTAGTGCATTCCTGGGGAGGGGTGGGGGTGGGGGAGGGTTCTGTTCCTCACAGCCATCTGGGGGTTCTTTCTACATGGAGGATCCTTCATCTCTGAGGGGCTTGGTGAGACATGGAGGAAAATGAGAACATTTTATGGGTGAGGCTTGGAGGTAGGGTGCCTGTCTTCTACACATCCTAGTGGCTGAATTGCAATGACTTTCTGTGTTAAGGGAGGCTGAGCAATAAATAGAAAGTCTAGCTGTGTGCCCAGGAAGAAAAGGAAACGAGGTGAGTGCCTCCCCACGCTGCCTCAACTGATATGCGATCATTTTCTAACAGGATCTGTGAATACACTAACCTACTAACATTGTCAGGAGTTCCACATTTATTCTCTTTGTTTCTTTTTACATTGTGGGGTTTTATATCTGTAGAGTGCTATCTTTTTATTATTATTATTATTACTTTTTTTAGCATGAGTTTTCTTAAGTTGCAGCATAACTTTATAACCATGATTGTTCACCTCTGAATAAAACTACGCTGAATTATTAGACTAAACCATAACCCTAATATTGAACATTTGGGTTCATTCCATTTGGGAGCTATTATAAATAAGACGAGGCCCTCTAGGTGTGCTAGGTTTTCTGATTTGCACGGTGGCTAAAATGATGTGGGATCTTTGGGGGAAGTCTAGAAGGATATTATCTGTAGTTGACCTTACTCTATACTCTGCCTTTACTGTTCCTCTTCTGTGCATTGAAGCAAAACGTCGACTCTTCCTCCCTTCAGATTCCTCTTCTGCTCCCGATGAAACCACTTGTGGGTGACTTTGTTTCCCACCTTTGCTCATTCTTCGTACCACCTTGATGTGTTCATTTTGACTCCCTCTGAAGAACATGGGGCTTAGTTTTTTATTTAAAGTTAGAATGGTCATTGGTTCTACATTGGACTCCAGTTGTGTAGCATTTTTTAGTTAAAAGCATAGTACACCAAAAAGGCCAATTTGATCCTCTAAAACAGGGTTTCCCAATGTTGGTCCTTTTGGTATTTGGGGATAAATAATTCTTTATTGTAGTTTTGCAACATGCCTGGCCTCTACGAACTAGAAGCCAATAGCAACTCCCAGTCATGACCATCAAAAATATCTCTAGACATTGCCAAATGTCCCCTGGGGGCAGGGTCACCCCTCATGAGAACCACTGAAGTGATATCTGCTCAACGTTTTATTTTCAGTTTTCATTTTCTCATGGGACTGAATATCTTTTCAAACTTTTTTTGACCATTTGTATTTTTAAATTTAGAATTGGTTTGGCATTTACTTCACTCACATTCCCTTTTGGATGTTCACCCATGTAGTGTTGAAGTATAAGAAATCTATATTAAAAAGAGGAAACAAAATAATAGTGTTTATGTTTGTGCTCTTGAGTCAGATGACTTGAGTACAGATTCTAGCTTGCTCCTTTTATTAATTATGTAGTAATTAATGAGTTAGTTCACACTTCTATGCCTTAGTATCTTCATTTATAACCAGGAAAATACAGTAATACCCTATTACAGTGTTGGCATGAAGACGTAGGAGCCCTTGGGCCTGTGTGTGGCTCAAAGGGGAAGCTCTATTCTATATTTTAGGTGTGATCATTTTTTTTTTAATGAACAGAATTGGTTTATAACCTTTAATTTGTGGAACACTGCATCATTAGTCCATGTATGAGCCACTCTGCTTCATTCATTCATGTACTCATTCATATATTCTTTTAAAAATACATAAGAAACACCGGTGCAACCACCATACACTTCAAGGACTGAAATATGAACAGTAACCATCATCTACCTCTGTTCTCTTCTCATCCTTCATCTTGAGTTTTGTGTTAATTTTTTCCTTGCCTTTGCTTATAGTTTTCTGGGACTTGCTCATAAAACTAACAAATGTTAGTGAGCTCCATCTGTGTAGTCGCAGGTAGCTGTAGCTCATCCACTTTGCTATTGTGTAAGATTCAGTTGCATGAATAGACCACGGTTTGTGTGTATGTTCACTCTTTGAAAAGGCATTTGGGTTGTCGCCAGTGTTTTCAATTACAAATGGTGCTGCAGTGACCTTTCTGGTCTGTGTCTCCTGGGTGAAGTGCACACGGCTCTCTCCAGTACACAGCTGGAGTGGAATCTCCGGGTCAAGGCATGTGTGATATTCAACTCTGCACAAAATAATGCCAAATCGCGTACCAGTGTATTCTTCTACCAGAATCACAGGAAAGAGTCTCCTGATCTATCTCCTTTTCAACACTTGGCATCATCAGACTTCTACAGTTTTGCTAATCAGTGGGTTATGAGATGGCAATTTATTGTGATCTTGATTTGTATTTCCACGATTATTGAGATGGAGCATCTATTTGTATTTTTATTGGCCATATGTGTTTCCTCTTCTGAGTAACATCTTCTCACAGCTTTTGTCTAATTCTTTCATTCATCATAGTTACATAAACCTTTCTACATCACGTTCATTTTGATTTCTGCACCGTTTGGCCTTTGTTTTGTACCTTGGGCATTTTATTTTTTAAGTTGGGTCCTTGACCACAACCTCTTCTGCCATGTAGGTGATATCGCCATCCTTGCAAAACCACTTGTGGTGCCTAAAGGTGACAGAGGTTTCTTGACGACCGCCACTCTCCTTGCTGTGGATGGGACAGACAAGCCCGAGGAGCTGCTGTACGTCGTCACCTCCCCGCCGCGCTACGGCCAGGTGGAGTATGTCCGCTATCCCGGAGTCCCCATTACAAGTTTCAGCCAAATGGACATAGCAGCACAGACGGTCTGCTACGTACATAAGAGGAAGACACCTGCTCCCAGTGACACATTCAGGTGAGCCTTTAGGACATGTTTCAGAGCCCCTTCCCTGAATTAATGCTCATAAAGACAGACGGAGGGGAAAACGAGTCCTTCTCCAGCTCTGATGTGGCATGTTCATCTACTACCTAGCTGTGCAGAGGTGAAGGTGCACAATCAAAATGACAGCAGCAAGGCAAGAAATGAGGGCTTGTTTAAAAATAAACACATAAGCAGATTTAAATGCAAGCTGTTCTATGAGGAGGAACATGAAGACTTGAGGATACCGTCTAAACAGAGACACAGGAAAGGAATTTACCACTTTTTAGAGGATGTTTTCCTATATGAGGAAAAGGTATTTACTAGTAAACATTTGGCATAAGCAGATACTGCCTTGTGACACAATGTGTTTGGGTAACTATATCATAAATCATGTTGTCATATAGTGGATCATATTTCCCCATAGAAACAATGTTGTAATTGGGGGCTGTGCACCTGTTCAAGGATTGTGTATCAAATAAATCATTGAAATGAATAACAATCTGGCAAAAAGGCAAAGATACTACATTAATGAAAGTCTACATTCATTTAAAATACTGAAATCTGTTTCCAGTCACATAAAGCAGGAAAAACTCTAGAGGGTGTATCATCTAGCGGTTCTCAAAGCTGGCAAAGTCAAAGTCCTTGATAGAAATACAGGTTTTCAGGGCTAGGCTAAGAACCAAGAAATCCTGGACTAGCCTTTGGGGGAACCATGGTACGTATCCAACCCTGAGCGTTACCAGTTTACCCTGAGAGCATTGGTCCATCTGTCATACCTGCAGGGATTCGGAATAATTTTCACCAGCTCAGAACACAACCTTCAAAAGAGTGCCATAAAATAACACAGATGCAGCATACTCCTATATTATTCGACGGTTCCCCATAAATTGTAAAGTGTACCAACATACTCACGTTCAAATACCACGTTCTATCATACATTTTTACCCATCTAAAGTCAATATATTTGTTGTGATAAACACTGTTTAAATTTTGCTTGCCTTTTTAGAACTTAGAATTAATATTAGGAAAGTTCAACCGTTAAAAAACCCAGGGAAGTCTGAACTAGTACCCTTTTTTTTTTCTTTTGACAAATGTCCTGCACAAGTAGATAATCATTTGATAATCATTTAATTAATCAATATCTTCATAACCAATTCAGTGCTTGAATGTTGCTAGTCATTAACTAAAACATGAGATGTGGGGTTCCTTTGTATACCGTTTCTCTTGCTCAGGGAGCGAGGCGCAGGCTGGAGGTCAGTCACCGCCTCTGTTCCTTCGTCTGTCTGCTCGCCCTGACTCCTCCACTGGCCCTTGTCCCGCCCCTCCCTGTGCTCCTGTCTCCTCCTCTGGGAAAGGGAATGATGGTCATAGCATCTGCTTTGCGGGGCTATCAGGAAGTTTAGGAGAGCTTATGTGTTCAGAGTACTTAAAGCAATATATGGCACATAAGAAGAACAAAATAAGTGTTAGCTGCTATTATTACAATGGTTGTTTTTATCATCATTCCTCATTATATTCTTGCCTTGGCCCCTTTCCCTCTCCGATCTTTGTAGCACTAAGCATAATCTTAAGGGAGGAAAGAAGTTCAATGGAGATTGTTCTTTTTTTCCCATTAACTACTGGACAGTGGTTGCTTTTTGGCTTAATCCATGTATATCAGATTCAGGGCTTTTAATTTGATTCTTGTTTATAGAACCTTTGGCTTTCATGTATTCCTCCCCTCCCCAGTCAGTGCCCACCAGAGAGTCTACGGAAGACATGAATAACGTTACTAGAGAAACCGGTGACCCTGCTGAAGCATCCAGTGGATAAATGTGTAAAGATGTTCAAAAATGAATGTTAGGTATTAATCAGATGGTTGTGATGAACTAAGAATCACAAGCAAAATCTCCACATTTGGTGATACTGTAAAACTTTCCTAATTCACATCCATAGAAAGTCTTACGAGATAGCACTTTAGAAATTGTTTATCCCAGGAATCCCTACATTTCTAGATCATCAAGACAGTTAGTTACATGAGAGATTTATAAAAATACAAATTCATGAGCCTCACTGCAGAGAGGTGACTTTGGTGAGTCCTGTTTAAGGAATCTGTGTTTGTACAAGTTCTCCAGGTAGTCTGATGCAGTCAAGACTAGCAGTCACTGGTCTGGCCCAGTCCATCGTTCTAAGTGCAGTCTGAAGAGTTGTGAGGATGGACAGAAGCCCTCTTGATGTGTCCCAGAGACAGAAAATGAAGGGGCTGAGTTGATGGGGCTCTGGGCTCTCACCCCAACTTACTAATAGAGCTTAGTTTTGTTCGGCGTTTTGATGGTTTGATTTTTGGTTGGTTTTGCACACTGGACTTCTTCGGAGCAAGGTCTTCTTGTAACAAAAAGGCTGCGGCTCTATTGCCCAAGGTGAGTGATTTGTACCATTGGTCATGTAAATATGCAAAATGAGGCAGGCTGGGCCAGGAAGAAGGGGATCAAGAGTGAGAAACCACTCCCTAATACTCCCTTTTAGTTTTCTCCATGCTTCTGGTGGTTTCCAGAAGGAAGTCTCAGTCCGATGTTAATATGTCCTGAACAGCTTTGCAGTATTTACTGTTTTCCTTTTTTTTTTTTTTTTTTTTAACAGAGAGAGCACAAGCCTCAGGCTTCAAGTCCTTGGGCAACGATGTCTAGCTAGAATCAAAAACATTATTTTCCTGTATGTATTTTTGTAGTATTTGTGGTGATATGTTTTTAGTAGTTAAAAGGTTTCCTTTTAAGTACATTCATTTAAGTAAAAGGGTGAGTTGCTACGAAGCAAAGTATTAGGTAATAAGAGTACAGGTAGTTCAAGAACATGGCAAAAATGATGAAGGTGGTGTTTGAATGACGCAAGGTTAGGCAGCAGGTCTACAGGGAGAAGATGCAGCGCAGGTTGAAAGCACTGAGTGAGTGCAATCGTTTTGTGTACACGTAGGAAAGAGTGTTGCTTGAACACCTGCGGTGCCTCAGGCGGTGCACTAGACTCTTCTGTGTGCCCCATTGCCTCCCACCTCCACCTCGGGAGAGACGGTTTGTTCCCATTTTACGCATGAGAAAACTGAGAGTCCAGCAGGCAAAGAACATCACCTAAATGGAAATAACTGAGAATTAAAGCCGAATTTGGGTCGAGATCTCCTTTGGGAGAGTTGTTTCCATGCTACCTCATTGTACCAATAACTTGTGGAGAATCTGCCCTTGTGCGAAGGAACCTCCTCAATGTGTCGTTCTGATGTTCAGCCAGCACTTTTGCATATTTATAATGGAAGAGCCGAGCATCTGCCCCAGACCCTGGTTTTAATCTTGTTATTTCCCTAACTCAATCACGGAGTGGCCCCGAACCAAAGCTGAAAGCCTGTTTTAATGAAAGTGTGATCATGGTGCTTTTTAAAAATTAAATATATGCAACCAATCTAATCACCTAAATTTATGTCGCTTGCTGTTAAATCTGGCAAGAAATTTGGCTGGAGAGAAGAGATACATTCGGTGGCACACGATTCTCCCCCCTTCTCTTTTGAACGTAAGGTATGGCAGCATTAATTACACGGGGCGAGGGGGGCGTTTAATGATCAGATTCTACCTTCTGCAGAAATATTTTGTGAATCATAAATTTCTCCAGCATTGTTTGGTGCTGCTGGCCTGGAAGAAAGATTTGGCAGCACTTCCTGGGACAGATGACACCAAGTGATTAGCAAGCTGACTTCAGCTGCTGGCAGCCGTGCAGGAAAAGAACATGCTAATGTCCTCCATTTTGACATGCCGGCTGGACTTTTTTTTTTTTTCCCTGAGGAACTGGCTCTATTTATGATTCCATTTTTATCCTTTAAATGCCATGACAGATGGCAGATTCTGCAGCCAACTCTATTGCCAGGAAATGCAGAAAGCTTGAAAGCACCATGGTAATGGTGAAATCAGACCAGGCAGGCACCCAGACAAATCTGAGAGTCATTCCCCAAATTTCATGAGAACAATGGTCACCTTGGCTGTGCCCCTTCTCGGGGAAGCGTGATGAAGGGAATTAAACAACATGGGCCCCAGGAGGAGCTGCTACCTCCACACCAGCGGCTTCTTAGCCGGGGAATGGGTGCCATGGCAGCGGCGATGTGGATGTATGGACACTTGGAAATGTATTTGGAGGGTTTCTTTGGGGGAGGGGAGGGGAGCATCTGGAAGAGCAGCTGGTTAACCTTTGCAGACATGAAATCGCCGACCTCGTTGCACTTGAAGGTTCTGCTAGGCTTACTTGGACTGGCAGGCCAACCATGACTGTTCGCCCCGTCTCTCTCCCCGACAGTGCTGCTCTGCCTGCAAGGAGTTTGCATTGTTCCTTGTGGATGTGAATGATGAGCCTGATCCAGTCATGTTTAGAAATTGCGTCCTTTCCACCACTGGCATATTAGCTTTAGGTCAGTGCAGACAGCTGCCTCGGTGTCCCAGCTGGGAGCACTGGCCTCGGTAAACATATTTCTTTCTCTTCTGCGGTCCCTGCCCTGCTTGCCCTCATTCCCATCTGTCTGATGTCAGGCAGCCGATTTCCAACCTGGTCAGATCCCCATCATGAGGCAGAAAGGAGCTGGAGGTGGACAGCCTGGATCATAAGACAACTTCCGTGCCCTCGCACAGGTCACACATGCACAGATAAATGCAGCCATCCTGGAACGGAGCTTTGCAGCGGGTCAGGCACTGTCAGAGTCCGGTCTGGAGAGAGAAGTCAGAGTCAGGTACTCACAATGGGCACCTCTGGTCCAGCCCCTGACAGTGCCTGGAGCTCCCACCTCACCTCCTGGCTCCTGACCCTTATCTCACCTGCTCCCCCCTCCATTCTCTGTGGATATTTGACATGTTTTAATGGGGCACCAAGTCTTTAATGCCACAGTTAATGCTAATACTAAAAATATATGCCCCTTGGCTTAATTTTGTGCTAACCTATAAAAAGGCTGGTTTAAAATTCCCCACAAGAGCATGTTTTGATGCAGGGAACTGGTAGGGATTAGAGGATTACTTTATTTGTGAAATGGGAGGCAGGAACCGAGCCTCTGGGCGGGTTAAAGTGGGAAAAGGGGAAATTGGAAGCATTGAGGGAACGCCTCGCCTCCTCCTTGTTTTATCTCCAGTCAGATGACAGGATCCAGGAAGACATGTGAAAAGTAACAGAAAGGCGTATTTTCATGGCAAACTTTCCCTGGGAAATAGACTACAATTTTTATACCTAAAAATGCACATCTCTTGATCTTTAAAACTGTCAAGGTGACTAATAAGTAAAAAGTTGAACACAGGTCTTTTTCTGGGTGTGCTTCTATTTTATTTTTTAAAAAATAACTAATTTTGTAACTACTTCTTGGTTCAGCAGCAAAATTACCCTATTTGCTTAGAAAGTTATTGATCAAAAGTTCAGTTTTATAAAAGGAAAGCTGACAGTTCTGATTTAAGGAAACAAGGTGATTTTGCTCAATCTACAATTCTAAAGCTGACTCAGTACCCTATCAAAACTGGAAGATAATGCCCTGGGAAAAGGGAAACAAAGACAGATCATAGCCTTCACCGGGCTAGGTGTGTGAAGTGTTGAGATTTGCTTTATTTGTTGTATTTCTCTTAGCGTTTTAAACTTTCTGGACATAGATTCCTTTTTTCCAGCATCATATTTTCCTTGTAGGCAGACTTATCAACTAGATAATTAAAAAGCTCCAACATTTTAGCCTTCAAAGCAAAATCTGGGTCAGCCAAACTCATCCCCTCTTACTTTTTGCCCAGCTGCTCTTCTCCCCCGGTCCTTCGCCTCCGGCCAGCTGGTCGACTCCTTGTGCTCAGAAAACCTGGTTCCAGGTTCCTTCATGTTCAAAAGCAAAGCAACAACGCTCAAACCTTGAAGGACAAGACACATTTTGCGAAGAACAAAGAACTTGTTAGTCAATTTTGTGAGATTAGTAAAATAAATATAAACTCCATTTCTTCTATGGTTAAAAAAAGAACCTCCAAGGTGGGGGAGGTAGAAGAGGGTAAAGGGGATAAACGGTGATGGAATGAAACTTGATTTGGGGTGGTGAACACACAATACAGTATCCAGATGATGTATTACAGAATTGTACACCTGAAACCTATATAATTTTATTAACCAATGTCACCAAAATAAATTCAATACAAATAAAAAGTAAGTGAAATAAAATTAACCAAATAAACAAATTCTTGTGTAATTTAATGTTTTATTCAGCTAAAATTATTTTTAGAGGTTTTTTGCATTCATGAAATATAAGAGTATGTCCTCCATGAATATTTTTAGTGACTATGGTACATGGAAGAAAACTAATAGACACAACTCCATGATAATTTTGAAGTGCATTTTTGGGGTCTATGGTGAATTTGTCAATTTTATTTTGAGAGTAGTGATTTCCTAACTCTTTGGAGTTTTCATAGTACATTTTGTTTGCTTAATTTCATGATATTCTCAATTTTCCTTAAAATAAAAATTAGACATTGAAATTGTCTAAAGACCATTTAAATTAGTTTTATTTTGAGTTTGGCAGTGGTGGGTGTAATGCGATTTAGTGATCAGTATGACGAAGCGCATTATGATACCATAAACTCAAGATTGTGAGAGAAATTTTGCTTACCTTGAATTTATATCATTTCAGCTTTCTCTTTATAATTCTACAGTGGTGCTCAGACACCACCACTCTTTCTCAGTAGATTGCTAAGCCAGCACTTATTTATAACTCTGCAAGAGCAGTAGGTGTGGGGTCCAAAGACCCAGGTTCTAGTCCCAGCTCTGTCTCCTACCTGCTTTATGATCTCCACCATGTTTCTTAACCTTTCCGCTATAATTTTCTTTTCTTTAAAGCAGGAAAGTAATCCTTGGCTATCATAACTCTTATGTACCTTGCACAGGGCAAATGTAGAGGTACAAGAAAAAGCAAGGGATTGGAATCACATGATATTTTAGAGCTGGATGGTACTTTGCGATCATTTGGTCTTTCACTTTGCAGAGGAGAGATGAGTTAGGCATGATTACGTGACTCAGTAATGTCCTCAAGAAATATACCACAAAAATACACATACAGTGAATTAGCCAAATTCAGCCTACTCAGCACTTGATTGAATTGGCTTCCAATGATAAGTCTTAAAGTTTAGCTTATTAAATTCCCACAAAGAAAATACAGTTGCAAAACTACAAATACAGTGATACCTCGGTTCTTGAACATAATTCGTTCCAGGAGGACGGTCGAGAACCGAATTGTTCGAGAACCGAAGCAATGAAACCCAATAGGAAAGCGTGACTCCACAAAGCGTGACTCTCTCTGCACTCACACTGATGACGCAGCAAGGCGCGCTGGGCCGAATGAACGCCATTCGGCTCAACTCGGCTCATCTCGGAAGTTCGAGTTCCAAATATTTGTTCGGATTCCGAGACAAAAGTTTCTCGAATCTCCTGGTCGAATACCGATTTGGTCGAAAACCGAGGCGTTCGAGAACCGAGGTATCACTGTATATAAAATGAGTGTGCTCTGCAAACTCATGCAGTGGGTCTAGCTGGGTGTGAAATCCCTCCTTGGAGTAAGGAACTGCACTGAGCCCCAACAAGCCTGAGAATACCGCTGTCGGCGTTTGCCTGCTCCATCCAGCCTACCATCACTCTTAGTGAGAAAATGCTTTGGGGTGTGGAGTGGGCAAGTTGTGTGTTACCTAGTGACTTACTTAACAGAACGGCGTCCTTCTGAAAGACCTGCCCTTGAGTTTTCGCTGGCGTCCCAGCACGACATATCCTTCAGTAAAGGTGTGTTGTTATCATTTCATTCCAGTAGATGGTGACACAAGAATCCATGCTGAAGGCTGCCTTGCCTCTCTTTGCCAGATTCATTGTCAGCAATGGACTGCAGACCAAGCATGGGGCGTTTGAGATCATACTGGAGACTGTGGACAGAGCCTTACCCGTGGTGACCAGGAACAAGGGGTTGAGACTGGCCCAAGGGGCCACAGGCCTGCTTTCCCCTGACCTCCTTCAGCTGACCGACGCTGACACCCCGGTGGAGAACCTCACCTTCCTTCTGGCCCAGCTCCCACAGCACGGCCGGCTCTGCCTGCGGGGCACGGTGCTGCGCCAGCACAATTTCACGCAGCAGGACATTGACCGCGGGAACGTGGCCTACAGGCACTCGGGAGGGGACGCCCGCACGGATAGCTTTACTTTTGTGGCCACAGATAGGACAAACCAAGGCTTTGTCGTGAATGGGAGAGTATGGCAGGAACCTGTTTCATTCACCATCCAGGCAAGTATGAGAAACGCACAGTTTCTTGCCAGAGATGTGCAGAAAACAACTTCAAGGGAAACTTTTTCCTTCTTTCCTTCCTTCCTTTCATTCAAATATGTACCGTGTCGACAGCACGCCCGGGACCAAGAAAGGCACCCGGCACATTAATGTGAGCAAAACAGATGTGATCCTGTGTGCGGGTAATGACTGACCTCAAGAGTCAGTGGTAGACAATACAGAGAGGAGCAGAGCACAGGCTTCGGAGTCAGACGTGCCTAGGTTGGGATTTCTGCTTTGCCATTTATTAGCTGAGTGACCTTGAGAGCGTTCCTTAACTCTTCTGATTCTAGTCCCCTTGTGTGGACAAATCTGCCTTACAGGACTGTGGTGAGAATGAAATCAGATTAGGTGTTCAAGGCACCAGCGTTCTGCCTGAGACATATTAGATTTTCAGTCTCTTGAAACTACTGTTATAATATTTAACTATACTATTATGATGATGCTTACTGGTCTGTGCCATATACTGTCATTTTAACGGTTTCCAACTAAACACATGAAAACTTACAAGGCCGCATCAAAATTACATGTATTATAATGATGAGGGTAATATTTGCAACCGCTGCAATTGTTTGAACATCAACTGTACATCAGACACACTTTACATATTTAATTCTCATAAAAATCCTCCGAGGTATATTTTATTATCTCCATTTTATAGACGTTCAGAAGTTTAGAAGTGAAATAATTTGTTGAAATATACAGAAAAACCTCCCATCTTTCTGAGCCCAGAGTTGGTGTCCTTCCTGCTGCGCTGTACTCCGCGCTGGTGTGGACGCTGACGATGACTCTAGGAGGGCACAATGCGTTTTTCTTTTTTTAGTCAAAACACATCAAGTGTGTGTGGCTCTCAAAGCCTCGAGTCCGCTCATCTTGGACGCAGTTCACCCTGTTCGACACACTTCCACCAACCGCAGAGAAGATGTATCTGTCTCCCACTTCAGGATACCTTCTGATTATGCAAAATAATCCTCCTTTCCCCTTGCTCTTTAGTCTCTGTGTTAGTCAGGATTCACCAGAGAAACAGAACCAATAAGAATATATATAAAGAGATTTATTTTCAGGAATTGGCTCACATGGCTGCAGGGTCAGACATGTCCAAAATCTGTGGGGCAGGCCAGCAGGATGGAGATTCCAACGGGAGCTGCTGTCTCAGTCACTAGTCTGAAAGCGGTCCTGGAGGCAGAACCTCCTCTTCAGGGGCTTCAGCCTTTTCTCTTAATGCCTTCAACTGACTGGATGGGGGCCACCAACATTCTAGAGGGTAATCTGCCTTATTCAGAGTCCACTGAGGTAAATGTAATCCCATCTAAAAATATCTTCACAGCAACATCTCGACAGGTGTGTGGCCAAACAACTGGGAATCATAGCTCAGCTACGTCGACACATAAAATTATCTTTCACCATCTCTAAGATGGGCTGAGTGGAAAGGTGGAGAGTCGTGGTGATGTAGAGAGCAGGCTCAGAGGGTCCTTGGCACTAAAGAGGTCCAGAAAATGTAACGAAATTACGATGTACTGGGTGAAGAGAGAAGGTATTGAAGTCACTGGTACAGTATATAAGAAGTACTTCGTGCAGAGTAAAATTATTGTTTTACTTCTTACTATGTTTTTATTGTTATTAGTTCCCTCTCACTCATCAGCCTGTTACTGTCTTTTTATTGACTTCTGATTCCCCACGCTAGGTAGAGAAATGTCATCGTACTCTCCAACCAGAAATAATTTTCTGGGTCTCTCGGCAGCAAATTTGTAGCAGTCATCAATTCTGTATGCAAACATAGGAGTTTCTTCCTGCATGCCAGGGTGCAGAAGGAAAAGGGGGAGAGTTTGAAAAAAGTGCAAGAACTTAGGCCTCTCCCATCACCAATAGTCATCTTAAAGAGCATGGTTATCCTGAGAGAGTGATCTTTTAGAAGTTTCAGAATTTACTCCTAAGAAAATGTTGGATGCGTGTTCTAAAGGTTCTTTTTCATCAAAAGTATGAGGTTTTCCTTGCAACTCTCCCCCAAATCATTATGTGTAAAAACCTCACAAAGAAAGCCTCGAACTTTCTCCTATAATCCCTCTGGATTCCCCACTCTGTCTGAGCAGGGAGGTCAAGCAGCGCCTGCCCCAAGCAGCCCTGCAGAAATGACCCCTCAGTTTCCTGCCTTCAGGGGCTTTTCCTGGCAAGACAACGTGATGTCATCGGACGCTGAGTGATGAACTGGTCCAATGAAGTCTGCCGAGTATGGGTGTACTACTCCTATGGTCCCAACATTGGAAACCGAGGGCATATCTACTGGATTTAAGCGCAAGTCTCAAGTGCATTTTACTAGTACAAGCAGGTGCTACTCTGACTTTCATTTTGTAGGAAACCATGCCTGTCTGACCAAGACACTGCAGGGTTTCTGTCATCTTCCTTAAAAGGGATCGGGGCTGGAGGTGAGGGACAAAGGACCACTGCTTTCTATGGTTTAGGAATGTCTCAGATTTTCAGTAAATCCAACACAAGTAATCTTAAGGATATATATCTTCTTCTTTTTAAAAATGAATCATTGTGCTATTAAGTCACAGTGTTCTGGAGTCATTTCTTACACAGCAATAGATAACTGAGACATCTTTCCCCTTCCCTTCATCCTTCCTAAATCCCAGCCACTCTTCAGGGATTTTTATTTCTCTCATAAAACCTCCTCTGAATATTCCAGGCCAAGGACTTTCTCCTGTTTTTGTGCAGAACCTTTCAATACATAACTCCTTAATACAGTACTTATATGTCTTGTTTTATATTTTTAGATTTGTTTATATGTGTTAACCATATCTTGCTATATGACCTTTAAAAAAAATAAATAACAACAACAATGTCCTATACTCCAAGATTTTAAAATGCTTCTGGTATACTGAGGCAGAAAACGTGCTTTTGAGGAATTTAGAATTTTAATAAGATGTTTTAGAGCAAGTATGACCAGACACAACGGGACCACATAACCAAAGTTTAGATATTAACATTTTAAAGAAATAAATGATCACAACAGGTATTCATCCCTCTTGTAACACATTTGTTTTCAAGGAAAACATAACATTTTAAAAACCCACCTACGCTCAGCTACTTATCAACTTTAAGAATTTCTTACTTGGCGGGAAGTATATTTATTTTCTCTCTCGGGGCTTTGACCACCGCCCTGCGGGCCACCTTCTCCGCTGTGGGCTCTTCTCCACTCAGGGGTCCTGAGAACTCTGACTGCCCTCCTGCCACCAGCTGCGGCTCTGAGGTACCATCACACCTTCCGGAACAGGACAATAACTGTGACTATCGAAAATATCTGTTGCTTTCCCACTCATGATTATTTATTGTAAAGTATTCATAAACTACAGAAAAGGGCAAGGAAAAAATATCCTTCACAATCATACCACTCAAAGATAGCTACTGTTGGTGACTTCCTTCCATTCTTTTATCCTGTGCAATAAAAAACGGCGCAGTATTATATGCACTATTATGCATATTGCCTGTTTCCACTCTTCATTATGTTATGAAATTGTTTTCATGTCGTTAAATCATTCTTGAAAACGTGATTGTTAAGGCAGCATAGCATTTAGTCTCAGGTAGAGATGGTTTACAAATCCACTGTTGGACTTTTATGTCTTCTGGAATTTTTGTTAATTGCTGCTATATATTATATTTTAGTGAGTATCCATATATATACATTTTTATGTACATGTCTAAATATTTCCAGAGGATATACTTTAAAAAGTGAAAGTTTTGGATCAAAGTATATGCACATTTCAGTATACGTACATTCCAAATTTCTACTCAGAAATTTTTCAGTAATTTGCACTCCTATCAGCAAAATATAGAATGCCTATTCCTTCAGACATTACCCAACATGATTTATGATTTTTCTCAAAAGATTTTGAATTAGCTCGGCCAGTGTGGCCCAGTGGCTGAGCGTTGACCCATGCACCAAGAGGCTGCTGGTTCAATTCCTGGTCAGGGCACAGGTGGTGGGCCCAAACCCCAGTGGGGGCATGCAGGAGACGGCCAATTGATGTTCTCTCTCATCGATGTTTCTATCTCTCTCTCCTTCTCCCTCCCTCTCTCTAAAATCAATAAAGAAAAAATATTTAAAAAATTTTTTTAAAAATTAAAGTATATTTCACATACAATTTTATATTAGTGTCATATTTACAACATAGTGATTCAACATTAATGTACTTTACTCACTGATCACCACAAAAAGTCTAGTAACCAGTCATCACCGTACAACGTTATTACAATATTATTGACTATATCCCCTATGCTGTGCATTACATCCCTGAGCCGAATTTATTTTGTAACTGGAGGCTTACACTTCTCCATCCCCTTCACCTTTTTGCCCATCCCCCACAGCCCTCCCCTCTGGTAACCAATATTTTGTTCTCTGCATCTATGATTTTATTTCTATTTTGTTTTGTTTATTCGTATGTTTGTTTTTTAGATTCCACATGTGAATGAAGTCATATGGTATTTGTCTTTTTCAGTTTAAATTATTATTTTACTTATCATAATACCTTCTGGGTTCATCCATGTTGTCACAAATGGCAAGATTTTATTTTTTTAATGACTGAGTTACATTTCATATGTACCCCATCTTCTTTATTTATTCATCTGTCAATGGACAACTAGGCTGCTTCCATATCTTTGCATTATCACGGAACACGAGAATGCATATGTCTTTTCAAATTAGTGTTTCTGTTTTCTTCGGATAAATACGTAGAAGTGGAATTGCTGTGTCATCTGGTATTTCCACTTTCAAATTTTGAGGAATCTCCACACTGTTTTCCATAGTGGCTGCACCAGTTTAAAATCACACCACCAGCGCAGTTGGGTTTTCTTTTCCCAGTATCCTCGCCAACACTTGTTATTTGCTGTCTTTTCATAATAGCTATTCTAATAGTATAAATAGCTCATTATGGCTTTGGTTTGCCTTTCCCTGATGCGTACTGATGTTGAGCATCTTTTCATGAGTCCGTTGGCCACCTGTATGTCTTTTTTGGAGAAATATCTATCTCCTCTGCCCACTTTTTAATCATATATTTTTTGATGTTGTGTTGTATAAGTACTTTATATATTTTGGATATTAACCCCTTATTAGATATATCATTTGTGAATATCTTCCCCCATTCAGTAGGTTGTCTTTTTGTTTTGTTGGTGGTTTCTTTTGCGGTGAAAAAACGTTTTAGTTTGATGTAGTCCCATTTGTTTACTGTTGCTTTTGTTGCCCTTGCCCGAAGATACGTATCTAAAAGACATTGTCAAGACTGGTGTCAAAGATTTTATTGCCTATCTCTTCTTCTAGTTTGTTGGTTTCAAGTCCTACATTTAAGTTTTTAATCCTTTTTTTGTTTGTTTATTTTTGTTTGTTTGTTTTTGTTTTTTATCCTCACCCGAGGACATTTTTCCATTTTTTGTTCAGATAGAGTGGGAGGGAGAGAGAGGAAGAGAGAGAGAGGGAAACATCGACGTGAAAGGGACACATCGAGTGGCTGCCACCCACACGACCCAACCAGGGCCGGGGACAAACTGCAACCGAGGTACGTGCCCTTAGTGGGAACCGAACCTGGGTCTCTCTGTACCGCAGGCCCTGAGCCAAACCGGCCAGGGCTGTTTGTTTATTTTTTATATGGTGAAAGAAAGTGGTCCATTTTCTTTCTTTTTTCTTTTCTACATGTAGCTGTCTAGCTTTTCCAATACCATTTATTAAAGAGACTATTCCCCAGTGTATATTGTTGCTTCCATGGTTGTAGATTTTTGACCATATCAGCATGAGCTTATTCCTGGGCTTTCTCATTTCTGTTCCATTGATCTATGTGTCTGTTTCTGTGCCAGTACCATACTATTTTGATCACTATAGTTTTATAGTATGGTTTCAAATCAGGGAATATGATACTTCCAACTTTGTTGTTCTTTCTCAAGATTGCTTCAGTTATTCAGGGTCTTTTATGATTTCATATACATTTTAAGATTATTTGTTCTAGATCTGTGAAAGAAGCCATTGTATTTTGATAGGAATTGTATTGAATCTGTATATTGCTTTGGGTAGTATGGACTTTTTAATGATATTGATTCTTCCAGTTCTTGAGCATGGTATACTCTTCCATTTATTTGTGTCATCGTCAACTTCTTATGATTATTTTCGTTAATCAACAAGGACCTTGCCAATCTGAGAGGGAAAACTACTATTTGGTTATTTAAAAATTCCATATGGAAATACACAAAGGAGAAATGGTGGATTTTCTCCACCCCAAGACAAATGTATAGGTTTGTGCAAATGCTCCCGCAGCTTTGCCTATGTCTTATGAACATATATATGTGTTTGATTGAACAAAAATGGTATTATCGTTGTCTTCTATCCTGTAAAAACAATGGTTTTTTTAACCAGTCAACACTAAGTTGCAGAAATTATTAAGAGTTCATTCTACCTCTTTTTTCTTTTTTAAGAGCTGAATAGTAGTTCATTATATCATCATGATATATGTGTGTGTGTATATATGTATATATGTGTGTGTGTATATATGTATATATATGTGTGTGTGTATATATGTGTGTGTGTATATATATGTGTGTGTGTATATGTATGTGTGTGTGTATATGTATGTGTGTGTATATGTATGTGTGTGTGTGTGTGTATTCTTCACTTTGCTAGGGTGAACTAAGATTTATAGTGAAATCATTTTTGGGGAAATGAAGTTAAGAATTGAATGTTTAGGAGTAAGGAGAATGAAATTAGTGTTCTTGCACCTGTTTTCTAGTGTCAGTGGTGGATTGTGATAATCCACCTCAACCTGTTGCATCCCTAACATACAACAGTTATTTGCAAGGTGGACCAAGCTCCATACCACACAGAATGAGGCTCTTTGTAGTGTTGGAAACTACACACTTCTTTCACTCATGAGTAGTTGCCCATCCACCATCTTCACAAATTGACTTCACCTGTTTAGTTTCCTGGTTCTCATCCTCAATGAAACAGATACACACATGCCCATAAATAATTACCTGCATTATTTTCTTACTGAAGTATTTCTATTTTTATTGAACATTTTTTTGCTATTTGAACAAAGACATAACAAAAAGTGTTCAAAGCATTTGTAAACCCATATACCCTTGTTTCTGTAAATAACCAAATATTGGAAAAATGGGGGAATCCTTCTGTGGAGCTAACATGAAATTTGCAATACAGTTCTTGGGTCAATCTTAATATATTCATTCAACAAATACTCCTCGAGCTCCTGTTGTGCAGGACTGTGCCAGGTGTAAGTAATAGATGGGAGAGCTTCAATCCTAATGGGGGAGTCAAACAAATACATAAAGCTGGGTCAAAGTTTACAATGGAAAATCTACCTCAGTTCCAGGCACTATGATTTTGCTGAGAATATTGTGAACAAGACAGTCTTTAGCAGGAATTAACCAAAGAAAAGGATAAGGAATCTGAATGAAATTCAGGAGTTTGTCATTGTTAACCATTAAGACCCCATGGAGATAAGAAGCCTTTGTATGAACTTGTGTGTAATTATTGACAATTTAGGTGGACCCATTGGACAGAACAGCCCCCCACCTCACACACTTGCGTTCCCCTTCTCAAGTGGGGCTTCTGAAAAATGGCTGTTACGGGATTTACATCACTTCTCGTGTGTTGAAGGCATCGGACCCTGACACCGACGACGATCAGATTATCTTTAAGATTTTACGGGGCCCCCAACATGGACATCTGGAGAACACAACAGGTACTGTCTTCCTGAATCCTTGTAACTGCTCATTTTATAATGCCCAGTGGCTGGCAATGCTAGAAAGTAATTTAATTAAGTGCAGGCCCATTTGGTAAACACTCCCAAGGGCTTACTGATAGATGCCGTTTATAAATCAGTATTGGTGAAAAAGAGAGTTTGAAGCAGAGCCTTCTCAAATTCATCTTGATGAGAGAACCAAATACTGATATGTCATTTCCTTATATACTGTTGTTGTTTTACTTAAAAAACAAAAACAGCTAGATTATAAAGTATTCAGAGGAACACTGAGTGTGAGGGCCAAATTCATATTTGTGATTAATGTGTTTCTATCATAAATTCTAAATGCTATGAGTTTATTTGAAAAATTCTGGTTTGTTTTTGGTATAATGGTTTCTCTGGATTGTATATTATTTCTGCTTTATGAAGATGGTGATCAAAATATATCACTAAAGAGGATGGCACAGAATTACAGATTTTATTACTGTATCTATCTCTTCTCCCTCTATTTTTATATTTTCTTTAAGGCACAATATTTCTGAGACAAAGTGGACTTTAAAGACTAATTTAAGTTCATTGCATACGAGTATTAAGATGGTTGTAATATTGTTAATTTCTTTAAAATATATACTTTAGAGATTTTCAAAGCTGATATTTAAAATAAAATAGCCATACAATTTTATCAGCTCTTATTTACTATGTGTTTGCTTACCCACTAAAGCCATTTATTTCTTTTCTGTAGGTGAATTTATCCATGAGAAATTTAGCCAAAAGGACTTAAACAGTAAGACCATTCTTTACATCATAAACGCATCTTTGGAATTTAATTCAGATACCATGGAATTTCAAATCATGGACCCTACAGGGAACTCGGCCACTCCTCAAATGTAAATTCTTTTGCTTATTCGGTAGTCCTGCATATAATGTCCAGAATGTTTCTGATTAGGAAGATGAATTGTTTTTCCAACAGAATCTAAGAGGATAAATTAATAGATCAATTCACAAGCTCGTGGAGTGTATTTTGGAGAGTGATTTTTCTTCCTATGACTGCTGTATAATTGAAAAACCAGTAGCGCTGCAGAGTATTAAAGCATTAGAAAGCTACGCGCTGCCACGCTGGGTCATTCAGTGCATGCGTGTGAATGCTCGCAGGTTCACAGGCGAGGGGCTCTGTGGCGACAGTTCACTGGCACCCAGGACGCAGCTTGCGGGCTCATGTACAAATCGCGCAGCCAGAGGTCACTCTAGGACCGTGTTAGTGACAGTCCGCGGACAGCCAGGAAGGCGGCAGCCGGGAAGGGTTAGCAAAGCCGCTCTTCCCTTCCAGAAAACCAAACCAAAAAAAGATTCCTTGAGACTGCCTTTACAAGTTAATAAACCTATCGTAGGTCAGATGAAGACAGGCAACGAGGAAAATAGACGGGGAGGTAATGAACTGACACCGAGAAGTTGTAAAATGTGTACAACCCTCACAATAACAAGAGTAAGAAATCCTCAAAATTCACAAGATTTACAGACCACAGTAATTTCACTCACTGGGTCCCTCTTCTAGACCCTTTGGGAAGGTGGACCTTGAATAATGACCAGTTATTGGATGGCTGCAGAGGGATGTATTACAGTCCGGTTCTTGTGCTGTTTTTCTTTCTTTTGACGTTTATACCCTTCCCCAGGCACCTCAAAGAAAAGTTGGTATTAACTGTATCCTAGTAAAGCTACACATCGCAAGTGAGTACATCCTCTTTATGGGATTTTATGACAGAATATGGACAAAGAAAACTGAGAAATTCACCTCTGCTCTCTTGCTTTTTCTTTCTGATCCTGATTGTAGTTCCAACATTTACCAGCAGAGGTCTCTGTAGACATTGTTAGAAAAACCGGCCCCCTCCTGACAAAACACGTTCCCAGGGTTCCACCTCCATTGCCCTGATAAGGTGTACTATCTGGCTCCGATTTATTAACCCACAGATTTTTATTGAGTGGCTGCTGTATGCTACGTGCACAATATTAGACACTGATAAATAGATATGAACAAGGAAGGCCTCACCCCTGACATTTAATATAATCATGAAATTATAAAATTGAAACAGATCATCACTCATTACAGGGCTCTTGCCTAGGAGAAACGATTCCACAAGATTTCCTTTAGAGAAAGTATAACTACTGGCAATTTCAGACAAACATCTTTCGACTCAAGAGAATGTTAAAAAAAAAAAACACCCTGCTCCTAAAACATTAATAAATTGACTTTACTTGCTTTTTAATAGTTCAACTAAAAAATATAAATAAGAATACTGTTCAGACTCGCTGCTGACCTAATGCTGACTGCTGGCCCTCCGTGCGTGAACACAGCACAGATGATAATTCTTGCCCCAGCAATAATACTGCACTGATGTTACTTCACTTACATGCCCTTCTTATTCTTCGTTGTTACAAAGGAATTGCTTGTGAAGATATTTATGTTTTAAAATAATCCTCAGCTTTTAGGATTAATGAGGCTATTTTAAATTGGCTTCTGCTTGTGTCAGATATTAATTTTCATATACTAATGATGAAGGTGTTTCTAATTCAGCTTGAAATGATTTAAATCAATGGAACAAAATGTTTACCAAAGGTTAACAAAAAAATAATTTTAATTTGGTTCTGATGTATATTAAATTGTTTTCTTTAGAATGGACAGAGGAAGGTAGAAATTACTCAGCATTTATGTCCATAATTTTTTAATGGTGTAGTTGTCTCCACCCTCATTGATTAGAGGTTTTTGGAACAAGAAGCACATTTTTTTCCCAGTAAGAAACAATCTTATCAATAGTGGTTTGCCTTCCCAAGACAGCCAACAAGAATCTGGTTACACATACAATATAAATCACAGGCATTTGCAATATAATTGTTTTCTGCTCTATTTCATTGCTTTTTATTTAATCATCATGACCACCTATGCGGTAGTTACCATCATAATACAGAATTTACATGTGAGAAAACTGAAGTAGGAAAATAGGATGTGATTTTTCCAAGCTTATGTAGCTAATTAGTGAAGGAGCTGGGATTCAGGACCGGAAAGTATGGCTCTAGAGTCCATGGTTGTCCTCAGTGCATGAAAGAACTCCTTGTCCCTCTTATCAAGGAATGCTAACTGGCTTACGGGAAGGGAGCCACAGGCTCTGGCTTCTTTCACTCCAATCACTGGCCACCCAGGCAGCAAGAAGGGACGAATACTTAGTCTTCAAGGATCTTAAGTTTTAGTGGTTTTTTAAAATATAACTTATAGGTATTAATATTACCATGTACTCTATGTCTACACCCCAGGAATTTTTAAAGAAAATACATAATAAACCACTGGATTTAGAGCCAAAGAGCAGGGTTTGGGCTTTGACTCTGCCATTAACTTAGGCAATTGTTCAGGCCTTAGTTATCTCATCTGTCAAATGGGGGCAACACCAAAATTTGTTTGGAGAAACAAATGAGGCAAAAACCTATGAAGGCATTTTTTATATTTAAAGTCATTAACAAGTTTAACTTGTGGTAGTGATTACTATTGTTGCTCGTTCATGTGGGTGCAAAGATTGACTGTTTGAAGAAGTATTCCAGAGACATTAGGTAGCCAGCTAAAGCCCACCTCTAATTAGAAATTGATGCTGGGTTGATTCACAAAGTGAACTATCAATATTCTCATAATCGCCCTGGCCGGTTTGGTTCAGCGGTTAGAGCGTCGGCCTGCGGTCCAGAGAGACCCGGGTTCGGTTCCCGCTAAGGGCACGTACCTCGGCTGCAGTTTGTCCCCGGCCCTGGTCGGTTGTGCGGGTGGCGGCCACTCGATGTGTTCCTTTCACGTCGATGTTTCTCTCTCTCTCTCTGTTCCTCTCTCTCCCTCCCACTCTACCTGAACAAAAAATGGAAAAATGTCCTCGGGTGAGGATAAAAATAAATAAAAAAAAAAAAAAAAAAAAAAAAATATTCTCATAATCAACAAGCTAAATGCTGTACCACTTTGTGTTATTCTTTGAATAGATTAATATTCTGCCTCTTTGAAGGAGCAACACCCATCTGTAATAAAGCTAAAGGGACTGATGGGTGCAATCTGGAGCAGAAGGTTGGGGGGGTCTCTTAAAAAATGAGAAGGACCTATGTTCAGTGGGAAGGTCCCAGAATCTTGATTGCTAATAAGTTTTTGCTCTTGCACCATTTCTATGGAATACCAGTCCTGAAGAGTCAATGAATGTTCCATTAAAAAAGATGCTATGGCCCTGGCCAGTTTGGCTCAGTGGTTAGAGTGTCGGCTTGCGGTCCTGAGAGACCCGGGTTCGGTTCCCGCTAAAGGTGCGTACCTCGGTTGCAGTTTGTCCCCAGCCCTGGTCGGTCATGTGGGTGGCAGCCACTGGATGTGTCCCTTTCACATCGATGTTTCTCTCTCTCTCTCTGTTCCTCTCTCTCCCTCCCACTCTACCTGAACAAAAAATGGAAAAATGTCCTCGGGTGAGGATTTAAAAAAAAAAAAAAAAAAAAAGATGCTATGAAATCTGATTTGGGCTAAACTAATACGGTTATTAGTATCTAGCTAGATTGTGTGCTGTTTAACTGCATCACATCCCAGAATCATAGAGACCCTTCTATGGACTGGGGATCTCTGAGGGAGGAATATAGTATGTAGCACATCTGAACTTGATTTGACTATAGAAATACTTCTCCCTCCCTTTACTGCCCCACCCCTACATTAGCTCATGGAACCAGTTTTTTTGTTTGGTTTTTGTTGGGTACGTGCCCTTAGCGGGAACCAAACCCGGGACTCTTTGGTCTGTAGGCCGACGCTCGAACAGCTAAGCCAAACTGGCCAGGGCATGGAACCAGTTTTTCATGGAATACTTGGGAGGCATTTCATCATAAATAAAAATTATTTTATAACACTGAAGTCCATGGAGATTTGCATAAAGATTTAGACATGGCTAAATGCCTAAATTTCAGGTACTGTGCTAGGTACTTTCACATACGTTGTCTAATTTAATCTACAAAGCATGGTCCTCTGAGGGTTACAAGGAAACCAGGCTCAAAGCATTTAAGTAATTGGCCTGAAGTCACTTACGTGGCTGAGTGGCAGAGCCGAAAGTGAACGCTGACCTCCTGACCTCAAAGAACGCTCATCTTCTTCACCTTGGTGGCTCATGCCTCGGCGCGACTCGCTCACAGACTCAAGTCTGTTCTCCCGTCCAAACCTGGGTCTCAAGATGATGCTCAGAATTCTCGAACTGAACGACACAGGGCCCACACCGTTCATCGATCGGAACACCTTTGCAGACCACAGCGTGCAGCCAACTTTGAGCGGTTTCCTCATGTCTTCCACACTGACCTCTCTCTGGAGCGCAGACAGAACGTGACCTTCGACAGAAAAGCTGTCCCCACTGGGCTCCGGCTGCTCCAGCCGCTGCCTGCCTCCAGCGCCCAGTTCCTCCCTCCGGCAGCCCTCACTCCAGCGGCTCTTTGTTCATTCTTGGCCTTAAAAGAGAAGGGACCAAAGAAATGAAAAAGAAAAGGAAGGTCTAATAGGTGAACTCTGCAATGCTTTGGCAGCTTTTATGAAGCACCCTGCGGGGGAAGAGGTTGAAACAACGGGCTGGGTAAAGCTCTCGTGCTACCGCCAGCCAGAAGTTAGAGTGTTTCCAGATTCACTCTGGGCAAACGCAGGGGAAGGAAAGGGAAATGCACTCCGGTGTGCAGGTGCTTTCTGCGTGTTAACACATGTCCATCCTCATCCCTTGACATGAGTGCGAGTCTCCTCATTGTGAAGATCAGGACGAGGGCCAGCGAGACTGAGGAGCTGACCGCAGCCACACACTAGTCAGTGGTTGTGAGACCAGCCTGCGTCCAGAGCGCTCGTGTGGGTGTCCGCGCTGCCTCTGGCCAGACACGCTTCCCCAGGGTCACGGGAGGAAGACGGACAGGAAAACCCACATGTTCCCAGCATTCCATTATGGAGCCTAATAGCATCCTCTTTGAATGGATAAATCTTAGATTGACTACTTGGAAAAATATTTTTTAACATCAGTTTTTTAGAGTCATATGCCACTTGATTACAGATGAAGATCTAGTTACAAGAATAATTTAATCACAAATCACAGTTTTAGCTTCTATCAAACCTTTCACTGAGAAGCTCAAAATACTTAATGGGTATTCATTAAGGTTCATTAACCCTTTGAAGTACACAGACTCATGATTATTGCGCTGAGGGCTGTGAGGAAACAGGTATAGAGCGGCTAAGTACCTTTTAGTTTTTACACACTCTTGTTAACCTAGATTGATGTCCTAAATCTCCAACTGGAGTTTTAATCATAAATGTTTCTTTAAGTTTACGGTTCCTTCATATAAATGAATCAAGTAACCACAAAATAAAACTGTCAGAAAGTATATATTATGCCTTTGCTTTAGCACCATTGACATTTTGGGCCAGCCGATTCTTTGTCGCGGGGTGGGGGTGGGGTGGGCGTCCCGTGTGTTGCAGGATGTTTAGCTGCGTCCCAGGGCTCTACCCACTACATGCTGGTACCACACCCTCCCTGTGACAATCCAGGCTCTCTCTAGACACTGCCAAATGTTGGGAACCGTGCACCCTCTTTAGAAAATAGCATATATGTGTGTTACGAAATCACGATGCATGGTAGAATGCTCTTTCACCAAAGCCATCTTTCTCTCTAGTGAAGTCCAGTCATAGCCAAAGAACCCAGAATAAATCAGGGCTAGAGAGGACATATGAGGATCATCCTAGGCTAGCATTTCCCCCCCAAATTGTATGCAGTCTGATGTTAATAGGGCTGTGGAGAAAAAAGTTTTGGTCGTCAACTTAGCTTAGGAAACAGTGGGCTAAAGAAAATTTATTTAACATGCCCTGGCCAGTCTGGCACAGTGGTTAGAGAGTCGGCCTGCGGTCCCGAGAGACCTGTGTTCGGTTCCCGATAAGGGCACGTACCTCAGTTGTAGTTTGTCTCCGGCCCTGGTTGGGTTGTGCGGGTGGCAGTCATTCAATGTGTCCCTTTTACGTTGATGTTTCTCTCTCTCTCTCTCTCTCTCTCTCCCTCTCTCTCCCTCCCACTCTATCTGAACAAAAAAAAAAAGGGAAAATGTCCTCAGGTGAGGATAAAAAATTTTAAAAAATTAAAAATAAAGAAAATTTATTTAACAAATATTTATTGAGCATTCACTTGCCTTTTAAGGGACTTGGAAATACATCAATGAACAAGACCCTGCTTTACTTGGAGCATACATAGTATCTAAATAAATTAAATAGTATGTTTAAAATGTATGTGATACATATTTTGGAAAATGAAAAAGTTGGTTGGAATAAGGGGAATCGCAGAAGCTGGACTTTGGAAATGGATTGCAATTTTAAATTGAGTGTTTACACAGCTTCTTGTACCTGACTTGGAGTCAGTGAGTGACAGAGGGACCAGAAGCCTCATGACCTCTAATCCAGTTTAATCTCTACTACTTCATCCTATGTCTTCCATTCACGACAGTGGTTGTAGGAACCAAAGTTTAGTTTTCACATCACATCAAATTTTCTCTTGTGATGAGTGCCCCCCAATCACTTAGCAAAGTGTTTCTCAGCTGGGGATGACTTCCCCACAAGGGACATGTGGAAATGTGTGGGAAGAGTGTGTCGTGACTGGAGGGCGCAGAGCCACTGCATTTGGTGGGTCGAGGCCAGCGACGCTGCTGGACATCTTACCGGGCACCGGCCACCTTCCACAGCAAAGAACTGTCAGGTCCCAGGTGTCCATGGGGTCAAGGCTGAGAAACCCAGACCTGGGGCTCCAGGAGTTCTCACCTCCTGCTCAGTGACTTGAAATGACTGCCATATGCGTTTTGCAAAAGTATGTCAGAGGCTTTGTTTCTGACCTTAGAATGAGTTTTACTCAACAGTAAGGGGGAAGGGGGTGGGGGGACATTAAAATGTGCAGGTTTGAACCAACCCCTATCTACATGACACTTACATGTTCAGAGCTTTCCAGAGTTCTCTGCCGGGCTCCTGCATCTGGTGGCCCACTGATGCCACGCATACAGCTGTGGCTTCTGGCAGGGAATTCCCACGTGTGCGACTCTGCTTCTTCCCTTTCCTCCGGGCGTTGTGTAGAGTTTAGGCAACCACAGTCTCAGCGTAGAAAGATGTCCTCAAACACAGCACTGCGAAAACATTCCAAACGCGTGTTACACGTATCCCATAGGTGTACAAGTGGTCCGCAATGTTTTTATGTTTTTTTTAATAGATAGCCGAGCCTAAATTTTATGGCTTCTCAGTAGATCTTTATTATTTGTAGTGAGTGGTTTCAAGAAAATAAAATAGAACATTGTGTAACGACAACCTGGACCTCTGTGCATCATGCCTCGCTCCAATGGTGCAGCAGGGAAATACAGGCGCTTCCCAAACACCAAGGCCCTTTGCGCTTTGCAGCTGAAGTGCATAGACCGTTACGGACCTCGGCCCACCGTCAGACTGCACGGAGCTCAGGCCTTGAGGTCCTCTGGGTCTGCACCGGGACACTGATGAATCTGCTTGTCACGGTTAGCGTTAGCAGGGGATAAATTCTCAGGAGATTGGACATGGAAACTCATTTGAGCCTTACTGAGACTTAGCTGAAATTCATTCATATTTATCTATTTCCCCCATTCCCATTGCTTTCCTGCTTCACACTTTTTGCCTTTTCACCCAATCTCTTTTGCTGATTTTCTCCTTTCTCCTTTAGCCTGAATCCTTCAGGAATTCTTTGCAACATGGTATTTAGATTAGAATAATAACAGAATTAATTGGAATAATAATGATAGAATGTTATTTTTATTGGAATTTATAATACCCTTGTTGCTTGTTGTCTTGTACTTTTTAAAGCATAGTCATTTATTTCTTTATTCCTTGATCCATTTCATGTCAGATTGGAGTTCAGGTGCATTAAAGACCCACGAGGTTTCCAATATTATTTAATGTAAGGATCCTATTTTTATGTCAAAATTTTATGAAGCCCAACATGCCAGTAACAATAAATTTCATATCTATTGATAAATAAACATCAGTGTTCCTAGAGCTTCACTAACCTCTGCAACAATTCCGGCTTCCACGTCTGTCCCACGGTCCATGGTCGTTGAAGCAGGAGACAGTCCTAGTGAGTTTGTTTTGCTAGTGGACTTAGTACATGGGATGTGACTGTGACATATGATTGGAGTAAGGACATAAAGCCCTAAAGATTGTTAGAAGATGAACTCACTCTCTAACATGAATAGACCCATGAAAGCCTGGAGAGTCCTGTGAGATCTGAGGACTCCATGTTTCCAGTTCTAGTTTCACCCAGCACTTCTAGTTCTGCAAGAAAAAAAATATTTAAAAAATTTTAATCTAGAGGAAAGAGCCCGAATCCAATTGGCAGTTTGAAAATATAGCAAGGCAACCACTGAGGGTTTTGTAAATGTAAAATGAAAGGGAATGAATGAAACAAAAGCAATGAACGTGTGTTAAATGATCACAGTAAAGATTGCTAGTGTCTTGTATATTTCTGAAGGTTACGGGGTAAAGAAACGTAACAACGTGTTTGGGGAGAAATGTCTGAGCATAACATTTTAAGTTTTTTAACCTCAAAGAGGGAAATAGTTCAGGATAAAGATATAATTGTGTTTTTCTGCTGGAGCTCAAACACAAGAGTCATGAACTTCAGTTGGGAAGAAAAATGGTACAGACGGAACAGGATATTTGGCTTCAGATTTATCCTGGGAATTTCTTCTCTGCTATCTATTAGCTTTGTCATAGCTTTTTTTTTTTTGTCTTTGAACTAGTTATTTAATCTCTCTTGGGCTCGGTCTTTTTTTCTGAAAAGAAAAAAAGTTTCTCTCCATATGAGGATTAAAGAAGACAGTTTCCATCAAATGTTGGGCTCGCCAAATACATTGTGGGGACAAAGACAACCCTGTATGAGGTTCATTCAGCTGTATAGCTGCATCTGAGCTACATCGTAGTCGAGTTCTTTTATATGCATAGAAGAAGAAACAGATAATGCTTATAAAACACCTGCACATTTTAATTTGTAGGCACATCCTCAAAGACAGCTTGTTATTGAACTGACCCCAAGTTCAGAAAAGATCTGCACTGGGAACAGTTCTTGGTGGACTGATGCGGAAGGCCAAAGATACGAGAATAGGTTCCACATCAGTGTCCTTTCCAAAAATGAATGTCTCCTTGGGCTTCACAACTGCTGGCTCCTTTCCCTTCAGAACACTCAAGTTTGAGTCCTCTGGTCATTGGCAACTGTGGGCACGCCGACAGTCTTTTAGACTCAGTTTCTGCGTTTGCAAAATAGAATTCTAATAATTTGTCTATCTCATGGTGTTGCTATAAGAGAGTGTTAAATGAGATAAGGTTAGCAAAAGTTCTTTGTGAACTAAAATGCAGCAAACAAGTGTCCAGATCTCTAGCGTTGGTGTAGGTTGATGAGCCACGTTTGTCACCGGGATGTGCCCCAGTGGTTCGGTGTCCTACCCAGAGGACTGCTGTGGACATGTATACGCATCTCTTACGATTTTCCCTTTTCTTTTTCTTTCACACACAGTTTGGAACTGAAGTGGTCTCACATTGAGTGGTCACAAACTGAATATGAGGTCTGTGAGAACGTGGGGGTGTTGCCCTTGGAAATCACCAGACGGGGCTATTCCATGGACTCGGCCTTCGTGAGTGTAAAGGTACCAGCTCTCATATGCAGACTGTCAAAGCCAAAACTTAGGTTGCTGATTATTGCCTTTGATTATTTTCTTAGAAAAAAATCAGAGTGACCAAGGAAATTTAACACTGTGGGACTGTCACACTATTCTGGAGATTCTAGGTACCAAATCTCCTTGTCCCTCCATCCTTATCTAGCTTCATTAACTCCTAGATAGGATATTTCTAGCCCATTTTTAGTTTTTAAATCTGGTTATTAAGTTTTGAAGTTTGGTTTCAGAGGGAGATATATCCAACCTCATGAACTTGGGCCACACTCTGCTTTGGAAAGAGGTGTTGTAGGCAAGACATGCTGTGAGGTACCCAAGCCAGCTTCAGTCCCCAAATGGCTTTCCCTTAGTAAGCACCAGGATCACTTCCTTTGGACTCAGTGGGTAAGGAAAATCAGGAGACAAACCTATCTTAAGTGTCCGAAAGCCATGCAAAATTAAGAGAGCATATTTCAGTATAAGAAATTTTCAATAATCACTTTGGGATCAGTCAACTTGCTATCCCTTTCTATTGACATGGATCTGGAAGCACAGCCTATGGCTGCTCCAGTTGAAACTTAGGAGTTGCTACCACAATAGCACTGAAGGGAATAAAAGCATGCAAAGCTTTTACGTACTAATGACAGCAAACAAGCCTTGAGACTCCCCTCCTCGGTCTAATGAAAGGGATGCTGGTATTAGCTTCTGGAATAAAATGGCATCTCGGTTATGTCTGAATTACAAGAATAACCTCAAATGACCCCCAGAACCTTGTACACCTCAATTCTACCACAGCCAGACTCGGTCTTTACCTTTCCAATGGGTGTAGGTTCTTCGCCCCAGATCTGTGGGTGCTTTATTGCTGTTGAAACATCAGCGTGGTGTGCCCTCTAATTTTCCAGCAGATTGCTTATGGAGAAAGAAAGAATCTGCCTGGATGGTTTTCTAGTAGTCCTGGGGTCCTCCATGGAGAGCTCCAAATGCTGGAGTCTGGAGCCTTGGGCCACACTACCATTCACCTTGCCAGGTAGAAAGAACAGATGTGGTGAGACGTGGACCCTTTTGTGTACTTAAGCTGAATGCACACGGTGAACCTGCCAGCTGGGTGTGCACGCCTTCCTCAGCCTCAGCCCCGAGTCCTCCAGGGACGGCTGTGCCCACAGCCACAGCCTGCTGCTTCCTCCCACAGCTTCCTGCGACCTGACCGGGAGCAGGGACGGAGCAAGCACTTGACCCGCGCTGTTTGCCCTCGTTGAAATCGTGCACCTTCACCGCACTGTTTTCTCCAACTCCCTCGCCTCAGACCGTTCCTTGTCCCACGCAGGTTGTGTCAGCTCAGCGGTGGTAAACACCGGTGACTGTGCGGGAGCCACGCGGGGACCCAGCCCGGGGCACGGTGTGCGGGCGCAGCGGGTGTGGGCGCGGGGACAGACTCCACAGGGAGAGCTGTGGCACTGCAGGCAAAGAGCAAGGGGGCTTTAGGAGGCAACCCCCTTCCTGAGCAAACCTCCTGAGCAAACCGTGTCCACCCAGACCCATTGGTAGACGGCAGGGCTTTTGATTAAAAATGGAGATAACGTCTCAGGTCATAGAAATAAGAAGAGTTCTTTTAAAATTGTGCATTTCATTTCTTTGTCAGAAAGTGAAGAAATAGATTAGCCCACTTCCCTAACCACCTTAAACGTCCAAAAAACGCACAAGTAACAGCTGCCTGTGCTTTCCACAGGGTTCTCATCCGGTGACCTCTCCTGCAGCCAAAGACACGTCTTAACCTTATACATAAGCAGGCGCTCCCGGGGGCAGTTAAGCCACGGCTGAGAGCCCTTAAATCACCTCTGGCGTTTAGCCCTAGGAATGGGGAACAGGGCGTCAGTTGATAGTTTCTTTAAATTAGAGCAACGTTTGTGTGTGCTGTTGGTGCTGTTTGTTTTGCAACTCGGTAGAGTGTGGATGCCTTTGTGCATCTGTTCATCAGGTCTGGGATCCCTACAAAGTCCTCATTCACGTCCGCGAGGGGCGGCTTCTTTCCTCCAGGAAAGTAGCAGACTTGCTCTAATTCGTCCAGTCAAAGGCTTTCGGGGCCCTGGAGCTGGCAGGATACAGACCTCGGGGCTCCGGCCCCCAGCGCGCAGCTGCCCGGCCAGTGTCTTCCCGCCTCTCGCCTCTCTCCTCGGCTGGCCTTCCCTCTGGGCACTATTTTAGAACCAGGTTGGGATAAAGGGGAGGCAATTAGATAAAATCCCACTGGTAACAAAGAGAAAAATATTGTTTAAAATTCATGTAAACCGCCTTTCCCCAGTAACTGAATCATTTATAAAGAAGAAACCAAAAAACTTTATTTCCATTGATATTAGTTTAGAAAAATGTTAACTTGAAGGAAGATCCATGTAGCTTGGATCAAAAATGATTTATTATAATAAAAAAACACATTATGTTAAAAACATTTTAGGAGTGAGTTTAGTCTAGACTACAGGCTTCTCTATTATAGAATATTTATTTTTATTAAAAAGGGACATTTTTTCCCCCTTTTAAGGTCAACCAAGTGTCAGCTACAGTTGGAAAAGATTTTACAGTGACTCCATCTAAACTGATTCAGTTTGACCCAGGTACGTTTTGTGTCTACAGTTTGTTTCATGTTTTTGTAAGACAGTCTGAAGATTTTGGAGACGACAGAACATTATGAAACTTCAGCCAATTAGAAACTCCTCAAGGAACCGTATCACCCACTCCAATTTGGACTTGAGGTTCTGCCTCTCATATTTTATTTTATTACAAGTGAATATTTATTTAAAATGAGATCATAATAGTCCTGGCTATGTGGCTCGGTTGGTTGGGTATTGGCCTATGCACGGCAAGGCCGCTGGTTCCCTTCCGGTCAGGGCACATGCCGGGTTGCAGGCTTGGTCCCAGGTAGGGGGCGTGCAGGAGGCAGCCAATTGATGTTCAGCTCTCACATTGATGTTTCTCTCTCTCTCATTCTTTCTTCTTCTCTCTCTAAATATCAATTTAAAAATATTTTTAAGAAAATGAGATCATACTCACTTATTTGTGGAATATAATGAACATAACAGTCTGAAGAACAGGGTAGTCCCAGAGACATGGAGGTGGGGTACAGACTGACAATCCCCAGAAGAGGGGTGGGGGGGAGATAAATCACAGAACTTATATGCATGTATGCATGAACAATGGACATGGACAACAAAGCTGGGGACAGGGCGGGGAGGGAGGGGGAGGAGGGTGTCAGTGGGAGAAAAAGGAGAAACATCTGTAACAAAAATACATAAATAAAGTAAAATAAGAAAATGAGATCATAATGAATAAAAAAAATCTAAAATGTAAAAGCAAACAAAAGTAATGTTATTTTTAAAATTATTTAAAGTTGAACTAATTTAATTGCCTCAAATTTTGATGGAAATTTTTAGAATGTTATATTCACGCGGATTCATAAAGGGAATTCCTAAATTATTTCTATTGGAATAGGTTGATATAAGGAGATTCCAGGGGGAAATTATTATTTAATTAGATAGCACATATTTTGCATTCCATCTGTGAAAAAATGTTGCTAGGTGCAGAAAGGAACACAAAAATACGGTGCCTGCTTTCAAGGCTGTTCTGTCATGTGGGGAATACAGGCATGAAAGCAACCTACCAAGTCCTGGAGCATTGGCTTAGCAGTTAGAGTGTTGGCCCTTGGACTGAAGGGTTGCGGGTTTGATTCCCGGTCAAGGGCATGTACCTGGGTTGCAGGTTCTGTCCCTGGCCCTGGTCAGGGCACATGCAGAAGGTAACTAATCAGTGTGTCTCTCTCACATTGATGTTTCTCTCTCTCTCTCCCTTTCCCTCTCCCTCTCTGTCTCTGTCTCTATCTCTCTCAAAATCAATGGAAAAATATCCTTGAGTGAGGATTAATTAAAAACAAACAAACAAAAACAAAACCAACTCACCAATAGTACATTGGGACTCAAAAGGATGAACCATTGTTCTGACTAAAGAAAATCCTGGAAGATTTCCAAGAATTCTGAGCAGATAGAAGAAGAAGAAGGAGGAGGAGGAGGGGACTTTCAGATGAAAGATGGACACACTTCCGGGGGAACTGTGCCTAGAGCACTGGGGCTGGACCCGTGCCTTCTTTCCCTGGCTTCCGTAGGTGGGGGCAGGTTGCCCTCACTCACTGCTCTGCATGGTTCTCTCACCTTCCCTGGCTCTGCATCACCTGCCCAGGGGCAAATGGAAAGGGCCCTGAGGAGCCGCCAGCACTTGGGGCCTTGTGGTGTGCGCAGAGGAGGTGTTCTCCGCTCTAAGAACACACCATCAAGTCTAAGAGTTTGCCGTTGTCTGCTGCTGACTTGATGCTTACAGCTAAGGCAAAACAAAGGGGTTGAAACGCCATCAGCAGCCCCACATTGACAACTTTACTATTAAACATGGAAAAGAAATGCCTTCCTCGAGTTTATCACAAGTAGCTTGATGTTGGATGACTGTTTGCTGGGGCCACCCCAACAAAGTATCCAACAAACGGGGTAGCTTAAAAACAGAAATTGTTTCCTCCCAGTTCTGAAGAACAGAAGTTCGGACCCAGGTTTGAGGGCTGTGAGCGCTCCATTCTCTAGTGGTTTGATTTGCTAGAATCTTTGGCGTCTCTTGGTTTCTGCTGTCTTCATGGCCATATTGGCATTCTCCTTACATGGGTCTCTGTTCAAATTTCCCCTGTTTATAAGACCATTTTATTTTCAAATAAGGTCACATTAGGAGGAACTGGGAATTAGGACTTCAATATATGGATGTTGGAGTGACAACATTCTACCTATCACAATGGACCTTAAATTGACATCGCAACAACCCAAATGTTGTTGTTGGCCTCCTTTCTGTGATATCGAGTATCTAACTCGCAAAAGTTTGTTCCTTAGGCTGACCACACTTTGTGAGAACTATTCCCATTATGTATTTGATGTTTACCTTCAGGTCGCCGCAGGCTCTTATGTTCGGGTCAGCCCTAAGGCGCAGGGGTGGGGTGCACTTTCAATAGCCCTTTCTGTATTTCATGCGACGGCAGTCCCAACCTTTCCCCTTTTTGAGAGCTGAGAGTCTTTGTCACAAGAGTCTTTGTCACAAGAGTCTTTGTCATATATTATCTTTACTATTTGAGCTTTGTTTGTCACAGATTATAAGCGATTTTGGCTTTCCGTAGATTTGAGCAGCCCACCAGGTGCTTCTTCTGGATTGATAGGAACTAGAATGTATCACACAAGAGGGCTTTCTGAAAGCTACTTCTTGGAGATTCCATTGGGTTAAGATAAACACCCATTTGCCTAGAAGGGTTTATATGCTGTTTTGAGTAGGTACTAACGGCTTTTAGGGGCCCAAAATAGTTATGACTTAAGAGATTATTTAGGCTTGTTAAGAAAAAAATAAACATATCTTATAAATTAAAAAGAAACAATACTTGGTTGTTCATTGTTTAGGAACTTATTAGTCAGAAACTAAAGGCTTACTTTAGAGAATGTTTAAGTTTCCCATGTCCACATGTCCTGTGAGTATTTACTTACTCCCATTTGTTAATTCTTGCCTCTTTTGGGTCTGTTGTCTCCATCCTTACCCCCATCCCTTTTGCCCAAGCAATCTGTTCATCTATTTAAAAACAGCAGTTTCCATGATTGGAGAAAAAACAGAATGAGACATCAAAGACAGAGGGATATTATAAGGTTACAGGGTTCTTGGGAGGCAGCTGGAGAGAAACTGAGTGATTTTTCAGGTTAGTCAGCTCTACTCAAGTAAGCTTGCCTTGCAGCCATTGTACCAAACCAAAATCTAATTCTGACCCCTTGATTAGGTGACTAATCTTGAGTCAAAGTGTAAATATTCGTAATAAAGTGATTGTTTTCCCTTAAAGTATGTGTTCTTGAAAGGTTTGCTGCATTCTTCATTGAGACGCCATCATTCCCAAGAGTCAAAATGTTTTCCAAAGAAACAGATCTCTCTTGTGGCAGCTACTAAAAACAGGGAGAAAATGTCTTTCAATGGCGAAGTCTGCTTTGCAGGAAAATAGCCAGAAATGGGCCTACTCTGTAAAGCAGGATATGTCTGCATAAAACGACACCTCTCTCCTCTCTTCCACACCTTTTGTTTTATGGGAACAGGGGGCCAGTTCAAGCCTTCTGAAATTGCTTATAAGCTCAGTAATTTAACAAATACTTCTCACCTTGAAAGTGGGAAAGGAAGGAAAAAGAAAAAAACAAGCAAGTTTTTACTTCCAATCCCATTAACCTAAAAATGTTGGGCCTATATGCACACCTGGGAGGCATAGAAACACAGCTGAAATGCAGGCAAACAAATCAGAAGCACTTAAACTTGGAATAGTTTTTTTCTAGCCATCTGGTTCTACTTCATAAAGAAAAAAAAAAGTCTTAAAATAAGAGGGCATTTGGTTAGGCTTGGAAATATTTATTTCTGTATTGGATTTTTATTTGAATCATGCTTAACTCTATGGGCTTTGAGAGTCAAACAGTTCTTTGAATAGTAAAAATCTTGTATTTATGCGCTTTTTTCATTGTCCAGCCTCTCATTTCTTTTTTTTTTTGCACGTGCCCCTAGCGGGAACCGAACCCAGGACTCTCTAGTCCACAGGCCGATGCTCCAACCGCTGAGCCAAACCGGCCAGGACCAGCCTCTCATTTCTTTTGCCAGTTTCATTACAGTGGTTGCCCAGTGGTCTCCCAACTTCTAGCCTCTCCACCTGGGCCCCTAAGTCCTCCCACACCACACTTTCAGTTTCATTCTTTCAAGACATCCAGTTTCAAGGGCTTCCCTGTTTCCTGTGGTGTCAAGTCTGAATCTGGCCACCTAGTTAGTGTCCAGGGCTCTCTGCAGCCTGACTAAACACTGCTACTGCAGCCTTGCCATGCCTATTCACCCGGTGACCCCCGTGACCTCTCTGTTTCCACAGCTGATCTGCTCAACTCTCCCTGAGCCGGGCGGCTGCTTCCGGATATTTCCGCCTTTGCTTTTGTTGTTTTCCCGTTTCTTCCCTCCAAATCCTTCCAGCTCTGGAGCCCACGTACCTCCAATACTTACCACCGTTGGGCAGCTAACCATACGTAGCCTTGAATAATTGACTTTTCTTGTGCTTACATCTTGTCTCTTCTAAGAGGTTTTACATTCCTTTATGTCAGGCTTGCTTATGTTACACCTCTGGTATTTTCCATAGCATCGGAATCAAAGGTAAGTCTATGATGGATACAAAATTAAGTATTTGGATGAATTGATTCATCTATCTGTGTGGTGGGACTTATGTAATATTTTATATTAGGTACTTCACCTTCTCTTTTTGCAGAGTGTGAAAGTAATTGATTTAAAGAACTCAGTTGATATTGAAAGCTTACCAAATTAGCTGTCAGCCTATTTTAAATCAATAAAATTATTTCAAATACTCTTAATTTTTTTCCCTTTCAGTGCAGCCAAGAGTAGTATAAGTGAACAGTTTCATCTTTCCATTGGATTTGATTGGAGATCGATGAGACTTCGATTAGATCACGAAGCCTAGATTGAGGTGTCTTCAGAAGAAGGCCACCGTGCAGATGGCACAGTTGAAAGACATAAATCTGTAGAAAACAATCTGCAAGGAGAAAAGTACTCAGATTTACAGAAGGCTAGAAATAAAGGGTTTAACTGTTTACGTAGATGAATATATGGGAATAAAAGCACTTAAATAGCCAATGAGTAAATGATGGAGTTAAGTTTTCAAAACTTAGTCCTAGAAGGTTAAATCATATGTTTATTATCTTTTGTCCTCTTAAACTTGAGCCTTTTCTTCACCAAACAGTACTTTTTTTCTTGCTATTTTTCTTGTAAATAAACACAAGAGCATGTCCCATGACCCACGTCATGGAAACTGGTCAGGATTAGATAGTCTCAGCAGTTTCTCCCAGCTTTAATAGTTTGTGTTTCTGGGTGGCTATGCACCCCGTCTTTGCAGGGATAGGATGGCTGGGGATATGTTTGAAACATCAAAACTGTTTAGTATTAAGTTCACAAAGTTATTGCAAACCAGGCTTGATTGTAACTCCACCAACAGAGGCAGACAGAAAGGAAAAGACGACAACAAATTGGCTCAGTCTATTTCTAGACTTCCCAGCCCATAAATTCTCTCTAGGAGGCTATCAGACCACGAGTATCACATCATTAGAAAAAGCATTTGCAGGCTAGAAAGATCTCAGGAAGTGGGGCAGCCATGGAGGCAGCTGTCTTTAGAAATCAATCATTTCAAGGGTTCCATGAATAGCACCAAGTACCATCCAATAATCACTTAGAACTGTCTGTACCGGCATCTTAAGAGTTTTGAAACTAGTAAGCTTTTAAGATTGCAGTACTTGTTTATTCTTAAGTAGAGAAGGGGCAGGTGTGTGTGGGGGGGTTAAATTTGGATCTCATCTACTAACCCTTTTTTTATGTTCATCCTTTGCAAAACGCAGCTTACTTTTTTGTTACAGTGTTTGCATTTAAATGAAATCATCATTGTCCAGGAACAAATGTGGTCTTTTCATATTATTTGGGAGAACAGCAGGACCTCAGTAAGTTGGTAGCAGTACAATGGCTCACTCAGGCTACCGCATTCTAGCTGTAGACATGTTAATTAATATATTTCTCTGACACCTAGGTGATTGAAATAGCAATTAAAGAGTAATTAAAATGTTTACTTCTTGTAGGAATGTCAACTAAGATGTGGAATATAGCAATTACCTATGACGGATTAGAGGAAGATGATGAGGCCTTTGAAGTAATTCTGAACTCCCCTGTGAATGCGGTTCTTGGCACAAAGACAAAAGCTGCAGTGAAAATTTTGGACTCAAAAGGAGGTATTCTTTTGATCCTCGTCTTGAAATCAGAAGTGGTCCTAGCGCCGCGGCTGCTTGCTTTCAACAGCCAGCGTGCTTGATAGCGCCTTCGCGACCAAATGCTTGATTTCTTGTCAAGAAAGCAACCTCGGTCGTGATGTAGGCGCTTTATCCTGCCTTCTGCTCCGTGCGGCTTTCCCCCTGCTAAGAGCTATCGGTTCAGAAAAGCAACAAGTCAGGGCTGCAGTTCCTTTTCTTTCCTACCCGGTTGTCATTCTCACCGAGGGGGAGAGTGTGTAGGGCTGTAATTATCTTCCCCTGTTAAAGACAGTTCCTAATGCGAGAAGCTGAGCCCCCACTGGAGCGCGACCGGGAAAGGTCTGAAAGCAGGGATGGGGAGAAAACAGACGGGAAAGGTGCAGCTGGCTGGGAGCGAATGCGGGAGCAGCTGGAGAACATTGGTGAGCAACCTCGGGTTGCGGAGCCAGAGGGGTCCCGGATAGTATGCCCTGAAGAACAACCTGTGAACTGAATAAAACAAAGACCCACAAAGTCCTTGGTGCTCTGGCTTTTTTCCTGCCAAATACCTTCTTCTTAATTGTCTCCATAGCATTTGACAACTGTCCAGTAACCATGCTAGCTCTAAATTCGCTGTTTTCATACCTACCATGCCCTATGGTTCATGTTTTCCTTACTTGAAATCTATTATCTCCTCTTTGTCACACTATAATAAAAATAAACATTCTTGCCTGGCCGGTGTGGCTCAGTGGATTGAGCATCGTCCCATGGACTGAGAGGTCCGGGTTCGATTCCTGGTCAGGGCACATGCCCGACTTTCGGGCTCGATCCCCATGCAGGGCGTGCAGGAAGTAGCCGATTGATGGTTCTATCTCTCTCTCCCTTCCTCTCTCTCTAAAAAATCAAAAACATATTTTAAAAAAATAAACACTACCATCTTTCTTTTACAATACTCTTATTTCCACAATATGTCTCCCCACAACCTTTTCTCACCAAATTTATTTCTTTTTCAGTAGAATTTTCTGGTCATGTTAAGTATATAAAAATACATGGAGCACACACTTTACACATGAAATATAAAATATCCAGATGTGAGTTCTGGGTTTAGATTCTTTTCATACTAATTGCCAATAGAAGTAGCTCTGTTAAGACTTACTGGATCTTTGCTCTGTAGCAATTGACTGATCACTTTTATAGCTGTTACTCGATTTCACTGATCTCTTCAAACATCTCCAGTTTTTACCTCTAAGCGATTGGGGAAAGGATGATCACTTTGTGGAATGATCCTTGATCGGTGACTAAACCTGATGTATTGAGGATACTATAATATAAACAGCAGTGAGGTTGTTATGGTCTAAGGATGATTCTGAAACCACAACAGTGATTTTCATTTGTGGTTTGTGAAATCGGTTTCATGACTTTACAGTCCCCCTGTAGATGTGCAGACGGCACAGGTTTCCCGGATGGAAACTGATGAAGGGGAAGGGAGTTTCTGGCAAATGGCAAAAAGGCAACATCTGGTGGGAAAACCATCCATCTAAGTTTCATGACAAGCTGCTTCAGGGGCTGTGTCCATGTGATCACTTATCTGTCTGTGTAAAATGAATGAACTGACCTGCCGTCTTGCATGCCCCCAGGACAGTGCCATCCTTCATACTCCTTCAGCCTAAACAAGCACAACGCATGGAAGAAGGGCATTTGGCACCCGCTGTCCTCAGGGTCTTCCTCCCCCACCATTTCTGGTTCCTTTCATCTGGAAAGAAGACCTCTTCCATCTTCCAAGCGGCTAGCAGTCAACAGGGGAGACACCCCACAGGGCTTTGATTCTACAGATCTTTATGGAATGAAGCTTAGAACCCGAGGGAATGGCAGAACAGTAAGGATGGGGACCTCCTGGGATTTTATGTTTGAAGTACATATAAAAGAATCAAAAGATATTGATGAATATTCCTAAGCACAGAAGAAACTGATTTGATTCTTATAGTGAGTGGGGGCCATCACACAGTGCCTTTTGTATACAAATATCATAATGCTGTCCCACGTCATTAGTTGTACTAATTGAGGTGATAGTTATACTGACTTGTCCATGTAATTTCTGCTTTGGTTCCTTTCGTAATCAAGACAGATAAGGAATGACCAGTGACCCTAAAATAGAATGAGATTACTTGGGTGTGGAAACCATGACCTTGACCTTGTTAGCTCAGCAATCCAACCAGGGACACACTCATGAGTGTGTGTGTGTGTGTGTGTGTGTTCATGGACTGGTGTGCACTATAGATGTACCAACAGAATAAGGATGTCTTTTTCTCCCTAACTGGGACTATGAATGTATGAATCAAAATTGGTAAGTTGTGATTAGGTCCAGTGATGTATAAAATTCCAATGATTTAGACATGGAAGACCTTGAGAAACATCTTTTAAAATTCTTCAGACATTAATAAGATCTCACTGGAAAGGTTTTAACCTATTGCTAGTTATTCAAGCCAATTTTGTTCTCTGTCGATTTCAGGTTCGTCCATCCTCTGTTTATAGAAATGGGACAGACATCATCTATAATGTAAGCACAGTCTGATAAAACTGCTAAGTTTCTTGTATTTATGGATACAAAATAGTTAGGAAATCTATCTTTTATGTCTTTTATTCATTTCTCTTAAAAACCTGATTTGAAATTTGTTCTGGAGGCTTGGGTGCTCAGAAAACAAACAAAAAAAACCTTTTTGCTTTTATCCAATTTTTGAATTTGAATTGCTCATTTTTACAACAAATGTTTTTGTTTGCTACCTTGGTGTTTGTTTTTCCTTGATTGTTGTTCGTTGATTCCCTCAGTATCATGGAACGGTGTCTCTGCAGCTGGAGGATGACAGTTCCCCGAGTCCCAGAAGGAAGACCAAAGTGTCCACTATTAGTCGGCCACAAAAATCCTTCAAAGTGGCTGGACTGCCTCAGGCAGAGAAGGTGGAATCCACAGCCAGCTCACACTTCCCCAGACAGGTATGAGAACCTTTTCATGTCCTGTGCACCTTACGACAAGCTGCTCCCTGGACCAAGCAAGCTCGGGGACAGTCTGCTCAACACACAAGCTACTCAACAAACGAGGGCCCAGAGCGGGTAAGAACGGGATCCGCATACATTAAACCAGATCTCAATGGCCTTTCCTTCCTAACAGGGCCATTTGCCCTCATTCCCAAGGAACTGCACGCGGGAATTGAAGGGACTCTTCCATTTCGAAGAACACCTCCGAAAGCTGTACAAGTGCAATGGGATTGCCTGGACAGCGTGGAGCCCCCAAACCAAGGTGGGAACAGGCTGAGCACACCCCTTGCAGGGTGGCCTCTGATGAGGTCGCCCTGCCAGCTCAGATGTCTGCTTGGAAGGAGAAGAGGAAGAAATGGCCCCAGTGGGGTTTTCAAAATCACAGAGCGCGTTAGTTATGTCCATGCAATTTCAGATTTTGAGAAAATACGTCAGTCAAACCAATACAATTTAAGAAGTATTTGTTTAACTATCAAATGTCAGAGGTTTAAGATGGAAACATCACTCGCTTTAGTAATGTTTTCTGTAGGAAACCATGCAGTTGTTGAAGGTGGAGAATTGAGATTCGGGCTGACCCCTTTCCCAGGGACAGAACGAGTCTGTCCACGTTAAGGGACTCACAGGACTCTCTATGCTGAGAACAAACTAGATTGCAAAGACCATTGTGATGTGAACACAGGCCACTGTTTTTCAGGAGGCGGAAGACAAATCCTGTCCAGCTGGGTGGCACCATCACTCAGGCTACTGCCACTCCCTGATCACAGAACTGAAAGTCACGTGGAACACAGCGGCCCGCGCTTGCAGGGAACAGTAAGAAACCTTGCTGCACATTTGACTGCTGTTTCTCCTCTGTTTCTCTTCTCGTTTTCTCGTGGAACTGTAGGTTCGCTTCATTTATTCAAGTGTTGAGTGTCTAATACCTACCTGGCTTTGTCTTTCCTGAGAGTGACCTGTAGCTTAGGATGCATTTGGGACTGACCTCTGAGTTTGCTTTTTTATGGTTAAACTGCATCATTGCCACATCTCTATTGTCTAGTTTCTTTATCTCAGTCCTTTGGAGAAAGTCAGAAGGAGATTTTCTGAGTCAGCAGCGTTGCAGGTTCTATCTTCTTTTAAAGAAATTAAATAAGAATTACATTTTTTAAATTAAATAAGAATTCCTGCTCATTGATTTGAAAATATGTGGCAAGGAAAGGTCTTATGGCTTCAGACCTATGACGATGTAAGAGACATTTATGATTATGAAACCAGACAAGTTGGACAGAGGGTCATCGGTAGGTGGGACACTCAATGAAGGATGACTTGTGGTCAAATAATGACAACAAAATTTACCTAGTCCAAAAGGACTTTAGAAAGCATAAGTATCTCTGACCCTCCTTTTTAGCTTATCTGGATATTATCCAAAACAATGCAATTAGACTAATATACCCTATGGCTGGAAATTGATACTAGAGAAGTCCCTGGTGGCTATCAGTCAGATCTTGCATGTTATCAAATTTCAGAAGTTATGCTCTCTAAAAACACTAATAAAAAAATGAAAAAGCAAACCACCTGTGGGAAAAGTTAATCTTAAATCACATATCTGATGAAGAAAATACAAACAACTTCTACAAATCAATTATAAAATGACAACCTGCTTAAAATAATAACAAATGACTTGGAGACTTCACAAGAGAAGATATACATTAGTCATCAAATACATAATAAAGTGCTCACCACCATTAGACGTGGAGAAATACAGATTAAAATCACAATAAAACACCATTTCACACCCACTGGAATAGTTAAAATCACAAAGACATACAATATAATGTGTTGTAGAGCAAATGGAATTCGAATGTATTGTTGGTGGATGTGTAAAATGGTACAAGCACTTTGTAGAAGTGTCTGGCAAGTCTTTTAAATTTATCTTTCTACCCTGTGATCCAGCAATTTTACTCCTTAAGATTTACCCAGGAGGAATAAAAAATTTTTAAAAATTCACAACTTCTTTTCAATCTTTTTCGTAATAATAATAGTTTGGGTCATTTGTTTTTTTGTTATTGATTTATAGGCATTCTTTTTATTTTCTCTATCAAAAGAGAATTCTGTAGATACATTTGTTGGGGGAAATTATTTTATAAACAGTAAAATGGAATGAACTTCTGAAACCTGCAATGATGTGGATAAATCTCCAAAACATTGTGTAGAGAGGAAACAACCCAATATAAAAAAATACATATTGTATGCTTTCACTTAAATAAACAGAAAACAACTAATCTATTAGTTGGTGCTAGAAATAAAAAATAGTTATCTCTGGAAGAATCTGTGGGTGACTGACACAATTCATCAAAGTGAATACTTTAAAATGTATGCATTTTATTGTATGGAAATTATACATAGATTTAAAAAAACTAATAAGATATTTTAATGGTATATATTAAAACTGGTCAAATTAACCATCCTTTTCTTCACAGTTGCATTTCATGTCCTAAGTATAAGTAAAGGTAACATAGAGGTTAGTCAGTGGCTTTCATGTCTTTGTTGATGAGTTGGTGGTATAAAATAAGTCAAATTTAAAAAATATCCTATGAATATTCTTTGTTTAAATACATATATTTCCATAATGCTATATGTTAAAAAACAATTAAGCAATTTCTTCACCAAAGTAATCAAATGTCCTTGTTGTTACGTGTCATTGAATTGGCTCTGGCTCCTAGTAACTATGAATGAGTGATGTTTACAATACACTGTCCTCAACAGCCCTGCTCAGCCTCTGGAGATCATGCCTAGGCTTCTTTTATGGAGTCAACCCATCTCATATTTAGCTTTCTCTTTTCCTGCCGCCTTCTCTTTCCCAGCATTGTTGTCTTTTCCGAAGAACCCTGCCCTCTCATGATGGTCCTGAAGTAGGATGGCTTCAGTTTTGTCATTTTTGCCTCCAGCCATGTTTTAGACTTAATTTCCATGGGACCCACTTGTTTGTTTTTCTGGTGGTCCAGGGTCTAGATGTCCTACTTCTATGTAATATTTGCTTACAAGTTGTAGGATAGGTTTTATTTCATCCTTAAGGAAAGAGCTTTGATGTGGAATCAGAGCTTTCTGAATTAGCAAGGGCAAGGTTATAACATGCTACAGAGGGTTTCTCTACTGACAAAAATGAGGACAAGTGTAGAAGTACAGTTTCTGCTGGGATTTATTGGTAAAATATTATGAGCAGAGCAACAGAAACCCCGAAGTTTGGAAGCAGCCTTATTGTTCATCTTCCAGCGGTTTTCTAAAGACAGTGCAAGGAATTCCTGTGGCCATGAGGCTTCCCTTAATTCTTAATGTTATGAGAAAAATGAGGACATGTATTAAGTGATATCTTTTCATCTATTTATCAATGGTGACTGTCCTTTCTTAGAAAGACTACTCTTCTGAGATTTAATCTTCTAGCTTTTGAGTATCAAAAATCATCGATGGCAACTTTTAATTAAAAAGTAAGTAATATTGCTGATGGCTTCATGTTGACAACCCTGTATTTGTCCTCCAATATCTCTGTTTATTTTATTTTATTATTTTATTGATCCATCTAATTTAGATAGATTTTAATGGTAAGACTAGTTATAAAGGGGTTCTTCATATGCCTATTACTATTATACAGTTCACTTATCCCAGTAATACAATTAAGGCACAAATTAATTTAAAAACCTAGCTACTTCCTCATGTATTTGGTCTAAGATTTCACTCACAACGTGGTTGGAAGCATCTTCTCACCATGACCCTTTTACACTGACCCAGTTCCACATGCCTCTCTCCCAGTAACGCCTTACTTTCAGGTTACATTTTATAGTTTACAAAATTTTTTCATATATAGTGGCTTATTTGATCCTCCCATGACTTCAGTGAGGAAAGCAGATATTATTATCTACATTTTACAGATAAAACAAAGAGATGCAGGGAAGCAAAATCACTTGCTCATGGTTATACAAGCAAATAAATGAGAGAGAGGGCGTAATTTTCTCTTGTACTCAGGTATATTGACAAGGATGCCTATTTTTACTTTGTATTGGGCTAACCTAAAGCAGGTTTTCAAAACTATGTGTTAATAATTTTGTATCTGTCACAGCAAAGACATATTAGGATTTTCTATTAAATCATCAATCCTAAGTTTTATTTGGGTTAGAATAAAAATAACCACTCAGGGCAAACCTAAGGTACAATCAAGTTCTGAGTTTATAAATAAATAAATTTATTTATTTATTTGAACACTTACTATAGACCATACCACACTTTCAAGTATTATTCCCAGTATTGACCCCACAAATCCAATAACTAAATCATTCCTCATTCATTAATGAACTTCAGAGATATAGACATCATAACTCTTCATATGACAAGACCTTAAACCCTGCATTTCGCTTCAGTAAAGTTGTCATACAGTCATGATCATTTGCTCCCACATAACTCTTCCCACTAAACTCTATCAAGAATGTAAAAGTCATTGAATTTAAATTACAGAATTTAGAATTTAACTTTCATTGTGTTGATGTCTTACTCTAGGTTCAATTAAAAAGTTCTCTGGACCTAAATGTAATAATAGGATTTATAAGCAATATTTGTAATATTACATACAACATGTATGTTTCCCCTATTAATTTAAGGAGATTAGTGATCATATCTAGCAAAACAAACATGAAATAAGCAAGGTCAGAACTAATTTGTTCGTATGTTTTTATGTTATTTTTGTAAATTCTGATCTCAGAATTGTTTTTAAGTTGTAGGACTGTGACTTCATTTTAGACATAAAATTGAGAAAACTTTCAGAGCAAGAGAGAATTTTTAGGGGCAATTAGAGTTTTTCATCATATTTTATACAGTGACTATTTAGCTATCAGTAATATAGATTCAATTTACACATTGTCTATTCACCATATTGGTCCAGAAATCAAAACATCTATCAAATACTATTTTTTATAGTCTTCCTGGGTGTTGTAAGAGAGACAAAGAAAATATATATGGTATGAGATTTTTAAATTATCATAAAGAAGACTTCTAATTTGAAAATTTTAATTGAAAGAGTGGGTATGAATATTTCATCTGATTTTCTTGGTATGATACTTCACTATGCATTTTATGTCAGGAGGACAACAGGAATGATTACCCCAAGAATAGTTAATACTAGTTGCAGGCATTTCAGAAACTGTCTAGCTGCAGATGAAAAGCACACTAAAAGAAAAATAAAAGATCTCCATATTCCTTTGGATTAATTAGTCTAAGAGGAACATTTTTGGGAGGCAAAGGTACCTCGTCAGTATAATTTTTTCTGAACCCCAATTTCTCCCTTACCATTCAACATGTTCATTCATCCTGTGGGCTTCCCTGCTTCTCCTCGCTCATTACTTTTCAGGTTCATTTTGTTCTTTTTTTCTCCAACTCATATAGCTTGAGAAATGTGTATCCCTCTGGGAATTATCAACTCCTTCTGCGATGAAAAGTTTGTAATTTCAACATTTTATAACCTGGATGTTTACCTTATGAAATATGTTTATGAGATGGTTTTAGATTCTATAATTAGAATGAATATGCAACTAGTACGTCTTTGATTTGGTCTCAGGGACCATTGTTCAATTTTGAGTTATGTTTCCCTGGGCTGCCTTGCTATTTGGAGGTCCTTTCAAGAGGGTCAGTTGCAGCACCCGAGTTTCATGAAGAACAGCACATTTTACTTTATCCCTTGTTCCTAATCAGATCACCCGCTCAAGTCAATCTTTATCTCCAATCTCCTTTCCTCCCCACTGGTGTTTTATTATTTTTCTAACCCAGAGGAGCCAGACTGCTAGATTGGGTATTTCTTGAATTTACATATTGTAATCTCATCTGCTCACTTCCTTAGCCAGTCATTGTACATTTGATAATTCTTTGAAACCATTTTGTTTTTCCACAGGAGTGTCTAGAACCCCTGCTGACCCATCCTTAAAGAGTTACTCTGAAATATAGCTATACTTAAAAAGTTTCAAAAAAGTAGATGTGTATTTCTGTGACTATAAAAAGTAAGGTTTCTCTTTTAAATACTACACTTGGAATGATTTAAAATTTCAAAGCTGTCCAAAGATTTATTTGCATGTATGTCTCTGTATTTTATTTTTATTTATCTCTATATACATATTTATCTATCAATATCCACTGTACCTTATATGCATATGAGCATGAAAAGAATATTTTTATAAAATAATCAACATACAAGTACCTAACTTTCTTTCTTTAAAAAAAAGAATGACTGTGGTCTTACATTTTACCTCCTATCCTAAACACAGCTATTTTCTCATCTTGATCCTTTGGGACTTTTTGCTTCTCAGAGAGTCAAAAAGGGAATCAAACTTGGACTAGGTAAAATGGATTTTACAGTCTCTTTTAAAGATCGTTTCAAGAATCTTAAAACAGGAGGAGATGTTAACTAAAACCTGTTACTTCCAAATGATGAAGATGAGGCTGAAGTTACATCTAGAAGGGAATTAGGGGCAGAACAGAAAGTGGAAGCCAGGTCTCCTGTACTCTGTCCAATACACCATATAGACTAAGAAAGTCCCTCAAGCCTTCCCTTGGCCTAAGTTTTACATATATTTGATATTCTGTATTCTAACTGTCAGCACATTAGAATTACTGTGTTGGAGGTGAGGGGCCAGGGAAAAGGTGTGCTCTCCTATCAGCTGAACTGTCAGACAGGAGCTGACAGTAAATAATGAAATCAGAGAAAAATCACAAAACCCAAATTCAGCAGGCTAAGGCCACTCAGAAGAGGAATAAAGAGCCTTACATGTCTCAGAAGGCCTACAAGTCCCACTGCATTATAGAACAACCAAGGACAGGTATTGGTGGGAAAATAGTCATTAAGAAATGAATAAATTATGTTCACTATATGTGATCTGGAAAAGCAAAGAAATTGATCTGATGTTTGGAAAGACAGGCAAATTGGATAAAATTCAGTTCAACCATTTTCTCAACTTATACAAGTATTGCTAATTTTGTTTTCTACTTTAAAAAATATCAGTAGATATTAACCAGACAAGAAGATTACGTGACTTTGTTTCTTGTCAGAAACTTTCCATTCAAAAAACAAAGAAGAAAATAATTATCTATTAGCTTTTTACTCGAAGCATTTTTAAAGAGCTTTTTGAGCACTGCTGAGGAATTAGACACAATTAAATATTGCTTATAGGAATAATTCGTCTAGCTGAAAAAATAATCCATAAAGAATTATCATGCTGGTTAGAATGTCTATCATAAAAAAGATAAGAGATAAATTCTGGTGAGGATATGGAAAAAAGGAAACCCTTATACCCTCTTGGTGAGATTGTAAATTAGTACAGCTGCTGTGGAAAACAGTTTGGAGGCTCTTTAAAAAATTAAAAATAGAAATACCATGTGATCAAACAATTCCTCCTCTGGGAATATATCTTGAAGGAAACAAAAACACTGTATTGAAGAGATATCTGCACCCCCATGTTCATAGCAGCAATGTTTACAATAGCCAACACATAGGAACTATCTCAGGGTTCATCGCCAGATGGATGGGTAAAGAAGTTGTGGTACATAAATACAATACAATGAAATAGTATTCAGGCATAAAAAAGGACATCTTGCCATTTGCGACAACGCGGATGAATTTTGAGGGCATTAAGTCAGACAGAGAAAGACAAGTATTATATGATCTCATTGATATGTGGAATATAAAAAACAAAAACAAAAATAATAGAAAAAGAAATCAGACTTGTGGTTACCAGAAGTGAGGGATGTAGGACAGGGGAATTGGATGAAAGTAATCAAAATGTACAAACTATCATTTATAAGATAAACAGATAAGTACTTGGGAATGCAATGTACAACCTGATGACCATAGTTAACACTGTTGTGTGGTGTAGTCAAAAGTTGTTAAGAGAATTCCCATCACAAGGAAAAAACTTTTTTCTCTTTTCTGGTATGTGCAGAAATAGCGATGTTAATTTATTGCGATAATCATTTCACAGTATACGTAAGTCATGTCATTATGTTGTATACCTTAAAGTTATTAAAAAAGAATTCTATTATGAGGAAAAAAACATATTTTAAGAACAGGTGCTTTAACTTCTGCACCTCATAGGAGGTTTGACAGTGAGGCCATGCTCATTTCACTGAGTATGATGAAAGGACCAGTTATTGGGGTATTTGACTAAACATACCAAGCTCAGAATGTAGGCCTCAAGTCCTTTTGTCTGAATTGTTTGGGTTACATTACTGATCAGATTAACAGCCGAATTTTTACACCCTTTAGAGATACACTTCCTATGAGAGGATTAATATTTTGACATTAAGTAATTAATCTTTATAAGTAAGAAGTTGCTGATTTTCTAAAAAGACACAGAAAACCTATTGAATTTGTGGTTTCTAAAGTCCAGATATTATAATAAAACATCATGTTTTTTTGCTGGTCACTTACCCAACCTTGCAGAAACTCATTAAATTAAAAAAAAAAAATAGAGTATTAAAATCGTGGAAAGTTTTTTCTGCATATGTACTTTTTTTCTATTTTAACCTGGGTTTGATTTCTGCCATGCATATCATATCAGCAGGAATGTTGAACCCCTTGTCACTGACCTCTCCTTTCCATTCATTTGCTTGCAGTCACCTGGGCAGCCTTGTGACTGTCCTGTCCAGGCAGCACATGCAGTGGCTCTGGGACTTCAGCGGAAGGACGCCCTTCTGGATAGGCAAGTATTCGCGCAGCCGCACTGGGGGCTGGGGGTTTGGACAAGAACACGAAGAGAATGACTCTCTTCCGTGGGCCAAAGATTGTGGTTAATAATGACAAGTTATGTTAGATGGCTGAATAGTTTTTTTCAAACTCATCTTAATTACACAATACTTTCATTTTTAGACATCAATCTCAAAGAAATAATAAGGGATGTGAGTCTTTGTATAGGTAAGAGAATTCAAAAGGTAGTATTACTAAAAGTAAAAAATTAGAAATAGCTATAAATAGGGGGTTGTTAAATAAGTTATAGTATAGACCTGTGAAGGAATATTTAATATTTAATGCTTTACAAAAGCATTAAGTATTAAAGACATGATAAAATGCCTCGTTTATTAACATTCAATAAATATATATTAGATGAACATTATACATAAAATATGTAATGTAGTGCATTTGTGGCAAGGTACTAAGTAAAAAGGCAGAGTACACAACCAAATGAAGCATGAAATAGTTTAAAATAAAAAAGCAATTTATATACATTATATATATATACACATTTATATACATATAATATGTACACATACATGCATATATTAAAAGAAACATGTCAAAGAATTAGAAATGTTTAACCTCCAGTTGAGGATTATAGGTGATCTTAATTTTATTTCTTGTTTTCCAAAGTTTTAATATTTTCTACATTTTTAACAATAATACAAATCCTTTCAAGCCACAGAAATAGAATACTCAGGACCTATCAAAGTCAGTATTCTCACCATTTCTCCTTAAAAGTATTGTATTTCAGGGAACACTAATACACTATTCTTGGCTTCTCAAGATCTCTTTATTACTCAGTCTCTTAATTCTGAAATTATTAAGGATACAGGGTAAGTTTTCTTTACATCCACAACTGATTTTAAGGCCCTATCCCTACAAAATACTTAGGCATAGCGTGACCTAGTCAATAATTCAAGGAAACAACCTAGAACAGGATAGGTTATTTCTAACCAAAAGTACTTAATTTTATTCTACCCCAAACTATTGCCCGAGAGTCAGCTGGGAGAAGGTTGTGTGCTATGTAACCAAGATTGTCCTCATGTCGCATTTGGTTGGGGAGATGTCGCATCATGCTAGTGCAGAGGATCCGTTTCCCATTTTATTCTTTCTATTTCTCTTATAGAAGAGGGGGAGGAGGAAGAACACTTCTGTAATAAAAATTGCAAGAGCTTTGCAACATTAGAGTGTAATTTTCAAACACTGTCAGAGGGAGTAGAGAAGCAAGTTGAGAAAAGTCGCGTTTTGTTGGGATTGTCGCACATTGAAAAAGTCTGAAGCTCCAGACTAAAAATAATACTTAATAAGCTTCTTTCACATAGGAAAACCAAGACATTTAAATAATGAGGAAGAAGAAGAATAGACAAGAATGTATCTCTGTCCCGTGATAGTAGTTCTTTCTATAGAATAATATAAATAATAAATTAATTTAACACTTGTATATACCTTGTGCTTCTCATGCATTATCTTATTTTACTCTCAAAACAGCCATAGATATACTATTTTCATTCCAATGTGTAGATGGGGAGAATAAAACTTAGAGCAGTTAAGTAACCTTCCCAAAGATGCTCCATGAGCACGTGCTGGAGCTAGGGTTTAAATGTGGATTGGTCTGACCCCAAAGCCTTACGTGCACAGTTGTGCCCTGTAGGATCCCCAGGTCCTTTTCCATGTTTTAGCACATAGGCATATGTTGGCATGTGACTATTGAGCTTTGAACAATGGGCTGCTATAATATCCAAATGTAAATGTAATGAAATCGTTTGGCACATTCTTTTGGCTTATGTTAGGTTTGAATGAAAAAGTGCATGCTGGCCACTGGGAGTGGATTGGCGGCGAACCTGTCACCTTCACCAACTGGAGGAGAGGTCCCCCTCGACGTTCAAAGCCTGGCACGAACTGTGTTTTGGTTCAACGACAAGGAAAATGGCAAACAAAGGACTGTGGGAAGGGCAAAGCTCACAATTATGTGTGTTCTTGGAAACTCTAAATGTCACTGGCGTTACAGGTGCCTGATGGGATTTCTCACCTATTTATTTACAGGATTTATGCTTATTGATTAATAGAAAACAAGGTGTCATGACTGACTTGGTACATTTTTCTATCATAGTGTATGAGTGATTGTATTAAGTAAAAAAAAGAAAGAAAGAAAGAAACATAAATGAATAGCTCCAGGAAGACTGATCAATGAATATTTCTTACAGGAAGAAATATAATTCTTACATCTCAATAAATGCCTGATGTATTATTTATAATACAAGATTTACCTGTTCTAGGAGACCACCACCCTGACCCCATTCCATATCTCAGCACCAATTTTATGGTCTTTGGATTTTTTATTCACAGTACTTCAAACAATTTCACTCAATACTGCAAGTCCTTCTGCCACTTTGGTCTGAGTGAAGCTAACCCTAGTTCATTAAGTCAAGGTTGAATGGCACAGGGTTGCCTTGTCCCTTTGGAGCCATTTCAAATGTGAAACCTGAGCTAAGAGGCGATGGGTCAGAAGCAGAATTCTCTGTGGTGAAAAAGGCAGGCTTTAGGTGGAAGAATCTTGCCGATGGAGCTCCTCTGCAAAGTTCTGGCTCCGGTGAGAATTCAGAGGCTGCCTGTGCTCCAGAGCCTACCCATCACCGCACGAGCCAGATCCCCTTTCGCAAGAAGGGTGCTGGCATTGTGCCATTCCAAAGCTAATGACTGGCTTTCCCCGGCTTTACAGAGTCATGAGAAATTTGAAGTAACATAAGCCTCACTATTCATTCGTGTTTATAGAACTGACTGGGATTTCTCAAGGACATTTTGAATAAATAGTATATATAAATAATGGTTAATGTGTGGAAGAAAAATACTGCATCCTCAGAAGAGTCCAATGACCTATGCTGATGAACAGAGAAAAATAATACTGAACACAAAGCCCCTGAAAGCCTATATTCTCAGGCAGGATTTTGGTGCAAATTTGAGCCCTTCAACCTTTAATATTTGTAGAAATGCCATGTCAACTCTATTCTCTACTGTAAAGGTACCTTATTAATTTATAATGTCAGCTGAGGGAAACGTTTCTGTCGCAGGGAAGCATGTTGCAGACGTATACGGACTCCCTCCTGAAATCAAGCTTTAATTACAGGAAGTTAGACATTTATTTCGGAAACATTTACTCAGTTTTCCTCTTTTCACAATCACTAAAAGATATGGTTGTACCAAATGTAACCAGTGTAACTTCAGATTCCAAAGGAGGTTGCCATGGAGACCAGAGCTTCAGTGCAGGTTTCATTGTGATGAACCTTGAGTGACACTTACAAAACACTGAAGAAATTCAGTTAAGTTTCTAGACCTAAAACAGGACAAGTTTGCTTTATTTACCCTAATTTATCAAGATTTTGGTTAACAGAAATATTTACAAAGAGAGGCTGGGATAAGATTTAGACATTCTACCTCTTCATAAAGTTAAACTTCACCATGGAGTCAGGAGGCTCCTTCCCTGGCATTACGCCGTCTCCTGTATGACACAAGCAGTCTCTGGTGCTTAACCAGGACATGCAGACCCATCCTTCAACCAGCTCCCATCCCCTCTGACCCTCTGGCTTCTGCAGTGTGGAAAGGTGTGATAGGTGTGATGCCCGATAAAGAAACGAAGAGTTGTTTACCTACGGGTTACATCCTAGCAGAGAAAGTAAACATTCAAGGAACGAGGAATTCAAGGGCCACACCTTCCTACTGAAACTTGAGAACTATATTAACTATTTAAAATGGAAAATCCAGGACCATGGCAACTATGTAGAACCTGTTTGGCGTGGTAGATTTTATTATACAATGAATATAACTGCAGTGACAGTAATATTTAAGTGTAATTACAATGTGAGCACAAAGAGAGACTGTTTTGAATTTTAATCGCAAGTAGAAATACTGCAAAGATGTTTAAAAATATTCCTGATCATGAAGGCATTAATTAAGTTGTAATATCCAAGTAATTGAAAGAAGATACAAATAAAAATTCAGGCAAGTGTGGGTGCTGGGCAAGATTCATCACGGCCTTTATTTCTTTCTCAAGAGTGGGCTTCATTGAGGGCTGGGAGAAGTAAATGATGGTCCTGGTTCTCTCCACCTTGATTGGTCACTGTCACCATTCAGGTTCTGGTTGGAGCAGGAAGGAAGGAAATGGAGTAATGGTAGAACGGGAATAGGAATGGGAGATTATAGTAAAGGAAAGGGAAGAGAGGAGAGAAGGTTGAGTAAGAGGAAGTGGGGACAGATGGTAGCTAAGAAGAAAAGGACCAGAAAGACCTGAAGCCACCCGGCGCTTCTCCCCACACTTGAATAGTGACTCAGGAAAAGACCCAGTTTATCTAAGAGTATAAACCCAGCACAGCAGTGTGCAGCTTTTCAGAATCTTGTGATATTTGTTCTTTAACAAAAACATACATGTATACAGCATATATTTGCTAAACATAAACCTGTAAAATGCACAATCATTATTTTATCTCCTTCCAAGGAGTGGTAAACATGGACCAGGTGACATTTATTTACATTTCTTCTTTTGTTCATTTTTTAATACAGCCAAAAAGAATATGTACATGTTTTCATTAACAGTACAGTTCTGTATAATTTAACATAAACTGGTGCTGATTACTTTCTGCTACCAAGCAGCATATTAAATGTACTGTATCTAGTGTTGTATCAAATTAATAAAATAAACATTTATGAACCACTGTTCCTTTAATTATTAACATTTTATATTTATTCTCTCCACTGTAAGAAGGGATGAACAAAACTCAGCATGTCTTTTTTATTCTTCCTTTGAGATCTGTCTTTAGTGACACGGCTTCCATCCATTCCCCCGGCCATCCCTCCATACGTCCACTATTCATTCAACAGACACCGAACACGGAGAGCCAACCCTGCAGAGCTCCTGTGCAAATCCTAATAGCTTTTTTCTTTTTTTTAAAGTGTGGAACCTTTTATCAGGGAGGATGTCACAGAGGAAATTACTGACCACATTATCCCTGTTCAGAAGTGGAGGGAAACACACTGATAGAAACGGCTCAGCCTGCTTATTGTTATATTTCTCTCCTGATTATGACACTGGTGTCAACTTCCTGAGTTCACCGTCAGCTCAGAGTGTTACTGACAGCAGCTATCTGAAATTTTCTATCTCCAGATCAAGTTAGGAATTAAAGTTTTCTTTTCTTTTTTTTTTTTTTTTATCCTCACCCGAGGACATTTTTCCATTTTTTGTTCAGGTAGAGTGGGAGGGAGAGAGAGGAACAGAGAGAGAGAGAGAAACATCGATGTGAAAGGGACACATCCAGTGGCTGCCACCCGCACAACCGACCAGGGCCGGGGACAAACTGCAACCGAGGTACGTGCCCTTAGCGGGAACCGAAGCTAGTTGTTTTTGCAACAATCCTCCCTCCCCCCCAAAAAGGACAGGAATATGTCTCTCCATGTCTTCAGGAAGAAGAAAGAGAGAACTTGAATCATCTCACCTGATATCCATATTGTACAACAGAGGAGACCAAAGTCCTTGAAGGTTAAAGTGGGAAGAAATTACCACTAGAACTAGGGTCTGCTAATTATTATTATTATTACTCTTATGATTATTATTATAGATATTGTTACATATCTATCACCACTAGGGGCAAGTGGTTTTATTGTTGTCAAGTGAAATATCTGAATGAAGAGTATGATACAATTCATCATACATGTAACAACTTTGGAAGTGAAGGAAGGTGGATACAAAAGGCTACATATCGCATGTGGCCAGAATGGGCAAATCTATAAAACCAGAAAGTAGATTAGTGGTTGCTGGGGGTGGGGAGAAAGGGAAATTGGGACTAATTGCTAATAGGTACAGAGTTGTTGTTTTTTAAATCGTCACCCGAGGATATTTTTCCATTTATCTTCAGATAGAGTGGAAGGGAGGGAAGGAGAGAGAGAGGGAGACAGAGACAGAGAAACATCCATGTGAGAGAGAGACTCATCGACTGGTTGTCACCCACACGACCTGGACCAGGGCCAGGGACAAACCACAACTGAAGCTGCACCCTTGACCAGAATCGAACCCAAGACTCTCTGGTCTGCAGGCTGATGCTCTAACCACTTAGCTAAACTGCCCAGGGCAGTGCCGAGTTTCTTTCTGAGGGAGTGGAAATGTTCTGGATTAGATAGTGGTGATGGTTGTACAACATGGTGAATATACTGAAAACCATTAAACTACACAATTTAAAATGGTGAATTTTATGTTATAAGAAATCTATCTCAATAAAAATGCTATTTAAAATCATCACATAAATATTTATTTTAGAAAGCTATCAAAGGGTTGATGTATTCGACTCATCCAAGATACTTTTTCCAGTCATTACCCATGTCTCACCCAGGTTTCTGCTTATCTTTTTATATAGTTGGTTAAGGGGAAGAGAATGCTTACTTAACATATTTTTTAATTTATAGTACTGCTTTATTGATTTTCCTTCTCTTTCTCTCCATTAATCATGGGAGAATGTCACTGAGTCAGAGTGTGTCTGGAGGTCTGTAATGTCCCGAATGCCATGGTTTTCTTACAATTAATTTTGCAAACCTTTAGAACAGGATCATGAAGGAAATGAATATACTATCCTCAGCTTACACATGTAACTGTTCATTTCTGAACATTTTTATAGGTCTTATATTCTACAAGGCACTAAAGTTAGTATATCTTAAGATGGAAAGGAGCAAAAATAAACCAACACTTTAATTAAAGGCCTTATGGTAACCCGCAGTACTTTTTCCAAGCGATGAAGTATGAGTTTACCTTTTGCTTCTATTTCTGTCTGTATTTTTGCTTTCCAAAGGCAATCAATCCTAATTTACCCTACAGAAGAAAAATGAAAAAAGATATACCATCCTAAAACTAGTCAAAATAAAGCTGGAGTGGCTGTATTAATATCAGAGTACATTTTAAAGCAAAGTTTATTACCAAGGATAAAGAATGGTACTTTATAATTTAAAGGGGTCAGTACATCCATAGAACACAATAATCCTAAACATATATGAATCTAGTAATAAAGTTTAAAAATACATGAAGCAGCCCAGCCAGAGTGGCTCAGTTTGTTGAGTGTCGTCTCATGCACCAAAGGTTTCGGGTTCAATTCCTGGTCAGGGCACATACCTGGGTTGTGGGTTTGATTCCTGGTTGGGGTGTGTAGGGAAGGCCACTAATCAATGTTTCTCTCTTACATTGATGTTCCTCTCTCTCTCTCTTTCTCTGAGAGGGTAATCCTTGGGTGAGGGCAAAAAAAAAAAAAAAACAAACAAAAAAAAAAACACATGAAGCAAAAACTGATACAACTGCAAGGATAAATAAACAAATCTATAATTATAGTCAGAAACATCAGTACCCCTCTCTTAATAATGAATAGAACAAGCAGGCAGAAAATCAGTAAGGATATAGAAGTATGGGAACTAATAATCAGATCAACTTAGTTGACATTTATAGAACACTCCACCCAACAAAAGCAGAATATACATTCTTTTCAAGTGCACACAAACCATTACTAAGGCAGGCTACTTTCTGGGACATAAAATGAGTCTGAAAAATAAATTTAAAATGATTCAAGTCACAGAAAATATGTTCTCTGACCACAATGGAATTGAATTAGAAATCAATAACAGAAACATCTCTGGAAAATCCCTAAGTGTTTGGAAACTAAATTATAGACTTATTTAACTCATGGGTTAAAGTAGAAATCAAAGGGGAAATTAAGAAGTACGGTGAATGAATAAAAATGAAAATGCAACATGTCCAAGTTTGTGGCATGCCATCAAAGCCATACTTAGGGGGTCCTTTTATAGCACTAAAAGCCTGTAATAGAAAAGAAGAAAGGTTTTAACCTCAGCTTTGACCTTAAGAAACTAGAAAAAGAAGAAATAGAAATAAGGAAATAAAAAAATATTACAGTAGAAATCAATAAAATAGAAAACAGAAAAACAATAAAGAAGATTAATGAAACCAAAAGCTGGTTCTTTGAGAATATTGATAAAATTGGAAATCTCCAACCAGACTAATCAGGAAAAATGAGAGAGGACTCTACATCAGGTGACATCATTATAGATTCTACAGCTACCAAAAGAATAATACGGGAATATCATAAACAGCTTGTGCCAATATGCAAGTTAAATAAAATGGACAAATTCCTTGAAAAGCACAAACTATCAATTCTCAATCAAAAGTTTAAAAACCAGGAAACTCATAATTATTATAAAAATTAAATTTACAATTTAAAACTTTCTCACAGTGAAATTTCCCGGCTCAGACAACTTCACTATTGAATTCTACAAATACTTAAGAAGGAAATAGTACCAATTGTACAAAACTCATCCAGAAAACGGCAGAGGAAAGACTACTTTCTAACTCATTCTGTGAGACCAGTTAATACTCTGATACCAAACCCTACACAAATATTATAACAAAAGAAAACCACAGGTCAGTATCCCTCATGAATATAGATGAAAAGTTCTGAACAGAATTTTCCCAATTCAAATTCAACAATATATACGAAAGGATAATACATCTTGACAAAGACACTGTTAAGAGAATAACAAACCACAGAAAGGGAGAAAATATTTTCTATGCATATATTGATAGAGGACTTGTATCCAGTCTCTCTCTCTCTCTCTCTCTCTCTCTCTCTCTCTCTATATATATATATATATATATATATATACACACACACACACACATAGATATATATGTATATATACATATATATGTTTTAAATGGCAGAAGATTTGAACAGATACTTCACCAAAGAAGGTATATAAATGGCAAATAAATGTATGAAAATATGTCAATATAGTCGTTAGGAAATTGTAAGTCACAATGAAATAGTATTACACACCTATTAGAATGGCTAAAATTAAAAAGAGTAACCATACCAAGTATTGGTAAGGATGTAAAGGAACTAGAAGTCTCATACACTGCTGGGGGAAATAGAAATAGTCCAACCACTTTGGAAAACAATTTAGTGGTTTCTTAACAATGATAACTGTATACCAGCCATTCCCCTCCCAGGTATCTACCCAAGAGGAAAAAATTCATGTTTCCATTCAAAGACTTCTGCACAAATGTTCATAGCAGCTTTATTTGTAACCACCAAAACTAAACAACCAAGGGCCCATTATCATGTAAATGGATACAAAAATTATAGTATATCCTTTCAAAGAAATACTATTCAGGACTAAAAACAAATGTGGTATTGCTACAACAACCTGGTGGTTCTCAAAATAATTATGCTGAGTGAAAGAAGCTTGACAAAAAAGGATACATGATATATTTGTACTCCATTTATGGAAAATTCTAGAAAGTGCAAACTAATTAGTAATGACAGAAAGGAAATCAGGTGATATCTGTGAATGGGAGAGGACAGGAAAAGGCAGAGGAAGGGAATGCAAGAGGACACAGGGAACTTTGGGGAGTGATGGATTTGCTCACTGTCTTGATTGTAGCAATAGTTTCACAGATATACATACATGCATATATATGTCTAAATCCACCAAACTGTACACTTTAAATACATGTTGTCTAGTATATGTCAATTTTATACTTCAATAAAGCCATCTAAAGCAAAACAAAATAATTTCTACAAAATGGTTGAAAATGGCCCGGCTGGTGTGGCTCAGTGGTAGAGTGGTGACCCATGCACCGAGAGGTCGCCGGTTCAATTCCTGGTCGGGGCACATGCCCAGGTTGTGGGCCCGATCCCCAGTAGGGGACATGCAGGAGGTGGCAATCGATATTCTCTCTCATAAATGTTTCTATCTCTTTCTCTCTCTCCCTTCCTCTCTCTCTAAGGTCAATAAAGAAAAAAAATTTTTTTAAAAAATGGTTGAAAATGTTCAAAAGAAAAGAAAGCTGTATGCATGAAGATATCTTTATTTCAGGGCAATACAAAATTGGAGCAAAATTTATGGTTTAGCCCTGGCTGGTTTGGCTCAGTAGTTGGAGCATCGGCCTGCAGACCAGAGAGTCTCGGGTTTGGTTCCCGCTAGGGGCACGTACCAAAATAAAATAAAAATAAAATAAAATAAATAAAATAAAATATGGTTTAAATGTCCAATGAAAGAAGATTATATTGCCATCATTAAAATAATAATTCTATCATATAATGTTGATTTAAAATAGCAGAATGTAAAATAATATATTTATCATTTTAATATCTATGTTGCAGTAGACCAACCACTTACTGACTATGTATCCTAAATTCCCTAAATTTAGTTTCCTCATCTATAAAATGGGGATACCAATAACTCTCTGGAAAAAATTGTTGTAAAAATTTAATGTAAATTTATAAAGACTATTCCTGGCACATAGTAGGCACTCAGTAAAAACACCTTTTAAAAGCCGTAAAGTGTGTGCATGCACGTGTGTGTGTGTGTGTGTGTGTGAGAGAGAGAGAGAGAGAGAGAGAGATGCAAACTATCTGGAAGAGGGTGACAACCTCAAACAGTGCTTATCTTAACCCATAAGAGCAGGGAAGAGAGAGCTAGGGAAGGGAAAATTGGGATTTGTAAGTTCCATGCCCCAAGTGAAGACTTTCCCAAATGTTAGGACATTTGTGCTGAACATGGAAATGTTTCCAGTGTTTGGAGAACTCTGGATGACCGAGGAAGCTCTTTTTTAAAACTCCAGCATGCCTTGCTTTCAGACACGACCTATGGCACATCTATGACCTGTGGCAGGTATGACAAAGTTCATATCTATGACCTCATTACAGAGGGAGACAAGTTAAGGGATCGTTTTCCACAGGACAGAAAGGATTGTTTGTTCTGCTGAAGGACTGTTTGTTGCTCAGGACTTGGAAGATGTTTTCTAAGAGTGGTTTCTCCACGGAGCCACATTTTCGAATTTTCCTTTTGCATTCAGTGTGTGAGGAACACACTTGTTGCATATCTTCAGCATTCATCAGGCCCCCAAAGGAGACTTACATGACACTAAGTGAAGAGAAAGGTGGTGCAGGGTATATGGGGGTCAGGAAGGACTCAGGCTGGAAGCTAAGCAACAGAAGAGACCAGCAGAGACGGGCTCCTGGTAAATCACCTTCTTGCCTACAGACTTCCCACCCGTTTGAATCCACAGGTCATTTTAGTGCCTAGCCACGAATAATGGGCTAGTTCGAGTTTCAGATTTGAATCAGGACTTGAACTTTTGCAAACATGACTAAGGCCAGCTGGGCTTTGTGAAAACCCCGGGCACAGGGTCAGGTACACAATGGAAACCAGCCTTACTGGAAAGTTCTGCTTTGCTTTTGCTTTTATTGTCATGATTTTTCACAGTTTGTCTCATGCCACCTTGTTACTTAATCCCCACACCTCGGAGGGAAAAATGTGTAATATTTTAATATTTATGTTACAGATACTTAACATTATGTTTCTGCATAGGTGTTGCCAAGATAGTCAAGCCAACCTTTATTTATAGAGGGCAGAAAATATAAACCTGTCTGAAATGTTTCTTGAAATGGTCTTAATATTTCCAGAGTTGATTTTGGTGCCTGCTCTTGGAGAACCTTGGAAGAGTTGTCAATACAAGGTGTCATTGTTTGAGGTTTCCGAGCCACGGCTTGCTTTCCCCCCCGACTTCTCTCTCTTCTGCAACTCTTTCTCACATTCTGTCCTACATTTGGCCTCGAGTCAGCTGAAAGCTTTGCAAGTTGATTTCCCACTCCCATCTGAATCTTAGCGTAGCTATGGAGCTGTTTTCCATGTGTTTTTCATCATTTGTTCATGTGTTATGAGCTTATAGGGACAATATGGTTCCCCCAAGCTGCCTGCATTGTATAAGCAGGAACGGGCAAGGTGGCCAGTGGGAAGCGGGTTTTCAGACAGATGCGCCTGCTCTCACGTCTGTTGGTGATACACTAACCCCATCTTCCAGCTGGAGGAAAACAATTTACAACCTGCATAAAGTTAATTGACACGTCTAGAGTCCTCTGGCGTGAGTTACCTTCCCGAGGAGTATACTTCTCAGTCAGCAGAGACTTACCTGGGAGCAGTGGCTGGTATGACAAAGTTCAAAGACCCACTCTGACACTGTGGCCAGAATGGGAAATAAAGGTGTATTCTGAGTCTCCCCAGATTCAATGGAAATTTGATTTTAAAATAGGGTCGAGACACAGAATTAAGGATATGTTCTCCAGGACAAAGAGATACCTTTTAGAAAGTAGAACACACCCAAGACCTGTGTCAGAAGTTTCTGTCTACATTCTTATTAGATTTTTGTATCTTAAAACAAACATTCACTAGCCTCCTAGGTGCAGAGTGAGGGGCCAGGAATGAGACATAACAGAAAAACCTATTCAACAAAATCCCTGTTCTCAAAGTTGCTGACAATGCAGTCTCCAGCGAACATAGCCAGGCCTCTGAGGAGTCTTCTCTCCCTGGTTAGGAAGACACACATGCACTCAACTTAAACCAAGTCTGGGGAGTCACTAAATGTCAGAGTAAACAAAGAATTTTCTTTCCCGGTGGCCCACATGAACCCTGGTGTTATGGGTAAAATCTTCTATTACCCAGGGAGCTGGCTGGACGGCAGGTCTGCTTTTGTAGCCTAAGACTTCAGGATTCTCATAGTTCTTTCTGAATTTTTTTTTCTTCCTCCATTTTATTTAGGACCAAATTCATGATAAATGTGTTAAATGTTGCAGAGAGTTCCATCAGCTACAAGAAGGTGTGGGTGATCCTGGGAAGAAAGATTTAAAGGTGACCTGGAGTGAAAAGTTAGACCTCAGTGGGTTGCTATGCTGGTAGATGAGAGAAAGTGGAGGTAGGGTTTGAACATTCTTTCCAAAACTTGCCTGCAAAGGTAAAAGACAACAATGATGTTCAAAACCTGAAAACTTTTATGAAATCAAGAGACATTTTTAAAAGATTCAAAGCAAGCAAACATTGTATCAATGCTGATGGGAGGCAGCCAGTGGAGTGAAGGGTTTTGCCAATCAAGGGGGAGACTATTGGATAAAGTAGGCTGGAATTCCAAGAAAAGACTAGAAAGGAGAAATTAATTGGTATGGTTTGGTGGTCAAATGGGAGAGAGCTGTCCCATCTGATGACTTCTACCTTTCTTTGTGGAAAAAGGGGTGAGGTCATTAGCTTAAACTCGTGAAAGAGGCAGAGCAGTCAAAGGTGTGAGATCATTGGAGAAGTTTTAAAATAACCTGTATGGAAAATGAAGAGAGTTGACTAGAATAGTAAGAAAGATTGCTGGGAAGAATTGAAGGTGCAGTGAAGAGTGGAGATAGTTAATTTATAAAGAATTAATTTTTGCCATTTTTTTTATCGTCCCTGCCAGCATTCCATAGCCCCGCTGTGGCCCCGGGAAGGTGGACAGCTGGGTGTTTCCAGGGTTGGCATTTTGCTAGGTGGGTGCAAGAGAAGGAAAAGGGGGCAGGAGAATTAGGAATACTGCAAAAATTTGAAGCAATGGGTCATGAATATAACCTGGATAGGGAAGGAAGTGAAGTAGAGAACTTTCAGATATCATTCACTCACTCATTCATTCATTTTTAAAAATGTTTTCATTGATTTTTTTAGAGAGAGAGAGAAATAGAAACATCGATGTGAGAGAGAAACATTGATCAGCTGCCTCTTCCCCACCCCCATGGGGTCGAGACTGCAACTCGGGCATGTCCCCTGAAGGGGAATCAAACCAAGACCTCTCAGTCCATGGGAGGGTGCTCAATCCACTGAGCTACACTGGCCACACTCATTCAATCATTCATTCATTTTTTTTTTTTTAAATCCTTACCTGAGGATTTTTTTTTTCCATTTATTGTCAGATAGATTGAGAGAGAGAGAGAGAGAGAGAGAGAGAGAGAGAGAGAAATATCAGTGTGAGAGAGGCACATTGATTGGTTGCCTCCCGCATAACCCCGACCAGGACCAGGGTCCAAACTGCAACTGAGGTACATGTCCTTGACCAGAATCAAACCCATGACCCTTTAGTCTGCGGGCCAATGCTTTATCACTGAGCCAAATCAGCCAGGGCTCATTCATTCATTTTTATTTTATTTTATTTTTATTTTTTTATTTTTTATCCTCACCGGAGGACATTTTTCCATTTTTTGTTCAGGTAGAGCGGGAGGGAGAGAGAGGAAGAGAGAGAGAGAAACATCGATGTGAAGGGACACATCGAGTGGCTGCCACCCGCACAACCGACCAGGGCCGGGGACAAACTGCAACCGAGGTACATGCCCTTAGCGGGAACCGAACCCGGGTCCCTCAGGACTGCAGGCCGACGCTCTAACCGCTGAGCCAAACCGGCCAGGGCTCATTCATTCATTTTTAAATCAATATTTTGGAGCATCTACTACATGGAAGGAACTGTTCTAGAGCCTGAAACCATGACTAAGAAAGACATAGCCCCTACCTTCATGAACTTGAAATCCAAAGTGGAGACAGATGTTAGACAAATGTTCACACCAATAATTATTTCGCTGCAAATGTGGTGGTACTATTATAAGGGTGAGGCAGAGGACAGAGCTGTGGGACAGCTGTGAGCACTGAAACAGCAGAATGCTGTCACAAGACAGTGGAACGTGGAAGTCGCAGATTAGAGGTGGAGTAAGTCCTGGTAATAACTGGGGTCAACATGTAATGGGGGCCCCGGTCGGTTTGGCTCATCAGTTAGAGCTTCAGCCTGCGGTCCAGAGAGACCCGGGTTTGGTTCCCACTACAGGCGTGTATCTTGTTTGCAGTTTGTCCCTGGCCCTGGTTGGTCGTGCGGATGGCAGCCACTCGATGTGTCTCTTGCACACGGCGATGATCCTCTCTCTCTCTCTCTCTCTCTCTCTCTCTCTCTCTCTCTCCCCCTCTCCCTCCCACTCTATCTAAACAAAAAATGGAAAAGTCCTTGGGTGAGGATAAAAAATAAATGTAACATGGAAGGGGAGGCCAGTGGAGTGAGGTCATCGGATTTTAGCCAGGGTGTTGAATGTGACATCACATAACACTGATAGCAGTATCCATCAGACCCGTCCCTGTGGACACTGAAGTCGTCCAGGCTGGTAGTTGGATTAGAGGTGAAAACAAAGGCAATGAGCCAGATGAGGAAGGCAGGGCAGCTGGTATTGTCCCTGGCAGGGTTTAGGGACATAAAATCAAATACCTGAGATCATGTAGCTTACAAGCTGCTCCAAGGCAGAGCCAGGAATCAGATAAAGTTTTTCTGGCTTCAAGTTCAGAGCTATTTCTACTTACATTACTCTCTCTGAGAGCGGCTTCCCGCAGAATGAAAAATGATCAAGGTAAATGTTAAGGATGGGGAAGAAGGAGCACGACAAGGTTAAGCATCGGTGAAAGCATCCTGGACTGTGGGCGCGGGGGCGGGGCTGGACAGGAGAGTGGGGCACACGCTGAAGCCATCTCAGCTGCCATGGCCACTTGTCCGATTTGCTGGAGCCCTCTCTGCAGTCTGGGTAAGTAGCTAGTAGTCACATTTAGGTAGAGTCCATGACCTGTGTGCGGTAGCAGACATTCCCAGTTGCAGAATATAAAATGCTTCTCCATGGTACGTGTTTTGGACAGAGAGCAATAAGATCACTGAAACTGTACACAGAATAATCAGATATTAAAAGGTAACCCAGCCCTGGCCAGTTTGGCTCAGCGGTTGGAGTGTTGCCCTGCAGACCAGAGAGTCCCGGGTTCAGTTCCCGCTAGGGGCATGTAACAAAAAACAACAAAAAAAGGCAACCCAGGGGTCAGTGCCTAAAAGTGAAAATGGGAAATTTGTGTGGCGTGCTACACCGTTTGATATTTGTCCTTTTCTACTGGCTGTGCATTTTGTTCTCTTAGTGTGAGATAATTAGTTTGCTGGGCCTGCCATAACAAAATACCACAGACCAGGGGCTTAATCAACAGAAACTCACTTTCACACAGTTCTGGAAGCTGGCAGTGCAAGATCAAGGTGCTGGTAAGGTAATTTCTTTCTGAGGGCTCTCTCCTTGGCTTGGAGACGGCCGTCTTATTCCTATATCTTCACATGGTCTTTCCTCTGTGTGTCTTTGTCTTAATTTCCTTTTCTCACGAGGACACCATTTTAATTGGAATGGTGTCCACCCAACTGACCTCATTTTAACTTAATGACCTCTTTAAAGGTGCCGTCTTCAAGTATGTTCATTCTCTGAGGTACTAGGGGTTAAGATATCAACACATGACATTTGGGAAGACATAATTCAGCCTAGAACAGGTAAAAATTTCAAAAGATTGCCTAGAGAGAAGTTAATAACAGTGATAGACTCTGGCAGGACCAGAAGTCTGGGAGGTCAGAGGAAGAGTTACCTTTATTGTACAATATTGTGTATTATTTGAATTTTGTTACTACATACATTTAATACCCAATAAAAAATAAAAGGGAATCGATTGCATTAACAAACAGTTAGTGACTAAAAGGAGCAGAAACACAGGGTAACAGTTCACTGTGCCTTTGGGATTTAGATCTGAATGCCTCTCATTAGTACAGAAATGATGCCTACCTAGCGGTTCCTTGTGTAATTTATTAAACTAGTCTCTCTCCTGCTATGGAGAGACTGCAACCCCCCCCACCCCCCGGGCCTGCATACAGACCCCTTCACCATTTTATCCTCAGGACCTAGCACAGAGTGGGCACTCAAATACACACTGTATGAATGAATACACCAATGAGACCATTGAGTGGAGCAGCTTTGGGGAATGAGTCCTTTCTAATGGGTTTTCTCCATAGAAAGCAGCTGGGAGAGAGTTCTATGTTTTGGATAGTGTAGTAAACAAAATTATGACAAAAGGTTCAAGGGAAAACCACTTACTCTAATTTGCCCTCTTCTTTGTCTTTTGCAGGGAAAAAAGAAAGATTCTGCCTTTTGGGGGGGATTCTTTTTAAATAATCAAAAGTGCCACTATTGCTGTTCTATATTTTGAAAGAGAGGCAGTTATGAGGCAAGGACATGCACGCTGAATGGACTTCTTTCACAAATCCATCAGCCCAGATTCCCTCTTCTGGCTCGTAGTTCAACTCCGATGCCCACCTTCCACCCTAACACTGCCTCACCGTCTGTGGATTCAGGTCTGGGGTTTTCAGGAAAGAACAGCCTCTCTGATTTTCCTTGGGGAGCACTAGACCGCTGTTTAGCTCCCTTCTGAGAGTCTGTAAGAGGGACAGAAAATGTCTCTTGTTACTGTCCTCTCCCCGCACCCTGGGAGCTCAACCCAGTCCTTAAGACACTGTACAGCCAGGAAAACCAGGCCGCATTGCAACCAGAGAGTTCAGGGCATGCTGAGCATGGGTTGTGAGTTGGAATGAATGGATGGATGATGAGATCAGCCCCACTGGCTCTCACGCAGGCATGAGGTTGTCCCAAGAAGTGGACTGGACAGGCTCAGGCACACGTAAGATCGGGCCTGCCTTTCTGTGGCATTTGGGACTAATGACACCAGCAATTTGTGGCACTGTCTCCACACGACAGCTTCCTGCTGTGTCTGGAGGCCCCCTCCAGACCTACCTCCATTTGGCTTCGTCCAAATTGGGAGGTGACCAGATGCCTGTATCACTGAAGACCTACAGAAGCAGCCTATTTTTGCTGAAGCTACAAAATGTTTATGCTCTTAAGAGTAAGCTGTAATGTATCACATTCTTAGCTTTCATGTTGATGAAAGGAGGTGAAAGGTGAGTGCCATCTGCCCTTAGCTGTGAAAGACCAGGGTTGAAGACAGACTTATCCACGCTCCGTAGTTCCCATCAGAGGCTTTTCTCTGCTAGATGAACCCGCAGGATGATGGCACACTCTCTCAACAGGAATGACAGAACAGCAGAAGGAAATTTGCCATGAGCCCCTTTAAAATGATTTTTTATCAACATCAGAATTAGGATCAGAAGAAGGGGAGTTTAGGACTAAAGAAAGTTAAAAATGGACGACTGACGTCCCTACAGCCAATATAATCAAGTTACCAAATGTAACCACTAGGCTCTGCACCTTGCTTGAGGGCAGGAGCCAAGTTTTTATCATCTCCTTTCATCGTCTAGTATCCAGGAGGATGCCTGGCCCACAGACTGAGTCTTCTACAAGTGTTCATCAACAGAATTCTTGCACTTGTATCCTGTGTTCGGAGCGGAGGACCTGGGTGGAATCTCTGGGACAGTCTTCAGTCTGACGAAATGTTAGATACTGGATGAATGGCAACGAAGCTTCAGGCACTAAAGTCAAGTTTAGAAAGAATCAGGAAACCTGCCATAGTTGACTTCCTCAGCATATTTATAATCAGGGAAGAGTGGCCAGCTCTCGGAAGTCTATTGCATGCACTAGCTGAGGGGACTTAAGAAATCAAATAGCAGGCAATTCGAAAAAGGCTTTAAAAGAAATGGCAAGTGCTAATGCTCATTTTGTATGAATCAATTGTACTTCAACACTAGCATCAGTCGTGTGGTATTTGGTACAAGTGAAATATATCTCTTCTGATAGAATTCTGGGAAAATGATGGTCCATTTAAAAATAGTTCATCATTGTACATAAAGGGACATATTTGAGGCTTTATCTCACAGAATCAGGCATGACTATTGAAAAGAATATGTCTGGCCCTGACCAGTTTGGCTCAGGGGTTGAAGCATTGGCCTGCAGACTGGAGAGTCCCGGGTTTGGTTCCCGCTAAGGGCATGTACCCTGGTTGCAATTTGTCCCTGGCCCTGGTTGGTTGTGCGGGTGGCGACCACTTGATATATCTCTCTCATATTGATGTTTCTCTCTCTCTCTCTTCCTCCCTCTCTCCCTCCCGCTCTATCTGAAGATACATGCAATAATGTCCTCGGCTGAGGATTAAAAAAAAAAGAACATGTCTGAAAAAGGTCCAGTGGGATTAAGTCTTTTTAAAAAGAAAACTTAATCAGTAGTAAAAATTGGGGGTAGAGGGAGGATGACCCAGGATTGTGTGTTACTGAAAGCAGGGAATATGGTGATTAAAGTAAAAGGACAGAAATATAAGCAAGTATTGAACCGATTCCCAATGCAAATAACTGTTCAAATGCTGTGGAGGGTCGGTGGCACTCAATTCTGGGGTTTCAGTTTTGTGGGTATGTTTCTTTCTCATAGCCTGGCCTGATTTGAATGATAGTTACCTAACAAAGTTTCCTTTATTTAGCCTGGTCATCAACTACTATAGAATTAGGAAGACGATGTGGATTCTGTAGGGTACAGAATTGACCAGCCAGCTTCATGCCCAAAGCTATCAAACCTGGTTCTTAGAATCCACGTTCTCAAGTCTGGCTCTTTAGAGAAAGAAAAACAAATCAGTAGGGAGACACTTCCCCATTTGCAATGAAGACTGATGAGCAATCCATTACTTAGTGTCTTATTGAGAAATTTGTGAACAATTGAAAGAGTTTATCTGACCAGATGTGAATTTAGCATCAAGTATTTGATTTGTAAAGTGAGAAGAAGTTGGAAATTTTGAGTTTCCCTTTAACTCTGTTACCACACAAAATCAACAATCCCAATCACATCGGAGTAAGAGGGAAAGTCCTCTGCTCAAGAGTTAACATCTCTCTATTTCTTTCCCTTTCCTACAATTTTGATATTCTTCTTTGGCTGTTCGTGTGTGTGTGTGTGTGTGTGTGTGTGTGTGTGTGTAGCCTGAAGGATTGGGCTTTTGCCTTTAATTTTTATCTGATATACTTCTCTCATAAAAACACCTTTTGTCTACTTTGTCCCAGCACAAAGCAGATGCACTGCAAATGTTAGCTGACCCTGGTCGTTCTAATAACAGTGATGGGAAATTGGGCAAAGAATGTGTTGTTTTCACTAAAACTGCTGTTCCAATCTCAGACGATAAAGTGGCAGCTAATGACCCCCTGGGTCCCAGGCTTTCACTGGGGTCTTCTAAAATACACAAAACCAAAGTGAAGGCAGGACCCCATTAGCACTACATAATTCAAGCAAACAAATGTGTTTACACTGCCTAGCTGCGGACCACCTGCCTTCCCGGCCCACGGGGCAGGTATCTATATATGGGATCCATCTCCTTGTTCACTGTCCGGGGGAAGTGAGCCTCTCCTTTGGTCCTCGCCACCTGTGAATCTGAAAGAAGCCTGGCCCGGGCAGCATGCGTCTCCTCTTACTCCAGCTGCTGCTGCTCCTGCCTCTGGGGAAGGCGGCGTGGCCCGAAGATGGCGGCCAGGGTTCGAGTCCTGGTCCTCTTGTGCTCCGAGGAAGGAATCACAGAGAGCTTCCCATCGGCAACCACGAGGAGGCCGAGAAGCCGGATCTGTTCGTTGCAGTGCCCCACCTGATCGGTGCCAGCACTGCCCGGGAAGGCCAGAGGCAGAGAGAGAAGATGCTGCTCAGGTTTGGCAGGTTCTGGAAGAAGCCTGAGAGAGAACTGCACCCAACCCAGGACCCAGCCAGTGAGCACTTCTTACCTGGGACCCAGGCCCTCGGTCCGTCCAAGGATGGGATGCAAACGAAGAAGTCTCCTCTTCAGGAAGAAGCCAAGAAATTCTGGCACCACTTCATGTTCAGAATGAGCCCGGCTTCTCAGGGTGTCATCTTGCCCATCAAAAGCCATGAAGTGCATCAGGAGACCTGTAGGACAGTGCCGTTCAGCCAGGTACCTGTCCTGGGTGGAGAGGGGATCAGGGTTTGCAGGACGGGGGTGGACAGCTGGGACAGGTGACAAGGAGCGGAAGAGGCTGCGGGAGCCCAAGTCTTGCCGAACTCCCGGACGTGGTCCTTGGGCATTCATCACAGGGTTGGGCAAAGTATGCTCATACTCCCTAATTTTCCTTCTAAACTTTCCATTGTTTCTTGGTATTCTGGCAATGCTGCAGGAATGGTACAATTGTGCTGTCAATATTAGGAATCATTCATATTGATGACACAGAGTTTTATGTGGCTTTATTTATTTCGTTTTACAAGGGGGGATGGTCTATCTAGAGAGATAAGGAAAACAGTACCCTTAGTTAGGAAACTGGGAATTTAGAGCAATCACCAGAACTCTCTCTAGCTATATCTGTACATTCTATTAGGATGTGAGTGAGTGGGTCAACTCCATTGCACTCCTCCTAAAACACTCTCATGCTCATATATGATGGTCTTAATCCCTGTATTTCACATGTGAGTACTTCATGGGTCTATAAAATATGTTGAAGTTGTCGTATAATGTTATATAATAAGTTACCATATCATTTCTAGTATTACCAAATGATTTAACTTAACTTATTTACTCATATGTTAAAAAAATAATTTTGATGTGAAATCACCTTTTCTCGCCTTAGTAATACGTAATTCCTGATTCTCGCTGTGTTGGTTGGTTTGCGGCTATCATGACTGATTCCACACTATTAAGACGAAGGGGCATTCTATTATTCTACTCCCTCTAGTAATCCTGGCAACCCCCCTACTCCAAATGTTAAATTAAAATTGAGAAATTGCACCAGGTTCTTTAAACATAAAGATACTGAACCAAAAGCAATACAGGGTAGAGTAAAATTTTACAGTCCAATAATGCTACCCAATTAAACAGGCAGTATAATAAGGTAATTGGGTGTGCAAAGCAATTTACTATTCTGCCTAAAAAGGCAAGGATATGTAACAATAGCAAGTAAACTATCAAATAATAATGGCTGCTTTGTTGGCCATGTGCAACTAGAAAATTGCTCCTAAGAATTATGTAATCAAATTTCCTTTGAAACTCTTATTTTAAATTCTATTGCTAATTAAATTTAAATTAAGGTGCTTGATTCTTGCATATTTTGAAGGCTACATAAAGCTAGGGGTTTTGGGTTGCAGGAGAGGCAAAGGTAATGTCATGCATAGTGATTTTCAGACATGTATTGCAACTTTGCTCCATGCAATTTCATAGATTTGAATGTACTATAGGCCCTGCAGAATGAGATAGAATGAAACTCATGATATTCTGATCCATTGTATGACACTGAACAAACATGTATTGAGAATCTATTATGCACAATGCTCCGCCAGGAACAGAAAGGTAAGGCACATTACTTACACAAGAAGCCATTCGTTAGAATTTTTTTTTGACTGGCAACATCCAGTTAGACAGTTTGGCTTCTAAAAAATAGAGTAAAATATTTTCGTGTTAACTTAAGGACTTCTTACAGGTTAATTTACTATATTACTCAGTAAAAGAAATACTTAGTCGAGGTGGCTTTTCACCCTTATAGATTCCATTACTTGGATATTGCAAAACATTGGCAAGTTTTTGAAATTTTAGTCTAAATTATCCTCAGACTTACAGTCTATAGCTTCTGCATCATCACATGTGTTAATGAAATGACACGAGGTAATTTAAAAGAGATGTGTTTGCCTTTTAGACTATCGCCCATGAAGACTGTGAGGACGTGGTTGTACAGAACAACCTCTGTTTCGGGAAATGTGGGTCTGTTCGTTTTCCTGGAGCTGCACAGCATCCTCACACCTTCTGCTTCCACTGCTCGCCTGCCAAATTCACCACCACGCACCTGCGGCTGAACTGCTCAGACCTTACCCCCGTGGTCAAGGTGGTGATGCTGGTGGAGGAGTGCCAGTGCAAGGTGAAGACGGAGCACCATGAGCATGGACACCTCCTACAGGCAGGCTCCCAGGCGGAATCGCACGCCCAGGATCCCTTTATCCCAGGATTTTCAACTTGAAAAGCTACCCCACTAATACCTTGAAAAGCAAAACCACGATAGCAAAGTTGCTGATTATTCAGTCTGGAAATGTTCAGTGGGTACATACTCGTTTAAGGGAAAGGTGGTTTAACAAGTAGTAAGATAGGACAATTTAGAGGAAAGGGTATTCATCCAGTTCTCAGTACACAGCTGGTATCTCGTTTGGACTCCGCTGCTTACTGGCTTTCGAATGTAAACAAGTGGTGGAAGCTTCCCCCACCTCGAGCTGTTCATCTACACCCGAGGGACGTGAACTAGATGACTCTAAAGTCCTTTCCACAACTGATACCCCATTAACTATTGTCTCCAAGTTTTGGTAAAAGCCCTACATCTGAAGGAGGAAAAGAAATGAACTAGACCATAAAAATGGGCTTCCTTAATAGCTTGTGAAAGCATCAGCAAATGTATATATACATAAAACTGGCAGTGTTTTATTTGACTTCTATCAGATGATTAAGCAGTTCCACAGATGTAAGGAGTGCTTGTTTGGTTGCCTCCTTATTTTTGATACTCCCCGTATAAAGTTCTCTTTGAAGAGGAACATTAATGTTACTTTTAGTGCTTTCCATTGGGACGAGGAACAATCAGTCATTGGTAGCCAAACAAGCACCTATTTTATGGAGAAGGAAAATTAGGTCAATCCAGAGATGCTCATGAAAGTAACCAAGGTAATTCAGTTGGATGTCAAATTAAATAAACTGCAAATGATTTAAAATTGAAACAATTCACAGGTGAGATCCTTTATCCACATGCATTTTGCATTACGTAGTAAGTAAGGGTTCTGTGTTTGGATGACTGTTTTTTGCTACTGTACAAAACTTTGTATTACAATTTTTAGTCTGCAAATGCCACAATTGCAGGTTCTGAAAATATTCTGAGTATTTTAATGTATTAAATTTTAGTGTATGAAGCATTCTGAGAAATGTCATGATATTCAATTGTCTTATATTTTGTCCTTATTTGTTTTGTCTGTTCCATAATTTAAAGGCACTATCTGGAGAGGACCTAGCTAGAAATATTTTGAAATGGCTTTAGAGGCTAATGACAATGGCCTGAATGTTTTTCCTGACACTTCAAGCAGTTTTCTGTGAAGGTTCTTCAATTACTGTCTTCTCTGATTATATTTGTCCTTCTGTATTTATTTATATGAATGTATTATACAAAACTGGCTTTCTCTAGCCATATTTCCTGTTCTATAATCATTCTTTAAAAAGTCACCTTAGAAATTATTTAAATTATTTGGATCCCTTTGTTTCCAGCATACTCATACAAAATGTTTCCCAGAATAATGATTATTTTCTAAAGAAAGAAAGAATGAATGAAAGAAAGAAAGAAAGAGAAAGGCATATTTTAATTTTATTCCTCTGTAATCACACTGTCCTGGTGTTCAGAAGAATCAAATGCATTTATATTTAGTGTATATTCTACAACCCATCAGTATAACAGAATACGTGCTATGCAGACACACATGCGGCATTTACATCAGAATATATTATACCCTTTGGTAGCCAAAGACAACCTAATTGACCAAGATATGGTCATAAGAATAGAACTGTTAAACATTAATGCTATTCCAGCTGGTCAATATAGTTTGGTGCCAAAAGCTATTGAGCAGCTGTCTGGTTTGTAGTTGCCTAACCCAGATGATGTAAACCCATCTCTGTCAGTTGGACTATCCTCTCCTCCTCACACACTTGCAAATCCCTTTTATCTATCCTTGCAAATAGCCTTTCAAGCCAAGCCCCAAACACTCATCAGTTTTATTTAAACTCTGGTCTGCCCTTCCCTCACATGTGAATTCAAGATGAGGTAGTTGATAATGGTATCAGAGCTTATGTTAATAGAGTGATAACATGGAACTGAAATTGCCCACATTCAATCATTTTACTGACAAAAAAGGCAATTTCCAATGGTTCAACATAATACATGGGAACATATGAAAACAAGAAGAAATGCACAAATATTCAACATCTGTTAAGTGCCAGATGTTGTGCTGGATCTTTTACATAAATTATACAATTTATGTTTTATATATATATACATGTTATATATTCCTCACAAAATCTTAGGAGGTGGGTAAATACCCTCTTTGATAGGTGAAGAAAATAAGCCTTAAAATGTTTAAGCAACTTGGAGTATACTTTCTACTTATATTAAAATATTTGCTTATTCATCACATTTAACTCTTCTAGGTCTCATGACTGTGGGCTTCAAAACTAATTTCTTTTTACCTCTTTCCTAGCTCTCATATTTCTTTTGTTTTTAGTGATTTTTAGAGAGAGAGGAAGGGAGAGGGAGAGAAAGATAGAAACATCGATGAGAGAGAACATCTACTGGCCACCTCCTGCACGCCCCTCACTGGGGGTCAGGCCCACAACCTGGGCATGTGCCCTGACCGGGAATCGAACCAGCAACCTCTTGGTGCGTGGGTCGATGCTCAACTACTGAGCCACACAGGCCAGGCATCCTAGTGCTCATATTTGAAGGATGTTGATGTTGTCTCTTGAAAGAGAATTCATGCTTAGATCTGGTCCTCAGCCAAGCATTGTCCTGACTTGAGAGGTGGTCACAGCAAGCCCTTCATCAATCTTTGTCTCATTGTTCTCTTGACTAAAATAAGACTGATAATGATTACTTCAAAATTATTGTGATGACTAAGTGTAACTAATGGCACATCAGAGAGCTTTAGATCCTGTAAAACTACAAGGGTTAATTCACTCTTCTCCATCCAGACTTTTAAACAATTTTTTTTTGTTTCGAGAAATTTTTTAGATACAATTTATTTATTTTAAAATTGATTTTTAGAGGGGATAGAGAAAGAGAAACACCGATTTGTTGTTCCACTTATTTATTCATTTATTGGTTGATTTTTTTTATGCCCCTGACAGGGTTGAACTTACAACTTGGGCATATCAGGATGATGCTCTAACCAACTGAGCTACCCAGCTAGGGCTTTGAGAAATTTAAAAGACAGAAAAATGCAAAGAATAACATAACATTCAAATTTTCACCACCAGAATATTTAATATTTTCTCATCTTGTGCTCTTGTCTATTTTTTAAAAGAAATTAACCATTTCACATATAAGTAGAGACCCCTCTAATCGCCATGCTGAGTCCTATCCACCAAACCCCTGACCCCTCAACATTCCCAACCCGAAGATTCCTATTTATAAATCCAAAGTCCTTTTATATTTTTGCAAAGGCACATACACATTCATCAGTAATATAGACTGATTTTTGTGTGTATGCTTCTTTCTTCGGCAGGTGTTTATTTGTCCACCAGCTATGTGCAAGGTGCAGCTCTAGGTGTGTGAATGCAGCAAGCAAACCAGTCAGACAAGATCCTGCTGCTAGTGGGGGGAGACAAGCAATTTGAAAATGAATCAGTTCATCAATCAATCAACTGAAAAGAGAAAATATAAGTGCAATGTGTTTTTATTACATGCATGATATTCTATTTGATTGTTCTACTGTTATCTCCCCCCCCCCCCCCCAAGGATTCGGACTTGTTTTTATAAGGTTTTAGTTTTTTAATATTTTTTTTATCTCTATCCAAAAACTCAACATCAAGTATTTTAATGGACATAGTCTCTTTAACTTGTCAATTTAATTCCTAATTAAGAATGTTCTGTATCATCTGAATTTTTACAGAGAATTTATTCTATACAGGTCACTGTGCTGAGAACTCTGGTATAATTAAAGTTAATAAGACACATTTCCCTTCACCCCAGAGCTTACATTATAGTAGCAGAGATAACATACAGAAATCATAAATCAATAATGATAGTAATAATAATAACAACTTCTAATTACTGAGTCCTCACTATGTGTTCCAGTGCTTTATATTCTTCACTTCATAGAAATAGACATTTATACCCATTTTTTTGACAAGGGGAGTGAGAGTCAGAGAGCTTCACTTATTCAGTCCCCAAATATTTATGATTGTGATGAGCCTGGTTACTATGCTGGATACAAAGAATATCCATGAATGAATATATGATTATCTGAACATAATTTCTGATTTTAGAGAAGTTTACAGTCTAAAAACAAGTAATTAAATGTATTTGTTTGTAATAAGTTAGATTGATGTTTTTCCCACCACACCCCAACCCCAACTCAATGCCACTTTCCCAGTGAAGCCTACCTTAACCCCCAGACAAGGTCAGACTCACTTATTATATGATTTCATAATACTGTATACCTCCACTTCACAGCACTCATCTCAGTTTATAATTATACCTTTATCTGTATCATTATTAGTCAAATTATAACCTCCACAGGAGGAATTATATTGTGTTTCTTTTACCCTTATAATCAGTGCCTAGGGAAGTGTCCAGTGCACTGTAGGCACTCAAGAAATATTTTTTGTCTGTATAAAAGAAACAATATCAACAGATTTCATATGTTGAAGGTGTACATGCTTTAGGCACTGTGCCAAGAACTGTATATGCATCATTTCATTTAACTCTCATGAAATTGAATGAGGTAGGGATCACTGTGTTATTTTATAGAGGAAGATGAGGATCATATAAATGAAATAAACTACCCAAAGTACTACTGCCGGGTAGTAGCAGAAGCTGAATGACTCCCAAAGTCCCGTATCTTTCCTACTGTACTGCAGTGCTTCAAGAAGAAAAAAATATATATAAATAAATATATTTATATACATACACCTATGTATGCATAAAATACATATAATGCATATAGGTATATATGCATACACACACACATATGTATATATTCAGAATTAAGCACCTGATTCATCCACTAGTCTGTTCCTTCTCTGATTCCCATTATTCACGCTTGTTTGAGAGGATGCTTTCAACTCAAGTACCAGAAAACACAACTCAGGATATATTAAGTTGTAAAGGGATTTATTATTCCACTAACAAGAAATCTGGATGGCAGCTAGCTCACCCATTGGTCTAGTCGGAAGTTCTACCATTCCATCAATGACTTGGGTTCCTCCCATCTTGCTGCTCTGCCACTCTCAATGTGTCCACTGGCTGAAACTCCCCTCCGCCGCACTGTGGCTGCTGTCGTGCCAGACATCACAGTTCACCATCCACGCATCAATGTTCGTAGTAGAAAGAATGCATTCTCTCCCACTTGTGTCCCATTTAAAGAGCTGAATAAAGTCATTCCCATTCAGGAATATTAAACAGTGGAACAAAATCTTGGCCCATGAGAAATAAACAAAACATAGCTTATTGAGTAGGCAGTGTTTGCCACAGCCTCTGCCACGTGGGAACTTATGTTACCATTGTTTGTTTACCTACTTTATCTGTCTTTCTAGACTGTAAACTCCTTAATAGCAAATGCTGTGTATTAAACATTTTTATTATCTCTTTGCTTCTAATGTAATATTTTATGTTTAATATAGTGTATTGTTTTAATATTATTAAATAAAATATTATGTAATATAGTTTACATCTTATAATATATTTTTATATTCTAATATTCATGTATTTGCATATATACAATAAACATGGACACGCATAAAATGTATAATTTTTGGATTTTATAAGGGATAAATGCTCAATAGATGTAAGCTAAATCAGTGAATTTTGGGAGCGGCTCTTGGAAGGACAGGTCGTGTACACAGTATGGGGAGTTTTGAATGGAAGTCAATAGGTTTTAAGAATGTATTGGGTAGGCAATGGGGAGTCTCTGAAGGCTTTGGAGCAGGTTAGGACGGTATCGTTTCCTAACAGTTGCTTCAGAGGGGCTCATGAACACCCTGAAATGTGCACAAATGTGTATATGGGCATATACTTCAGGGGAGAAAGTCCAGAATGTTCATGAGCTTCTCTAAGATTTCCACGAGCCGAAACTCCTAAGAGAGGCACGAGAAGTCAGAGTGGAGAGGGGGCAGGTGCCCCACGAGCTGGAAGAGAGCTTGGGCGTGTGTGCCCATAACCTTTCTGACCGGGACTCAGGAAAGGCAGGTTTCCCTGTTAGGAACAAAGGACGGGTTTCAACTACTCGTCCGTGGGACCGCTGTCGCGCTCAGGAGCCTGCAGTGGTGACATGCGTGAGTAATGATACCCTGAGCAAAGGAACGGGCTTTCCTGTAATACTAGTTTTCTACAGCCAGGTCCTACTTATCCGCCCACGTTTCCGGGAGGGAGCTCAAGTTTTCGCTTTATTGCCTGCCTCTCTCTTGCTCTGTTTTGTTCCTCCTCCTTCCCTCTGAAAGACAGTCACCAGTGACCCACCTGTGGGTGGGGCCTTGGGTTAATATTTTTCAAAGAAATCGTCACAACTACCTCGTGTCTACCAGCTGAGGGAAACACCTATTTCTGTCCAATACTCAAAGAACAAGAATTTCCGGTAAGGACCGTGTCAGTCCTGATTCTGTTACTAGAAGGAAACCCTGCATCCTGCCTAAACCTCAGGCAAGAAACAGGTGGAAACACAAATGGATGGACAGATTTCACACCTTACACCAGCTCGACTAAGACACGAAAATGATGTCCCTGTAATGGGATTTTGTAGCATCTTTGAACATAAGGAAAAAATGTCCCTGGAGCTCAGTGTGGACCTCTCATTGAAGGTGCCCCCAAATGTGCAGCTGTCCCAAAATGAGCCTCTGCCCGCTTCTCCTGCTTGTCTGTAAAGGAGACTCTCAGTCCAGCCAGAGCTCTAAGAAAAAGTGCAAAGCAGGTGGACTTTCCTTTGGTGTCTACTGTTCTCCTTTCTGCCCATGATCTTTCCTTTGAGTACCCTTCCCCTCTCTCACCTTCAGGATATTCAATTATCTACAATTGCCCAGAACTCCTAAGTCCTGTCCTCTCACCTATCTGGCCCATCAATGTAGTCATCCAATTAACATCTATTTAGAGCTTATTAAATGTTGAGCATTGTGCTGACCCACTGGGGCACCAAGATGGCTACGACAGGTTCCTGCCCTTGAGGAGATACACTTTACCTCGCTGGAGGGTTTGGGTTTCATTCCACAGGCGACTGCTTCTTAACCTAGAATTGCCTATGAGCTTTTAAAATATAGAAATTCTGTTTCAATGGGTGGAGGTAGGGATAGGGGACCGTAGGCAATCGTCAATATATTTTTAAAGCTTCACGGGTGATTTTTGCTATCAGCCAGATAATGAGAAGGTGGGCGTCATTGAAGAATTCTGGTCACAGGAATTCTGAAGGCTTGCTCAGATTTCCTTTAGAAGGAAAGCATCATGCTGTTCTCCCAAACCTTCTTGATCCTCCTGTTGTTCTCCACCAAAACGCTTTTCCAAATTCTTCAAATTTTATTTCTGTGTGATTTGTAAGTACCATTATTCTTGCCCAGTTAATGAAATTGCAGGGTTTTGTTTGTTTGTTTGTTTTTGCCCAGAGGAAATAGAGGTGTTTAACTGAGTTGATTTTTCTCCCCCAAATAAGTTGCTCTTTTTTTAAAGAAAAAAAAATCACATACCTATCGCATTCATACCTGCATTAGCGTTTAGCACTGCAGTTCAATAACTCTCAAACACTAGTGGGTCTAAAACTTACTTTGGGTTTTTAGAGCAATGCTTTCTTGGTTCCACACCCAGGATGACTGATTTACTGGAATGCTCAGGTGTCTGCATTTTTCTACTTTTTCAGTGTGAAGATTTTCAAAATTACAAAAATGTTGAAAAATAGTGTCAAGAGTACCTCTATAGCTGCCACTATAATTCAACAATTGTTGACATTTTGCCATATTTTTTAAATTTCACAGTTTTTTATGAATGTGTGTGTGTGTATTCACCATGTATTTTTATATTGTTGAACCATTTGAAAGTAAATTACAGATATCAAGACACTTGCCCCTTAATACTCCAGCATGCGTCTCCTAAAAATGAGGATGTTCTCCTACATAATAAAGATAACGATGTCATTATTACTCATAAGAAAATTGACAATATTTTTAAAATATCACCTAGCCATTTGCATTTTAACAGACACCTTCTGAATCTAGTTCTCTCTCAAGTTAGGGGGTGCAAGTTTCTGACTTTATGGTGGACTAATGGAGGAGATCTTTGGGGAGCAAGCAGGTCTCATGGGACAACCCAAATGAGTCTTGTTAGCTCTGGGTATATTTAACAAGTCAGGACAGACAACTGTCACAGAATGTCCATTTCGCTCGACACAGAGTCTCAGAGAAGCCGGACAGGTCACAGGGCTCTGGGAGGCACTCCCACACACTGGTTTTAACTATAGAAAAGGTGAAATGTTCTTTCCTGCCCTGAGGAACTTCAAAGACAATCCTCCTGTCTTCATTTTTACACAGACTTGGTTTAAGGGATAAGATGTGCTTCAGTGGAAATGATCAGCTGAGTGATTCTCTGCTGTGATTAAAGAGTTAAATTGTGGCTCAGAGTCATGCTTCAGGGGAGCTGTAGGAAATGGGGATCGTGGGAGTTGTAGTGAGACACTGCTGCCTGCTCTCTAATATTGTCTCCATAAACCAGCATCAGCTGCTGCTGCACATGGTGTCATTGTAACATGCTCTTTTAATATTTACACTGTGCTCTGAAGACTCCATGATGCCATTTGCTAATTCCTGTGGCACTTGATGCATGACAGCAGGACTGTGGTCCGATTGCTTTAGAAAAGAGTCTCTGAGAATGCTGGTTTTCACAAGTCCAGGCTTGAGGATGATTCCTGGGTGTAGGATTTTCTAAACCTAAGGTCGACCCCATTTCATTGCCTACCTGAAAGGTCATTCTCCACCTCCTTTTCACACAGTCTAAGTCAAATAGAAAAAGGGGGTGAATAAGATGATTGCTTGCTAGAACAGATACAAGCTTGGGAGTGACTTTTTGTTTTTGTAATGCAGTTCCAGAGAAAGTTACTCCTTGACTGAGAGAGCAAAGGATAAAAATATTAGCAGAAATGGCGTGTATGTGTGTGTTGTGTATGCATGTCTGTGAGTTTGGCTGCTATCCAAAGCAGCACAGGTATTTATTAAATCCCAGATGTGGTCAGTGCATTTTAAATAGTTGGTTAGTCTTTCCTGATTGCTTCCACTGAATTCCTCAATTATGTATTTGCTTGCCCTGTGCTGTTCTCCATCATGACACTATGAGCCTGTATTGCATATGAAATTATCTCGGATGTCTCTCTTTATTGTTGATCTGTATCAACCACATTTTTACCAGCTAAGGATCAGGCTTCCTGCTATGGCACTGCAGAGTGTCAAAAGCTGAAATGTCAGGTGGCCTAAATTTTTCATCTGTTAGATGTAGATACCATGAACTCAAAGCAGGTCTGTTGAGTTAGTATATTTGGAAACCAAGGTTCATTCTCCAGTGTTTTAGACCATATGTTATAGCAGAAAATGCTGTTTTTATTACCTTTGAAACTTGGGTTTTCATTGAATGACTCAGATTATTCTATTCCTCCGTCAGCATTATCTCCACGTGAGTCAGGTGAGCTCTCAGCCTCTTCACCTTCCTCCTGGTGCTGAACACTCCCCTCTTTCATGTTCTTCCTGAGAGCTGGACACCTCCTATTCTTTTGTCTGCATGGAGATGGAAACCCTTGAATTTTAAATCTCAGCTTCCCTCCTCTCTACTTAAATCTCCCACTGCTCATCCTCAGGCTCTTCTTTTGCTTCTGACTTTGAGAATTAACCAACTATTTATTTTTTTACCAAAGATAACTTTCCTATTTGGACTCTTGAATCTACTAGTTCTTTGTTCCATATATTGTTGAAGTCCCCAAATTTCATTGGTCTTACTTTTCTCTATTTTTATGGTCTTGTCTTGGCAACAAACCTAGGTTTCCCACATTTCTTTTGCTATTTTCCTATGAAATCTCTCATTGAAAAATCTCACTCATCAAAAGAGTTTGGCATCATTAAAATTACCCTGTTTTTAACATGTTCTTTACATTGACCAGGGCAGAACTTTCCCTCCTTTTTCTAGACCCATTTTACTTATTTGGAACTCTGTTAATTCCACTTACTTAAATTAAATTGTTTTATAAAAATACTACTCACAAAAATACATTTTTTAAAGGCTAGATATTTATTATAAAAATTAAAGATCTTTTTATTGTTAAAAATGAATTGTTAGCCCTGGCCAGTTTGGCTCAGCGGTTAGAGCGTCGGCCTGCGGTCCGGAGAGACCCGGGTTCGGTTCCCGCTAAGGGCACGTAGTTAGGTTGCAGTTTGTCCCCGGCCCTGGTTGGTTGTGCGGGTGGCAGCCACTCGATGTGTCCCTTCACGTCGATGTTTCTCTCTCTCTCTCTCTTCCTCTCTCTCCCTCCCACTCTATCTGTACAAAAAAATGGAAAAATATCCTCGGGTGAGGATAAAAAACAAAAAAACAAAAAATGAATTGTTAGACATTCAGGAACACAAATTTCAGTTCTGACAGTTGATCTGCTAATAGACTGCTTTTAAAAGTTATTTTGACATCATAACTGGAAATTTCTGTTTCACAGAAAAATTTTATTTTACATTTAGTCCTACTATGTAACTGTCATGGCACTTAACTGGTGAGAAACAATTATGATCAACGTATATGTGTATTATTTTTGAGCTTTAATAGGCCAGTAAATTTTGAAGAGAACAAAGAAACTATATATTTTTTTCCTCAAAGGGTTAAGTTTTGCTTTTTAACTTACCTGGCTTTAGTTATATAGATTTTTCTGAAAATTATTTATGCCGAAGTAGCAGGATACAAAATAACGTCAAGAAATCAATGGCATTCTTATATACCAATGATGAACTCACAGCAAGAGAAACTAAAAAAACAATCCCATTTACCATCGCGGCAAAAAAATTAAGATACCTAGGAATAAACTTAACCAAAGAAGTAAAGGACCTATTTGCAGAAAACTACAGAACATTGAAAAAAGAAATAGAGGAAGATATAAAAAAGTGGAAGCACATACCTTGTTCATGGATTGGAAGAATTAACATCATTAAAATGTTCATATTACCCAAAGCAATCTATAGATTCAATGCAATCCCCATCAAAATACCAATGACATACTTCACAGAACTAGAACAAATACTTCAAAAGTTCATATGGAACCAAAAAAGACCCCAAATAGCCAGAGCAATCTTGAAAAAGAAGGACAAAGTAGGTGGGATCACAATAGCAGATATCAGGTTATACTACAAAGCGACTGTAATCAAAACAGCCTGGTACTGGCACAAGAACAGGCATATAGACCAGTGGAACAAAATAGAGAACCCAGAAATGGACCCAAGACAATATGGTCAATTAATATTTGACAAAGGAGGCAAGAACATACAGTGGAATAAAGACAGCCTCTTTAATAAATAGTGTTGGGAAAATTGGACAACTACATGCAAAAAAATGAAACTAGAATATCCACTTACACCATACACAAAAATAAACTCAAAATGGATAAAAGACTTAAATGTGACCCGTGAATCCATAAAAATTCTAGAAGAAAATGTAGGCAACAAAATTTCGGACATCATACGCAGCAGAATGTTTACTGATACATCAGCTAAGGCAACAGAAACAAAGGAAAAAATGAACACATGGGACTACATCAAACTAAAAAGCTTCTGCACAGCAAAAGAAACAATCATCAAAATGGAAAGGCAACCCACTGTATGGCAGAACATCATTGCCAATGATACATCAGATAAGGGGTTAATTTCCAAAATATATAGAGTACTCATACAACTCAACAAAAGGAAGACAAAGAACCCAATTAAAAAATGGGCAGAGGAGCTGAAGAGACACCTCTCCAAACAGGACATACAAATGGCCAAGAGACATATGAAGAAATGCTCAACATCACTAATCATCAGAGAGATGCAAATTAAAACAACAATGAGGTATCACCTCACACCTGTCAGAATGGGCGCCGTCAACAAATCATCAAATAACAAGTGTTGGCAAGGGTGTGGAGAAAAGGGGACTCTAGTATACTGCTGGTGGGAATACAGACTGGTGCAACCACTATGGAAAACAATATGGTGTTTCCTCAAAAAATTAAAAATTGAACTGCCATTTGACCCCACTTCTAGGAATATACCCTAAGAAGCCTGAAACACCAGTCAGAAAGAATATATGTACCCCCATGTTCATAGCAGCACTATTTACAATAGCTAAGATCTGGAAGCAGCTCAAGTGTCCATCAGTAGACGAATGGATAAAAAAGCTGTGGGACATATACACAATGGAGTACTACGCAGCTGTAAGAAAGAAAGATCTCTTATCCTTTGAGAGGACATGGGGGGACCTGGAAAGTATTATCCTAAGTGAAATAAGCCAAGCAGAAAAAGACAAATACCACATGATATCACTTATTTGTAGAATATAATGAACATAACAGTCTGAGGAATAGGGTAGACCCAGAAATATGGAAGTAGGGTACAGACCGACAACCCTCAGAAGAGGGGGTGGTGGGGGGAAGGAAGAGATAAACCACAGAACTTATATGCATGTACACATAACCAATGGACATGGACAACAAAGCCGGGGATGGGGCGGGGGGGATGGGGAGGAGGGTGTCAATGGGGTAAAAAAGGAGAAACATCTGTAACAAAAATTAAATTAAAAATAAAAAAAATTTAAAAAATAAAATTATTTATGCCGTAGAGCTTTTACAAAAATAGTTTTTAAAAGCATTATCCCCTTCTGCCTTATAAGTTGATCCACATTTCTCCAAAGGACAAGGGGTCAGGGTGACCTGCCCAAAGCATCACTTCCTCCCATTTCAAAAGAGTGAAACTGCTACGACTCATTGCTGAGGATGGCAGCTACTTTATTGTGCCATTGACACAGGAAGGAAGACCTCGTTCCTGAAGAACCCTGACTTTGAATCCTGATGGTGGGTGGGCGGCTTTCATTATTTTTATTTATTTATTTATTTATTTTTTTATCCTCAACACACACACACACACACACACACACACACACACACACACACACACGACCAACCAGGGCCGTGGACAAACTGCAACCAAGGTAGGTGCCCTTAGCGGGAACCGAACCTGGGTCTCTCTGGACCGCAGGCCGTCGCTCTAACCGCTGAGCCAAACTGGCCAGGGCTGGCTTTCATTATTAATTGGGTTGTTACAAGGGTAATCAGCCAAAGACTACCAGGAAGAAGCCTGTCACCTGACAACCTTGCAAGGAGGGAAGGCACTTCCCAGGAGTGTCACTAGCAAAACAGGAGGAGCAAGGCAACTTTTGTGATTTGGGCTCGCACTGGAGGATTCTGAAGGTAATCTAAGGGAAGGACAGATCATTTTTGGAGGAGATGTTATTTTGAGGTGGGATTAGGGAAAAGAAGGAATTAACTAGAAAGTGGGTGCTGTCATGGGGTGAAAGTGGCTCAGAAATTGGGAATCTCTAGTAATAAATGAAAATAGCAAGTGGTCTGGGGCATCACTGGTCAGTAATCACCCAAAGAGAGAGTCGTTATGGTCATGTATAATTGCTGCAAGACCTTGGCAGAAACTGTTTTCTATTAACTTTCTATTAACCTTACAGCTGGTTTTATCTGTGTCTATTCTCCCAGCCCAAGATTAGTGGAAGGGCTTCTTTTCTCTTTTCAGTCCAAGCGGATGGTCATTCTTTCCATTCCAAACAGATTTTAACTCTTTAGGGTCCTGGACTCTAATCTCCCCTAATCGCTCACCAGGATACAGTTCCCCACTGGTACTTAACCAACTGTAAGAATCTTAGGCTCATCTTCATTTAACTTAATATAAATCTTTAGAGCAAACATCAAGCAACCCTAAAAAGCTGAGGCAAAGCTACATGGATTCACTAACAGGTTCCAATTTAGGATATTAATAACTTTTCTGAACACCCAGCACTGTGTCTTTTGATGATGCCACTGCCATCACTAAGTCTTTCCACATTAGGGTACCCTGCTCCAAAAGTTTAATGGCTCTTCATTAAAGATAGCATTGTATTTGAAGCTCAACTGATTTGACTCTTCTATTTTTTCATTCCCTTCTCTATCTTTCTATACAATCTGCATTTGAGCCACACTAGATGGATCATTGTAGTTTTCATGTCTCCCTGTTTTGCTTACACTCTCCCTCATCCTGGAGGGATCCTTTGTCCTTATCAAAATCCCATTGCCACTTTCTTGATGCCAAGAACTTTTTACCATGAAGCCACTCCCGAATCTCCTGCTAACATGAGTAGTTGCTTCTTTAGCACTCCCATATCACTTTGCTTGTAACTCTGTTCAGCATTGCTTTGGTTCTGTCTCCTAAGCAAACCATGGCTTTTTAGAGTTATCCTTGATATTTGAAAAAAATTTTTATTTGACCTACTCTCTAGTTCTTAACCTAATGTTCATGACTTCCTTGTGGTCCTCTGGAGATGTGGGAAGATGGAACACTTTATGAAACTTTATATATAAATATTTATGTATGAATTGATGTAATTGTGTGCATGTACTTTGTTAAGAAGAGGGCCCAGCCTGGCCAGTGTGGCTCAGTGGTTGAGCATCGACCCATTCACCAAGAGGTCGCTAGTTCCTTTCCCAGTCAGGGCACATGCCCAGGTTGTGGGCCCCATCCCCAGTGGGGACATGCAGAAGGCAGCCAGTCAATGTTCTCTCTCATTGATGTTTCTATCTCTCTCTCCCTCTCTCTTCCTCTCTCTCTAAAATCAATACAGAAAAAACATTAAAAAATATATATAAAAAGAAGAGGGTCCACAACTTTTATCAGATGCTAATAAAGATGTGTAACCCAAAAGAGGTTAAGAACAACTATTTGAATATTAGACTGTTGTGGAATGGGCACTTTGCCACTCAAACAGATGGGAGAGATGACTATAAGCAACCAAGAAATCATGAATGTGCATCAGATGTGGGTGCTTAGGGCATGGTACCCAGATGGGCAGGTGGAGAACGCCATCCACCCAAAGCTGCCAAAGGCTATTAGCCAGTACTGATTAAACTCTGGACTGTACTTGCACTCACTTTTGGAAATTGCAGTAAAAGCCAGTTCTTCTCAGTCACGGCACAGAAGCACAGTAGTTGGCTGAGTTTATCTAAATAAATGCCCTGACTGTGCCTTTGTTGAGAAGCTAAGTTGGCAGTGGTAGCAATGCTATTTGCCTATTTTTTCAATTCTCAGATAAATATTAGTTTGATTAATAATCATGTTTCCATCAGTCACAGGCACCAAAAGTAGACTAGAATTCTGGAGGGAAAAAATAGTGCATGACATATATCTTCTCTCCATCCTTCCAGTAAATAGAAAAGCTCCCCAAAAGATTACATGATGCTATATTTCCCTTATTCTCTCATTATGATACAGTTGTCTAAGTATATGGGTTGCTAAACAATATAGTCATGTTTATTGTAAATGACAGAACTTGATGACTTAATCTTCATTTAGTAAAGGAAAGATCTAGACAAGTCCTTTTTTGTTGTTGTTAATTCTCACCCAACGATATTTTTTCATTGATTTTCAGATAGAGCAGAAGGGATGGAGGAGAGAGAGAGAGAGAGAGAGAGAGAGAAAGATCAATGTGCCATGTCCTTGATCAGAATTAAATAAAACCTGTGACCTTTGGGTCCACAGGCCGATGCTCTAACCACTGAGACAAACCCGCCATTGTTGGACAGGTCCTCGATTATACTTCTTAACTTCCCATGTTAGAAAGGCTCATGATTTTCAGAGTGCTTTTCCTGCTACTCATCTCTTTCCATGCCTTTTGAAGAAAATTCTCTGTGGTATTGATTTGGCTGAAAAGAGACTAATTAACTCATGGAAAAAAAGGCATTATAAATAGGTACACTTTCAATTGTCATGTGCATTCATGTGCCCGCCCACTAATTGTCATTTCGACACCCGTTGAGATAATTCGCCACAAGGATACGCTGAGAGAGAGCAACATTATGCAACTCAACTACCTGACTATAGGAGCTAAAATTCCACATATTTCCTCTTCCCTTAAAGTGACCAGTTATTTGTATCATTTCTTTCCTTTCAAACAAACCAAGTTACAAACATCCTACTACATAAAATACATTATGAAATTCAAAGATAATTCTTCCAAAAGTAATTTTGACAACCTTCCAACTAATTATCCATGAACTGAGCAGCTTATTTCTTAATCTGAAAAGCAATAAAGTTTGTAACTAGACAAATCAACTTCTACCATTGATTTTCTTTGGAGGTGGAGACAATATTCTCGGTTATTAGTTCTAAAATGTGAGTGCACATTAGGATCACCTGGAAGCCTTGTTAAACCACAGAGAGCTGGGCTTCACCCCCAGGTCTCTAGGCTGGAGCCGGAGAATACAGAACTTCTCTCAAGTTCCCAGGTGATGTTGATGTTGCTGGTGTGGGGATCACACTATCAACTAGGGTCTAGGTCTCTAAGGTCCCAAGGTGTTTGTAATCCATTCAGAAACTTGGACATAACACACTTAGAAATACCTAGCAATACTAGGTCACTAACAAAAGGGCCCAGAATAAGCTACAATGTGTATAACTGAAGTGCAATGGTGAGAGAGAACTGAGGACTGGCAGCATTTGAGCTAATTCTCAAATTTGAATAGAATTAAGATAATCAGAGTGGCAGATGGAGGGCATTCTGGATAGATAAATGAACCAAGGTAGCAGACAGAGCTAAAACTGGAGAGGTAGGTAGGGACCAGTTTCCGAAGTGCTTTCCATGACAGCCTGTAAGGAGCTCAGATTTTATGCAGGGGTGATATTTCTTCCACCCACACATTATCTCCTGTGGCACGCAGGCACAAAGGTTTAGCTCCAGATTATTGCAAACATTTTTACCTTCCCAAAGTACTATCCAGCCGAGCCCAGGGAGGATGAGGAGCTTTCAGTTATCACTGGTATTTGAGAAGATACCAATTTAGACCAGGAGGTGGATTATTTGCTAGGATGAAGCAATTTATTTTTCCTAGGTTTCAGAATAGGAAAGCCGGCAACTTTTGGATGCCTCTTGAAATCCTAAGTAAAACTTGTTTGGGTCTAAATTCAGGCTGCTGACAGGAATAGGAAAAATCTTGGATGGCTGGGGCCACCTTGGCTCTTGTCCCCCAGAGGGTCTGAAGTGGGCAAGACCATGAGAGTCCAGTGCTCTTCTATTTTAAGGTGCACACGTGGTAATCAGCAGGAGCCGGTGTTAAAATGCAGGTAGATTCACCAGGCCTAAGACTGCATGTGTAACAGGTTCCCGCGGGATGCTGAGGCAGCGGACCGAAGCAAGCCATCACGACATTCAGAACGCCTTAAGGGAGAGGGGCCGGTGGAGCATCTCCCCTTAAAGAACGAGGGTAAATGCCATCCTCAAAGGAAGGGTCGGTCCACCCTGCTCCCCGGGAGAGGGGGTCGGTGAGGGTGTGCGTACAAAGAGGACGGCCTGGGCAGAGCTGGGAAAGTGGCCTGGGTGGGTGGGGAGCCGGGGGCCCAGGTGCGTCAGGTACGAGTGTTCAGGTGGCGGGAGGTCCGGCCGGGCGTGCGGCCTAGGTCCGGGCGCGTCTGCTCCCGCCCGCGCCGCGATCTCTGGTCTTTCGGCCCTCGGCGGCTCCCATCGAGCCTCCCGGGCGCGGAGCGGAGGGCGCGGGCGGCAGCCGGTCACTCTGCGGCGCGGCGGGCGGATACTCGCCTCGCCGGTCCTGGCGCTCGGGCTCCCGGAAGCGGAAAAGGAGCGCGGCCTTGCCTGGGCGGCGGCGGCCCTGGAGGGAGGAGGAGGGGCAGGAAGAGCCGCCGGCGGCCGCGATAGCAACGGCGGCCAGAGGAGAGCCAGCCGGTGCCGGTGAGTGTGTGCCGGCGCGGGGGCGACGCGGCCACCCCTCCCTGGCCCCGCCCGGCGCTCCGCGGCGCCCGGCAGCCCTCACCTGGCCGCGCCCCCGCCCGCGCCCTGCCCGCGCCCTGCCCCCTCCCGCACCCGCTCGAGCGCCGGGCGCTCCGGGTGCCCTGCTCGCCCCGGGCCTGGCCTCCCCAGCATCTTCAGCCAGAGCGCAGCCGCCCGCCGGCTGCCCCTCCCGTTAACTGGTGGTGAGTGGGTTCCAGCTCGAGTAGAGGTGATTTTGCTAGATTTCTTTTCATTCTTTCTTTCTTTTTTTAAAAAAATGTATTAAATCTGTGCCCGGAGTTTCTCGCTTGTGAACTACTTGTTTCCCTCTCGGGACTCCGCGTCGGACTCGCGCAGGGACCTCGGATTGACGCCGCCACAGCCTTTCATTCATTTCCAGATGGCCGGCGTGAGGCCGCAGAGGTCCGCGGGAGGGGAGCTAGTTCACTCCCTCAGGGACCTGCCGCCCTCCCTCGCGTCCTAGGGCGGTCGGGGGCATGGCTTGTGGATGGCAGCAGTTTGCACTTGTAACCACTCACTGAATAGGTCTCTGCATTTTAACTGGAGAGTCCATTGAAAGTGGTGGTCTTTCTCAAGCTATATTTGGGTCACGGTGTGTGATGCCCTGTGGGTCAGTGGGGGATGTCTGGATCTCTAGGGCTCAGAGAGCCTGACCGGTTATTACTTGAAAACATTGCGATATAGTCCGTAGAAGTACAAGAGGGAAAAAAAGAAATCAAGGTCATTGTGGGCGGGTCATAAATCATAGTGTAAAGTTAGAGTCTAAAGTAAAGAGGACTAAGGATAATTAAGCCTAAGTTAAAAACTTGCCAAATGGGTCCAAGCCCAGTATGTTAATATGTGTACTTAAAAAATTTACTACCTTGTGGTGGTAATAATAGTAATAGTAATAATAATAGTAATAATAAGGTAGTATGTGCTATACCTGGACTAAAATGCTTTTGGTGTAATATCTTGTTAAAATTTTCCAACTTTTAGATTTTATTTATGTTAAAGATAAAACCCAGAGAGGTGCTTTATTTTGCCTTAGTTATGTATTAATGGCAAAAAGATTTTTGAAGATGGGGTGAGAAATCAGAAAGAAAGAGCCAAATGAGATTTAGTGTTGTGGAAGGAAAAACTAGATTTTAGTCCCAATGCTGTCACACACTAGCCTGGGGGGTCGTGGTTAGGTCAGTGACCCATGCTGTTTTGTCTCAACTATACAACTAGGGAGTCAGGCTAAATTCTCTAAGGCTTATTTGCATTTCCATGTTTACTTGGCATATGCATGTTTGTAAATAATTTAAGATGCTTTAACATGTTAAAGGTACATTTAAAACATTTACTTGAAGAAATATTGGTAAAATTATATCAAAATACAAGCAGGAAATGTATAATTCTATACTTTTGAAATAATGTTTGGTGTAGTACTATTCCAGAATTTCTCATTTGGGGTATAAAACAATAGGATTATATTAGTTACCTTCAAACTTGTAATTTCTGTTAAACAAAACATACTTTAGAAACTGTAGTTGGAGTAAATGAAAGAGAGCATATTTTAAATAAAATGGTGATAACTGTGTTACATTTCCTGTCTCTGGGTTCTAGTTAATAAAATAAATTTAAGCATTTTATTTATTTAATTTTTTTTTCTTTATTGATTTTTTAGAGGGAGAGAGAGAGAGGGAGAGAGAGATGGAAACAGAGAGAGAGAACATTGATTGGCCACCTCCTGCATGCCCCCCACTGGGGATCAGGCCTACAACCTGGACATGCACCCTGACCGGAAATCAAACCAGCGACCTCTTGGTGCATGGGTCCATGCTCAACCACTGAGCCACACAGGCCGGGCGAAATTTAAGCATTTTAAAGTGCAGGTACATAACCATTAGCTTAACAGGTAGGTTCTAAAACAAGAAGTAATCAGTGAATCATAAAATTTTTACTTACTTGCCCACTGCCTGATTTCTTTAATTCATAGGAAGTGATTCAGAACTTTCAAAAGGAGCATGGATAAAATAATGCCATGTATTAGTGAAGAAATGAATTGAAAAATCTAGTAATGTCTCCATGGGGCTTTTTTTTCTGGCATTGTAATTGAATATGTGTCAGTAAAATCTTTCTCAGCTTAGAAGGCCACATGGTGGTGGTATCAGTACTACCAGGCATAACAAGGAAGGGAGAGGAAAAGTTATTTTTATTACCAGAAAGTTGTTCTCTAAGCTCAGTTTTACTTTATATTAAAGAATGAAGACTTTTGCTCTGGTTGGCATCATCCTGTGCACCGAATGGTTGCTGGTTCAATTCCCCTGCAGGGCACATCTCCAGTAGAGGGTGTGCAGGAGGCAGCTGATTGATGTTTCTCTCTCTCCCTCTCCCTGTCTCTTTCTTTTAAAATCAATAGAAAACATTAAAAAAAGAATGAAGACTTTTCATTTAGTAAACTATTAGGACTCAGATTCTACTTTTTAAATGCACTAAATATAAATGGCATTTTAGCATTTAGTAGAATAGTCAGTGCATTAATACCTCAAGTTGAAAATGTTTGAACTGTTTTAAATCAGTACAAAATATAGGTAAAAGATAAGAATGGAAAATCACCAGTCTTTCTTATTGTCAGAATAGTGATTTGGGGGCAGGGGGGGATGTTAAGAGTCATTGGTAAATTGACTTAGCCTAGGTTAAAAAGCCCATCTTCATAGATAGGAAATAGCACTGCTCACATTTTCACAAAGTTTTCCTGGAGACTTCAGCAATTGAATCAGAATGCCTTACTTTAATTATGCATTCTTCATTAGTTTCTAAAATCAGGTTTTGATTTTCTTCCATGCTTCATTCTATAACTCATCAGTCCTCCTGCTTTTACTTGAAAGAGATTTAGTGTACAAGCTTCAGTTCAGTCTCTCAATTATAGATCACATCTCTGTTTTTGGTTTTCTGCTTGAAGAGACCTCATGCCAACCTGTGGGAATGGAACCTCCCTACATGCTTGTAGTATGATACTAGCTGAAACACTGTACCATTTGAGGTTTCTCATCTTTGACAGGTAGTTCCCAGACTTTAGTGTTAAAGAAAGTAGGTAGCTGGGGTATGGTTAAATTGTATTACCACTTTAACGGTGGGGACCCAGAATCATTTTTCATTCTAGAGTTTGTAAGACTAGAAATATAACTCATCTTTAAGTTTTCCTTCCTTTCATTTGCCAGGCAATTTCTCATTTCATCATGGCAACAAACTTGTGAGTTAATATTTTTATCACCGTTTTAAAGATAGTTAAACTGACTTGAAAAGAAACTAAAGCTTGGAGAGCTAATAAGAGACTACGTCATAATTTGAATGTGGCTCTTTTTTTAATATCTGTACAAAATTTATTTCCTACTCTATTGAAATAAATTGAATACTGATGTGGTATTTAAAAAATTCAATACCTTATTGGCTAATTATTAAGGATAGCTATACTTGAATTATTTAACTTGATCAATTTTCAGAGTAGATAAAATCAGAAGTTAAATAGCTGTATAAATATATACTTAAAGGTATATAGTTCTAACTTTGTTTTTAAAATTTATTTTTAGCTGCAGTTATAGGTTTACATTTTATATATTCATATATAATATTTTCTTTTGGGGAATTAAATGTTTTGGTGTACCTTATAAATTGTTGATTATATTCTTTCAGACATAAACAATGTTAAAAATTTAATTACATTTTATAGTTATGAAAGTTTGGGATATTCTTTGTTACCCAAAATTTCTTGGATTTTTAAGGCTAACATTGCTTTTATGCCATGTAGAGGAGATTTGATTCCACAATGGTGATGATGCTGTTGAACTAGATGAAATGTTCATCTAATTTTGGATACTATGGCTGCAGTGTAGATCTAACAACTATTAGGACTTTTTCTTGATTTTAAGGCAAGTGAGTGACTGGGGTTTGACTCATGGATGGTTGACTTGTGCTATTACCTAATAATGTTACTGGCAGAAACTGCTGTGCTGAAACATTAGGTAGCCACCATAGAGTCATAGTTTTTGCAGCATTATTGACCTTGGCCATGTTTCAGAACATTTTGATATACCAGGTTTAATTCGGCCTGAGATATTTTTTCCAGAAGATGAATTCATTCATTTCCCATTAGGACAGCAGCTCCTTTACTTTGTCATTCCATATTTTGTCTCTACGAAACAAAAGTACAACCAAGGAGACCACTTTAAATTAGCTTAGAAAGTTAGAGTGGAAATAAATTACCTTTGACAATCTAGTAATCATGGACCATAGAAAAATTGACCCTGGGAGAAAATAGTTTAAAAAAAAATCTCTAGGGAATGGAAATGTAATTATAATGATTTTGATGTATTTTTACATATTCGGTATGTAATAGTTTCTCATTGCTATGGTAAGCAGTATGCTTAACAAATTAATAACTTGTCCTTTATTTCCTGTCAAAAACTTGGGAACCATCCTAGCATGTTCTCTCTCTTTGCTTCCAGTTGTTCACCAATTCTTACAAGTTTTACTTGTTAAGTTCTTAATTACTCTTTTCCAGCATGCCTCTTGTCTTAAGTTTTCCTTCCTCCTCCTATCCCCTCTCACTTCTAAGTTACCACTTTTGGAGTGCTTACCAGGTGCTCTAATTTTTAATGTGGGTAACCAGTAAGTCTGTCTTATTTCATTTAGCCAGTCTGGGAGCCTTATCCATCTACCTAAGTCTATTCTTCAGAGTGTTGCTCTTCTTTCCAAGATGCAAGTTCATTATGGCATTCTTCTGTCTAAAATCTTTCAGTGGTTTCCACTATATTCAGGGTGAGATCCAAACTCATTGGCATAATTTAACAGTGCTTTTCACTTTTGGATCATTCTCTGCTTGTGTGTCATGAAATAATACCAGAGTGCATCACATATAGTAATGGTATTTATCTTTACTAAATACCATTTACTATCTTTACTAAAGATAAATACCATTTCATTAAACTCTTTCAGTTATATATTTCATACATGAAATATATACTTATATATGTAATATATTTGTGTGTACTGGTAACCTCATGAAATATATTTTTTAGAATTGATTGCGATAAAAAGGATAGACATGTTTTATCCCATTCTTCCATACGCAATGACTCTTGTCATTTCAGCTTAATTGGATTCTCTCTGCCTGTTTTTATACCTTTGCTTATTTATCCCTTGTTCAGAAGAGCCTCCATTCTTCATTTAGCTAATTCACATATTTCACTCTCTCCAGAAATCTTTTCCTGATGGCAGTTTACCATGATAAATGCATTTTTATATTGTATTCTAGTGCACACATAAATGTTCACATAAGTGAAAAAAGTTCTATGAAACAATATCCTTCCTATATGAGATGCTTTCTTTTCTTCTGGCCTCCTATTTACCTTGTCTTATATGGTATTGATCTTGTCTATTTACTACTCTTTCTCCACTGAGGATAGGGCCTTTCTCATATTTTCTTCCAGTTCCAAAGTACAGTATATAGTCAGTAGATATTGATTAATTAAATATTGAATCAGTATATGTTATCTAGAACTCTTTACATGTTATTGTTTAAGCTTGAACTGTAGAAACTAACTTTTATGGTTGCTTCTCTTAATGGTTTTATTACAGGAGGATCATTTTTCTCCTTAACAGCATTTTAAACTAAAACTTGCTTCTATTTTAAGCTCTTAATTTTATGTTTATGAATTGTGATTAGATAGTTCTAGCCTCACATCATGATAGACCTTACATTGCATTTTGTTCCATCAGTGATCTCAGAATCGATTGTCATTTTGTGATTTGTGCTCAGGAAGCTTGATGAAGCCCAAATGCTGAACACATAATGCTGATTTGATTTTATGAACACTGAGTGGTTTCAAAAGAGAACTTTCATGTATAATGGTAATCAAATGCACATTTTTTGTGGGGGGCTCTGAAATCAAGTCGAGTTGAATCTTATTTCTGAATTTAAATCTTCATAATTGACATTTTTATGGTTAGATTATTTAGCTGCTTTCAATTTTACCTTTGTGAGAGATAATTGTTTGTTAAACCATTAATAGATTCTTATGGAGAACTGTTATTGAAGAGAGATCCATTTGTTGGAATGTAAAAAAAAAAAAAGAATGAATCAAGATAAAACTTCTAAATGCAAGTACCAGAAAAATTACAACACATCACAGTGAATTGCAAGTGGTAAGTCTGCATTTAATTTTACATGGGAATATGTTTCTGAATTATGTGGCATAGTATCCTTAATTCTTATGGTTAGATGCATTTAACAATTGTTCATTTGCAAAAACAATAGTTTCTTTATGTTTATTTAAAATTATTTATATTAAATTTTAATTAAACATTTTCTTAATTAAGACTTTTTCCATAGAGAAAAATAATCTGTAAGTAATACTATTTTCAGAAACATGTTTCAGGATCATAAATCTTATGTGGCTTTACAGTTAATGCTTCTGCATTGAATTTTTTAAAATACTCATTTTCAAAGCATTGAAGATAAAGGTAAAATATAGTGATAAAGAGAGGCTTAAATTAAAGATTTTGTTTGTAAGGTTGTAGTGTCTACAACCCTGAGGCTATCTTTATTTTTCAGTTGGTTGAAAATAACTTAGAAGTGCATATGTTTACTAATAAACTTAGAAAAACACAAAATATATACATAAAACGTGAAAGCTTTGTCATTGCTCTTTCCTTCCTTAGTCCAGTGATAACCACTGGTAACAGTTGTGTAAGTGTGTTCTCTTTCACACTTTTTTCTATACATATACAGAAATTACTTACACATACACTACTAACAAAAACAGAATCATGTTGTATGCCTTTCTATAACTTGCTTTCCCCTCCAATATTTATTTATAAAACATTTTAACAGGAGAGTTGAAAGAATTATAGTGTAACATCGGAATATCCATCACCTACATTATAACTAATATTTTACTGAACTTCATCACATACTCATCCTTCTCTCTGTTCATCTGTCAATTCACTTTTTTTTTGACCCCATTCAAAGTAAATTGCAGCCAGCAGTACATTTCCTCCCCTCTCTCAGTACTTCAGCATCCATATTATTAACTAGAGGTCAGTGTTGATTTACAGGGTTTAAAAAGGTAAATTTAATACCATGAAATGTAACAATCTTAAGTGTATGTTTGCTGAGTTTTGACAGTTCATGACGTGTGTATCTCAAAATCTTATCAAGGTAGAGATCTTGACCAGCACCAAAGAGGTTTCCTTGTGCCCTTTACAATCCATATTTTTTCTCCTTTCCCTTCAGGAAACCATTATTAAGACACCCCACCCTCATAGATTTTGCCTATGTAACTTTTTTTTCACTCGGCACTATATGCGGGTAGCCATAAGGAGAGCTAGAGCTACCACCTTTATTCCCTTTTTTTTTCTTTCAGAGTTGCAGTGACTTGGAAATAGTTTACACTGTGGATTTTATAATTAATCTTTCCTCTACCTCTATACAGACATTTAGGTTGTGCTATATTATTGTGATTACAAAAAGTGCTGTATCCTTGTAGACACTCTAATAAGTGTTTTTTAGGTATTAACTAGAAATAAAACTGCTGGGTCAAAGAGTTTGATATTTTAATAGATACTGCCAAGTTGCCCTCCAAACGATTGTATCAGTTTACATGCATACCAGCGTGCCCTTTTCTCTCTGCCCTCTTGACATTGGGTGTCATCTGTCTTTCTAAAATTTTGTCAATACAAAGAATGAAAACTATACCTAGTTATTTCACGTTTTCTTAATTCCTAGTCGTCAGCCATTTTTTTGCTTCTGTGAATTTGCCTCTCTAAGTATTTCTTTTGTATGTTTCTTATTAGTCATGTTATTATTTTCCAGAGATGCCTTGTCTTTTGACTTTGTTTTTGGTATGTCTTGGGCTTCAGAACTTTTTCCTTTATGTGGTCAAACTTGACCTATAGGTCTTGCTTGTAAAGGCCTATCTCATTCCAAGATTATAAAACTACTTGCTGTTTTCTTCTTCTAGTTTTGCTTTATATTTGGAATAGAAGAGAAAGAAAAATCACTTTGAACTGAGGTGCCAGGAACATTTTTATATGGAGAGTGAGATTCAAATTGACCTTGAAGTGTAAAGTTGAATTTAGAGTAAGCACAATGGTAAGAACATTTCAGATAGAAGTGGGAGATGGAATACATTCTTCATGAGGTGGAGAGTCAGATAAAACTGTAAGTTTAGACATATATGTTTGGCTAGATTTCTTGTAAATTGTTTTGACTAACTTACCACATTCTAAAATCTGCATTGTGGTGTTATAGTTTTCTGTCACTTTTTTTTTTTTATAGTGACTTGAGTATTTTTCCTGCGGAAAATGTGTGGTGAAATTTAGTTGCCTGAAAAGGCATAAAAGGATAGGTGGTTTCCTACCAGAATAGTTTGAACATTGCAAATATTTATGTAGTCCAGTTTATTAGAATTGAATTGTAATTTCTTTTTAAAAAAGTTTGTGCTGTAGTAATTTACATCATTAATGAAGTTAGTCACAGCACTCAATTATAGTTACCAGATAGCAATCTTGAAAAATGTTGAAGTACCAGTGTGTCCACTAGTTACATCAAAGTTTGAGTTATGAGCTCACCATTTAATATACAAATTAATATGTTGGAATCTCTAGCTAATGAAAGTATTTTACAAATGCCACCCTTAAGACGGAGCAGCAGCATTACTTCAGTTTGGTTGTTTCTCAGGATGTGTAATAGTTTCTGTTCAGCCATAAGCCACTCCTGGTAGACGTGAACTGAGTGGAGTGATCCTGCAGTTCTACCAGTTACGTGTCTGGTTGTAATCTGATTTGGAGCTCTTGGGAGACTACTGTTTCTTCTCTGCAATCCAATTATAAGGGTTATGTGGCACTGCTTTTCACTAATCAGGTATTTAAAAAAAATATTCAACATCTTATTTATTTACTGTTTTATTTACTTATCCTTTGCTCACTTTTTGTTAGGGATGCTTGTTCTTTTAGAGTTTATCTGTATGTATATGTTTACATCCAGGAAAAATGGATACATTTTTAACTCTGCTTTTCACTATGTAATATTTTCTGTTGTGAAGAATCTGTCTCTTCTAGTGATAAGAAAAATTTATTCTCTGGTAGAGGAAAATAGAGTTTAAAAAAAAACAAATGAATATCTGATCATTTTGCTGCTTGTTTTGCTGGCTTGTTCACTCTTCTGTTTCTAATATTAATAAATTGGGAAATAAATAATGAAATTACTGTGCTGTATAATTATTGTAATTCATAATCTGTTGTTTAGTCCTGAATGGAACTGAAACATGAAAAGAAAGAAGTTAATAATATTGAATGTGTTGAGAGACAGAGCCTTCTGTCATTTCTCTTAGCACTTGATGGTTGGCAAGATTGTAAATATAAACATTCTTTTAATGTTTCTCTTTTTAGCTATGTAGATAGCTTATCACTTTTATTTGAGCATCTTTAGTTTTTAAAATAATACCCAGCAAGTTAAGTATCATGCTTTATCCTCTGTGACTTTTCTCGCGTAAATGATACTGATAGGTATTTTAATTTTCTAAGTAAAAGGTAATGAAGTTCAACTTTTACTTTTTTTAAAAGACCTAGGCACTATTCATATTTTAGATTTCATATGTAAGGACTAATTTAGACTGTATCTGATTTCAACAATTGAGTGGTGTTGCATTTGAATTCCTGTCTCATTTTCAGCTGCCTTAATATTTGTAGGTTCTAAGAATGATAGCATAGGGGTTTTCTTTTATTTTTATTTTTCATTTATTTATTTATTTATTTTTATTAATTAATTTTTGTTACAGATGTTTCTCCTTTTTCCCCCACTGTTTCCTCCCCCGCCCCGTCCCGTCCCGTCCCCAACTTTGTTGTCCATGTCCATTGTTCATGCATACATGCATATAAGTTCTGTGGTTTATCTCTCCCCCATCACCCCCTCTTCTGGGGATTGTCAGTCTGTACCCCACTTCCACGTCTCTGGGACTACCCCATTCCTCAGACTGTTATGTTTATTATATTCCACAAGTAAGTGAGATCATATGATACTTGGTTTATTTATTTTTTTAGAGCGGAAGGGAGAGAGAGATAGAAACATCGATGTAAGAGAAGCATCAATCAGTTGCCTCCTGCACCCCCTTACTGGGGATCAAAGCCCGCACCCCGGGCATGTGCCCTGACCACGAATTGAAGGAGGACCTCTCAGTCATGGGGTGATACTCAATCCACTGAGCCACACTGGCCAGGCTAGGGTTATTCTTTTAAAATTAAGTAACCCTTAATCTTTTTTTCTTTGTTCTGGTAGCTTTGTAACTTTAAAGAACATTGTCAAGGCCCCTAAGAAATGGTACCCTGAGGCTCTTCAACTGATGATAAATTATTCTAAGAACAAAGTAGTCTGGGATATAAACTGAAAATCTGGGAGTCATCTTTGACTCTTTTCCCTGTGACCCCTGATATCCAATCAATTAGTACAATTACTGGTTTGATTCTGTTTCTTCAGTTGATCTCTTCTCCAAAACAATTTTGGCTTTTGTCTTTCCTCACCCTAACTGATCTTTCATCTTCCTCGTCAGAGCTTCAATAATTTATTTAGAGTATAAATCTTGTTATAGTAACCCCCTTCTTCAAGCTTTCCATTGCTTAAGAATGCAATCTTAATATTCTAACATGGTATTTTTATGTCCTTCATGATACAGGCCCTTCTTCTCACCACTCACTCTCTAGTGAATGACTTTGTGATTTATGATGGCAACTGTAATACCTCCTACAACTTTTACTCTTGTATACCTCTTGCTCTTCCTTCTGTTTGCAGTATTGTCACTTTGCTTCAATAACTTTAACTCATTTTTTTAAGACTGAACTTAGATTTTACTCCCTATAGGAAGTCTTGCCCTGATCTAACTAGTCCCTGTCTTTTGTGTCTCTAGTAACAATTTGACTATATCTCTGGAACTTACCTTATTATACTGAACCCATTTTATGACTCTCTTCCCCATTAGACTGTTAATTCCTTTAAGCAAGTATGATGTCTTATTCATCACTGTATCTACAGTTCAACTCATTGTTGTAACATTGAAGTCTTAGTGAAGCTCCTGGATTAATGGTCCCTAGATACCACTCAGCTGTATCATGTACAATTGGGGAGCATTTTAAATATTTTGTTGTTTTTTGAGTTTTACTTTATAAGGAATTATGACTCAATAGATCTGGATTGGGGTCTAGGAATAGTATTTTTATAAATCTCCTCAGTTGATTCTGGTTTGCTTACAGGTTTGAGAAAACATCATCCTAGTTTATTATTTTATTAAAGGTGCCCTCTATAACCTCTATAATAATTTATTGTTTAAGCTTATAAGTTACATCTATTAAAGTATGGATTTTTTAAGTCACTTATTTTGTACCATAGGTATAGAAATATCTTAACATTAAGTGGCTCAGTGGCTCATTGGGAGACCTGTTAGCATTTTGTTAACACTCAACTGAAATAAGGCCTCCCTTCTTTTTTTTACCTTTTTATTTATTTATTTACTCTTTTGAAAAATTTATCTTTATTGTTAAAAGTATTACCTATGTCTCCCATTTTCAACCCCCAATAGTCCTGCCTTCCCCACACTGTTGTTTGTATCCATTGGTTATGCATATAAGTTTTTCATTTGTCTCTCCCCACCCATCCTTCCCCCTTCCCTCTGAGATTCTTCAGACTAACAACCAATTAGTACTTGTTAATCCCTTCACGTTTTTTGCCCATGCCCCAAGCTCCCTCCCATCTGGCAACCAACAAAAAGTTTTCTGTATCTATGAATCTGTTTCTGTTCTGCTTGTTCATTTTGTTTGTAGAAATCTGTTGTTGATAGATATGTATTTATTGCCATTTCATTATTTATGTTTTTATCTTCTTCTTCAAGAAGACCCTTTAACATTTCATATAATACTGGTTTGGTGGTAATGAACTCCTTTAACTTTTTCTTGACTGGGAAGCTCTTTATATGTCCATTAATTCTAAGTGATAGCTTTGAGGGATAAAATAATCTTGGTTGTAGGTTGTTGCTTTTCATCACTTTGAATATTTCTTGCCACTCCTTCTGGCCTGCAAAGTTTCTTTTGAAAAATCAGCTATCTTATGGGAGCTCCCTTGCAGGTAACTAACTGCTTTTCTCTTGCTGCTTTTAAGATTCTCTCTTTCTCTTTAGACTTGTGCATTTTACTTATGATGTGTCTTGGTATGGGCCTCTTTGGGTTCATCTTGTGTAGGATTCTCTGCCCTTTCTGAACTTGTATGTCTGTTTCCTTCACCAAATTAAGGAAGTTTTCTGTCATTTTTAAAATAGATTTTCAATTTCTTGCTCTCTCTCTTCTCCTTCTGGCACCCCCATGATGCGAATATTGGTGTGCTTGAAGTTGTCCCAGAGGCTCCCTACAATATCCTCATTTTTTAAAAATTCTTTTTTCTTTTTGCTATTCTGATTGGGTGTTTTTTGCTTCCTTATATTCCAAATTAATGGTTTGCTTCTCAGCTACACCTACTCTGTTGATTCCCAGGAAATTATTCTTTACTTCAGTTAGTGCATCCTTCATTTCTGATTGTTTCTTTTTTATGCTCTTGAGGTCCTCACTAAGTTCCTTCGACATCCTTATAACTAGTATTTTGCACTCTTCATCTAGTAGATAGTTTGTTTTCATTTTATTTAGTTGTTTTTCTGGAGTTTTGTTCTGTTCTTTCATTTGGGTTATGTTTCCTTGTCTCCTCATTTTGGCTGCCTCCCTGTGTTTGTTTCTATATATTAGATATAGTTGCTATATCCCCTAGTCTTGATAGGGTGGCCTAATTTAGTATATGTCCTGTAAGGTTTTGTGACATAGCCTTACTGATCACACCAGCTGGGCACTTTAGGTACATCCTCCCCCCTGTGTGCATACTGTGCACCCTTCTGTTGTAATTGAGTCTTGATTACTGTTGGCACATCAATGAGAGGGCTTTACTCAGGCTTTTCAGCTACAAGGACTGGCTGTGACCTCTGACCACCTTGGAGGATTAACCGTGCAGGGGGCCACCACACAGAGCAAGACTTACTCTAGCAGGGCTCTTGTACCCACTGAGTTAAGTCCTTGAGTTTGTTGCTTGTGGAGGTGGTTGGGTGGTGGTGCTTCAAGGTGGTCTGAAGCTGTCCACGGAGTATGCCGGCTCTGGGGCCTCCTGGGAGGTACAGACCAAGGTCAGCCACTACCTGGGGCCACCAGGTGTAAGCTACAAATCATTCTTTATATGGCAGCTGCTTGTGCTGGGCTTGGAGGTGCCCATGCAAGACCAAGCTGTGATCCAAGGCCACCTACTGGTGCTGGGTCTGGGGCCATTTTGCGAGAGGAATGGGGCTTACTGAGGCCGGATGCTGCTTGTTTGAGAGATGTTGGGAAAATCTGAAGCATGAGCCAAGACAGGCCATTCCTATGGTAAAACCACTGGAAACAACTTGGGTGGGCTGGAAAGTTGGGTGGGGCAGGGTCTCAGGGAATCACCAGGGTGGGGCAAACAGTGTGAGCCAGGTTGATGGGGTCTCAGATATGGTACCTGCCTGCCGGCTCTGGGGAGAGAGGGCTCGACAAAGGAACAACAGCCTTTGCCAACACTTCTGTCAGGGAGAAAGCTACCCCTCCAGCATTGCCATGATGGCAAACAATTTATTTCTTCCCAATGTGTTTCTGTTGCCATGCAAGTAGCTGCCCCTTTGTTGGAGCTCAGAGGGAAAGAGTCTGAGTGAGTCCTTGTGGACCCTTTAAGAGAAGCTCCTGGGACTCCAGCAGCCTCAGCCTCCTTCTGCCTCAATCCACGTTGGTTTCTATAGCCAGAAGTTGTGGGGAGTTGTCTTTCTGGCTCTGGTACCCTGAGCTGTGGGGCATGTTGTGGAACTGGGACCCCTCGCTCTCAGGGGGGACCTCCAAAGCTGTGATATTCCTCCTGATTTTATCTGCCACAAGTGGCTGTGGAACCAGCCCTTCCATGTCTCCACCCCATCTATCAGTCTCACTGTGATTTCTTTACTTTCCCAGTTGTAGGACTTTCATTCTGCTTGAATACAGGCTGTCCCGAATGATGGTTGTGTAGTTTAGTTGTAATTTTGATGTGGTTGTGTGAGGAAGCAAGTACCATGTTTACTATACCCAGGGATGGGGAAACTTTTTCTGTCAGGGTCCATTTGGATATTTATGACATCATTCGTGGGCCAAACAAAATTATCAACTTAAAAATTGGCCTGCTATATTTGGTCACACATTTAATTAACTCACCCCTAATGTGATGGCTAGAACTACTCTTTGGTGAGGCGTGTGATATTAGCTGGTATTGATAATGTTGCTTCTCAAAACTGCTTTTCCAGGTTTTGGTGGCAGCGGTTAGAGTGTCGGCCTGCGGTCCAGAGAGACCCTGATTCGGTTTCCACCAAGGGCATGTACCTCGGTTGCAGTTTGTCCCCCGGCCCTGGTTGGGTTGTGCGGGCGGCAACCACTTGATGTGTCCCTTTCATGTCGATGCTTCTCTCTCTCTCTCTCCCTCCCACTCTATCTGAACAAAATATGGAAAAATGTCCTCGGGTGAGGATAAAAAAAAAAATACAGTACAATGCAGTATAATAGTCTACTTTCAAAAACAGTGTAGAAAATATAGAACAGAAAGGGTAAATGTAAAGATTTTTATGCACATCATAAATTGTTAGTCAAAAAGTAGCTAGATAAGTAATATTCAAGTTTAATGTATAGGACAGATTTCCCCAGGATTTAGCTAGTCTAATAAAAGAAAGAATTCTCCATTAAGACCTATGTAAGAAAAAAGTCTTACCCCAAAATTGAATCCAGTCATTTGATGATACATAAGGTCGTCAGAGTCATAATCAGCAAACAACTGGCTAAAGAAAAATAATTTATCTTAGAAAAGTTCCAACTAAGAATTTTTTGGCCCATGGCTTAACGCCTTTGCCTTCCATTTGTAGTCAGATTAGATTAGACTAGAATAGATTAAAAATTGTGAAACCAGATATAACCACACTAAGTAAGATCATGTGAACTTTCAGTCTCAGGATTTTTTAGGCCCAAATCGGTGATTAATTAATGTTGTACTTATTTATGATCAATTAAGAATCGAGAACCTGCTTCCTATTTTAAACTAAAGATGTTTTTAAAAGAGAGATGAAGCTTCAGCACAATTTACCTTTTATACTACTACCTATAGTAGAAAAAGTTGGAAAACACCCGAATAGCAAATAATAGAGGAATTGTTACACAGTATTATATCCACTCATTGCAGTGTCTTTCCAGGAGTGGTGTCAGACACCCAGATGTGGACCTGCGGGAGGATGTTGCTGTGATATAATCCCCCACATTACCTTGTCCCACACTAAATACTCATGTGGGCCTGACGTCGGGTTGTTTGTTGTGAGACATTTGCCGTGTGTGGAAAGGCAGTGTTGCATAGTCTCTACACCAGTCAGGAAGGATTGGGAGCCAAGACACAACCCACAGATGACCATCAAAGACAGCATCTCGCCCTGGCTGGTTTGGCTCAGCAGTTGGAGCATCAACCTGTGGACCAGAGAGTCCCGGGTTCGGTTCCCACTAAGGGCACGTACCAAAAAAAAAAAAAAAAGACAGCATGTCATGCCTGGCAGGATCTTCGGTTGATAATTTCATGGGGTGCCCTGGGTGAACTTGAAAGTCATTGTACTTTCTGGGAATATGCTGTTTTAACTCCTGTATTATGTAGCCAAATGTTCAACTTCCCTATCTTTTGGTATTATAGAGTCTTTGTTTTTGTCTGGAGTCTGTCAGCCTCCTTGCAGTCCTATTTGACATAGCCCAACTATGATGTCATTAAGATTTGTATTTATAAAGACACAGTAACATTATGTTAAATACTTAGTCCATAATGCTAAGCAGAAAATGGTAGAATGCAAGCATGAATGTGCTCTGTTTAAAATGAACAACTAATCTTAAAGAAAAAAAGACAGACAGCCCTGGCAGAGTAGCTCAGGTGGTTAAAGTGTGTTTTTAATGACAAGGTTACAGGTTCAAACTCCAGTAAGGGCACATATAAGCAGCAACCAGTAAATGCATAAACAAGTGGGACAAAAAATTTTCTCTTTCTCTTCCCTTCTTCTTTCTAAAATCAATTAAAGAATAAAAAATAAAATTAATTTTAAAAAACAGAGATTAAAAAATATTTCCATATATTGACAGTCAGTATAAAAATAAGGTCATTTTTTTCTTCCTCTTATTTAACATCTTTGATGAACATAGACAACTTTAAATAGGGATATAAAATTTATTTATTTTTAATTAACCTGCCTCAGTTCTCTCCCCTTAAAAAAAAAGATTCTGTAAAATTTAAAAGATGTATTCTGGTTGATCCGTGCAAATAATTAGGACTACATTAACCACTGATGAATTTAAGTCAGAGATTGAGGGTGAAAATAACCATAGCTAGTTTCCCTCTTTATTACCTGTAGCCTCTTAAAGATATCTTTGCCTTAGCTACAGGCTGAAGATCTTTTTTATTTAATCCAGTCATTCCAAGAGCAGAACTTACTGGAGGTCTGTGAACAACAACATCCAGTAAGGCTTGAGCTTTATTCATGGATCATCACTCATGGGTCAGGGATCATTAGGTGTATAAAAATGAATTCTTGGTTCTGCATAGTCTCAGATGGGTTAACTGCCTGGGAGTGTAAAAAAGAGCTGGGACCTGTAAGAAAATGTGAAGGATGCATTTTTCCAATGGGAAAAGGTATCCTTAAGATTTGTATCAAATAAAAATAAAGGACATATATTTGTACTTTTGACATAATCAAATTTGAATTATTTCTTTGTAACTGTAAAATTCAAACAATAAAGAATGAGTACATAAATATTAATGTAATATTATTCAGAATATTAGAAATCTAAAAAAAGATAACTATATAAAAATTATACAAAGACAATGAATGATTTACTGAAGAAAAATCACATAAATTTATAGAAAAATTGTCATTTACAATTACTTAAAGGTAAAGTAAAAATGAAAAGTAAAAGATAAAGACAAAAGTAAATTGAAAGTTAAATTAAAAAAACACCTTTATAAATACCTGGCAATAACACATAGTCGTACACTCAGATTTATAAGGAGAGCTGAGAATGATTTTGTATTTCTGGATTACTAATTAGAGCAAAAAAATTGTAATGCTATGTGACTGTGTAAAAGAACAACGCACGTATATACCAATATAAAATAAGTCCAGTACATGTAATGTGCTACTACTTCTTTTAGAATATTACACATGAATATATGCATAAAACATTTCTAAACAGAGGAAGCCACTTCTGCAGGAAGTGCTGGGGCAGAGATTCCAGCGTCCAGCTGGCAGCAGGACATTAGTGGCTTCATGTTATCATGTCATCTGGTTCATGTTGCCCCAATTGCTTTTTCTGGTCATGTTTCATCCAAGCCCACTTCTTGACCCTTCTAGAGATACTGCAAATTAATCAATATTTTAATAAACCATTTTTACCTTAAACTATCAAGAATGTACCTGCAACTAAGTATCATAAATAATACAGAGACTAATAAATTATGTAATTATAATATTCATTGTTTTTAAAAATTAAATAAATTATTTTCAGTGCACTGTGTACCCAATCTAGAGAGACCTGTAAATGGAAATTGTTGTCCTTCCATTTAAGCTTCCTATCTAAAATATTAGACATACTGTAAATTTAGAAGACAATCACTGGGATCTATAGCAGAGGATCAGTCAGATACAGGCAAGCCAAGAACAAAATGAATCCAGAATGACCAAAAATGCAACAATAATCAGAAGTCCCTAAAAAAAAAAGAGTAGATATTTTTATTACTTATGTGAAATGAATGTATTATTTATTGTCTGTAAGCATGAATAGTTAGCTTTATTAAGCACTTAATTGGAAAATAATTATAACTTTGAAAATAACTGATCATTATGAAGTCATAAGTTACAGAGTTTTTCAAAGTATCTGCTACTGTAATATCACTAACTTAGAGTAAACTTGTTGGAATAGTGGAATGGAAACCAAATTACAATGGGTTGGGATGTATTAGATCACTGGGTGGTTTTATTTTTCTGGAAAGATCGGTGATATGGAAATGAGATAAGGATTATTAATGGAAAGGATATTTGTTCCAAAGTAACATTTTATTTGTGCAACAAATGTCCTACAGAAATTGGGTTCCCATATTTTAAAAAAAAAAAAAAAAAAAAAAAAACTTAACTAGAGACTTTAGACCATTTACAAAAATAAATTCAATATGAATCTTAAATCTAAATATAATTGCTAAAAAATAAACTCTCTAGAAGAAAAAAAATCAGAAAAAACTTGGGTTTGATGACAAGATTATAGATACAACATTGAAAGCATGACCCATCAGGGAAAAAAATGATATGTTGCAGTATATTAAAATAAAATTTTATGATCTGCAAATGTCATTAGAGAGAAGATCAATAGACAAGTCATAAACTGGAAGAAAATGCTTGCAAAACACATATCTAATACAGAGCTAATATTCAGACTATGTAAAGAACTCCTAAAACTCAATAATTAAAATATACAGCCAATATAATATGGGCAGAAGATCTAAATATACACCTCACCAAATGATGCCTGATGAGTAAACTTGTGGAAAGATATTCAACATCATTTGTCATTTAGAAGTGTAAATTAAAATGATACCCCCCCTCACATCTGTTAAATTGGTTCAAGTCCAAATCTGAGAGTTCCAGTTGCTTACAAGGATGTAAAACAACAGGAGCACTCGTGAATTGCTGGTGGAAATACAAAATGATAGACAGTGGAAGACAGTTTGGCAGTTTCTAACAAAGGTAAACAAAATCTCACTATATAATTTAGCATTTGTACTATTAAATGTTTACTCAACTAATTTGAAAACTTATTCCTACACGATAATCATTATGAAAATGTTTATAGTAGCTTGTTAATCACCAATACCTGAAAGCAAATAAGATGGTTTTGATAGGTGAATGGTACACCCATTCAATGGAATATTATTTTGCAGTAAAAAGAAATGTGCTATCAAGCCATGCAAATACATAGATACATCTTAAATATGTATTGATAAGTGAAATAAACCAGTTTGAAAGGCTATGTACTATAATATTTATATCACCTCTGGAAAGAGCAAAACTGTAGAGATAATAAACAGATCAGTAAATGGTAGAGATTTGTAGAGCTGCTATCTAGGGGATTTTTGAAGGTGGAGAAACTGTTCTGTATGATACTGTGATGATACATATGACACCATGCACTTGACAAAATCCATAGAATTTGACAGCACAAAGAATGGACTTTAATGTTTGCCAATTAAAATTAATCATTTAATTGGTCAAGGTATCCCAAGATGGAATGCAGATATGCCAAAAGCATCCAACTGTATTACAGATATATGAAACAACTTCAGTGGAGGAAACAAGCAGAAAAGGTGCTATCCTAAGTAACTTCAGAAGTTAGTGAAGACTATAAAACTAAAGGTGAACATAACTATTCATAGCAGAGAACCTTAGTTGATAAAGTTGTTTCTCAGGGGTGTTTAGGTTAACAATTCTGAAACTACTATGTATCTGTATTCTAAAATGGGACAATTAAGTAAATGCATGTTTACTTGTTAGAGCTAGGTTTCTCACTGTTGAAGTGGGAGTTATAGATAAACATGGGGACAAGGTTAGATAGATCCATGTGGTAATGAATTTGATTTAGAGACATCAGAATGAACTCATTTGAACTTAATATAGATACAGATAATTACATATAGAAACATGTATGTACACAGTTTAGCATGCATACATATTTCTTTGCTTTGTCAGCTAAGAGTATCTAGAACCAGACACCCCAGTAGCTATGAGCAAACCTAATGCCCAAATACTAGTTTTTAATACGATTTACCAGTAAGGGGAGCTGGGCTCCTTGGCTGATTTTAGGACTAGGCAGTGAATATACAGGACGAGCTTTTAGCGTATCATAAGGACATGTAAGGAAGTGCTTTTAAAAAAAAGAAAAAAAACACCCACACAAGTATGGAGGTAATGTGACAGGCACACAGGAGCCAATGAAAAAGCTCCTAATGGCCAAGTCTGGACCAATATGAGCAACAAAATAGACAAAGCAGTATTGGATTATAGTCCAAGGTATAATAAATATCAGTGAGTCAATTCTGATATAATGCGATTAATGGTTTGATAGATAAATAGAGTAGAAATCCTCCATCCAAATAATTTACGTACATACAAATTCTTCAGGGAGGTGGAACATCACTCTTTACTCCTTATGGGTGGGCTACACACACATAACTTTATATTAAAAATTGATATCCAAATGAAAATGGACAAACTTGCTGATACCCAATGCTATTCATTTGTGATGTTCATTGTGATGTTATACCCTTGAATACTCATCTTCACTTATTTTTTTTGAGAAGGGAATAAAACAGTTAAAACTACAAACGAGAAAGAAGAGACGTTTGCTGCTCTATAAAGGTGTTTCTCATTGCCGTGAGCCCAGGGCGCTGTGCTGGGCAGGAGTCTCTCGGCATCATTGCAGTTGGTCTGCGGTGCAGGACTCATGGGTGGGTGACTATTACTGGCCACCTGGATATGTCCCCTTCTCCTCCTGCAGTGTACCAGCAGCAATGCTGTGACAGAACAGGTTTGTCTTGAAATCCTGAGACATTTCTCACACCAGAGGTGGAGTTTACAAACACACTGATTTGGGGATGTTGGCTTCACTTGACTTCCTGGGCTACCTTGTTTAGCCTGCAGCCATGAGGTGTTTGTGAAACCTCCAGTGGGGGAGCCTGGGGTCGGGTGTGAGGCAGCCCTGGGTGGAGAAGAGCATCTTCGGGAGCCCTGACTGTGAACACTCATTCCCGTTTCCATACATGAGATAAAATAACATATATATATATATATATATATATAGAGAGAGAGAGAGAGAGAGAGAGAGAGAGAGAGAGAGAGATTTTCTCAAATATCTTCAGATAGGTGGAGGGGGGGATGAGGGAGAATAAGAGAGAGAGAGAAACATCTATGTGAGAGGGACACATCGACTGGTTGCCTCCTGCACGACCCCGACCAGGGCCGGGGACAAACCACAACTGAGGTACGTGCCCTTGGCCAGAATCAAACCCAAGACTCTTTGGTCTGCAGGCTCACGCTCTAACTGCTGAGCTGAAACAGCCAGGGCTATATATGATATTTTATTTTTATATTTGCCATTACGGATGTCTCCCATTCCCGCCCCCCTCACTTAGCACCCCTCCCACAGACCCTGCCCTCCTTACCCCTCCCTTTGTCCCTCACCACATTGTTGTCTGTGAGCATGGGCTCCGCATATATGTTCTTTGGCTAGTCTTTTCACCTTCTTTCATCCTGTTCACCCCCCCACCTCCCCTCTGACGTGTCAGTCTGTAGCATGTATCCATGTCTGGCTGTTTTATTCCTAAGTTTATTTTGTTAATTAGATTCCGAATATAAGTGAGATCATATGATACTTGTCTTTCTCTGACTGGTTTATTCCATTTAGCATAATACTCTCCAGGTCCCTCCATGATATCTCAAAAGGTAAGTTTTCCTTCCTTAATAGTGCCACCTTGTATTCCACTGTGTCATTGTACCACAGCTTTTTTATCCATCTACTGGTGGGCACTTGGGCTAGATCTAGATCTTGGCTACTGTAAACAGCTCTGCTATGAACATAGGGGTACATATATTCTTTCTGATTGGTATTTTGGGATTCTTAGAATATATTCCCCAAAGTGGAATCACTGGATCAAATGGCAGTTCCATTTTTAATTTTTTGAGGAAACTTCATACTGTTTTCCACATTGGCTGCACCAGTCTGCATTCCCACCAACAGTGCATTAGGATATTTTCTCTCTCTCTCTCTCTCTCTCAAATGTTTCTCCTTTTCCCCCCATTGACACCCTCCTTCTGATCCCATTCCCCACCGCGTCCCCAACATTCTTGTCTATGTCCATGGTTACCCATACATGCATATAAGTTCTATGGTTTATTTCTTCCCTCCCCCTCGACCCTCTCTTCTGAGGTTTGTCAGTCTGTACCCTAGTTCTATGTATTCTCTTTTGTCCACATATTCTCCAGCACTTGTTTGTTGATTTATTGGTGGTAGCCATTTTAGCAGGTGTGAGGTGATAGTTCATTGTGGTTTTAATTTACATCTCTCTGATGGTTAGTGATGTTGAGCATTTTTTCATATATCTATTGGCCATCTGTATGTCCTTTTTTTTTTTTTTTTCCAGTTTTTATTCAGATAGTGTGGGAGGGGGAGAGAGAGAGAGAGAGAAGCATTGACGTGAAAGGGACACATCGAGTGGTTGCCACCCGCACAACCCAACCAGGGCCGGGGACAAACTGCAACCAAGGTACATGCCCTCAGCAGGAACCGAACCCGGGTCTCTCTGGACCACAGGCCGACGCTCTAACCACTGAGCAAAACCAGCCAAGGCTGTATGTCCTTTTTTAAGAATTGTCTATTTGGGTCCTTTGCCCATATTTTAATTGGATTGTTTTCTTCCTGGTATTGAGTTGTAGAAGTTCTTTATATATTTGGGAAACTAACCCCTTGTCAGATGTATTATCGGTGAGTATTTGCTCCCACACAATGGATTCCCTTTTTATTTTGTTGATGGTTTCTCTTGCTGTGCAGAAACTTTTTAGTTTGACATAGTCCCATTTGTTTATTTTTTCTTTTGTTTTCCTTGCCCTTGGAGATATATTGGCAAAAATATTGCTACGAGAGATGTCTGAGATTTTCTTTAATGCCTATGTCTTCTAGGATTTTTATGGTTTCATGACTTACATTTAAATCTTTTATTCATTTTGAGTTTATTCTTGTGTATGGTGTAAGAAGGTGGTCTAGTTTCATTTTTTTGCATGTACCTGTCCGTTTTTCCCAACATTTATTGAATAGACGGTCTTTACTCCATTGTATGGTCTTGCCTCCATGGTTAAATATTAATTGACCATAGAAGTGTGGGTTTATTTCTGGGCTCTCTGTTCTGTTCCATTGATCTATATGTCTGTTCTTATGCCAGTACCAGGTTGTTTTTATTACAATGGCCTTGTAGTATAGGTTGAGATTCAGTATTGTGATCCCTCTAACTTTTTTCTTCTTTCTCTAGATTGCTGCAGCTATTTTGGGTCTTTTTTGAGTCCATATAAATTTTTGGACTTTTTTCCTAGATCTGTGAAATATGCCATTCGTATTTTAATAGGGATTGTGTTGATTCTATAGATTGCTTTGGGTAGTATGGAGATTTTAATGATGTTAATTCTTCCAATCTATGAACATGATTCTTTCCCTCAGGAAAAAAACACCTCATAGAAGAACAAGTGTCCGGCAAAGTTTCGAGGAGGATGGGAGTGTTGCCTTCTCTGAGCACAAACTTCTCCTTCATGAGTGTCCTAGTAGTTCTCATCTGCAGGTAGAAATGGCCTCAGTTTGAAAAGGGAAATAAAAAAAGCTTGAGAGAGCAGAGCAGACTGCACCAATGAACAGAAAGCATGACAGAGGAGACGAGGGCACGGCACACCCACGCACCAGTGGCAAACATCACTAAACTCTCTAGTAGTCCTTTTGCTGCCAGGATCCCTGCTAGCCTATTCAGCCCCTAATAGCCCTACAGCGCCTAGATTCTCGAATGTAACCGCCTTCACCCATACGGTGCCCAGCCCTGCTGTTTCCTCTTCTCTCTGCCCAGTCCCTTCTCTCCCCACAACATGTTTAATTCTTTATTTCCCACAGCAGTGGTGCTAGTCCACAACACACAGGACCGAACTCATCTTCATTAGGGAGTGGGCTTCTCTTTAGCATGACATCTAATGAGTATGACTTGAATATATTTAGCAATACATTTTTGTTTATTGTTAATCACAATGATGGTTGCTTTTATGAAACCTTAATGGTTGTTTTCCCCATCTACTTTTTAACTTTTTGCCAAAAGTCATACTGGATCTTTGTATCTTTTGAAATAACATAATTTTTGTTGATATTGTAGATGTATTTATTCCACCTCTTCATTCCAGATAATCCTTTAATAGTTATAACCACTACAGCATCACTATTAGATTATAAACTACCGAAATAAAGCCCTGTGTCATTTCCTTACTTTTCTTGCCTGCATTCCCTCACTGAGTCTGGGAATCAGTCTTGGCCCCAGACCCTCATCCTCCCCCTCCCATATGAGGATATTTTACTGGAAGTGACAGCTCCATTTTTGATGTGTCTTCTCCTGCATCCCCAGCTTCACCATCGTCTCCAACCAAAAGCAAGGAAACTTGAAGCCTCCTCCTCCCTTATTCCTCCTTGGCTGCCAGAGGTGTCTCAGAAAAATCCTTCCACTTACCTTTGTACTTCCAATACTGTTTTCTTATAACAAGACGGGTCCTGACTGTCCCTAAAGTCCCTAAGACTCACAGCCACAAAAGTATCTGTTAAGATCAGTATAAGGTAAAGCTACACCAAAACATTTCCAGGTGAGAAGGCATTATAAAAATGGCACATTGGCTATGTTCTGCAAACAAGGGCCTTGTCATAGAAAGGAAAGGCTGAGAGCCTGGTACAGATTCAAGGAGACTAGAGACAGGACAACTCAGTGCAGTGTGTGCTGCTGGACTGAGTCCTGCGATAAGGTTTAAAGAGCCACAGAGGACAGCACGCGATAGATTGACACAAATAGAATATAAAGTGGAGATTAGTGAAAAGTTTGATGCCAAATGTTATATTATTGAAGGGACAAAATGCACGGAATGTAAGAGAGTCTTTTTCTTAAGAAATATACTGGAATATTGAAGGAGAAAGTGCGTGATGCATGAACTCAAGTACGCAGGAATGCACGCATGTTTTTCATCTGTGTGTGTTCATATAGAGGGAGGAAGGGGAGTGAGGGAAGGAGACAGAAACAGAGACAGAGACAGGGAGAAGGGAAATCACAAATGCGTCGAGATGTTAGTAGGTAAATCGGACAAAGGGTTTCTGGTTTTAGCATGCATGCAACTTTTCCACAAGTTTAATTATTTTCAAATAAAAACATTATAAAAAGGGACCATTGATTGTTTTCCTGAATGTCACCTGCCCTCTGAGATTTCTGGCTTGACTTCCACGGCTGCCACCACCCACCCAGACCCCAGAGGTGCGCAGTGCCAGCTGTAAGGCAGTTGTCTGCTGCTGCCCCAGGCAGGAAACCTGGCGTCCACTGCACACGTGAAGCTCGCCAGCTTTTCTAAAGGATTTTACAAATTACTGGAGACCGGCATGCCTCCCCCAAAGAATAAAAGATTTAACAAACTATAAAAATATGAAACAAAACCAGTAAAATAACAAAAAACTCGAGATGTTTACCGCACGGAACACCTCTTTCCGTATAACAGGAAGGAAAAAGGAAAGGAAGAATGTTTAAATGTTTTGTTGAAAAGTCCCCATCGCATGGCCTCTAGCTCCTCTGTGAACTGTGGTCCAGCACATCTGTGGAGGAGTGGAGATAGCCTCAGTTTGAGGAAGTGAGATTTGAAATACTTTTGAGAAATTTTGAGTTGAGAATGGACTAAGGAAACAGGGACCTAAGCTCCATTTATTTTGTTCATGTTAGTAAGCGTTTGTGGAATGAATGAATGATTTCCAGGTAGTTCCGGAGCACCAGTAGAATTGACTGTGAGATTTAATCCAACAGTGATCAGTTTCCTGTAGGAGGACATCACTGGAAAAACACAGAGTTGAAATTTTGCCCGACAGAAAAGATTAAAGGGGACTGGGAGGGGCCCATTGTAGTGGAGCTTTTTGAATGTTACCTGATAGACCATCAAGTCCACCTGGGTAAGGGAGGCAGATAAGAGCTTCGTGGATGGACAGGGAGTGGGAAAATGACCTGGATTTGCAAAATTAACAATGGGCATCTATGCTGGAAGGATAGGGGATGAGGCCACAGGTGTGGAGGTCCGGCTGGACTCCCGAAGGTAGAGGTGTGCCTGGTGATAGCCCTACGGTGTGGCAGTACCTGCACTGCAGTGAAGTAAAGGGCCCTAGATGAGACGATGCATGAACTGGGGGCTGGGTTACTGGCTGCTTGTCCACAGGACGTTAGAGCCCTCCACTGCCTGCTCCCCTCTTCAAGTTCCCTGCCTGGGGCCCATCCCACCTTTCTGTCCCTACTAGAAGTTTCACAGATCTGCACCTTTTCTGTGACCCCAAGCTTCAGACATGGTAGGTTGAACGCATCACTCTGGACAAGAAGATACAAGTGTGGTGGTGAGAGGGGGCTGTGGTGCACATCTGCGGTTCTTGTTTTGTGTTTCCTCTGTACACCCAGGATTCACAAGGTTTACTAGGAAAGCTCCCTGAAGTGCCCACCAGGACACTCACTCCATTTGTGATTCAGTCTGTGCAAGTGGACTTGCCTTCCCTCCCGACCGCTGTAGTAAGGGTGGGTGTGTGTGCAGCTTTGGCCAAAAACAGCATTCCACGGAGGCCCATGGTGAGCCCTCAAATATCTGTAACCCTGGCGCATAGTCTAGAACTCACCTCTGGCTCGTGAGAGCCGCAGGTGTTCTGGGGAGATTTATTATAGCTCCACCAAAGCCATGAATATCCAAGGTGACATCTCCACCCTGATAGGGGAACTGTGCACACCAAGGGCAAGATCGTATATATTTCCACCCAGCATGGACGGTAGGAAGGCACCAAGGTCACCTTTCCCATAGACAGGGATGCCATGCTGACGACGTCCCTGCCAATACTGATCGAGTACTCGAGGAACAGCCGTGCCTCTCTGGTGTAACACCTCAGTGTGCTGTGCTGTGCTCTGATCAGCCCCGGCAGGTGGAGCTTAGGTCAGTGTGAGGAAGCTGGGAGCAAGGCAGTGTCCCAGTGTGGGGCTGACGAGCCATCAACCTGTGTTCCACCCGCAAGGTCACTCTTTCCCTTCATTGGCTCTTCCTTTCTCACTCACTCTAAGGCATCTTTTTCTTTTCAGTTTTATTTTACCTGGGAGGTAGGTGCCTGCCTGGTTAACATTCATTCCTACCACTGAGAGCTGAGTGATGCTTTTGCTCAGCAATGATCTGTCTGTCCGTCTGTCCGTCCGTCCATCCATCCATCTATCCATGTATCTATCAATCATCAATCCCTAGCTTGAAGAAATAACTGGAGATGGGAACCACTTCCTCAAGGTGACTTTCCAGTAAGCACACTTCAGGTTAAAGTATGTGCTTCCCTAACATGTTAACATGACCCACAAGAAAGATCTTTGAGCAAGGTCTATGCTGTTCCTAGACCCTACCCCAACCAGCCCAGGATCCACTGCAGCAACATCCCCCCAAACACTCCCATTCGGGGTTCACCCACCTGTGGGATCCTCTCAGAAAGAATGATTAAGCCACTGTCTCTTTTTCACTGATATCTCTGAGAAATGTACACGTCCTTGATCTTCAGCTGTAGAAGGCCTGTCTTCTCTTCTGCCCTAAAGGATGTAAAGCATCCCCGAGGGGCAGGTGCACGTGTTCACCAAGGCTGAGCTGTGAGGAGGAGGCAGAGCCCATCTCCCAAACTTCATCGGGAGGAAGTGGGCTTCGGGGGAGGACACGTGATTGCTTCTCAACAAGAGTCCAGGGGACTGGTCACTTTAGGAAGCCAAAGGAACTAACTCCTTCCTTTTCCTAAGCACAAGCCCTGAGATACTCCAAACCCATGTCCCAACACAGGACACAGAAAAGACATCACTATTGTTAGAGAAAATTTCATTAGACAAGTCAGTATTCTTCACAAGGAGGGAATTTGGAAGTAGGATATTTTTTTCCCTGGAAATCTTGGGGAAACATTTTTTATCTAAATCAGAGAGACTGATCTCTGAACTCAGTGCCTTCAGCAGTGGTGAGAGCAGCAGGAGGTCCCTGGGCAGCTTGAGGCCTGTAGGTGGGGCTTGGATGGGGCACAGTCCCCCTGCGGGGCACAGATTGGGGGTGCTTCTGACATAGTTGTTGGTCCTTTAATGCCACAACTTTCTGGGGGTGTCCGCCCTTGTTTCTGGTCTGTCTACTACTTGCAGAGCTCTGGCCAGCGAAGATGGCTTCTTGGCGGCCGGACTTGGTATGTGTCACTTTACAGGAGGGAGTCCTGGAGCGGAATGGATGCCCCTGGACAGGCTCTGCTCGGGCCCCCACTGCTGCCTTCTGCTGAGCTTTCCCGAACTCCACTGCCGAGGGAAGGGGCTCCTGCGGGCAGGTGGTATCGACTGCATGCCGACGCCTCTGTTTCTCTTCTGGGAACTTCCCAATGTCAGACCTGACTCTCTGAACCTTCATCCTCCCAGGAAAGGGGGTTCTACTTTTGACTGGGCCTCTGCTCTGTGCAGATGATATGGGCCTGCCCTTGCTCTGGGAGTGTTCTTGCTCTGTGAATTTTCTCTCGGGATGAAGCCATTGGAAAAAGGTCTTCATTTTACTTATGAAAAGGCTGTCAGGAGATTGTCCCTTCTGTGGTAGGGTCTGGGGAGGCTTGCCACCAAGCATCTCCTCTAATGCTGTGTCCTGAGAAGGAAATCTCTTCCTTCTAGCTTGGGAAGGCCTCAACCCTGCATCTCCTCCACTTCTCAACCCTGCATCTCCTCCTCCAAGCTCTTCTGATCGGGAGCCTGCGGGGCTCACTTTCTTTACAGCTGGTGGGAAATGCTTATCCTCACAAATCCTCAAGATGTTCTTAGGAACCCAAGGTTCCTGCCTGTGCTCCATACTGACTCCTCTGTCCTCCAAATGGACATGCAGCACCTGGACAGCTCCCGTGTCCACAGTGGAGACATCCTGAGCGGGAGACAGGGAGGCTTTGCAAGTCAAGCTGTCCGAGTCATGGTGCGTGTCAGTGGGTTGGCCTTGGGCCTGGCTGTGGTTCCCCTACTCCAGTTTAGACTTTAACTCATCAATGAGTTCCTTCTGTACGTCTGATAATTTGGGATTTTGGAGAACTGACATTTTTGGGGGGGACTCTTCAGTGGTCACAGTAGTTTCTCCTTTATTCTCATCCACATTTATCTTTTGGGAAATTTCTGGTTTGCTGGTTGTTAAGAGGTCACTAGTTTTGGATTAAAGAGCATCGAGCTCCTCGGCCCTAACTGTCTCCCTGGACACGGTGGGCATGGAAGCAGGTTCTGACTTCTCCCCATTTGTGCCCTGTAGTATTTCTGCTCTGTCACTGGCATTCACAGTCTTGTCCTTCAGCTCATGCCCGGTCCCTGCTTGCACTGTGGGCAGCTTTGGTCGTGGAATGTTGGGTCTCGGAGTATGTCTCTCACTTGTTTTGCTAATGGTACTGTTTGTGACAGGCAGAAGAGTCTTTTTGGCATTCAGAATCTTTTGTAGTTCTTCTGAAAGTCCTTGTCTGATATCAGAGGGTGAATTTGTCAGGGTCCCTTGTCCTTCCTTGTCCACAAGTGGGGCGGCAGGGAGAGGAAGATGCAGGATGGTGGCTGAATTCTCTGGTCCCTCTCTGTCCACGTGGGGGGATTTAGAGTTTCCTCTCAGGGCTGTGAAGCCCCCAGATTCGGAGCTCACCTCAGAAACCAGGTTGGTTGAAGAGGAAGACTTGGGATCAATCAAGGAAGGGGGTGAAGTATCTCTCAATTTAAAGGTCTCTATGGACTTACGGACTATGGGGGGAAGGCCCTGCACCATCCTTGTACGAAACTCAGTAATGTGGGCTTCCAGCATCTGCTGAGCGCTGGACTGAAGGAAGGAAAGCTCCTGGCATGTACTCAGGCGGTAGCCCCCACCCACTGGGGCTGGCCCACTGCTCCGTGCTGTTTCGGGGTGGGGCTTCACAGGAGTCTGCCCGATCGTGTGCCGTGAACTATGCACAGTCCCTGGGAGCTGACCTTCACTGATTTCCTCAAACTTTTTGCTCAGGTGTACTTTCAGGACATGTTCCAGTTGTCTCTGATTTACGCTCTGTCCTGACATCATTGAGTTTTTCCCTGACAGATTCGTAACATAACTGATATTTTCTATATTCTTATGTGAAGAACTCTCTGAGTTACTCAACAGATGATCTTTTGGATCATTCTCTTGGCTGTTTCCCTCATCCTTCCCCTCATCCTCCTCTAGCTGAAACATGTCTGAGGCCCTCTTGTAGAAGCTTCCTGGTTGGCTCAATCCAACATGTAGATTTTTGCTACTCTGGCCCTTGTACACAGAGATCTGTGAGAGGCCATAACTGCTCTTTGAGTCAGATATGTCTGAGCAGTCGCTCAGAGACCTCATCAGTGACAGGGACTCATGGACCCTGTGGGGCAGGCCCTGCTGCTGTTGGATGAGTCTCTGTCTAAGGTGATGCTCAAATATCTCAAAATTGACTGCTGAGAGGAAACTCTATAGGATCGATTGAGATTGAAACATGGACATTAGCGGGCCGGCAGTAAGGAGAGGTGGACGCTGAAGGACAGGAGTCGGTCTTAGAATTTTGAATCACAGAAGGTACCCACAAACTTTCCTGTTTCTTCTGCAACACATTCCATTTCTAGGTGTTGAATGTCAGATGAGGTGAGACATTCTGATTCATTCTGGGGTCTGTGGACATACACCCTGATCTGGGATGTGGGACTGGGTGGTAGGATTTGGAGTTGGGATTGAAGGTGGGCCTGGGGTTGGATCTGAGTAAGAGGTAGGGGTTGGGATTGGAGCAGGGTTTGAGGCAAGAGTTGAGGTTGAACTTCAGGCAAGGATGCAGGTAGGAAATAAGGAAGTACTGGGGATTCTTTGCCTATGGAGGCATTTGAGATGCTATTGAAAATAAGGGTTGTGGAAGAGTCACCCTAGACATGGACAGCAGAGGTCAAGGACTCTGTGCAGAGATGGAAAACCCCAGTAAAGCTGGATAAGTTTTTGCTTTAAATGATCCTCCCAGGTCATTGGATATGAGTACTGCTGTACTGAGTCATGCTCATCAGAGCTGAGAAATGGGAGGTGTCTAGGATCTATAAATGTCACTGCAGAGTCTCCCCCAAAGAGTCTTTGTAGAATGGAGGGCAGAAAACTCTTGATGGAAATCACATTGTGTCAGGGTTGAAGAGAACAAGTCTTTGGGTTGGGGTGGGGAATAGTGCACTGGGAATTTGGATTCCGAGGGAGGAAAAGGCTCTGGAGACAGGGTTTGATCCGGTGATGAGGGTGACAGAAAACTACCCACGGGGGTCATTGGGTTAGGGGAGAGAACGGAGGAGGGAGGAAAGGCTCAGGCAGAGGAGGTGGTATCAGGTCTCCTGGAGGGACTGCTGAGATGGCAGAGGACTGAGTGAACAATGGCTCAGTCGCAGGAGCTGTGGGAGCCCAAGGGGACACAGAGGGAGTAGACTCTTCCAGGCCCTCTGAGTACAGCAGCTCCTTGATTTCAGCGGTTGCATTATTACACACCTCACAGGAGGGGTCTGGACATAAAAGCTGACGAATGCGGTTGGTATCATGATGCTGGCCCAGGGGGCTGCAGGAGACAGGAGGTACAAAGCTGCAGCCAGGACCCGAACAAGGAGAGGAGGACCTACTGGCCTGGTGGGGGTGGGGCCACCTGAAGCCTGCTGCCCCTTCCCATTGCTCCACACCCATGACTTCACAGTGCACTCGGGAGCACCCACCCCAAGGCATTCACTCACATGCCCGTTCCTATGGCAACCCTTCCCATGACTATGGAAGGCTCCACTGAATCCCTGGAATTGCGTAGAACATGCTACAGAGAGATCAGGAAAAGGGGGGAAGACTAGTCACCTTCTCAAGATAGAAATCAAGCTCCTTTTCTCCTCCTCTTCCCTGTGGCAATATCTCAAACCTGGGAGACCAGGAGAGTGGGTTATATGCAAAGAAGGTAGAGAAGCATAAGCATTAAACAGGAGTCCCTATATGGGCAACCATTGGGATATTAGACTCTTTTTTTTCCCACCCTTTATTGATTTTAGAGAGAGAGGAAGAGAGAGGGAGAGGAAGATAGAAACATCAATGTGAGAGAACATCGATTGGCCACCTCCTGCACGCCCCTCACTGGGGACCAGGCCCACAACCTAGGCATGTGTCCTAACCAGGAATTGAACCAGTGACCTCTTGGTGCATGGATCAACGCTCAACCACTGAGCCACACCAGTTGGCCGGGATATTAGACTCTTAAAGCCCCAAGAATTAGTAGAGAAAGTCATATGGTCAGTGATAATACTAATAAGGTCCCGTGTATGTGTGTGACTTAATTTATAAAGTACTTTTAAACACATTATCTCATTTGCTCTAAACAACTCTGTGAAGCAAAGAGGTTAGTGGTTACAACAAAGAGGAATCTGATCATCCTCAATCCAAAGTACTTTCACAAAGTCAGGAGACAGAAGTTCTGACTCTCGCCGTCTATGGGGCAACACCCATGGCCAAGGTCCCTCACTGCTTCAAACCCAGGGACGGCAGAGCAGGGAATCTGAGAAGTGTCTCAGGTTCTGTCTTTCCGTGAGCCTCTCCTCTGAGGGCTCTGTTTCCTGAGCGGGTGTATCTACCAAGTGACACAGAGATCATGGACCTGGTGCCTCATGGAAGGAGAGAGAAAGGGTCCCCATGGGGAGCTGGGATGGAATAGGCGGAACCTTACCTTTCGGTGTCCCACCTTTCCTTCTCCTCTTGGCTCTGCCCTGACGCTGAGAACACAAAGGAAAGAGTGAGGGGTTGGGACTCATTTCTCACTCCTCTCCCTAGGAAACTCAGACATTTATTATCCAAGACCAGTGTCTCTCTGAGCTGACCAATGCATTGTAATTAATAGAACTTTGTGTCCCTTCCTTGTGTTCATTTCCTTGTGTTTTTAATTTTCCCATCTTGAAAAACTCTAAGTGTTTTGCCTACGAGGTCCACACTTGGTGTTCTCAGAGGTCCTCTGCTCACTGAGGCACATAATCCGAGGTCTGCAGTCACGTCTGTTTCCTCAGAGAGGACCCTGTAGCCTGGGATGGTGCTCAGGCTGCAGCCTCTGCTCAGAGGCTCTCAGAGGCTCAGCACTGCTCTCCTGACCAGCCCAACACAAAGGGTTGGTCCAGTGATGCCTGACGGGAGTATGACTCGTGACGAAGTGCTGGTTAACTCTGACGTCCTACAGAGATCCCCAAGTCCCTGAATAACTTGACCCAGAACCAGGGAACCACTGTGTTTGTAGCCAGAAACCTGCCACCACACCCAGATGGTCTGTGAGCTTCATATGGGAACCCGAGTCCTCCCTGAACCCCTAGACCTGCCTGGTCTCTTCCCCTGGTCTGTTGGCGCTTGCTCAGGGTTTCTTACCTTTCATGTGTGTTCATTTTTCCAGAAGGTTGGGACTGATGGAATTCCCACGAGGAAAATGAAGAACAGAAGGAACAACCACAATACACAGATGCAAATTAGGTTGCTGTCACTGTCTAAAGATTCTGAGCAGAAGCTCAGATAATGCTCTGGAAGGCTATTCAGAAATAGGCAGGGCTCCATTTGAGGCAGCTGAGCTCTGAGAGTGCAGACTCTTGACTTTATTGCCAGAGCACTGTGGAGTCACACAGGGTTTCTGAGGGTGAAGGAGGGTACACCTTTAAGAGGATGTATCCACAGCCCCTTCCCCCACCAGCCTAGCGGATTCCCTCCACACTTCTTGGGCCTCTAGGTCCTTCTGCCCTACTCTGCTATCCTATTTTCCAGTCTGCCTTTTAACATGTTATGTATTTACCTTAATAAATGCTCTGTTTGTTTCATCTGTAACCCAGATATTTCCTGGGTCCCCCTTTAATGTTTGGAGAACTTGAGTTCTGTGTCACTATGTCCACTACCTTGCAAGTCTGAGGTCCTGCCTGAAAATTATGCTTGTGCCGACATTTATACTGAGGACCATGTATGTCCTCAAATCCAAGTTACACAAACCTGGGTACAGAACTTAAAGTTCCTTTAGACTTTCTTAGTTTTGTGAATGTTAAATAACAAATTTAACATTCAGTTTTTATCAGTAAATTATAAGAAAATAAATGTTTAAAACATTATCCCTCCCAGGAATACACACATATTTTATATATATCTAACCCCTAAGTTTTGTAATAAAGCTCAGGGCATTTCAGGTGGTAGTTGGCAGAGTAAAATCCCCAGATAACCCCATGACATCTTCCCAGTTGAGGTCCATCACCACACAGAAGTCCGGTCCCAGATCTCAGACTATACTCGGTTATCTTGTCTCCAAGGGGGAGTGTGTTCCAGAAGCTGTGCTAGAATAAGTGCTGCTATTTAGGGGGGCTCACTGAAGATAAGTCATTAGTTTAGGATTCTCAGACGTTTTCAGATTCCTAGGGACCCTCCTCAGTGCTCCCTCACTCCCGTCCTGATCACTACCCCTGCGCTGGACCACATGGGTGCAGCTGTTTTCAGGATCCCCAAAGGCATCTGGTTCAAATGGAAAGGGTGTAGCCTCTCAGGGCTGTCCGCGCTCCCGTTTACGTAGTCATGGACATGACATGCTTACCCTGTGCTCATGTTGAGTCTCACTGAACTCTCGCCATCATGGGTCCAGTGGCATCTGTGCCCGGGGGCTTCCCATATGCTGTATGTAAATGGAAAGGCAGGTACATGGCGGGCATCCCCTCCGCTCGTAGGCGTGCACCATTGTCTCCTCGGACTTCACTTACAAACCCGAGTTAGATAAAATTAAGAACCTCAAAATAGTGACAGTGGAGCATTAAGCCCACCCTGAGTGCTCCTGGGTGTGTCCCCTGAGTGACAGCGCAGGTGGTATTCCTGTGTCCTGCTGTGCAGCTTGGTTCCTCACCTCGGCTTACATCCTGGTCTTCTCACGTTTGACCGTGTGAACTTGAGGGTGTTAGTCAACCTCTTGGAACCTCGGTGTCCTCGTTGGTAAAACAGGAAAGCACATAGTGCTTATTTTCAGCTGTGGTATAAGGCATTTGTCCAGTGTCTGTCCTACTACTGGTCAAAAGAAATATAATGTGAGTCATAAAAGCCAGTCCCATGTGTACTTTTAAAATTTCTACTAGTCATCTTTATAGAGCTCAGTCTCTGATTTTTTTCTTCCTGGTCTTTGCTCAAAAGTAACTTAACATCGAAAGTCCTTCCCTGACCATGCTGTCTCTTGTAGGGATAATTCTAAGGTGGCCCCCATGATCCCCACCCCTGGGTGTATTGTCCCATTGCAAGTAGAACCTGTGATTCAGTGAGATCTAACTCCCATGATTAGGTTACTAATCATTGACTGAGTGCAGATTACCCAGGGTGGTCCTGACCTAATCAGAGTAGCTCTTAGAAGATGAAGAAGCAGGTACAGACATTGTCTCTCTATCTCCATGAGTTCTACAGCTGCAGGAACTGAATTCTGCCAACAAACATAAGTTTGGAAGAGGACTTCAAGCCTCGGATCCTACCCAGCCCTGGCTGACTCTTGACCACAACCTTGTGAGACTTAAGCAGAGAACCCAGGGAACCATAGGCCTTGATTCCTGGTCTTAGACAATGTGAGATAATACATGTGTGTTGCTTTAAGTCACTAAGTTTGTTGTGATTTATTATGCAGCAATCGAAAGCTAATATAATATCTAAAATACACTTTCTCCCAGTATTCTCTATTCCTCTTTCCTGTATTATTTTCCTTCAGAGCATTTTTACTACCTGAAGTTGTATTATGCAGTTATTTACTTGTTTAGTCTGACTGTCCCAGTGGATTATAATCTCCACAAGGGAAGGGACTCTGTCTTTTTTGCTGCTGAATTCCCAGCTTCTTAGAACAGTGCTTGGCACACAACAGGTAACTCAGTAAGTATTTGTTGAATGAACTCATAAACAAATATATGTGTTCAGTGTTTTCGTAATAAAAAAAAAATTCTTACAGGTGTACTTCAAGCAAACTTGGCATAGGGAATCTCAATTTATGCATAAAGGAATTCAGTGTTGGTTTTTATTTTCTATAACAATATAAAATATGAAACCATTTACCAAAAATTCTACTTTGGTGCAACTTTTTAGGACTATATGTATTGCATGAAGCAAAGTATACCTGACAGTTTAACGGCCTCATTACAGTTTCTTTCAACAAATGTTACTGTATTTTAGCAGCAAACAGGAACAGAATAGGAGACAGACAACATTGACCAAGGGCACTTGTTGAAGGACATTTCAGTTAGAAAAGCGTATTGAATGGATGGAATGATTAAGGTGCTACCAATGCAGTTTAATTGCTCTTACAAATAAAATTACTTTTAAAAAAAAGTATCACCAACGTCCCTGACTTTTCCCCTCATTGACCCCCTCCACCCCATGACTATTATGTAATAACCAGTTTATGCTTCTTAACCCTTTCTCATTTTTCACTCATCCTTCCAACCCTCCTCTTATCTGGTAACCAAGAAAAAGTTCTCTCTATCTATGAGCCTGTTTCTGTTTTGCATGTTCATTTTGTTTGTAGATTCAATTGTTGATAGATATGTATTTATTGCCATTTTATTGTTCATATTTTTGATCTTCAAGAAGACCCTTCAGCATTTCATGTAATACTGGTTTGGTGGTTTGGCATTGGGGAGAGAGCTGGAGAGGCAGCTTTCTACTTGCCAGACATGCTGGTGGAGGCCTTTGTTCCTTTGGTGAGCCCTTCCCATGGGGCCAACAGAGAATTTACCAACCAGGCTCACACTGTTTGCCTGCCCTGGTGATATTCTGAGGCCCTGCTCCACCCAACTTCTGGGCCCACCCAAGTGTTTCCAGTGGCTTTACCATAGGAATGACCTGTCTGGGCTCATGCTTTGAATTTTCCCTAAATCTCTTAAACAAGCAGCATCTGTCCTCAGCGAAGTGGCCCCAGACCTGGCACTAGTCGCCCCTGGCCTTGGTTCACAGCTTACATCTCAGCTGGGCACCTTCAAGCTCAGAACAAGAAGCATCCATCTGCAGATAGCTTTGTAGCTTATGCCTGATGGCCCTGGGTTGAACACAGACAGTGGCTGACCTTGGCTTGCTCCTCCTAGGAGGCCCCAGAGCCAACACACCCAGTGGACAGCTTCAGACCACATTCAGGCATCACCACCCAATCACCTCCACAAGGGACACACTCAAGGGGTGGACTCAGTGGGTAAGTGTTGTTCTGTGTGGTGGGCCTCTGCACAACTGATCTTCCAAGGTGGTCAGATGTTGGTGGTCAGTGGTCACAGCCAGTCCTTACAGCTGATCAGCCTGAGTAAAGCCCTCCCATTGACAGGCCAACAGTAATTAAGACTCAGTTACAACCGAAAGGTATACAGTCTACATGGGGGGTGCACCTTGAGTGCCCATCTTTGGTGATCAGGGAGGCTGTGCCACTGGACCCTACAGGACACTGACTAAATTAAGCCACCCTTCCAAGCCTAGGAGATGTAGCAGCTCTACCTAGTACATAGAAACAAACGCAGGGAGGGCAGCCAAAATGAGACAAAAAACATGGCCCAAATGAAGGAACGTAACAAAACTCCAGGAAAATAACTAAATAAAATGGAGGTAAGCAGTCTAACAGATGCAGAGTTCAAAGCACTGGTTATAAGGATGCTGAAGGAACTTAGTGAGGACCTCAAGAGCATGAGAAAGGACCGACCAGTCAGAAATGAAGGATGCGCTAACTGAAATAAAGAAAAATTTATTGGGAATCAATAGTAGAGTAGGTGAAACCAGGAAGCAAACCATTAATTTGGAATATCGGGAAGCAAAAAAACCCAATCGAAACAGCAAAAAGAAAAGAGAATCCAAAAAAAATGAGAATAGTATAATGAGCCTGTGGGACAACTTCAAGTGTACCAACATTTGCATTACAGGAGTGCCAGAAGGAAAGGAGAGAGAAGAAGAAATTGAAAACCTATTTGAAAAAATGACAGAAAACTTCCCTTACTTGAAGGAAAGAGACCTACAATTTCAGGAAGCAAACACATCTCAAACAAGATGAACTCAAAGAGGACCACACCAAGACACATCATAATTAAAATGCAAAAGTTTAAAGACAAAGAGAGAATCTTAAAAGCAGCAAGAAAAAAGCAGTTAGTTACCTACAAGGGAGCTCCAATAAAACTGGCTCTTGATTTCTCAAAAGAAATTTTGCAGGCCAGAAGGAGTGGCAAGAAATATTTAAAGTGATGAAAAGAAGGACCTTCAACCAAGATTATTCTATCCTGCAAAACTATCACTTAGAATTGAAGGACAGTTAAAGAGCTTTCCACGCAAGGAAAAAGAAAAGCCCCATTTAAACAGGAGTCTTCTTGAGTTGGTAGTAATGAAATTAGTTGGGCTTCATTCAATCAATTTAAATATTTTTGGCAATTTGTAATTACTTTTTATTACAATTTTTCAAAATGATATATAAACATTTTACTATGATTTAAAATTAAACTAAATTGCACAATAGTTATGTGTATGGCTCATTGAATTTTTTTTACATAGGTATATACCCATAAAGTATTACCCAAGAGATAGAACATTTTGAGCCCCTCAAAGGTCCCTTGTGTCCTTTTCCAGTTAACAAACAATCCACCACAAAATTACTACTATTTTGACCATTAGTTAGTCTTATGATTAAAACTACTAAAAATTATATATATGTCTTTTGGGGGATATATGTACTCATTTATTTTGGGTTTATACATGGAATTTCTGGTTTAAGGACAGACTTGTGTTTAAATTCAGAAAGTAGTGCCAATTTATATTCTATGATAGCAATTTATAAAGAAAATTTAAATTAAATTATTTGAAACTTATGGTAAAATTTGAATGTCCTGAAACTTATCTTGGTTTTCTAAAGTATTTTATTTTGTCAAAAATATACAAAGAAAATGCAAGTATCATTTTATAGTTGCCATTATTGTAGTTTTGTTTTAATCAAATAATTTTTTCTGTATAATTAACTTTTTTCATTTTTCTCTTTCCTTAGGATTGTCTTTCCTTGTGGGTCGACAGGCAGTAATAGGACTGCAAAATGGGTCTTCGGATTCACTTTGTTGTTGACCCACATGGTTGGTGCTGCATGGGTTTGATTGTCTTTGTTTGGTTATACAATATTGTTATAATTCCCAAAATTGTCCTGTTTCCTCACTATGAAGAAGGACATATTCCAGGCATATTAATAATAAGTAAGTTTCTAAGTCTTTATTTCTTTATATAATTAAAGATTTTTCTCATTATGAATGTTTTTGGAATTTAGTGCTACTATGATAACTTTCTTTTTAATATTAGTGCTGTTAATACTAAGTTATTTACTAAATTATGGAAGTTTTAAAAAAATGTTTTTTATATACTATTTCGCAGGGTTAGATAAATGTGATATCATACTCTGGAAAATATTAAAGATCGCTTTTTAAAAAAACTGGTTCAATAATGCTAATTTGTGCATATTTAATATTTCTGTTATGTACTTATTACAGATGTAGAAAGAGTGTAATAATGAAGATGTATACATTAATGAGAAGTGAGATTTTTATGATAAATATTATTGATTATGATGTTCATTATAACACTTTGAACTTGCTTATGATTAAGTTTGAAATGACATATTTTATAATTACATGGCATTTACAGTTTCCATGTGCATTATGTCATTTGGACCTTATAAGAGCTGCGGAAAATACCATCTCTGATACACAAATGATAAAATAACCAGCTGGGGTTATCACTTGAACTAAGTTTCCTATTACAGATGCAGTGTCCTCTTCTCCCCCCAACAAAATGCATATTTTTTATTCATTTAAAAGGTAGAATTATGAATGAATCCTTTTTCTCTTAGTGTTACTTTGTCTAGTTTTTTATGTAAAAAAATTTTAATACAATTATTTCTTGATTGATTTTTAAGAGAGAGGGGGAGAGAGACAGAAACATCGATGACAGAGAACATTGGCCGCCTCCTGCATGCCCCCCCACTGGGGACTGAGCCCACAACCTAAGATCTATTGAAAGGAAAAATTAGACATCACTAACTCAAAGTAATTTTGAACATAGCCAGTTAGAGTTAATGAAGAAGTTTAATTGCAGAAGAGGTTTTACAATGCTGCTTTAATTTTTGAAATATAGTAATTAAAAGGGAACCCATTCATTTATACTATTATTTATAGGGAATCTCTGTTAATAAAGAATCTGATTAATAACAAGTTTATCAGTTATTATGCAAAACATTTAAAAGTTGTACATTTAGGATAGTCCTCTTGGCCATATTAATTTTTTTTATCTTTTGAAAATGATTTATCTGGATGGTATTAATTAAAATATACATTTAAACTTTAAATATGCTTGTTGATAAAAATGTTTCAAAGGGGTAAGTGATTAATTTTCTTTCTTACCTTTCTTTTCCTTACCTTTCCTTTCCTTCCCCTTCCCCTCCCCTTTCCCTGTCCCTTTCTTCCAGTATTCTATGGCATTGCCATATTTTGTCTGGTCGCTTTAGTAAGGGCCTCAATAACTGATCCAGGAAGACTCCCTGAGAACCCTAAGATCCCACATGGAGGTATGGTACCCTTCAGATTTAGCAGTCTTACTATGCCAGAGTTACTGTTTTTATTAATGTATTTATTGCTTTTAGTATATATTGGTTATATATAATATCTACTACAACTTTCAAGTTTTTTCTTAGATGTTTCCTTTCCAGACTTCTTATTTAAAATTGTAAATCCCAGTTGACTCCTCATACCCCCATTCCTTGGCTCCCTTACTGTTTGTGTATTTGTTTGTCGCTCCTCCCACTCTAGAGCTGTATAACCTCTGTGAGGGTGTAGATTTGTCGTTTTGTTTTCTTCATGTGTTCAGTACTGTATCCTTAGAGCCTGGAACAATCTCTGGGTAAATATTTGTGGAATAGTATATATATTTATTTGAGAAATTATATTTTTATTTAATAAAGGATATTTTGGTGGTGCCACTTGCCTCATGATATAAGTATAATGTTGCTTATAGTAAATCATGCTGTATTATAATACTGTTGCCTATATTTTTCCAAGTTCTAACAATTCAGTGGAAAATTTGAAAGCCTCGGTCTAGTGTCAATTGAAGGCCTTTTTTTTTTTTTTTTGGTTAATCCTCACTCGAGGATAGTTTTTCATTGATTTTTCAGATAGAGTAGGAGGGGGAGAGAGAGAGAGATGCATCAACTGGTTGCCTCCCACACGACCCTAACCAGGGCCTGGAACTGAACCGCAACCAAGGCATGTGCCCTTGACCGGAATCGAACCCGCAACTCTTTCATCATCAAGCCCATGCTGTAACTGCTGAGCCAAACCGGCCAGGGCGAAGGCAATTTTTAATGACCTTACTGCATAGTAACAACTCACATCACAAAAATAAATTGAAAATGCATTGCTTGTTTTATTACATGTTAGATATAGTAAATCCCATTTACCCTCTTTAGTGAGTTTTATCTTTTGATTATTTACTGTGTAAGCTTGTATTTTTTTTTCTTTTTTTATTGTTGAAAGTATTACAAATGTTCCCCTTTTTTCCCCATTGAGCCCCTCCTACCCACTTTCACCCCCCTCCTTCCTTCCCCAGCCTAGTGTCCGTGTTGATTGGTTGTGCATATATGCATATAAGTTCTTTGGTTTATCTCTTACCTCCCCTGCCACCCCCCATCTCTCTGAGGTTTGTCAGTCTGTTGCTTGCTTCCATGATTCTGGATCTCTTTTGGTCAACAGCTAATTTTGTTCATTATGTTCCACAAATAAGTGAGATCATGTGATACGTGTCTTTTTTTTTCTGACTGGCTTAGTTCGCTTAACATAATACTCTCCAGGTCCCTCCATGTTGTCTCAAAGGGTAAGAGATCTCTCTTTCTTACAGCTGCATAGTATGCCATTGTGTAAATGTACCACAGTTTTTTTATCCACTCTTCTATGATGGGTACTTGGGCTGTTTCCACATCTTAGCTATTGTAAATAGTACTGCTTATGAACATAGGGGTACATATATTCTTTCTGATTGGTGTTTCAGGCTTCTTAGGATATATTCCAAGAAGTGGGATCACTGGGTCAAATGGCAGTTCCATTTTTAATTTTTTGAGGAAACACCATATTGTTTTCCATAGTGGCTGCACCAGTCATAGTGGCATTCCCACCAGCAGTGTGCTAGGGTAGTCTTTTCTCCACATCTTCACTAGCATTTGTTGTTGGAGGATTTGTTGATGGCAGCCATTCTGGCAGGTGTGAAGTAATATCTGGTATTTATTTTAATTTGTATCTCTCTGATGATTAGACATGATGAACATTTTTTTCATATGTCTCTTGGCCTTTTGTATGTCTTGTTTGGGGAAATGTCTATTCAGGTCCTCCACCCATTTTTAATTGGCTTGTTTGTCTTCCTTTTGTTGAGTTGTATGAGTACTCTCTATATTTTGGTTATTAACCCCTTATCCAATGAATGTATCATTGGCAAATATGTTCTCCCAGAGAGTGGGTTCTCTTTTCATTTTGATGTTGGGTTTTTTTTGCCATGCAGAAGCTTTTAAGTTTGATGTAGTCTCATTTATTAATTTTTTTCCCCTTGACCTGGGTGATGTACCAGTGAAAATTTCTCTATATATGATGTCTGAGACTTTTGCCTACATTTTCTTCTAGGATGTTTATGGTTTCACGGGTTACATTTAAGTCTTTTATCCATTTTTAGTTTATTCTTGTGTATGGTGTAAGTTGGTGGTCTACTTTCATTTTTTTTGCCTATGGCTGTCCAATTTTCAAGCACCATTTATTAAAGAGACTGTCTTTCTTCCATTGTATGCTCTTGCCTCCTTTGTCGAATATTAGTTGTGCATACTGTCTTGGGTCAGTATCTGGGTTCTTTGTTCTGTTCCATAGATGTATATATCTGTCCTGATGCCAGTACCAGGCTGTTTTGATGACAATGGCTTTGTAGTATAACTTGATATTTGGTATTCCTCCCACTTTGTTTTTCTTTTTCAAAATCGCTGTGGCTATTCAGGGTCTTTTATAGTTCCGTATAAACTTTTGGAGTGTGTGTTCTAGTTCTGTGAAATATGTCATTAGTACTTTAATAGGGATTGCATTGAATCTCTAGATTGCTTAGGGTAGTGCAAACATTTAAATGATGTTGATTTTTCTGATCCATGAACATGGTATATGTTTCCACTTTTTAATGTCTTCTATTTCTTTTTTCAATGTCCTATAGTTTTCTGAGAAGGTCTTTTACCTCCTTGGTTAAGTTTATTTCTAGGTATTTTACTTTATTTCTTTGTTGTTGCAATGGCAAATGGGATTGTTTTCTTTCTTATTCCCTTTCTGAGTGTTTATTCTTGGTGTATAAGAATGCCATCAATTTTTGGATGTTAATTTTGTATCTTGCTACTTTGCCAAATTCATTTATTAAATCTAGTAGATTTCTTATGGAGTCTTTAGGGTTTTCTATGTACAATATCATGTCATCAGCAGATAGTTTCACTTCCTCCTTTACGAATTAGATTTTGTTTATTTTTTCTTCTTGTCTTATTCCTGTGGCTAAGACTTCCTGTACTGTGTTAAATAAGAGTTTTGAAAGTGGGCACCCCTGTCTTGTTCCTTTGTACTTTATTCTATTAGGAAATTTATATGTCTTTGTTATACATTATAGAACCAGAATACTTTGTTATAGTAATTCAGCATTTTCCAAACTTGCTGCACATTAGAGTCACCCGAGTGGTTTTAAAATCATAATGTCCAGATCACATCCCATATTAATTAAATTAGGATGTGGAGGTGGGAGCGAGATATCAGTACTTTTGAAAGATCCGAGATGGTACAATGTGTAGCAAACTTTGGGAACCAGTAATTCCTTCTGAAATTAAATTAAGTGGCAAGTCACTTATAGAGCCTGCCTTGAATTCCTGACTGTTGTTTTTTGAGACCCATCGTTTAGGGGCTTACTTAACTTGGCATTCCAAGTTTGAATGATTAAATGGGAATGGTATGACTCTGATGTTTACACAGCTGTAGAAATTTCTGTAAACTATGTTGAATATTTAGTTTTTATTAACTTAGAGAAACAGTATCACTGTCACTTAGCAGTTTGTGTGTGTGCGTGTGTGTAGGTATGCATGTTTAGGCAGGGAGGGTGGCGCTCTTCAATTTGTACAAAATCCCTCTTCTCAACTAGTCTAAACCAAAGGCTTTAAAATATAGATACAAAATATAGATACATATATTTTTTACTTTAATTCCAAAACCCAGTGTTACCAGAAAATCAAAGAAGCAAACTTTTTCTAATTCAGGACCCATTTCTGATAAAATTGTTAGTTTGCAGTGGTCAAACACTCAAATACCTGCATGTGTCAGATACTACAAATCAGAGTATAGGGCTAGCTAAAAACTGTTTCATATTGAAAATCTCTATCGTATCTGAGGGGAGTGGTTGCTATTCATCTACTGTGAAATTTTCATGTAGATCCAGTATTATTAGATCTTAAAATTATTGAAGTCAAAATAGGGAATATTAATATTTATGAGAAATGTCATGATTTTAAAACAATATTGGCAACTAATTCAAAATTTTAAAACATTGTTTTTAAATTAATACCAAACAGATTATATCTGTGGGCCTATTTGAATTTATGTGAAACCACTTTGTTACCTTTAGCTTATAGACTGTAGCAATGGAAGACATCATTTTACTGACAATTGGATGTCGGCATTATGTCTTGTCCCAGTTGACATTTGTCCTACTTTTCTTCACTGAGTTCGGAAGATTTCCCTTTTGTCCAATTGAAAAAAGTATATTAATTTATCATATTTTAATGTTTTCAAAGTCTCTTGATATCTCATGTCATATGATCCTCGGTAATTGTATGAGGTAGGTAGCCTGGGTAATCACGAGCATAGTTATCCTTTAGAGGTCACATAGCAGATTATTACTGAACTGATTAAGGTCCCATATCCTTGTCTCTACCAGCTTTTACCATGGCTCTATATACGGATTAATAATTTTAGCTCTTTATTCACCTTTGATTTGATTGTGGGGAAAATTTGAACTCATCATATGTTTTTAGTGCTGGTTAACTGATTATTTTGTAAATATGGTTTTAACTAGTAAATACAACATTTTAACAGTGAAAAATAATATAGCATGACTAAAAATTTGGGGCCATAGAGTAGTGACATTTATTGAGCTTCAGGTTGAGCAGTTTGGTATAATTGAATTCTTTAGAAAAATAATATAAAATCCTAATATTTCTGTGATTTCTACCATTTTAAAAATTCACTCTGAAGTATTTTATATGCCTCTTTTTATTTTCTTTTGTTTGTTTTTTTTATTTAATTAATTAACTTATTTTTGTTACAGATGTTTCTCCTTTTTCTCCCACTAATTCCCCCCATCCTCTCCCTCCCCGCCCTGTCCCCAGCTTTGTTGTCCACCATTGTTCATGCACACATGCATATAAGTTCTGTGGTTTATCTCTACCCCTCCCCCACTCCCTCTTCTGGGAATTGTCAGTCTGTACCACACTTTTACATCTCTGGAACTACCCCGTTCCTCAGACTGTTAAGTTCATTATATTCCACAAATAAGTGAGATCATGTGATATTTGTCTTTCTCTGCTTGGCTTATTTCACTTAGGATAATACTCTCCAGGTCCCTCCATGTTGTCTCAAAGGATAAGAGATCTTTTTCTTACTCCATTGTGTACATGTACCACAGCATTTTTATCCACTCATCTACTGATGGACATTTGGGCTGTTTTCCAGATCTTAGCTATTGTAAATAGTGCTGCTATGAACTTGGGGGTACATATATTCTTTCTGATGGGTGTTTCAGGCTTCTTAGGGTATATTCCTAGAAGTGGGATCACTGGGTCAAATGGCAATTCAATTTTTAATTTTTTGAGGTAACACCATATTGTTTTCCATAGTGGCTGCACCAGTTCGCATTCCCACCAGCAGTGTACTAGAGTCCCCTTTTCTCCACACCCTCGCCAACACTTGTTGTTTGATGATTTGTTGATGGCGCCCATTCTGACAGGTGTGAGGTGATACCTCATTGTTGTTTTAATTTGCATCTCTCTGATGACTAGTGATGTTGAGCATTTCTTCATATGTCTCTTGGCCATTTGTATGTCCTATTTGGAGAGGTGTCTGTTTAGCTCCTCTGCCCATTTTTTTAATTGAGTTCTTCGTCTTCCTTTGTTGAGCTGTATGAGCACTCTATATATATTGGAAATTAACCCCTTATCTGATGTATCATTGGCATTTATGCTCTCCCATAGATTAGGTTGCCTTTCCATTTTGGTGATTGTTTGCTGTGCAGAAGCTTTTTAGTTTGATGTAGTCCGTGTTTTCATCTTTTCCTTTGCTTCTATTGCCTTAGGTGATGTATCAGTGAAAATTCTGCTGTGTATGTCTGAAATTTTGTTGCCTACAGTTTCTTCTAGGATTTCTATGGATTCATGAGTCACATTTAAGTCTTTTATTCATTTTGAGTTGATTCTTGTATATGGTGGAAGTTGATGATCTAGTTTCGTTTTTTTGCATGTAGCTGTCCATTTTTCCCAACTCTATTTATTAAAGGGGCTGTCTTTACTCCACTATATGCTCTTGCCCCCTTTGTCGAATATTAATTGAGCATATTGTCTTGGGTCCATTTCTGGGTTCTCTATTCTGTTCCATTGATCTATCTACCTGTTCTTGTGCCAGTATCAGGCTGTTTTGATTACAGTGGCTTTATAGTATATCCTGAAATTTGCTAATGTGATCCCTCCAACTTTGTTCTTCTTTTTCAAGATTGCTGTGGGTATTCGGGGTCTCTTTTGGTTCCATTTGAACTTTTGAAGTATTTGTTCTAGTTCTGTGAAATATGTCATTGGTATTTTGATGGGGATTGCATTGAATCTATAGATTGCTTTGGGTAGTATGGACGTTTTAATGATGTTAATTCTTCCAATTCATGAACAAAGTATATGCTTCCCCTTTTTGTATCTTCCTCTATTTCTTTTTTCAATGACTGGTCATTTTTTACAAATAGGTCCTTTTTTTATTTTTATTTTTATTTTTTTAATTAATTAATTAATTTTTGTTACAGATGTTTTTCCTTTTCCCCCCACTGATTCCGCCTTCCCCCTCCCTCCCCGCCCTGTCCCCACCTTTGTTGTTCATGTCCATTGTTCATACATACATGCGTAAAAGTTCTGTGGTTTATCCCCCCCACCTCCTCTTCAGGTATTGTCAGTCTGTACCCCACTTCCACGTCTCTGGGACTACCCCGTTCCTCAGACTGCTATGTTCATTATATTCCACAAATGAGTGTGATCATGTGATATTTGTCTTTCTCTGCTTGGCTTATTTCGCCTAGGATAATAATTTCCAGGTCCCTCCATGTCGTCTCAAAGGATGAGAGATCTTTCTTTCTTACAGCTGCATAGTACTCCATTGTGTGTATGTACCACAGCTTTTTTATCCATTCGTCTACTGATGGACATTTGGAACACATTGGAAGGACTAAACAGCAGAGTAGAGGTCCTTTATTTCTTTGATTAAGTTTATTCCTAGGTATCTTAATTTTTTTGCACGATGATAAATGGGATTTTTTTTTTTAATTTCTCTTTCTGTGACTTCATCATTGGTATATAAGAATGTCTTGATGTTAATTTTGTATCCTGCTACTTTGCCAAATTTATTTATTAAGTCTAATAAATTTTTGATGGAGTCTTTGGGGTTTTCTATGTATAGTATGCTGTCATCTGCGAATAATGACAGTTTCACTTCCTTCTTTCCAATTTGGATCCCTTTTATTTTTTCTTCCTGTCTGATTGCTGTGGCTAAGACTTCCAGTACTATGTTAAAATTGAGTGGTGAAAGTGAGCATCCTCGTCTTGTTCCTGTTCTTAAGGAAAATGCTTTTAGTTTTTGCCAATTGGGTATGATATCGGCTGTAGGTCTTTCATATGTGGCATTTATTATGTCGAGATATGATCCCTCTATTCCCATATTGCTGAGCGTTTTTATTAGAAATGGGTGCTGGATTTTGTCAAATGCTTTTTCAGCATCTATTGATATGATCATATTATTTTTATCTTTCCTTTTGTTTATATGTTATATCACACTTATTGATTTGCGAATATTGTACCAGCCTTGCATTCCTGGGATGAATCCCACTTGTTCATGGTGAATAATTTTTTTGATGTATTGCTGCATTCGATTTGCTAGTAATTTTTTCAGATTTTGGCATCTATGTTTATCAGGGATATTGGCCTGTAGTTTTCTTTCTTTGTAGTCCTTTTTTTCTGGTTTTGGAATTAGAATTATGCTGGCCTCATAAAACTAGTTTGGAAGTCTTCCTTCTTCTTGAATTTTTTGAAATAGTTTGAGGAGAATGGGTATTAGTTCTTATTTGACTGTTTGGTAAAATTCCCCGTGAAGCTGTCCGGGCCTGGGCTTTTGTTTGCTGGGAGAATCTTGATTACATCTTCAATTTCTTTTGTTGTTATTGGTGTGTTCAAGTTTTCTATCTCTTCCTGAATCAATTTTGGGAGACTGTGTGTTTCTAGAAATTTGTCCATTTCGCTTAAATTGTCGAATTTGTTGCCGTATAATTGTTCATAATATTTGTGAACAATCTTTTGTGTTTCTGTGGTGTCAGTGATTACTTCTCCTCTTTCATTTGATTTTGTGTATTTGGATTCTCTCTTTTTGTTTCTTGCTGAGTCTTGCTAAGGGTCCATCAATCATGTTTATCTTTTCAAAGAACTAGCTCTTTGTTTCATTGATCCTTCGAATTGTTTTTTTGGTCTCCATGTCATTTATTTCTGCTCTGATCTTTACTATTTCCTTCCTTCTACTTGCTCTGGGGTTTTCTTTTTGTTTGCCCTCTAGTTCTTTAAGTTGTGAGGTTAGATAGTCTATTAGAAAATTTTTTTGGTTCTTGAGGTAGGCTTATAATGCTCTGAACTTCCCTCTCAGAACTGCTTTCGCTGCATCCCATAGGTTTTGTGTTGTGTGTTCATTTTCATAGGTTTTCAGGAAGTTTTTAATTTCTTCCTGTATCTCCATGGTAACCCATTCATTGTTCAATAACATGCTATTTAGCCTCCATGTGTTCAAATGTCTTTGCATGTTCTTGTTGCAATTGATTTTTAGCTTCATGCCATTGTGATCTGAGAAAATGCTTGATATGATTTCAATCTTCTTGAACCTGTAGAGACTTAGTTTGTATCCTAACATGTGGTCTGTCTTTGAGAATGTCCCATGTGCACTTGAGAAGAATGTGAATTCTGCCGTTTCGGGGTGTAATTCTCTGTAGATACCTATGAAATCCATTTGATCTAGCACTTCATTTAGAGTCTGTGTTTCCTGGTTAATTTTTGGTTTAGATGATCTATCCAGTGATGTCAGTGGGGTGTTGAAGTCACCTGCTATGAATGTATTGCTGTTGATTTCTCCTTTGAAGTCCTCCAGAAGATTTGAAATATATGTTGGTGCTCCTATATTGGGTGCATATATGTTTACCAAGGTTATATCTTCCTGTTGGATAGATCCTTTCAATATTATGTAGTGACCTTCTTTGTCTCTAATTTGGTCTTCATTTTAAAATCTACTTTATCAGATATGAGTATTGCTACCCCAGCTTTTGTTGCTTTCCATTTGCCTGAAAGATTTTTTCCCATCCCTTCACTTTCAACTTATGTGAGTCTTTTGTTGTGAGGTGGGTCTCTTGTAAACAACATATATGTGAGTCGTGCTTTCTTATCTACCCAGCTACTATGTGTCTTTTTATCAAAGCATTCAAACAATTTACATTTAAGTTGATAATAGATATGTACTTATTTATTGCCATCTTTTTTAGTTTGGTTCTATTTTTCTTCCTATTTCTTCTAATTACAGCAGTTCTTTTAGCATATCTTGAAGTGCTGGTTTGGTGTTAATATATTCCATCCTTGTTTTTCATGACCTCTGATTACTTCATGCCACTCCCTTCTGGCCTGTAGTGTTTCTGTTGAGAAGTCAGCTGAGAGAGCCTTATGGGGTTTCCTGTGTAGGTAACCTGTTGCTTATCTCTTGCTGCCTTTAGGATTCTCTCTTTGTCTTTAATTTTTGGCATTTTAATTACTACGTGTCTTGGTGTGGGCCTGTTTGGGTTCTTCTTACTTGGGGCTCTCTGTGCTTCTTGAACTTGAATGCCTTCTTTCTTCAGACAGTTAGGAAAGTTTTCTGTCACTATTTCTTTAAATATATTCTCTAACCCTTGCCCTTTTTCTTTCTCTTCGGGGATGCCTATGATGTGAATATTATTATGTTTCTAGTTGTCCCACAGTTCTCTTAAGCTATCTTCCTGTTTTTTAATTGATTTTTCCTTTTGGATGATTTTTTTCTACCCTGTGTTCTAATTCACTGATCCGGTCCTCAGCTTCCTCTACTCTGCTGGTTAGTCCTTCCAATGTGTTCTTAATTTCTGTTATGTCATTCTTCATTTCCACTTGGTTGGTTTTCAATGTTTCTATATCGTTACTCATGGTGCTGATGTCCTTAGTCATGCTGTTGATCTTCCTCAAAATCATGGCTCCGAATTCTACTTCTGATAATTTGCTTAACTGCATTTCATTGATCTCATCTTCAACAGAGTTCTCTTGTTCTTTCATTTGGGATTTGTTTCTTTGTTTCACCCTTCTGGCTATCTCAGTGGGTTTTGGAGCCTGCCAAATTTTCCCTGTGGGTGTTGGTGTTCTGCTGTTTGTGGCTCCCTCTACTGGGTTTGGATGAACCTGAGTGGGCCCACGTTAAACACATCTGTCAAGTCTTACTTTCCTGGGTAGATTTGCAAGCTCAGGAAAGGTTCTGTTTTCCTCTAGCTTTTTCCTGGTGGCTAGTAGTCTCAATTACTCAGTGCCTTGGAATGTAGCCCTGGTGTTCTGCGTAAGAGGATTTCCATAGTGGGGGATAGATGCTGGTTATTAATCTGTCTCAATTTGGATTTCTTTGCCTCACCTGGGAAAGGCTGATTCTCAGAGGTGGGGGCTGCTGCTTTTCCCCACAGCTCGGGGAAGGAGCACACTGTCCACTGTCCTTTGTGGCTGAAAATCAGCAAAATCTCTGAGTGTCCTCCAAATCCTGGGTGTCCCCACAGACTTCCAGCCCAGTCTGCCCTCCCTCTCCAGTAGCCCCCAGGTGAGTGGCTGTGGCTATTTTAGCGCTCTGTCCTGGCTCTCTGCACTGTGGAGTGGGCTTCGTCTTTATTCCCCAAGGGTGCTGCTCACAGCTAAGACTGTTGCTGTTCATGGGCTCCCAGCCCACCACCCTCTTGCGCCTCTGCAGATCCTACCAGTGTCCCTGGTTATATGGTCCTGTCCTGCTGCTTTTCTGTTGCTTTTTTCCGAGGATTTGTCTTTATTTTAGTTGTAATTCCCGTTTGGTCCTGGGAGATCGTCTGCATAGCTTCTATTCACTCCACCTCCACTTTTCACATCCTCTATGCCTATCTTGTGCGCAGCTGGGTCACACAGGCCTTCCTGGTGCCCCAGCACCCTGCAGGTCCCACAGGTAACTGGATCGCACTGTCCCTTTGGGGACCTGGCTATATGTCTATGTATGGGCTGCTGGGTCGCACTAGCCTCTCTGGTGCTTGAGCACCCCACAGGCCCCGTGGGTAACTAGATCATGCAGTCCCTGCTGGGTCGCACAGGCCTCTCTGTTGCTTAAGCACGCTGCAGGTCCTCTTGTAACTGGATGGCCCATCCCTGCTGGGTCACACTGGCCTCTCTGCTACATGCCTCTTTTTAAAAACAGAATTAAATTTAATATCTATATGACTCACCAAATATGAAGCAATTTTAATATAAGAGAATAGTCCATTTTCTCATGCCTAGATCCCCAGAATTTGATTTTATAAACTTCGGGCACGTACGTAAAATAGTCAAATGTAATTATTCAATGTCTATAGTATTCAAATTATTCACACACGTCTGAAATATAGAAATATTACTTTGTTGCTTTCAAATTTATGAAATGATTTAATTCAATATCCTAACTTTTAAAACAGCTTAATTAAGTATAATTCATATGATACATAATTTACCCACTTAAATTGTATACATTCATGACTTTTAGTATATCGACAGAGCTGTGCAACCATCACCACAATCAGTCTTAGAACATTTCATCATCAAGCTCTTTTTCAACTGGTAATTTTGACTTCACTGTTTTTTGTCATCACTAAAGCTACTTTTTGACATATTGTTGGAGAACAAAGTCTTCCTTCTAAGTTATGTATGTGTGTGTGTGTGTATAAATAAATAAATAAATATATATATATATATATATATATATATATATATATATATATATATATATCTTTAAATTTGTTTGATGCTGTTCCCTTGAAATTTAACCCAAGCTGAAGGGATGCATATGCTGTTAATGCTGAGGGTCATGTACTCACTCATAGTTTTGCCTTTTTCCTTCCTCTCATCCTTTTTAAAGGTGATTTGTAGGAGACTTACTGTCATTTATTTCTTACATTGGCAACCAGTTTTGTCAGGGAATCACTATTAAGACGTAAACCTTGTATTGATTCTGGTATTTTTAAATTATATATTTTTCTAAAACATTACTTTTTGATTTTTAAATGCAGTTTTTGAGAAAAGGCCCCCTAATATGTGAGTCTTTTAACATACTTAACAGAAAGCAATTCCTTCCTTTCTGATGGGATAAACAAAACAAAACAACACCTTGCTTTATATTCATTCATGCATTTACAGCATTAATAAGACCACATATTCAATAGTATGATGTTGTTTATAAATATTAAACAGAGCCTCAATGATTTATGGAGTTTGTCCTTTTTCCTTTGATTAGTTTTTATGTTTTGATTTTTCTTTAAAAACATATATCTGTGAGTTTTTAAATTTTTTTGTAGTTACCATAACTTAGCGATTAGATTTTCTGTCCTATAGGCTTTCATTTTCTATTTTCTATTATTAGATGGCTAGTACAAAAGTATTGTAGGCACTTATCAGACATCAGAATGTATGAGTCACCAAGATCCTATTTGGACATTAGTACACCCTGAAGAAAAGGAAAGAGAGAAGACTAAGAAATAATTTATAGATATTTAGGATAGGTTAAACTGGATGGATTTTTTTCTTGGTATACAAGGAAAAACATAGATGATACTTTAATTAAATTTCTAGATTTTTACAGTACATAGGTGTGTGCTTGTGCTCATGTATATGGGTGCAAATGAGTTTTCATAGTTATTTCTCATTTTAGATGCTTGTCTTGCATCTTACATTTTAGCTAGAGGGATGGCTCAAGCTCTTTTAAGAAACAAATTTATGGTCCAGACCATAATGCAGCAAACTCTTTACTTGGAAGATCAGATAAAATATTTTCAGCTTTCTGGATTATTCAGTCTCTGTCACTGTTTCTCAGCTCTATCATTCTAGGGTGGGCATAGTTTTGTTCAAATAAAACTTTATTAATGGACATTAAAATTTGATTTTCATGATTTTTACATCCCACAAATTATTATTAATATCAATAATTTAAAATTGTCAAAACTATTCTTAGCTCATGGATTACACAAAAATGTGTGCTGGCCTGGATTTTCCTGTGGACTGTAGTTTGCCAGCCTGTGGTCTAGACTACCGAAGTACAGATTATTTCTGACTATAGCCACATGCTCTCTTCTTTTCTGAGGATATCACATTTTACATTTGAACAAAGGAATTTTAGTCTCTAGCTAAAATTGCCAATAATGAATACACCATATTTATGTTTTAGGGATTGGTTTAAGAAGGTAAATGTTGTCTTTTAATGAAAATTGGCTCACTAAGGAAAATCTCTTTTTTGACTGTATTTTTTTTTTTTTTTTTATCCTCACCCGAGGACATTTTTCCATTTTTTGTACAGATGGAGTGGGAGGGAGAGAGAGGAAGGGAGAGAGAGTGAGAAACATCGACGTGAAGGGACACATCGAGTGGCTGCCACCCGCACGACCAACCAGGGCCGGGGACAAACTGCAACCGAGGTACATGCCCTTAGTGGGAACCGAACCTGGGTCTCTCTGGACCGCAGGCCGACGCTCTAACCTCTGAGCCAAACCGGCCAGGGCTTGACTGTATTTTTTAAAGTATGTGAATTCAGAGTTTTAGCATTAGAATGTTTGAGATTATCTAGTTAAATGGGGTGGGGGGAGTGATATGCTTGTGACATTGTGTTTTGCTGCATATGGATAAGTTGCCATTTTGCAGTTAAATAGTACTGGTTTAACTAAATTAAGCTTTAATAGTGTTGCTTTCTCACATGATATGTTTTCATTAAAAGAACTGAAATGAAAGTATTTATTTTAAAATGAGATTTTAAATGTAAAAGTTGATTTTTCAACTTTTATATTATTAGAACAAATTGTTTGATATAGATTTTTATTTATATTTTATTGATTTCTTCAGAGACATCTGTAGCAGAATGTGTTTCCAACGCTTCACTATATAAAATTCCAACATACTGATTTTACTCCTGGCCATTAAATTAAAATTGTGTATCTTTTTAGAAAATTGAATCCTACCTGCTATGTTCTCTTATTTATGTTTAGACTCATTTTTTTTAAATTTAAACTTTTTATTCTTTAGCAAACAAGCATTTAGTGACCATATACTGTATACTAGGGTAATACTTTGCTTATTCTAGTATTTACTCTGAATGTGGAGTTATGTTAATTTTACTATGCCAATACTTTTAGTGAGGTTAGAGTGTAGTTTAAAAATAAGTGATGGGAGGTTTAAGAATTTTGTAAAAGTAAAATTTTATTTCAACAAATATAAAGATTCCTTCTGTGTAATAAAAGTTGTTTCTTCTTGATAGATCACTATTCCATATAATTTTTATGGATCTGATTAGAATAATTTATAATGAAAACATTACTTTTCATTTCTGTAAACTTTATGTTTTTAAGTTTTAAATAAAAAATTATTTGTAGGCTCTTGGGCTAGAGGAAATTATTCTTGGTGGTAGGACTGAGTTTTGTAAAGAAATTTACTTCTATTAAATAGTAATTTTCTTGTAACTTTTTACTTCTGAAGCTGTTCTTATTTTTAATTGTTGAAAGTATTACAGATGTCCCCCATTTTTCTCCATTGACCCCTTCCTTCCCGCTCCCACACCCCTCCTGCCTTCCCCAGCTTAGAGTCCATTTTGATTGGTTGTGCATATACTGAAACTATTCTAATACCTCCTAAACTCATCTGAAATTCTTTTCCAAATCTCTCCCATAAACATTCCCCAATGAATTCAATAATATTAAAAAATAAAATGATTCGGGGATTGGGAATATAATCTGTTTCTCTAATGAGGTTATTGGATTGATTTTGATTTATTAATCCATGAAACCAAGACTCAGCATTATTCCTTTGTTAGAACCTTTAGAAACTAAAATTTCTAGAAATTAATTTGTTTAAATAAAATTGTTTTAATATAATAATTTGGTTGTATTTATGGTTTTGTCATTAAATTTTACATGTAGCAATATGTCAGAAACCCAAATACATTGTTTGATGTCCCTTAGTTTGACTATTAATATTGTTTTATTTTATAGTGTTTTAAATCAGAAACATAAAATCAGACACATATACAACAGATCAGCAACATTTATGGGAAACATTTATACTGGAGACTAGAAGAAAACTTTCTTAGACATATATATTGAAGACTTTCTATAAAATCTTCTAAACAGTTATTGCTAAATTTCAGCATTACTCATTTGCCTGTGTTAAATGGATTTTAATTTCTTTCTCTAGAAAGGGAGTTCTGGGAATTATGTAACAAGTGTAATTTGATGAGACCAAAGCGCTCCCATCACTGCAGCCGCTGTGGCCACTGCGTTAGGAGAATGGATCATCACTGTCCTTGGTAAGAAATGAATAATTCACTTTCAGAAAAAAAAACTAATGAAAAATAAATGGTAGTACTTAGCAGATTTAAAAGTTATATTAAGGTGATGTAGTTTAAAACATCTTTTAATAAGCATACAGTTTTTATATGGTTCTCTAAACTCCCAAAGTCATTTTTTTTCAGAGATCCTATCTTTTCTAACAAGAAAGTATTTGAGTAGGAAGCTAAGAATGAACAGGCACCCAAATATGCAAAAGAACTAAGGCGATTAGAGTAACTGAGGCATTGTATGTAAAGCATTTTATAGTATCTGAGACTTTGAAAGTACTTAAGTAATAGCTCTTATTGTTTCTATCCGTAATGAACCATATACATCTTATTGTTTATATTTCTCTTTCCATTTGTTTAAAGAATAACACATTTCAGGTACTCTGACCTCATTTCTCCTCATTTAAGCCTTTTTCAGCATTATGTATTTTAGGTATTAACATTACATACATGCTGCATGTGTGTGAGTGGTAATCAGCTATTTCTGCTGAACTGCCAACACTTTTGGTCAATAGGTGGCTCTCTTGTAATATTTAAAGAAAATGTTAGTTGAAAAATATGTTTTAAAACAAATGTTAGAATTCTGCATTGTATCTCATTTCAAAGCTGTCACAAAAATCTGACGAGATACTGTATTTAATTCTGTTTCTCTAGCATGGGATCTTGGTATAAATATTTAAACTGGTATAGTGTAGCACTTTATAATAAACATACCTATATACATCTGTACTTATGTTTGTGCATACATGTGTGCATATATACAAAATTAACTCTATCACAGGCTTGTTAAATTTATAACTGCATTTATCTAAAGTTGACTCAAGGGAAGAATTTATCTTTGCCTTATAATGTTAATCAATTTAGAGTTTGCTTATTTTTTGATAACTTGATAGCACAAGTTATTAACATGGTTTTAGTGGAAATTTGGGTTTTACTATAAACTGATAATTTAGATAGGAAGTACTTTTCTGAAATTAGGAAAAAAACATTTTAGATTAAAGCACTTTGTTACTATATATATTTCATCAATAGAATAGCATAGTGTATAACACATAGTTGGTCTTTTAAAATGTGCCTAGAATTTATGCAGATTAATCCTCAGGTATTTTCTGCAACTGAGTGATCTGTTTATAATTATAATAGTAATCGATTAATAAAAGCTGGCTAAATGAGTAAGTGGTAATCACACTGAAAAACTATTTTATGTACTTTTTAGAGCAAGATTTTTGATTAACTAAAATATAATAGGTGTTCATATACAGATGAAGATGGATACTTCCTTTTAGAATAATGCAGTAGTTTAAGCTTAAAAACATAAACAATGAATTAGGAAATATTTTGGTACTGTAGAGATTAGTGATATCATTTATTTACTTTTAGGGAATAAAGATGAACTCAGTGACAAAATAAAGTGATATTTAGCCTAAACTCTAAGATTGGGGTGAGTTCTTTGTTTCTAGGCCTCTTGCTTCCAATTTAGTCAACTTCTTAGATAATTGATGGGAAGAAGAATGGAAGTAGAAAGAGTTGTAGGATGGAAAGGCGGTAGACCAGGGCCTAAATGGGTTTAGGGATTTTCATGATTGAATTGCCTAATAGAGCCTTGTTGAGATACTCAGAGTGAGGGAGATTATACAGTGTAAATTGGAAGAAAGAAGAATTTTTGTTATTTTCAGAAACTGCATTGTTCTAATTGCCTAACAGCTTTAGATATGGAGGTTAGTTCTTAGATCACCATAAGATTTTCTCTATTTGTGGATCTGATCACTATTTCTATGTAGTATAATTATTACCAAAGGAACTCTTACATGTATAGACTGAGTATGTTAAGTGTTTCTTAAAGCTCTCTGGATAAGAAGAAGGCTATTATCATAACAGTTATTTCTTGAATTTGGGGGGACAGGAAGGATAAGTCTTCTTTTAAGCAGTATCTGTTGAAGAGTATTCTTTTTTTTTTTTTTTTTATCCTCACCCGGACATTTATTTTTCATTTTTTGCACAGATAGAGTGGGAGGGAGAGAGAGGAAGAGAGAGAGAGAGAGAAACATCGACGTGAAAGGGACACATCGAGTGGCTGCCACCCGCACGACCAACCAGGGCCGGGGACAAACTGCAACCGAGGTACATGCCCTTAGCGGGAACCGAACCCGGGTCTCTCCGGACCGCAGGCCGATGCTCTAACCGCTGAGCCAAACTGACCAGGGCTGAAGAGTATTCTTAAGTGAATACATAAAAACACTTTTCTGATAGCCCTGCTTGTGAATAACAAAACACAGCATGAGCTCTTAAGTCTAAGAAATGCCTCTGCAAGATTTTCTGTTCAGTTCTATATCTGATTTTAAAAATTATTTAACAACACACTTTTAAAACAACAGTTTAAGTTAGGAATTGAACCTGTTTTATATATGTATAACAACCTTTGGAACCATTAATCATTTAGCTTGCATTAGCTTTGAAATTTTTGGGATTATGACATTAATCATTTTTCCTAGTTATGGTTCACTATTGTATGGCTGGAAATGTAGCTCTAAGAATCTGTAAATAGTTTTGGATATGTATTTATTTATGGCAGTCAAGTATAGTTTTTAAAAGTAAGAAAAATTGTGAATGCATAGCAGTTATGTCAGAATGGCAGGTTTAAATTATTTTACTTCATGTCATTGAAATTGCTCTCCAAGCTAGAGTGGAAGAGCAATGTATGTATAGAAGAGGGTTCTTGTTCTGTTGGCCACTGACCAACTGTACATCGCTGGCAAGTTTAACTCCTTTGTTCCTGTTCTCACATCAGTGGAGCAAGGAGACTGCCATCTGCTCTTCCTGCCTCGCTGGGTGGTAGTAAGTTGAAAGGTGATCATACACGTGGACATCCTTTGTAAAGTGGAAAGTGCTTTACAGATGTGAAGTGGAATATTTATATTATATCTTTTTCTATGCACTGTTTGCTTTTAGGTTTGAGTGACTGTAGTGTATCTCCATGAAGTTAAGCATATAGGAAGTTCTTTGTGTTTATTTTTAGTTTTACCAATCTGAAATTAACATCTTATTAAAGTAAAAAAAAATTTTTTTTTTCAGGATTAACAATTGTGTTGGTGAAGATAATCATTGGCTCTTTCTGCAGTTGTGTTTCTACACTGAACTTCTTACTTGCTACGCACTGATGTTTTCTTTCTGCCACTATTATTACTTTCTTCCACTAAAAAAGCGTAACTTGGTAAGAAATGTTTATATCCACTAATGTTAGAGCAGCTGTAGCATACAGTTATCAGCGTGGTTCCTTTAAGTGGTTCCTTTAAGATTGAAAACAAAAGTAACAAAAAATATACCCCAAATTAATGGATTTTAAAATATATTGAGATTAAAAAGGTAAACCCTAATCAGACATTCCCATTTGATCAAATCCATTTATGATTATTAGTGTTGAATGACTTTCTTTAAAAAGCAACATACCACCCTGGCTAGTGTGGCTTGGCAATTAGAGTGTTGGCCCATGGACTAAAGGGTTGCCGGTTAGATTCCCAGTCAAGGGTACATACTTTGATTGGAGGTTCTATCCCCAGCCCTGGTTAGGGTTTTGCCGGAGGCAACCAATCTTTGTTTCTATCTATGGGTATTTTGTGCATGCTAGTAGTGTAGTTTTAGGAATGTTTCATTTTATTTATAGAATAATTTCTGATATGATTGGTACTATATTTAGAATATGTAAAAGGTTGTACATAATTCCCAAGAGTAACTTGTTTCAGCTAATTGAGCCTAATAAGAAAAACATTACAATAAAATTGCCCAGTAAGATTAAGGTCAAGATTTTTTAAACAGTGAAAGAAAAAATGTACTGACGTTAATAAAAAGCTAATAGATGTTCTCTAGGAGGGAATGCATTGTGTTATCTTGGAGGAATTGGAGAAACTATGGGCCTTGGGTTAATTAGACCCTCCACCTATTTTTTTTTAAATGTATTTATTTTATTGATGAGAAAGAGAGAGATATCAATCAGTTGCCTCCCACATGCGCCCTGGTCAGGGATCAAACCTGCAACCTGAATATGTGCCCTGAACAAGAATGGAACTTGTGACCTTTCAGTAGTGTATAGGATGATGCTCCAACCAACTGAGCCACACTGGCCAGGGCAACTATCTAGATTTTTATATTGCATTTGCCAACCCCTGGTAGTGAAATGATCTTGTCCTAATAAACAGACATACCTGGGATTAATGCCTGGCTTTTCTTCTTATATGCATGACCTTTGACATATTGTTTAACCTTCCTGGATTGCAATGACTTCTTCTGAAAAATGTGAATAATCATGATATTAAATAAGATAACCCATGTAAAAGTACCTGGTTTATAATAGACCTTCAATTTATGTTACTTTGATTGTACTGAAAGCTCTCAGAAGGAAGGAACAATTTATCTTTGGCCTGGTTTTATGAAAATTGTACAGACTTTAAAAACATTACTAGGAAATTATCATAGACTTAAAGAAATTCCAATACTCAAATAAGAATGAAGTGGTAATAAGGATTAGACATTTGAAATTACAAAATATAATTTTCTCTCCAAATGAAATACAGAAATTCTGGAAAAATTACTACTAGCAATTGATATTTTTTAATGGAAAAACTGATTATAGGTGATAATATTTGAATACTTAGAAATATATATTATATATTTATATGTATTTTGGATGTCAACAGAAGACTAGCAGCATAGTAAAAGTTTATTAAGAGATTAAAAATCTAGATGAAAATTGAGTGTAAATTAGGTTTTAAAAGTTCAAACCAGATTTTCCTTAGAGCAATCAATTGTAGAAGCAATACAGATTATTTTTAATTATTAAAAAATCATAATGTTATCCAGTAGGCTTATCAAATAAAAATAAAATAATTAGGTAGCATGCTGGTTGTAAATAAGTGCCTTAAGTAATAAGCAATAAGTTATAAATAGTTCCAGGGACCTGACAGAGTCATTCCAGTAGTGCTGAGCAGTTGTTGTTTTAGCCCAAGTCTTATAGTATCCTTATTGTATTAAGTAGGATGCTTTCATAATTACCTTCGTATTAAAGATAATGAAATTGAAACCCACAGAGGTTATGTTACGACATTTCCAAAATCACATTGTGGAATCTGGTATGTTTTAACTTTGTTTATGATACATTCTCTGAATGAATGTGGTGATTCATGTATTATCAAGTTAGGTATATGGAGAACGTTATCATATGTTGCTCAATATAGGAAAAGACAATTTTGTTTGACTATTTTAAATTCATAAAAGTGGAATGTTTATTTTTAGTGTTTCTAACCTACTTAAGTTTACTAGAATAAATCTAAATTCTAGGACCAGAATTATAATTAAGCTTAGAGAAAACATTTTATAATTTATATATCCCCAAATATTTCAAGGATCTTGAGGCAAACCAGATGTTCAATAGGCACTTAGTATTCATTGAAATAAATTCTAGTCATTTAATTGATTTAGATGTTGATAATTTGAAGCTATATTACTAGTTGCATACAATCTTAGAATTCTAGTATCTTTCTGGATTGGATGGATTAACTCTTGTATCACTATAAATTACACCTCTTTGTCTGTAGTAAAGATTCTTTCCTTAAAGTATTTTTTTTTCTTTTATTAATTTGCTACATCAGCTTTATTTTGGTTAGTATATTTATAGTATATCTTTTTTCTTTTTTTTTTATCCTCACACGAGGACATTTTCCCTTTTTTTTTTGTTCAGATAGAGTGGGAGGGGGAGAGAGAGACAGAGAAAGAGAGAGAAACATCGATGTGAAAGGGACACATTGAGTGGCTGCCACCCGCACGACCCAACCAGGGCCAGGGACAAACTGCAACCGAGGTACCGTGCCCTTAGCGGGAACCGAACCCGGGTCTCTCTGGACCTCAGGCCGACACTCTAACCGCTGAACCAAACCGGTCAGGGCTCATCGTATATCTTTTTCTCTCTTTTTACTTTCAGTCTTTCTCAGTTGTGATGTTATTTCATTTTTTAAAAATCTAATGTGATAATCTTTGTCTTCTAATTAGAATACTTAGTCCATTTTTATTTAGGGTAATTTATATTAATTCTATCATCTTAGTACTTATTTTATGTTTGACTCATCTGTTTTTGTTTTTTTGTTTCCATTTTACTCCCTTTTTTATGCCTGCTTTGGAATTTTCAATTTTAAAAAATCCCATTTATCCCTTCTGATAGCTCTTATTTATTTTTCATTCTTCTTTTAATGAAAACATTCTTCCTTGATTTTTTGAAGTTTAATGTTAGTACTTTGATCATTGCCCAAATAAATGCAGTGGCCTTAGAACACTTCCTATCATTATCATTTTTGCTGTTGTGGGGTACAAAATAAATGTAGAACTAAACGACATGATAAGACATTATTATTGTTGTTGTTGTTTATATATTATGTGTTATAGTGCATGTTATTTGAAGTCAGTTTTCATTTAGAGTTATCCAGATATCAAAGCTTTTCCTAGTTCTTCATGTCTTTATAAATATCTAACTTCTTTCTAGGGATATTTTTTTCTATCTATTGGTGAAAATTTTCTGGAACAAATTTTTCTAGTTTGGGTTCACCTGAAAATGTCTTTATTTCTTGTTCATTTTGAAGGATTTATTTCCTTGGAGTAGAATTATAGCATGGAGTTATTTCCTGTTATTAAAGGTGTTATTCCATTGTTTCATGGTTTCCATCATTTTGTTGTAAAGTAAGTTGTTAGTCTTAATGTTACTTCATTGAAATAATGTATCTTTTCTTTGGCTGCTTTTATGATTTAGTTAAATAGTTAATTATTTAAACTTTATTGAGGCATAATTGACCTATAAAAATGTAAATATTTAAATTGTACCTAATGGTGAATTGATACACATGTATATTGTGAAAGGATTTCTTCATTTATTTAATTAAAACATCCAAATATATCTCCTTTTTTGTATGTGAGAACATTTAAGTTCAACTCCCTTAGCAAATTTTAATTATACAATACAGTGTTATGAACTATGGTCATCATGTTTTACATTGTATCCTCAGACCTTATTCATCTTATAGCTAAAGTTTATACTACCCTTTGAACAATCTCTCCCTATTTCCTGCAACCCCAGCCCCTAGAAACCACTTTACTTTCTGTTCCTATGAATTTGAACTTTTAAAAAAAATTTTTAAATTCCACATATAAGTGATGCCATGCAGTATTTGTCTTTGTCTGGCAGATTTCACTTAGTCTATATATTGTCATCAGGTGCATCGGTGTTGCAAATGTTCCTATGGCTGAATAATAATACTCCATTATGTATACATACCACATTTTCCTTATGTAGTCATCTGTTGATGGACGCCTAGGTTGCTTTCATATTTTGATTAATGCTACAGTGAACATGGAAGTGTAGATATCACGTTTTCATTTTTTTGGATATATACCTGGAAATGGAATTGCTGGATTATGTGGTGGTTCTATTTGTAATATTTTTAGGAGCCTCAATACTGTCTTCCATAGTAGCTACACCAGTTTACTCTCCCACCATAGTTTACAAGTGTTTCCTTTTCTTTACATCTCATTCTTACCAACATTTATCTCTTGTTATTTTTTTAATGATAGCTGTTTTAACAAGGTGACAGGTGATATCTCATGACTTTGATTTGCATTTCCCTGATGACTAGGGATGTTGAGCACCTTTTCATGTAACTGATAGCCATCTGTATGACTTCTTTGGGATAATGACTACTATATATATACTTCCATTGCACATTTAAAAATTTTTATTTTTTGCTACTGAGTTGTAGGAATTCTTTATATATTTTGGATATTAACCCATTGTCAGATAAGTGATTTGCAAGTTTTGTTTTTTCCCCCATCCCATAAGTTGTCTTTTCATTTTGCTGACGATTTCCTTTGCTGTGCAGAGGCTTTTTAGTTTGATGTAGTCTCACTGGTTTCTGTATTTTTGTTTGTTGCTTTGCTTTTGGTTTCAAATTCAAGTCTATGTCAAGACCAATGTCAAGGAACTTACCTGGTATGTTTTCTTCCCTGAGTTTTATGGTTTTATATTTTATGGTCTAGTCTTTAATCCATTTTGAGTTGTATTTTGTGTATGGTGTGAGATTGGGATCCAGTCTATTCTTTTGCATGTGGATGTCCAGTTTTTCCAACACCATTTACTGAAGAGACTGTCCTCTCCCCATTGACTAATCTTGGCTCCTTTGTTGAAAATTAATTGACCATATATGCTTGGGTTTATTTCTTGGCTTTCTATTCTGTTCCATTGATCTGTGTGTTTGTTTCTTTATGCCAGTGTCAAACTATTTTGATTGCTGTAGCTTTGTAATAGGTTCATAATATAGTTTGAAATCAGAAAATATGGTGCCTTCAGCTTTCTGAAGATTGCTTTGGTTATTTGGGGGTCTTTTGTAGTTCCATACAAATTTTAGAATTGTTTGTTTTATTTCTATGAAACACACTGTTGAAATTTTCTTAGGGATTGCATTGAATCTGTAGATCACTTTGGTAATAGTATGAACATTAAGAATATTTAATCTAATCCATGGAATAGCTTTTCATTTATTGGTGTCTTCTGTTTTTTTCATGCATGTGTTATAGGTTTCATTGTACAGATCTTTCACCTTTTTGGTCAATTTATTCCTACGTATTTTATTCCCTTTGCTTCAATTAAAAACAGGATTGTTTTCTTACTATTTCTGTCTGATAGTTGTTATTAGTGCAACTGATATTTGTGTATTTATTCTGTCTCCTATAACTTTACTGAATTTGTTTACTAGTTCTAACAGATTTTTGGTGGAATCTTTAGGTTTTCTCTGTACAATATGTCATCTACAAATAGAAACAGTTTTATTTTTTCCTTTCTAATCTGGAGACCTTTTATTTATTTTTCTTGCCTATTGCTCTGACTTTCAGTACTGTGTTGAATAAAAGTGGTGAAAGTGGGCATCCTTGTCTTTTCCTTGTTCTAGCTTTTAGCTTTTCACCATTAAGTATGAGGTTTCTGTGAGCTTGTCACATATAGCCTTTATTATGTTGGAATATGTTCCCCATATACCCAGTTTGTTGAGAGTTTTTATCATAAATGGATGTTGAACTTTGTCCAGTGCTATTTTTGCACCATTTAGATGATTATATGATTTTTATCTTCCGTTTTGTTAATATAGTGTACCACATTGATTGATTTGCAGATGTTGAAGCATCTTTGCATCCTTGGAATTAAATCCCACTTGATCATGGTATATGATTCTTTTAATATATTGTTGAATTTGGTTTGCTGATATTTTGTGGGAGATTTTTGCATCTCTGTTCACCAGGGATATTGGCTGTAATTTTCTTCTAATGTTCTCTAGGTTTGGTATTAAGTTAATACTAGCCTTATAATATGATTATGAAAGTGTTCCCTTCTCTTTAATTTTTGAGAAGTTTGATAAGAATTGGTGTTAATTCTTTAAATGTTTGGCAGAATTTAATCCCTGAAGCCATTTGATCCTGTAATTTTCTTTGTTGGGGTGTTTTAGATAATTGATTCAATCTCTGTACTTAGTAATTAGTCTGTTTAAATTTACTGTTTCTTCATGATTTGGTCTTAAGAGCTTGTATGTTTCTAGGAATTTATCTAGTTCTTCTGTCCAATTTGTTGGTAATTTTTCATGGTGAAGTCTTTTTTGATCCTTTGTATTTGTGTGGTATCAGTTGTAATGTCTCCTTTTCATTTTATTTGAGTTCTCTCTCTTTTCTTAGTGAGTATAGCTAAATGTTTGTCTATCTTTTTTTAAAAGCAGATTTTATTTTATTTTTTTTCATCGTTTCAGTCTCTTTTATTTATTTCTGCTTTGGTCCTTTCCTTTCTCCTAACTTTGACTTGGTTCTTTTTTTCTAGTTTTCTTTTTCTTTTTTTGATAGGAAATAGGAGAAACTTCATCTTAATTCAGTCACTGGTGTACATATAACAAATATTTCTAAGGCTAAATAACAGAACATTGGTCTTAATACAGCAGTTCTTTTGATGATGGTATTTATTGAAATTTTATAAAGATTTATGATTATTGGGTTTTGTCTCTGTGAAAGACTAGTTTCAGTTTGCCTTTTCTCTTATGTAGTGCTTCAGGATTCTCAGCTGGAAAACAGGTGTTTACTGCAGGCTGTGCCTTCTTATTGTTTTCCCCGCTCTGTGATAGTGCTCAGATCTCTGAGCCTCCACTTTTACTCAATCTTTCATAAGTACTGCTTATGAATTGCCAAGTACCTTATTGCAGCATTATTCACAATAGCTAAGATCTGGAAACAGCTCAAGTGTCCATCAGTAGTTGAGTGGATAAAAAGCTGTGGTACATTTACACAATGGAATACCATGCAGCTATAAGAAAGAAAGATCTCTTACTGTTTGAGATGACCTGGGGGATCTGGAGAGTGTTATGCTAAGTGAAATAGGCCCGTCAGACAAAGACAAATATCACATGATCTCACTTATTTGTGGAATATAGTGAATAAAATAAACCAATGAACAAAATAGATCCAGAGTCATGGAAGTAGGGGACAGACTGACAAACCTCCGAGGGAAGGTGGATGGGGGGGGATGGGAAGAGATAAACCAAAGAACTGATATGCATATATGCATAACCAATGAACACAGACAACAACGTAGAGAAGGCGGGGAGGGAGGAGCATGGAGGAGGTTGTCAGTGGGGGAACAAAGAAGGAACATCCATAATACTTTCAATAATAAAGATAAATTTAAAAAAACAACAACAAAGCAGTGCAGAATGTATGAATCACCTCCATGCATCTCTACTTTCTCTGGGATCTTGGGCCTTTAAGTCCTAGTTAGTTTGGCTACTTTCTAGTGTCTTCAGTAAAGCAGTTTATTTATCAATTAATTTGATTTTATCTGGATTTTAGTACTGTTCTTATTGGGAGGGTTTGTCTCATACAATCTCTTCCCTCACAGGTGTCATTGGCACTAGCATTTTGTTTAAAAATTTCTTCCCAAGTGATTCTAATCAGTGCTGCCTAACTTGACAACTCCAGGAGGCAACACTCAGTCAAAAGTCTGTGTAAACAGTGTCCTATGGAGTGGTGCAGAACAGTACTCCTGTAGGAGTAAGGTTTGAGAACTGTTGTACTGTAGGGAGTAAGACTTGTGATGGACTTTATAGTGTAGGTAGAGATTAACCAGATGGGGACATGAAGGAAGTTGTTGCTGGACAAGAGAACAATAAAAGACTTGAGACAGTAATTGGAATAACTGGTTTTAAGATCAGATCTGTTCTGTAATACAGTATAGCAAATATTTCTAGGGCTAAATAATAGAACATTGTGCCTACTATAGCAGTTCTTTTTGTTGTTGTTAATTCTCACCTGAGGATATGTTTTTCAATTGATTTTTAAATAGAGTGGAAGGCAGAGAGAGGGAAACATTGATGTGAGAGAGACACATGATCGGTTGCCTCCCGCACGATTCCACTAAGGCTGAGGATTGGACCTGCAACCCATTTACTTCCCCTGACTGGGAATCTAACCTGTGACCCTTTGATCCACAGGCTGATGCTTTAACCACTGAGCCAAACCAGCTAGGGCATATAACAGTTCTTTCAATGATGACATTTAGTGTATTTTCTAAAAAGGTAGAGAAAAGTGTCAGTAATTTCAGTACAAAAGTCACCATTAATATTTAAAAAAATAAGTTTTTAAGGGATTACAAAGTACAGATTGATTGTTAGACTGATGAAGCTCAGGGGGAAGGAGGGAGGGGGTTGGGAAGAAATAAACCAAAGAACTTATATGCATATATGCATAACCGATGGGCAAAGGCAATAATGTGGGGAAGGCAGGAGGGGGGGAGTGGGGAGGAGGGGGGTCATTAAGGAAAATAGGGGGACATCTGTAATACATTCAACAATAAAGATGTTTTTAAAAAATACATTTTTATACTGGAATATTCTTCAAACAATCCTGCCCCATACATTTTTTTTTTCTGAATCTTTGCCTGTGTCTCTGTTACTTTTCTATGAAACAACCAAAATATTATATCCAGTTCTTTGTTTTGTTTGTAAAGCTGCCATAGAGTTAGAAATCTTATTTATTCTCTTTGTTACTATTTTTATTATTTGAGTTATTACATAAAGATCCCCCAATGTCCCTAATTTTCTTTGGAGAATATATTAATAACTATTGTGCATCTTTCTTGCAGGGATAATAGTACAGTTAAAGTATGCCATAGACTTTGACCCTGTATTCTTCTGTCAGCCAGAGTAAGCGAAAGCTTGTCTGCATTTTTCTTTATACCATTTTGGGTAGATAGATGGCAGTATAGTATCTTTACTAGCCCAACTTTAAATTCTAAACCTGCCTGCTTCTTCTCTAGGTGGGAAAAGAAAGTGTTAACAACTCAAGTTTTAGTTTTGTTTTGTTTTTAAGGTGAAAGTGTTTATTCATTAAACAAAAGGGAAAAAATGAATTGCCCTTTAACCTTTGTGGTAATGGCACTTAACCTGTATTCAGTAGAAAACTGGTGCATTCTGGTTCGGCTCATGGGAAAGAGAAAGCTTAAAGAAAGCAGGCTGTTCACAGACTCTGGGAAATGAAGGGTTTGGGACCCTTGATTTTCTTCCAGGTCTCTCTCCTCCTAGCTTTTCTTTTCAGGGCGTTCTTTCTATGCTGAATTGTTTTCATTGCTCTGCAGCTACCCCACTGTTTTTTTTTAGAGTAACTTAATGCTTTTTTAGATTTCTTCTTAATATTTACTTTTCAAATATCTATCTATCGTGAATTTTTAAGGACTTATATGTTTTTACTATGTGAAGTTTTGAGGAGATACTTTAATATATCCTTTAATGGTGGAAGGAGGTAGTAATTGGTAGAGGAGATAAGGAATTTATTCGTCATGAATCAATGCTCCGAATAAGGATTTCTTTTTAAGCTGGAAATATTGATTTGCATTCTGTCTTTTACTAAAAGAGGCCTACAAATCTAAGGAGAATTAGTATTACTATCTTCTTTGTAAATAGTACCTTAAGAAAATCTCAGAATTCTCATTAATAAGACAAAAATTCATTCGTATCATAAAAAATTTAACAAATCAGTGTCTTACTAAATAAATGGGATACATTAAATATTTTGTTAGAATCACAGAATCCAGAATCAATAAAGAGTATAAGCTTTGAGATAATTGGAAAAGTTTTTCAGGTGATAAGTGTCAAATTAGTTTGACCATCATTTGCACGTGTAATGCCAATATAATGTTAAATTTTACTTAAAACCTTTCTTGAAACTAATGTCTTGATTTAGTTAGTGGGAGGAAAATAATTTTATTTTTTCTTTTAATCGTCACCTGAGGATATTTTTCCATAGAATTTTTTTAGAGAGAGGGGAAGGGAGGGAGGGAGAGAGAAACATCAATGTGAGAGAGATACATTGATTGGCTGCCTGCCGCTTGCACTCTGACGGACTAGGTACCAAGCCTGCAACCCAGGCATGTGCCCTTGACCAAGAATTGAACCCTGGACCCGTCAGTGCGCAGGCTGACACTCTATCCACTGAGCCACACCGGCCAGGGCAGGAGGAAAATCATTTTAAAGATTACCAAAAAAATCTGCCATTTGGAGAGTGATTTGGCATTTTCAATGAATAAAAAAGATGGATATTAAATGAATTTTCTTTGATCAAGGTTCATATTTGATTACTTTTCACATAGTTTTAAATGTTTATAAGCATATGCCTAGTCTTTGGCATATTTTTAAGTTATAATATGTATTTCATTTTATTATATGCTAGTTGTTTATCAAAACCAATATTAGATACTTAGCTTTTTAATTAAATGTGAAAGAAGTACACTTTTTTAAAAATTCATTAATGTGTTTGTCCATGAGTATTTCATTAGTCAGATATTTAATAATTTTTACTCTGTGTTATTCTGGATTTATAAGCCTTTGATGAATCAAAAAATGTCAACATATTTAAAATATTACTGAGAGGATAAGTAGTAGGTTCCCATTGTACAGATAAGGTGACTGAGATCCAAAGAGATCCAGTAATTTGTTGAATCAGAGAATTTTCACTAGGCAGAGATGTGATTTGGGTCCATTTCTGTTATTCTCTAAGTCAATATTCTTTTCAATAGTACCAAGCTGCTATTCTACTTTTTGCATTTTTCCCTGAGGAAATTTTTAGCAATATTATTGTAGCAATGTTCATTAAAGAAAACATTTAAAAAATGCTCAAGCATCACAAAATCTGCTCTTCAGAGAGAGCTCATTGAAGCTTCTGATTGCCAAATTCATACTTTGCTGTTTTCATTTTTTATTGAGGTGACACATTTTTAGTGGTTTATCTAATATAAAGACTTCAAAATGCATCTTATAAAGGTATTTTAGTAGGTTAAAATATTTTTAAAAATATGTATCTGCTGGCAAGCACATATTGTAGGCAATACTGTCTCTCTACATGAGAAGAGTTTTTTATTTTTAGTTGTGGCTAATAGTGTAGAGATTATGGCATACCATTTTAGTTCTAAAGTTATATTCTTTCAATTCGTATTAGGTGAAATAGATTTAGATAATTTTTTATGATTCTTTTATCCCTATTTTTATGTGAGGGTCAAAAACTAATATACTAACTGCATTTAATGCTATGGGGAGAGTGACAGGAGGAGGGAAGGAAGGGAGAATTTCAATCAAGGATATGCTGCCAATATTCAGAAGAGGAAAATAAATAATGTTTAGCAATCCAGCCAGCTTTTCAGCTATGAAGATACATTATTGTTATTCTAGTTAGCTCATATCTAATAGTGTTGCTAGGGACTGATGTCAGATATAACCATGTCACAGAAATATTTGCCTAGTCTTTTGGCTAACAAAGAATAGTAATAGCTAGAAGACCTGGTTGCATATAGGTAAATCTCTTTATACTTTATTTTAATATTTTATATAATCAATCTTAATGTATCCTGAATGCTTCTGTTATTTATTGCTATTTATAAAAATATTTTACGCTTTGCCCAATAATCTTTAGGGTTTTTTTGTTTGTTTGTTTTGGTATCTATATATGGTCATTTATTTATTGTGGTCACTTTAGAATGGCTGTGATTGCTGCAATATGTATTTAACATTTTAGATTTTTGGCTAGAGTAGGTAAGAATAGCCAAGAATAGTGTGGATTTAAGATAAATGTGAAATGAAAATTATTTTTAATGCTAGTATAAAGTTAATTTGCCATTTTCATGTATCCTGAAGTACTAGTGGAGATTGTCCCTTGGTAAAATTTTTCCTTTTTTTTTTTGGCTTGGAAAGAATAGAATCAGACATATAATTAGTTTATTTTTATAGGGGGAAATACAGTTTAAATGCCCTGTTATTCAAACAATTGTCAATTATTTGTTTCAATATATATCTGCCCTTTTAGTGACAAATGGAACACAGAAATGTTATAATAAATGTTGACCTTCCCCTGCAATACCAGATCCACTGAATATATGTCCTCATTAAATTTATTTAGGTAGTTAATTATTCATGAATATTATAGCATTTAGCATAAAAGATTTAGCAGTTTTTCTCTGTAAGAATGTCTCCCTTTGAGTTTACATAGTGTAACCTTGGTAGCAATTTTATTATTTCACTCATCTTTTGCCAAACTGGAGCACTGTATTAAATGATCAGTGTAGCAAGGAAATATGTCACCTTGTTTTCTTATTGAATTGTTCTAACTTTTCTAGAATTCTTACTGCTAAAATATGGGAAGGCAGACAAAATGTTTTTTCTGAAATATTTTACCCTCACCCATGAACCTGGTGTTCAGGTGCCAGTGAAATTTGCTGTCTTAGAAAGCTGCATTTATATCAGAATCAAAGTGTAATGTATAATTCTAAACACTCAGTGATTGCCATTAGTTAGGTATGAATAGTGGTTTTTAAATCTAAATTCACTTCATTCAATTTCCATTATAAGAAAAATGAAAAAGTGCATATTACCTGTAGGATGTTTTTCTTTTATTCTTTTAATGGTATTTTTTTATGAAAATAAGTTTGATTTTAATGTACTCCAACTTATAATTATTTTCCTTTTTGGTTAGTGCTTTTGGGTTCAATGTCAGAAGTGTTGTCCTATCCCCATTTTACCAATATAATTCTCTATTATCTTCCAAGTGTTATATTTTTTATATTTCTACCTGGAGGTGGTTTTCGATATTCTTAGGAGGTTGGAGTCAGGGTTTAATTTTTTCACAGATGGATATACAATGGATTTATTGTGAAGATAATTCTTTCCACTCTGTGATGCCATCTTTTCCACAAACCAAGAACCATATGTATGTGTATCTGTTTCTGTATGTGTATCTGTTTTCTAGTCCATTGGTGTATTTGTTTATCCTTATGGTTATACATACTATCATTACTTTATTTTTATTAATATCTTGTTCTTCAGGAGAATAACTTTTTTTTAAAAAAGTTTTGTTCCACTAAGGAGCCTTATTAAACATTTTCTCCCCTTCCCTCTATGAAGTTAAATACAAGGGAATAATATTTTGTAGGGTAAGATTGATTTGTATATGTCCACAAACCATTGTAATAGCTAAGATTTTGTTTTTTTCTCTTTAAGAACCAATCTTCCCCCTCCTGGGGGCGTTACTACTCCATTGATAATGCACACAGTACAGCAAACCCTCCGACCTTTTCTTTTAATATGCTATTCTTTGTGTTTTTTTGTTCCTATGAAATTCTTACTTAGCAATTTCTTCAAATCATAACAAAGTAAAAATAAAAAACTTCTACCAGTAGAGTATATACTCCACTAGTGGGGGGTTTTTATTGCAATTGCATTCTGTTCATCAGTTTGGATGGTTGACATCTTTACATTGCTGACTTTCCTGATCATAAGCATTGTATAGGTTTACAAAGAAAATTGCTTCAAGAAGAAATTGGAAACATGAGTAGTCCTATGATAATGAGTGAGTTGTTAAAACGTTTCATGCAAAGAATGTTAATCTCTATAGATTTACCAACGAGTTCTAGCTGTCAAATGTGATAGTAAGTAATAATTCCAGTCTTATGTAACCTCTTTAAAATAATATAAAAAAAAAAGAGGAATTATCTCGAACTCATTGTATATGTAAGTACATATTTGATGCATAACCTATTAAGGATAATAAGAAAAGAAAATTATAGCCCTGGCCAGTTTGGCTCAGCGGTTAGAGCGTCAGCCTGCGGTCCGGAGAGACCCGGGTTCGGTTCCCGCTAAGGGCATGTACTTCGGTTGCAGTTTGTCCCCGGCCCTGGTTGGTCGTGCGGGTGGCAGCCACTTGATGTGTCCCTTCACGTCGATGTTTCTCTCTCTCTCTCCCTTCCTCACTCTCCCTCCCACTCTATCTGTACAAAAAATGGAAAAATATCCTCGGGTGAGGATAAAAAAAAAAAGAAAAGAAAATTATAGACTACTCTGATTATGAATATAGATAAACAACTCATAAACAAAATATTAGCAAATTGAATCTGGTTATGTATAACCAGCCTAATGAAGTTGAATTTATCTTAGGAATGAAAGGTTCTTTTTACATTAGAAAATCAGTCAGTATATTTTATCACATTAACAGATTAGGGAAATAGATCATATGTATGAAGACTATATATCAGTGTATGAAGACAAAAATAAAATTCATCATCTATTCATGTTATTTAATTTTTAGTAAACTAGATCTAGAAAACTGCTTTGAGGAGATAAAAAGTGGGGAAAAAAAACACAAAACAAAACACAGCAACTATAGCATGTTTGATGGTAAAATGTTGACTTCGTTCCCTCCAAGCTGGGGACAAGGCATTGATGGCCACTAAGCCCCTATCACTGTTGTTATTAAACATAGTGCTAAGAGTTCTAGTCAGTGAAGTATGAGGCAAGAGCAATTTTTTTAAAAAACAGTGTAACTTCTGAAAGAAATACAACTCTCATTACTCTTAGATGTTACGATTGTGTGAATGATTTATCCTTAGTGTTCTTGGATTTTTAAGAAAACTTAAGAAGTGTGACTATAAAATAGTATTTAAAATGTATTTCTATATTTCTAACAAACAGTCCTTTAGACAATGCAAAACCATTTAAAATAGAATCAAGAAATAGGAAGCTCCTGAAATAATTCTGACAGGAAAAGTACAAAAGCTCTAGGGGAAGTTGTGAAACTTAATGGAGATAGTGTTGTTTGTGTGCATGTCCGAGTGTGTGTTGTAACCTGAAAATTTAATTTAAAAAACTTTATGGAAATACAGGTTATTTAGAATAATCAAGACATTCTTGATAAAGATGGGATGACTTGGCCTACTAGATATGAAGAGTTATTACAAAGCCATAGTAATGAAGACATGTGCCATTGTACAGAGATAAACAAATAAACCAAGAGAACAGAAGAAAGAGCCCACATCAGACTCATGCCTGTATGGATACTTCACCTTTGTTCAATGAGGAAAGGACATCTTTTTAAATAATCCATCCTGGAACAAAAAAGTAAATTCAGACCCCTGTATTTCACTGCTCAAAAGTATAAACATCAATTTAGTTTCAGGTGGATTAATGACCTAAATGTGAAAGGCAAAACTATAAAATTTTTAAAGGCTTTAGAAGATAATGTAAGAGAATCTCATTATTACCTCAGGGTTGGGAAAGATTTCTTGAACAGGAAATACAAAGCACTAAAGGAAAAGATTAATAAATTGGACTGCATTAAAAAGAGAAACTTGCTCAGCCAGTGAGGTCACTGGTTGAGCATTGACCCATGCACCAGGAGGTCACCAGTTTAATTCCCGGTCAGGACCCATGCCCAGATTGTGGGCCAGATCCCCAGTAGAGGGCATGCAGGAGGCGACCAATCTGTGTTCTCTCTCATTGATGTTTCTTTCTCTCTCTCCCTCTCCCCTCCTCTCTCTCTAAAAGTCAATAAAGAAAAAAAAATTTTTTAAATGAGAAACTTGAGATTATCAAAAGATGCCATAAAGACAGTGAAAAGATAGACTCAGAGGAGGAGAAGATGTTTGCAATATACAACTGCAATATAGTACCCAAAATGTATGAAGAATGAATCAGTAACCTTTACCTTTAGGGTTAGGATTACAGAGAGAACCTAATGGGGAAATAATGCACAGAGGAAGGCCTCTATGTAGTTTCAAATGTTCTCATTCTTGAAAGGGTTTTGTCACTTTTCTCTAACTTGAACTTATGCTTTATGCATTGATCCGAATATAAGCACATTTCTTAACAAAAAATGAGAAGAAATGAAAACAAATACAGTTATTAGTTTGCTAGGGCTGTCAAATAAAAGTCCAGAGACTGGGGGGCTTAAACAACAGAAATTCATTTTCTCATAGTTCTCTAGGTTAGAAGGTCAAGGTCAAGGTGTCAGCAGGTTTGGTTTCTCTGGCGGCCTCTGTCCTGGGCTTGTAGGTGGCCATCTGGCCGCTGCGCCCTCACGTGGCCTTTCCTCTGTGCTTGAACATTCCCTGTGTCTCTGTTTATTTCTGAATTCCCTCTTCTTAAAAGGACACCAGTCGGATTGGACTAGTGCTCACCATAAAGGCCTCATTTTAACTTAGTCACCTCTTTAAAGGCCATATCTCCAAATATAATGACATTCTGAGGGCATTTGGGGGAGACACAATTCAGCCACAACACTGATTATGTAGTCAAGATCTTGAATGGTAAGTGGGTTTTTGTGATTTGGGATAAAATTTCCCAAGCCAATTTTTGGATTTAAAAAGTCCTATATCTAAAGAAATCTAAGACATAAGTAAAGATATACTCTGGAAAACTTTGATAACCGACTCAAACTATGGTTATGTATGTGTAAACTTGGAATACAACTATTTTTGAAAATGTGAGAGTGATAAAAAAAATTCAAATTAAATTAAAGGTTTTTTACAAAAACCTAAATATAAATGTGTAACCAAGTGAATAAATTTAATATTATAAGTAGATATTTTAGTCTCATCTTCATCCCTAATATTCATAAATTCTAGTTGGCGAAAACAAAATTTTTAAGTCTTTTCAGTGAGAGAGGAGAGGATGCATTTTATATGGTCATTTATTGTACTTTTCTTACAGTCACCTCTATTGTAACACAACTTGTGTATTCCTAAAATTCAGCCCACTATGCAGATCATGCAGTGAAAACCACGGGGCTTATGGAAAATGGAGGCACAACACTCAAACACTTTGCCAGCGACACTCAAAGGGGTAGGAACATAACAAAAATAGCAGTGCAGTTTTATACATGTTTAATGTTAAGAAATACATAAATATTATAATGAATGTGACACTTGACCTTAAAAGATACCTGATGTTTTCTTGGGGAAGTGGGCATTTGAAGGGTTACAGTGTGTGAGTGAGTCATTGTGAAGTGATGGAAGGAGGGTCATCTGAAATTGGAGGGTAAGTTGTGATACCAGTTACAGATGAGTGTTGCTCATGATAAATTGAGGCAACTGGTAAATGTTTGGGGGTATGTGTGTGTTTTATGTATTCTTATATGGCTTGGTTTAGCTCTCTGTAGTTTTTCGTGTTCATCTAGGGTTTCTCACAGATAAAATCACGCATAAGCAAACACAAAATGCTTGCTATGCTCAAATTATTGCTTAATTATATTGGAACACATCTGTGTTTTCAAACAGCAGAACCTTATTTTATGTAATTTTTTTATTGCTTGTAGCTCCATCTTACTATCTTTATATGTTTTGTAGGCTCTTTTCACTGAGCTTTTGAAATGACTGTCCTGTATTTGAATGCTATATCCACCTTAAGTGTCTTGGTGAATTTAAAGTTTTTCCAGGCTAATGAATTGAGTAACTTGGGTGTGGAATCAGATTTTTGCTTGAGTGTGGTAGATGATCACTGGGATACACAGGAAAACATCAGTTCTTTTGTTTCAAGCAAGTAGATTATGTTCAATGACCTCCCTGCTTTTGGTATTGCTACCAGGATACCTTTAAGCTGTAACCTGAATCAATAATATAAAAGCGTGTGGTTGGTTATGTTTTGGGGATCCTTCCTGTTCACTTCTTGCTTCTATCCACATGGCCATGTTATATCAAAGTGTAGCAATCATGGGTTTCCGGGAGAAGTCTTTGTTCTTTCATTCTCTCTCTCTCCTCTGGCTTGTCTGGTTGGTAACAGTGAGGGTACATGAAATGCTTCCCCTTGTTTTTCTATCAGAGTTGTTTTTGGTTATCTTTTAAGACCCTTATTTTTATGCTTTGAACCAGAAAATCAGCTTTCCTTCGCAGCTTTCCATTTCTCCTCCCCGTCTAGGCATTTCTTTATGTTTCTGTAGTCCTCTGTGTGTGCATCCCTGTTACAGTATACATCACATTGTGTTTTACAAAGTTGGGCTCTCTCTCTCTGAATAAACTGCATACTTCCTGAGGGCATGGACCATATTTTATCATTTTTACATTTCTATTATATAGCTTAGTGTTTGAAGCAGTGGTTAGGTGAGTGGATAGGTGAATGAATAAAATGAGCTTTAAGAGAGCTGTTCATATGACCCTATCATTTACTTTTCCCCCTCATTTGACTAAGTTACATAATCACTAGGTATCTTGGTCACTTGAATGTGAAGGGTTTTAGCAGTGCAAAAACAAAGTTTACTTTTGTGGATCCAGTGATTCCATATCATCTATTTTGTATTTTTCATATTTTTTGCTGTCAATAGTAAACGAGCATGGCTAATTTGCAACCTTTGAGTTGAGGTTTATTTGACACAATAGAATGATAAAATCCTGTTTTTCAGCTTCCTGCTTTGAAATTTAAAAATATATATTGATTACATGAAATAAACTTAAAATGGGGGAGAGGATTTCTTTTAAGATAATAAGGGGAGCATTATGGCTCAGTTGGTTGGAACATCATCCCGTAAACCAAAAGATTGCAAGTTCAGTTCCTGGTTGAGGTACATGCCCAGATTGCAGGTTCGATCCATGGTCAGGGCGTATACGACAGGCAACCAATCGATATTTCTTTCTCACATCGATGTTTCTCTCTCCCTTCCTCTCTCTCTAAAGTCAATAAAAACATATGCTAGGGTGAGTATAAATAAATAAATAAAATAGATAATAAGGAGAAATGTTGTGGGTCAATTTTTTATTACTATTGCAACTATATAAATAACTTTTTGAATCAGTTTTAAGTCTTTCTTCTTTTTCTTATAGGACCTCTTTATTGTTAGACATGAATTGGCCATAATGAGGCTAGCTGCCTTTATGGGCATTACTATGTTAGTTGGAATAACTGGACTCTTTTATACTCAACTAATTGGCATCATCACAGTAAGTATATTTTTAATGTTCATTATTATATTTGTGAACATATTCCCTAATTATGAACGTAATTCTAAAATGTTACAGAAAGTTTGGAAATTAGAGGAGAAAATTACCCATAGTCATTTATTCCCATTTCCATATGCCTCTGTAGTTTTAAAGTAGTTATAATCAGTGTACAGAATGTACATACGATTTTTCATCCTGCCTTTAAAAATTAACATAAAGTATTTTTATATGGCTGTAGACTCCATTAAGTAACCTTTTTCCTATTGAACAGGATCTAGTGTGCAATTTCTATATTACAAATACTGCTTTGAACATCTCTTTTTCCTCTTTATGCTAGTATATAAGGTAAAGTCCACAACACATGGAGTTGCTGGTAGAAATATTTTATTAGTAATTAACTCTTTTTTTTTTTTTGCATGTACATATTAGCTAAATGGGATTTAGCACAACAGAAAAGATCAAAAAGTGTGAAAAATATTGAGTAAGGATTTAAAAATTTTACAGTACATTGCATTGCAGAAGATGTAGGGCAAACAGACTTTCTCATATATTATTGGTGGGGGTATAAATTGGTATATCCTTTTTGAAAGGCAAATTGTCAATGTCAAAATTTTAAATGCACAGCCCTTTCTCTACAAATTTATTTTATTTTGTAGAGACTATTTACTCATATGTTAATAAACATGTAAGTTAAAAAAAATATTTTATGTATTGTGTATGAAAACTTAAGTGATTACCAGAATATACTCAGTGAAAGAAATGTACAGTAAGAAAAAGTGCATCAAGATTTACTATAAAGCAATAGTAATCAAGAAATGTGGCACTTATAAGACAAACTAGATCAGTTGGACTTAATTGATATTTACAGAACATTTCATACCAAAGCTGCAGAATATACATTCTTCTCAAGTGCACATGGGTCATTCTCAAAAATAGACCACATGTTAGGACACAGAGCAAGTCTCTACAAATTCAAGAAAATTGAAATCATATCAAGCATCTTCTCAGATCACAGTGGCATGAAACTAGAACTCAATTACAATAAAAACACACGAAAACATTCAAACACTTGGAGGCTAAATAGCATGTAATTAAACAACGAATGGGCCACTAACGAGATCAAGGAAGAAATTAAAAACTTCCTGGAAACCAATGAAAATGAACACACAACAACACAAAATCTATGGGATACAGTGAAAGCAGTCTTGGGAGGGAAGTTCATAGCACTACAGGCCAACCTCAAGAAACAAGAAAAATCTCTAATTGACTTTCTAATCCTACAACTTAAAAAACCAGAAAGTAAACAAAAAGAAAACCCCAGAGCTAGTAGGAGAAAGGTCATAGTAAAGGTAAGAGCAGAAATAAATGACATAGAAACTAAAAAAAACAATTCAAAAGATCAATGAAACAAAAAGCTGGTTCTTTGAAAAGGTGAACAAGATTGATGGGCCTTTAGCCAGACTCACCAAGAAACAAAAAGAGAGAAACCGAATAAACAAAATCAGAAACAAAAGAGAAGTAACAACTGACACCACAGAAATACAAAGGATCATCAAAACATACTATGAACAATTATACACCAACAAATTGGACAATCTAGGAGAAATGGACAGATTTCTAGAAACACGCAGCCTCCCAAAACTGAACCAGGAAGAGATAGAAAACTTGAACAGACTAACAACAACAAAGGAAATTGAAGATGTAATCAAGAAACTCCCAGCAAACTATAGCCCAGGCCCAGATGGAGGGGAATTCACAGGGGAGTTTTACCACACATTCAAAGCAGATCTAATACTCATTCTCCTCAAACTATTCCAAAAAATCCAAGATGACGGAACACTTCCAAACTCATTTTATGAGGCCAGCATAATCCTAATTTCAAAACCGGAAAAACACACTACAAGGAAAGAAAACGACAGGCCAATATCCCTGATGAACACAGATGCCAAAATCCTTAACAAAATATTAGCAAATCGAATCCAGCAATACATCAAAAAAATTATTCATCATGACCAAGTAGGTTTCCTCCCAGGCATGCAAGGCTGGTACAATATTTGCAAATCAATAAATGTGATACACCACATAAACAAAAGGAAAGATAAAAACCATATGATCTTATCAATAGATGCTGAAAAAGCATTCGACAAAATCCAGCGCCAATTTTTAATAAAAATGCTCAGCAATGTGTAAATAGAGGGATCATATCTCAACATAATAAAGGCCATATATGAAAAACCTATAGCCAACAACATACTCAGTGGGCAAAAACTAAAAGCATTCCCCTTACGAATGGGAACAAGACAGGGATGCCCACTTTCACCACTCTTATTTAACATAGTACTGGAAGTCTTAGCCACAGCAATTAGACATGAAGAAAAAATAAAGGGGATCCAAATTGGAAAGGAGGAAATGAAACTGTCATTATTTGCAGATGACATGATATTGTACATAGAAAACCCTAAAGACTCCATCAACAATCTAGTAGACTTAATAAATGAATTTGGCAAAGTAGCAGGATACAAAATTAAAGTCAAGAAATCAATGGCATTCTTATACACCAATGATGAAATCACAGAAAGAGAAACTAAAAAGACAGTTTCATTTCCCATTGCAGCAAAAAAAATTAAGATACCTGTGAATAAACTTAACCAAAGAAGTAAATGACCTTTTTACAGAAAACTATACGTCATTGAAAAAAGAAATAGAGGAAGATATAAAAAAGTGGAAGCACATATGTTGTTTACGGATTGAAAGAATTAACATCATTAAAATGTCCATAATGCCCAAAGCAATCTATAGATTCATTGCAATCCCCATTAGAATACCAATGACATACTTCACAGAACTAGAACAAACTCCCCAAAAGTTTATATGGAACCAATAAAGACCCTGAATAGCCATAGCAATCTTGAAAAAGAAGAACAAAGTAGGAGGGATCACATTACCAGATTTCAGGTTATACTACAAAGCCACTGTAATCAAAACAGCCTGGTACTGGCACAAGAACAGGCATATAGATCATTGGAACAGAACAGAGAACCCAAAAATGGACCCAAGACAATATGTTCAATTAATATTTGACAAAGATGGCAAGAGCATACAGTGGAGTAAAGACAGCCTCTTTAATAAATGGTGTTGGGAAAATTGGACAGATACTTGCACACAAATGAAACTAGAACACCAACTTACACCATACACAAGAATAAACTCAAAATGGATAAAAGACTTAAATGTAACTTGTGAATCCATAAAAATTCTAGAAGAAAATGTAGGCAACAAAATCTTACACATCATATGCAGCAGAATTTTTACTGATACAACACCTAAGGCAACAGAAACAAAGGGGAAAAAATGAACACACGGGACTACATCAAACTAAAAAAGCTTCTGTACAGCAAAAGAAACAACCATCAAAACAAAAAGGGATCCCACTATATGGGAGACCATAATCGCCAATGATATATCAGATAAGGGGTTAATTTCCAAACTATATAGAGTGCTCATACACCTCAACAAAAGGAAGACAAAGAACCCAATTGAAAAATGGGCAGAGGACCTAAATAGACACCTCTCCAAAAAGGACATACAAATGGCCAGGAGACATATGAAGAAATGCTCAACATCACTAATCAGAGAGATGCAAATTAAAACAACTATGATGTATCACCTCACACCTGTCAGAATGGCCGCCATCAACAAATCATCAAACACTGTTGGCGAGGATGTGGAGAAAAGGGGACTCTAGTATATTGCTGTTGGGAATGCAGACTGGTGCAGCCACTGGAAAACACTATGGTGTTACCTCAAAAAGTTAAAAATTGAATTGCCATTTGACCCAGTAATCCCACTTCTAGGAATATACTCTAAGAAACCTGAAACACCATTCAGAAAGAATATTTGTACCCCCATGTTCATAGCAGCACTATTTACAATAGCTAAGATCTAGAAACAGCCCAAGTGTCCATCAGTAGATGAATGGATTAAAAAGCCATGGTACATGTACACAATAGAATACTGTGCAGCTGTAAGAAAGAAAGATCTCGCCCTGGCCTGTTTGGCTCAGCGGTTAGAGCATTGGCCTGCGGTCCAGAAAGACCTGGGTTCGCTTCCCACTAAGGGCATGTACCTTGGTTGCAGTTTGTCCCTGGCCCTGGATGGGTCATGCAGGTGGCAACCACTCAATGTGTCCCTTTCATGTCGATGTTTCTCTCTCTCTCTCTCCCTCTCCCTCTCCCTCCCACTCTATCTGACCAAAATATGGAAAAATGTCCTTGAGTAAGGATTAAAAAAAAAAAAAGATCTCTTATCCTTTGAGATGGCATGGAAGGACCTGGAGAGTATTTTGCTAAGTGAAACAAGCCAAGCAGAAAAAGACAAATATCACACGATCTCCCTTATTTGTGGAATATAATGAACTAAACAAACTGATGAACAAAATTAACCCAGAGACATGGAGATGGGGTACAGACTGACAAGCCTCAGAGGAGGGGGGGTTTGTGGGGGGAGAGATAAACCTCAGAACTTACATGCATGTATGCATGACCGATGAACATGGACAACAAAGCTGGGGATGGAGCGGGGCGGGGAGGGGAGGAGGGTGTCAGTGGGGGAAAAATGAGAAACATCTGTAACAAAAACAAATTAATAAATAAAAAAATTTTAAAAAAAGAAAAACAGACACAGACAACAGTATGGTGATTAGCAGAGGGATGGGGGGGTGCAGAGGATGTAGAAGAGGGTAAAGGGGGGATAAATGGTGATGGAAGTAGTCTTGCCTTTGAGTGGTGAACACAATATAATATACTGATGATGTATTATAGAATTGTACACTTTAGACTTATATAATTTTATTAACCAATGTCACCCCAATAAATTCTCTAAAAAAATTTTTAGGAATAAAAAAAATAATAATTTTTAAAAAAATGTGGCACTGACTTAAGGATAGACATATTGATAAATGAATTGAGGGTCCAGAAGTAAACACATATACTTATGGACAGTTATTTTTCAACAAGTGCGTCAAGACTATTTAATGGGGGAAGGAAAAGTCTTTGCAAAGAAATGCTGCTGGAACAAATAGATACCCACATGTGAAGAAATGAAATCAGACCCATACTTCACACCATGTACATACATGAATTAAAAATGGATCACAGACCTAAATGTAAGATCTAAAATTATAAAACTCTTGGAAAACATAGTAATACATCTTGTGTTAGGCATTAATATGACACCAAAAGTGCAAATGACCAAAGAAAAAAAATTGATGAATTGGACTTAATCAAAACTATAAACTTTTGTGAATCCAGGGACACTATCAAGAAAGTTAAAAGACAGTTCACAGAATGGGAGAAAATATCTGCAAGTCATATATCTGATAATGGACTTGTATCTAGAATATATAAAGAACTCTTAAAACTCAATAATAAAAAGACATTCTAATTAAAACATGGGATAAGGATCTAAATTTGAATTTCTTCAAAGAATTTATACAAATAGACAATAAATTCATGAAAAGATGCTCAACATCATTAGTCCTAAAGGAAATAAAAAACTAAACCATCATGAGGTTTTGACTTCACACACACTAGGATCGTTATAATAAGAAAGGCACTAACAAAGGTTAGGTGATTCAATATAAAGCGATTATAAAGTAGTGATTCAGTTATAAAGTAATTCACAATTACAGTAAACCCTCGGTTTTGCAGACCTTGATTTAACAGACAAAATTTCCAGTCCATACATCATATGTGAAAATTAAAACCTTTTAAAATGCTTTTAACCAAGATATGCTTATAATTAAATTAACAGGTTATTTTTATTATTATTAATTCACTGTTATTTTTAACAAATTTTAGTGAATAGACCATATGTTGGGGAAAACAATGTAGTAATTTTGCTGACATAAATAAATATTACATATCGACAACTATAGTCTACATATTTAAATCCAAGAGTCGCTGCTCTTAAACAGTGTTTAGGGAATGATTAGGACGTGATCACACCAAACTTCACTGTAATTCTGTTCTCCCATGGCATGACTTCGCAGCAGTTTTAACTCAGCTGCCAATGTTCCCCCATGCACTAAGCCACGCCCCCAGCCACGTGCATTTGTTTACTCATCGTGAGTGATAAATGTACTCATTTACTAGACCTATTCAGTGTAAATTTAAAAGTACTGTAATGCATATAGAAAACTTTTCTGTGAAATTAAAGTTTTCATACATACTTAATTTTAATTACACAAAATGTTTACATAAGTACAAACAGGTAAACTAGCTAATTTGTCAATTTTTTTGCATACAAATTTGGAAAACGTACTTTATTATATAATGGACTTTCAGCTTCAGTAGACACCCCCTTGCCCGAATTAGTTGTTTTATTGAGGTTTTTCTGTACTTACAGTCTGCTTGTAAGTCATATAAAAATTGCCAGATTATGCTTGTGGTTTTTTAATTTCCACTTTTGAATTTACCAAAATCTTTGGTATGTTTATGTCCCCTAGAATGGGATTTCTCATGGTTCCCCATTTTCTTCTGATTAATGACTGGAAATGACATTTGGGAGCTTTGCTGCTAAGAGTGCGAGTTGCTTGTGAGGGCGTCAGGTGGTATAGCTGAGGGCGACAGTGTCCTCTCACCTAACAGCCCTAGCTTCAGAGAGTGGGGCTCGGTAGCAGGGCCTCAAGATCTTTCAAGGATTTCTACTCTAAAATTTTAGCATTTGCTTCTGAGTGGACATAACATTTCATTTATCGTATTTGTTGTTTTTAAAGGATTTACAGTAGACCCTCCATAGCTGAGCTTTTGCTTTCTGTGGTTTCAGCTACCCATGGTCAACCATGGTCTGAAAATACTGTATTAAGTGGACATTTTTAGAAATAAACAATTCTTAAGTTTTAAATTCTGCATATCATGAAATCTCAAACCCTTCTCCTCTGCTCTTTCTCATTTGGGACATGAATCCTATTTGTCCAGTGTATCCATTACCCACTGTTGGTTATTTAGAAGCTGTTTTTTTAGTTATCACATTGACTGTCATGGTATCATAGGGTTCAAATAACCCTTATTTTACTTAATAGTATTCCCAAAATGCAAGAGTAGTAATGCTGCCAATTCAGATATGCCAAAAAGTAGCTGTAAAGTGTTTGTATATATAAGAAAAAATGTAGTGTATATATGTATGTATATATGGTTTGGTACTATACAAAGTTAGAGTCTTCCATTGGGGGTCTTGGAAGGTATACAGTGCAATAAGGGGGGACTGCTGTATAATATCAGGTTCTGTTCTGACTCTGTTTCATACTACCAATTATGTTAATATCAATTTTCAAATTGCACAATGTCCTTTTTTGCTGTAATAATGAACATTTCATACTTAAGATAGAGAGATTGCTTCTAATCTTGTGCTATTTCTAAAACTGAGTGGAAATCACATTTGTTAGATAATGCTCTCTCCAAAAGTTTTCTCTCTCTCTGTATATATATATTCTCTCAGAATACTTTGTACTAGAGAGGTCTGGCATCTGTAAAAATTATACACTTGTAAAACATTAAATAAAAGAATGCAAGTATTAACAGAGAGAAAAACAAAAAATATGAATTTTTTGTTAGTCCAATCTGTAGTCAGTGTACGTCCTATTGAATCCAGATTTTCTGAAAAATTACAGTAAATTTCAGTTCCATTTACCTGGGCTTTCATAGTGAACTTCAAACATCAATCACTCTTTTTGGATTAAAAAATATATTTTTAAAGGTTTCTAGAAAATATTTCCCTACACAATGATTTAAGGTTCTTTAAGATTTAGTTATTTAAAGTTGTTATGCATTTAGTATTTAATTTTAAATATAGTGAATTATTAGCATTTATATAAAACTACTTCATATTTTAATTATAGTAAAAAACATAGATTTTGCTTACTTTCTTTATAAAACGTGCTTGCTGTTTCATTTTATGAAAAAATTAAGACTACCTACAGGAAATTTTAAACCTGGACATGTTTTTGTCATAATCTGAATCTGCCCATCTCTCTTTACAGTGTGAAAGAAGTGATGAATTTGTTAGGTAGCATAAGAAAAAAAAGGGGGGGATGAAGGAAAATACAGTGTATTTAATCTTTCCAATGAAGTCTCTCTCCTTCCCCTACTCCTATACCCCAAAGACCAAGAGGCATTTTGGGAAAACACTGGTAAGAGTAGAATTTCATTATATAAACTATGTAATGGCATAGTTTGAATGTAGGCCTATTAGACAACATACAAACAACAAATGCTAACTTCTTTAAGGTTTAAATTGAAGTTTTGAGGAAAGAAATATCAATTTTCAACAAATTTTTTTCCATTATTTGTTCTTACTTGAAATAAAGAAATCTTTCTCTTCTGGGTAAGAGAAGTGCGATCTTCTCGTTGACAGTGCAAAGTAACAGCACAATCAGTGATGGTAATCCAGTGTAGTTTTAGACCTAGCGAGAGCAGATTATCTGTCTCAGATAAAATAATTAGAAATTACTTAAATTTAAAAATAGTAGATTTCTAATCCCATTTCCAAGGTTAAAAGTCAGCACAACCAGATGTTTCTGTGGACTAGACTGACCTTAAGCCCAATTTTAAAGGATTACCTTTGATTATTTTTACATTTCATTTTTGTACAGGATTTAAATAGAAATATATGTGTTTATATATTTTTACTTAATATTGAGGTTAAAGTATTTTCAAAGCAATCAACTCCAAAACATTCATTATTTAGGGAATAGATTATTCTAATTATTTCTTACTTAGACTGTTTAACCTTTTTTTTTTTCTGTTTTTGAATGAAATGATAGTGATGTTGTTTTTCATGTAATTGATGTCAGAATTTCTTATTGAGCAGTAGTTCCCACACAGCCAAGAATAATGTCCATCCTGCAACCACCAGTGCGGATAGTGCTGGGTGATTGTGTCAGTCATGTTTTCGGTCACTGGGCTTGGAGAGAGCTAATCAAAAAGTGCTGTAGCAGCTGGTACAGCGCCTTCTGGCGAGCTTCTGACAGTGAGCTATTGTTACTGTGACGCTGCTCTGACAGCTCTCTGAATTCTGTATACAAGCATTTTTGTTTTGTGGGCACCGTGGAGTTAATGTAATAGCTTAAGCTTTTGGTGGTGTCTCTAGAGCTTACTGTTATTCTCAGTTATGGTGAGGTTCAGGGTAGGGTGGGGAAGATGTATTTACTTGCAGTTTTGTAAAAGGCTTTAAATTCTCCAAGAAAAAATTGAGCATTTGCATTTGGTCTCACAGGTTCTGTTGTTGGACTCTACTTGAATTACTAAAGGTAGCTTAAAGAAAAACTTTAACAATTAAAAGGGGAAATTGCACCCCCCTCCCCCCCCCCACACACAATACTGATTTATGGTTACCTAAATAAATACAGAAAGAATTATAAATCCAGGGGTAACTTAATTTTAATTTGATTATGTTGTGCAATGAAACGTATCTATGTTCAAAACTTTATATTAGTTTAATGAGATTATCTATTAAATAATATTCTCATTCTGAGACAGTAGTAAATTTACCTGCCTTTTAATATATATCAGAAATGTAGTCCTGAGATTATTAATCCTTATATTTAAATTTTGTCAAGTGTCCCACTGAATCAGTGTAGTGAGTTAGCAGCATTCAATATAATCTCTGTGCAAATTATGTTTGGGTTACTCAACTCCAAACTAGCATTGCACAAATGGAAAACAATTGAAATCTATTTGTGTAATGGTGCATTTTAATTTTTTTTAAAGCATTACTGGTTCCTTGAGTGATTAAATAGATGCTTTTTTTACTTGGTTAGGAAGCTAAACATTTACGAGTTTTTCTTTTATTTGCAATTTTTCCCACATCAATTTTTAATCTTACTTTAAAACATAGGATTGGAGAAAACAGTGACTCATGTTTAACTTGTAGATCTTTTTCCACAATGATTCATATGCTTCTCTCTGTCACATTTCATCAATATATTAGTTACTCCCCATATCCTAGCCAAAGGGGTGCATTTGCTCACTTTACTGCTACTGATAACCAAAAATCTTACTGAAAGTATAATTTTGCATTAAAAATCTAAGAGTAGTTAACCTTTTTTTTTTTTGCAATTTTTATTGATTTATTTTTGTTACAGATATTTCTCTTTTTTCCCCTCTAGACACCCTTCTCCCAATCCCCCCCCCCCCCAAACCCCACCCCAGCATCATTGTCTATGTCCATTGGTTACACATACCTGCATATAAGTTCTTTGGTTTATCTCATCCATCCCCTCCGCCCCGCCCTCTTCTGAGGTTTGTCGGTCTGAACCATACTCCTTTCTATGTATCTAGGTCTGTTTTGTTCATCAGCTTATTTTGTTCATTATATTCCACAGATAAGTGAGATCATGTGGTATTTGTCTATTTGGCTTATTTCACTTAGCATAATACTGTCCAGGTCCCTCCAAGTTGTCTCAAAGGATGAGATCTCTCTTTCTTACAGCTGCATAGTGTTCCACTGTGTATATGTACCACAGCTTTTGTATCCACTCATCTGTTGATGGACACTGGGCTGTATCCAGATCTTAGCAATTGTAGACAGTGCTGCTATGAATATAGGAGTACATATGTTCTTTCTGATTGGTGTTTCAGGTGTCTTAGGATATATTCCTAGAAGTGGGATCACTGGGTCAAATGGTCGTTCAGTTTTTAATTTTTTGAGGAAACAAGTGCCAGTGGTTGAGCTATTTAACTTTTTGAAATGGAGTTGATGTTTTAAATCAGCGGTTCTCAACCTATGGGTCGCGACTCCTTTGGGGGTCAAACGACCCTTTCACAGGAGTCGCCTAAGACATAACAGTTATGAAGTAGCAATGAAAATAATTTTATGATTGGGGGTCACCACAACATGAGGAACTGTATAAAGGGTCGCAGCATTAGGAAGGTTGAAAACCACTATAATACTATATTTAAATTGAGGTAAGGAAAGTCAATAAGTACTGTTCTCTGTATCACACAGAGCTAAATGTCTTAACTGTTGATTGTAAACACACTTTTTCAGCTGTTTTCAATATTTAGTGTAAGCCTTATTTATACAACATATTACTATGTGTAATTATCCTCTCTGGCATCCTCTATATTCCTATATAATTATTTCTTGTAAACTTGATTGCTTTTACTAGACCGTAAACTCCTTGATGCTAAGGACTGTGTCGTAATAGGTACTTAGTAAATTTTTGATAGATGATAAATGAGTAAATGAATCTTGGTTTATGTACTTAGTACTTGGTTTCTCAACTAGATTATAAGTCCCTTGTGGACACTGGGTTTTATCTGTCTCCCAGAGTCCTGATCATTTTAACTTTTATTATAAAAGCCGCTCTTTTATTTAAACATAATTTTTAAATGTAGTATTCTGATGTAATTGAGATATTATATCGCCAAGCCTTTTCAGAAAGTGTTTAGTAGGCAGTATGGATAAGAATGAGACTACCATTTATTGAGGAATTATTAAGGGCTCTAAAATATTAACTCCTTTTTTTCCTGCAAAAAACTTATGAGGTAAGTATTATTATTTGAAATTTGAGACTCAGAGTTTTAGCAACTTCCCTAAGGTTTTATATAGCCCCAAAATGGCTTGATGAAAAGAAGAATGGGAATTATTTGAAAAAAGATTTTCAGTGACTATATAGATTTCCTGTCCTCTCACTTTGCTTTCAAGAGTGATTAAATCCTTTTGTGAATTTCATATTTTTAATAAAAGCTATAGCTGGTCCTCTGTGGAGATGGATACTTAAAGAATCATTTATTTCAAATGGGGGGTATAGTGAGTTTGACTTCAGAGGAGGAGAGAGAGCTGATATTAACAGGAAACTTTTTCTCTTTGAACCGCAGATATAAATTAAGGAATCATGCTGTTTCAGTTAGTTTAGTGCTGCAAACAGATATTGAGTACTCACTTTGAACAGTATGTACTGCCGGGTGCTATGGAAGATACACAGTTAAATGAGCTTCTTACTGTCCGTATGTTGATCAGAGGTGCTAGAAAGTTAAACAATGGTCTATCTTACAATTAGTAGAAATTAGTAATAAATAAAACAGGTATGTAATCTCTAGTTCTGAAAAACTTTTTTGAATCGTTTTTTAAAGCCCAGATTAGATCAACAGGGCCATTGAATTAGGTATGTGCAACACAGTTAAAAGCATTGACAAGACCTATATAAGAACAAAGGTGTAGGCGATCATTGAGGTTAGATTGGATTGTCTTCATGGAGTCTCTCTGATAGAATGTTCTTATTTTCCTCAGGTCTTCAGTTTGGCAGGTCTAGAAAATCCATTTTGAAAATGTTTCTAAGCTTTGCACAGTGGCAGTATGGTAGCCAATAAGGTTTATCTGAGGTGCGATTATTGCTGATTGAAAATGTTTCCACAGTTCATGAGGCTGTGAAGCAGTGATTCTTACTTCCCACTCAAATGTGATAGTCATAGTCATATAAACCAGATTGACTGTGTATTCCCTTATGTCTGATTGTCTGGTGTGTCAAAGGACTCTTTACATTCTTTCTTTCCTATAACAACATATATGGCAAAGTGTTGGTTGGTGAGAATGAACTCAAAGCAGGGTAAGTTAGTTGGATGGATTGTATCATCAAAGTTATCTGTCCCAGAGGACCAAATTCTCAGGTCTGTCAACCAGGAAATGTCTGGTGATAAATTCTTCCTCTTGCCCGTTAACTCCCCACTGCCAATTTTTCTAGTACACAATGAATACCTCCCTCTTCTTTTCTGCTAGGAACTTTTTTTCTCTCCACGTTAGATATAATCTTATTAGTTAGCATACAGCTTTTTAAAAAAATAAATATAATCATATTTTTAGGCTGAACCTGAAAGATCATTTCTTAGGGTAAGAGCCGCCATCAGGAGAATTATAAAGTATTGGTTGATAAAATAGGTAAGGCCTATATTTCTGTAAGTCTTGCTTTTTCTAGTTTTTTAGAAAATAAACTTTCAGTTTTTATTTATTTATTTTTTTATTTTATTTTATCCTCACCCGAGGACACTTTTTCATTCTTTGTTCAGATAGAGCAGGAGGGAGAGAGAGAGAGAGAGAAACATCGATGTGAAAGGGACACATCGAGTGGCTGCCACCCGCACGACCAACCAGGGCCGGGGACAAACTGCAACCGAGGTACATGCCCTTAGCGGGAACCGAACCCGGGTCTCTCCAGACCGCAGGCTGACGCTCTAACCACTGAGCCAAACCGGCCAGGGCAAACTTTCAGTTTTTAAAATAGGAAAACATTCTCATACATCTGTTAATTATGCAGACTGAAGAAGGTATTAGCTATTTTGATCATTAGACCATAATCAAGACATAAATATTTCTCTGGAAATAAGATATTCCGAGTATACATAACAAAATAAAAACCTGTTTCATATTATTCCTGGAAGAATGAATTTTTCTGGGTAGCTGAATTTTCTATATTTCTAAGAATAACTTATATATTCCTTAAAGATAGCAATTATCTTTTTTTTTTATTTTTTTATCCTCACTCGAGGACATTTTTCCATTTTTTGTTCAGATAGAGTGGAAGGGAGAGAGAGAAACATCGACGTGAAAGGGACACATCGAGTGGCTGCCACCCACGCGACCAACCGGGGCCAGGATAAACTGCAACCGAGGTATGCTCCCGTAGCGGGAACCGAACCTGGGTCTCTCTGGACCGCAGGCCGATGCTCTAACTGCTGAGGAAAACCGGCCAGGGTGCAATTATCTTATTTTTCATTTTCTGATGGCCACCAAAGGTATTGAGTCATTTCTATTGAGTGAAATTATGTTCACCAAAATATATTCTAATTAGTTTTTTTTGTCCCTTTTTTCTAAAATATTCCACATTTCCCTGCATTATAAATAGAAAAAGATATATTAAATCTAATTTGGCACTTGAAAATAACTTATGGTTTTCAGTGTTCTAGCCAGTAGTAACTTCTGCCCCTTCTAGTTTGCTGTTCCCACTGTGCTTGCGAATGTGACAGTATAACTTGTGTTGCTCTGAGTACATCGTGTAAATGCCAGTGCAATAATTTTGTGACATGTTTAGTTGTTAATATACCGATTGTACTGTTTCCTTATATTATAACAGGATTCAGGATAGCTGGGTTTCAGAGAGATAAGCATTTGCTGTTCCTAGAGAAAAAAATAGCCTTTATGGCTACACTCACAAATTGTGTTCATAAAGTCACACTAAACATTATATCCTCTGATTGAATAACCAACTGTTTATGATGACTTAATAGGCAGTAGTCTACTTTTTCTTGAACCAGGTTCTAGAAAGATGTCACAAGCACTTGAAAATAAAAGCTTTTCCCATATGAAGTCTAAATCCGAAGTCTTTAAAGTTGATTCTTTTATAGCCACAAATAAGTTATAATCAAGTTGTAAATTTCTGCATAGTAAAAATTTCCCATAATATTAGCTAGTTATAGTAGGGTGACCTTGTAATTGTTGTTTTATCTTGAAATACTTTCCGGTTTTTTAAGTATTTTCCACAACTGCAATTTTAGGCTATTTATATATACCTTAACTAATAGCACTTGACTTCTGTCTTATCTGTTTGTATTTTTGCACCATCTCAATTGTTTTAGAACAGCCTGTCACCCATCAGTTCTAAGACACCATTAACATTACTTCAGTCACTCTATAGAGATGTGAAACCAGAGGCTCGGCTTTCCTGACACCCAATCAATGTTGTCATGTATTTGCAGACTGTGTTTCACAAAGTAAAACATTATTTTGAGGAAATTATGCGTCAGAACCAAGAAAGGTTAATTATAAATAGAATTGTCATTGGATACTATGAATTTCAAAGCACAATAGGAAAACTAATTAATATAGAATATATAGCTAATCTACAATCTTGTCCCAAATTCCTAGGTAATCTGGAAATAAAATTCTGTTATTAGTTACTGAAACATCTAAAAACAAGATTTACTTTTCTGTATGTGGGCTAACTGTAGTTATTCTGCTGTTCATATATAAGAAATTAATATTGTAGCTATTCATGTAACTTCTATAACAAGTCTTTTAAAGTGAAGGTGCTGCCCTGGCCGGTTTGGCTCAGCAGTTAGAGCATTGGCCTGTGGTCCAGAGAGACCCGGGTTCGGTTCCCGCTAAGGGTACGTACCTGGGTTGCAGTTTGTCCCCGGCCCTGGTTGGGTCATGCGGGTGGCAACCACTCGATGTGACCCTTTCACATCGATGTTTCTCTCTCTCTCCCTCCCACTCTATCTGAACAAAAAATGGAAAAATGTCCTCGAGTAAGGATAATAAATAAATAAATAAATAAATAAATAAATAAATAAATAAAATAAAGTGAAGGTGCTTTTTATTAGTTTCATTGGAGGAAAGTTTTACAACCAAAAAAGTTCTTGGGGTTGCAGTGGAAACCACAAATATTTGCATGAGTAATACTGCTTAATAATAGTACAGTTCACCTGCTATACACGAGCAAGCTGGTAAAGGAGAGGAAGAAAAAAACTTGTGTAACTTTTTGGTATATTTAAAAGAAGATACTTTCTCTTATACTACTTTAAATTATACTTAAAATGTAACTATCTACACTACGATTATGTCATTTGTTTTGATTATTTAGATATTATTTATCATCACACTTTCTCAATCTAGTGGTAGATCTTCTGTTAATATGAATTAAGCCAGCATGTCTAGAAACTACTTTTTGTTTGTTGACTTGTTTTTCTTACATATTTGTTAGAGCTGTATAGAAAACACATAATAAGAAATTGTATTATTATGAAGAGACTGATTTTTCTGTTGAAACAAGGAAATCCTTGTTTTTTTAATAGAAAACTCCAAGGCGCCCTGTTTGGGGCACTGGGCGTCGCGGTGGGTGCGCAGTGCCTGTGAATCCACTTGCTCCTGGAAACCCAGACCAGCAGCACTCCTGGGCCCTTGGCAGTTGTCTGTTCATTAGGGTCTTTCATTTGTCATTTTTGGTATATATTTTTCATGCATAGTCACTGACAGTTAAATTGAAAATAAGTACTGGACTTTTAAAAGAATTGTCGAGGAAGCAAGTATACTGAAAACTTTTGTGAGGTTTTGTAATTGAGTAATATTTGTAAGGTGGGAGTACAATGTAATGTTGATTCTGTTTTTTCCAAAGGAATTTCAGCAATGTCTATAGATAATTTGGAGATCTTATTACCCATATATAAACTGTTTAAATTGTCAGAATATGTTCTGGATATGATTTTAAAACATTATAAGATTAATATAGAATAAAGTCTTGAAAGCTTTGTTACATCTGAGTTTTTTTTTTTTAATTTTTAATAGGATACAACATCTATTGAAAAGATGTCAAACTGTTGTGAAGAAATGTAAGTATAAAAGTGAAGTCTGTAGTGCTCTTATTAAAAATGGAATCCACTGGCCACATTTGAAAAATGCGTGCATGTAGTAGTGGGAAGATAATAGAATGATGGCTTTCTCTACCTTGCCTGAGGCCTGAGCTAGACAGGCATAACCACAGTCTTACAATAGGGGTCTTCTAGCCATGCTAGTTTTCATACAGAATAAGTACTGATCATTCTTGTTCCTTGGCTCACTAAAGTAAGTTAAATGATTTGTCCTGAAAGTACATCAAAAGAGATTTGCTTCTGTGGTGTTGACACACATTCTGTTAATCCTGGAATTCTCCTCTGCTTCAAAAGTTACCCTAGGTTGATTGACGACGCAAATACAATATCTGCTAGCCAGAGTTAAAACTCAGCTGCATGCCATAATGAAAGAAAAGCTGTGTTTGTGATGCTGGGACACAATTCATCAGAGTCCAGTAATGGATCCCCAGCCAACCTGTATTGTTTTAGCTGACTGAAGTGCACCATGGGAGTGCTGTCTTTCACTAATAATGCTGTCTTCTGTAGATCGAGGCCCCGAAAGCCATGGCAGCAGACCTTCTCAGAAGTTTTTGGCACTCGTTGGAAGATCCTGTGGTTTATTCCTTTCAGGCAGAGGCAACCACTGCGAGTTCCCTACCACTTTGCCAATCATGTCTAAACAGATGGACGGTGGGCACAGATGGGTCCCCCATGCTGGAAATGCGCTACAGGTTTTCTGATAATAGAACGATGACAGTCTTCAAGTCAATTAAAATCCACCCACCAATCTTAGGCATCATAATGTGCCCCAGGCTTTATTTTAATAGTGATCTTGATCCTGTTGTGGGACTGATACGAGATCTGTGTTTAAGTTTTAAGGCATGTTTACTTTCAAATTAGCTTTCCACAGGGGTTTCTTAAAGTGCTTTTGTTATTAAACTCAAAACGCAGTGATTAGGATGAAATAATTGTACATAATTTCTTTTAGTACTGACAATATTACAAATTTTAATTTATGGGACTTTTCAGATGTTTATTTAAATTTTTCACTCTTAAGCAGTACTAACCAAATCTGAATTTAATTCTTCAGGTTTTACAAAATGTTTCACATCTTATATTATTTGTAAATTTTCTTCTTCAAATACAGTTTAAGATATGTTAATACTTCCTTTTATATATGCTGCAAGATTTTTTTAAATGCAGCATTGAATTGAACAACAGAAAAAGGGCAGCATTTTCTTAGAAGTAGCTTTCTAATGTTTTCACTAAAATAAAGCACCAACTACCTACCTTATTTTAAAGGAAAGATTTAATTTTCTTCCATGTTAACTTTCTCATTTCTTTACCCTGTACTGTTATAACTGATTGTTGTTAATGTATATTTGCTCCGAGGAGAAAACGTTGACTAAGTGGGCATGTATTCCTATTTTACTCTAAGATTTTGATGAGCAAACAGGATATAGAATTTGCAATAATTCTACAAATACCTTTTCTAGTGCAGTTATACCAGAATGTGTATTTTTAAAATGCTAGTATAATTAGATAATATATAATGTACAGTATAAAGAGGAATATTGTGCTTTTGAAAAAATATATATACTTTTTACTTTTATTTACTTACTAGTAGATCTAAAATTACACATTGAAAGTTTATATATAATAAATATAGGCCAACTACTCCTGAAAATTTATCTATAGGAAATTACTAGTAAAAGTAAAATAACTTTTGTGTACCTATAACCAGTCACCCAAATTGAAATTAAATTTTAATTGGCCAACTATAATTTGGATGGAAAGAACTGTTTCTGTAGCTAATGTTAGGAAATAACATTAAAATAAGAAAATGTAGTGTTCTACATTTTTCATTAGCCTTATACAAACTTAAATTGCTAACGGTGATGGTCTCTTGGAAAGCATAGAATATTTGTGTAAAAAGACCTTTAGCATGCTTTGAAAAAAATTCAGCTTTAACATTTTTTTCCATTAGAATACTGCAAAATCCATATATCTTTTTTGAAAATTTATATACTCATAGTCTTTCCCTTGAAAAGATTTAAGGGTCTACTGTTTGGGGAGCATATCAATAGTTTCCTTTTTCTTAGTTTTGACAGTAGGGAATCATACCTGAGAAATCATGAAACAGAAAATTAACCATTGCCAGCCAGTTAACTATACTGTGGTTAGTTCTTTGAGAAATTGTAAATATCTTCCAAAATAATAGAATAAGCTGTTCTCCGAGATATAAGTGCCATGTCTTACATGTTCTGATTATAATACTTTATTATTTAAAAGTTTAGAAGTGGCAAATGAAAATATGTATTGGTGCTGATAACATACATCGTAAATGTAATATGAGAAGTGTATTTGTAGAGCTTAATGAACCACAAAATTCATATGTTCGTGTCATGGAAATGGGTTGGGTTTTGTACAAGCTAGCATATTGACCAAATTTGGCCTGGTGACAGAACTGTTATAAGGAAGTAATGTATAGATAATGCAGATAGATCTATCAGTTGAATGCCCTACCTAGCTGTATACATTCCTTTCAAATGAGGACCTTGAGAAAACAGCAAAGTGTGAAGTGAAGATCCCTTGAAGAGCTTTATAGATACAGTTATACTTCATGCAGTAGTGGTAGCTACCTTGAAAGGTGCCTGGGAGGTTCTCAGAGCTAACTTCAATTCTCATTCCCTCAGTAATGAGACCACAGGTGGTCCCTTTCCCACTCTAAGAGTTTTGTTTTTCTTAGATTTACCATTTCTAGGGCACATTCTCTTCTCTCTTTTCTCTGTACCTGATTCCTCTGGTACTGGATTGCAAACTAATATACTAGGCAAGGCATATCTTTTATTAGAATGGCAGAAATGCTACATATCTATATATTTATATAAGATTCTTTATTAAGGTATATATATACATACTTATGCTGTAACATTCAGTATTTCCAAATCAGCACGCCTAACTGTGGGTTTAGTTAGTCCTTGTTAGACAACTTGAGAAAAACCAATGGGTAGTTTCATAGGGTGTGCATATGCTCCAGTGTTCTCTATGCGCCCTCTTTTGGCTAATTGATGTAATTATACTGGCTCTAAAGATTTACTACCCCACAGTAAATTGTATAGCCACATTCTGAACCTGTCAGAAGTGCAGACTTAGGGGGAATGTATGTAGAAAACTATATTTTATGAAAATTAATGTGTTTCTGTTTGTGATATCATATCTAGTTCATGCAAAATGATGATTAGTTGGCTTCATTAGTGTATATTCATACATTTTTTAAAACTGTTGTTTACAAGTCTATATCAGATCAGGATAAACAAATGTAAACCATTTCATGAATGTTATTTTAAACCTTATTTTGGAAGATTAAGTCCTTAGAATTAGAAAAGTCATTACTTTAAAATTACCAATTTATTAGGAAACACAGAAATCTATTGTAGTTACAGTGGCAAGCAAGTATCTAATGTGTTTTACCAAGTATCTAGAAATACACTTAGTTTTTTTAATCTTAGTTTTGGAATTATTATTATTATTTTGCTGATTTTATTACACTAAAATAAGAGCTCAATAATTCTTTTTATACTTTTTAAAAAACTTCCCTACTCAGAGTTATAGCTGTAGCTTTAGTAGCCAATTTATTATGGTTTCTAGATAACCATGAAAATAACTAATGATGTTGAGCATTAGAAAATAATAATGAGCCATGAGGTAACTGATATAATCTATATGTTGGATAAAGTAGTTCCTTATAAACATTTCATTTCATTTTAAGCAAAATATATTTTAAAGGATATTTTGCATCAGCAAAGTCATTAATTTGACTTCTGGAAATGAGCGTTACTTAGATATTGTAAGGTATAACTTATGAACAATTATATTTGTTGTTTTTTTCCTTAAACAAATCTTTATGGGCTCAAGACTGCAGGCAAAAATTGGCTGGTTCACAATCCCCCAACCAGTAGGCGTTTGGTTAAAGTACTTTTGGTGCTTTGTAACCAAGACTTATGGTTTAAAAATACCAAGTTAACTGATGTTCCATTATAAAAAAAATATATACTATTTTGCATAAGAGTTGTATTAAAAATATCTGTGGTTAACATAAGAGATAGCTATATTTGAATTTTTATTTTATGTATTGATCTCTTTAACAGAAGAAAGCATAGTTTACTTTTAATAGTAATAGCAGTAGAGAACGTAAGCTACATAAAGTTCAGTATAACGATGAAGTTAAAACTTCTGAGAGAACGAACATCAGCAAATGTTTGCTAATGCTTAGAGGTATCTTCCTCTAAGGATGGTAGCTAATTATAACTATACTTCATCAGACTTTTTCAGATCGGTTCTATACAAGCAATTAGATGAATATTTGTTTCACTCAAAGGGGTTTATTAATTCTGAATGCTAATCGTGAAGACTTAAGTTAGGACAACACTTCCAGGCAGGAAGTGTGAAGTACTTTAGAATATGGCCACACAATCTTTTATGTGTTAGGTCATGGGGCAGCTAGAGTGTTCTCACCTGTGTGGCTATACCATCACAACTTTCCAGCCCTGGTTTGTAGTGGCATTAATATTAACAAAGCTGCTGGTCTGTCCCTAGATTTTTCTCTAGTCTCTAGCTAGTTCCCTTATGCTTCATGGAAAAATAGATCATCTAGCTCAAGTTTACTATACTATTTGCTGCTTTATTAAATATGTTGGTTTGGTTTTTTTTTTACATGATATTTAATATACATAGATCTATTTAGAATTTATTTGGTATAATTTACACTTACAAACATTAAATAATGTACTAATAGTTACAAATATTAGATTTTTTTTACCCAATTCTGTCACTTTCAAAAATGTAATATTGGCAAATGTAATTAGTAAGTCATGTACATTTAGTATGTTCTATTTGCTAGTATTTATTTCCATTTACTCAGTATTTATTGAGTATTTAGCACTTTTAGGAATTATGCTAAGCTTTGAGAATACAAAAATAAAACATCCCTGCCCATACAGAGATTACAGTCTACATACTTCATGGTATTACAGAAGTCAACTTTAAAAAAATGAGTTCTGGGTAGAATGTTAATATAGTTCTAATAGTACCCATTATATAATTAAAGAGTTGGAAAGTCAAGAAAAGCAAGAAATTAGTATCTTAAATCAGAGGAAATATAAGGATGATTTTCAAAAAACATAATCTGAAAATAATGTAGCACTGAGAAAATATCAAAGAAATATTCCCTATAGACATTTTTCACAGAAATGTTTAGGCAAAACTTTTTACCTAGTATTTGGTAAATTTCTGACCGTTCTGTCCGTACTTTCAGTGCAGACTTCAGTTTAGCACACAGAGGGATATAATTCAGTAATCTATTAATATACGAATAATGCTGCCTACCAAGTGTTTCATCCAAGGAAGGAACTGTAAAAACTCACAGAACAGGTTGTCCTTTATTACACAAGATGTCCGCCCTGGCGGTACCTGTCGTCTGTGACCACACAGACGAATTCCCAGAGATGCCCGTGCATGCACTCCCAGCACAGCTCTCTGCAGAAGCATCATTCAGGAGCAGCCTCAACATTACCTTGTCGTTTAGGGCGTGCTGAATGGCACTGCACACAGAAGGACTTCCGTGCAGTGACATTGTTATTAGAGACAGCAGCCTGCAGCGCAGCCTTCCTCTGTCGTCACAGCTGTCGGCAGTGTGCTCGGCAAGCGTAGTACTGACAACAAAGCGTCTTCAGTGAGCAGTTCTGGGCACTGGACGTTTGGCCCATCTGCTGCTGAGTGAATTGGTGTTAACCCACTTTTCCGGATTGTGTATTTGGATATTATTGGGGTAAGATATTTCAGCACAAGATAATGTCCCTTGTAGGCAGCTCGTGTAAAGGAAGATGCCCTGCGCTGCTAGGTATACGTCCGCTTCCTTCATGCTCCGGCAGGAGAGAAATGCAGTCAGGATTGCCCCGCCTGCTGCCTCAAGCAGCACAGGCCCTTCATCCGCCAGAGCAAACCCATCACCCCCTTGTGGATTAGGCGTTCCCACAGTGACCACGCTCAGCAGCAGCACCTAACAGTGCCACTCCAAACCCATCTCAGGTGGACATTGCCACCTATGTAGTCTTCGCGGCCTCGCGCATTGCCGACCATCGCGTGACATGGGGCTGGTCACGGCCGGTGCTGTGTTTGAGCAGAGCAGACACCATGTCACGGGAGCCCTTTTTTCAGCTGGAGATTTTAAAAGGAACAATTGTCAGTCGGCATAGTAACATGAATATCTTAGATGGTATTAAACAAGTTACCAAATTTACCATCAAAAGAGATGTTAGCTACTCCTTTCTACAAGAGAATAAGGTATTTTTCATACCCCTTCCATTTCTCAGGTCCAGATGTCTCCTGTAGAGTAAGCATGCAAGATAACACTGCCTTTCTTTAAGACCTTGATCTGAGGCGGTTCGGGAGTTTCATGAAAATAGTGCACATTGCTAATACAAAATGCTGTATACAACGTTTCTAAATTTTAATTTATTAACAAAATAAAAATAACAGCCACTGTTGGGTTGTGTAAGTTAGTGTATATAAAATGTTTAGTATATACAAGGAGCTCAGTGAATGATAACTATTATTATTAATATCATTTCATCACTTCTAGGATCCTGGAGCCACATGTGTAAATAATGTTTATCAAATTTCCCCCTCTAGAAAGGTGTGTGTGTGTGTGTGTGTGTGTGTGTCCCCTCCCCCCCAAAGACAGCAGTATGAAAGGAACTTCTCTTTCCCAGCTCTTCATGGGCGTTTAGCAAGGGGTGTTTGGAATCCAGGTGGCTGTTTGTTCTAGGCAGGGGAAGCGTCTGGCAGCTGGCTGGGCCACTCGGTACTGTGCTGCAGTCCCAGAGGTGCACTCAGTCAGCTGTCTCTGCTCGTCCCTAGTAGCTGAATTACACTATTGAAAGTGTTTTCTCCCTTTAGAGTAATAACAGGTTTTCCCAGCTTAGATACAAATATTTTTAAAAGATGTAATGCATTTTCTCTTATGAAAAAAGGAGAGGAGAGGAGAGAAGGGGAGGGAGGGAAGGAAGGAGAGAAAGAGAGTGAGTACTTGCTAGTACTATTAACCTATAATTAACAGATGAATTAGTGTATTATTTAATGCTTACATTTATTACCTTCTATTCTAAGAATTATCTTCTGAATTTATATATAAATCATAAATTTTATTAGCCATTCTTAATTGAATTCTAGAATATTCCACAGTAGAATGTGAGAAAGTAATAGAGCCAACTTGCTTAAAGTATTTTGAACCGATGTTGTTCTATGTATTGTTATTTAGAATTTCTGCTGCCTTTAGGATGATAATGGTTTAATTTCAGGAAAGTGACTGTTTCCTCAGACATCTCTTTTAATTATCATTGTGCAGTTTTAACAAAATTTACTATATTTTTGTCTGTTCTTTAGATGTTGTAATAGTGCCTGGTATGCTAATTTGAAAGAGAAATAACAATGGTGTTTAAAATTCTTAAGTCGTTTGTATTGTCAGTGTTTTGTACTATCATATGTTTTTATTTTTATGTTCTTTCCCCCTAGTCCACCATAGAGGATACAGAGTACAAATGAGTAGTGAGTAGCCAAAACTGGAGAAAGAAAATAGGGGAACTTATAAGGTGGCGAGAAGAGCAGACAGAGCATAGATAATCAGCATCTCAGCAACAGGGTTGACTGGGTACAGTTTCTGGGCTTCTGAAAAATCTCCCTGCTACAGTCATTTTAGCCTTATTTCTTGATACCATTTTACTGTAAGAGTTGTTAATGCATGTGAGCGTTTAGTTTGAGTTATCTAAGGAATTTATATTGCTGCTTCTCTTCAGCTGGTCAGATGCCTTTGAGAAATTATTTTAAATGTTAAATATTGGAATTGTGTAGTGTGAGCTAACAGAAGTGTTAAGAATAATGTGAAAGTTGCAGTTATTTAATGCAGAGGAGAAATGAACAGATTGCCCAAAGTTTGATTGAAAAAACCTGGGAACATTTTCACAGGTCTCCCATTGCAAAGAAAGGATACTAACTAGTATTATAGTAAATTTTGTCACCAGAGTAAAAATTAAGAATTTGTATATAAGGGGTGATTTTTCACTTTAAAATTTGGGCTGTTTTGGCATTCTTGACCTTGAAGGTCTCAATACCTATTAGTATTGTGAATACCTGTAACATGTAATGTAGGGCTTGCCACAGTTATTCACTGTGATCTTTTTGGTATTGATAGTTTTATATATAAACAAGGATGTGGGTAAAATGGCAACAAAAAAAGTATGTTTCTCTTTGTGGTTTTCTTGATTGACTAAATACAGGGTTTAATTGCATAGACTGTTAACAACAGCTAAAGGTTGTCTGTATATTGCAAACTCTGTGTTCTTGCCAGTGTTCATTGGGTGATATTTTAACCCACTGGTGCCTGAAGCTAGTGTTGTACAACCTCAACAACTAAAACATCCTGGTGCTACTCATTTAGCATTGAGTGACATTTTATTTCCTGTACCAAAGAGTTAACTTTCTTTTTGGTTGACTGAGAATTTTATTCTCACATCCTTATGTTTATAAAGTAAAATTTAATATTATTAAGAACAATTTTGATTAACAGATCTTAGTTTTTACACACTGCTGCCTCAATTTAATTGGTTTTATATGTCTCTCATTTGAACTTTTTTTTCAATTAGGCAGATTAGTATGTTTTTCATTTTGTATTTTAATATAGATTGGCTACTGTAATGGTTAGTTTAATAGGTTGAAGTTGCAAAAGATGATCAAAGCACATTTCACAAGATATTTTGGTTTTGCTTTATTTCTGCAAGAATACATGAGAAATAATAATAAATCTGCTTTTATTTCTATAAATGAACTGTATAGCTTATTGGGCCCTTTAGTGAATGCTGAAACAAAATGCTAAAATGAAAAGGTAAGGGCCCTTTCTGATTACAAATGAAGAATTCTGCATCTCTCTCTCTCTCTGTAATCCTTAATGCTATTAAAGAATGATAGTTCCATTTGTCTATTTTGTAAACAAAGGAAGAATTAAAGAACATTTCTATATATATATATAATTTCCCAAGAGGAAATGCAAATATACTTGATTTAAGCAAAACTGTAATAGAAAATTGAACTTTACCAAAAAAGGTCTTTATGTTGATACCTTACATAAAAAATTAAGAGTATTTTAAAAACTAATTCTGAGTGATTCATTTTATAAAAATTGAAAGGAAAAAACTCTTAGAAGTACTTGTAATTGTCCAAATGTAATACTGCTATTCTGGTTTTCTATGTTTTCCTACAAACTTTCAAAACACTCATTGGGTGTTCTTAAAACTGTGGCTGAAATGGTTAAAAATTCTAGTAAGAAGATAACAGTATGTATATATTAGAAGAGTAGACAGTAACATTTGAGAATGTTCTGCATCATTTTTACTCAACAGAAAGTATGGTTTTGCAGTGAATTCTGTATGGAAAAAAAGAATCGCCTGACACTTACATGAAACATGATAGGATCATTTTGAATGATATGTAGAAATACAGATATACATGTCATTAAAGGTGAAAGCAAAATGGGAAGAAGCAACATTATGTCTGTCTAATTGTCAACAATATATTTTCTAGATTTTGTTGCCACAATATCAGTACTGAGTTATTCAGCTTATTTATATATTATTAAAACTAATATGGCTGAGTACAGTTATTTATTCAAGTTATTGGGTAGTAGAAAGTTCACCTCTATCTATCCTTTGTCTTCCAGAAATGAATATTAAAAAGAAATTTCTACTTTAGGATAGGTAGAATAAAGCAACTAAATTATATGATAGGAAGAATTTCCACCAGAGAAATACTCAGACAAGTGAGTTGCAAGCCTAAGGGGGGACAGGATAGGCTTTGGGAGAACTGAGCACAGGTGATTTTTGTGCTTGTATGAACTTTATGTCTCTGGAATTAGTCTTTTAAAAATAATCAACTAGCAAGTTTAATGATGAGACAAAATCTGTGGTATTTTGAGTCTCGTTGTATCAACCTCCTTTTGTGTCTAATATTATCCCTAAACTAAAGGACTTTTAATAGTGCCTTCCAAGTGCCATATAAAAATTCCATTTTTAAGTGAGTCAGGCAGTTATTTCATTCAGTGCGTATGTTTACATCTGAGTGCTGACGCTGCATTGTCTATTTTACCTTGTCTGTTCCCCTAAGATTACTGAAAGAAAACTTTCACTAACATTTTCTAGTGCTAATGGTAATACAGAAAATAGTAGTTGAGAAATAAGAGACTAGATTGAGAAGAGGGAGGAAAAAAGGACACGTGTGAGCCATGCTTCTGAGATATACTTGCTTAAATGAAGAGTCTACACTGGTTCTTAAAATGAAAAACAAACTGTATCTACCTTAAGAATAATGTTGTTTTTGTTTAATTTATTTTAGTGATTTAGTTTTATTCCTATAATAGCTCTATTTTTCTTTGCAGATTGTTTTTAATTTAAATTGTGGAATTTTTACTTCTCTTGGAATGTATTATGTAATGTATTTTTAGAAATTTTATTTTTAAATAAATATTTTTTAAAAACAGGACTGTCTTTTGCCCCTCCCCCACTTTATTTATTAAAATCAACCAAATTCTAGACTTGAGCACTGTCAATGGAATAGGTCGATTTTTTTAATTTTATACAATTTGGATAATTATTCAAAATTAGTAGCCTTATGATATTGTTCTGCTGTAATCTTAAAATTTGTTTTGTGCTCAAGAAGAACTAGGTACACATACTAGGGTTGAAATCGACAAACACAATATTCCAAATTAGGCACATTATCTTAGAGATGACCCAGATGGCTAGATTTACTCACACAATTTATTTAACATTTATTTTGCCAGACACTATGTTATGGAAATATTTTTTTCTTTGAGGAGTAGTTTACATGAGATAAAATGCATAGAGTTTAAGTATACATCTAGGTATTATTTAAGATCTAGGAATACTGAATTACTTAAAGCCTTTGCCCTAATGGAGTTATATTCTAAGAGTTTCTGGATAGGTTTTTATTGACAAATTTTCTAAGTCTGAACTAATTGCTTTACTTGTACATGGAAGTTGTCACAGAGAAATGTATATTAGTGTAAGTTTGTCAATAAAGATCATCTGAAAGGACGACAGATCAGTATGTCTTAGAAACAGTGAAGGAGTGAAAACTGCCCCGAGACTGCAAGATAGGGGCTTGACTTTATTTTTAATTTTTTTTCTTAAATTTTTATTACCAGAAAAGTAATGTTGATAAATATTCTGGATTAATGCATAAATTAAATGACTTGGTCAGGTTGTATGTAAAACTATCAATTTTGTTGCATTAGTAAATAAAAGCAAATTGTTGCATTTTGGCAAACTTTCAAGGATTATAAAACTTTAATCTTGTTCCTTTTCCAGTTTCCTTTGCTCTGATTCTAAGAAGCATTTGCAATAATTATGCTTTCTTAGTGATGACAAGTATGATTCTCAATTTTTTGTTTATACTCATAAAAATTATTGCAGGTACCAAAGAGTTATTTCTTATGTAGGTTTTCTTTATCAATATCAACTGTATTAGAAAGTAAAACTGAGAAATATTTATTTATTTGAACATAATAAACCCATTGCATGTTAACAGTGTATTTTTATTTAGAGACCCATGATTTTACATTGTTTGCAAATCTCTAACATCAGCATTCATAAAAGTTGGATTCTCATACTGCTTCTGCATTCAGTTCGTTACATTGTTATTCTAACTAAACTCTCTAAAGAAATCCAGTCTCATGAAAATACATTTACTACATGTAAACTTCTGAACATCATAGCTTAGCCTCGCTGGTTTCTACTGAATGTGTATTGTTTTTGCAGCATCGTGAAGATGCAAAATCTTAAATTGGGGATCATCTGTAGTTGGAAAAAGGAATATTGTCAAGTGACTTGCACTTTTGTGATACAGCACAAAAACTCAACATGTGATGTTTTCTTAAAGTTTGGTTACACTATTGGACAAGAACCAATACCAAGATAGTTTTGTTACTCTTTTATATTATGGTCTAATTGGTTTCTTTTTTACTTTGGAAAATTCTCTTAACTCATACATGATTTTGTGATATCATTCATTGGTCATTTGGGAAATATTGAAGTAATGCATTTCTTCTAAATGTTGACACATTTCATTCTATAAGGTTAAATTAAATTAGATTAGATTACATTTTAAAAAGTAATAGTACCACTGATCTTGCCAGAAAAGTAAGTACTGGAAAGCTGTCAAGCTTGTAATGACACGTTACATTTTTCAAAATTCTAATTTTCACTTGAGGGCTTGAATTTTATCATTGCTAAGGTCATACTGCCAGTGGTTTTCCTTGAAATAACACGTTCACTTCAATTATTGTTGAGAAAATATTGGCCATATATCCACATGTGAAAAACTATAGTTTGTCAGTTCTTTCAAGTAAAAATTGGGTTTCCGTGAAAAAAAAATGCGGCTAGTTCAGCTCGCAACTCTAAACGTTGCACCAGTGTCTTTCCACAAGAATGTACAACCATACTTTGGAATGCAGGTGAAATAACTTTGTGTACTGGCCATGTTGTCAAACAGAATATTAAAAATATACTAAAACATCAAGATAAAGTGTGACTCATGTTTACTGATTCCTCAAAGATATTATTAAAGACATTTGTATATTCCTGCTTTTGAAGCACTTGAAATATAGCATTGTTAAAGATTCACCTCTATTGAGCATTGTTAGAAAGAGACAAAAACTGAAAATACATGATAATATAATACTGCAGAATCATTGGAGAAGCTGCCAGATACTGTGGAAGAACAAGTGCATAGAAATGCTGCTCTAGGCTGACCAGTTACCCACATGAGCAGCAATTATATTAGCGTGCAAGAGCAATTGGAGGGAAAATTGGACCCTGTGGACATCCAGCTGAGCAAACAGGACTGAGGAAGGATAGAGAATGTGTGTTAGTTTGAAAAAAATTTTTTTTTCATCTAAGCTTACTTGAAAAATATTTGTCTCAGTCAAAGCACATCCGTTATATGTCCTCTAGTTGCCTAGTAGTTTTCAAATTAGTTCTTTTCTCCAAACAAAAGAGCACCTCTGCTTGAAGATCAAACACCCAAATTGCAATCTGTTTTGCACATAAAAATGCCAGAATAATTCAGGAAATATGAAACGTGGAATACACATACCCAACATTCAGATGCTACTGTAAACATGCACTTAAATGTGTCATTGGTAGTAGTTTAATTGTGGCATGGTCTAGATATTTGTCCTTTTTAATAGCAAAATGGACTGTTCTTATAACTAGAAGTGTTTCCTAGCTCTCACTTGTGATGATTTTTGACAAAAACTGGACGAGGATCTAATATGATGTGGAGGTCTTATAGTTCCACATTGATGAGTTGAGGAATCTCTGATGAATAAGTGATGACCATCAAGTTAATGGAATTTATTCTATAAATTGTAAGCTGTGTAGCTGTAGCCAGTTTCCCTCATTCCACTGAGGTTCATATTCTAATTACAACTATAAGAAACCAATATCAAAGTTTTTTGGGTACTCTACACTTGCTATGACTTGATGTCTGCTTTAGAGAATTTTTGTTTTGTTTTGTTTTTGAATGTTTGAAAGCATTTCAGATATTCTCAACATGGAAAAGTACTATCCACAGTATGGAAAATAATCTATCCAAAGTGCTCTAATTTTTGCTGTTCGTTTTCCATGTGTATTTTTTGTTTTTAGAAATAATTTCAATACTTCAGGTGGTCACTGTGGCAGGTCACCACTAAGGCCTTCAGGGATCCCACGTCATGTAATTCACACCATTGTAGAATGTTCTCTTTTTCTCTTCCTGGAGTTAACACTATTCTGAGTTTGCAATTTATTGTCACATTCATGTTTGTATAGTTTTTTGTGTATAAACATGAAAAATACTTTGATCAATATTTAAAATTTATATGAACCTCTTCATAGTAGTCCCTGCTTTTCCCCCATAGAACTTACCATCTAAAATAAAATGCAAAAAATTTCCAATCCCACTGTCCTTCCCAAAGGTAGCTACTGCCAACGATTTGGTGTCTATTACTCCTCTTCTCTTCTGTGTATCACATGTATGGTTGTTTGGTTTTCTAGGAAACTCTACTAACTCTTCTGTAATTTGCGTTTTTAACAATAATATATCATGGTGATCATACCTATCAAGACATAATAGTCTACCCTACTCTTTTTAACTTTTCTGTAGATTTTCTCATACCAATATACTATGATTTATTTAACCATGTCTCTATATCAAACATCAAATAGACTTTTTTGTTGTTGCTATAGTAAACACTCTTGTACAAAAATCTTCGTGGCCACTTGCTAGTATTTCTGTAGGTAGATTTTGTTTTCATTTTTTTAAATCTTCATTGTTGAATGTATTACAGATGTTCCTCATTTTCCCCCTATTGACACCCTCCTCCCCACTCCCGCCCCCCTCCTGCCTTTTCCCACACTGTTGTCTGTGTCCATTGGTTATGAATATAAGTTCTTTGGTTTATTTCTTCCCACCCCCAAACCCCCTTCCCTTTGAGGTTTATCAGTCTAGCAACCAATTTGTACTTTTTTTTTTTTTTTTTATCCTCACCCGAGGATATTTTTCCATTTTTTGTACAGATAGAGAGGGAGGGAGGGAGAGAGAGAAACATCGACGTGAAGGGACACATTGAGTGGCTGCCACCTGCACGACCAACCAGGGCCGGGGACAAACTGCAACCGAAGTACGTGCCCTTAGCGGGAACCGAACCCGGGTCTCTCCGGACCGCAGGCCGACGCTCTAACCGCTGAGCCAAACCGGCCAGGGCCAATTTGTAGTTCTTAATCCCTTCACCTTTTTCACCCATTTCCCCAATCCCTCTCCCATCTGGCAACCAACAAAATGTTCTCTGTATCTATGAGAATGTTTCTGTTCTGCCTGTTCATTTTGTTTGTAGATTCCATTGTCGATAGATATGTATTCACTGCCATTTTGTTAATATATTTTATCTTTTTTTTCAAAAAGACCCTTCAACATTGCATATAATAAGGGTTTGGTGGTGATGAACTCCTTTAACTTTTTCTTGTCTGGGGAACTCTTTATATGGCCATTGATTCTAAATGACAGTTTTGCAGGATAGAGTAACCTTGATTGTAGGTTCTTGCTTTTCCTCACTCTGAATATTTCTTGCCACTCCCTTCTGGCCTGCAAAGTTTCTTTTGAGAAATCAGCTGACAGTCTTTTTGGAACTCCCTCGTAGGTAATTAACTGCTTTTCTCTTGCTGCTTTTAAGATTCTGTCTTTGTCTTGAACCTTTTGCATTTTGATGATGATGTGTCTTGGCGTGGGCCTCTTGGGGTTCATCTTGTTTGGGACTCTCTGTGCTTCCTGGACTTGTATGTCTGTCTCCTTCACCAAGTATGGGACGTTTTCTGCCATTATTGTTTCAAACAGGTTTTCGATTTCTTGTTCTGTCTCTTCTCCTCTGGCACCCCCAAGATGCGAATGTTGCACGCTTGAAGTTGTCCCATAGGCTCCTTACACTATTCTCATTTTTTTTAATTCTTTTTTCTTTTTGCTGTTCTGATTGGGTGTTTTTTGCTTCCTTATATTCCAAATCGATGGTTTGCTTCTTGGCTTTACCTACACTACTATTGAATCTGTGTAAATTATTCTTTATTTCAGTTAGTGCCTTCTTCATTTCTGACTGTGCATCGATCATTTCTGACTGGTCCTTTTTTATGCTCTTGAGGCCCTCAGTAAGTTCGCTGAGGTTCTCACTAAGTTCATTGAGCATCCTTATAAGCAATATTTTGAACTCAGCATCTGTTAGGCTGCTTATCTCCATTTCGCTTAGTTCTTTTCCTGGGGTTTTGTTCTGTTCTTTCATTTGGGACCTGTTTCTTTGTCTCCTCATTTGGGCTGCCTCTCTGTGTTTGTTTCTATGTGTTGCTTAATGAGAGGTATGGGGCTATCTGAGACCAGATGCTGCTTGTTTGAAAGAATTTAGGAAAACCTGAAGCAGGATCCAAGACAGGCCAATCCTATGGTTAAGCAACTGGCAACAGCTTGGGTGGGCCTGAAAGTTGGGTGGGGCGGGGCCTCAGGGAGTCACCAGGGCGGGGCTACCAGTATGAGCCAGGTTGCTGGAGTCCCAGATATGGAGACTGTCTGCCGCCCCAGGGAAGGGCTCACCAAAGGAACAAAGGCCTCTCACAGCACGATTGTGCCAGAGAAAGCCCCCTCTCCAGCCGCAGCTCCAGTGCCAAACAGCTCAGTTCTTCCCTGTATGTCTCTGGCGCCCCTCGAGCTGCCTCCCCTCCAAGCTCAGAGGGAGAGAGTCCGATAAGTCCGTGCGCGGGCCCTTTAAGGAGCTGCCTGGGGCTCCAGCCGCTTCAGCCTTTCTGAGCCTCAGTTCCCGCTGGTTTTTCCAGCCAGAAGTTATGGGGATTCTCTTCCTGGCACTGGAACCCTGAGCGGGGCACCTGGTGTGGGACGGGGACCCCTCAGTCCTCAGGAAGGACCTTCCCGGCCGAGGTGTCCTCCTGATTTTTATCCTCCACACATGGGTGTGGGACCAGCCTGTCCGCCTCCATCCCTCCTACCAGTCTGGATGTGGCTGCTGCTTTAATTCCGTAGTTGTAGGACTTCCATTCAGCTTGATTTCAGGCTGTTTTGAATGATGGTTGTCCTGTAGTTTAGTTGTAACTTTGATGTGGTTGTGGGAGGACGAGATACCGCGTTTACTACGCCGCCATCTTGACCGGAAGACCTTCGGTAGGTAGATTCTTAGAAGTGAAACTGTTAAGTCAAAGGATTTGACATTTTTAATTTTGATAGGAAATACCAAACTGTTTTGCAAAATTATTTGACACACAGTCTCACTTGATACTATTAATTTTTAAAATTTGTGTCAATCTATAGAGGTAAGCATCGGTTCATTTTTTTCTTTTCCAAATCCCTTGTTCATGTTGTTTGGGCCATTCTCTTTGTTCAATGTTATTAACTCTTTATATTTTCTGGATATGATTTTTTATTCACCATATTTCTAAATTTTAGCTCAGTTTCTTATTCTCTTTATGGTGATTGTTCCAGTAACTGTTGTGTGTAACACATAACTCCAAAATTAGTGACCTAAACCAACCAACCTTTTTCTTTTATGGTCACAGATTTTATGAGTCAGGAAATTCAGAACAGGCACAACAGTTTTTCTCAGAAATCCTTGAAGACTGTGAAGGGGTATTACTGGAGACTGCAGTCAGCCAAAGCCTCATTTGCTCACGTGTCTGATGCCGGCTGTCAGCTGGGACCTCAGCTCAGGCTGTCATCAAGAACACCTACATGGGCCTTTCCATCTGTCTGTTCTGGCTTCCTTACAGCATGGTGACTGTTCTAGGAGAGAGTGTCTCAGGAAAGTCTGGCAGAACCTATATCACCTCTCATGACCTGGCCTCAGAAATCACAAGCACAGCCTAGCCTATTTGGCTCAGTGGATTGAATATCTTCCTATGCACCAAGAGGTCACCAGGTTGATTCCCAGTCAGGGCACATGCCCAGGTTCTCTCATTGATGTTTCTATCTCTCTCTCCCTCTCCCTTCCTCTCTCTCTCTAAAAATAAATAAATAAAAATAACTTTAAAAACAAGAAAGAAATCACAAGCCAGACCAGCCAGATTCCATGAAAGAGAATGGAGACTCCACTTCTTGAGAAGAGTGTCAAAGTCACACTTCACAAGACAAGCATGTTGCAGGGGAGATATGCTTGAGGATATCTCTGGAAAATAAAATTCACCACAAACATTATGTTTTATGGAAGAATTAAATTACCTTGAAATTTAATTGTTTTCTTTAAGACTTCTGTGTTTTGTTTAAAAATCAAGATTATTTAAAAAAAAAAAAACTTTTATATTTGTTGCTGAATTCATTTGAACTTTGTCTTTATAAATATTAATTTTAATAAACATCAGTGTTTTTGTATATTTCTGTAAAATTTTATTTTTGTAATAAGTGTATAATGGGAGACTAAATATTTTTAGATTTGCAAATATCACCAACAGATAATTTTGCATAGTTTATTTTTTCACATCTGATTTATAATGTCACTGTCTTCTTAAAGGTATATAATATGTGTTTAATTCTAATAATTATTGGTAAAAATTTCAGAAGCATTTACCTATATTATTGTAATTGTAACCTTCATGTAAGAAATGATATTTTTAATACCTTCATTTGAGATAGATTTTTCATGTTTTTGTTTCCCATTCTCACTTATTATATGCATATATTTTAGAATTTTAGTCTGATTATTATTTTATATCTTCCATTTAATAATCAACTGATCGGCTTTATCTCACTATTGATTAGATTTGCCTTTTTCAGAACTTGACTTAAATAGAATTATATAGTATATCCTCTTTTCCCAACAGGCTTTTCTGCTCAGCATATGTTTTTGAGATTCATTCATGTTGTGAGTATCAATTTGTTCCTTTCTGTTGTTGAGTGATATTCTGTAGTATGAATTATCCTCAATTTTTTTTATCTATTCTACTTCCTGAAATAGTTAATAAGGATTAATATTATTTCTTTAAATATTTAATAGGTTTCACCAGTGAAACTAACTGGACCTGGGCTTTTCTTTGCTGGAAGATTTTTAATTACTCATTTTATTTGTTGTTATAGTTCTATTCAGGTTTTCTATTTCTTCTTCAATTTGAGGGATTTATGTCTTTCTTGGGATTTATCTATTTCATTCAATTTATTCAATTTGTTAGCACAAAAATGTTTAAATATTCCCTTAGAAGCCTTTTAGTTTCTGTAGTGTCGGTAGTGATAGCCCCTCTTTTATTCCTAATTTTGATAACCTGCCTTCCTTTTTTGTTTTGTTTTGTTAGTTTACTTAAAGGTTTGTCAATTTGACCATCATTTTAAAAGACATATTATGTTTTAATTGATTTTTCTCTATATTTGTTCTCTATTTCATTGATTTGTACTATAATTCCTTATTTCCACAGTTTCTTTTCTTCTGCTTGCTTTAAGTTTGCTTTTCTTTTTCTGGTTTCTTAAGGTGGTAGCTTAAATGACTGATTTGAAACCTTTACTGTTTTCTGACACAGATTTCCAAAGCTGTACATTGTTCGCTTCGTACTGTTTTAGCCGTATCCCATATGTTTGATAAGCTGTGCTTTTGTTTTTATTCAATTCAAAATATTTTAATTTTTCTAGAGATTCATTTTTTAACATAGAATATTTAGAAGTGTGTTTAATTTGCAAGAATTTAGAAATTTTACAAATTTCTACTACTGATTTCCTTTTTCTTTCTTTCTTTTTTTTTTTTATTAATTCATTTTTGTTACAAATGTTTCTCCTTTTTTTCCCCATCGGCACCCTCCTCCCCAATCCTCCACCCCTTTTTTTCCCCATTGGCACCTGGCTCTGTTGTCTGTGTCCATCAGTTATGTGTACATGCATGAGGTTCTGTGGTTTATCTCTTCCCTCCCCCCACCACCCCCTCTTCTGAGGGTTGTCAGACTGTATTCTTCTTCTACGTCTCTGGGTCTACCTTATTCCTCAGACTGTTATGGTCATTATATTCCACAAATAAGTGAGATCATGTGATATTTGTCTTTCTCTGCTTGGCTTATTTTGCTTAGGATAATACTTTCCAGGTCCCTCCATGTCGTCTCAAAGGATAAGAGGTCTTTCTTTCTTACAGCTGCATAGTACTCCATTGTGTATATGTACCACAGTTTTTTTATCCATTCGTCTACTGATGGACACTTGGGCTGTTTCCAGATCTTAGCTATTGTAAATAGTGCTGCTGTGAACATGGGAGTACATATATTCTTTCCGATTGGTTTTTCAGGCGTCTTAGGGTATATTCCTAGGAGTGGGATCACTGGGTCAAATGGCAATTCAATTTTTAATTTTTTGAGGAAACACCATGTTGTTTTCCATGGTGGCTGCACCAGTTTGCATTCCCACCAGCAGTGCACTAGAGTCCCCTTTTCTCTACACCCTCGCCAACACTTGTTTAATGATTTATTGATGGCGGCCATTCTGACAGGTGTGAGGTGATACCTCATTGTTGTTTTAATTTGCATCTCTCTGATGATTAGTGATGTTGAGCATTTCTTCATATGTCTCTTGGCCATTTGTATGTCCTATTTGGAGAGGTGTCTATTTAGCTCCTCTACCCATTTTTTAATTGGGTTCTTTGTCTTCCTTTTGTTGAGTTGTATGAGCACTCTATATATTTTGGAAATTAACCCCTTATCTGATGTATCATTGGCAGTTATGCTCTATCATACAGCAGGTTGCCTTTCCTTTTTTATGGTTGTTTCTTCTTTTTTTCCTTTTTATTTAATTTATTGGGGTGACACTGGTTAACAAAATTATACAGTTTTCAGATGCACAATTTCATAACACACCATCTGTACACTGTATTGTGTGTGCACCACCCAAGTCTTCTTCCATCACCATTTATCCACTCTAACTACCCTCTCACCTACCCCACAGCCATCATCACATTGTTGTCTGTAATTTAATTCCATTGTGGTTGGAAAACACACTTTAAAAAAATTGATTTTAGAGAAGGAGGAAGGGAGAGACACACACACACACACAGAAAGTGAGACAGAGAGAGAGAGAGAAACATTGATGTGACAGAGATACATCAGTCGGTTGTCTCTTGTATGTACCTGGACTGGGGATCAAACCTGCAACCAGGTATGTGCCCTGACCAGGAATCGAACCCATATCCTTCTGGTGCATGGGATTATGCTCCAACCAACCAAGCCACAGTGGCCAGGACTTTGTATGATGTCCAACCTTTTACTTTCTGGAGATTTATTTTGTGGCCTAGCCTATCATGTTTCTTGAAGAATGTTCTCAGTGTGTCTGAAAAGATTGTATATTCTGCTTGTTTGGGTTACAGTGTTCTATAAATAGGCAGTTATGGCAAGTTGGTTGATATGTTTACTCAAGTCTTCTATATCTTTAGTGGTTTTCTGTCTAGTTCTTCTAGTAATTGTTGAGATGAGGGTGTTGAATTCTCCAAATATTATTGTTGAATTGTATGTATCTCCTAACCATTTCAGTTAATGCTTCATTTACTTTATGGCTCAATTGTTAGAGTAGTATGGGTTTATAATTCCTATCTTTTTCTGATTATATGCTACAATGTTTGGTCTAGATTTTATATATATATATATATATATATATATATATATATATATATATGACATTTCCTCTCCTTCGTGTTATTTTGTTATATATAATTATATATGTATTATACATAATTATATAGTATAATATATGGTAAAATAATACAAAGAAGGAGAGGAAATAGACCTATATTAAAACAAAGTTTGTATTTTACTAGAATTAACAGCATTAATTCATAGTAGATAGTGTTCAGTTATAGTGGGCATTGTAAACACTGGAAATACCACTAAGAATATAATTTCATAAAATACAGTTTAAAATCAGTACAGGAATTAAAATGATACACCAAAAATATATATATATTTATACAAAAAAAGGCAGTAAGGAAGGACCAGAGAAGAGAAAAGATATAAGACATAGAAAACAAATGGTACATGTAAATTTAACCACATCAATATTACTTTAGTGTAAATGGAATAACAACTCCAGTCAAAAGGTACAGATGGTCAGACTGGATACAAAAGCAACATCCAGCTAATGCTCTCTACCAGAGACAAAATCTGTGTTCAAAACATCAATAAATTGAGAATAAAGGATTACAAAAGATATACCATGCAAGTAGTAATCATAAGGGAGCTAGAATAGCTATAATGATATTGGACAAAATAGGTTTCATGCCAAGAAATATGCTAGAGGGATATACAAAGATGGGTATTTTATAAAAGAGGTGTACTGAAGGGTCATAATTTAAGAATATCAATAATTTTTACTGCTTCATAGAGGATTTTCTTAAGTGAGACTGGCATTTTTTCCTGCCTGCACTTTTAATGACGAATAATACAATGATTGCTAGTACAGTTTGATGTTCTGTGTTGATTTGAGCACTGCTGATTTAGGATATTTACACTTAATGTAATTATTATTATGGTTGTCTATCATCTATCATCTTTCTATTCATTATTTGTTCTGTCTGTTTTTTGTTCTGTCCCCCCCCCCCCACTTTTTTTGGTATTAATTTAGTATTTCCTTACTACTCTTTTTAATAGTTTTTCTCAGAATTAAAAGATACCTGTTAGATTTATCACTCTACTTTTAATTGTTATTATTTCACTTCATGTATAATATAAAAATCATACAACACTTCCATTTTTTTCTTTCCTTTTGGATATTGTTGTTTGATATTTTGCTGATACATGTTACAAACCTCACACTACATTATTACTTTTATTGGTCAATTATCTTTTAGAGAAATTTAAAAGTAGGAAAAATATTTTCTTAAATTTGCCCATCTGTATGCCATTTCCGGTACTTTCCATTCCTTTTGTAGATCTTGGTTTCCATATGTATCTTTTCCCTTCTGTCTGAGAATTTCCTTGTGATTCAGGTCTGCTGGTCATGAATTCACTCAAGTTTTGTTTGTCTGGAAAAGTTCTATTTCACCTTCATTTTTTGATGGATATTTTTATTGAATATAGAATTCTAGGTTGGTAGGTCGTCCCACCCACCCCCACCACCAATCAGACCTTTTCATTCCATTGTTTTCTGGCATGTATATTTTCTGGTAAAAAAAAGTCTGTTATTATTGCCCTGGCCGGTTTGGCTCAGCGGTTAGAGCGTCGGACTGCGGTCCTGAGAGACCCGGGTTCGGTTTCCGCTAAGGGCACGTACTTCGGTTGCAGTTTGTCCCCGGCCCTGGTTGGTCGTGTGGGTGGCAGCCACTCGATGTGTCCCTTTCACGTTGATGTTTCTCTCTCTCTCTCTCTCTCTCTCTCTCTCTCTCTCTCTCCCTACCACTCTATCTGTACAAAAATTGGAAAAATGTCCTCGGGTGAGGATAAAAAAAAAGTCTGTTATCTTTTTTTTTCCCCTCAGTGTGTCATTTTACTTTGTTTTTTGTTTTAAATGGTTCCTTTGGCTGTGGTTTTCAACAGTTTAGTTATATGTCTTGGTGTAGTTTCCTTTGTGTTTATTCTGCTTGGGTTTATTGAACACCTTAAATCTATGGGCTTATTCTTTTTTATCAAATTTTGAAAACTTTGGCTGTTATGTCTTCACATATTTGGTTCACCTCATCACTTGTAAACATCTGCTATACCACTTGGTATTGTTCCATAGGTTACTGAGGCTCTGGGTTTTTTAGTCTTTTTTGCTGTCTGTTCTTCTGTTGGAATAGTTTCCATTTTGATGTTTCAGGTTCACTATTTTTTCTTATACAGGGTTTCTACTGTTTTTAACAGTAATGTGTTAATCTTATACAGTGGGTTTTTAATTTTAGATACAATAGTTTTGATTTCTAGAAATTATATTTAATTTATTTATTTATCTTCTTATGTACATTTTCTTTTTAAAAATCCATTTTGAGTTTATTCTTGTGTATGGTGTAAGAAGGTGGTCTAGTTTCTTTCTTTCTTTTTTTTTTGCTCATATATGTCCAATTTTCCCAACATCATTTATTAAAGAAGTTGTCTTACCCCATTGTATGTTCTTGCCTGCTGTGTCAAATATTAGTTGGCCATAAAGGTGTGGGTTTACTTCTCAGTTCTGTTCCATTTATCTGTATGTCTGTTTTTATGCCAGCATCATGCTGCTTTGGTTATTATGGCCTTGTAGTATTTTTTGATATCAGGTAACATGATTCTTCCAACTTTGCTCTTTTTTCTCAAGATTGCTGTGGCTATTCAGATGCTTTTGTGGTTCTATATAAATTTTTGAAAAAATTGTATTTATTCTAGTTCTGTGAAATGCACCATTAGTATTAGGAATTGTATTACATCTATAGATTGCTTTGGGTAGTATGGATGTTTTAAAGATACTAATTCCTCCTATCCATGAACACAGTATACGCTTCCACTTATCTGTATCTTCAGTTTCTTTCTTCAGTGCCTTGTAATTTTCCAACTTCAAGTGTTTTACATCCTTGGATAAATTTATTCATAGGTATTTTAGCTTTTTTTTATCCTCACCCAAGGACATTTTCTTGCATTTATCTTCAGATAGAGTGGGAGGGAGAGATGGGGAGAAGAGAGAGAGAAACATCGATGTGAGAAAGACACATCGACTGGTTGCCACCCACACAACCCCAATCAGGGCCGGGGACAAACTGCAACCAAGGTACATGCTTTTAGCGGGAACCAAACCCAGGACTCTCCGGTCCACAGGCCGACGCTCTAACCACTGAGCAAAACTGGCCAGGGTGGTATTTTATCTTTTTTTTTTTTTTTTTTTTATCCTCACCCGAGGACATTTTTCCATTTTTTTGTACAGATAGAGTGGGAGGGAGAGAGAGGAAGGGAGAGAGAGAAAGAAACATCGACGTGAAGGGACACATCGAGTGGCTGCCACCCGCACGACCAACCAGGGCCGGGGACAAACTGCAATCGAGGTACGTGCCCTTAGTGGGAACCGAACCCGGGTCTCTCTGGACCGCAGGCCGACGCTCTAACCGCTGAGCCAAACTGGCCAGGGCCGCTGAGCCAAACTGGCCAGGGCTATTTTATCTTTTTTAATGCAGTTGTAAATGGGATTGTTTTCTTTGTTTCCATTCTGATACTTTATTATTTGTATATAAAAATGCAACCAATTATTTTGTATCCTGCTACTTTACTGAATTCTTTTATCAGTTCTAGTAGTTTTTTGGTGGAATTTTTAGGATTCTCTATATACAGTATGATGTCATGTGCAAATAATGACAGTTTTACTTCTTTCTTTCCAATTTGGATGTTTTTTATTTCTTCTTCTTGTCTGATTGCTATGGCTAGGACTTCCAACACTATGTTGAATAACAGTGGTGAAAGCAGACATCCCTGTCTTGTTCCTCATCTTAAGGGAAACACTTAGTTTTTGCCCATTGAGTATAATGTTTTTTTTGTTTTTTTTTAATCCTCACCTGAGGACATTTTTCCATTTTTTGTTCAGGTAGAGTGGGAGGGAGAGAGAGGAACAGAGAGAGAGAGAGAAACATCGATATGAAAGGGACACATCAAGTGGCTGCCACCCGCATGACCGACCAGGGCCGGGGACAAACTGCAACCGAGGTACGCGCCCTTAGCGGGAACCGAACCCGGGTCTCTCCGGACCGCAGGCCGACGCTCTAACTGCTGAGCCAAACCGGCCAGGGCCCATTGAGTATAATGTTTGCTGTGGGTTTGTCACATGTGGCCTTTATTATGTTGGGGTATGTTTCCTCTATTCCCACTTTGCTGAGAGTCTTTATCATAAGTGGGTGCTGGATTTTATCAGATATCTTTTCGATATCTTTTCTGCATCTATTGATATGATCATGTGATTTTTTTTATCCTTGATTTTTTTTATGTGTATATCACGTTTATTGATTTTTGGATATTGTACCTACCTTGCATTCCTATAATAAATATCGTTTGATCATGATTTATTATCTTTTTAATGTATTGCTGGATCCAGTTTGCTAATATTTTGTTGAGGATTCTAGCATTTATGTTTATCAAAGATATTTGCCTATAATTTTCTTACTTTGTAGTGTCTATCTGGTTTTGGAATTGGGATAATGCTGGCCTTGTAAAATGAGCTTGGGAGTCTTCCCTTCTCTTGAATTTTTTGGAATAGTTTGATAAGAATAGGCATTAGTTTTTCTTTGAATGTTTGGTAAAATTCACCTGTGAAGCCATTGGTCCAGAAGTTGTGTTTATTGGAATTTTTTTTTATTAATACTTCAATTTCATTAGCTATAATCTGTTTACACAGATTTTTTGATTTTTCCTTATTCATTGTTGGAAGATTTTGTGTTTCTAGGAATTTACCCATTTCATCCAGATTTCCCAATTTGTTGGAATATAGTTGTTAATATTGTCTTACAATCCTTTGTATTAATGTGGAGTCATTCACTTCTCTTTCATTTCTGATTTTATTTATATGGGTCCTGTCTGGTTAAAGGTTTCTCCATCTTGTTTATCTTTTCAAAGAACCAGGTCTTGGTTTCCTTGATCTTTTATATTGTTTTTTTAGACTTTATTTTATTTATTTCTTCTCTGATCTTTATTATTTCCTTTCTTCTATTCACTTTGGGCATTTTTCTTGTTCTTTTTCTAATAATTTTAGTTGTAAAGTTAGATTATTTGATATTTTTCTTGTTTCTTGAGGTAGGCCTGTAATGCTATGACTTACCCTCTTAAGACTACTTTCACTGTGTCCCATAGATTTTGGGTTGTTGTATTCTCATTTTCATTTGTTTCAAGGTATCTTTTTATTTCTTTCATGTTCTCATGACTAACTTATTTATAGTTAGCAACATATTATTTAGCCTCTGTGTCTTTGTTTTTCTTGTGATTGATTTCTAGTTTCATACCATCATGGTCTGAGAAGATGCTTAATATGATTTCAGTCTTCTTAAATTTATTGAGACTTGTTTTGTGCTCTAACATGCGGTCTATCCTAGAAAATGTTCCCTGTGCACTTGAAAAGAATGTATGTTTTGTTGCTTTGGGATGAAATGCTGCTCTGAAGATACCAGTTAAATTTCTCTGATCTAGTGTGACATTTAAGGCTACTATTTTCTTTTCTTTTTTTGCATCCTCACCTGAGGACAGGAGGGAGAGAAAGAGAGAGAAACATCAACATGAAAGGGACACATCGAGTGGTTGGCACCCGTATGACCCAACCAGGGCCGGGGACAAACTGCAACTGAGGTATGTGCCCTTAGCGGGAACCGAACCCGGGTCTCTCTGGCCGACGCTCTAACCACTGAGCCAAACCGGCCAGGGCTAGGGCTGCTATTTTTTTGCAGATTTTCTATCTGAAAGATCCATCCACTGATGTCAATGGGGTGTTAAAATCCCCTACTATGACTGTATTAGAGTCTCTCTCTCTCTTTTTTTGTCCATCAAAATTTATTTTGTATATTTATGGGCTTCTATGTTGTGTGCATGAATGTTTACAAGGGTTCTATCCTCTTGTTGGGATTGCTTCCTTTATTATTATGTAGTGTCCTTCTTTGTCTCTTATTCTAACTTTTGCTTTTAAGTCTATTTTGTCTGATATAATTATTACTATCCCAGATTTTTTTTTATTTGCGTGAAATGTCTTTATATATTCTTTTACTTTTAGTTTGTGTGTGTCTTTTTTTCTTTTTTTTTCTTTTCTTTTTTAAAATTTTTTATTTATTGCCCTGGCCGGTTTTGCTCAGCAGTTAGAGCATCGGCCTGTGGTCCGGAAAGACCCGGGTTCAGTTCCCGCTAAAATTTTTTATTTATTTTTTTGTTACAGATATTTCTCCTTTTTTACCCCATTGGCACCCCCCTCCCCAGCCCACCCCCATCCTCTCCCCGGCTTAGTTGTCCATGTCCATTGGTGATGCATACATGCATATAAGTTCTGTGGTTTATCTCTTCTCACCCACCCCCACCCTCTCTTCTGAGGGATGTCAGTCTGTGCCCTACTTCCATGTTTCTGGGTCTACCGTATTTCTCAGACTGTTATGTTCATTATATTCCGTATATAAGTGAGATCATGTGGTAATTGTCTTTTTCTGCTTGGCTTATTTCACTTAGGATAATACTTTCCAGGTCCTCCATGTCGTCTCAAAGGATAAGAGGTCTTTCTTTCATACCGCTGCATAGTACTCCATTGTGTATACGTACCACAGCTTTTTTATTTATTCATCTACTGATGGACACTTGGGCTGCTTCCAGATCTTAGCTATTGTAAATAGTGCTGCTATGAACATGGGGGCACATATATTCTTCCTGATTGGTGTTTCAGGCTTCTTAGGGTATATTCCTAGCAGCAGGATCACTGGGTCAAATGGAAGTTCAATTTTTAATTTTTTGAGGTAACACCATATTATTTTCCATAGTGGCTGCACCAATCTCCATTTTTTTCTGAGGTGGGTCTCTTTTGACAGCATATATGTGTGTCTTGTTTTCTTATTAATTTAGCTACCCTATATCTTCTGATTGGAGCCTTTAAGCCATTTACATTTAAAGTACTTATTGATAGGTATGTATTTATTGCCATTTTTTTCTTTTAAATTATGTTCCTCTGATTTTTTTTTTTTTTCTTCTTAAGGAAAACCATTTAACATTTCTTATAATACTGGTTTGGTGGTAATGAATCATTTTATCTTCTTTTTGACTGGGAAGTTCTTTATTTCTCCTTCAATTTTAAATGGTAGCCATGCTGGGTAAAATAGTCTTGGTTGTAGGTCCTTACTTTTTATCACTTTAAATATTCCATGCTAATTTCCTCTTGTTTGAAATGTTTCTGTTGAGAAATCAGTGGTCAGTGTTATGGGAGTTCCCTTGTAGGTGACTAACTGTCTTCCTCTTGCTGCTTTAACATTCTCTCTTTGTCTTTAATCTTTGCCATTTTAATTGTGATGTGTCTTGGTGTAGGCCTCTTTGGTTTCATCTTGTTTGAAACTCTCTGCATCTCCTGGGCTTGTGTGTCTTTTTCCTTTACCAGGTTAGGAAAGTGTTTAGTCATTAATCCATCAAATAGGTTCTCAATCCTTTACTCTCTCTCTTCTCCTTCTGGTACTCTTAGATGCTGATGTTGTTATGCCTCATGTATTCACAAAGGTCCCTTATACTGTCCTCATTTCTTTTTAATTCTTTTTCTTTCTATTGTTCTGACTGGGTGCTCTTTTTAACTTGTCTTCCACATCAGTGATCTGATCCTCTGCTTCATCAAGCCTACTGTTTATTCTTTCTAGTGTATTATTCATTTCATGTATTGTACAGTAAACCCTCCATTTTGCGTACCTCAATTTAACAGACTTCAGATTTAATGGACAAAATTTTTGGTCCTTATGGCATATGTGAAAATTCACACCCCATTAATCTAAAAATGCTTTTAACCAAGATTTGCTTTTAATTAAATTAACAGTTTATTTTTTTGTTATTAATTCACTGTTATTTTAAACAAATTTTAGCAAATAGGCCATATGTTGGAGAAACCACTGTAGTAATTTCATCAGCATAAATATTACATATCTACAACTATAATCTATATTTAAATCCAAGAGTCACTGCTTGTAAACAATGTTCAGTGAATGATTAGCATGAAATCACACAATATCGCGCATCCTAATTGGTTCTGTTGTTGCATGGTGTGACTGTTTGCAGCAGTTTTAATGCGTGCCAGCCAATGTTCTGAGGTGCACTAAGCCATGCTCCAGTTGTGTGCATTTGTGTACTCGCAGTGACTGGTGAATGCATGTATTTACTAGATGTATTCAGTATAAATTTAAAATTACAGTAATGTATATAGAAAACTTTTTTGTAAAATTAAACTTTTTATACATATTTTAATTACACAAATGTGACTACTTAAATAAAAGCAGTTTAACTAATTTGTCATTTTATTAACATATGCATTTATTATATAATAGACTTTCAGTTTTAAAGGACACCCCCTCACCTGAATTAGTTCGATATATTGAGGTTTTACTGTAGTGTACATTTCTGACTTTTTTTTTATGGTTTCTACGTCCTTTTTCATGTTTTTTCATGCTTGCTATCTCTTAAGTTCTCACTGATTTCATCCATTCTTCTCCTAAGTTCCTTGTGCATCCTCATAACCATTAGTTTTCACTCTATATCTGGCAAATTGATTACCTTTATTTCATTTAGCTCTTATACTGGTGATTTTTCCTGTCCTTTCATTTAGGGCATGTTTCTTTTTCTCCCCATTTTGCTTGATGTTTTGTGTTTGCTTCTCTGTGTTAGGTAGATCTGGTATGTCTCCCCATCTTGGTAGGGTGGCCTTATCTAGTAGGTGCCCCATGGGGCTCAGTGGTGCAAGTCTCCTTGGACACCTGAGCTAGGTGCTCCAGGAATGTCCCTTGTGTGGATTATGTGAGCCCTTTTATTGTAGCTGAGTCTTGATTGCTGTTGTTCCATCCACAGGTAGGATTGACCCTTTGGCTGGCTGACTATGAGAATCAACATTGACCACAGTGTACCAGCTGCTCTGTGGGGATTGACCTTACAAAGAGGAATTCAGCCCAGCAGGGTCTGGTGCCTATCAAGGTGTCACATTGGGTGTGCTGCTTTTGGAGCTAACTGAGTCATGCTCTGATGTGGTCTGAAGCCCTCCACTGCGTGTGTTGGTACTGGGGCCTCTTGGTCGGGACTCAAGGTCAATGTCAGACACTGCCTGTGACTGGCCCTGGACTACTTGTTTGGAGCAACAAAACAGTCCACAGTTTGTGGCTGCCTGTGGTGGGCCTGGGTGTACATGGGAGGGGCCAGGCTGGGTACCAGTCCAGTACCAAGACCTGGGGCAGTTCAGCAAAAGGCTCAAGGCACCCTGAGATCCTCCTCTACTTGCCAGCTACCTATTAGGCTGTCACTGAAAGAGCCTCTGACAATATGCAAGTGGTATGAGTAGATTCTCAGTAAGTCACCAGGTAGGGGCAAGTGGTATTCACTAGTGGTGTTCACAGATTCGGTCTTGGAAAAACTGCTGGCCCTGAGGCCACTCAGCAAATGTCTCAGGGTACACCAAGGCCAGCCACCACCTGCCTGGGGCCTGTGGACCTTTGTGGTAGGGTGGGGTCTCAGGGAGACTTCAAGATGAGGCTAGTAGAGTTCATCAAACTAAAACAGATTAATATTTGGCCATGTGGAGGGAGGGTTCTGTACAGAAACAATGGCACTGGTGGGCATGTGAGGAAAAATGGTCCTCACCCCAGAGCAACAAAACGTAGTCTTTCCCTGTGTGTCTCTGCACCCCCTGAATCTGCCTGGACCTCCTCAAGAGCCATGCAAGAAGGTCTGAACAGCAGGCCCAGGCTGCCACAGCCAGATGACTACACAGTCTGCAAACTTGACAGGGTGGGTGCATGAGGAGTTGGGGGTGGGGGGCTAGTGCATTCCCCCAGACTGCTGCCACATGGAGGGGAATGCTCGACCCAGGAAAGGTGGTGTCTGTGGGTGGTATGGAAAAGGGACTCAGCACAGGGACCTGGGCAGGTGTCCCTCCAGCCCTCCTCCTGTATGAGACCAGCCTGTTCTGAGAGGCTGTCCCTCTGCCGGAGCCCAGGATGAATGCCTACAAATGAGATTTTGTGCTCTGGCCCTTTTTTAGAGGGCACTGATTTTCTACCAGACCCCCCAGTCACTCCCTGGTGGGTGGAATCCCCACTGATTTTCACAACCAGATGTTATGTGGGCACCTCTTCCAGGATCTGGTGCTTGGGCTGGGAAGCTCAGCGTGGGGTTGAGATGCTTCACTACTCAGGGGCTACCTTTGCACTGAGATATTCCTGCAGATTCTCTGCCACAGCACGAGGGTGCAGGGCCAGCCCTTTCTGCATCACTTCCTTCCTACCCCTCTGGATGTGGCTTCGTCTGTGATCCCTGGTTATAAGGCTTTTGCCCACTAATCTTTTTTTGGTTATTCAGGTTGATTCTTCTAAAATTTAGTCATTTGCATTTGGTCCTGGAAGGAGGTGAGTGTAGCTTCTACCTACTCCCTGACCCTTGCATCTCCTACCATCTGTGTTTTTTCTGTGGGAAAGTGTCTGTCCAGAGCTGATGCCCAGTTTTTAATTGGGTTGCTTTGCTTGTTTTCTTACTGTTAAGCATTAAGAGGGTTTTATATATATTTGGATATCAGTTCTTTAGCAGATCTGTGCCTTGAAAACACCTTCTCCAAGTCTGTGGCTTATGTTAAAATCAGAAGACTGCCTTACATATAAATGTCCTCCTGGTCCCTCTATGATCAGGCATTTCTCTCTTCCTCCAGGGAGAGCCTTGTGAGTCCACACCTCACGGACCCATGTTTTCTACTCAAGGGGTCCCACTTCTGGGCAGACAAGAGATGTGTAACTGACCATGGCCTCACCTGGCGGCCTCAAACCAGTGGACTCCACCTTTGAATGAGATGAGGGCTCTCTTCCTCATCCCTGCTGAGCAGAGCCCCACTCACAGAAGCTGGATGGGCCAGGTGTGTGGGCTGGGGCTAGCACAGGGCCAGGGCAGAGGTCACTGCTGGAGGACCTCTGTGGCCTGCCCCACAGCCACGAGCCTGATGCTCTGCCCTCTGGCACCTTCTGTGAGGCCCCTTGAAGGTCCCTTCTGCTCACACAGGCCCCAGTAGGTCCTGCTGTTGCAGCTGAGAACTTCCCCTGGATGGAGCATATTTATGGTGGTCCCTGTGACTGGCTGAGCCTCCCTAGATCTGCTTTCCTGACACAGGAAGGGGCTCTGTGCTTGGAGGGAGAGGGAAGAGGCCACAATGCAGGCCCCCACCCTCAGTGTCTCATATGGCAGGGCCAGACTGCTCAGCTCTGTTGATTTACGGAACAGGGTGGGCTGATCTGGGCTGGGGGAGGAGACCCAGAGTGGGGCTGGTGGGCCACAGGGCAGGGCAGAGGCGGGATGGAGGGGAACTTTCAGCTGAGTGTGTCACTCCCAGGTACCATCGCTTCCTCTGCTCCCGGCCCGGCCCTGAGTCTCAGCCCTAGCTCGGCACCCCTGCTTTCCCAAAGAAGGCTCAGAGTGGACACGGTGACCTTGGATGTAGGGAACTGCCCCCAACACCTTAAGATTGTCTTTACATTAGACCAAGAATCCTCACTTCTAAAGACCTGTCCTAAATAAAGATTTATGGATGATGCTGTTCCCTTCATCACAGTGATGGGAGTGAGATATTGCAAATGGCCCATGTTACACAGCAGGGGCCTCAGAAATTCTGATGAGGACACAGAAAATGCCAGGAGGAAGAGGACTGACTGGCAGTGTCCAGCCCTAGGAAAATGAGGTTGCAGAAGGGGACACACCCAGAATCCACCACACCCAATACTCAGAAGTGCGCATACACATACACATGAACACGCACAGGCACCCACACATGCACACATCAGCATGGGAACACAGGCACCCACATGTGCACACATCAGCATGGGAATACAGGTACCCACATGTGCACACATCAGCATGGGAACACAGGCACCCACACGTGCACACATCAGCATGGAAACGCAGGCACCCACACGTGCACACATCAGCATGGGAACGCAGGCACACACACATGCACACATCAGCATGGGAACACAGGCACCCACACGTGCACACATCAGCATGGAAACGCAGGCACCCACACGTGCACACATCAGCATGGGAACACAGGCACACACACGTGCACACATCAGCATGGGAACGCAGGCACCCACACATGCACACATCAGCATGGGAACACAGGCACCCACATGTGCACACATCAGCATGGGAACACAGGCACCCACACGTGCACACATCAGCATGGGAACGCAGGCACACACACACGCACACATCAGCATGGAAACGCAGGCACCCACACGTGCACACATCAGCATGGAAACGCAGGCACCCACACGTGCACACATCAGCATGGGAACGCAGGCACCCACACGTGCACACATCAGCATGGGAACACAGGCACCCACACGTGCACACATCAGCATGGGAACGCAGGCACCCACACGTGCACACATCAGCATGGGAACGCAGGCACCCACACGTGCACACATCAGCATGGGAACGCAGGCACCCACACGTGCACACATCAGCATGGGAACGCAGGCACCCACACGTGCACACATCAGCATGGGAATGCAGGCATCCACACGTGCACATATCAGCATGGGAACGCAGGCACCCACACGTACACACATCAGCATGGGGACGCAGGCACACACACACGCACACATCAGCATGGAAACGCAGGCACCCACACGTGCACACATCAGCATGGGAACACAGGCACACACATCAGCATGGGAACACAGGCACACACACGTGCACATGCCCACACAATGCGCACACACAGGGAAAGGACTGAAACAGTGAGCACCCCTGTCAGGGCTCTCCTCCCTGGAAGGACTTTATTGATTTCTGAATTGCTTTAGAATTCATTGTTGTGCTATAAGAAACCTTTACTTTTCTTGTCATAAATTCTTTAAAAATTAAAAACTAAATAATGTACTTTACTCCATTGATGAGTGGTGGTAAGTGGATACCACTGAACATATGACTTTAGGACTTTTACAACGATCAAGGTCACACATGCATTATAAAACATGTAGACATCACCTCACGGAGAAGATAAGAGCTTTGCAAGTCCCTCCCCATAGGTGACCCTCATGAGTGGCCTGGTGGGCCTCTCTCAGCCTACGCCTCTCTCATTGTGCGTGTCTGTCTCTGTCACAGGCAGGCTCATGTTCACAGATGCGTGTCTGCCTGTTGAAATCACATGTTTGTGGTCTAATAGTTGGGATCCTGGATGCGGATGGTTGGCCCACGTGTGTCATGTGAGAGGACCCCTGAGGTCTTTATCTGTTGGCACAGAGAGACCCCTGCACCCACTTTAGCAGCTGCTCAGCTCCCCTTGTCCATGTGGACCAGGATTGGTGGGTCCCATACCTTCTCCACGGACATTAGTGGTTTTTCCAATTCCTGGCTATTTCATCAGTGCTCTGATGGGTGGTCTTGAAAATACATCTTTGAACAATTGTAAATTCCTGTGGGGCAACCTCCATGGTGAGCACTGCCAGGGCAGGTGGGCACCTGTGGAACTTGGACGGGTCCTGACACTGTTCTCCCAGAGGAGGGGCCCTTCCCCTTCTCTCCAGGGGACCTGCGGCGGCCTCTGCTGCCTCACCTTGTCCCCAGGGCTGGTCGCCACCAGACCAGAAGCTGCCAGTGTGATGGAGACAGAGCCCTCTCCCCAGTGTTTACGCTGCGTGTGTCCCCATGGGGAGGCCGGGCATCTCTGACACGTCCTGGCGTGTGCACTGCCCCTCCTCGGACGTCCTGTGTTGGCCCTTTGTCCCTTTAGAAAACACTGACTTTTGAGAGTTTTCTGTACCACCGAGATGTTAAATCTCGCTGTGGCCTTGGGTTGTGAGGAAAGCTTTCCAGCTTGCGGTTTGTCTGTCCAGATTTCTGCATATATTTCTGTTTTGTTTTAAGCACAGGAAAAGCCAACCATGCCGGACTGAGACTTGTCCTATGGTCACGCTTAGCATAGTGGTCTCTAGTCCATCTAGGAGTTCCCTTTCAAAGAACAAAAATGATATTTTAGATTAAAAAGACAAAAAAACAAAAACAAAAAACAAAGGCATGTGAGCAGACACAAAACGGCACCTATGTAAGATTCCATTCCTAGGAAACGTCCAGAACAGGTGAAGGCGCAGAGACAGGAAGCAGATCAGGGGTTGCCAGGGCAGGAGGAGTGGGGAGAGAGTACTTTGGGGCAGGGTTCCTTTTGGGGTGATGGACCATCCTGCAACTAGACAGCGGTGGTGCCTGCATAGCGTCAGGGGTGTCCTTCGTGCTCAGGAATGACACAATTCAAAATATAAATAATGAACTTTATTACTTAACATGAATTACACCATGGAAAAATGAAGGCTAAGAACAGAAAAAAGAAAATAATTAAAGGAAAAAAAAACCAAGCCTTCCACATAATAAAAATTAAAAAATAAAAAACCGAGTCCCACCAAGGGGAAAATAAAAACATAAGAAAGAAGGAAAATAAAAGAAAAAGGTCAGTGAGTGGGCGTAAAGCAAATGCCTCTGAGGCGTCAGGTTGAGCCCCTTCAACAAGCAGCTCTGGAGCTGGCTCTGGTGGATGGTCCTGAGGCAGCTCTTCCCCTGAGGCAGGAACCAGGGCAGGTTCAGGGGAGGGTCCTTCAGCCAGGGGTGGGGGGGCCTCAGCCAGGTCAGGAGAGGCTGCCCAGGCCGGCCCCGGCTCCAGAGCTGCAGCTGGAGGTGGCACGACCTGTGGAAGTGGACAGCCCTCCAGGTCCGCCCCTGCATCGGGCCCCTCTGGGTGGACTGCAGGTCTTAAAGCAGGAGTCTGCTCTGTCTCCTGGGTGGGTCCTGGAGATTTGAGAAGAGAAAAGATCACCCACGTGCCTGCATTTCCATGTGCTCCCCAAAGACGGAACACAGCCCAGGGCCCACCACAGGACTTCCTCTCCCCCGGGAGTCCAGCAGATGCCTGGTCTGAGGCCAATCTTTGCTTCTGGCCAGCCTCTGGGGGTGCTACCTTGTGTGTCTGGCACCGACTCCTCCCCATAAATTTGCATGCACCTCTATCTACCCCCACCTCCCCCACCTTCTCACCCTTGGGCTCTGTGGGTTCCAGGTCATCCGGCTGGGTACATGTAACATCAGCACTGTGCTCCAGGTTGCAGTTGAAAATTCTGAGCTGCCAGTGGAGCCTGGGAGGCTTCAGGGAAGGAGTCCCTTCCTGGCCATCCACAGGCCCTGGGTCCCCAGACCCCCAGATGGCCACACTTACTCCAGGCCTGCCCTGGCCCTCGGTGGTTTGGCTCACTGTGCAGTCACTGGTGGAGACCAGGCAGGGGTCTTCATTGAGCATCTGGTGCTCCTCCAAGACCTGGGTTGAGCTCTGCAATGACAGCCGGTCAGGAGGCCTCAAGCCCGGCCCTGGCCCTACTCTCTGCTGCCTCTGCCCACTGGACCTTCTGCTCCCGGATCAGGCCCAGCCCTGTGTCTGCACAGACCTCCACCCAGGGGAAATGAGAGTCACCTCCAGGGCTCGGGATAAACCTCAGGAAGAGGGTGCTGCCCACACGCCTCCTCCACCCAGCCAGCCTTGACCTGGGTGTGAACATGACCTGCCCACCAGGCCTCTGACCCGCCCCCTCAGCCTGTTCCTGCTCAAGTCAGGCCTTTCTCATGTGAACCCCCTTACACACACACACACACACCACACACACCCCTCACACACCCCTCACACACAGAGGGGACTTAGGGCTGGTCAGGTGGGATCAGAGTGGTGGCTGGGCTGGAACAAAACCTCCTGGGCCTCCCTGAGTTACCTCTTGTTCTTGCCGTGAAAAGGGCCACAGGCGCCTGGGCGGAGTCCAGGCCCAGCAGCAGCCACAACAGAACCTACTCTCGTCACTGCCTCTTTTGAGGCCACGGCCTTGGGTCACTGGTACACAGCACGAGAACATTGTGTCCTCTTCAGTGTCTCTACCCAAGTGAGCTGGCTAGGGGCTGTTAGAGAAGGTCGCTGCCTGGTGACCAGGATTCCAAGTTCTGTTGGGCTCCATGGTCAGGAAGTGAGGTCACTGATACTGTCTGAGGAGATGTTCAGGGTAGATGACCCAAGCAGTGACATCATTTTCTTGTTTTTAATTGAATTTATTGAGGTGACATTGGTTCACAAAACTACATGTTTCAAGTGTACAACTCTATAAAACATCATCTGCACACTGCATTGCACACCCATCACCCCAAGCCAAGTCCCTTTCTGTTCCTATTTTCTGCCCTTTTGCTCACCTCCACCTAGTCCCTAGCCCCTTCCCTCTGGCCATCACCCTGATGTTGTCCGTGTCTGTGTTCTGTATATATGTTCTTTGGCTAATCCCTTCACCTTCTTTTATCCATTCCACCTTCCTGAGCTCTGACAGCTGTCAGTCTGTTCCATGTCTCCATACCTCTGGTTCTATTTTGTTCATCAATTTATTTTGTTCATTAGATTCCACATATAAGTATCACATGATACTTGTCTTCTCTGACAGGCATTTTTCCCTTAGCATTATAATCTCCAGGTCCATCCATGCTGTTGCAAAAGGTAAGATTTCCTTTTTTATGGCTACGTAGTATTCCATTGTGGGTACTTGGGCTGTTTCCAGATCTTGGCTATTGTAAACAACACTGTTATAAACATAGGAGTGCATATATACTATTGAACTAGTGTTTGGGGATTCTGAGGATATATTACTAGAAGTGGGATCACTGGGTCAAATGGCAGTTCCATTTATCATTTTTTGAGGAAATTCCATATTGTTTTCCATAGTGGCTGCACCAGTCTGCATTCTCACCAGCAGTGTACTAGAGTCCCCTTTTCTCCACACCCTCACCAGCACTTGTTTGTTGGTTTTTGATGTCAGCCATTCTGGCAGGTGTGAAGTGATACCTCATTGTTGTTTTAATTTGTATTTCTCTGATGATTAGTGGTGTTGAGCATTTTTTCATACGTTTACTGGACATCTGTATGTCCTCTTTAGAGAAATGTCTATTTAGTCCCTCTCCCCATTTTTTAATTGGGTTGCTTGTCTTTCTGATGTTGAGTTGTATGAGTTCTGTATATATTTTGGAGATTAACCTCCTATCTGATGTATTATTAGCAAATATATTCTCCCATTCAGTGGATTTCCTTTTTATTTTGTTGATGCTTTTCCTGTGCAAAAGCTTTTTAGTCTGATGAGCACTGTGTGGGGTTGAGACTCCACACCCCTGGGAAGGAGGTAATTTTGCAGCTGCAATGTCCCTCTGGCTTCTCAGCCGCTGCCCCCCTACATGCAGGGGGAGCCCCATCTGTGTCTGCCCTTCTTTCCAGACTCTATGTGGCTTCTTCTGTAAATCCTTGGTTATCATATTTCAGCTCATCTAGTCTTCACTTGGTTATTCTATAATTTAGCTGTAAACTGGTTCGGGGCCAGGAGCAGGTGTGTGTAGCTTCCACCTATGCCGCAGTCATCTTGGAATCCCATGTGTTCTCTTTTAAATACTTATTCTGATTATAGCAGCTATGTTTTAAGCCCTGTATTTGTTAATTTCTTCATTTTTACATTTATTCTTATTGACTAACTTTCTCTTATGAAGTTGCTTCTTTCTATGTCTAGTTATGTTTGGTTGGATGCTGGACTTTTTGAATTTGACACTTTTTATTTTTTAATTCCCACCTGAGGATATATTATTGGTTATAGAGAGCGAGAGAAAGAGAGAGTGATTGGTTGTCTTTTGTACATGCCCTGACTAGGAATCGAACCTGCAACCTAGGTATGTGCCATGGCCAGGAATCAAACCTGCAACCTTGTGGTGTACGGGATGATGCTCCAACCAACGGAGCCACCCGGCCAGGGCAATGAATTTGACGTTTTTGAGCAATGGATATTGTTGTCTTTGAGAGTGTTGGATTTGGTTGACAGGCAGTTATATTACCTGCAGATCAGCTTGATCATTTTGAGGCTTGTTTTTAACCTTTTTAAAAAGGCTAATTTGGTCTAGGCCAAGTGGCTCAGCGGTTGAGTGTTGACCCATGCACTAAGAGGCCGCTCACTGGTTTGATTCTGGTCAGGGCACACGCCCAGGTTGTGGGCCCAATTCCCAGTGGGGGGCATGCAGGAGGCGGCCAATCAATGTTCTCTCTCATCAATGTTTCTATCTCTCTCCCCCTCTTACTTCCTCTTTACCTAAAATCAATAAAAGAAAAAAATAAAAAGGCTAATTTGATCGTAGTACTAAGGGTGTCTTCAACTGCAACATCTCCAATCCTGTGAGCTCTGAACATTGTTCGGCTCACAATTTCCCAGCCATATTTTGCTCAGCCTTGCGGAGTCTCACCCTACGTAGTGTGGCTCAGTGTTCAGCAGCAGCCTCAGAAACCCCCCTGAAGGTTTCTGGAGTTTTTGTTCTGTGATACCTTTCCTTGTGGTACTCTGTCCTGCAAATTTCAGCCTCTTCTGCCTCCCAGAATTCCAACGTCTTGTCTCCGTGATTCGGCGAGACAACCATGCTCTGCTTGGGGTTGCCCTCCTTGCACAGCAATCTACAGCGTGACTGCAGGCAGAACCCCAGGGGAGCTTTAGGACTTAGCGCGTCTGTTTTCCCTTTTTTAGGGGTCCTAGTCCTGTACTGCCTGTTAGCCAGTATCTGAGCACAGTTGTTTCATACCTTTTCGTCCACCTTCCTAGTTGGTATGGGGCCTGCATTATTTTATAACGTTGAAAACATTTAGAATTTTCACCATTAAGGCCACGAACATATCCACCTTTTAATATTTTGTGTTTGTGTGTGTGTGTGTGTGGTGTTTAATAAAAATACTTAACATAAGATCAACCTTCTTAGCAAAGTTTAAGTATGCAATACAGTGCTGACAGTTATAGAAACTCTGCTGTACAGATTATCTCCAGAATTTATTTATCTTGCATATCTGAATCTTTGTACCATTTGACTATCCCCTCCGCATTTACCCCTTCCGCAGTCCCTGACAACCTCCACCCTTCTCTGCTGTTTTGGCTTTGACTGTTTTAAATCCCACATATACGTGAGATCACACAGTATTTGTCTTTCTGTATCTGGCTTATTTCACTTAGCATAACACCCTTCAGGTCCATCCATGTTGTTGTAAGTGGCAAGGCCCCTTTCTTTTGTATGGCCTTGGTGGTGGGGATGGCTTCACAGGTGTATACTTATCCTCATACTCACTGAGCTGTGTACATTAAATATGAACCTCTTTTTACATGTCAATCATACTTCATTAAAGTGATTTTAAAAACATTTGAAATTTTCATCCAGCTGGTATGGCTCAGTGTTTAAGCATCGACCCATGCACCAGGAGGCCGACAGTTTGATTACTGGTCAGGGCACATGCCCAGGTTGTGGGCCCCATCCGCAGTGGGGGGCATGCAGGTGGCCTATCGATGTTCTCTCTCACCAGTGTTTCTATCTCTCTCCCTCTCCCTTCCTCTCTCTCTAAAATATCAATAAAGAAAAAATAAAAACATTTGAAATTTTCTATTTTTAATAGAATTCATTCTTCATAGTTATCTCTGTTTCAACTGGTCACAGCCCTCACTTGACTCGCTGACATGGTCTTTCTTTAGTTAAAAAACAAATCAGTCAACATTGTTTCCATTTCAGTTCTTCCTTGCAGGAGACCATGACCTGGTGAACTGCTGCTCTCAGAAGTTGCTTCTTTTCCCATGGTTCCTCTGAGCGCAGAGAAGGCAGGCGCAGGGCAGGCCAGAGGCATCGCTGTGGAGGCGCTTCCATTAACCCCTCCCGGTGCTCTGTGGACGTGGGTGCTGATGGCAGACCGCCACAGTTTGCCCTCTAATTTCTGAGCCAGGCTGGGTTTTGTTTTTTTTCCTTTTTAATTCATTTCCTGCTTGGTTGCAAGAAGATGTTGATGAGGACCAGTGCTGGAAAAAGAGTTATTTTCATAGAGCAATTCCTCATGGGTGGAGAGGAATAGTCACCCAGATTCCTGGTTTGTCCAGGCTGGATCATTGGAGTCAGTGGACTCACGGTGAAACCATGAGAACCCCTTACTCAGGCTGTTTCTGTTTTATGAAATAGAGCCAGAGTTGGTTATGAAGTGAAACCTCTGGATAGGATTCTCTTTTAAAATCTTGCTCCATCAGCCCGGCCGGTGTGGCTTAGTGGGTCGAGCATCATCTGTGACCTGAGAGGTCTCAGTTCCTTTCCCGGTCGGGGCACATGCCCAGGTTGTGGGCCTGATCCCCAGTGTGGGGCATGCAGGAGGCGGCCAATTGATGTTTCTGTCTCTCCCTTTCTCTCTAAAAATCAATAAAAACATATTTAAAAAATAAATAAAATAAAACCTTGCTCCATCAGCCTTATAACTAATAATAACAGTTTATTGAGGAATCTCAACTCATGGAAGCAAAAAATGAAACTTTTTTTCTAAATAATTTTGCTGTTAACTGTCATTTCCACCACTGAGTGGCTGTTCCCTTGATGACGTTTTGCCTCTTCTTTCTATCCCTCCCCCTACCCCTTCCCCAAATCCAGCGAGAGCTGGGAATCTAGAGCTGCTTCCCATCCAAGGCTTCTCGTGGGAAAGGACAGACAAAAGGACATGGGGCAGGTCCCTTCCCTGTTGGTTGTTATGCTTCTCTGGCTGGCACCCACTGGCTGTCGACTTCTTCTGTTCGGTCACTCTCCCCTTGCTGGCTCTCTTGTCTCCTTGGAGGACCCTGGGGAAGACAAGGGATCCTTTGCTCTGCAGCACCCTGGACTGGAGGAATGACTTAGCGGGGCCTCTTTCCTCTCTTGGTTGCAGTGAAACAGTCCCAGCAGTCTCTTGTAGCTGGAATGCTTTTGCAAAGCAGATGGAGCTCCTCACTGAGATACAGATGAAATGAGAAACATCTAGTTACTTCTAGACGGTGTCCACCCAACCGTGGAAAATTCCTGTAGCCTCACTGTGAAAACAGTGGGAACGTGAGCAGCTTCTCAGCCACTCCTCCCTAACCCCACGATCACTTCCCCCCCACTTCCCGGAGCCCAAGGGGCATGCTAGGTACTCAGCTGGCCTGGTGCCTCATCAGCCTCCTGAGGAAGGATGGTCAGTAATCTCTTAGCTAGAATTCCTCTTAGGATCTCTCTCCCTTACCTTCAAGGAAAGGGAGCACCAGGGGGAAATAAAAGTTGTTATAGCCTCTTTTTCTGAATATTCATCCAGAGGCCACACTTCTTTCCCAATTCTTCCTTTATGTTAGATGGGAGGCTGAAGCTAATGGTTAAAAAAACTGAAACATGCCCTGGCCGGTTTGGCTCAGCGTTAGCGTGTTGGTCTGCAGTTCATAGAGACCTGGGTTCGGTTCCCACTAAGGGCGCATACCTCAGTTGCAGTTTGTCCCCGGCCCTGGATGGGTCATGCAGGCGGCAACCACTCGATGTGTCCCTTTCACGTCGATGTTTCTCTCTCGCTCTCTCTCCCTCCCACTCTATTTGAACAAAAAATTGGAAAAATGTTCTCGAATGAGGATAAAAAAAAGAAGACTGAAACAGCACCTCTCAGCAAACCTAGCACATTTTGTGCTATTATTTTTTTAAATCTTTATTGTTGAAAGTATTATTTTATTTCCTCACTGACACCCACCTCCCTGCTCCCATCCACCACTCCCACCCCCACCTTCACTGCACTATTGTCTGTGTCCATTGGTTATGCATATATGCATATAAGTTCTTTGGTTTATCTCTTTCCAACCCCCTCATCTCCTAAACCTCTGAGGTTTTTCAGTCTGTTCCCTACTTCCATGTCTCAGGATCTATTTTGTTTGTTCACTTATTTTGTTTATTATATTCCACAAATAAGTGAGATCATGTGATATTTGTCTTTCTCTGATTGGCTCATTTCATTTAACATAATACTCTCCAGGTCCCTCCAGGTCATCTCAAAGGGTAAGAGATCTTTATTTCTTACAGCTACATAGTATTCCATTGTGTAAATGTGCCACAGCTTTTTATCCATTTGTCTACTGATGGACACTTGGGCTATTTCCAAATCTTAGCAATTGCGAATAGTGCTACTTATGCAGATAGGGTGTATATATTCTTCCTGATTAGTGTTTCAGGCTTCTTAGAATATATTCCTATGAAAAACAACCAATCAGAAATGAAGAATGGCATAGCAGAAATAAAGAACATACTGGAAGGAATAAACAGCAGATTAGAGGAAGGTGAGGATCAAGTCAGTGAATTAAAAGACTGGGTAGAAAAAAATTACTCAATCAGAGAACCAAACAGATAAAAACAAACAAACAAACAAACAAAAAACAATTAAAAAACAGGAGTACAGTTTAAGAGAGTTGTGGGGCAATATGAAACATAACAATATCTGCATCATAGGAGTTCCAGAAGAAGAAAATGGGCAAGGATTAGAGAATCTGTTTGAAGAAATAGTGGCAGAAAACTTCCCTAAATTGAAGGGGGGAAAAAAAAAATCACACAAGTTCAGGAATGGTGCCATTAGTTTTTGCTTTTACTACAATTCTAGAACAATGAGGCAGGAGGAGTCATGTTTTACAATGACAACAATAATAACCATGAACCTATGCTACTAATAACTAACATTTACTGAGTACTTTATGCACGCATGGTGCTGGGAGCTTTATAGGCATTATCTTCTCTAATCCTCAGAACAAGCCTATGAAATTGTCCCCTTTATCCCCATTTTATGGGTGAGAATATTAAGATTATTTGGCTACTAAATAGTATTGCCAATATTCAGATCTAAAGTCTGCATTTGTAACTAACAGTGCTATTTTTTCCCAGATTGTACCTTTGGCTCAGTCTTAGTGATGCTATTTAGAGTTTTCGTCTTTGGGTTTATGTTTATGGGTATCAGTTGGAGAAATTGCAGGGGAAGCACTGGTGTTGTTAGAAGCCATTCTCAAGCAGAAGTCTCGTTTTCCCCTTGGGGGTCTTTTTAATTTTAGGACTCTGTGATTCAGACATAAATAATAAATATGGTCTAGTAGAGGTTAATAAAACACTCATTGACTTACTGCCAACTTTACTCTAGGTCCTAGTTTCTTTGGTTCTCTTAGGGAATAACTACTTCTCTGGGAATTAATTTCCCCATGTGGATTTGAATTAATTCCCTCAGGCCACAGAACTGTAATCTGGAAGAGTTCATTTAGCGAATGGCACCCAGCTTTTCTCGCCCGGGTTTGCCAACGACACTGTGAGGCTTTGTTTGAACACAGACAGCAGTACTGGACGGCAGATGTTTGCAAATACCATTTGTTTAATTGCTCAGGCACTTTGTAATCTATTTTTCTCGTAAGCTGTGGGAAACACATCCTTTATCAGCTTTGAAACAGAGTGCAACTTTGGAGAGCCTTTCTGACTGTCCTTTTTCCTTGTGCATTGGTCCAGACAGGTCGAGTGAACAAAAAGAAGGAAAAGGGGTTGTTGTTGGCAGTTACCCTCAACTTTGCCTCTTTGTAGCCGCAGGAATATAGAAATGAGTACCCTCTCCCATCCTGCGCCCCAGCCCCAAAACAAAAACAAAAACAGAAACAAAACCCTACCAACCAAGAAGCACTCACCACCATCAAGCTGAAAGGCAGTCAAGGAGATGGAGGGTCACGTGGCGGCAGCCCTCCCTCGCAGCACATCTTACGGCATCTGCCGGTGCCAGTGTCTGAATTCTGGGAATGTCACTGGGACCTGGCATCATCCTATGTCTGGCTCAGCCACTCATGGGAGATTTCCACAGGCACAGTAAGAGTGTCCAGCATGGCCTTCAGTCTGGGTGCAGTGACTTCAGTCTTACACATGCTGCAGAGCCGCCGCAGTTGCGCCTTAGAGGACGTGGTATGTGGTGATTGGTCTGGATCTCAGTTGTGCTGCCAGTCCTTGGTGAGGCCCACGACAGGAAACAAGGCTCTAAAGAGCCACCTTCAATGATGTCTTGTAGCCCCAGACTCTTTTCTGGCCCAGGATCAGCATGCCGTGTGTTCGTACCATCCTGCTCCACCCTTAGAGAATTTTCGGTGATGCCTCCAAATCTCCACGCGGCTGGAGAGTTCGATGCAGTGGGTCTTGATGGGGGCTTGGGAATCTACACCCCTGTATCAATCCATAGGTGACTCAGAGGTGCAGCTTCGTGCTTTCTAAAACGGGACACTAAGTGTATTCTTTGTATCTAACAGTTGCAAGAAAGGTCTCTAGACAGAGATTCCAGTCCTGGCTCTGCCACTTATTTGCTGTGTGATCCTGGACACATTACCTCTCTGTGCCTTGTTTTCATAATCTCCGATCTGGGGATGATCATAGTACCTGCCTCAGGGGGTGGTTTGAGGATGAGATGAAACAGCACATGTGAAACTCTTAGAAAGTAGCAGTCCCTCAATAAATTGTTGAAGTTTAAACTTATTTAGAAATAATTGTTTAAAATGACCATATTGCTTTGAGGCTTGTTTTGTTTGAATCCTGTAGGAAAACAGGAAAATGCCCCACGTCCAGCTATTTCACTCTCTAGGCACAGAAAGACCCTGTGGCGCTACCTGCCAATGCCAGAGTTCTACTTTAATTCTTGCTCTACTGTGTATCTCTCTTAAAAACTTTCTTATAGACCCAATTTTAATAAAAAGTTCATTTTATTTTTTAAAAAGCTCTAAAAGGATTACCTAGGCTTCTCTGTTAGCCAGACAAGGCACCAATGTCCCTGTACAAACACACACATTCTAGGCAGGTACTGTTGTATGTTTTCAGTTCAGTTAGTTTCAACAGATATTTGGTAAATTTATAATAGGGGTAAGGCACTTTGGGGGAAGGGAGGAAATAGAAATCTGGCATTTATTGAACAGCTACTTTATACGAAGCACTAAAATAAAACCTTTATAATTACCTTTTTAATATCTGTGATTGGTACAGTTAGCTGTATTTTACAGATAAAGAAACAGACACTGAGAGTTCATTGTCTTAGTGTTTTATAAAATTCAGGGCTCTATATACCACCTCAGAAGGTACAAAGGCGAAGGTGGAACAAGATCTGACCTTATTTATATAGCGTATTACGATTTGTTATTACGTGTATGTACATCTACATTCTACCTGGGGACGTAGATCCCAGGGCTGTGCATCGACGTTCTACCTGGGGACGTAGATCCCAGGGCTGTGCATGTAATTACAAATCCTAATACGCTATATAAATAAGGTCAGATCTTGTTCCACCTTCGTCTTGTACCTTCTGAGGTGGTATAACAAGTGGAAGGAGTAGAACCTTGGATTTTATAAAATACTAAGACAATGAACTCTCAGTATCTGTTTCTTTGTCTGTAAAGTACAGAAATAGTAACCTGTGTTTGTGGGGGCCTTGATGCTAACTAAGAAAGTACTTTTATTGCATGTGATTATTATAACAATATTATGAAGGAATTAATAACAAACATATGGACAACATTTAGTAAGCATGTATGTGCTGGGCATTACATTAAGAGGCTTTCATATTGTCTCATTTAATCCATAAAATAGCTGTTAGGTCCTATTCACCCCCATATTTTATAGATAAGGCCACTGCAGCTTATATTGTGATGCTAGGGTCAAACTCGCCCCCAGGCGGCCTTTCTCCATAGTCCAAAGTCTTAATCACTGTTACACTGTGTCCTTATCTGCATGTTATGAATGAGGAGGCTGAGGTTCCAAGGTGTGTGGATTTGCCCGCGGTATCACAGATAGACTGGGAATCAAGCCCCTATCTGCTGATGACATGTTTCTGATCAGGCCAGTAAAGATCATTCTGATAAACAAGTGTACAGACAACTGTACTAAAGGGCAGATTAGGAAAGGAAATAGAAATGGAGTGACCTGGGCCTAATAGCATAAGTAAAATTTCTAGAAACAAGGTCAGTTCAATCCCGTTTTCCAGTGTCGAACAGCATGCTACATGTAAGTCAAAGGTATGTATGTCGTTTTAATACAGGAGTCTGCATTTTCAGGGGATTTGGAGAAATGTTTTAAAAAGAGTTAGAAATCAACATGAGGGAGATGTCTAAGGCAGTTATTCTAAAGAAGATGCAAGAAAAATACAATAACCAGGATGGAAATAAACTTGCAATTTAAGAAAAGATCACAACTTTGGTTTTTATCCAACAAACATTCCACTGATAATTAGAGGAGAGAAAACTACAGCCTCTGGGAGAAAACATGCTAACGTCATTTCCAACCCAGACACAGGTCTCTGGAAACAGCTAATAATACACCTGGTCACACATGGTTCTTATATTGTAGACAAACAAGCGGCTTCCTCACAGCAACACGGTTTTCAGTAGTTTCTTGTTAAAGGCTTCATTTCAAAGCATCAGTCCGACTCTTCCACCAGATTACAACAAAAGGACAGCGTTCTTCGGTTCTCCCTTGTTGTGTTTTTGCACGCTGCGGTATCTGAAAAGTGTCACAGTGATGGTGAGGTTAAAATGGACCCTTTCAAAGCCAGTCATTCAGTATTGGAGTTTTCGGAGAAGATACAGAAACTTACAGTTCATGACCTGGATGGATGTGGCGTCTCTGTCATGTGCCTCTGGGATGAAAGTAGGTTACGGAAAGAAGAGACTGATTCCGGCTGATTCATCTTTCCTCTGACCTGAAGTGAAACACACATGCACACATACACATGTGCGCGCGCACACACGTACACACGCACACGTGCAAGAGCTGAAGTAGTACACATAGTGAATCAACCCTCAGTTCTCTTATTAAGGCACCAAGGCCTCTCTTTCCTGGGGGATGTGGAAGTCTAAGTGTTCTATGATTTTGACAGGTTTGTCTCTCTGCGCGTAGCAAGAATGAAAAACCAACAAAACGCTCATGGCTTACCTGCTGCTCTCCCAATTTCAGGCCCGTACAGCCTGAGAAGCCCCTGTTTGGATATGTTTTTATAAGTCAACTTAAATTCTTTTTAGGAACAAGGCTAATTATGAATAGATAAATTAAAAATAAATGAAACAGCCCTGGCCGGTTTGGCTCAGCAGTTGGAGCGTCGGCCTGTGGTACAGAGAGACCCGGGTTCGGTTCCCGCTAAGGTTGCAGTTTGTCCCCAGCCCTGGTTGGTCATGCGGGTGGCAACCACTCGATGTGTCCCTTCACGTCGATGTTCCTCTCTCTCTCTCTTCCTCTCTCTCCCTCCCGCTCTATCTGAACAAAAGAAAAAAAGGGGGAAATGTCCTTGGGTGAGGATTAAAATAAATAAAATAAAATAAATGAAACAGAAAGGTAGTGAAGGGAGAACATTTTGCCTTGTGAATCGGCTATAATTTAATCCAACTGCCATTCCTCACTTGCAGGGCCTGTCTTATGACGGCCTGGCGCTGCATTAAGATTCGGCGCTGAGCTCAAAAAGCAGGAAAAGAGGGGACATCTGTAATACTTCCAACAATAAAGATTTAAAAGAAAAAAAAAAGCATAGCCCAGAAGGAAGATAGACATCAGCCGCATTACAGATAAAATATGGTTAATGGTGTGAATGTGTTCTCAGCAATGTATTATTTCATAAGCGTATCAATAAACTAGTCCTGTGAACAGTCCCATGGAAACACACAGAGGCATGGCCTTGTCTAGGAAATGGAGAAATCTTTCAGTGAGAGAGGACATGTAAGTAGGCTTTTTGTTTATTGAAAAAATAATAATTTTCTGTTCTACCAAAGTAATACGTATGTAGTTTAGTATGTAAACCAGCCAAGTCCTGCTCTCTCCCTTGAGTCCCACCCTTAGAAACAATGATTTCCAGCACTTTAGTGTTAGTTCCACTACCCATCTATTTCTGAATAATATGCTCATGAGGCTACTTCCTTTGTCAAAGGTGAGTATTGTATACTGACTCACGGCTGTGGAACCGGGGCCTTGGCTTTCTTATCGCCTGACCCCTACCGCCCATCTCTGATTGGATGTTGGCTTGGCTGCTGTCTGTCCCAGTGGAGGTTTTGTTCCAGCTGCCTGAACAACGTGTGTGGAAGGGCTAGGCCGGTGGCTGGAGGCTTCCCTATGGGGGAGTCAGGGAGACATCTTGACATTTTACTGGGCAGCTCAGAAATGTCGATATTTTTACGTCTTTTGGGATGGTTATTTCCTCAAAGAGGAATCCTACAGTTACTGCTTTGGATGTATGAATCGGGTTGCCAGCATCCCAGAGCTGAGTTGGGCACGCAGCTGGGAATTTCTCACCTTCTGGGACATGGACTTTCCTTTACTCCCTGCTCTCGGAATGGTGCCTTGAGCTCTGCCTGCTCTTCCCAAGTCCGGAGCTCCTCAGCCTTAGCCTCTTCACGATTAACCCCCAGGCTCCTGGGTAAAGAAAGGATTCACCCAGCTGGGTGGAGAGGGTGGCAAGATCCAGGCATCAGTGGCTTCTTGTACATTCAACAAACCCTGTTTTCAGCTCTTGCCACCCCGCCTTCCCGGGGTCCAGCCTCCTGTTCCTGAGTCCTCTGGGTTCTGTGATGAGATTCGCTTCATCTCGGCTCCCCAACACCTTCTGGCACCATCCTTTCCTGCCGTGCTAGTTTGGTCACTGTATGTCTGCTTTTCACATCCCACAGTTTTGTTGAAATACTGCATCACCTGTTCTCTTTTTCTTTTTGCCCTTGTAGGTTAATGCATCTTTAGAAAGAATACTCTCTGTATCCGGTTACTGGGTTTCCGTGTGGGAGGGGAGGAGAATGCATCCTCAATCCGCCTCTTTTAACATGGAATCATGAGTTACACTCTAAAGGGTAATTAATGGGGGGATGAAAAAGGCATTTTAGGTCAAGGAAATAGCAAGTCCAAACACATAGATTTCTGAAAGGATCTTGCAGCGTGTTTGGGGAATGGGGATTACAGGTTGGCTGGCGTGTGGGGTATAACGGACAGGGGAGATGAAGGGAAGCAGACAAGGCCCCTGGGATAGAGCGGTTGTAAAAATGGCCCAAATTCTTCCCTCCCTCGATGCACATGCCTTGCGGTGCAGCCTTGCAGCTTCCTCCATCAGGAGGCAGAGTCTCTTCCAGCCCTGGACTGTGGGCCAGCGGCGTGATGGAGTTGGCCAACAGAACGTGGTGGCAGCCATGACGTACAGTTCTGACTGAGCCTCTCGGGGCCTTGCTTCTTCCACTCGCTGTTCTGGAACCTGCCCAGGTACCAGGAGAAAAAGCTCAGCTAGCCTCCTGGAGGATGAGAGACACTCAGCCCAGTCTTCCCCATTGTCCCAACTGACAGCCAGTCGGCCCCCAGAGGCAGCCACCTGGCTGGGTTACAACTGACCACACACCTGGGGGGCTTAGTTGAGACCAGAAGGAAGCACCCCTTCCTCAGACAGACGCAGGGCCCTCTCCATGCCGGGCTGGGAGTTGGGAAGGGGAAAGGATGGGTAGTGCCATAGGAATCAGCTGCCTCAAATCAGGAGCTACAGGCGTCGGGGCCATCAATACATTCTTCACTACGGTTTTCTCCTCCTTCTTAGTCTCTCCTGTATCCAGTACCAAACAGGAAATTGGTTGAGGACGTCAGAGCCATCTGACTTCTCCAAGGTAGCTCAGTCCAAAGGAAATACAATGCGAGCCATCGTGTGCAGTCTGAAATTTTCTAACAGTCACATTTTTAAAAGTAAAAAGAAGCAGATAACTTGTTTCATTTAACTCAGTGTGTCCACAATGTTATCCTATCCTAATAATTCAAAAAATTCAAAATTAAGAAACCGAGACATTTGACATTCCTTTTTTTTTTTTTTTTTGGTAAAAATTTACATTGTATCTATTAGTGTAATAGATTAAATCACAGTGTATCTATTAGATTACAGTATATCTATTAAATTCTCAGCACACCTCATTTCAGACCAGCCCCTTTCAAGTCCCCCGGCGCCTCCTTCGGCTAGCGGCTGCCGTGTGGAGCGTGTGCTCACGGGTCTGCCTCCGCCTCGGAGGACAGGCCGTGAGGCAGGGTGGCCAGTCTTTCATCACCTGTACCTGCCTGTTGGGCGCCCCACCCCAACCAGTCCCGGATGGGGCCCCCTGGACCCCTGCTCTGAGCGTGCCTTCAGGGCGGCTGCATGGTCTCCCTGGGGTTCCAGCTCCCAGCAGGCCTCCTCTGCTTACGGTGAAACATGACCGCCGCCGGCCTGCAGGCGGGCGCTCTCGGAGCAGCCCCCGTTCGCTGCGCTTATGAATTGCTCTTTCTTTTCCAGGGCGCACAAAACCATTTCCCTGACTCCTTTTACTTCCCCTGCAGCATTGGAACGACCTGTGGAGGGAGCTGCACAAGGCTGCCTTTGTTCCCGGCTTGGAGTCCGACAAGGTACCTGCTTTCGATAAAAGTCTTTACCCCGAAAAGCCACATTTTTTGGGGTCCCTTTTCTTCCTTTCCCATTTTTACAGAGCCAACAATCAAACCTTCGCTTTCAACATTTAACCTTATAAAATACGAGCAGGTTTTGACTTTGGCAATGGATTTGAGAGATTCCCAGCTCCCTGCCTGGGGTTTGGCTTTCCGAGAGGAAGGCAGAGAGCTGGGCATCGGTTCTGAAGGCCCTGGAAATGCCTTCATATAACGCCCCTTGACAATTTAGTGATTCCATGTCATCCTCTTTGGCTTAGTCACATCTTTCCCAAACTGCAGGAGGAGGTGGCCTCTAAATCAATGGGTTTGATAAGATTACTGGGCAGCCAGGTAGCTCGGCGAGAACCGGGAAGCCTGGGGTAAGTGGAGGGAGGTAAACACCCTCCCCGAGGATGGCAGGTGCCAGTGTTTGTGCATCGAAAATCGAGCCAGCCCCTCCCGTCCCCGTCCCCACCTCAGGTAACCCGCTCCCAAGAGAATGTGTATAATGCGGGCCTGCAGGTCACCGGTAGCTTTGTCTTCGTATTTTAAACCAAGAAACCGTACATTCGCAGCCCAGCCAGGACAGTTGGAAATCCTATCAAAAGAGTTTTCTTAGGTACACCTTAAAAAAACACGCTGCAAACAAAGCAGCTCTGTGGAGGATACAGACAAGATGGCCTTTCAGAGGCTCATTACAGAGTCCTTGGACATAGGATACTTTTAATGTAGGCGACTGCAACTTGTACCTCTGGGGGAGCCTTGGTGTTATTGAAACCAGTTTTCCTCTGAAGGGAATGATGTTTGTACTTCTTTCTCTCTCCCTCCTCGTCTGACTCAGCCCTCGCCAGGAGTCCGCAGTGGAGAAACTGCAGTTCAGTGCAGCGAATAGCTGAGCGCCTCTGACTACAGGCTCGGGGTGCAGGGAGCCCCAGGGCACGCCCGCCTGCCGCTCTCACCAGCGCTCAGCAAACGTTTTATTTCTGCTCTTGAATAATGGTTGTCTCCTGAGTCTCTCGACCAGGGGTTGGCAAACTAAGGCCTGAAGAACAAGTGTGGTCATGGACCTGTTTATTTGCTTTTTAAATTTTTTTTCTAAAGAATTATGGTAAAACATACATATAACATAGAATCCACTGCCTTACCCATTTCTAAGTGTAGAGTCAGTAGTGTGAAGTGTATTCACAATGCTTGCAATCTCCAGAGCTCTTCTCATCTTGCAAAACTCAAACTCTCTAACCATCAAGCAACAACTCTCCATTCCTTCCTTTCCCCAGTCCCTGGTAACCACCATTCTTTTTTTCAAATGTTTTTAAAAATATTTTTTCTGTATTGATTTTAGAGAAAAAGGGATGTAAACAGAGATAGAAACATTGATGAGAGAGAACATCGATTGGCTGCCTCCTGCATGCCCCCCACTGGGATTGGCCCCACAACCTGGGCATCTGCCCTGACTGGGAATTGAATCGGCGACCTCTTAGTGCATGGGTTGATGCTCAGCCATTGAGCCACACCAGCCAGGCACACCCTTCTACTTTCTGTGTCTATGAATTTGACCACCCTAGGTACCTCAAATAAGTGGAATCATACAGTATTCGTCTTTTTGTGATTGTTTATTTCACAGAGCATAATGTCCTCAAAGGTTCAACCATGTTGCAACATGTGTCAGAATTTCCTTCCTTTTTTAAAAAATTTAAATTATTTATTGTTTATATTATTGTGGTTGTCCCCATTCACACCCCCCCCCGCACCTTTGCCCACTTTCACCCTGCCCCCACCCCCTCTCCTTAGTTCTCCGCACACTATTGTCTGTCCATGGGCTATCCAGTCCCCCCAACAACCCTCCCCTCTGACATTTATCAGTATGTTCCATGTATCCATGTCTCTGGTTCTATTTTGTTCGTCAATTTATTTTATTCATTAATTCAATGTATTAGTGAGATCATGTGGTATTTTTCCATCTCTGACTGGCTTACTTCACTTACCATAATCATTTCCAGGTTGATCTGTGCTGTTGCAAAGGGTAAGAGTTTCTTTTTTATGGCTATGTAGTATTCCATTGTATAAATGTACCACCTTTTTTTTATTTTTTTATCCACTCACCTACAGATGGGTACTTGGGCTGTTTCCAGATCTTGCTATTGTAAATAACACTGCTATAAACATAGGGGTGCATATATTCTTTCTGACTGGTATTTCAGGATTCTTGGGATATATTCCAGAAGTGAAATTGCTGGGTCAAAAGGCAGTTCCATTTTTTCTTTTTTTCAGGAAACTCCATACTGTTTTCCATAGTGGCTGCACCAGTCTGCATTCCCACCAGCAGTGTACTAGAGTCCCCTTTTCTCCACACCCTCAGCAACACTTGTTGTTTGTTGATTTATTGATGATAGCCATTCTGGCAGGTGTGAGGTAATATCCCATTGTGGTTTAAATTTGCATTTCCCTGATGATTAGTGATGTTGAGCATTTTTGCATATGTCTATTGGCCATCTGGACATTCTTTTTTGGAGAAATGTCTATTCAGGTCTTCTGCCCACTTTTTTATTTATTTATTTTTTAATTTAATTCATTTATTTATTTTTGTGGTACATATACACAATGGAGTATTATGCAGCTGTAAGAAAGATTTTTTTTTTCTTACAAATTAATTTATTTTTATAAAAATTAATTCCCACTTTTTAAAAAAAAAAATTAATTGATTTTTGTTACAGATGTTTCTCCTTTTCCCCCCATTGACACCCTCCTCCCGATTCTGTCCCTGCCCTCTGTCCCAGCATTGTTGTCTTCCTGGTGTTGAGTTGTATAAGTTCTTTATATATTTTAGAGATTCACCCCTTATCAGATGAACCATTGCAAATATGTTCTCCCATACAGTGGGTCCCTTTTTTGTTTTGTTGATGGTTTCTTTTGCGGTGCAGAAGCCTTTGAGTTTGAAATAGTCCCATTTGTTTGTTTATTTTTCCTTGCCCTCAGAGACATATTGGCAAAAATATTGCTCCAAGAGATATCTGAAATGTTATTGCCTATGTTTTGTTTTCTTCTAGGATTTTTATAGGTTTGTGACTTACATTTAAGTCTTGTATCCATTTTGAGTTTATTCTTGTACATAGTGTAAGTTCGTGGTCTTGTTGCATTTTTGGGCATGTACCTGTCCAAGTTTTCCAACACCGTTTATATAAAGAGACTGTTTTTACTCTATTGCATGTTCTTGCCTCCTTTATTAAATATGAATTGACCATAAAGAAATGGGTTGATTTCTGGGCTTTCTGTTCTGTTCCACTGGTCTATATGCCTGTTCTTCTGCCAGTACCAGGCTGTTTTGATTGCAGTGGCTTTGTAGTATAGTTTGATATCTGGTATTGTGATCCCTCCAACTTTGTTCTTCTTTCTGAAGATTGCTGGGGCTATTAAATTTCCTTCCTTTTTAAGTCTGAACAATATGGATATATCACATTTTGTCTCTCCATTCATCCATCAGTGGACATTTGGATTGCTTCTACTTTTTTATTGTGAATAGTGCTTTTCTGAACATGGGTGTACAAATATCTCTTTAAAACACTGCTTTCGATTCTTTTGGATTATCTACCCAGGAGTGGGATTGGTGGATAATAAATTACTTATATATTTAGTTTTTGAGGAACCTCCATACTATTTTCTACAGTGGTCGTACCATTGTACAACCCCACCAACAGTGCACATGGATTTCAGTTTCTCCACATCCTCGCCAACACTTGTCACTTTCTTTATTTTTGATGGTAGCCATCCTAATCTGTTTGTGAAGTGGTCTCTCACTGTGGCTTTGATTTACATTTCCATAATTATTAGTAATGTTGGGCTTTGTCACATGCTTATTGGCCATTTGTGTATCTATTCTGTAGAAATGTGAATGCAAATCCTTTGCTCATTTTTAATCAGTGGCCAGTTTATGGAAATGAAGTTCTATTGGAACACCCCTGTGCCCATTTGTTTACATATTGTCTATGGCTGTTTTCCACACTGTAACAGCAAAGATCATATATCTATTTTAAAATTTGTTTTTCCAGAGTACAACTTGATCATGCCCTTTTTTTGCTTGAAACATTGCATTACCTTCTGAAGCCCTGCACAGTGGGCTCACCCAGCACGCAACCCTCCTCGCCGCCTGATTCAAACACTTCCAACTGAACAGTTCTCTTCTTGCATTTTAATAGCTTTAATATTCATTTGTATTAAATTCATACATTTATAGTTTTTATAGTGAAAAATCCTACTATACAAGGTTTATTTTGAAAAACAGCCACCTCTGCCTGTGCCCTTACCCAGAGTGACCATTTTTAACTCTTTTAGCTGTTTCTTTTACATTTGTCTCCATATTTTTAAATAAGTGTCCTGTTTTGATTTTTTAAGAAAACATTCTTACCTTCACTTTCGTTGCTTCCTTCCTTTCTGACTCACTCATGCACTTTCCCTTCCCGCCCTCTTGCAGGAGCTATGCTTTGATGAAGACTCGAATAGATCAGCTGAATATTTCCCCACAGCTGAGCCATATTATATATCATGACTACATTTCCTTTCTCGAACAACTTTTTATTTTCTTCTGAGTTAATCATTGCCATGATTTATTAGTTGTTTACTTTTCTATATGCCAATCAGTGATTCAGTCCTAAGCTTGTTGCCAGCAGTTAAAATTTGCTCTTGATATGTTCACATATCAGCTGATCTTCATCTGTTTTATTTATATTCTTCATCTTCCTGAACCCCTCTGTCTCCTCATCTGGTTTTTCAATTCTGGGGAAATAGAGATGAGGTTAAGGGAAGGCACTCAGAGGCAAAATATAACATTTGGAGGGAAGAGAAAATATGTTTCCCCAGCTGTAATTCCCGATTACGTTATTTTTAAAATCATTCATTTATTTCCTCTGCCAAGCATCGCCTGTACCCTTGGGCTGCATGGCCTGGGCTTTGCTCTCTAACTGGTTCATGTCCAGCTACACACAGCTGGAAGGCGCTTGTAAACCGTAGCCTTCTCCATTAATGTGCGATGGGATGGTGACAGTGGCAATGGCTGTACAGAAGATAATGAACACACATCTCCATATTAGATATGCATTTCGTCCTGCAAAGCACAGAGAGCAGTCACAGGGACAATGGGCAGTGATGGCTTCTGTTCCTGGAACCGCACGTGGTGCTCTGTGGAGCCGCGCGTATCTTCGTGCAGCACAGACGCGCTCGGGGGTGCTACGGTGAGAGCTGCCGTTTCTCCAGCGCTCACAACTTGCAGCGCTGTGCGGAGGGCTGGGCCTGCGTCGCCCCACTCCACCTGCGCGACAGCCCTGCGAGGCCGAATCACTAGGACTCCCGCTGTACAGAGGAGAAAAGCGGCTGGCTTGCCCAGTCACACGAGCAGTATTTATGGGACTCAGGAGTGGATCTCAGGAAATCTGACCCCAGAGCCCCACCCCTCCCTCCATGCTGAACTGCTCCTGATCATACAAGTGATTTACGGGGTGTAACAATAATTGAAGTGAACACCAAAGTGTGTGCAAGAACAGTGTGCCAACTACATTGTGAGGGTTGGATCATTGGGATCTTTTTTTTTTTAATTAATTAATTTATTTTTGTTATAGATGTTTCTCCTTTTTCCCCCCACTGATACCCCCTCCCCCACCCTCCCTGCCCTGTCCATTGTTCGCGCATACATGCATATAAGTTCTGTGGTTTATCTCTTCCCCACCACCCCCCTATTTAGGGGATTGTCAGTCTGTATCCCATTTCCGCGTCTCTGGGACTACCCCCTTCCTCAGACTGTTATGTTCATTATATTCCACAAATAAGTGAGATCATATGAAACTTGTCTTTCTCTGTTTGGCTTGTTTCACTTAGGATAATACTCTTCAGGTCCCTCCATGTCGTCTCAAAGGATAAGAGATCTTTCTTTCTTACAGCTGCATAGTACTCCATTGCGTATATGTACCACTGCTTTTTTATTCATTCGTCTACTGATGGGCACTTGGGCTGTTTCCAGATCTTAGCTATTGTAAATAGTGCTGCTATGAACATGGGGGTACATATATTCTTTCTGATTGGTGTTTCAGGCTTCTTAGGGTATATTCCTAGAAGTGGGATCACTAGATCAAATAGCAGTTCAATTTTTAATTTTTTGAGGTGACACCATATTGTTTTCCATAGTGGCTGCACCAGTCCGCATTCCCACCAGCAGTGTACTAGAGTCCCCTTTTCTCCACCCTCACCAACACTTGTTGTTTGATGCTTTGTTGATGGCGGCCATTCTGACAGGTGTGAGGTGATACCTCATTGTTGTTTTAATTTGCGACTCTCTGATGATTAGTGATGTTGAGCATTTCTTCACATGTCTCCTGGCCATTTGTGTGTCCTGTTTGGAGAGGTGTCTATTTAGCTCCTCTGCATTGGGATCTTTTTATATTCATCTCGGTGTCCTCAGGATTGCCGTGGGTATACTTGCTGAATTTAATTGAGTAGAAAACACCATTTTCACAAATATGTCAGCATATGGTGTCTCTCTGAAGAAAGGACAAAGGATGCATGTAGTTAGCAATACCTTTAAGGTTCTGCAAAATCAGAGCTAGCTTTTTTCTCTGGTCTCACTTCTAGACTTAACATTATGTCTTCTGAGTTATTAAACCCTGTCATTCCCTCACCCTCCCGTGTCTTTGGCACCTTTGTGCTTTTGTTAATGCTGTTCTACTGCCATGAAATAAATCCCTTTCTGCCCATTTCATCCAGAAAACACTTACTCACCCATATGGCAGTTTAGATATCACCTCCTTGAGGGACGCTTTCCGTGACCTTCCCAGGGGATTCCCTTCTCCAAGTTCCGCAAGGACACAATTTATCTTGCTTCCTGGATAGCATGTCCCGTGCGCTCTACACCAGGGCTTGGCTCTCGGAAGGTATTTAGTAAGTTTATCTAATTAATGACCAAATGAATAAGTGGGTGGATTTTCTTAAGTAAACTTTCTCTGTGGACCACAAAACGTTTCAAATTCTCCAGAAACACTTTCCCTGGATAAGAAAGTTTTCCAAAACTGCCCCCCACTATCGCTACCTTCTTCTATCTTCATTTTTTTCCTTGTTATTTATTAAAAATATTGCATAATGGAAAGTGACTTACCCTTAATTTCTAACTATTTTTATTATACCCAACTGAGTGCAAATATTCCATTCCATTACTTTGTTAGTTTTTCAATATTCAACATACATATTACTCATAAAAATGTGACTTCCTGCTTTATTTCCAGTGTAACACATGAAGGTTCCATAAAACCTACCAGAGAAAATGAAATGTAGCACAGACAGGAGATTTTATCTATTCACGTGGCTCCCCACTGTCGACTCGTATCATGTAATTCTACTTAGCACTTCTGGGCCCATTTCCTTCGCGGCACCGTCCAAGCATTACCTCAGTGAGGCAGTATATGTGAGCGGACGGGACGCCAGGAACTCGGGCGTAAACGCAGACCTGTTACACACAGCTCTGAGGAAATTAGATTTCAGAGTTGGAAAAGAAATATGGTCCTGACACGAACACCCTGTCTCAAGTCAAACGACCAAGCCTCCCTCTCCCCTCCGACGTCCCCTCCATGAGGACAAGGCGGGTATTGTATTAAATGGAACGGTGACTGAAAAGTGGTGTTCCGAAGATTATGAAAAGATAGAATCCCCAGTGGGCAGCCACACTGAAGGACTTTTTTTTTCAGGATTGTCAGAAAAGGAACTGCCACCACATCATAAGCAAGACATCGTATACGGTACCTGGAAGAGGCCCTGAGGGTTCAAAAGCAAGCACCGTTTTACATGATCGTTACAGCCATCACTACTGATTAAGTGCCTACTGTGTGCCAGGCGTTTTGCACTTAGTATCTTTGGTCCTTTTTACAAAACTTAGAACAAGGTGACGATTCTACAGAATCAAAGAGCTTTGCCAGGTCCTGTCTATGGGACCCCTGTTCATTCTAGGAGGGTTCTCTCATGTAGGAAGGACACTCGTTAGAAAATACCACTGTATGGCCCTGGCCGGTTTGGCTCAGCGGTTAGAGCGTCCGCCTGCGGTCCAGAGAGACCCCGGTTCGGTTCCCGCTAAGGGCACGTACCTCGGTTGCAGTTTGTCCCCGGCCCTGGTCGGTTGTGCGAGTGGCAGCCACTCGATGTGTTCCTTTCACATCGATGTTTCTCTCTCTCTCTGTTCCTCTCTCTCCCTCCCACTCTACCTGAACAAAGGATGGAAAAATATCCTCGGGTGAGGATTAAAAAAAAAAAAAAAAAAAATGCCACTGTATGGAGAAGGCTAAATACAGAATTGTGCTCACAGAATGAATTTTTTTCCAGAGTTTTCCAAATCATGGCAAAGTCTGGAAGGTTCATGGTAACTGCGGGGAAGGAGGACTGGAAGGAATCGAGAGGGGTTGCTTTCTGTTACGATACTTTATAGACTAACGCATCACCCGAGTTCTTTAACAATAAGCATATCGTTGCTAAAAGAATTTCGAAGTATTAAAATGGGAAATGTACAGAGATCCTTTATAATCCAGGTACAGCGTTCACGGCTTGTCCCTCCCAGCCCGGCATCAGCTCATTGGAGGAGCAGTTCTTCCGTTCCTGCGGGCGGGGGCTTGCGTCTGGGTCATCACCGTGTCCACAGCATCTCCAGCCGCCGCCGGGGGCTAGTGACTCCTCTCTCAGTGGTTACACGAGTTCTCGACAGGAGCCCCAACATTTCTGTTTCCCTTTCACTGGCCTTATAAAAAGTGAAAAAATTCGAATTGTTTTCAGACCAAGGTCATATTTTGCTGCGTGTGTTTGTGTTACTGTTTAAGATTGTGCTTGTGACAAATGGTCCAGGCTAATAAGAAAAGAAAAGGAAGCCACCAGAGGTGCGATGATACATCGTGCTGAGCGGAGGCTGATGGCACCGTGTCAGGCTGGGGGATGATGACTGCGTGGACACGGCGGCCCTCCAGCATTGCCCTCGGGCTGCACAGCGTGACCGTCAGGACTGCTTGACGTAAACCAGCCCTTTCATGTCAACCAAACATCACCTGTCACATGAACGCATTAATTTGACTTTCGTGGGTTTTGCATTTTATTTTTAACTTTTAGCTTCATAGTTATATAAAAGCCATAAGCAACATTTAATCTTGTTTGTGCCTATATTTAAGTAATGTTATAATAAATAATTTATGTCAAACACTGAGGTCTGTTAAAACTTTTTATTTTTTTATTTTCATTTTTTGTTAATCCTCACCTGAGGATTTTTTTTTTTATTATTGATTTTTAGATAGAGTGGAAGGGAGGGAGGAAGAGAGAGAGAGAGAGAGAGAAACATCGATGTGAGAGAGACACATGGATTGGTTGCCTACCACATAACCCCCAGTCAGGGTTGGGGATCGAACCTGCAACCCAGGTATGTGCCCTTCACCTGGAAAACTTTTAAAAAATGAACTACATTGGAGAAATACAATTTCAAATTGTTATTGAAAATATTAAGCCAGACAAAACCCAGGACAGAGCCCTGTGACATGTACCTTGAGTTGTTAAACCACAGGGTGGGTATATTTGTTCAGTCGGGTGGAAATGTACATAATTGCACTATTGCCACACTGTGCGGTGCCCTTATCCACAGGACATAATCACTGACTTCATCTACCGTTTATCAAAATCAAGACATACTATGTCTTGAGCCTCCTCAGCTATCAGATATTTAAATTTAATATTCTAAGTATGGTACTATCAGTACTATCAGGCTGTTGAGTTATTCATCTTTTGTTGATTTATTTATTTAGTTGTGTTTGTTCATTCAATCAGTCATTTAATAAATATTTACTGTGTAATATATTATACATTATGCCAGGCAGGGAGATCTTACTGCCGCAAGCCTAGTTGATAAGAGTGTTACTGCAATTGTGGCAGTATGAATCTACAGCTTAAAATGGTCCTTTACTGAACAATTAATTCATCTTTTAGCAGTGTGTCCCATGTCAATAATTAGGTACGTGTGCACAGAAGTCATTGAAAGGATATTTTATATGGCATCTGTGGAGGATCCCCAAATGGCTCAAAACCCCTCCATCCTTACAGGTCCACCTCCTGTCCTGGGACACTGCAGATTCTCCCAGGGCAAGTGCTGGGGTCTGTTTCTCCATCCCTTCAGATCTGGGCGGGATGTGTGACTAGGATGGCCTGATGAGGCAGCAGTAAATGTGTCAGAAGCAGAGGTTTGCAGCACGCTTGCACATGGGGCTTGTGGTCCGAGAGCCTGAGGCCCCTGTGTGAAGAAGTGCACCCCCCCCCACCCCCCACAGGACAAGGACCTCGTGGAGACAAGCCCCGTCATTTTGGCTGTGCAAAATCTCGAGATTCCTCAAAGAAACATGAGCTTAAAAAAATAGTTTCTATGTTAAGCTATAAAGTCTTGGGGTATTGTTCCATAGTGAAAGCTAATCGATAATGCAGTATTTGTAATCACCAAAAACAATCCACTTATATGTCCAACAGGAGACTGGTTAAATGAAATCTCATTCACTTATGAGATGAAAAATGGGACAGCCATTAAGAACGATGATCCTGATAGATGTTTACCAGCATGGGAAGCTATTCTTGATGTGCTGTTCAGTGAAAAAACAAGGCAGAATGTAAAATATGATCTCTTTCTGTGTAAAAAACAAAAAGCTATACAAACTAAGAATATGTCTGGCAGATTATACTCCAGTGGTTACTTCTGGTGGTTTAAAAAAAGTTTATATTAATTCTTTGCTTGTCTCATCTCATTTATCTACTTGGATGAAAACAAACAATAAAAAGGGTTTGTTTTATGTAGAAGACATACTGAATGCAGTCTGATTTCTACAGGTAATATTTTAATTAACTTTTAAAAACCATTGTTCATATCCACGCCCTGGTCCCGAGTACCCTGCTCTTCCCTCTTCTCCCCTCCCCTCCACTCTGTGAAATGTCTCAGCGTCTCTGCCCTTGGGTTCCCGTCCCGTGTCTCTCTCCTGTTCTGCTTCCTCCCTGTGCTTGTTGGCCTTCATGAAACACTCATTATAATTTTATCCTTTGCTTCTGTCACAACGCCTTTCTATCTCTACTCAGGTTCCCATGCTGGACCTGTGTTTGTGGCAGAAACCTGAGAGCCCTTGGCTGCGGGCATACTTTTGTCTTCTCGGTAAGGAAAGTAACGTGAGAAGACCAGGGATGGAGTGGATGCCACCAAGTGTGCAAGAACAGCACTGCTGTGGAGACTGGAGGTGGCAAACATGGGTGGGGAAAGTGTTTTCGGGCAGTGTCCAATCTCCCAAACACCTGTTAGTGCTTCTATTACGGTTTTGACTAATATCTTTTTCTGGGTGATTTTAAAATTATGATTCATCTGGAGGTAGGCAGCCCCTTTTACTGATGGAAATATCGAGTGCCAGATGACTAAGCGATATGTCTTAGGGCAGAGGCATGTCTAGTGTTACACTTAGTCGTCTGACTGCTCCCGGTGGTTTGTGCTTGAAGCTTCCACAAGTAGACACCGACAGAAGAGCATGGCGACACTGCTGGGATCTCTACAAAACAACAATTTGCCGTTAAAAGTTTTAAAACCAATGAATGCAAGAGTAACCATTAGTGGACTTAGATGGAGAAAATAATAGTGTTTGTCGCTACATTTCTGCCTCTCTGTATCCATCTTTCCCTACATAGATATCATGGAAAGACATTTTTAACAGTGAGTTTGCATAGGTATGTTCATGATGCATTTGGGGGCAGTTTCTGAGCCTTTGTGTCAGGTTTTCAAAATAATCAAAATGCTAAGTATTGCAGTGCAATTATGTGGTTTTGTGAGCTTGAGGATTGTTTTTATTTTTTAATTGGTTCAGCCCCAAGTTTTCCCTGACAGTTACACATGATTGAGGCTTGGAGCTATGAGATCTGCTTAGTGGAAGGTAATCCCACCCTGGTGGTCATGCACTGTTCCTGGGGGAGTGGGGGGGCAGGTTTCATGAATTATCGGTGTAAACGGTTGCACTAATGCTGAATTGCATCCACTGTTAACTGTGGGTGGGTGTCAATCCACAGTCACCAGTGAACTACTTTCTTGGCATAACCAAAGATTTATCTATTTGAGGTACTTTAATACCATTCAGCAATATGGAAATAACTCCCTCCAGCTATATAAAATCAGACGACAGCACATTTTTCTCAAATGTGCTCTCTAAAATTTGTGTCTAACTTTCCATCATTTATTGAAAATCCGTATCTTACTGAGCTGTGCATTTTTCTGGATGCTTTTTTCTTTATAACATATCACCTTTAAGTGCAAATGTATTGAAGAAGTGGATAGCAGTGATACTAAAATAATGTGGTTTGAACTAAACATTCTCTTTGTAATCCCATGGAAGTTGCGCGGTAGCTCGGCTGAGCTCCACTGTCAGCCCAGCCCTTCCGGTGCCGAAGGTTGGAGGCGGAGGTACCGCCACGGGGGTGGTAGGTGGCAGTACTGGAGGAAAGAATGTTGTGTCGCTTCACTAAGTCACCTTGGTGCTCTGACGATGACGTGCAGCAACTATGTGCTTATTCATCAAATCTTTATGGCCTGTTACGTACCAAGAACTGTGCTGGTTTCTCTGGCTCCGTCTTGCTGAAACTCTGTCGCCGGGAGGGTGTAGCTGAAGTCTCACTGGAGACTCAGGCCCACAAACGTATCTGCTTTACAGCACGATCAGTGAAAACAGTAGAAGGCGGAATGCATTACAATTGTTTGGTCAAATTTTGTTGGAGAGGGCCAAGGATGTCTTTGTTCAGAGAAGAAATAATACACACAGGGTTCCAACGCAGGTGCCGGAGCGGACAGCCCTGGGTGCAGGCTGGGCTCCTGCAGACACTCACGCGTGACCTGGGCGGACTTGCTCACGTGTACTCAGCGTCAGTGTCCTCCCGGTGGACATGGGATAGATCATCCTAGTGAGGAAACGTGTGTAAAAAGCACAGCACAATCCCTGGTACCTCGTACGCTCCCATTGAAAGACAGTCACCTTACAACCCTCGCTGTGAGCCGGGGAGGTGAGACCGAGGCCCTTGCCATCCAGGTTCCACAGCGGGCAGAGAAGCGGAGGGCAGCGCGGGGCGCGGGGGCTGTCAGTCCGTGTTTCTCCCGCGACACGTGGCAGCCGGGCAGCTGAGGGCACTGAGGAGCCGGCCTCCTCCTGGCGTCTTTCAGGCTGCGTCCAGGCTGCACCCCTCTGGACAGACAGCCGGGTTCCCTGGCACCTGTGGAGACGACATTCCTGGTGGCGCAGGAGGTCGCTGTTCTTTCTCGTGAATTTGGTCCGAGGTGAGCCAAGTGGGATTCGATGGAGAAGGAAGGACGGAAGGCGGGCGGGCAGCGGTGCCACAGCGGAGGCTCTCTGCCTCCGGCCACGGACATGAGACCCAGCGCGGACCTGGCCCGGGCCCCCCACACTGCAGTCGGAGCCCGAGTGGGTCGTTCTCCTCCGCCACGTCCGCCCCGGGAGGAGACGGGGCAGACGAAATGGGTCCCCTCTGAAACACTGACCTGAACAGCCAACGGGGAGGAGTCATGCCTCCGTCAGGGCTCCAGATGGGCCAAACGAATGGATTTGACCTGGGAGGACAATAAGGACAGGGAGGGAAGGAGATTTTCCCCCAAGAGTTGCTTCACTTGCAAAATTGTGGTAAAATTCATAAATCAGAAACAAAAAGGGCCTCTGTTGGCCCAAACATCTGGGGAGTTTTTCGATCAGAGAGCCTTGCACCTATCCCACGTCAGAGTCCCTGAGAGGCAGCAAGAATGGGAGACAGTTGGAGTTGAATTTCTTGGTGACGCCAGGAGAAGGAAGCAGAGGAGGTCCCTGTGCCTCCTGAGCCACGTGGGAACTCAGAGCTGAACACCTGTCTCGCCGCCAGAGATGCGCCAAACTGACCTCCTGACCTCATTCACACTCCACCCTCCCAGGGTATTTTGATTTGCACAGCACCCCACAGCTCCTTCCCTGGCCCGCCGAACTCCACGCAGCTGCAGGTGTGGACTAGGACCATTCTCCTCCAGGGCAGGGCCTGCGGTTCAGAGAGGCTGAAAGATATGGGCAATTGACAAGGTTAGTTGGTGGGAAGGCCAGGGCTTGACCTTAGGTTCTTTTGATTCCCCGCCTCGCTCCTTTTCCCCTGTGGTCTGCTCTGGATAATGCGTGCTTCTGTGAACGTGGATTAGCTCAGGCACAGTGGGGCAAAGGGAAATGATGTGTTGGTTCACACACAGTTTATCCTTAGCAAAGGGACTGGAATAAGGAGAACACATTAGTCTTCAGTGGGAGTGAGAAAGCCCTGAGCTTGCTGTTGCACTGGCAGCAGGAGCCCTCTCAGCTGCATTTTGAAATGTTCAGAATAGAAACTGGCCCCTGGGTTTCCAGCTCATGCTCGCAGCAGGGCTGTGCTCACCCCAGGCCCACCCTCACTGGGTGCAGCTCCCCGAGTGATTGCACTGTCATCTCTTCTCCGCCGGCTCTGCTTCCCATCCTCGCCACTCTGTTACTCATGTGCATTTTTAATACCTTAGATGATAGCCTCTGGCCGTGCCGAGGTGCCACCGGGGAAGTCCAGGTTGGCTCCCAGCTATCAGCGATCATTGCTGTTGTCGGTGCTCTGGTTACAAAACTGCATCGGCTCTGAATGGTCTGTCCCTAACCTTATGTTTCACATTAGTCCTGTTACTTGATCTCTCTGCTTCTGATAAGGAATATGTATTAACTGTATTAAACACTTTATATACATGATCACAGGAGTGCATTACAAGAACAGGTACTATAAGGTGAGTTTTATTATTATCCCTATTTTACAGAGGAGAAAACTGACACTCTGAGAGGGGAAGTAACTTTTCTGAGTGGCAGAATTTGAGTTTAAGCCAAGGTCTGCCTGACTGTAGTTAGATGTGTGGCCAGAGGCTGCCGGTTGGCAGCACAGCTCTCGCCACGGTGCTCTGCACCCTCGTGTCAGTCCTTGGTGACTTTCACGGCATCCCGGACTTGTCATTGGTGAAATTTTAGTATTGGCCAAATTACTCATCACCTAGAAATGCAGAATCAATGCTCGGAGTCATTGTTTTATAAAGGACCTCTTGTTATTGTCACATTTTTATGAAGTATAGTATTAAGATTTTTTTACAGTATTAACTTCTGCCCTTGCCAGTATGGCTCAATGGTTAGGGTATTGACCCACAGGCCAAAGAGTCCCGGTTTTGATTCCTTTTAATTGCATATACCTCAGTTGCTCTCTGGTCCCCAGCCCTGGCTGGGGTCATGCGGGAGGCAACCAGTCAGTGTGTCTCACATCAATGTTTCTCTCTCCCCCCCCCCCAATCTGGAAAAAAGTATTTGACTTATTTCCTGTTCTTTTTCTGCCAAGACTACATAGATGTGGTTAACCTGGGAAACAGAAAACTGGGAGATAGTATAACAGCAAAGTTTAACTATCTGAAAGGCCATTGTATGAGAAAGTACTAAACTCTTCATGATTAAAGGGGAAGGGCTGGGAGGAGTGGAGATGACCACAGGATAACAGCGTGTGAAGTCATCTCTGTGGGGAGAGGGGCTGGCTTGGAATGCAGTGGACGTGTAGCAATAAAACCATCCGTGAGTCCAGTCAGCCACTCCCACACGCTGTGGCCCCAGCCCATGCACTGGGACATGCTGGCCTACAAGCTGACATCCCAAGAGCTCGTGCGTTTGGAATGACAAAGTATGTTTTTGAACTTGGTATGATCGCCTTCTAAATCTAAAATTAGACTGCAGTATATAGATTTTGGCACTGGAGTGGAACTGTCTGTCTAGACTAGCTGTCTAACATTCAGGCAGTAAGCTACCTTGTGTGATGCCTGCCACTGGGTAAAGCTTGGATTTCTTCAAAAGAAGATAACATGCCTTCTTGATTTATTTTGGAAATACCCAGTAAGGATTCTTTAGCATTTGAATTGATTTTGTGATGTCAAGACCATACCACCAAAATGAAATGTTATCAACCCTTGGAAGCAGAATATGGTGGCAACTTGAGGATTACGTCTTCCAAAAAAAAATGACAGAAGGTGGGTCTAAAAGATGATAAGAGATCCAAAGTCAAGAGGAGCCTTGTTGTGTTAATGTTAAGTACAAATCAGACCACAGTCATCATTTTATAGTCTCAGGATGACTTGCTATACATTTTGAATAAGTTAGGTCAGTGTTCCTTAAACTTTAATATGTGTGTGAATAGTTATAAACTGAATTGTGTCACTCCAAAATCCATGTGTTGAAACCCTAAACCCCAGTACCTCAGAATGTGTCATTATTTGGAAACAGTGCCTCTAAGGGGGTAGTTGAGTTCAAACGAGGCCCTTAGAACAGACTCCACATTAATCTGACTAGTGCCCTATAAGAAGAGACCTGGATAAATGAGAGACACTGGGGAGGTGTGCACATGAGGAAAAGGCCACGTGAGGAAACAAGAAGGCAGCCACCTGCAAGCCAAGAAGAGAGGCCTCAGGATAAATCAGTTATCCTGACATCTTGATGTTGGACTTCTAGACTTCAAATTTGGGAAAAAATAACTTTCTGTGGTTTAAGCTGCTCTGTTGTTTGTTGTTATGGCAGTGCCCGCCCACTAACACACGAAATTACCATGCACATTCTGATTCAGTAGGTCTGGGGTAGTCTGCATCTACGTTTCCAGCAAGCTTCCAGGTGATGCTGATGCTGCTGGTCCAGGGACGATACTTTGCGGAGCGAAAAGCTACATTATGCTGCAGCAACAATTTTACCCCAGAAATCACAGTGGCTTTACAAAAATGAAGTTTCCTTCCTACTGTGTATCTAATGTCGGTGGGCTTGGCGAGGGCATTTACATATCCATTCAGGAACTTAAAATGGCAATGGATCTGTTTCCAGCAGTGTCATTTGTACCAAGTCAGGGAAAGCAGGTGTACAAAGGCTGCCCGTGAACCATTCATTCCCTTAGATCAGAGTGCTGCATATAACTCTGCTTATATCCCATTGGCCAGACTAGTCACATGGCCTTGACTAACTGTAGGAAGTCTTGGAAGTGTACTCTTCCTGGTGCCCAGAAATGAGAAGATATCTGGACTCAGTGAGAGCTAGTAATTTTTTTTTTTTTTTTTTTATCCATTGCCATTTTTTGTTCAGGTAGAGTGGGAGGGAGAGAGAGGAAGGAGAGAGAGAGAGAGAAACATCGATGTGAAAGGGACACATCGAGTGGCTGCCGCCCTCACGACCAACCAGGGCCGGGGACAAACTGCAACCAAGGTACGTGCCCTTAGCAGGAACCGAACCTGGGTCTCTCTGGACTGCAGGCTGACGCTCTAACCGCTGAGCCAAACCAGCCAGGGCGAGAGCTAGTAGTTTTTACACTTCATTCTGATTTTTCCCTTTTAGACAGTTTACTGATCTCCAACAGTAGTGCTAAATGGGAAAAGGAACATACCTGAGTTTCCATTTGAGAAATGGAATGGTAGTATTTTCCCCTTAAATCCACTAAACTATATTGTAAACTGATATTTGGGGTCGGGAACAAAACCCACAGCCTCAAGGTATTATTACAAAACTGTCTTTCTCTTGTGATGGTCTCTTTCGCAGACCATTCAAGATGCAAATCACTGGGGGAAATGTTAAAGAATTGAGCTATTATTATTCTTAGTCCATGTATTCTATGATATTCTAGCAATATAAACTTACCCTCGGACACCCATTTCCTTAGTGGTTTGGGATATATTCCGAGATGCCATCTTTCAGAGATCAGATTGATGGCAAGTCTTGGAGGAGCTGTACAGTCTAATTTCCATAAAGGAAAGAGAAGCTTGTAAGGAGACAAGGATTCGAGTCTTGCTGTTGGCCCATTGTCTCTGCAAGACGAGAAGCGTAGAGTCCAGAATGGGGAAGTGGTGGGGACACGAAGGGATGGGCAAGAGGTTCAGATACCATGTTAAAGGCTTCTCTCTAAAACCAGTAGTCTAGGCCATGAAACAAGTTTCAACAAATTAAAAGGAATGGAAGTAGCCCTGGCCGGTTTGGCTCAGCGGTTGGAGCGTCGGCCTGCGGTCCCGAGAGACCCGGGTTCAGTTCCCGCTTAGGGCACGTATCTCGGTTGCAGTTTGTCCCCGGCCCTGGTTGGTCGTGCGGGTGGCGGCCACTCGATGTGTCCCTTTCACATCGATGTTTCTCTCTCTCTTCCTCTCTCCCCCTCCCACTCTACCTGAACATAGAAATGGAAAAATGTCCTCAGGTGAGGATAAAAAAAAAAAAAAAAAAAGAAAAAGGAATGGAAGTATATAATGTTCTCTGATTGCACAGTATTAAATTAGGAGTCAACAAAATTAAGCTATCTAGAAAATATCCAAATATTTTCAAAGTTATAAGTACACGGGTACATAATCTATGAAATTAAAAAAAGTTAATCGCAAGAAGCATTAGAAAATATTTTAAATAAGTGATAATAAAAGAAAATATATCAATGTTTGTTGGATACAGCTAACGCAGTGTTTAAAGGGAAATTTGTACGTTTGAGTGATTATATGAGAAAGAATAAATGTATAAAATCAGTGATCTATGGTCAACCTTAAGTAATCAGGAGAAGAAGAGATAAATTAAACCCAAAATTAATTTTTAAAAAGGAAATTCTAAAAATAAGAGTGTAAGTAAATGAAAATAGAAAACATACAAACAATAGAGGAAATTGAAAGCATCAAAGTTGGTTCATTGAAAAGATTAATAAAGCCCTGGCCGGTTTGGCTCAGCAGTTGGAGCATCAGCCTGCGGACCAGAGAGTCCAGGGTTCGGTTCCCGCTAGGGACGTGTACCAAAAAAAAAAGATTAATAAAAATGATCAGCTAGACTGAGCAAAGAAAGAAATGAGAGAAAAGGAATTACTAATTTAGGAATTAAAGAAGAGTTACCATGACAGATCCCCACAGACATTAAAATAATAATTATAGGATATTATAAATTATTTTATGCCAATTAATTATTTCTTTAGAACATATTTTATCAAAACCAACAACAAAACAGAATTTCTGAATAGCCTGTAGCTGCAAAGTCATGGAATTTAATTTAAAACTTTTCCTGAAAGAAAACTCCAGCTCAGACAGCTTCATTGGTGAATTCCATAAAACATTTAAGGAAGATATAACACCCCTCTCACACATTTTTTTTCCAAAAAATAGAAATAGAACACTTCCCAGCTCATTTCATGAGTCGAGCATTACATTGATACGAAAAAAAAAAAAAAAGACAAGGTGATTACAAGAAAATCACAGTGAATAACCCTTATGAATGCAGGTAAAAAAAAATCCCCCCAAAATAGCAAATCAAATTTAACAATATAATATTTCACCAATGGTTAATCACAAGAATGCAAGATTGGTTTAACATTTCAAAATTAATTATTAATTCAAGCATTAGGCAATTAAAGGAGAATAAGTTTATGATCATTTCAACAGATGGAGAAAAAAAGCGTTTGACAGAATTTGACTGCATTTATGATTTTAAAAAAACTTCAGTAAACTTGGACTAGATGGGAATTTCCTTAGTCTAGGTCATTATGAAGAACCTAGAGCTGACATCATATTAATGATGAAATATTGAAGCCTTTCCATTTAAAAATGAGAGCAAGGTAGGAATGTATTTTCTCAACAACTATTATTCAACATTGCACATAGATACTACGACCATTAAAAAAAGAAAAGAAAATTATTTAATTTAGAAAGGAAGAAGTATTACCCTCTTTCTTCATAGATGACATGACTATGTACAAAGACAATCCTAAGGAATATACCAAAAACAAAAAACACTACAAACAAAAAACAAGTACCAAAACTTATGAGCAAATTTAGCGAGGTTGCTAGAAACAGAAAGTCAATGTATAAAAATTAATTGCACTTCTACAGTCTAACAATGAACAATCGAAAAATAAAACACAAGATTTCATTTGCAATAGCATCCAAAATCATAAGCTAACTAGAGATAAATTTAAAGACATGCAAGATCTCTCTACACAGAAGACGACAAAACATTGCTGAGAAAAATTGGAGGAAAATCTAAATAAATGAAAACATAGCCCTGGTTAGTGTGGTGCAGTTAGTTGGAGCATCGTCCTGTACACTGAAGGATCATGGGTTCAATTCCTGATCAGGGTACATATACAAGTTGTGGGTTCAGTGTAGGTCAGGGTGCATATGGGAGGCAACTGATCAATGTTTCTTTCTCACATTGATGTTCCTCTCTCTCTAGAATCAATTTAAAAAAAAACAAGCCCTGGCTGGCTTGCTCAGTGGTTAGAGTGTCAGCCTACTCACCAGAGTCTCGAGTTCGATTCCGGTCAAGGGCACGAACCTTGATTGAGGTTAAGTCCTTGGCCCTGGTCAAGTCATGCGAGAGGCAACCAGTTGATGTGTCTGTCACATCAGTGTTTCTCTCTCTTTCTCTCCCATTCTATCTGAAGATAAATGGAAAAATACCCTTGGATGAGGATTTTTAAAAAAGGGAAATGTATACCATATGATGGGAAGGCTCAGAATTGTTAGGATGTCAATTTTCCCTAAAGTGCTTTGAAGAGTCAGTGTAATCCCAATGAAAATCTAAGTGGAAACTGGCAAGACAATTATAAAGTTTGTATGAAAACACTAAGGACCTAACATTCTTGAAAAAGTAAAACAAAGTTGATAGACTTACACTTCTTAAAAATGATAGTAATCAAGACAGTGTGGAATTTGTAAAAGGACAGATAAATCTAACAATGGAACAAATGCACAAATGGAGAGTCCAGACATTGATTCACATATATAAGGATAAATTATTTTTGCCAAAGTTACAAAGACATTGCAATGGAGAATGGAAAATCTTCTGGACAAATGGTTCTGGAACAATAGGCTCTGCACATGAAAAACAAACACCATACACAAAATTAATTTTAGATGGATCATAGACCTAAACATAAAAATTAATATTACAAGGCTTCTATCAGAAAGTAGAAGAATATCATTGTGATCTAGGGTAAGCAAAGATTTCTAAGATCAGATATAGAAAGAAATAACTTGTAAGAAGAAAAAATGATAAATTGGACTTTATCAAAATTAAAAACATTATTATAAAATGAATAAACAGCTATGGACTATGAGAAATATTCACCATATAGATATTTAACAAAGGACTTGTATCCAGAATTTACAAAGGACATCTGTATCTCAATAATAAAAAGACAAATCAAAAATAGACGTTAGACTTAAATAGACACTTTTACAAAGGAAGATATACAAATGGCCACATGAAAAAGGCCTCAGAATTATTAGTCATTAGTAAGTGCATATTAAATCACAGGGAGGTACCTTTACACACTCACCAAAACTATGAAAGTTAAAAAGTCTGACAATACCAAGAGATGGTAAGAATATGAAACAACCAGAAATTTTACATATTACTGTGAGTATATGAAATGATACAACCCTTCTGGAAAACTGTATGGTAGTTTATTCATTATACATCTATGTTATGATCAAGCAAGTCCATTGCTTATTTATTCAAGAGAAATAAAAACATGCCTACAAAAAGATTTGTCCATGAATGTTCACAGCTTTTCTCATGATAGACCCAAACTGGAAGCAACCCAAATGTCCATCAGCAGGAGAAAGGATAAACAAATCGTGGTGTACTCATACCACAGACTGTGATTCAGCAGTAAAAAGTAACCAGCTAACGACTGTACACAGCGTGGAGAGAGCTAAAGAACATTACGCAATGAAGCCAGACACAGAGGGAGAGATACTGTCCGATTCTATGCACGTGAATTTCCATGTGGTGCCAGAAACCAGGGAAGGGTGCGTACGGCCCAGGGAAGTGGATACACCTTGGAGAGGGTGATCGGAGCAGAGGGCATTGAAAGTGTTCTATAACTTCATAGGAATGTGGATTTTACAGGTGGATACACTTATAAAAACTCATGATTTAAGATTTTAACAGGACGCTGTAGGTAAGTCCGACCTCGGTGAGACTTGATTAAGATAACCAATGGCAGCAGGGCTCTGTCTGTAAGGATCTCTCCTGCCGAGTGCGCTGTAAGAGGAATCAGTTTGGAGGACCTTAGTGGAAATTTTTAGCTCTACTCTTTTTTTTCTTTTCTTTTGAAAGAAGGAACTGTCCATAGAACATGGGGAATTGAAAGTGCTTTCATCCCACCTCCTTCCAGCTCCAGAACTTGATCGCCCATCAGCTGGTTCGCAGGAAGACCAGAACCTGAGACACACCAGCTTCTGAAACGGCGACAGTGTGGCCCACGGGAACAGTGGCTGGTTTTAGAGTATCACAGACCCGGTTTTGATTCCAAGCTCCAACACCGACTCTGGGGCAAACGACTTAATTTATCCTGAGCCCTGACTTCCAGTTCTGTAAAATGGAGAGGATGTCCTTGCCTTTAATGTCATGGTGAGGAATGGTGCCCAGGTCTCTCCTTCATTCGCTTCCGCGAACTCTTTCCCAGTGGCCCTGACTCCTGCCTTCCCAGCCCCACATGTTCGTCCCACTGCACTTTCCCCTCAAAGCACCCCTCATAGGTGTGACCTTGCATTTACTTGTGTGAATATCTGATTATTGTCATCCAGCCCCACAGACTGTAAGCGACTCCAGGGCAAGGAGCATGTGTATTTTTGCCTACCAGCACCTAGTACTGCGCCTGGCACGAGGCAGGTACGCAATAATCTTTCCTGAAGAAATAATCCCTGGCGAAAGCAAGTGAAACCTCCTCTAGTTCCAAATACACACCACACCCCCTCAACCCCGACCCCCAGCCCCGAGACTGCCATTTGGGACGTTCTTTTTCCCTTTGTCACTTGTCAGTACCACCTTCTATGTACCACCTTCTATTTGTCTTACAAAGTGTGTGTCAAAAAAAGGAAGGAAAGGAAGGAAGGAAGGAAGGAAGGAAGGAAGGAAGGAAGGGAGGGAGGGAGGGAGGGAGGGAGGGAGGGAGGAAGGAAGGGAAGAAAGAAAGAAAGAAAGAAAGAAAGAAAGAAAGAAAGAAAGAAAGAAAGAAAGAAAGGGAGAGAGAGAGAGAGAGAGAGAGAGAGAGAGAGAAAGAGAGAAAGAGAGAAAGAGAGAAAGGAGAAGGGGAGTGGAGGGAGCAGGTGTCTGGGGCGCGGGAAGAGATTTGTCTCTTAATGGCAGCCTCAGAGAGATAACCCTGCCCTAAGGAGCCAGCTAGGGGACGCTGACAGGCGATTAGGAGGGCTGCAGCCGTCTTGATTCCTTCCTGGGAGCTGTTACCCTGGAGCACTCGGCCGCCTATCGCCGCTTTCCATCGCGCCAGGGGTTTCATGTTTATCTGTGTTACTCACATGTTGATCTTGCACCGCCTCCCTGAGTGTTCTTAGGAGCCTGAGTTGTGAAACCCGCCTATCTTTTGGCAAGATTTGCCTTGTTAGAAAGGGGCAACATGGCAATATATTGTTACTGCGCCTGCACTGCTGCTGCTGTCTTACTCTCCGCCTCTGCAGGCCCGATGAGAGGAAGTTGCTAAGGTCCGTGGGCTGGGCGGGCCTGGGGCAGCAGGCTCCTCTGAGGAGTATCTGCCCCTGGTTTTCGTCTTCGGAAGTTCAGACATTTAGATGGAAATGTATTTACTTACTTTTCCCCCCCAATTTCTTATTTGGAAATAATGGTACATTCAGAGGTAGTTGCAAAAAATTGTACAGTGAGGTCCCAGGCACCCTTCACCTTACTTTTCATTTTCATTTATAAATGTAATGTATGAGCATGATAAAATTTCAAAGAGTACAAATGCATATAAAGGGCAGGTTCCTCCCCACTGATTGGGTGACTATCCTATGCATAGTCTAATATTAATATCCCAATATTTATGCTATGCATACGTGAATACAGGGATGCGGTGGAGTTTCACAAATGGGATCATGCTGTCTAGCAACATGCTTTTCTTTACCCAGAATCTAAGTCAGAAAACCATCCCCTGTCAGTGGCCATAGCTGCCACACGTTCTGGTAAACAGCTACATAATAGAGAATGTTTCAAACACTTAGGTTCAGAAAATGGGGCAATTTTTATAAACTTATTCAAAAAAGTATAATTTTAAAATGAGCACACTTCAAATCTAGACTTATCTTAAAACTTAAAAAAAAGAGAGGAAAAAAAAAAAAAAAAGCCATGTTCTAAGGAAAGCGAAGACTCTGTTCCTGGTTTCAATCAAATTATCCTTCCTTCCCTGGAAGAAACCCTTGCTTTGGGACAAGCTGCAGGTGGGCCAGAACCGGTATGTGTCCAGCTTTAATGACCAGTGTTTCCATTCTTTACCTGCCCAGTCTCCTTGTTTGCGGGGGGAGCAGGCTGCTGCTCATTCCAGAAACGGCCTTTGTCCACACGCTGGACGTGGCTCAGGGCGTCCCTTTGGGAGCCATTAGGGATGGACGAAATCAGTTAAATCAGGTCAGGAGGGGGCGGGGGGAGGCGATGGAAGGCCCTGCAGCTGGTGGTGGGGAGCCGGTGCTCCCTACTGGGCGGGCACAGGATCTGCTCAGACCAGATTTCCTTCCAAAGGCGATGCCGCAGGGTCACAGACCCCCTTCGGACAGCGTCACCGAGAGGAGACAGAAGGCACCGCATTGCAGATTGTAGTGGACGGTTTTGATGGGCTCAGGTACTGGAGATAGGACCCCAGGGGCTGGAAAGCATCTAGGTCCACACTTTGGATCCCTCCCCTCTCCTCTGAGCTCAGATCAGGAGGGCTGCGACAAGGGGATTTCAGTTTGTGACAGCATCAGAGGGGGAGGGAAATAGCTCATAAAATGGCCACAAGCTTCTTGCTGAAGCCTCAGGGAGGAGGGAGAGCTGGGCTGCCTCCCCGGGAGGAGGAGCAGAAGGATTTAATGCTCCTTTGCCCTGTTCTGTCTTACATGCCCCACATTCTCCTCTTGGTTACCCTTATGCTGACCCTGGTCCCAGTGGGAAGCTCACTGAACGTTCTTTACCCGAGCCCACCCTTTCCTGCCAGGTGTGGGTGAAGGAGTGGATACTGTGTCTGAGTGTTGGGAAAGATCCATGTCCCGCCAGTAGCTGGACCTGCCCTTCTCCCACTGTGGACCCGCCAGACCCTCCCTGCTTAGAACCCAGGAGTCACGGTGGACGCCTCCCTCCCTCACACCCAAGGCCTGCCCCCTGCTCTCCGTAACCGCTCTCGACCCCATCACCCCGGCCTGAGTTCCGTCATTCACTGGACAAGCATCTGAGTGTTTGCGTGCCAGCCTCTGGACACGGGTGGGGAGCACACCCGGCACTGTCTCCCCTGCCTTCCCAGGCTATTGGCTTAGGAAATCGGTCTTCATGTCTTTCCTGTCTTCTCACTGAGCTGCTCTGAGGTCTCCGCTTTGCTAACCCCGTTCATTCCCCATGGAGCCCCCAGCACACAGAAAGCAAGCTAACGAACAAAACCCCAAACGGACTCTGAATCCCGTCTCCGTCCCTGGTGGTGGGAGAGAAGCAGCACTAGACGAAGAGGTGAGAGAGAACAGGCGGATTTCAGCTCCTTCACTGATCTGGGACGTCTGGGAAGTCTCAGTGCCTTGGAAACGGAATCGAGCTTTCCCTGGTCTTTGTTAATCCTCATAACAACCCTGGGAAGGATATTACATTCGATGTCCTTGCACAGGTAAAGAAACGGAGGCTCCCAAGGCCGAAGTTACTAGCCCCAGGCTGTATAGCTAGCAAGTGGTAGCCCAGAACCCAGGACTAACTCCCCAGGAGAATATTTTCTCTACAGGCTGCACTCTGATCTATTAGTTACACTCATGAGTACAGGGCTGACACACCAGAGCAGCATTAGATTACATGAGAAGTGAACATCAGGGCAAAAAAACTAAAAATACACAAATCACAATCAAATAGCTTAATAAAAGGATTCTTCAAATAGCATCTAAACTTGTAGGCTTCCACGGGTCAGAGCCCTGACTAGTGACCACTCCCAGCCACAGGTCCCAGGGGGAGGTAGGCCAACCCTGCAGCCGGGGGTTCACAGAGATGGACAGGAAGCCAGTAAGAGCCCTGGGCAAGGTCAGCGTCAGCAAAGCGGGCTGGGGGTGGGGAGCACCAAAGGCTACAAGTACACCCAAAGGCCTCCAGTTTGCTTTATTATTCTCTTTCTTTTCCGTGCTTTGCTTTTTTCTTTCCATATCTTTGTCTCTTTGTTTCTCTTTTTTCTCTGATTATTCTTATAAGTTTTTTAATCTCTCTCTTTTTGGGGGGAGGGAGTTGTTTCTTCCTCCCCTGTTCTAATTCTCCTTTAAATACTGGTGGTATGATGTGGACCCAGCTGTGGGCTTGTTTCCTTACCTGTAAATAAAGTGTGATGGAGACAACCACATACGTGGCATAAGGGACTTCACTATTACCAATGTCATTTCCCAGATGAGAAACTGAGGCACGGAGGTTACGCGACCTGTGTCAGGTCACACGACAGAAGGTAAAAACGCTGTGAGGTGAACCCTGGCCACATGGCTTCGGCGTGGGAGCTCTTGGCCACACCCACGCTGCTTCTCAAAGAGGGAACACCCGTGAATGGTCTGAAGCCTGTGGGGCCCGAGTGGCCTGTCTGTGAATGGTGTCCTCTGACACAGCTAGGATGGCCCTGAGTTTATTTGCCAGTAAGAGATAAAGCGAAGCTCTCCCGGAGCATCATTAAGCAACAGGATGAATCCTGTGGTCTAACGGTCTGTTCCACTGAGCGAGGTGTGGGAACTGGGGAGGCACTGGAGTGCGTGGCTGGAAACATGGTGGGGGCGACTGGGAGTCAGGGAGAGAATGATGGGCAGAGGCAGGTGGAAAAAAGAATTGGTGGGGGGGGGAATTGAGATTTGGGGCATTTTGGGATTTATGCCAGGTGGGACTAGTAATAACCAATGTCCCTGAAAATCTTGCTCATGTATCGTTAGTGCTATGGGAGTTTTAAATTCACGTTTTTTGTTTTGTTTTTTTAACATCTAGTTGGCATTCAGACCCGTGTGGGGTGAGATTGGTTCAGCTGGTGCACCTGGTCGTACTGGCCCTCACCTGGCACCCCGTGCACCTGTCTCCGGTTCACAGACCACAGGCAGACCCGGGTTTACTGCGCGCCACAGGTGTTGCATTGTTTACCAATTGAAGGCAAGACCCTCCGCCAGCAAAAGGTTCGGCCCGCGTCGCTGCGGGTGCCGACGTCAGGGCTGAACCGCACTGGCTGGAGGGGAGGCCGCAGCCTGGTCCACTCACAGGTTTCTCTCCCGGGGACACCCCCCAGGACTCCGAATGGTGAGTGGCCAGCCCCTGGGCATGTGTCTTGTGAATACCACCCCCCTCTGAGTTGTTTCCTTTCTGGCTCTGCCAGGGATCCCGGTCACTGTCCCTGGTGCTCCGTAGCCGTGCAAGTAAAGGGCACAGATTGGTCACTGCCACCCCCGTCCCTTTGTTCCCCACCATTCACACAGTTGCACATAAATGCTGTGGCTTCTCTGCCCCTGGCTTGCTTGTCATCCATCATTTCCCTCTTGTGCTGTCAACCACTCAAAGGAGGTGTCCCCGCAATGACCACAACCACCATCGCAGCAGATACACCTGTGTATTAGCCATGCAGCATGCCAAGGTTATTACAAGAGTCTGGGGCAGGTGGCAAAGTGTTCTCAAACACTTGAATAGTGTTCTCAAACCGGCACCCCAAAGTCAGGCTCTGCCCCAAAAGAGCCCTTTGCAGGGAAAGGTAGACGGAGGCTCCTTCCACTTAGAGCACCTGAGAGTGGGGGCTGCGGCAGGGACTGAGCTCAGGGGAGAGGCAGGAAACCTGGAAGCCACGCCAGCCCACAGGCTGTCCCAGAGCGCTCTGGAAGTGCACGTGAAGTGAGGTCCTGGGCAGCCGAGGCATACCTGCCTGGGCCCGGCCCTTCCCCGGGCCCCCAGGGCAGCTGGCCTCCCTCCTGCCTGTCCCGAGTTTGGGCGAAGACAGTGTCAGAGGAATGAGAGGAGACTGTGTCGCATTCGCCTCTGCCGCCCCGTGTCTCAGTGGGTCCCTGGCACACAGTAGGCGTTCAGCAGTGCTGCAGTTGTCTGAGAAAATGAAAACCGGAGACCGTGATTGCCACTAATGGGCTGATTATCCAGTCATTGCTCACAAGAGAAAAATAATAAGGATTGAATAATGGGGTGGGGAAAGAGAGAGAGAGAAGGCGGCACTGGGCTTATGGGGTACTTCAAAGGCAGGGGCCTGGGTGGGGCATTCCAGTCCCTTCCCCGCCCACCCGCCTGAGAATAAACAAAACAAGCCAGGAGGGAGAAACTGGAATCCGGGCCACGAGAAGACCGGCAGCTCCGCGAAGAAGGGCTGGTTCCTTCGCTGCCAGCACTGACTCAGGCCACCGTGAGCTCCTGTCCTGGCTGAGACCGGCTGACGCGTCTCCCCAGTGAATGTAAAAATCCCCGAAGGACGCAGCTCTTCACAGCACTTGCTTCTGAAGTGTGGAGTTCCCAGGCCGAACAAGTTGCCTCTGCAGCCTCACACAAACCGCACGCAGAGCAAAGAAAACGCCGGTAATAACAGCCATTTCACTTTGACCAAATCAAATAGGCAATTGTCCTTTTTAACCGTCTGCAGCAGATGTAGCTTCTAACCCTAAGAGTGATTCAGAGACTACGGGAGTGTACACTGAAGAGGAAAAAAATGACATGATACCATAAGAGGGGTTGCTTGGTTTTGGGGGTGTGCTGTATGGGCCCCAAAAGTCAGTATCACCACGCACAGAGATGTCATTGCCTTTTTGTATTTTAGCAAAACAGGTCAGGCGCCTGTCTGCTTGTCCTGCCTGGATTTCTGATTGCGGTGGCATGGCTCTTTAAGATTCTTCCTGAAGATTTTTTCTCTTTAGAAAAGGAGAGACTATTCAGAGCAAGTTGCTTTACTAGTAAATGTTCGTTCCTGCTTTCTGTGTATGCTTGTTGGAAGAGCTAGTTCAAAGTCCAGCAGGAAGCGAAAATGATCAGGGCAGAGGAGACAATGAACCCCCTTCCAAGAGGACAGAGAGGACTAAGTGAGGAATTAAGTCTACAGTTGGGATTGCGGGCAAACTTTGCCCTTCTGTTCCCATTTTTAACAGGTCTTGTCTAGAGGAAGGAAATCCCATTTCTAGGCCATCTTCAGAAAGGACCGTGCGCCAGGCCCGGGCCTCCTGGTTGAGAAGTGTTCCCAAGGCTGGTTTGCCCTTGCAGACTGCAGGGCTCTTCTTGAACAGCGATTTCAAAGAGTTAAACTGCTTCCATATGTCCAGCATGAGAATGGAGTTTGTAGCCTTTGGCAACCTCGGCTGAATCCAGCTGCAGCTGCTACCTGTGTGTTCCACTCTGTGTGTGAGTGTGTGCGCGCACACATACCCGCACACCCGTGTGTGCAGTGACATCTGAACCATGTTCCGACTGTGTCAATGAAACTGTTATGTCTTTGTTGGGGGAGATATTAATTCTGAGCAATTACAGCTCCCTCTCCCCTCCCTCCCTCCTACCCCCTCCCCTCCCTTCATCTGCTCAGCAAGGACCATGGACCATGTCAAACAATATACAACAGAGAAGAATGCAAATAAACTTTAGTCTGCATAGCCCAGCAAAGCAGTTAGCCGCCCACTTGCAAGATACTTAACTCTTGTACACATGATACACAAAGAACGCTAGCTACTTTCACCAATCCCTTTAGACCAAAAAAAAAAAAAAAAAAAAAGGCAAAAGAACTGATCCTTGTCTTTCTATCTGTGAGGTTGCAGTTCCTCCTGCTAATAAAGGAGCTTTTCCCATGATGCAGTGTGATAAGGATTGGCCTACATGTAGTCCAGAAAGCAACTGCCGATGTTTCCTTGATTAGGTGTCTTATCTTCCATTGAGCTGCATCTGATGAGGATTGCTGACAGCATAATGGCTGGGAGAACGTCGGACAGCTCCATAAAATGGCAGCTGTGTTATGACATGTCAGCCAGGACCTGGTGGATGGTAAGTTTGGCATGATAACATTTTTTTTCACCCACCCCCAAAACTGCCCCCCTGCTTTCATTCGAGCTCCTCCTCTATTGTTCTATGCACGTGTTGTAAAGTTCGCGGCCTGCGGAAAGTTCAGGCTCAAGTTGTGGGAGCCTGGGGTGCCTCGGTACGCCAGTGTGCCAGATAGGGTTTCCGCTGTGGTGGCCAGGGACACAGGCCTCCTCCTCCTGCTGCTTCTTCTCCTTCTTCTCCTTTTTTTTTTTTAAAGCAGTGTGAGTTTTTGTTCACTCCTTTTAAAAAAAGAAAAATGCAAATAGAATGGTCTCAGCCCCAGGCTGGCTGGTGTGAAATGTACAGAGATGGGGAATCAGTGGGGGACTGGAGCCTTCTTGGCTAATTGTTCTTGCATTAGTCTTAAAACAGAGTGATGTACTTCTTTCTTCCTCTCCTCTGAATAATGGTTTTGATAGTGTGTTGTAGCGTGTTGTGTGCGGTTCCCTCATCAGTATGCGACTGTCCCCCACGCTTCGCCTTAATTTGGAATCCACCTCCCTTTCAATGAATACTGTAACTGGAGCAACCACTGATTACTATGCCACTCAGCGTAATTAAATTTAGTTAATGAGGATATGCATATTCAGTTCATTATTTTACTTTGCTCAGGCAAATGTGTGTGGGTTTGTTGTTGCTGGGTTTTTTGTTGTTTTTTTTTTTAATCCTCATATTTGTTCAGCTGCAAATTTGGGGAAGAGAGAAAAAAGCATGAAAATTCAGGACATTGATGAATTCTGTGATTCAACTTTTAAAATAATATTGAGAGGAGAGAAGTCATGACTTGCTTTAATCAGAATGCTGGGATTAGAGGCTGTAGTTTTGGGAAAGAAAACCTTTCATATCAAAAAAAAGTGCTACATGAAAAATTTCAATCTACTGATTTCTGGTGTGTGGACAATGGTCTGTTGTACACAATAGTCGTGACATGAATGGGGAAGTCTGCAGGCAACCCTTCCTGTATGAATATTAAATTCATTCTTGGTTTAATTCGTCTGAACTTTTATTTTCTTTCTCTTTTTCTTTTCTTTCTTTCTTTCTTTCTCTTTTCCTCTCTTTCTTTCCTTCCTTCTGCTCCTTTTATTTATGTCTCGACTCCTTTTGCTTGCTTGCTTTGATAATTATTATGCTTACTGCAAGGGCTTTTTCTCACAATTAGTACAGTGTGAGACAATGGGCACTTTATTCTAGGTGGGGAGGGGTATGGCCAGCCCTGTGGTCAGCCCACCCCCAGTGCCCAGACAGAAAGGAGTGCCTTCCGATTAGTCCTGGCTTCTGGCACTGCTAGCTGGGCAAGAGGGTGTCTTACTGATGTGTCTGAGTTTCCCGAGTGGACGCGGTGCTTTGCTCCCAGGATCGTCCCGAGAGCCCAGTGTACAGAGGCGTCACCGCGCACCGCGCTTCCCGGGTGCTTTCTCATTGATGCGCGGTGTGTGAGCTGCGGGACAACTTTTCTGCCGCTGCTACTTGTTGCTGTTTTGAGTGCTCTGCCTCAGAAAGCAAGGCCAGTTCCTCAAGGAGAGACGGAAGCCTGCCTCCCTTCCTTCTCTCTCTCTCAACCATTGCATTCCAATAGGAATACTTCTTATAAGTGATACACACTCTGGAGTGGCAGCTGTTCATTTCTGGTTGTATCTCCCCTTGGACTGTAGCACTGTGTGTGTACATGGGCGCAGTGAACTCTTAAAATAACTGACAGATATTTGAAGAACGATTGCAGGATGTTTATGTAAAAGATTGGCTTGATGTGACTGTACCAAGACCTAAAAGTGATGTTTTAATTGTTACTGCTCATCTTAACTGTTATTTTAGGCTGTTGCCAGAAGTGAGTTTTAAAATCAGTATTTTTACTGACTGAAACATTTTTCTATTGGAAAAGGCATGGGTTTTACTCTATTTTTTTTTTTTTTTTACTTAAAAATTGGGATTCATATGGGTATGGTGAGATACTGTAAATATCTGTTAAACTTCAGCATTCTAGTTCTACAGAGAGAGCAAAGCTTCCTAAGAGAAGTGTGTTGTGCATACTGCTGTTAAAGATTTGTGTAAGGTTGTTTTAATTTATGTTCTTTTATTGTCTGAGGGAATATGCACAGGGACAGGTTCAGAGGTAAAATGGGAAGTACAACATTTTTGCATAAATTATTTTTACCTTTAGTCTTAGGTTACATGAATGATATGTAAGTTTCTTACTAAGGACAATTTCATTTTAATAACTTTGTTAGTTTGGGGGAAATGGCTGAGAGTTTGATGTGGAATGTGTCATTGAAAACTTGGAATGCTAGATGCTCCGTGGGAAACATAATTAATCAGACTAAACTACTGCTCATCACTGGTAACACACTGGAAGGCAGAGGGGAGTGTGCGGCGGCCACTTGGCCAGCATTCTCCTGATCTGGATTTAAGGAAGATTTTTAAAAGGTGTTTTAAGGTTCTTACTAACTAGTTTATTGTGATTCTCCTCTCACCGCGACACTGCTTCTTTTATTTTTACAATTACTCTGGGGTTTTTGTGTAGGAAAGGATATCATATCCTTATTTGGCTTAATCAAATGAAATTTTAGTAACCAGATCCTGAATTCCAAAGCTTCAGTGTTAAAGTATCCGGCAATTGCTTCCTGACTTATTGTCTGTTTCACTTAGATTCTCTTACTGTGTGACAATGATCATAAATTCTACTTGACAGGGAAAAAACCCAAACAAGACGTAGTTGTCCAATTCTACATCTGTTTTCCTTCCTAGATAGGCATGTTTTAGTAAAACAGAGGGAGGACAACCATTTTATTGAGACAGCTAAAAATAAACAAGTACGAGAAGAGTAAACGCTTGTGTATGTTAAATATCATCTACATACATGCAGTTTTTTTAAATGATGCATATGTTTTACTTCTTTATATTATTTTGCATGTAACTTCTAGGGAAAAGTTATGTGAATCATTTAAGTTACAGTCATTTGGCTACACTTAGATTTCTGCTGATGTTCTTTCACTTTATTTAAAACACCACTTGTGAGTATTAAAGATGTATCCGATAAATAGCACTATTTCATTAATGGTTATTGATGATGCTATAGTTTCCTTTTGAACCACTGGAAAATAAAAGGAACAAACATGATTTGGGGCCCTCCTTTCTGTTTTGTGGTGCTCTTTCAAGCTCTCCATGAGACATGTCACTTCTTTGTTAGCTACTCGGAACATCAGAGTAACCAGGCATCTTTTCTCTAAATTTCATAAGTCTAATCCTTTGATCCCATCAGAACCAGGCCAGAACATCTGTAAATTTACCTTAATCACAAAGGGTAATTATTTAAATGTTAAGCCATAAAATTAATTCGAAAAACAAATTGCCAGTCTATGAGACTTGAAATTCTCCTAGTCTTGTAAAGATGAATCAAAGCAAATGGGCATATGAACATAACAAATGAACTAGATCTCATATTATCGAAGGTACAAAGGTGATTCTTGATTGAGCACCAATTAATCTGCTCGATTTTAATGTACTTTTTCTTTTTCTTGAAAGAAAATAATTTACTTTTTGAGAAGTTGATGTGTTAAAATATTGAACAGGTACCTTTACATAATTTTATCATTTGGTTTAAGACAATATTAATAAGGTGACAAACTTCCCCCTTTTTTTACTGTTTTAAAAAATTAAACACTTTAAATAATTTGACAACAGATTTCAATGTAGGTACAACACTGAAGAGACTGTTCACAGCAGATATCTCTTTGAAGTCTTGGAGAAGTTGAGGTGAACTTAAGTTTACTATTCACTATTTTTAATTGAAAATCCTAAAATTAATGTATTTTCTTGCAAATGCTGGAGCTAGAGTATGTTATCTATATTTTACATTACTATGAGCAAAGAATTCCTAAACAGTCTAATTAATATGCTTAAAATAGATATGAGGATGATCTTGCCTAGGTTAATGAACATGTTTAGACTTTTATGGTAATCAACCAGCCATGCAAAGATAAATCTAAAAATCAAAATTTCAAATTTTATTTCCTTTAGAAGTGTAATTGAATGTAGAACTGTAATTGAAACTGATAGGAACCATGCAGATAATTACCACATCAACTAGTTTCCTGAGATATTATGTTTATACATTGAACCTATTTCCAGAATTAGAAGCATATAAATTTGTTTCGTTCAACAAATATTTGTCATAACCTTGCATATGCCATGCCGTGTTCTGGGGCAGGGACAGCCGCGGTGCCCGCTCCGTGCTGGAATCAAACCCAGGGGTCAGTGTTGTAGGTGGGGGGCACTCCTGCTACTGTAGGCTTCTGCGTGATTTCTGTTTTCTCTATAACGTCGGTAAATATTTGTAGAGTTGTCACCCATTGTCTGATGCACCTTTCAATACTCTTTCTTAGTTTCATAGGTGAATGTTAACATTACCGTTGCTTAAGCTGTCTCCTGTACAATTTATGATGTGCATAAAACTAATAATTTGTTAAATATCAGTTCCTGTGTAATAAAACAACAACAGTAGTGCTGCTGCTGCTGCTGCTGCTGATGTCTGAGTGAAAAAAATGATTTCAACACTTGTAAATGTTAACACTTTTTTAACATTTCCGATTTTGTCACAGACAGATTGCACTGTTTGAAATGACACGTCTCTTACACCTTCATTCTTCAGCGGCCGTTTCCATTGTGTACCATGTTAGCATATTTACATAGAAGTGAGCACTGTGGAAGATGTGGTTAAATACATGAATGTTCTTCCAAGATACTTTTTGGCCTGTGAATGATTTTTATTTCATTTTCCACGATTTATCTTCACTTCCCAGTGTGCATAGGAAGTGGAACTCACAAACTTTGGATAAGGAAACATCCTTTGGGTGCTGTCTTAGTAGTGATCAGATGGTTGTTGATTTACTCAGAGGTGAGGAAGCACAAGTGCATGTCTGTCCTCTTCCCCGTTCTGTTTGGGCGCAGAGGGTCCTGTTCTCCAGGAGTGTTACTTTTCCGTCTACGGGAAAGCTGGTTGGATGCAGAGCGTCCTGTTCTCCAGGAGTGTTACTTTTCCGTCTACGGGAAAGCTGGTGTTGATTTTCCAGCGCAGACTATGCAACAAGGAGAGACACCTGAGGCCTCGGCGTCACTGAAACTGCAGCATATTTCTGGAACGTAGCTGAATGATGTCGGTCACTATCTTTAGGCATTTTAAAATTTCCTGAGATTATTTGGTGACATTTTGCATACCATGATTTCTAATGTTTATCCTGAGGGGTTGGGAAAAGGGACTTGGATATAGGAAAATATACCAGGCTGGTGAAGGAAAATCACATTGATCTGCATTTTAATGTGTAAAATAATCAGGCCAGTGCACCTTCAGTGCAAAAATTCTTTTCAGAAGAGGCTCTCTGAAGGAATATGTGCAGCTAAAATGTATTTACATTTTATTGCATTTTAAGTGCCTAGCAAAGAGCCAGGAGTATAAAAAAATACTTGATAAATGTTAGTTATGATGATTATTATTTCAACTTACACTTAGCATGCTGTATAATGGGGCAGATTTAGCATATCACATAATGGACAGCTTTAATAACAGTTTTTATCCTCACTTTCTAACACAAATTTTAACTCAGCACCTCTCTTAAAAATTTTATTCACAAAGCAATAATTTTTTAACTTCTTGCTACTATGTTCATTTTCTGAGGTTATAACATAATGGATATGTTTCTGAGCACAGGGCCGAGTCCTGGGAAATGTAGATTTGGTGGCCTCTGGCAAATGAATTTGCTCCTCTCGCGGCTGCTAGAGCCAGCTGCAAAGTGCAGATAATCGTACTCATTACGTGTCGCTCCAACCTGTCGTGAGGATGAATGAGATGGAGCCGGCGAGGCACCTGGTGCATGCAGGGTAAATACCAAGTTCAGGACACATCCCCAGGGGGCCTGAGACAAGCTGGACGGTGCATGCAGGCTCGGTCTGAGCACGTAGTAGGTGCTCCAAAAGTACACAGGGTGGTCAAGTGAATGTAACTGTAGCATTTTCTATGGGGCTTTCATAACCATGTTGACTGAAGTGATATACCTTTTTGTGGGAACTGCATACATTAAGTGAGTCCTAAAAATTTAGTGTTTTCCATTTCAAATTGTAGCAGATTTTTTTTTTAAAGCAGAGCTTCCTGAAGTATTTCCTTGTGCTTAGTGAGTTTCATGGCTAATATTACACGTTAGTTAGATTTAAACATTAAATACGATGATTTTTTTAAAGTAAAATCAATGACCATGAGGTCCTCCTATTTGCCTGGTGTTTGCTAGGTATATTGGGAGGGACTTTATATCAGTAAAATAGGAATCACCAGCACCATTTTGCAGACGAGGCCACTAGATGCAGGTAAAGCAACTTGACAAGTGAACTCCACTCATAGGAGGGGCAGGGAACATGTGAACACTGAAATCTCCAAAGACCAAAGGTTGTCTGCTCCTCCCCTAGAATCCAACCATGGACGGTTTCATTCAAAGACCTGGGCTATGACATGATTTGTGACCGGGGTCAGGTGTTTTGCCACGGCCCACTCTGCACCTGCCTGTCCCTCCGGCTTCGAGCCTGAGCTCTTTCCGAGGCCCGGCTCTTCCTGTTTGTTCCACGGGCCGGTGTGCTCACCCCCGAGCTGCGTCTGAGAACCGCGCAGCTCTGGGACTGGCGGTGGCTGGATCCTTTGGAAATGTGATTCCATTCATCTTTCCTCGAGACAATTAGACTCGCTATAGTCATAAGCCATCTGGGGGAAATTTTTTGGAAAGCAATTGGCAAGCAGAGCGTTTGCATTTTCAGGTTTTGATGCTATCTGTTTACCTCACGGGGCCCTTGTGAGGCTGCAGTCAGATAATGCAGAATAAACGGCCTGAGACTGTAAAACGCAAGACAAATCGAAGGTACACATATTCTTATCTGGTGGTGTTAAACATCGGTGCGTGAAGAGAAGCGTCCCAGAATGTTGCCAGTGTTTTGGAGCGTGAGATAATGGTAAATTTCCACCAGCCGCAGAGAAAATGCTGGCTGTCTCCAGTGTTATATGATGCCCTTTGCAAATTCTACTGCTAAACTCAGAGGGATTAATCCTTCCGATAACAATGCACTGCTAGTTCACCAACACCTCCCTGTGTACATTTAATGAAATAAAGAAAATTTCCAAAATGCCACGTGTACCATCTTGCAGTTCCTCTCTTTGATGTTTTATTGATATAAGTTTGCATTTTTTACTTGTCCCTTAAAAGACTCATAAGAAGTTATTATCTTAACTCACACTTAGCATGTATTACAATGGGAAAGATTTAACTTATCACATAATATAATGGACAGCATATTATGCTGTAAGTAGGATTTTCCCTCTTATTTTCAGGATTGTTAGAGGTAACGGTAGTATCAGCAACTGTTTGAACTCGAACACCCTAGTATATACGATGTGTTTTTATGTGGTATAGACTGTATAAATGACCCAATACAAAGGAATCTACTTTACTATATGACATTTATTATGTATGGATATAAGATTTATCTTATGTTAGTTGTTCAGGTGTGTAGCCAAAATTATAAGCTCTAGGGAGGATGGGGACCAGGTCTTATTTACCAACTCTAAACAGGATTTTGCACATTAAAGACCCTTACTGAATTATTGTTACATTGCATCCAGACTGTTGCTATCCCTTTTCACTAATGGAGACGGCGCTTTCAATGGGAACTCAAGTCCTGAGCTGATCACTGATGACAGGCACCTGCTCTGTGGTCAAAGTTAAGGATCACCACGCTGCCCTTTTTCAAGATAAAACCTAAATGCGTTAGAAGCATGTAGGAATTATGGTGAAATCAGCAGTCTCATTATAAAGCTGAGGCTGAGTGGGAAGAAGGCCCAGAAGCAAACAGCAAACTGGTGTTTCCTTTAGAGCAGGCCGGCTCACTGCTGTTGACCAGCGGTCAGCCCGCAGGGGAATGAGCCAGCTTCGCCAGCAACCGTCACCCCTGCTTTCTTCCCTCCACCTTCACAGAGTGACGGAGACCTTTCGGGGTCTGGTAAGTTAGCAAATTTGAAAAAGGCTATTGTAGTTTGGGGGATAAATGAACAAAGTCATTAAAATAGTGAGGTTTTTGTTTAACTTCTTTTAAAAATTTTTTTTAATGATTTGAGATAGAGGAAGGGGAGGCGAGAGAGAAACAAACAGAAATGATGATCTTGTTGTTCTACTTACTCGTGCATTTATTGGTTGACTCTTTTTTTTTTATCATCCTCACCCGAGGACATTTTTCCTTTTTTTTTTTTTTTTTGTTCAGGTAGAGTGGGAGGAAGAGAGAGGAACAGAGAGAGAGAGAAACATCGATGTGAAAGGGACACATCGAGTGGTCGTCACCTGCACAACCAACCAGGGCCGGGGACAAACTGCAACCGAGGCACATGCCCTTAGCGGGAACCGAACCTGGGTCTCTCTGGTCTGCAGGCCGACGCTCTAACCGCTGAGCCAAACCGGCCAGGGCTATTGGTTGACTCTTATATGAGCCCTGACCAGGGACTGAACTTGCAACCTTGGCATATCTGGCTGATGCTCTAATTGACTGGGCTACCCAGCTAGGGCTAACTTTTTATTTTTTATTAAATAAGTTTCACTGAAGAGGTTATTTCTCCACTCTGAGCTTTCAGTTTTCCCTGTGTGTTGCCTGTATTGCAATACTGGGCAAGACCATGGTTGTGGACTGGCGTTTTAACATTCACTGTTTGGGGGAGGGCTCAGGGGAACATGCTGAGAATGCCCAAAACTTCAAACAAAATGGGTAGAATATGGAGAAACGTGGGGCTTTGGGAAAGTGGGAAAGGATGTATTCAAGCACTTGTTAAATATCTACTTCTAAATGATTTTGAGAAGGACATAAAGTTTAAAACACACACACACAATCTATTTGGAGTAGGCCCAGTTGCAACCAGTCTAAGTCAGTGTCAGAATGAAACCTGAGAACGTGGCTGCCCGGTGCCAGCAGGAAGGGTGCTCCGGGGTCATACATTCTGCAGCCTGGTCTTTAGAGCTTGGAAAGTCACCACCCCCGCTTCTGTCCCCTCTGCCGTGGTGCTGTTGGAATCATCTGCCACAGTGAATCTGGGAGAGTATTCTCAAGTCCCCTGCAATGTTAGCGCCCCCTCAGCTAGAGACGACCTGTCTCTAAGATGTGTGTTCACATCTAGCAGACAAGTGATAGAGCAGCTACTTTTTTTTCCTTCACCCCTCCCCATCTTTTCGGATATTCTAATATGAACTGAGAACAGAGAGACATGAGAGGAAAGGGTGTGGATCATCACTCTTGCTCGGGAAGCCTCCGGTCCCAGCCTGGAGGACTGGTCTCCCTCCCAAGCAGAGCCCCTGGCGTGGGAGCAGCGAGGAGCCGTGGCGGCCACAGGAGCCGTCCTCGCTCGACCTCGCGGTGTCTCCAGCTGTTCCGACCGTTCCCAGGTTTAGTGCTGCAGCTGACAGCTAACCTGGTGGACATCAAGCAGAGGGAAACAAACTCACATTCCTCGAACTTGGACATCGCGACAACAAATGCTGACTTTCTGGAATCCCGGGTACTTTGCTATAATTGGTAGACCTGAACAATCTCACAGACTGCTTCCACCTTCTCTGGAAAACTTCCTCGGATTTGCTCTTGGGTGGAACTGTAGAACACAGCGGGTCCTTGAATAATGTCGTTTTTCTTCAACATTGTCTCCTTATAATGTTGATGAGGAAAAAAAGAAAAAGATTCCCACCCAGGGCCACTGTCTCCAGAGTTGGCACCTTCTCTCCAAGTCCGTGTGGGCTTCTCCAGTACTCTGGCTTCCTCCCACAGATGTGAACTGGGGTGTCTCATCGCCCCAGTCTGTGTGGGTGTGATGCATCCTTCAGTGGAAGGGTGTCCTGTCTGGGGTGGGTCCCACCTGGTGCCCTGAGCTGTCTGGACAGGCGGTGGCCACTTGCAACCGTGCACAGCAATAGCAGGGTTGGAAAAATTATCTTACAGGTTTTTATTCATCCTGTTTAAATGTATGGATAGCTCACATTTATTTCAGTGTTGAATATTAGAACTGTGTTGGGTCTTTATTTAGAAGTTTGGTGATGAAATATACCATAGGAACTTAACTCTTGTTTATCTCAATTAGCCTGTGGTAAAATTGGGTTTGCTATTCATGTCACTTAACTCACAGTTTCTAAGAACCTATGGAGGAGCTTAAGTGAGGACTTACTGTGTATACTACACAATGCGATAATGACCAAGGTTTTTTAAGGGACTGCAATGCTTTTTTTTATCTGTAAGTAGAAGGAATAACACTAAATTTCCATTTTATTTTTCCAATAAGATATTAATTATCATAGGTGAGTCTATTCATTTTTCTGGCACCAAAGATGTTTATAAATGGTACCCCATATAATACAAACCACATGTTAATGTAGCATGAATGTTCAATCAATTAGTTTACACACACAAATGCTGGAATATTGATGACACATGTTAGCTTTTAGTGGGAAAAAAGCCAACAGAGCTAATTCGATGCATTGATCCTTGGGACATGCACACAGATGTGAACCTTTGACTTCATCGCAAGTGATTTGGCTGACAAACAGTAGCTTGTAATTATTGTTGCGCCATCATAAATTAATTAACAAATCAATCAATCAGTTCAGAACTGGCAGCCCAGCCACATCTTTGGGTTTGGGATGTTTCTCTTCACTTTATCTCCCTCACATGTGCTTTACTTATCAGATGCCTTGGAAACATTTACTCATGCAGATTGGCAGTTCCTTCAGCTCCGTTAGGATATTCCAAACAAGAGCATGGGTGTAAGGAGATGCTGCTGATGTATTGATTAATGTCCTCTTAACTCTTGGCCATAGGACTGTCAATGGGTAAAGCAAATAATTATTGAGCATTTAAAGGTTTTTGGTCAGAGCCATATACCCGGGCAAGGAATAGGAAAATAGCATCCCAATCTTTCAGCAAACAGGCTGCATTTAGGGATTGCTAAAGTAACAGTTCCTAACACTTTTCAGAAAAACACTTCCTTAGTTATATTTCTACCCCTATCCTATATTTTGAAAAATTTCATTAACTGAACAAGTTGCATTTAATAAGCTGTTAGTTATTGCATTTTTCAGACACAACCTTTTAATAAGCCCTCCTGTGTGCCAGGTTCTCTGCTAGGGATTTTGTATATATTATCTTAATTAACTCTTGCAACAATACTAAAAAGTAGATTCAACTCCCACTTTACAGTAGAAGAAACTGAGGCTCCAAGGGTTTACCTAGTTTGTGCACATTTACACAGCTAAGGATGGGCAGAGCCACGATAGGCCAGGAGGTCCATGCTCCCCGCTGCGCTCCCAGCGCCCGAACCAGCAAAGAAGTGCGCAGTGTGTTACGACCCGTGTTACCGCGGAGCTGATGTAATTCTAGCCAAAGCAAAGAAACTTGACATTTTATTTAGAAGCCTTATTCTGTTTAAACCTACCATTTCTGGGAGGCTTTGTGAAATAGTGAAAAATAGTTCTTGGATGCCTACTTATTTTTGCATTTATTGACCTATTATTTTTCCACTTTTATTGAGATATATTTGATAACATGTATGTTAAAGGTGTACAATGTGATGACTTGATACACATATATATTATGAAATGCTAACCACAATTAGGTTATTTAACACTCCTTCACCTCACAAAGTTACCATGGGCATGTGTGTTTGGGGGGGCAATTCTGATCTACTCTCTCAGCAAATTTCAGTATATAACACAGTATTGTTGACTGTGGTCACCATGCAGTGCATTGGCTTGTTGGAACTTGCTTATCACTGGAAGTGCTTGGAGACTTTTCTGGAATCTACCTTTGAGAGTTTCAAAAAGGGTGGGAGACCTCTGAGTCCTGTGTCCTGCTCTGTCCCTGTTCCTCAGAAACGCCGTTCACCTCTGGGTCACCAGGACTGCTTTCCTTGGCTTGGCTTTGTCTCCTCGTCCTGGGTCAGCGGGGCAGCGGCACGGCAGCTGCGCCCCGGAAGCTAGATGGATGCCTCGGGTGTCTGTGAGCCGGGCGCCCCTCGGTCCTGGGGCGGCTGCGGAGGGCGGGCCCGGCTCCCACGCTCGGGCCCCGCCCTGACCCGCACACACGCAGAGAAAACGAAATAATCCACACGCTCTACCCCTCGTGCCTGAAATGCGCTGTAGTGGTTTTCTATTTGACTCCCTCTTTTCAGCGGAAGGTGCTGTCTAACTAAACTAATATCGTGACTCACGAGTGGGTCATGATACGCGTTTTCGAAAACACTTAGTGAACGTGAAAGCCCCTTGTTGAGGTTGACTTCAGCCTAGTGCGTAGGAGCACTTCGGATTCTTGTGTTTGGGGGGGTCTTTTATTATTTGAGCCTCTCCTTCAAAAGGAATTTCATGCTGGCTGGAAGAGAGCGAGTGTTGGGGGGGCTGGGGGGACGTGGTCTGGCTCAGGGTTTGTCCCGCGAGCCACCCCGGGCGAGGAGTCGGTGCGGGCAGCTCTCGGACAAAGAAGCGAGCCCAGTAGGTACCGGTTGGTGGGCTGGGCTCATGCTTACGTGCTGACTCCTTATCTTCATCACACAAACAGCACCGATTAGGATGGACCCTTGTTTTGTAAATAAGGTGATATAATGAGGTGGAGAAATTTGAGGGAAAAAGGTAATGTTTGCAGCTGTAAAATGTCATTTCCCACTGGAAACAAAGAAATGACCTGTTAGCAAAAATCAAATAAGATGGATAAAATAGGTATCTTCCTGTAGAGTTCACCCCCCCTGACACTTTTAGTAGAAGAAAATCTTAGTTATATCTAATTACATTATATATATTCTCATGTTGAATGAAGGAAAGCTAAAAATTAATTTTTTTATATATGGAAACATCATATTCTCACAGATCTGTATTTTATGATACCTATAATCTAGACAGTTAAAGGGCAGCAAGAATTAAAATAGAAGAGTACACAGGATATAAAAATAGCTTTTTGTGTTATATTGAGAATCAGAATTGAATCGTGGTTAACAGTCTGGGCTTCAAAGGTCAGGCAGCCTGGGTCCATCTCACCAATATGTGATTGACCAGCTGGATAAACTTAGACAAATGACTTGACTTCTCTTTGCCTCTGTTTCCTCAACTTTTATATATGGGGATAGTGGCAGGATCTGCTTTATAAAGATTACAAGAGCACTCTGTCCAGGATATAGCAAGTGCTCATGTCAATATTAATTGTTAATTCCAATGAAATGTCATTATAGGCTTTACAGTATATAAGGTCTACAAATAAGGGGGGAAACAGGTTAAACAACTCCTCCTTCCTCCCCCTCCCAAAAGACAGAAACTACAGGTCAGGGAAATGATTCTTAGCAGTCAGGTCTGCGACGTTAGGGCCAACTACCCGAGTGAGCTCCAGAAAGACTTCACGGAGCGTTTGTTCTGACACCATAGCTCCTCCTAGATTCGGAGCCCTGTCCGTTTGTGTCTATGAACTACTGTTGTCACTTATTTCATTTTTCCCCTGAACTCAATGGCAAATTTCTGGAGAACAGACCAGATCTTACTTAGCCTTCCATTTCCTGTCTGGACTTCCCCTCCCAACCCAGGAGACCTTGTTCAGGGTCTTTCATTAGACTTGCTGCCTTAATTTCCGGTTTCTTAGCCCATCATCAGTGCTTTGCACTCACAATATAGAAATTATATAAATATGTAATAGTAACATATTGAATAATAATAAACATATTTTTAATAAATTCAGGCCTGCTTTTTACAGATGAACTCCAAATACACACACAACAAACAATGAGTTGTGCTCCAAAAGGCCACCAAGTCATTAGAAATTGTGTGACATGTACAGCAGGTCCTCAACAACCCATCATAACGAGGGGCAGTAGGCAGCCTTTACTCCTCCCTCTTCCCCATTGCCTTTCTCTTTAATTTTCCTGGTATTGGGAAGGAAGAGAGGGAGTGGTCCTTTAGCTTTCCTTCATCTGTGACTTGGTTTCCCCTTCTCTCCATCTTTCTCTCTCTGATTTCTTTTTATCACTCTCTTAAGCCCAGAAACTGCAGGACAGAGTAGTGGTGGTTGAGGGTTAGGGTTGAAGGTGGACATCTAGCAGATACCTTTGTCCTTTCCCCCTTTCTCATTCTAGTCTCCTCCATCTATCCCACCAGTCCATCCCGGGTCCCCCCACTCTATACTAGATCATGACGAGAACTGGGGAATCTAGGCTATAGACTGAAGAATGGGTGGTGTTGATCACTAAGGTTCTTACCAGCAGGGGGCCTCTCGGGTGAGAGGGAATGATCACAGAGGTGGGTACAGGAGGCAGGCAGAGAACTTCCTGTTTTAGGCAGCTGTGCTCAGCCAGCTAGAGCAGGTCAAGAGATTTGTGTCCATAAACATAAGCACCTGTCCTTTATTATATATCTTCTCCCAAGACATAAGGCAATGGATAGACAGGTCCTTAGCCTTTATGCAAAACATAACTGTCTTTGTTGATGACCTTGTTGCTAATGTTTTATTTAGATCATCCATCTTTACAATGTAATATAGACGCAAACCTTTTTCTTCCTATTAACGTTGCATTTGCAAATGCATAAATCTACTCATTCACTCAAGAAATGTTTTAGAGCATTTACCAGAAAATGCTGTATATGAACAAGGCAAACTTCATTTCCTTCCTCATGGGACTTACAGCTAGTGTAGAATGCAATGTGAGAGACAGGTCCTTTCCTGGTGAGTTATTGGCTGTTGTGAATCTTTGCAAAAAAAAGCTACCAAATTTATCTTGGAGGTGGTATAGTTTTCTCCAGATACAAGTAAAAGGAGAGAAGATTCATGTCTGCTGGGAGATCAGCATGTGCAAAGGCCCAGAGGCAAGAGAAAGCATAGCAAAAGGCGACATGCTGTGAGGGCACTTAAATTGAGCAGAAAAATCCACACTAAAGCCCTGTTATTTTGCTGATTGATGTAAAGGAAAAATGTCCAGTAACGGGCCATGGGCTATTAAAACATCCCAACCTACACACTACCAAAGCCTCCACCTCCACCATCACCATGCCACACTCCACATATCCACCGCAAGACAAGGATTTCATTATAGTGAAACTTCACAGACATAGATCAAGTAACACAGGACAAGGGTCTAAGCTCAGATGGCTGCTGTTCTGCAAGTTTCTAGTTCACTCAGCCTATTAGACTGCAGCCAGATGTACTGTGTTACCTACATAACCCTTATCAGCAGCATTCCATCTGTGTCACCCAAGTAGCAGGAATTAGGCAGGCACCCTTTTGGCAAGTGGCCCGAAAGGTACAGAACGCAGGTTCGCCTTAGAGGCATGTAACCCACAGCCCTCCGAGCCAGGAGAGAAGAAAAACACATTGAGAGTCTGCCCCAGATACTCACTTGAGTTGCTCCAGCATTCCAGAGAGAGATGGGGTTGGGGAGGGGGGAGGATTTGGAGGTTAGCTGTGGGGCCTCGGAGTGATGATTACTTTGTAATGGAACAAATTAAATTATGTGAAATTTTAGATGCTTTTCCCCTGCCCTAGTGGCTCCCAATCTATTTAGGGGTAGTCAGGAAAAGGGGACCTTCACAACAGCTGCTTAGCTGCTTGAGCTCATAGAGGAAAACCATAATTTGTCTGTAATCCCTAATGCCAACAGTTGTTCATTAAGAAACAAAACTAATGTAATCTTGATTATTTGCTCAGATTTCTACTCTATCATGTTTTGTACATCTGGAAGGCTAATGTAATTTTCCTCAGAAACCCAAAGCAATCTGGTGCTCAGACAACACCATGCAGATTTAGGTAAATTCCAGGCTCAGATTAGCATAATACTAACTAATCACGAATATCATTTGCATTCATTAGAGTGTTAGGGAAAAAATTGTTTCTAAATGGCAGAAAATTGAAAGAAAGATTAAGGGCAAGGGCTTGAAAATCCTTTTTGGTTTGATGCAACTATATTACAGACGATTTTTCTCTTACAAGGCCTAATAGTTAATGTGCGAGTATTAATTAGAGTAGTGGAAAAAGATTGCATCTAATTAGAAGAAAACTAAGAGAGATTAAGGACCAGGCGTGTGGACTTGCTTATGCTTGAATCAAGTATGGAACAGATAATTTCCCGTGCAATGCCAGGGAGCTTAAATGTGTAAAAGATAGGGTGATTAATTTTTTTGGACTGCGCCAGGCCTTTTTCTAAGATCAGGGAGAAATACCATTTCTTTCCCTCATGGAGTAACAAGTTATTTGTCAGTACTCTTGTTTTTATGATCAAGGAGAGAAGATAACAAAATCAAGCTTCTGAGTCTGAAATACTGCCACAAAGCCCATAAACCAGGAAAATCTAAAAGTCATGGTTCTAGATCTCAAATAATGTACTGATTAAAGAAATAATACAAAGATCCCAATCCCCACCTCCTGGTGGTTAGCTATTTTTCCTTGCAGTTTCCCAGGTCCAGCCATTTGGCACAAACAGAACTGTTTACAGGCTGTGTGCTGGGGTCTGTGCCGGGCTGGGGTTGCAAGCAATTGTCTGTAAATCCTGTCTCTCCACAGCTCCGCTGCGGTGGGGCTGAATTCAGCACTGCCTTCCTGAGGGCTCGGAGCAGGTGCTGGCCAATGGCTTTGGCTTCTCCTTCTGACAGATGAGCAAGCTGAGCCCGCTCCCTTGGTGGGATGCCAGCTAAGAAGCCATTAGCAGACATGACTCTGAATGTCCGGGCTGGCCAAGCTGCTTGCAGAAGCCCGACTGGAGTTCAGGCGTTGGCCTCAGAATGGATGAGGGTCTGGGCAGCATGGTTTAGGAGCTTGTTACTCAGCGTGGTCTGGGGATCAGCAACTTTGGCATCATCTGGAAGCTTGTTGGAAATGCAGAATGTCAAGCCTCATCGCAAATCCGTTGAGGCAGAATCTGCATTTGCACGTGATCCCCGGGATAGGCATAGACCCTTCACAGTTTGAGGAGAGCTGGTGCGTGAGATACCCGGTCTCAAACATTTAGGAGCATAAACTTCACACTGAGAACTTGTTAGAACTCACATTCCCGTTCCCAAGAGGTCATGGAAGGTAGGGTTCTTGGCACCACACTAGAGTATCAGCTGGGTAGAGGGACGAGCGTGGATTTAAATATGCCTTGCCTGCTGTGCTCGTGGAGAGTTGCTTAGTGGCTGTCTCAATTTCCTCATGTTTCACATGGGAAAACAGCTCCTGTTTTGGAGTGTGATGGTGCGAATCACTCCATGGCTGCAGGAGGGTTAGCACAGTGTCCTGTCCATCTTAGCCCTGCAAAGATACTAGCTCCCTTTCCTCTCCTGTTTGAAATTCACTTTTTCCATCTGCCCCTGTCCCCAGGTCCTTGCCATGTCTCCCCAAGTGCCCATCTTAGCAGCAGCTGCTCATTGGCTCTTACACCTTCGCTGTGCAGCTCTGGCCTCTGACTAGGCTTCCGGGCTCCAGGCTTTTACTTTTTAAACCTTCCCAACTGTATCCATTCCATCGCCTGTTCTCCCTGTTCTATGCTAAACGAAGATGACTCAAAGCTAATGGCTAAGATTGTGTGTCTTAAACATGCCTTAGGAGATAATGTCATAACCCAGTGGTTCTCAGCCTTGGCTTTACCCTAGAATTATCTGAAGATCATTTTTTAAATGTCCAAGGTCCTCCTCCACTGAGATGTGGATTCACTGTCTAAGGTGAGGCCAAGCATCTATAGATATTTTAAAGTTCCCCAGGCAGTTAAAAATGAGTACCTTTAGGAAAGGAATCAAGGAGACCAATTGGAAGGATACTGTAGCCCAGAAAGACCTTTTAGCACACATCAGAGTAGACCATGTCAGCCATATCTTAAATGGAATGGGTACTAAATGACCCATATCTCATTAAAATATTTTTATGTTTTTTCATGAGAAATGCACCCTGGAATTAGATTTAGAGACCAGGAGCCCTTCTTTGTAAAGTCGCTTAAAAACCCTGTGGGAACGCCATTTCTTCTTTCAAGAATGAACCTAGGAATATCTGTTTAGTACTAAAGTAATTCCACAATGTCTCCCTCCTATTTTCTGTAAACTACCTTTTGGAAGAGAGCCAAGCAGGTGTGCAAGCCCAGGAAGATGGTGGATATTTGTGTGTGTGTGTGGTGTGCATGCCCGTGTGTGTGCGTATGTGCACTTAAAAGATAAGATAAATAATAACAAATTCAGTATATCATCTTAGTGGAGGAATTGCAGAATTGGATAACAGGAAAACACAATCACATCCCTGCATTTCCATTTTGGAGCTCTGAAAACAAGACCCCATCAATACAATGTCTAATGATGTTCAATACATGCAATTACCTTCCTCATTCATCTGTCTACTATCAAAGCTACACTGTCGCCCTGGCCGATTTGGCTCAGCGGTTAGAGTGTCGGTTTGTGGTCCAGAGAGACCCGGGTTCGGTTCCCGCTAAGGGCATGTACCTCGGGTGCAGTTTGTCCCTGGCCCTGGTTGGGTCGTGCGGGTGGCAGCCACTCGATGTTTTTCTCTCTTCCTCGCTCTTCCTCCCACTCTATCTGAACAAAAAATGGAAAAATGTCTTTGGGTGAGGATAAAAAATAAATAAATAAAAATATAAAAAAAATAAAAGCTACACTGTCATAAATTTTATAGGCTAAATTCTCTAGCCGTACTACAGTAAAATTAGCAATTATTAAAAATCACTAAAGATTGAATAACAGGTACATAGGATTCAAACTAAAAATACAGAATTTTTTGAGAAAACAAAAAGGTAGCATAATACTTAGCACTTACCATGTGTCAATTATAATTAGTTTGTATGTATTATCTCATTTAATCCTCTCAAAAATCCTGAAATATTTTCATCTTCCTTTTACTTAAACAAACTGAGGCACAGAAAGGTCAAGTAACTTTCTCAAAGCCACACAGAGAATAAATAAGGGAGCTGGATGTGAGATAAAATTATCTGTTTGCAGAGTTTGCATTTTTCACCAGTGTGCTATATTTAGTATCAGAACTTATGGAATTTTGTCAAAATTATAATCAAATAAAAATTATTGCTTTTCATTATTTTTCTTGTCTATTTTTATTTAAAATGAAAATAAGTGAATTAAGCCTTTAAGTAAGAAGATGGGCTGAAACAACAAAATAAACTGAAAAAGAGTGGGAACATGAATTTTCTTTCTTTAAAGAAAAAATTAATGATTTAGAAAAAATAATAGGAGAACAAAATAAAGAGTTGGTCCCTTTGGGAGAAAAAAAAAGGATAGGGTTAAGTAAGGGGTATTTTTAAAATGAAAAGAATGTATCTCTGAGGGGGCCTATTTGAAAATCTAGGTGGAATAAATGCTTTGTAAGGAATATGTAAGCTATCAAACATCAGCTCTAGAAGTATAGAATCTAAGCAATCATCATCATGAAACCCCTTTCAAACATTGACATACAATTTTCTCTATTAAAAACAAACAAACAAAAACAGCAAAAAAAATGTGGGGAAACACTTGACTTTGTGGCAGAAATTCTTTCAAAGTTTCAAAGACTGTGCATGGCAGAGCGCAAACAAGCACACAAGGCTTTTCAGTTCATTTTACAGAGCTGTCCTAACTCTGGTTCTGAAACACGGCAGAGAGGAGGGAAGGGAGGGATGGAGGAGGGAGGGAAGGAAGGAAAGGGGAGGAGAGGGAGGGAAGGAAAGGAAGGAAGGTAGAAGGGAAGAAGAACAGGAGGGAAAATAGGAGAACATTTTCTTCAATTTAAATGATAAGTAGTGATGCAAGAAGCTAAGTAAAATATTAATATGCCAAATTCAGCACTAGATTAAAAGCATAATAAATTGGTGAATAAAATGTGTTTTTTTTTTCTCTAGGGATTTGGGGTTAGTTTAATGTTAAGATTTCTATTGTTTAATCCATTAGTTAATAGTTCAACAGAAGAAAAAAAGTCCTCATAATTATCTAGATTATGCCAACAAAGATATTCATAGAAATGTGAGGATACTTTATTAATATTATCAATATCTGTCTCAAAGAAATAGTCAAAAATCATACTTAATAATGACACTGGAGAGCAGAATTCCCTAGAGTGTGTCTGTGAAATAGAAGTACCTGGTGAAACCTGAAAATGCTCCTCAAAATTAAGTTTCTATGCCAAGTACATTAGGGAAACATTTTGTACCATGACCTCCTCTAGGAGTTTCACCAGCCACATGTACATAGGGTTTGAAGAAAGTTTCTCATTGAATCATGGACACTTTTAATGATCATTTAGGATGATTGCTCCTCAGAGGACATCTTGGGAAATATTGAGTTAGAAAACATAATGGGAAGAAATTCCATTCACAATTGTGTAACACACATGTAAAATAATTAGGAATAGGCTAAACAAGAAATGTACACGTTGTGTATAAAGATAAGTACAACTTTTACTGAGAAGCTCTTTAAAGACTTGATTATAATCTCATTCTTTATTCCTAGATAAAAGTTTAATTTGATAAAAATACCATGTCTCTAAAATTAATATGTAATTAAATATATTCAACTCAAAAGACCTTTTTTCCTAACTTGTAAAAATAATTCTAAAGTTTAAACCCTAGTGCCTATCAGTAGATGAATGGATAAAAAAGCTGAGGTACACTTACACAATGATACTACTCGGCCATAAAACAGAAGGAAATCTTACCCTTCACAGCAGCATGATGGACCTGGAGAACATTATGCTGAGTGAAATAAGCCAGTCAGAGAAAGACAGGTACCATATAATTTCACTTATATCTGGAATCAAATGAACTAACAAGCAAAATAAAGACAGGCTCATAGATAGAGACCAGGTTGACAGTGGGGTGGGGGGAGGTCCAGGGGCTAGGATGGGGTGGGTGGAGAAATTGAGAAAAAAGGGATACAACTCATGGACACAGACAATAGTGTGGTGATTACGGGGGTGGGGGAGGGGTGGGGAGAGGTGGGGGAGGGCATAAGGAGGTAACTAGAACGGACAGAGACTTGAACACACAATGCAGTGTACCAATAATGTGTTGTGGAATTGGGCACCTGAAATCTCTATACTTTTGTTAACCAGTGTCACCCCAATAAATCAAAAGGGAAAAAATAAAGTTCATATGGTAAAAGAAATAGTCAAGAAGATCCAAGAAAAAAGAGAAGATAACTCTCACTTGTTAAAATATATTATAAATACATAACAATTAAAACAGTATATATGTCTCTGGAGTAAAAACTCAGACAGATAAGTTAATAGAATAAAAATCTCAGAACATGTAATATTCAGAATGCATTTGAAGCAGTGTAGCATAGTGGCTAGGAGCGTGGGTTTCAGTGGTCGTACTTAGTGAATTCTAATTTCAACTCTTTATTGGCTGTGTGATCTTGAGCAAGTCATTTAACCTTTCTGAACATCTGTTTCCTTGTATATGAAAGTAAGAATAACCTACTTCTACTTATACAAAGTACAAATAATCCTAATAATTCATAGAGTTAACTTGAAGTGATGAAATAAAATATTTATAAAATACCCAGAAATTGATACATAATGAGCACTCAGTGTTTGCTACTACTATACAATAATTATGTAATTTGTATTACGTGACAAAGGGGCCTTTCAGAGGTCAGCGGGGAAAGACAGACTACGCAATAGAGAGATGGCGATGGGCAACTGGCAAATCATTTGGAAAACAATTACTAGTTGCATCCAAATATTTATAATACACACTAAAACAAAATATTAATGATTAGAGTAAAAGCCAAGAATTTAAAAAACAAAACAAAACTATAAAACAGCTAGAGAAAAAGTGAATATTTGTCTAAATGTTTCATAAAGGCAGATCCATAATGGACAATAAACTTGATCACATAAACTATTCATATTATATATAAATATACTATTTTATAAATATATAAATAATACATTTATATATTATATAATTATATAATAAACATTTGTATTATAAATATATAATTCTATAAGTATAAAGTATATTACATAAACAATTTATATATAAATTAAAAAGTGAATGAAGAGTGTGTAATAGAAAAGATTATAAAGATTTCTATACAAGATAATTAATTTTAAAATACTCAAAAATGCTGAAAAATGTAAAGAAGCAATACAACACACAACAAAAGAAATACAAACGGCCTGTGAATACAGGAAAATCTTTACTAGCAGGCATAGAAATTCCAATGTAACCAGTAGGCTACTGTATAACTGGTAAAAAAAAAAGGACCATTCCTAGTACTGGGAGAGGAAGGGCACTTTCAGGCCTCGCTGCTGGGAGGGTAAATAAGTAGGCACAACACAAACGTTTTAGAGAACAAATAGGTGATATTTATAAAAAAACAAACAAACAAACAAAACCTTTAAAATTGGTGCACCTTCTGACTTAGCAATTCATTGAGGAAATTATTCCGGTTGTGGAGCACACATTTAGTGACAGGAACTGAAGCAGCATTGTTGAAGCTGGACGCATGAAATACCAGTGCTGTGGGAGATCATGGTACACAAGCCCCGAGGAAGAGAAAAGGCGGGACTCGGTCCTGCGGCGCGTCACTAAACAGAGGCTGAGAAGATGCACACCAAATGTGTGCCAGTGGTTATTTCTCAACAATGGGATAAAGATGACTGGTTTCTAAAAATGTGATTTTTGATTTATAGTGCTCTTCTGAATTTTGCAGTCTTATTCAATGAGAAAAAAATGTCTTTGTCTTTTAACTACAAAAAGACTTACTTTAAAATGGATGTGAATTGAGAGATTAGTTCACTCTGTGGAGTGAAATTTATATAGTTTCCTCTGCAGTTATGGTACACATTGTAAGCAAAAGAGCTACAAATACTGCATGTGTGGTTCTGATATTAATATCCAATTTCTTCTCCAAGATTCCAGATTAAAATAAACAGAACTGCCGGGCCGGTGTGGCTCAGTGGTTGAGCATTGACCCACGCACCAAGAGCTCGCCAGTTCGATTCCTGGTCAGGACACACGCCCAGGTTGTGGACCTGATTCCCAGTGGGGGGCAGGCAGGAGGCGGGCATTCGATGTTCTCTCTCATCAATGTGTCTGTCTCTCCCTCCCCCTTCCTCTCTCTAAAATTAATCAATCAATCAATAAATAAAATAAAATAAACAGAACTTTCGTTATAAACACAAACTAACACTTTAGTCAACAGCTTCAGAGAAAAGTGTCTCTAGTTAACTCAGGTGGCTTTCTGGTCTCATCGGACACCTTCCTGCTCTTTTCCTGTTTCCCCTGTGGTTTTTGTCCAGTGCGTGTCTGTCCGCACTAAGATACAATATTGTTTTCTTCCAGCAGGGCTTTTATTGCTACCTAAAGATAATGCAAAATTTTAAGCTCCAACCAACCAATGTGGGCTGGGTCCCGTGGCTTACTGTCTTCTGCTCTTCCCTCTCTCCATTTCGCCCTAGTGCTTCAGTGGTGGGAGGGTTGTTTCATCATCCCCTGGCCTTTTGACAACAGAATGACTTCCAGATTGGACGCGAGGAAATCAATTGCAAAAGGAGGGGCGTGGAGAGTACTGCTGGCGGATGCACTCCCTGCGGAGTGCAGGTTGCACTTGGAATTTGCCAAGTAGACTTTACTGCCCTGTGATAGTGTCAGTGACATTAATAAAAGTATGCCTCAGGATGTACCAGAGAAAATAGGTGGGAAATAGTTGTTTACCATTAAGTGTTTGCTGAAATGGAGCCCAGTTTAGCAGACTACAATGGTATGTTCTGCAGTGATAGACCATAAGGAACTAATTTTTGCCATATTATCTTGGGTGGGAAAAGTGGGTGGAGGGAGATTGTCATCATTCACCTTCTGCACGGCATGTGTGGTTGGCCACTGGCAACGGTGCCTATGCTTCCAAATTAATTATCACATTACTAGGTGGCATTCTAAATTATCCAGAAAGTTTCTGATGGACTCCTGCAGAGATAGAGACTAGGACGTAAGATACACAAGGTTGATAATACCCCCAGCACTAAGAACAGTGTCCGGCACAGAGTAAGGCCCCGAGAAATGCTTGCTGAATGAATCAACTCATTGCAAGAAAACAATTGCTTTGCAACATTTATTTTAAGCAATGTCAGCATGTCTGTTAGTACACCTCATCCTCACTGCTGCACATAACTGATGTGCTGAGTATTGACCCCGAGGAAATACTAAGTCATCAAAGGAAGAGTCATTACATTCAGTGTCTTTCACTTTTTACGGTGGGAAACCAGACTGATAAACCAGTTTGTGAACAGGGTTGAAGTAAAGAGGTTTCGACGCTCGGTTAATCAAATGTTTGAATTAAGCTGCATGTTCGACTGTACCCTTTTGGTTCCAAGTGGCCCAAAGCAGACAAAAGGGGGCCGTATTGGTTCACGGGGTCCTAGGAACTGTGAAGTGCAGGAAGGAGAGTCACTTGGCTGGGCCGCTGGAACCAGGGGCCCACTGCCTCCCACCTGCTCCGGGGCTCACGGGCCAGCTCCTGGGTGTTCACTCCATCCCCCCTGGCTGCAGAGGCGCTTCCTCTGCGGGACCGGACACCGGTCCCAGGCGCCCTGGACTTGGTCATGCTACTCTCAACACCCAGGAGAAACTGCATGGTGTCACAAAGGGAAGACTGTTTTGTCAGCCGTCCATTTCTTACGCGGCATCTTGTGAGACGGAGGCTGACGTCCCCAGGAAGGGAGTGTGGGTGGCAGGTTTTCTCCTGGAGCACTTGTCTGTGGCGATGGAGAGCCCTAGCTTGATTGATGGATCCTTTTCCTGTCTCCTCCCTCCAATCAGAGCGAGTTACCGGGTGCATTTCCTCCTATCAGCATCTCCCCTCCCCACCCACCCTTCCAGAAACCGCTTCCCTTCTCCCCTCCCCTCTGAGCATCCTCGCCTACTTTCTCCCGCATTGCAGCGAAATTCAATGAAAATTTTGTGTTTTACTTTGAAGCCTTCATTATGTCAGGGGTAGAGAGTGAGGAGGGAAAACAGGAAATGGTAAGGGTGAGGCTATTTAGAACAAACCTACTCTGCATACTCAAAATTTCAATAAGCATGTGCTTCTAGCATTTTCCCCTATTTATTTTGTTTGCTTCACAGTTTCTCCAAAACGAATCCCCTCTTATTATGTTGCATATCATATTATCCTTATGAAGCCCTCACAGTGGAATTATTGCCCGTTTCCTTTCAAGACAGATTTAGGAGACATGACCTCGAAGCTCATCCCTCAGCCTGTCTGTTTCCCCTCTTTCTTCAAGAGACAAGTTGCTCTTCTCCAAAGGTCTGAACTTTGGCAAATCTTTCCATGCTCCTGAGCATGCGCGTGGCTGGTGGTGCCAGATGGTCCTCACCGGCAGCGGGTCCGTGCATTTCGGAGGGTGAGCCTTCACCCCCTGCGGGCTGTTTCCCCTCCCAAACAACACAGAGAATGATCCAGGTAGAAATGCAAGGCTTACATGAGCAGGAACATAAAGTGAGATGTCAGGTATGTTCAGTTTGTAGGATCTGAAACTCACATAGTTTGGGGACCCTTCCTAAAAATATAGTAAAATGTTAATAATAGGCTAAAATAAGAACAAAATTAGGTATGAACAGAAATAGTTGTTTCGAATAGAAAAGAAACCATACCAAATGACAAACTTTTGTTGATGTAGATTACAAACCTCACAAAAATTCAGAAAAATAACATGTCTTGGATTTGCCTGGCATTTTTCAGTGTGACTTTTTCGTCATATTGGACTGAGTATTTTGTGTTGCCTCTTTGTATGATAGCAGTTTTTTAATACAGTTTTCCATGGAGATAATAGATCATCCAGAATTCTAGCAGTGTTGCTAAAAAAAAAAAAGTTATTTACTTTATAGAGAAGTTTCAGTTTTACAACTTGTTTTCACTAATGATAAATCTACAACTTCCTCTGTGGTTTCTTACTCAGGTAATACCGCTTGGTGGGCATCGGGGCCAAGCCCTTGAGGAATTTCAGCCCTTGGTCCTCAGGCCAGGCCGCAGGGTGGCTGGTCCATCCCCGCTACACCTTCCCTGCCGCTCCCAGTGCCCCTCCCCCGGCACACCCTCCGCTTACTGGGTCCTCACGCCTTACCTCCAGGTGGGACTTCCAAGAAGAGAGCAGACTCGCCGATCCTACTGATTCTTTTTGGGGACAAATACAGAGTCCAGACTGTTGAAGAGACCCACCAGGGGCGGGTGGTCAGGGGGCCCGAGAGGGGGTGAGGTTTGTGTGGTAGTTTACCTGCCCCAACAGCAGCCCCGGGCCCGGTCTCAGATGGCGACCCTCGTGGGACAGGCTCCTTGCTCCTTCCCCGGCTGCTTGGGCCCCGCGTCCTCGGGAGAGACGCCAGCACAGTACAAGCTGCAGCTCGAGCTTCATCATCTTCCCGTCTGGGAGAGGGTACGGACCGTCTGCCAGAGTTTACGACCAAGTAGAGGAACCGGGGAGGAAAGTTAACATTTATTAATCACCTGTTGTGTGAAAAACACAGGCAACATCCAGACACATTTCATGAGGCGCTGGTTTCTTGATAGGGTGGGAGTCGATGGGGTTCGAGCGCGAGTCTGCTCCAGCTCTTGCCAACTCACTCTGTTAGATTTCTGGCCCCTGGAGGATATTTTGGGCAGATGCTGTAGCTTCTCGGTCACTTTCAGGCATCAGTAAACATTGTCCTTGCCAGGAATCTTTCCTCAATCACTTATCTGCAATTCTGAAGTCCCCAAAGCTCTAAAAATTGAAACATTTTTGAAGTTTGCTACAAAATCACTTGGTGAAAAAACCTGCCATAACCCGACATGAGGGTATTGATTGTCATTGTGTACAACCACCTTGTGTGGCTAACAGTCTATTTACTGCAGAAACATCACCCTGCTTGATTATGGGGTGCTGTCCTTTGCCCACTGATAACATGACAGAAATAAATTCCGAAATCTATCAAGATGGCCCCAAGGTCTGTGAGTAAGGGACCAGTATTTGAATTGTCAGTGTGTTTCAATATCCAAACACCAATTTCTCACCCAATTCCAAGTCTGTGTCCCTGGCAGGCAGCACAGGACTGCTGCACGGTCCCTGGAGAGCAGTGATGGGCAAGAGGTGGGGGAGGCTGCCCTGCTCTCTCAGACTTATTCTTCCACCTGCTTTTCCTCTCCTCGCCTCCTCCCTGAGCAGCCTCTGCCTCCTCCAGGGTGGACGTGAGCAGGAGGACGGGCAGTGATGTCCCTGATGCTGCTGTGATCGGGGCCTGGTGTCCTCTGTGGCTCTTTCCTCTGGTTCTGGTGAGACAGTCGGGTGCCTCCCAGTGCGCCCCTCCAGTGGGCAATGGGGCTCGAGGGGGTTTGGGGAGAAATCCTGTTTAGCTGGTTCAACATCTCTGCTAATGAGGGAGTCCTTGCTCTCATCTTTGTTCCTGTCTTTGGAGCTTCGACAGAAACAAAGACAACCCCCATTTGAAACTCTGCTGCACAGCCATTACCTCATTTTCAATGCTCACAGTTAACCTGTGAAGTAGGCGTAGCTGATTGTACAGATGAAGAGCATGGGAACAGAGCATCTCCTCGTGCTGGTGAGGAAGGTCATTTCAAAAGACAGAATGAAAATGCTGACAGTAGGGAGCAAAGGGCACAGGTGACTGAAGAAACTCTTTATGTCAAGGAAGCCAAACAGGTGAGTTGGAAGGCACCTGAGCCGTTTTCGTTTTGTGAGCAGCCACAAATAAAACAGCTTCTTTGAAAGGCAAGGGAAATATTTGTCTCTAAAGAGTATAATCACAGGAGCAGAAAGAGCGTGCGGTGTGTAAAGAACCACGTCTGGACAAGAGGGAAAAAAGACCCGATGAACAGAAACTACACCACTGTGTTTTCTGGAACTTTCTGTGCCCACTCACCCCCTCATCAAAACCCAGAAAAATCTGTAATCTTTAAAAGTCAGAAGTGGGTTTGGGATCCACTGGGATGAGTTTAGAAGCTCCATTGTGCTCAGAGTGGCTCTAAATTTGGAAATAAACTCAATCCCACAGATTCATTATACAGTTGGCAAGAGGAGGAGAGGAACTGAAAACGTTCCTTGTCTGAATTTCTCACTTCTTTTGAGAAGGAGACTTAACGGGAGAGGCTGACATTTCAAAGACATAGCTTTGCTGGGTTTAGAAGCCAGGCGGTGGGCGGTTTTCAGGAGGCACCTGTAAACACCATGCAGATTAGCTGTGGGAAACGCGTGAGAGTCCCAGGGCCGCACGAAGAGGAACAAAGAAGAATGTTCTCCTCCCACCACGAGGAGAAAAATGTAGGACTCTAGGGCGGCTAGGAATGTTTCATTCACTCATCCATTCATTCAAGAAATACTTATTAAGTTGGATTTTTTGTTTGTGTGGTTGGTTGGGTTTTTTTGTTGTTGTTTTTTTGCCGGGGTCAGACACTGGGATACAGAAGAAAATAAAATATTAAACAAAACAAAAAAGTGAGCATATAATTATGAGAGGAGGTAAGTGCTCTAAAGGATGTTATGACTTTTTATAAAGAGGTGCAATTAAGGGAACCGATCCAGACGTGGGAACCAAGACATTTCCCCGAGGAACTGGTTCTTGATGTGAACTCTGTGTGAGTAATAATGAGGGCTAATGTTAATTGAGGCAGCCATGTTCTAATTGCTTTTTTATATAAATTCATGCGAGCCTCACAGCACTGGGAGGTGAACACATGTTCTCGCCTCTCACCGAATGTCCTCCGCTACTTGCTCACTGAAGGCTCGGAGGAGCCAGTGTGGTAGGCGGCAGGCTCTGCAGCAGGACTTTCCGAGTTGGAATCCTCACTGCTCCGGCCACTTGCTGCGTGACCTTAGGCATGTTACTTAACCTCTCTGTGCCTCTGTTCTCATCGGTCATTCCGGGATCATGATCGTACCTACCTGGCTGCAGGAATTAAAAGCAGAGCAGTGTGACCCGGGGGGGAGTGGTATGAAATACAGCTGGAGAGGCAGGCAGGGTGCAGAGGCAGCGACCACTGGCTGCCCGCTGTGTGACCGGCTCTGCCCTGGGAGAGCCGTGTTCTCTCGGTGAATTGCTTCTCTTCAAGGAAATGCTGGTTAACCGGAGTAGTGGGCGAGTAAAGAGCGATCGTGCTCTTGTAAGGCTGATGGGGTGCACTGCCTAGGGCAAGGTTTCTTCTTCCAAGAGGAGCTGTGCCACCTGGTTGGCTCTGATTGTTAATTAGCCTCTTTTCTCAGCCCGTTCCAGCGGCAGAGCCTCTTGGGTGGAGCACAAGTAACCCGTGCAGTTAGCTGGAAGACACGAGCTTTGCACCCAAAAGGCTGGGGTTCGGGTGCCATTCCTGCCATGTTCCAGGATGTGTGCATTTAGGCAAGTCAGTTCCTTTCCACGTACCTCATTTTCCACGTACCTCATTTTCCACATCCGAAAAACACATTTATCAGAGCTGCTTCTCCAAGTTGCGATAAAGAAAGATCAGGTGAGCTAATGTACACGAAAACCATTTTTACAATTCATAAAGTACCATATAATGTTAGTGACCAATTGGTTACCCATGGAGAGTTGACTTCTTCCGGCCTCCCTGTGCCAGTAATTGTACTGGGCCCACGCTGAGCGCCTCATTCAAGTCAGGGATACAACTGTGCCCGAGGGGGCACAACTGCCCTTGACAACCTTCCAGCTCCCATGTCAGAAGCTGCTTTTCTCCTTGGCTGGGTCCTCCTGCTCCCGCCTCCACCATCCTGGTCCTCATTTACAAGGCTTTCTGCCAGCCATCAGAATGTCCACTCTCACAGGTGTGATTGAATAAAGCTTTACTCCTTCTAGGAGTACTTGTCATGTAGGTGGCTCCCTAGAAGAAAATAAATCTCTACTAGTATCAGTGGTGGTTTTGTAATCCTCAGTATCAACACCCCAGGTCTCTCTCTCTCTTTGTTTCTGTCCCTCCCCTCCCCTCCCCTCCCCCCCCTCCCCTCCCCTCCCCTCCGCTTCCTTTTCCTGTCACATGTACTCATACACACATAACACACAGAGATACACAAACACACACATGCACACAGTCACACAACTGCCAGTGACTGCCACACATGGTCTCCAACTGTAAAACCCTGAAGGCAGAAACCCCATCTTACTGGCTGAATTCCCAGTGCTCAGCTCAAAGCCTGACAGATAATATGTGCCTAATTAATGTTTGCTGAGGAAGTGAATGAATGAATGAATGATCAGTATGACCATGAGTGTTTCTAGTACTGTCCATTGTTGTAGACAATTCCTAGACAAGCTACTGTAGCTAGTGTTTTCCAGTATCTCTCCCCTCTCCCCCCACCAAACCCTGCCACACTTTCTCTAGTTTGGAACTACCAGACACCCTGATTTCCTCTGAAGTCCATCCACCACTCCTCTGTACATCTTTAGTCTTCATCCTAGCATGGTCTGATCTAGTGTGCATTATTTGACGTTATCTTTGGGTGTATCCTTAAGGTGTTTTGTTCATCGCATTCTAAAGGGAGCTCACCCACTTGTCGTTCAGCTGGGATTTAGTGTTCTGCTGGTCCATGTCCTCCCTGCTCACCCAAGCTGCCCAGTGGGAAGTTGGAGGCTCTTAGGACAGGCAGTTTGGGTCTATTCCAGAGCCTTTTGTTAGTAAGCTTTTCTGATCAGGGTCATATTGGTTCAAACCAAACATGAAGGCTACAGCAGAACCTTTGTCTGTTTTGTTGTTATAATTCAACTCAGAAAGTTCAGACATCTAGAAAGACATCCATGGCTTCTCCTAATTGTCTAGGGAGGCATAAGGATAGAAAAAGCACAAAGTCTGGAGACAAACAATCTGGATTTAGTCTCAGCCCTGCCACTTGGGGGCAAGAAAATTTTCTTTTCTGAGCCTTGATTTGTTCACTCATAAAATGAATATAATAGCTCTTTTATTTATCGACGGCTCTTTTAGTTACAAGTGACATAAACAGACTGGATTCAGGAGGGAAAATGTGGGAATCCACAGCAGTCTGTTCAGTTTTAGGCCAGGTTAGAACCCCGAGCTCCAATAGTCATTCCAAGTCTGGTACTTCCTATACCTCTCAGTTCTGCTTCTCTCTGTGTGTTATTTTATCCTGAGGATGCCCGTCAACGAGTGGCAGGAGCAGTGTCCCCTGTTCAACCAATCAAGAAGAAGAGATCTTTGCTCTTCTAGTAGGCACAGCTCACAGGAGAAATCTACTTAGTCTGGCCTGGAACACGTGGCCACGTCTGTGTCCAAGGGCATCGGGCTTGGTAAATGAAGCTCACCAGAGCTAAAGGCACGTGTAAAGGATGGTGACTCCATGGAAGGGATGTTGGAAGATGAATTCAATTTCATTACAGAATTCCCTCAGTAGGGTTCTTTGGAGGCATATAGAAAGTGCCTTATTTCAAAAGTCTCTAAAACCATGTCAGAAACACAGTGGTGTTCAATAGATTTTCACTTTTTTTCTCTCCTGTTCCCCACCTCCTTTTTAAGATGAGAGATTCTCAGTTATAGATCCCAAATCTATACCGCGAGTGAGTAGTTCTCTAGGACACAGTCTCCCAGAAACTGATGGATGCCACTGAGGCAGGACCGCCAGGACCGCATTAGCCAAAATAACCTAACCCTTATGACACTGGTTGTAAGAACCTTTTTTCATGCATATGCCCCTTGGTACCTGTGCCAGGGTCAGCTCATAGGGGATTCCCCAAAACTCAGTTGGGTGACACTGGTAAAATATAGTGTGAAATAATCTCAAATGAAGTAACATTTGGCAAGGTTGCTTCCTACTAACAAGCTATGAAACAGAAATCTAGATATCTAGCATATAACTTAAGACTCATTTCCCAAAGTAGTTTTCTGTAAAATTTGGCATTCATTCAAGTAGTGCAGATTGGGCAAGATCAACCCATAGGCAGATTCTCATAACTTTGTGGGCACCTTGTGATGAATAGATTTATTATGTGGGACTCTGAGTGTGTGGGACATTGTGCAGCTTGGTCTTGGAAAGACTACAATGAACTAAGCCTTGTTGACCCGGAGACCACCTCGATTTGTAGAAAGGGAAATATACAGGGCTCGTTAAGGTATGTTGCAAGCTAAGCAGGGAATTTAGACCATTTTGTGTTCATAGAAAGCGAAGTAAAATACAATGGCTGATATTTTATTTCCCAAGGTGTCTAATAAACTCCCTGTTGACAATTATTGGCTGAAGTAAGAGGATGATCCTTGGAGAGGAATCTGGCTCTGGGAGTAGAAGTCTTGGGTGCTTCTAATTAGACTCTTTTTTTGTGTGTTTTTTGTTTGTTTGGTTTTTTGTTGTTTTTTTGTTGTTTTGTTTTTTTGCTGGCGAACAGTAAATGCCACAGGGATTGTGTTGGTGCCTCACTTACTAGGAAATACGGAGATGGCTTGGGTGGACTGTGAAATACAAGGGCTAAGGTTTCCCAGCGTCTCTACAAGAAGACACTGAGATGGTGAAAGGAAAGAGATGGGGAGCTCACAGGTTCTGAAGAGAGAGGAATTCGTGTGGGTTCGCTTAGGCTGAAGTCAATAATAAGCATCCACATTAGGTACCAGCAGCAACAGAGAGTGCTCGTTAGGGGTGCAGCGACTGCCAAGCCCTACACTCCGCACTCTGGACGCGTTGTCTTTTTAAAATCTCACAACAGCCTTACCAGGTAACTTTGATTAGTCCCATTATTCAGATAAAGAGATGGAGGCTTGCAAAGTTTAAATAATTTGCCTAATATTCCACAATTAGTAAATATAGGCTGTGGAACATAAACTCTATTGAGTACTAGAGCCTTAATCACTACACCATAATAATTTCTGGTTTAGAGCAGGCAAGATTTAAGATACTCAATTTGTGGGGGGAAAAAAGTTAAATACAGGGGAATATACCAATAAGAGAATTTGCCAAGCTCTTCGTTTATCTTGAAACACAGTCTGATCTAAGGTTTTTCTTGTGCACTAGCTTCTATTACCTCCCCATCTGTGTTTTTAATAAAGATAATTAAGGTCACCTTGGTTCAACCAGACCTTTTATTTATAATTATAGTGCACCTGGAAACCTGAAAGAATGTACAGATTCATCGTAGCTCCCGGCCGAGGCTCAGGATGGTTTGCCTTGCCCTGGAAAGACAAGTGGTCTTTAGTGAGGAATTCAGGAAATTAGGCATTGAACCCATCCAAACAGTCCAGCAATTAAAACTGGTCTCTCGCTCTTTGTCTCTCAGACACCAAGTTTATTTCTCTTCTCCCCAATTTGTTGCTGCCGTGATGTTGGCAAAAACACCGAGTAACTCTGCTAATCCTGGAGTCCCTGTGGACGCCTTTGGGATGGATGACAGTTTGACTTTCCTTCCCCTCGACCTGCGCATGCCTCCTCTGGGGTCCCAGAACCACGAGCCGGCACCATTTGCCCTGCGGTGTGTTTTCCACCAGCTGTGGATGTAGTCGACTTGCAGTAGTAACCTTCCTCGGACCACGGCTTTCTCCCCAGCATTCTATTTCACAGGAAGAGGGAAGACGAATGGGAACAGGGTTGTTGTGATAGAAGGGAGACCAGGTAGCAGGTCATTCTGTCTGTGTCACAAACAACACTAAAAGGTACTACATCAATGCAACCTGAAGATTTTTAACATTTCCGCCCATCAGAGATTTAAGAACAGGCTTGGAATCAGGAGAGTAAATGGCTTTCAAAAAGTTAAGAGCCACAGGCACGATTTGAAAAGAGAAAATAAAGCATTGCAGTATGTACTCTGTTGGGATGATTTTAATGAGGGTTCTAGAGAGTAGGTGAGGGTGGTGAGTGGGAACGGCCCGCAGGGATCACTTCTTGGGTGCGGTAGAGACTGGGCAGCTGGGAGTGGTCGGTCTGAACGGCCTCTGGGGTCCAGTCACCCAGGACAGGCAGGAAATAACCTGTCCTTCCACATAAGGAGGCGAGGGCCCAGGTAGTCTTTGGGCCCAGATAGCTTTTGCTAAGGTAACACCACTGGGGAGGAAGGAAGCAGATGTGCTGAGTGTCTCTTTCAGAATAAAAGCAGAAGTGGGAATATTGACGGGAGTCAGAGGCACGGAGCGGCACTCCAGGAGCCACTATTCTGCCAGTTCTGTAGCCTGCCGTGGAAGAACATTCTTCGTTCGAAAAGAGCCTGATCCCCTGACCTGCGAACAGAGGAAGCCAGTCCGGACTCCGAAGGACCTCTGCACGCAGCAACAGTAACCCCTTCATAGGTCCGTAATGTTGGAGGAAAATTAAAATGTCTTATTTGTCTTTGGCAAGTAGCATGATAAAAGAGCTAAAAGTGGCCCTGGCCGGTTTGGAGCATCGGCCTGCGGTCCAGAGAGACCAGGGTTCGGGTCATGCTAAGTGCACGTACCTCGGTTGCAGTTTGTCCCCGGTCCTGGTTGGGGTCGTGTGGGTGGCAACCAGTCGATGTGTCCCTTTCACACCGATGTTTCTCTCTCTCTCTCTCTCTCTTCCTCCCTCTCTCCCTCCCGCTCTATCTGAAAAGATAAATGCAAAAATGTCCTCGGGTGAGGATTAAAAAAAAAAAAAAATTAAGCAAAAGAGCCAAAAGTGAGCACAAGAAACCTGAAAATAAAAACCGAGAACATTCAAGGTTTCCTAATAAGGACTTTGAAGATAGGAGTTGAGTCAAATATGAAAATACTATTTATCTCTTCCACGAGGGGAGGGACCGTTGTTTTTCTTGCTGTTTTGCTTTTTGCTGAATTTAAACGTGGAAAAATTTCATTTGCCTAATGAGCGGAGGATTGCAAATGTGAATTCTGCTCCAACATCCCACCAGGAACCCTTAAAATAAAAGAGAAACCAGAAAACTTCCTCCTCTACGAAAACCTCTCATGTATCAGCCAAACCCCTCAACGGTCTTACAGAAGAGGTCTGTTTCCACAGGCGTGCTCAGTGATGGTGCCTTAATTGATGTGAAATCTGATCTAGCATAAAAGAGCTGATCCACTTCAAAGGAAAAGCTTGTCCTCTCTGATTTTGCCACTTTAATTAATGAGAAATAAATAATAATCCTTTTGCCTCAGAAAACCTTCCCCGTATTGTGAAACAACCTTTACCTACCAGGGGAAGAGTAAGGAGGGAAGGAGAAGGAAAATAGCCTCACGTGGAGATTAAAGAAAGTCTTCCACATTTTTTTAATTTGTGCCAAATTTAAAAAGCACAGAGTTTTAGCACATTAATGCACACCCTGGTCTTCTGAAGCCATATCTTGACTCAAGACTGAATATTCACCCAAGACACCTTTTCAGACACCTACTTTGAGTTGAGAAAGAGCACAAAGTGTTCCGTTCTTATGTTGAACAGGTAAAGGAGTTATGACATCCTTGCCCCCAGGGCGTTTGTTTCATAATTTAATACAGCTTTGAAATAAATGACTTAAGCATTTAAAGCAATGCTATTATGGGAGAATTCAACAATGGAGTACATTCAGGGATTTTCCTCTTTTAAAAGATCTAATGATGGATTTGCAGAGAGAAATGCTTTTTTCTTTCTAAAAATTGGTAAAATCACATTTCAAAAGAAAAAAAAAATGCTTCTGACTCAATTATTAGTGATTATTCCTGGTAATCTAAAAACTAAAACTGTATAGCACTATCCACTCATATACTGTGGTGTGACAATTTATATTGAAATAATGACAACATCTCATGAAACATGGTGGCAAAAGATAACCCCTAAGAATAGGAGCCAGACCAACTCTCCTAGAGACTTAACAAATGAGGTCCTGAACAGCCCTCAGCCGCATCTTTGTGGACACATCTGCATCATGACAAAGGAGAGAGAGCACCAACTTAGTGCAAGAGGACTAACTGTGGTCAGACCTGAGCTCTGCCCCTTGAACAGTAAGAATGGTCACTGCTCTCATTCCACTGATACAGTGACTATAACCTCACTGAAATGTTTATAAAACCCCGTTAGGCACATTCATCATTTCTTGTCAAACATGAGAAATACGAGGTTCAAAGAGATCACACAGACAAGTAGCAGAATCACAATTTAAATTCAGAGCTGAGCACGTTCAAAGCATTTCTACAGTGGACACACCTACTTTCACGTCAAGGCCCTCAGTCCCTTTACCTGTGAAATGGACCTGGCAAGGCCCCTCACCATATTGTTGACAGGAATGAGCTGAATGTGGTAATGAACTTGACAAGGCCTAGTGAACTGCGAAGCGTCAGAGCAGCGCATGCGATTCTGAGACACTGTTCAGTGAGATGAACAGTCATAGAACATGGATTCAGAAACCACGTCTTCATTCATTTATGTCTACATCATCGTGATTTTGATGTTTTGGGTATCCTTCATAAAAAAATGGATGCAGATTTTGGGGGGCAAATAGGAAGTCTCATCTCATTACTGTCTTTGAATTTTAAATATTGGGTCTTTGACATTCTTATACACCAATGATGAAGTCACAGAAAGAGAAACTAAAAAAAATCCCATTTACCATTGCAGCAAAAAAATTAAGATACCTAGCAATAAACTTAACCAAATAATTTGTAGAAAACTATAGGACATTGAAAAAAAGAAAGAAATAGAGGGAGATATAAAAAAGTGGAAGCACATACCTTGTTCATGGATTGGAAGAATTAACATCATTAAAATGTCCATATTACCCAAAGCAATCTATAGATTCAATGCAATCTCCATCAAAATACCAATGACATGTTTCACAGAACTAGAACAAATACTTCAAAAGTTCATATGGAACCAAAAAAGACCCTGAATAGCCACAGCAATCTTGAAAAAGAAGGACAAAGTAGGTGGGATCATGATACCGGATATCAGGTTATACTACAAAGCTGCTGTAATCAAAACAGCCTGGTACTGGCACAAGAACAGGCATATAGACCAGTGGAACAGAACAGAGAACCCAGAAATGGACCCAAGACATTATGTTTAATTAGTATTTGACAAAAGAGGCAAGAGCATACAATGGAGTAAAGACAGCCTCTTTAATAAATGGTGTTGGGAAAATTGTACAGCTACATGCAAAAAAATGAAACTAGACCATCAACTTACACCATACACAAGAATAAACTCAAAATGGATGAGAGACTTAAATGTGACCTGTGAATCCATAAAAATCCTAGAAGAAAATGTAGGAACAAAATTTCAGACATCATACACAGCAGAATTTTCACTGATACAACACCTAAGGCAACAGAAACAAAAGAAAAAATGAACACATGGGACTACATCAAACTAAAAAGCTTCTGCACAGCAAAAGACACAATCAACAAAATGGAAAGTCAGCCCACTGTATGGGAGAGTATAGTTGCCAATGATACATTAATTTCCAAAATATATAGAGTACTTATACAACTCAACAAAAGGAAGACAAAGAACCCAATTTAAAAATGGGCAGAGGAGCTAAATAGACACCTCTCCAAACAGGACATACAAATGACCAAGAGACATATGAAGAAATGCTCAACATCACTAGTCATCAGAGAGATGCAAATTAAAGCAACAATGAGGTATCACCTCACACCTGTCAGAAAGGCCACCATCAACAAATCATCAAACAACAAGTGTTGGCGGGGGTGTGGAGAAAAGGGGACTCTAGTACACTGCTGGTGGGAATGCAGACTTGTGCAGCCACTATGGAAAACACCATGGTGTTAGCTCAAAAAATTAAAAATTGAACTTCTATTTGACCCAGTGATTCCACTTCTAAAAATATACCCTAAGAAGCCTGAAACACCAATCAGAAAGAATATTTGTACCCCTATGTTCATAGCAGCACTATTAACAACAGCTAAGATCTGGAAACAGCCCAAGTGTCCATCAGTAGATGAATGGATAAAAAAGCTGTGGTACATATACACAATGGAGTACTATGCAGCTGTAAGAAAGAAAGATCTCTTATCCTTTGAGATGACATAGAGGGACCTGGAGAGTATTATCCTAAGCAAAACAAGCCAAGCAGAAAAAGACAAATATCACATGATCTCACTTATTTGTAGAATATAATGAACATAACAGTGTGAGGAATAGAGTAGATCCAGAGATGTGGAAGTAGGGTACAGATTGACAATCCTCAGCAGAATGGGTGGGGGGGGGAGGGAAGAGATAAACCACAGAACTTATATGCATGTACGCATAACCAATGGACTTGGACAACAAAGCCAGGTACGGGGTGGGGGGGATGGGGAGGAGGGTGTCAATGGGGGAAAAAAGGAAAAACATCTGTAACAAAAATAAATTAATAAAAAAATTTTAAAAATAAATAAATAAATAAAAATTGGGCCTTTGAGTTAATCATTAAACTTCTGGCCAGTGTCAGGACAGGAGAAACTCAAGATAGGGAGCAACTTTCACAAAATAAGGAGAAACTTCTAGATGATTCCACCAGGATTTTTTCCCCTTTCAAATACAGAAAGCTGTGAGGGTCTTGAGAATGCCACAGTGCGGCTGGACAGCTGCAGATCCTGCTGCCCATCGCTGTGACTTCTCCCAGCCCGGCCCTGCCTTTCTTCAGCCTTTCTCCTCTTCATCCTCTTGCCCACATCTTTGGCCCAGAATGCACATCCTCCTGAAATATGTTCTTCCGTACTACCTGACGCTACATTGTTATCCCTCTTCCTGGTTTTGATACATGTTTTTTGTTTGTTTGTTTGCTTGTTTGTTTTTACTTCCTGAAAAACCTTCCCCTCCAGCTCTGTCCCCGTCCCCCGAGCTTGCCTGCGGACCTCCACCGGACAGCTTGGGAGAGGGACTGCGACAGTGACCAGCAGTTTCCTGGCTCAGGGGTGTTCCTCTCGTTCACAAGAATTTGATTTCTTGCAGTCATGGAAGGACATGTGTTCATGAGAAATTCTTTTGCAATTACAGAAAACTTAAAATATGGAAGAAAGGACTTTCCATAGTTCCTCCATTCAAATCCTGCTCACCTTTGGGTCTTGGTCATTCTGGTCATAATTCTTGGCACAGGTTTCCCCGACCCACGCAGGTGTGTGACGAGGCTGAGTGGAAAAGTGTTCACTTTTAACTGCTCACACTCTTGTGCAGGCCTTGCTCACTTGTGCCACCGTCTGCTAAGGAACCCCGTCTTTTGGGGGGAGACCTCCGCTTCCCCCTCTGCTCCCCCTTCCACACTAACATCGAAGGAGAGTCCGTTTCCTCTTCATTCCTTTGTTTTTCTTTTTGTAGTAGGTGGAAATTTTATTATTTATAATATTTTAAAAGTAGGTGTGTCCTGGACATTACCTTGTAATTTCACACTGATTATGCCTCTGCATTTTGACAGTGTTCTTTTTAGAAGGTTGAATTTTACAGAAACCACACACACTCACATATATCCTTAAAGTCATGTTTATTTTAAAGTATATTAAGAATGCAAAAACATATTTTACATTTTCAAATGCTGCGAGTATCCAGAATTGCATTTGAAATTGTAATTTTATTTTATTTTGACTGACTTTATTGGGGTGACATTGGTTAATAAAATTATATAGATTTCAGGTGTACAGTTGTGCAATATATCAGCTGTACACTGTATTGTGTGTTCATCACCCAAAATCAAGTCTCTTATCCCCCCTTTCACCTCTTCTACCCCCCACCCTATCCTCCTTTTTCTCAGGTAATCACTATACCGCTGTCTGTGTCTATGAGGTTTTTTTGTTTGTTTTTTGCTTAATCTCTTCACATTTGTCACCCAGGCCTTGCACCCACTTTGGCAGCTGCTGAGCTTCCCTTGTCCACGTGGACCAGGATTGGTGGGTCCCATCCCTTCTCCATGCACATTAGTGGTTTTCCAATTCCCGGTGATTTTATTATTTTATCTGTGCTCTGATGAGTGCTCTCGAAAATATATCCTTGAACAATTGTGCATGAATTCCTGTGGGCCAACCTCCATAGGTGAGCTCTGCCAGGGCAGGTGGGCACCTGTGGAACTTGGACGGGTCCTGACACTGTTCTCCCAGAGGGGGGGCCCTTCCCCTTCTCTCCAGGGGACCTGCGGCAGCCTCTGATACCTCACCTTGTCCCCAGGGCTGGTCGCCACCAGACCAGAAGCTGCCAGTGTGATGGAGACAGAGCCCTCTCCCCAGTGTTTACGCTGCGTGTGTCCCCATGGGGAGGTCGGGCATCTCTGACACGTCCTGGCGTGTGCCCTGCCCCTCCTCGGGAGTCATGTTTGTCACTTCAGAAAACACTGACTTTCAAGAGTTTGCTGCACCAAAGGGAGGTTACATCTTTCCCTGTCGTTGGGTCGTGAGGAATGCTTTGCAGCTTGTGGTCTGTCTTTCCAGATTTCTGCATTTTTCTCGTTTTTGTTTTGGGCACAGGAAGAGCCAGCCTTTGCCTGACTGACTTCGGGCCCTGAGGTCACACTTAACACAGTGGTCTCTGCCTCGAGATTGTGAACACAGAAGGCTTCTTTTTTACATCTGATCTCTAATCCATCTGCAATTTCCCTTTCAAATAACAAAAATGCTATTTCAGATAAAAACAAAAACATGAGCAGACGCAAAACAGCACCTATGTAAGATTCCATTCGTAGGAAACGTCCAGAACAGGTGAAGGAGCAGAGACAGGAAGCAGATCGGGGGTTGCCAGGGCAGGAGGAGTGGGGAGTGAGTACTTTGGGGCAGGGTTCCTTTTGGGGTGATGGACCATCCTGCAACTAGACAGCGGTGGTGCCTGCACAGCGTCGGGGGTGTCCTTCATGCTTGGGAATGACACAATTCAAAATATGAACAGTCATTTTTATTTATTAGTGAACATGAATAACACCATGGAAAAGTGAAGGCTAAACACAGAAAAATGAAAAGAAAAAAGAAAAAAAGGAAACCCAAATCCCCAAATGATAAAAATAAAAAACCGAATTATGCCATGAAGAAAAGAAAAATATAACAAAGAAAGAAAAGAAGGAACGGTCAGTGAGTGGGGGTAAAGCAAATGGTTCTGAGGCGTCAGGTTGAGCCCCTTCAACAAGCAGCTCTGGAGCTGGCCCTGGTGGATGGTCCTGAGGCAGCTCTTCCCCTGAGGCAGGAACCAGGGCAGGTTCAGGGGAGGGTCCTTCAGCCAGGGGTGGGGCGGCCTCAGCCAGGTCGGGAGAGGCTGCCCAGGCCGGCCCCGGCTCCAGAGCCTCAGCTGCAGCGGCTGCTGGAGGTGGCAGGGCCTCTGGAACTGGACACCCCTCCGGGTCCGTCCCTGCATCGGGCTCCCTGGGACGGACGACAGCTGGCTCTGCCTCCTGGGCTGGTGCTGGAGTTGTGAGAGGAGAAAAGATCACCCGCGTGCCTGCATTTCCACGTGCCCACCAGAGACAGAACCCAGCCACAGCCCAGAACTCACCACAGGACGCCCTCCCTGCTGGAGGCCCAGCAGATGGGTGGTCTGAGGCTGCTACCTGCTCCTGGCCAGCCTCTGGGGGTGCTCCCTGTGGGCCTGGCACTGACCCTTCCTCACAAGCTCACATGCACCCCCCATTCCATCTCTACCTCCCCCATTTCCAACCCTGGGCTCTGCCTCCTTGGGCTCCAGGTATCTGGCCTGGTTCATTTAACATCAGCACCGAGCTCCAGGTTGGAGTCGGAAATCATAAGCTGCCTGTGGAACCCAGGTGACCACCCATGGTTGCTGGTTCCCCAGACCGCCAGGTGGCCGCATTCCCCTCAGGCCTGCTCTGGCCCTTAGTAGTGTGGCGTACCTGCCCTCACTGGTGGTCATGGGGCGGGGGTCTTCGTTGAGCAGCTGCTGCTCCTCCACGTCCTGGATTAAACTCTGCAATGAGAGTGACCGGCAGCCGGTCGGGAGGCGTGAAGCCCTGCTCAGCTCTAGTGGCTGCTGCCTCTGCCCACTGTTCCTTCTGCTCCCGGATCAGGCCCAGCCCTGTGTCTGCACAGACCTCCACCCAGGGGAAATGAGAGTCACCTCCAGGGCTCGGGATAAACCTCAGGAAGAGGGTGCTGCCCACACTCCCAGTCCACCCAGCCAGCCTTGACCTGGGTGTGAACATGACCTGCCCACCAGGCTTCTGACATCTTCACCCTCAACCTGTTCCTACTTGGGGCAGGCCCTCCCCACATAACCCCCCTTCTGCACACACGTGGGGAGGGGACATAGGGCTGGTGAAGTGGGATCAGAGTGGTGGCCTGGCTGGAACAGAACCGCCCTGGGCCTCCCTGTGTTACCTCTGGGTCCTGCTGTGAAAAGGGCCACAGGCGTGTGGACCAAATTCAGACCCAGCGGCGGCCACGACAGAACCTACTCTCGTCACTGCCTCTTTTGAGGCCATGGCCTCGGGTCACTGGTAGACAGCACGAGAACATTGTGTCCTCTCCAATGTCTGTGCCCAAGTGAGCTGGGTAGGGGCAGTTAGAGAAGGTCGCTGCCTGGTGACCAGGGTTCCGAGTTCTGTTGGGCTCCATCGTCAGGAAGTGAGGTGACTTCTACAGTTTGGCTCAGCATAAGGGATCCAGGAATGACCTCATTTCTTTTTTTTTTTTTTTGGTTGAATTTATTGGGGTGATATTGTTTCACAAAATCATACAGGTTTCAAGTATGCACCTCAGTAAAACATCATCTGCACAGTGCATCGTGTGCCCATCGCCCCAAGCAGTTTCTTTCCATATTTTTCCCCCTTTGCCCACCTCCACCTAGTCCGTACCCTCCTTTCCTCTGGCCATCACCACAGTGTTGTCTGTGTCTATGTATTACGTATGTATTTTTTTGACTAATCCCTTCACCTTCTTTCATCCAGTTACCCCACCACCCTCCCCTGAGAGAGCTGTCAGTCTGTTCCGTATGTCTATGCCTGTTTCTCAGTTGTTCATCAGTTTATTTTGTTCATCAGATTCTACAAATAAGTGAGATCATATGGTATTTGTCTTTCTTTGACTGATTCATTTCACTTAACATAGTACTCTTCAGGGCCATCCAGGCTGTCACAAAAGTTGAGTTCCTTCTTTTTTGTAGCCGAGTAGTATTCCATTGATTAAATCTACCACAGTTTATTCATCCACTTATCTACTGATGGGCTCTTAGGCTGCTTCCAGATCTTGGCTATTGTAAATATCACTGCAGTGAACATAGAAGTGCATATATTCTTTTGAATTGGTGTTTTGGTATTCTGAGGAGAGACATAGACATAGACACACAGACACAGACACAGACACAGACACAGACACAGACACAGACACAGACACAGACACAGACACAGACACAGACACAGACATGCCTCTAGCAGGAACCAAACCCAGGACTCTCTGGTCCGCAGGCCGAATCTCCAATTGCTGAGCCAAACCGGCCAGGGCTCTGAGTATATATTCCCAGAAGGGGGATCGCTGGGTCAAAAGGCAGTTTCATTTGTAATTTTTTGAGGACTCTATACTATTTTCCACAATGGCTGCAACAGTCTGCATTCTCACCAACAGTGCACTAGAGTTCCGTTTTGTCCACATCCTTGCCAGTACTTTTTTATTGATTCATTGATGATAGCCATTCTGTCAGGTGTGAGGTGATTTCTCATAATGGTTTTAATTTGCATTTCTCTGATGATTAGTGACATCGAGCATCTTTTCATATGTCTATTGGCCATTTGTATGTTCTCTTTGAAGAAGTGTCTATTCAGGTCCTTTTCCCATTTTTAATTGAATTTTCTGATGTTGAATTATATAAGTTCTTTACAAATTTTGGATATTAACTCCTTATCAGATGTATCTTTGGCAAATATGTTCTCTCATTCAGTGGGTTGTCTTTTCATTTTGTTGATGGTTTCCTTTGCTGTGCAAAATCTTTTTAGTTTGATGTAGTCTCATTTGTTTATTCTTCTTTTGTTTCCCTTGCCTAAGGTGATATATCAAAAAAATATATATTACTATGAGAAATGCCTGAGATTTTACTGCCTGTATTTTCTTCTAGGTTTGTCATAGTTTTGAGTCTAACATTCAAGTCTTTTATTCTTGTATATTGTATAAGTTGGTGATCTAGTTCCATTTTTGCCATGTACCTGTTTAATTTTCCCAACACCATTTATACAAGAGACTGTTTTTACCTCATTGTATGTTCTTGCCTCCTTTGTCAAATATTAGTTGACCATAAAGGCGTGGGTTTATTTTTGGGCCCTCGATTCTGTTCCATTGATCTGTATGTCTGTTTTTATGCCATTGTCATGCTGTTTTGATTACTATGGCTTTTTAGTATTGTTTGATCCCAGGTAGCCTGATTCCTCCAACTTTGTTCTTCTTTCTCAAGAAGAGTTTCAGGTTTTTTGTTGTTTTTGTGGTTGTTCCATATAAATATTTGAAATATTTATTCTAGATCTGTGAAATATGTGATTGGTATTTTAATAGAAATTGCATTGAATCTATAGATTGCTTTAGATTGAATGGATATTTTTATTTTTTCTTCCAATCCATGAATGTGGTATATGCTTCCACTTATTTGATTTATTGACTTTTAAAAAAAACAGAACAGGGGTGGAGAAACTTTTTCTTCCAAGGGCCATTTGGATATTTATAGCATTATTCATGGGCCATACAAAATTATCAACTTAAAAATTATCCTGCTGTATTTGGTCAGGATAATTTAGTGAGGCATGTGATGTTAGCTGTTATTGATTTTGTGCACTTTATATGGCCCATGGGCCAGATGTTCTCCACCCCTGCTTTAGAGAGAGACAGGGAGAGGTGGAAAGAGAGAGAGAGACATTGATTTGTTATTTCATTTATTATGCATTCATTGGTTGATTCTTGTATTTGCCCTGACCAGGAATTGAACTGGCAACCTTGGAGTATCAGGACGATGCTCTAAGCAACTGAACTACTAGGCCAGCTCTAGCTCCTACTTATTTATATCTTCCTCAATTTCTTTCTTTAATGTCCTATAATTTTCCAAGTACAGGTGTTTTACTTCCTTGGTTAATTATACCTAGCTACCTTATTTTTTGTTGTTGCAATAGTAAGTAGGATTGTTTTCTTAATTTTTCTTTCTGATAGTTCATTATTGGTACATAAAAATGCTACTGAGCCCTGGCCATTTTGGCTCAGCAGTTAGAGTGTCAGCCCTTGGACCCAAGGGTTGTGGGTTTGGTTCCTGGTCAAGGACACATACCTGGGTTTCAGGTTGGATCCCCACCCTGGTCAGGGTTGTGCAGATGGTGACCAATTAATGTGTCTCTCTCACATCGATGTTTCTCTTTCTCACTCTCTCCTTCCCTTCCACTCTATCTAAAAATCAATGAAAAATGTCCTTTGGTGATGATTTTTTTAAAAATGTCACTGATTTCTGAATATTAATTTTGCATCTTGCTCCTTTCAAGCAGTGACCTCATTTTTTAATGTTGTTTTGCTCAGGTGGGTCTAGAAATGAAGTTACGTTTTGGTAGGCAGTTGAATATCACCTGTGGAAGGAGAAGTTTCGAGGGCAGGTGCTCAATGTTAGAGATGTTGAGAGTAAAGAAAATGGGGAAAGGGAATTTTTGAAAGTAGTATTTGAGGTTATAACTTGGAGAGTAAAGAAAATGGGGAAAGGGAATATTTGAAAGTAGTATTTGAGGTTATAACTTGGATCTCTTTATATCACCCCACTTAGACTACTATACTACACTATCAGATAATCTCCAAATCATAGTGGCTTATAGCAACATTATTTTCATTCACATCACTTGTTGTGTGTGAGCCACCTCTGACTCAGCTCTATATACTCTTCTTTGCTGAGCCCAGTCTGAGGAACCAGTCCTAACTGTTCTTACGACATGCAGAAGGAAAACAAAGGTGGTAGAACCACTAGTTGAGGGCTCTTAAAGCTTCTGCTCATAAGTGGCATTTGCCACTTCTCACTTTTCTGTGCTAAAGTGACATGGCCCTGTCAGATATCAGCAGGTATGGAGATGTAATACTCCGCAGAGTGGGAAAGCCATATATTTGCAAATAATAATCTACCATGCGATTGTAAATTGAATCCTTTAGGGAACAGGTTGTTCGATGGAGATTTTCTTGCAGAAATTTTATTGGGGGTGCTTTTGGAATAGCAACTGTGAGGGTGTAAGGGAAGCAGGATGGAACAGGGGAAAGAGGAACTATGATGCAGTCTCCACAAAGGCTTCACCGGGTCCCCAGGGCACTCTGAAACTGAAATGGCCTTTCAGAATTGTCCCACATTGAGGCAAGGAGTTTAGATACTTGTATGGCAGGACAGACCAGCCATTGGAAAATACTGTCTCTGGGAATGGGGGCATGAACTTGGGCTGGGCAGTCCCTGTAGCCAAGGGCAACATTCCCGGAAGTTGGAAGAATGAGTGTCTCTGGCCAGGAGGGGGCAACCTGGACGGTACACACAATATCTGGGCACAAACTCTTTAACATTCTTCATGAAACCCCTATAAAGACTGTAATTGCTGTTTATTATTATTATTTGCTTCTGAATAGTGTCTCACTGCTGCAACAGCAGTCAGGCTTCTACGGGACATGCATCAGGTGCGTAAATGTGGTCACAGGGCAAATGTAAGTAGGTATCCTTCTTCCCTTTGTGTGGATTTAAAAACTTCATAAACATCATTTATCCTGTGGTTGAAGGAGACAGAATAAGCAGATAAAAAAGCTGACTATATTTCTCAATCCAAACTCAGAGTGCTTGCTTCTCAGAGAGTTCGCAGGGACTAACGATGAGCTTGGAAAGCCGACTGCTGGCTGCTGAGTTAGCCGTGGGAGGTGTGCAGGGTGTAGAAGGAAGGGAGAAAGAATTCTGCGTTCCTTTCTAATCACATGTCTGATGGGTTCCAGGAGCGAACTTACATCCTTTGCTTTTTCTGGTTTTCCAGTAGGAATCACCCAGTTGTCGTCCCTCTGCGGGTTTGCGGAGGGAGGGGGGAGAAAGAGAGCATGTCTGGGCGGCAGGCGTTGAGGCTACTGAAATCAGCAGAGACCTAACGCCTGTCTTCTGTAATCTGGTGTGTTACCCGTTTATTTCCCAGAAGATCTTACATCTTAACAGGCTATGTCTTTTCATTAGATCTGAAAAGTGTCTCTCTCTGCCAGATATTTCACTTTGTCTAGATGGTCTAACTGAAAAGGGTAACTATAATAATACAAACGGACCATTTTAAGTCTTCTGCCCTTTGACCAATTTTGGCTGGAATTCAGCAAGGCAAATGTTACCTTAACGATTTATTTTTTATAATTCCTGTGCTACATAAAGGGAAGAACAGCAACAAAAAGGCAGTTCTTGTATGCATTCAAAGCTTGTCTGAATCCAGGGCAAATTTTCAATATAATAATTACCCCAAATTGGAAGACCTCTTTCAGCTTCATAAAACCGGTTTGTCTTATTCAGATAAAACCTCCCTTGGTATCTAAGCATGTGAAACACCGCGGGTTAGGGAAGGGGGAAAGGACAGAAAAACTGCATTTGGATAAACTGACATGACAATGAAGCTGCACTTACGTTTTAGTTCACTGATAGAGCAACCAGCTGTGCAGCTTCGATACCTGCCATGCATCCCCTGTGTAAATCAACTTTAAAAATTCACTTCATTGCTTCTATGATTGCAAAAACAATAGCTGCTCAATGTGGAAAACATAAAATGTAGAAAAAGATAAAGAAATCAACCAAAATCAGGTAGTATCCCACCACTCAGATATACCCCGCCAGGCAGGGAATATCATTCTTAATATGTTTTGGTCTACCCTGCACACATTTAAGTGTGTGCGTGTGTGTACTTACTTGCATACATCCTGCCTACCTGCTACCATTTTGAACACAGGAAGTCTCAGGTGGGGAAAGCCTGCTATCTGATCCCAGCCCCCCCTTCGGGGCCAATGAGGTAGGTGGGGCAGGAGCAATCACTTCTCTTCCCACCACTTCATTAAAACTGCTCACCTTTGTCAGCCCCTTTCTTTTCCTTTTGGCTTAATCCTGGGCACTTTTCCCTCCACACTTTGAGCTTTTGACCCAGACCACCGCTCCCCCCTTAGAACAGCCTCGTGCCTCGCCTCGACCTCCACACCGCGAACCCCTGGGCACTCGCCTGCTCTGGGGCCGCTCTCTGTCTGCTCAGTGTTCTGTCCGAAGGCTTCCTTCCTCCTCACCCCCCACACACATTGTACTGCTTTTGGTTTTCCGAAGGAGCTGGATTTTCTGCTCCTCCAAGTCTTCCTTTCTGTTAGTTCTCCATTTCTGGAACATATCACCTTCTACTCTGTGCTTATATCCACACTTTGCCTGGCTTACACTTACTTCTCTGTAAGGTTTCAGTTTGGACATGACTTCATTTGGACAGTCTTTACTGACACCGCAGGTAGGTGTGCTGCTTTTTTCTTTCTTTTTCCTTTGGTTTCGGTTCAGGTGTGCTCGGATGTGAGCCCTCACACTCGGCCGCTCCTCCCTGGAGCACTGGGCCGCTGCTGTGTGACCCCAGCCGCCTGACCACGCCCATCACACCGGAGGCCGCAGCTCACCTTGTGAGTGGTCTCTGCACCCCGCGCCCACAGCATGCAATTCACAGTCCCACCGCCAGTGCTGAAGAGAGATGCCAACGCCGCGCTCAGGCCTGCGGTGCGCTGTGCAGCGTCGCCGGTGAAGACTGGACAGCAGTGTCAGCTGAATCCCTTCACCCTCTGCGCTTAGTCCATTCAGGCTGCTGTAACAAAATACCAGAGTAGGTGGTTTAAACAGCAGAGTGTATTTCTCACAGCTCTAGAGGCTGGAAGGCTGGGACCAGGGTCGATTCCTGATGAGGGCTCTCCTCCTGCTTATGTCCTCACGTGCAGAACTCGGTGGGGGAGGGGGAGTATCATTCTTGTGTCTCTTCCACTCTTAATAAGGGCATTAATCGCATCACGAGAACTTTACCCTCCTGACCTAATCTAACCCTAATTACCTCCCAAAGACCCCCTCCAAACGCCATCATATTGGAGATTAGGGTTTCAGCATATAAACTTTTGGGGGAGGGGCACAAATATTCAGTCCACAGCAATATGATAGACACATGATTTTTTTTAAAAAAATGAATCTCCTTTGAGGACAAAATAAGATAAATTTGCTTTTATCTGCAACTTGGGGGTTTAGATCAAAGTACTAAATCGTAAGGGACGTTCAACCCAAGACCCAGCCTTAGAAGGAACATGAAATATCTCTTCCCTAAATGTCTTTGACTAGTGGACATGTCTTTGTGAGGCCTCCAAACAGATACAGGCTTCCAGAGAGCATTGACTTAATGTCTTGTTGACTGTGAATCCCTCCTCTGTGAATGGAGTCTGACATATTGCTGATGGTCGGTGATTATCTGTTAAATTAGTGAAAGAAATTCAGTGCATTACTGCCCTATGGCTGAAGGTGGGAGGTGATGGGAAGTAAAACTAGACAGCCATTCACCATGCAGGTAGATTTAATGTAGTTATTTGAATCCACACAGATCTATGTTTGCATTCTTGGGTTTATTTGTTTATTCATTTCTTTGATAAATTTATAAATTCTTAACTTTGTTTCTCCCAAGAGGTGTTGAGGTTACATATGCAAACACACATTTTGCAGCAGAATAATAAAGAAATAGATGAGAAAGTGGGATAAAGTTAGGTTGTGTGCTATACGAACTTGCATTGTTCAGCTCTGGACTCGCTAGAAACCAAAACAAAGAGTTAAACCAAGTTAAAAGATTTTCTGTCTCCATAAGATAAAAATAAACCCGTTGCCAAGGAGTTAGAATGTAAACTGCATTGCACAGGACAGGGATTTTTGTCTCTTTTGTTCCCTATTGTATTTTCAGTACCCAGAACAGTGCCCAACAAAAACTGAGCGAGATTCAATTTTTGAATGAATTATAGTTTTCCCAGTCTTAATCACTAAAGAATCTTCACAAAAGGGGAAACCACGTAATGAAGTACACTGCATCCTCAGGACGTCCTTATGGTAAATAAATATTTAACTCCCTAGAGCCGTTTCCTTTTTATGCTTCGATGTAAACTGATGGCATGGCATGCAATTCAACCGAGTGAATTGAATAATATCAATTCCATCATTTCAGTTGTAGCCTTTTGAAGATCTGTCTTGAGCAAAGGATAAGAGAGAGGCTGTTTTCAGATAATGTCCCATAAAGGATCTTCCTCATAATATTTGACAAGAAACGGGCAGCAGAGGGTCTGAAATAGTATTCTCCGGCCGGAAACGTGCGCACGCCGCCCTCTTGTCCGAGGACGCGCGGCCTGTGCCCGGTGGATCCGTGGCCCCTAAGAAAGGCAGAGCCACACCTAGAGGCTCACTGCTAGCACGACGGGGTAACCCCCACACTGGGTGCTGGGCCCAGCGTTCCCTTTAATCCTCCCAACAAACTTATCAAGTTGTACTACCATGAAACCCCATTTTACAGGTGACAAACCAGGGCTTAGCGGGGTTAGTAATAAATGTTACAGAACTAGCAGTGGTGTTCGAGGCAAGATTTGACCCAGGATGTCTGACCTCTTAATCAATATTGATGCTGATGGGACAATTAAGGAAGCTTCTGAGAGGTGTCAGACTCTAAGACCCGTCTTTCTCTCCCGCCGTCACCAACACCCGTGACCGGTGCGCTCTGTAAGCAGAGGAATGACCTTCCTCAGAACCCTGTTCAGGGCCTTAACGTTTTCTGTACCAGGTAACAATGAAATGGGTGAGGTGAGAACCATGTAATATAATAATACCTTACTCTCCCAAACATATTTTGCTGTTGAATTTTTAAATAATTTGACAATCACGAAAGGAAACTGAATAGAATGTTAGCAATGTGCAATTCTGTTTATTTTCAAACCTCATAAGCAGGAGTTTCTGATTCAGTCCAAAGCCCAGTTCCAAAAGGGCCATTTCCCCGTGTCTTTTCCTTGTGTAAATAGTGCACAAGATGATCATTGTCTGAGTGCAGTATCATAATGGGTTTTCTTGTCATTTGAATTTTCATTTATTGATTTTGTTTCTCTTCCACATGAATAATGCATCCTTTCAGAAGGCTTCCAAATTCACAGTATTTGGCACACTAAATAAAAACTCCTTTCTTTTGTGCAGTAACAAATACAAATTATGCAGTCAGTGTGTTTTTAAATTGTTTAAATATGTATTTACATGCTCAACCGAAGTATTATTAGACTTGTTTGTATAGCAAGTGGAGTTTTAAAGTGTCCAAATATCTGTTCATCATAATAAAATAACTTTAAATGAGTCTGTTGTTGTTCACTGGGGGAAATGGCATATTTAAATATTGATATAAACAGCGTTCCCTGTAATCACTAGAAGGGGGTCGTGGTGGCTTAGGCGAACAATGCAGGCCTTTAAAGGAGCTGCACAGATTGGGACACTTGAGCCATGCATTGTTTCGGTCTTCCCAAGCATTCTTTGCTTTGTGTTCTTCTCTATAATCAAATGAGAACCTAAATAATGTCCAAACTGTCCACTCCCAATTCATCTCCCGCAGAGCAGTGAATCGCCTGTAGGAGGCATCCTGCCCGTGTGCAGTAGTGAAGCAAGCGAGCCATACCCCAGAGCAGGGGGATGAAGCTGGGGCGGGTGGCGAGCAACATCGGCCCCCTGCCCCAGGACCAGCAGAACGGGGTTGGGGCAGAGATAGGGTGATTTCATAGCTAACTATGCCCTTGGCCATGGCACTGGATTTGGCAGGGATTTCTTTGAAAGAAGAGAAGCAGAGGAGCTGTTTCTGACACAGGCAAATAAATTTGGCAGAAATGACATCCATAAACTAAGAAGAACGTATTCAGCTCAGTGACCCAAAAGATCTGTGGGAGAAAGGAGTGGTTTTCTGCAACACAGCAATTCAGGAAGAGACTGGGGTCATTTTCTTCTGTGGTTGTCCCAGTATTCCAACTCTTAGAAGATTTGGCGAAGTCATTGGGGGTAGAGAACTACAGAGGGGTTGGAGAGTAATTTAGCCAAACCGGTACCTAGAAGAGAACCAAAGGTGAAGACGGAACCCATGCAGGGAATGGGTTGAGGGGAGAGACTCAAGAACAGCAAGGCAGAGGAGAGAACCCTGCACAGCACCAGTTGTTGGGGACCGAAGAGCGTGATCCTGCCTTGGGTGAGACTCTTTGGCAGACACGAGGGCCAGATTCTATCATTCTTTGTGTTGCCATGTTTAACTTTTCAGGTAAAGAGAGACCTAATGAATGCTACTCTCTGTAGGAGTGGCCATGGAGGGTTGGGGGTGGGAGGACCACTTAATTTACTGATGGTTGGCAAAACCTTGGGCCCTCAGCAGACTGGTTGATGGAGGAAACGTTTGGAAGGGATGAAAGAAATCCAAAGTCAACAGGAGGAATAAAGAGAAAGGTCAAAAGCTTATTTTCTTAATGACCATTTCCTTTTTCATCCAGAGTGTGTGAGTCACCCTTGTCTGGATGAGGTCTTTTCTGAAGAAGACTCTGAGCAAAGATTCTAATGCAAGTAGACATCTGGGAGCTAATCCCCAAAGCAGCAGGAGAGGGACGGGGAATGCAAGACGGAAGAGAAGCGTGCAGATCCAGGGTGCGTTGTCGTACCACCTGCCAGAGCCCGAGCGCTGGGAACAGTGTAGAGCGTGCCTCTGCGTCATCCCAGCCATGGGGTTAGGACACTGAGCTACTTACTCCTATGTATCAAGCCAGTCTTTGGCTATTTCTCCATGAGATTGTTTATCTGTCCAGTCATTGGGTGAGAGCAGTCATTGGATTTACTCTCACACTCCCTACTTGCCTTGCACTAGTCTGTCATACTCCCCAGTCTGTCACAGTGAACACCCAAGGGGTCAAGGGTAAGACTCCAGCAATGCCTGCTGCTCTCTTTTATGTTTTTAATTAAGTTTAAAACCTGGGCCTGACATTTCTCCACTCCTCTCGTTATCAAATGATCTCCAGCAGCAGCAATGTAAAAGGCAGAAAGGCTTTGTTCTTGAGAAAGAGGGGATGGTTAAAGGTACCAGGACATCTACAAACAGATGTATTTCCATCTCAGCGGGAGACAGCCATGTTTCTCTGAGTGTTGATTAAGCTGTTCCCCCATGGTGGTTCCCTGTTTGTCTCATTCATGTTGTTCTCATTTACCTCCTTTTGCTTTGGGAATTTGCCAGCATGGAACTTGTTTCAACGTCTACACTGATTAGATAAAAGTTTATATTAAGCTGGAAGCCACTAAACGTTTGGCTGGGGAACTTATGGGGCTCATTAACTCAAAACAGGGTTTTGGACTGAAACTGCAAATAAACGCAGGAAGGTCACAGTGAACGTATAAACACTAGACACATAATGGCCGGTCCTTCTGAAGCAGGGACACTTCACTTCACTTTTGAGGGCTGACATCAGGAGAGCCCACACAGCCCTCCACACAGAGTGCTTAGGGGAGACTGCATGCACGGGTCTGCAGTCACTGATGATTCTTACACTTGCTCTGAGCTTCTGATGAGCTCTGGAAGCAGCACGGTGTAGTGGGAAGGCTCAGGTTGAAGAGCCAAGAAAACCTATGTTCAAACCCTTAGCAAAGTAATTAATTGCTTTGTGACCTCGGACAAAGTATGGAAATTCTCTCTCATTTTCCTAAAAAAGTCTGGGTAATAATTTCTACCTCTCAGGTTATGGGGAGATGAAATGAAGACACAATAGCTAAAGAACTGAAGAAGGCCCGACACAAAATGTACTCCAAATAAGTGATTTCCTTTCACCATCTGTTGTCTTTCCAGTTTAGGAAGATGTCTCTCTTTTCCTTCCTTTCTTGTTTCTTTAACCACCAGTGATTTCCAGTATATTTGCAGGATTGTGCAAGCACTACCGCGATCTAATTACAGGCCTCTTTTTCTTTTGATTTGTTGACAGTGGTTTTTGTTTGTTTGTTTGTTTTGCCATGGGATTTACAAGGAGCTGTAGGAGACCCCCTTACTGACAAAGCCTTACATTTAGAGTTCAATTTGTGCATTCGTACCTATGATTTCACATGGTCTTTGTCCGAAAGCTGTATGAGTCATTACAGAGCCTGTTTTGCAGTGTAGACATTGAGAAGTGACCTAAAGACAAAATGTCTGTGAAAGGGAGATATGAGATCTTGTGCTTCCATTCCTAAATAGCACTCAGTGGTAACGTTTTACCCCAGAAACATCACCAACATGTGTGAGGCAGCGTCCTGTGGAGGAAGCAGGTTGGGGCTCCCAGGGTGGTGTCTCAGCAGGATGGACAGGTTTTCAGAACGAATGTGGCCAAAGGTTCAGCAGACTCATGCCTTCAGGTTTCAGAGGGGCCCTCTCCTGTGCCCACAGTTCTTTCTCATTGTGGGCTTCATAGCTGAAATCTGCTAGTATGGGTTTCAGTACCATTAGGCTGTTTCCCATTTAAAAAAAAAAAAAAAAAAAAAAGGTGGGGATTCCACCCCTACTTGCTGGAGCATCGACTCAGCGTCTCGGCCCCTGGGATCATGGCCCGGGCTGCTTGTCTGCGCCTTTCCTCCAAGATTCAAGGTCAATGTCTCTGAGATTAGCAACCTACGCAAACTCTAATCAGACTTACATTCTCTTTTCATTCACCAGGTCAAGGATTTTGGATCCCTATTCAATTTTCTTTCCTATCATTTTTTCCTGTTCTGTAGATTCGCAGTGGTTTTAAGGTGGCACTATTTAAATCATTTCGTGGTCTAATCCTAACCATTTAGCATCTACAAGGATAATGTAATATGCTAGTGACTGCTTTAAAGTGTTATAAGAGGCTTCAAAAATATCCCTGTGAGCGTGCACCCTGCCGAAGGGAATGAATACACGTGCTATTTTGCGAACAGTTTGAGACAATCTATCAAAACTTCAAACGCGCTTATCTCTTTGCCTGTAATTCTACTTCTAGGGCTTCCCTACAGCAATCCACTCATACAAATGTGAGAATAGCACATGCAGGGATGTTCGCTGCATCATTTTCACAGTGAGAAATTGGAGGGGAAAGTTAAATATATATTGATAGAGGGGGTTTCTAAATATAATATACTATGAAATATTTCCCATAAGGTTGATTTAAATGACATGGAATGTTATTCCTGATTTCTTTACATTCCTCATGCTGATGAGAGATAAAATGCAAACTGCAGAACAATATGCATCATATAATCCAATCTTGTAAAACGTGATAATTTCAAAGTCATCTCTATATAAAATGTAACCTTTTTGTTTCCTTTTTATAGTCGTGAGGTCTCTTTGGGGTGGACCCTGTTAAATGATTCTGCTCAATAGTTTAATGAGTTTGAAGACGGAGATTTTGCAGAAGGAGGTGAAGAAGTCTCACTTGTTCTGCATATTTGAATGTTGGAGGTGAGAGCAGAAAAGATAGAAGGTGGGGTGGGGAAGGAGGAGAGAATTGGTGGGCGGCTGGCAACACCTGATGCAAAAGCAAGAAGCTTTCTGGGGAAAGATGGATGAAAGTCCTTTTAAGAGCAGAAATAGTTAATGAGCAATGTAAATTGTTTGCTGTGTACATCATGGTAGGAACTCGACCCCTTCACCCTCAAATCGTTCCTAAAGTCACTCTCTCTTTGTGTGGACACTTCTGTGTACATGAGTGTGAGTGTGAGGGAATTTGGGGTGTGGGCATGTGAGGGGCTGTGGAGTAGGGGTGTAAATCCAAGATGGGGCCAAGTTGTCCATCTGGGTCAAAGTTGCATAACTGAGACAGCAGGTATTAAAGCAGAAGCCTTGATTGGCTTTGGTAGCACACCATCTCACCAGCCCCCGTGTGATAATATGCAGAAATCTTGGGGAGGGCATTGGACCTCGCTCGCAGCAGCAGTCAGGGGTTCCAAGTCCTTCATCTAGCTCCCATGGGGCTGGAGGACGTCAGCCAACATCAGGGTTACAAATATAGTAGATTTATTTTTTTTGCCAAAAATGTCTACAATATAGCCAGATTAACTAATCTAGATCTACTAATCTAAGTACAAAGAACTCAATGCAGCCTCTTGGTTTTACTTTCCATTATATGTATTATGGTTCAGAATGGGATATGGCATACATTTGCATAATTCCAATTCAATGCTTAAATGTTATTATTGCTACAACAGATAAATAAGCCCCACTCATGAATCACCAAATGACCAGCAACCTCCCTGCACAGTATCCCACCCTGGGAATGTCCAAGGCAACAAACCAGACACCAAAAACAAAAAAAAAAACTACTCGCTGATTAGTACTTGGCATAATAGTTTAAGTAATATTTTCAAAAAAATTATTTTAGGCCAATTACATTATGTGTATGGTGATGATGTTCAGAAGTTTAAATGAGTAACATCTACTATTTAGATATTCATATAGATAAGCCTAGAAAAAGATTTGGACTAATACCTACTACCACTTGAGATGGGGATTTTTACATTTTTACCTTATATTCTATGATATAAGCATGCATTATTTTATAATTAAAGAAAGAAAATGTACTTTTGCTCTCCAGCACAGCTAACTTATCCCATATTTGATAGGCAGTCATGCCTGTTGATTTGCCATCCGATGGGACACTGTCCCACCCACACTACCTCAGGAAGAATGGGACGTCACATAGGGAATCAGCTGGAGCTCAACACTACTTGTTATAAGCAATTGTAAACATCCTCTACCTTGTCACTGGACCATTAGGATGAGCACTCCTCATAACAGTGGTGACTATCCCTAGAAGCAAAGAAAGACAAATGCATATATTCTTTTTACTTATTTATTTTTATTTTTAAATTTTATTTTTCGATTATAATTTATATTCAATATGATTTTGTATTAGTTTCAGATGTACAGCATAGTGGTAAGACAATTATCTACTTTAGAAATGGAATCCCTGATATTTCAAGTACCCACCTGGCCCCATACATATTAGAGTGTTATTGACTATATTCTGTATGCTATACTTTATACCCCTGTGACTATTTTTGTATCTACCAATTAGTACTTCTTAATCCCTTCACCTTTTTCACCCAGCCCTCCCCCCACTGCCAAGTCTGGTCTATGAGTCTGATTCAATTTTGTTTGTTCATTTATTTTGTTCTTTAGATTATACATATAAGTGAAATCATATGGTTAAGTGTCTTTCTCTGTCTGACTTGGTTCACTTAGCATAGTACTCTGTAGGTCTATCCATACTGTAGCAAATGGTAAGATTTCTTTTTTTTAAATGATTAATAATGTTCCATTGTATATGTGTACCACCACTTTTTTATCTACTCATCTATTGATGGGCACTTGGGCTGCTTCCGTATAGTAAATAACACTGCAATGAACATAGGGGTGCATATATTCTTTCACATCAGTGTTTTGCATTTATTTGGATATATACCCAGAAGTGGAATTGCTGGGTCATAAGGCAGTTCCATTTTTAATTTTTTGAGGACCCTTCATACTGTTTTCCACAGTGGCTGCACCGATCTGCACTCCCACCAACAGTACACAAGGGTTCCCTTTTCTCCACATCCTTGTGGGCACTTATTGCTTATTGGTTTATTGATAATAGCCATTCTGATAGGTGTGAGATGATATCCCACTGTGGTTTTAATTTGCATTTCTCTGATGATTAGTAACATTGAGCATCTTTTCCTATGTTTGTTGGCCCTCTGCATGTCCTCTTTGGAGAAGTGTCTATGCAGGTCCTCTGCCCAATTTTAATTGGATTATTTGTTTATTTGGTGTTATGATGAATGAGTTCTTTATAAATTTTGGATATTAACCCTTATCAGATATGTAATTGGGGAATATCTTCTCCCATTTTATAGGTTGTCTTTTTGTTTTGTTGATGGTTTTCTTTGCTGTGCAAAATCGTTTTAGTGTGATGTAGTCCCATTTGTTTATTTTTTCTTTTGTTTTCCTTGCCCAAGGAGATATTTCAGAAAAAATTATTGCTAAGAGAATGTTAAAGATTTTACTGCCTACATTTTCTTCTAGGAGTTTTATGGTTTTGAATCTTACAGTGAAGTTTTTAATCCATTTTGAGTTTATTCCTCTATGTGATGTAAGAAAGTGGTCTAGACCAAGGCCATTTCCCAGATTAAAACTCTGGGAAGAATGAAATGTCCCATATGTAAAATGATAAGAAGAATTAACATGATAAAAAGGATACATTTTGTAGATTCTGGCTCATAATATTTAAGCCAATAAAGATGAAAAGTACTTCTTATTATATATGAAGAGTATTGTGAAACCATTAAGACATCCATCATCTCACATTATTATCCTTTTTTATGTGGTGAGATAATAGCCACTTAAGATTTACTCCTAGCAACTTTCAAATGTGCAATACAGTATTTTTAACTATCATCACCATCTGTATATTACTCTCCAAAGCTTATGCAGCTTGAAGTTTGTATGTTTTGACCACATTAACCCATTTCTTCAATCTATTATTTTTTTAAACAACTTTGCTTTTATTTAAACAAAAGCAAGGTCCATAAATGGAAAGATTTCATTCTTTTTTTGTGGCTGAATAATATTTCATTTTATGTATGTGTGTGTGTGTGTGTGTGTGTGTGTGTGTGTGTGTGTATATATATATATATATATATATATATATATATATATTAGCCAGAACTTGGCTATTGAAAATAATGCTACAATGAACATGAAAGTGCATATACTTTTCAAGTTAAAGTATTTTCTTCAGATAAATACCCAAAAGTGGAATTACTGGCTCATATGGTAGTTATATTTCTAATTTTTTTAGGGATTTCCATATTGTTTTCCATAGTGACTGCACCAGTTTAGATTCCTACCAACAGTACACAAGGGTTCCTTTTTCTCCACATCATCACCAACATGTTACTTATTGTCGTTTTAATAATAGCCATTCTAACAGCATGAGGTGATATCTCATTGTGATTTTGACTTGCATTTCCTTGATGATTAATGACGATGAGCATCTTTTCATGTATCTGTTGACCATCTGTTTATCTTCTCTGGGAAAATATCTGTTCAGATCTCTTGCCCACTGTTTTTTCAATGTTTTTATTGATTTTTTTTTAGAGAGAGAGGAAGGGAGAGAGATAGAAACATTGATGTCAGAGAGAAACATCGATTGACCACCCCTGCATGCCCCCCACTGGGGATTTGGCCCATAACCTGGGCATGTACCCTGACTGGAAATCAAACCAACAACCTCTTGGTGCATGGGTCAGTCTCAACCACTGAGCCACACTGGCCAGGCTAAGAGTTTTTTTATATGTATATATTTTTCAGTATTAGCCCTTCATCAGGTATATGATTTGCAAATATTTTCACCCATTTAGTAGGTTGTCTCTTTATTTTGTTGATGGTTTCCTTTGCTGTGCAGAAGTTTTTTAGTTTGATGTAATCCCACTGGTTTATTTTTCTTTCGTTGGTTTTGTTTTAGGGATCAAGTTTTAAAAACCATTGCCAAGACCTATGTCAAGGAGCTTTCTGCTGTTTTTCTTCTAGGAGTTTTTTCATCTTAATAGTCAAAAAGCTATTACCTCTGTTTAAATTTGTGTCTTCTGGGGAACCTGGAAGTCAAATCTTTAGAGCCAGACTATCTGGGTTCAAATCCCAGCTCTACCACTTCCTGCTGAGTGACCTTGGGCATGTCACTTACCGGTTCTATGCTTTGTTTCCCCAATTGCAAAATTAGGATGATAATAATTATACCTCCTTCATGAGCTTTTATGAAGGTTAAATTAGTTATTGAGCACATATTAGATGATCAGTAAACGTCGTCTGGAAAGTAGAGCACTCAGAGCACATGTTAAAATCCTGTAGTTTGAAGTTGATGTCAGGTTGTGTAGCTTCCTTCCCTCCTCACGCCGTGTCCGGCAGCTGCCTGGCGACTCTGCTCAGCAGCCCACACGCAGAGTAGACTCAGCACCTACGAGATGACAGTGACAACCAAGAATGGTTACTAAAGAAAAACTGTGTTGCGTGTCAAAAATCTTTTCTTTTCATAACTGGAAAACAAATCTATGAATTTTCTAGTAAAAGTGATGACATAAAGAAAGTCATTGTGGGCCTGGATAAAATGAAAAACAAGTGAAAAGCTCGGGAGTTCTTTCTGCGGGACTGCTTGAGAGCAGCCGGTCCGTGCAGCTCAGCGACCGCCGCAGAGACTGGGGCGGGCAGTCGGCCGAGTGGAGTGGGAGCAAGGCACCGGGCCAGCACCGCAGGCCTGTGATGCTGGGAGGGGAGCTTCAGAAACCCAGCACAGAAATAGTTTAAAAGTCATTCCTTTGGCTGATGAACAGTACCAAGATCTGCAAACAGTCTGTTCTTAATAAGCTTGGATTGAGCTATTTACTGGACTGGGAACCTCCTCAAGGCTTTCTTCTCTAAACATTATTATACGACAAAATCCGAAAGAATACCTTTAATTCTAGACTTAGAATCTTCGCCATGTGCCAGAGGACCATTGATTATTTTTTGCCACTAAGTTCAAAATGATATTCCCCTGGCGCCTGATGACATGGATAATGTGTATTGTACAGTGGGATTTTCCCAGGGGTCCCTAGCGAGACACTCCCTGTTCTTCGGTGTTTCCCCAGCGGTATTGAGAGGGGTTTTGTAATGCCCCAGGCTTCGGAAAGCTAAGAAATATTTATTCCATCTCCTCCAGAATTATGAAGAACGCCTGTTCTCGAGCGGTGTGTAGGGTGTGGGGAAATCTACACCAGGAGGTGCTGAACACTGAGTTCTCTTTCTAAAGCCTGGGTGTTAAGGCACTTCCCCTAGTATGGTTCAAGAAAACTAGAAAGAAAAGCCGAAATAATTCTAGAGCAGTGCATCTCAAACTATCTGCATAGAAGAACCAGTGTTGGTCTGGTTTGTTGTTTTTGATCTGTTCCAGATGAATACTTTTATCAATTGTAATAGCAGTTACTAGACAAATGAAATGCTAAGTCATATAAATCCAAGCTCCAAATTTTAATTACTGTATTCATTGGACATAAAAGTTCACTCTGTAAAATTTCCATAGCTTTTCTAAACCCTTGCTCTTGATTTCTGTGCGTAGCTCCCTCTGGACCCGGATGGCAAGGTTCTGCAGATGGGCACCAGGCTAGAGTGTTGAGAATGATACATTTTTACCCATGACGTGGACCTAGCCTGTGACCATTTTGGAGTACAGAGCAACTGCGCACTGTTAGTGCTCACTTAAAGGAGCATGTCATCAGAAAGATACTGTGTTAAAAGTATTTTATTGCATGGGACACAAAATTCGTCTCAAAATTTCAATCAACACAATAATCCATAAGTACTGCATTGATCAGGAAGTTTGTTCTTCATGATTCTCCATCGTCACTATCTTACAGTGGAAATGCCCACTGCAGGGGCTGTGAGGGCAGGCTGAGGAGCAGGGGCCCCACTGAAGGGCAAGGTGTAAACTGGGTCTGGAATAAAGGCAGAGGCTGAGGTCTGCGGCGTAGCAGGGGGCAGCAAGCCCTTGACAACTCTGTCTGAGGACCAGTCACTTAGAGGCCTCGGGCGATGAAGCCTGTTTCCTAGGCCAGAAGACGCCCAGGCTGGTGTCTGTGGGGCCACTCTGAGACTGCACGTCACTAATTGGTTTGGGAAAGTGGCGGACTGAACTTCCTGGGTGAGTTCCAAGGCCCTCTGACAGCAAAGCGGGGACGAGAGTTGGTATTTGCTATGTTTAAGCAACAAAAGAAGGAACCTGTACAACCCAGCTGGTAAAAGAGCTGTCTAAAGTTTGGCCAAGGCATCCAGTGTCCAAAGACAAGCAAATGTAGTGTTTTTCCTACATAGTGGCCATCATTTTAGTGGCTTTGCAGTCTTCTAACTTGGTTATCAGAAAAATAATAATCTCCATTTTCCGTGTCTCTGACTGCACACTTCTATTCTTATGAAATCAATCTTTGGTCCAAGCTTTGGCAAAACTTCTGTGTGATGTACATGTTACTATCTAACTTGTCCATGGACAAGCCCAGCCGGCACCTGACCTCAGAGATGAGCAGACTCACCAGAAGCAGTCGGGTTCCCATGCAGACGTCATCCTGAATGTGCGCTGTCAGGGCTGCGGGAGGGGACCCGGGGCTTTAGTCATCAACCTGCTCACGTGCAAATCTAGAGCAGCCATTCTGAGTCTGTTGCTTCCTAGCATTATAGACGTTTATGTATAATCTCCACAGTATTTTTAATAGCAACATTATGCTAATTCAACATATGCTTACTGTATAGATAATTGTCTCCAAGAATATCAATACAGATGGAATTTTTCAGATATGTAATTAATGCTTTAAATAGGCATCGAGCTCAATTATCTAACCATTTCCAGTATACGTTCAGATTGCAGGCACCAAGCCCCTTCATTTTCATTCCTTTTTCATTCTGGAGGCAGAAAGAAACTCAGCGTTCATCCACTCCCTTCTCTTCAGGGATGAGGAAACAGAAGCCCACTGGGGCAGACGGTGAAATGAGTTACTGAAGGCCTTACAGCAAAGTATTGGTAGAGTCTAGGTTCCATCCCCCTGGCTCCTTGTCCAGTGTTCTTGTAGGCATTGCCTTCAGAAATCAGAGTTCATCAAAGAAACTCTGAATATAATTGCTGTGGACATATGGTCTTGCATTTATACTGCGAGATGCTAATCACTGCCTGCCTGCTTGCTCATACCCTCCCTGAAGGAAATCGCCCTACCTCTAACCCCTGCTGCCAAGCAGCCAGATTTTGTACCAGGAGACTCTTCTAATCCCACGATTGTTAATTAGTCTGGAGACGGCCATCCTGCCCTGTGGACTTCACCCACAGGAGGGGTAAAAGGCAACTAGGACCATCAGATTCCCTCTCCCAGGAGGGTGAACCAAGGAAGAGAGCAAGGTTGCCTTCAGAAGAGGGATCAGGAAGTCAAAATAGGAATATGTTGGAAGAATACAGCTATGGCAAACAGAAATCATATGCAGTTCAGAGTTGTGAGGGAGCAGGAACCAAGAGCAAGCGTGGAGATGCAGTGAGCAGAGTCGCAAACCGTGTTGCACACGGACTGCAACGTGGCCGCAATGGCAGCGACGGCTGACTCGGCCCCACGCATGGTCCTTGACATCTTACCCGGGTGAACTGGTTTCAGCCTCACGGCAACCCATGAGGTGGGTGCTAACGTGGTCTGTTTCCAGATAAGCTCAGGGAGGCACAGAGAGGTTCGTGAACCTGCTGAAGTTCATACCGCTCACTTCACGCCAGCCTGTGTGCATCCCATGGGGTAATGCCTGATGGGGCTCTTGTTTTTTGTGGGGTTTTTTTTTTCTGTTTTGTTTTTAACAATTGAAAATATAGTTATATATTTAACCACACAAAAATAAAATGTTTGGGAAAGACTTGACTTGAAATGTTCAAGCAGATGATAAATACTCACCTGGGAAAAGCATCATCATGTACAGATTGCAGTTCCAATGGTCTGTACCTCTCAGCCCTTTGCTTGAGTAGAGTTAGGAAGCCCAGGCGGAGCCCAGGTGGGCAGCCAGTAACTGAGACGTGGGGGAGGCCTTCCGAAGGAGAGAAGGCTGAAAACTGGGTCCTCGTGGTCTAATGGCTGAACGGGCATACGAGACAGGTAGAAAGAGAAGGGTAAGTGGAAACGTAGCTAAACACGAAAGAACTCACGTGCTCAGCGTCTAAGCAGTTAATCGCAGGCATCTAGTGAATGATTTAGGAGCATGCGGTTAAGGGAAGAAACCAGTGGACTGCACAGGATAACATATCCACACATGGAAGTGAGGAGTCATCTCAGACCATGACTGTGGGCAAAGGCAAACCCAGAGGCTCAGTGCCCACAGCACGTCAGTGAGGGGAACTCTGGGATCTTGAGAGTTCCTGTGATCCTGAGGGACTGTGATCGAAGCTGTGATCCTGAGGAACCATCCCTTTCAAGAGCTTTGAAATGGAGCACACTGAGAGGGCTACAGAAATATAAATTCCTGTATTTGGGCAGTTGGTCAAGAGGTCAGGAGGAGAGAATAACAATATCAATAAACTAAAAATTTGTCAGTCATGAAAAACAATGTGTCCCCAGCGGTCCTTATGCTATGTATTGAAACACAATTTGGAACTCAGAAAGAGAGAGAAAGAGAGAGAGAGAGAGAGAGAGAGAGAGAGAGAGAGAGAGAGAGAGAGAGAGAGAGAGAGAGAAACCAGCCCCAGGTCCCAACCTAATTTTTCCAACTCCGCACGTCCGGGGAGGAGCCCTGGAAATCTGTACATCGGCAAGCCTCTGTGATTTTCATCATCAGGGGAGTCTGTGAAACATCACACTGATGGTCCCTGTCCCATGTCATCCTCACATAACTCTTTCAGGTGGACAGATGTTGTATTCCTTTGCCAGATGATGAAACTGAGTGTTAGAAATTCATTGCAGTTTTTGCAGTTGAGAGGTGAGAGGGTCCAGATGATGCTACGGGCCCTTATATGTTGTGACTACGAGTGTGTTTTGCAAACTTGTGTGGTGCCCTCAGTAGGAAGGGGCTAGGTGGGGCGTTCTGATCAGAGGGCTCTGAGTCAACCCATTGCTACAGGAATTCAGGGACCTGCTAGGTTCGTTTACCCACTACATTCCGATGTTTGCATACCAGCCAACTTTGAAAACAATTGACATCAAAAAAATCATCTTGAAGGGGAAGGAGGCAGCCCAAGGAAAGCAGACACAGGCGACAGGCGTTCAACCTGGAGTGTCCAGGACATGAGATGTGGGCATTGCGTCTGTTCTCCTGTCTGGTCCCATTTATGTTACCTGGGTGGGTGAGTGCGGAACATGTAGAAATGGGGTGTGCTCAGGGCTATGGGGAGGGAGAAAGGTGGGCATGGGGGGGGGGGAGAGGCTGTGGGGGTGAGAAGCTACCAGTATCTTGGGAATTATTGTTATTCCTAATTGTAGTTCCTCCTTCACCTCAGGTTTCAGAGAGATTTTATGTGAGGCTAGGCTTTGTAATGCCTCACTCTCGTGCTAGGTGTTACTCCCTGCCTGTTTCATCATGGTGGTTTGCAATGAAATCCTTAAAGTGAAGAGGACTTGTGATTTCTTTAGGAAAACAATAAAAAAGTGGATTTGGTTCTGTATCTTCCCAGTTGTAAGATCTTAGGCAATTTACTTGTGTGAGTCTTAACTCCCTTGTCAAAAATGAGTGTGACCCATCTACCTCAACGCTGTCTTGAAATTTCATGAAATATGTGCGTCGAACACCTCGCATGCCAATGTCCCTCACAGATGCCAGCTCCTTCTTCACGTGTATCCCCTCTAGCTCCACTCTATGTTCTGTCCAGTCCCTGCCAGCATCTTACTAAAGTGGATTATATCTCATGTTCCAAATCCTGCCTGAGAGAAGAAAAGAACAAAGTGAGAGACCCTCCGGGCAGTGATTTTCCCAAACTCAGAAACAGTACAAAAACGTCAAGCTCTCCAAACCAGGGGAATACCCACTCCCACCCCCCACTCCACCTGGGTCCCAGTTAACAAAGACTCTCTGTTTATAGGTAAGTCTGTATTTCTTGTATCTATATAATGTTAGATGTTGAAAATAGCCACCTTGACTGCCCCTGGGTGACTTAGACCCGTATCTTCTCATCTTATCTTACTGGCTAAGAGGTTTCTTTTCATCAGCTTTTCCCCCTCCCACTGGAAGCGCAGGTACAAGGACTTTTTCTGCATTGGTTACCTTGACTGACAATTTGACAAGTTCTTTGGAAAGGTCCTTATTCATTCTCTCATCTTAAACCCTTGTTAAATACTGTTATGCAACTAAGATCTGATAGCATCCTGTTTCCTAGTGAACTTCATCCTTGGACACTCAGTTTGAGGGGGTTGGCCAAACTGGTTGGTTTTCTGTACTTGGCACTTTGTGTGTAAGTTGGTTTGTTCCCCTCTGAGAATAATTTCCATACATAAATTGTGGGGAAACTATTTAATTCCCACTGCAAAGTTAATTATTCTTCCTTGGGTGTTGTGACATCCCCACGGGATGACTGCAGATTGAAAAGAACACAGACTTGGAGTCACACAGCCTGGGCTTGATGACCATTTCCACCACTTAATATCTACACTGTTATTTGATCTCACTGAGCCTCAGTTTCTTCTTCTGTACAATGGGGATAAGAATGTCTTCCATATATGTTTACTGTGAGGACTGAATCAAATGTGAGGTACCTGGCGACTTGCAAGGGCTTCCTGGACACAGATCCTTGCTTTCTTCACTGCTGCATCCCAAGAGCTAAAAGCAGTACCTGGCTCATCGTAGGTGCTCAATAAATATTTATTGAATGACTGTTGGATCAATCAATATTTTTATTTCATCGATAAATATTACTGAATGAATAAATATACATCAAATGAATAAATGACTGTTGAATGAATGAATAAATCATACTGAATGAACAAACAGTTTATAAAGTTCTACCGTGTCAGAACAGAGACACTACCCTGGACACTCAGTAAGAGTTGTTCATGGGAACCAGTAGCCAGAGGCTCATTTGGCTGTGTAAGGCTGTTTCCATCCTCTCCCATCTTTTTTTTTTTTTTTTTTTTATCCTCACCTAAGGACATTTTTCCATTTTTTTGTTCAGATAGAGTGGGAGGGAGAGAGAGGAAGAGAGAGAAACATCGACGTGAAAGGGACACATCGAGTGGCTGCCACCCGCACGACCCAACCAGGGCCGGGGACAAACTGCAACTGAGGTACGTGCCCTTAGCGGGAACCGAACCAGCTCCCTCGGGACCACAGGCCCATGCTCTAACCGCTGAGCCAAACCGGCCAGGGCCTCTCCCATCTTCTCTCTGGCTTGTCCAGGCCATGTTTCTTCTACGCATGCATCCCCAAGTTTTATGGGCCTCTTTGTACCTTAGTGACGTGCTTGGGTCCATCTGTGAACTGGTCATCTCCTGTGTGTGGCTGGGCCAGGAACAAGGACAATTTCCCAGTGCTCCAGGTGGGACTCGGGTCGCAGTGAGGCTGGCTGGCTCCCTTTGGTAAAGAAATAGCCTTTTCCTCCAATCAGGACAGTCTGCGGTGTCCTTGCCGACCCAGTGCTGGGGTGAACTTGCCAAGTGATAAACCCTCTTTGGATTCTAAGCAGCACTTGTTAAGAAAACAGCTACTACTTTACCCCCAATTCCTGGAGGGGGACCCTAAATAACTGTCGTTTGCGTGCATGTGGGTCTTTGCTGTTGCTCCGCCCCTTGCAGGGCACTGGGATCCCACAGCCCCGCCCCACGCAGAGCACCAACCTGGTCCCAGCCCCTGGGGTGGGCAGTCTCTGCGGCTCTGCATTTAACTTCGCTGAAATCACTGCGCTTCAGAGCCCGGCTCACTTCACACAAGGCGGAGCCCAGGCTGGCTGGTTTGGTTTCAGTGGGGGCTGAAAACGAGGCCACCCTCCCTCAGCTACTTTCCAGATCTGGGGCAAATTGCTCTGTGTCTGCTGTGGCCCAGCCCCAGCTCCGCTGCCATCACCCATGTATTTATCGGCCGAAATGAACATCAAAGGCAGCCATAAAGGAGAATAAAGAGGGAGGAGACTCCACAAAGGGGGCTGTGGGGGGCAGAGGAGGGAGGAAGGAGAAGAGAAAGGAGAGGGCCCCTCACTGGCAGGACTGTGCCCACCCCCTGAGGGGAGGAGGAGGGAAGACTCGGAGACAGGAGCCTCAGTGCCCCGTGGGCCTCCGGATTTGTTTTTACGCTCAAGCCCCCACCTCCATTGCTTTTTCCTTTGGCATTACGGTCGCTGCGGCGAATGGAGTAGGAGGCTGAACGCAGAATGTAAAGCACAGGCCCCTAGGATGGTGCTGTGTTCCTGGCTGCCCGTCTGCACACCCCGTGCAGGCGTCCAAGTCCTGGGTGTGTTTGCAAAGCAGCCGCCCTTGCGTGTCTGATGTACACTGGAAAACAAGGAGCGACATGGCCCCTGCTTCAGTATTGCCCACTGCTACCACTTGGCAGCCCTTCAGGATTTTATGACAAATAGTAATGAATAATTAACAAATCATTTGAGCTGCTACCAAAAGCCTGAAGAGAACAGCAGCGCCTCAGTGCCTGCGCTGCAGACAAACCTTGACAGTGTTTCCTCTCCTACCGTGGGCTGGACAGGACGCGGGTCCGAGAACACCCCTGAGACCAGCGGGGACCGGGTGACTGCTGCCTTAGCACTGGGCTGCAGACAAGTGTAGCTGGCATCTGGACTTCCTCTCGGTTCTGCCACACTTTTCTTAGACCAACGTTTTGAGGGAGCCGTGAGCTCTTTGAGCTCCAATAGAGCAACCATTTCTTTGGGGGAGGGGGGACAACTTCGCCCCCACGGCTCCCAGAGGACACTTGGCACTGTCTGAAGACATTTTGATTGGGAGAGGCGTCATTGCTGTTACTGGCACTGAGGCCAGGGATGCTTCTAAACAACCTACAGTATGTAGGACAGCCCCCCACAACAAGCATCATCTACCCCAAATGCCCACCCTGCAGTACAGTAACAGAATATGAAACCCACCCACCCCACACCCCACCTCCATTTGTGTTTTAATGCTTCCTGTCCTGGAGTGAGCCCAGGACCAAAGAAACTTGGGCTCCCTCGAGTGGTGACTCACACTATGACAGCTAAGACATAAGGCCCAGAGCTGCAGGTTTGGATAGGGGTGTGCGTGTGTGTGTGTGTGTGTTAAACGAGTCGGTTTATCCATCACAAATTATGCTTCGCTGGATGGTGACAGCAGTATTCATGAATCATTAATGAGCCATTTTCTTCTCTCCACGTCGTTAACATCCGTGCAGGCCTTGGAGTTGAGAGCAGATTTCCTTCCGATTAGTCAGAGGGTTTATATTTTTCTGAAATATGTTCTTTTCGTTTAGAGGAGGACCTGAGTGTGAATTCATGTGCTTTCTTTTTGTTTGTTTTCTTCCTAATAGGATCTCCAAGAGCTTCCATCATATTTTGTAGTCCCCCCCTTTGGAGAGAGAACTTTCCAAAATCAGAATGAACAGCTCATAGATAATATTTTACTTACATTTTTTAAGGGATGAGGATAAAGGGTAGAAGATAATTTTAATATTCCAATTCTGGCCAAAGTTAGCCCAAGTAGTTCAGATCTTATACAGCTCATCAAATGTGTCTGCAGTGAAGAGTTTGCAGAAGATGTCTTATCTGTGAGAGAGCGTTTGGTTTCCCAACCAAGCCAAGTGGTTTCCAGTGGATTATCCAAAGTGTGACTGACCTTTCTAATGTACCTTGTAGCTTGTTATCATGTCACTCCCACGTTCATAGTAACGACAACAACAACAATAACAACACTATGTATCGAGTAGTTCCACAGACAGGTACTGTGTCAGTCATTAACTCATCCAATCTCCATCACGACCATGGGAGGTAATATTACTGCATTTTACAGGTGAGGAACTGGAGACATCAGAAGGTAAGTAACTTCATAAAATCACTGAGCCAACAAATAAGCAATCAGGACAGGAATCCAGGTCTGTCAGATCCCAAAGCTCACTACCACACTGAGATTTTCAGGGCTCTGGTCAATTAGACCAGTTCTCCAAGCTGGTGCTCAGGGCACTGCCAAGCCTGTCTAGCCAGCTTTCATTCTGTGAACCTCTCTTCATAAGCCCTTCACTGCTGAGACCATTTCTTATCTGGGCCCACATCAGCTATATTCTTTCTCAACTCCAGGTCTGTATATTCCTTTTCCTCGCCCGAAACATCCTCCGTTCCCTTCCCAACACTTCAAATTCGGTGCGTGCTTCAAAGCCCAGTTGCCATCACCAGTGCAAAGCCTTTCCCCACCTTCTCCATTTTGAGAATGCACACTGTCTGGGTTTGGGCACAAGTCTGCCTGAATCTGCAGTTCTGGCTCTGTCTCAGACTGCATGGCCTTCGAGGGAGCAAACCTATCTCAGCCATCACCATTTTACAATGCAAGGTTTCTGCGCCTCCTTCCTTATCTGCAGAATTCACTGACTACAGAGAGTATGTAGATATCAAAGTAGAATGTGGTACGTCTGAAACTTACAGAATGTTATTAACCAATGTTATTAACCAATAAATTTAATTATACATAAATAAACTAAATGGACTGAATTGAAATACCTAACCCACCTCCACAGGATAGTTGCAATAAATAAGTGAGATAATGAACATGAAAACACTGTGGAAACATAAGGCCATGGTTAGATTATCATCCGGGTCTTTTTATTTATTTATTTTTTATTTTTATTACTTTCTCTCTTTAAAAATTTTTATTACTTTCACTTTTTTTCTTTTCTTCTCCACCTACTCCTGTCAATTTTGTTCAGTCTCACATGAAGTAGGTCACCCCTGATGGGCTGGAGAGAAAATGAGCTTTCCTCCTCCTTCCCAGGACTTCCAGCTGTAAACATGCGACATGTGACCAGCAGCCTGAGACACCACCACAGCTTGTATTTTTAGAAAAGAAGGGAGAAAACTCAATGACTTAAGTCATATAAACTCCCTGAATGGCTTCTCATGTCCCAGAAAATACAAATTCTAATAAAACGTGAGGAAAATCCACTTAATTCTGCTGCCCTGCCATGGGCAGAGGGACATAGATTTTTTTTGTCATTAACAGCATCACCGTCCTGACACCAGGAAGCGGCGGCTTTTCCTAGGGTATTTATGAAATGCCTGGGAAGATTCCCGTTGGGATTTGCACTGGAATTGCATTGACGAACTCAGAAAGAATTGACATCTTTACCTATTGAATCTCTCCATGTAAGAACATGGTGTAGCTCTATTTATTCAAGCCTCCTTTTATAGCCTTGGGTGCTTATGCCCATAAAGACTTTTATATATTCTGTTAGATTTATTTCTAGGTAGTTTTTCTTTCTATGGCCATAGGCTGTATTTTATTTAAGTTATTATCACAGGTTTCATATCCTGTGTCTTACAAAAAATAGACTGTCGCATGAATATTAACATTCTGACATTGCTGAGCCCATGTACCTGGCACAGTGGTGAGCCTTGGCCACAATGAAGGCAGCACGCTCTCTGCTGCTGGGGGAAGCACTGCATGACTCTGGATGGTCACAGCTGGTGAAAAATTATTGCAGTAAACTAATGGGCTGCGACTGTGCTGAGATCCCAACTTTCTACATCTGGGAGCATTGTCCTGTTGGATGAGCCTCGCAGCCCCTCAGTCCCAGTGGCCAGGGAAGTTTCACTTTCAGGGAGACAAGATTCTGCCAACTGAGTCACTTTAAAAAATCTAAAAGCCGCCCTGGCCAGTTTGGCTCAGTGGTTAGAGCATCGGCCTACGGTCCTGAGAGACCCGGGTTCGGTTCCCGCTAAGGGCGCGTACCTCGGTTGCAGTTTGTCCCCGGCCATGGTCGGTTGTGCGGGTGGCAACCACTCGATGTGTTCCTTTCACATCGATGTTTCTCTCTCTCTCTCTCTCTGTTCCTCTCTCTCCCTCCCACTCTACCTGAACAAAAAATGGAAAAATGTCCTCGGGTGAGGATAAAAAAATAAAAAAAAATCTAAAAGCCAAGGATAAGAATCTAATAGATCTCTGCTTTGCTTGCTGGTACTCGCTCTCGGGAAGAATCCAGTGATATGCCACGTTGATATTGGGCTGCTATGCAGAAACTTAAAGTATTAATTGTACATAAAGATTTTTGAGTTGTTTGACTTGCAGATAATTTAAAACCTTTTATGGTACGATAACCAGAGATAGATTATGTGCAAGGATGTGAAATTTGCAGTTACATTTGCCCGGGTTTCTCAGAGGTTCCCATCAGTCCCTGCTTTGGCACTCTTGGGTGAACGCCTGAGACGCTCTGGGAGTAAGCATCGGTAAGGATGTACACGCATGTACACGCGTGGCATCCGAACCTAGGTCTCCCCTTGCTTTTCCTCTCCTCTGGTTGTTCATTGGACTCTTGTGGAAGATTCCTTGATGCTTTTAGTACACCTTTGTACTGTTTGGGTCCAGTGACCCTGAACAGCCCCGCTTAAGGCCTGAAAGACTGACTGCCACAGCGAACCTTTCCACGACTCACTTGGCATCCTGTGTTAGTACCACATACAGACCAGGGGGAACTGATTGATGGCATGTGCAGGGAAGACACACGTTTTTGCAACTCCTTCTACCGTGGAAGAAAGACTGTTGAGCCAGAAGGACCCCTGCGTGCTGCGGATCTGTAAGTCAGGCCTGCAGAGTATCAACTCTGGCTGCAGGTTAGGAGTTTGATTAGTTGGGCTATGGCGCACCTCTCTCCACGTCCTGTTTGCTCTTCCCTTTCTCTCACCTGTGTTGCTCCCTTCCCACCGCCACCTCACAGCTGGATTTCTTCAGCAGATCGGTTCATTCGTGTTCTCAAACGTTACTGTGAATCACAGGGCTGTTGAGCACCGGGCTCCCTCAAGGAACTCACAATCTACCCAAGGGTCGGTTACCAACTAGTGGGGTGAGGACAACCGTGGGGAATGGTGGGGGGTGGTGTGGGCCCGGAAGGAAGATGGGGCTTTTCCAGTTTTGGGATCAGGGAGACTTGATATCTAATTATTGAAGGACAAGGAGGGGGTGAGGGGGAAAGAGGCGGGAACCTCACAGGCAGATGAGCAGATACATGTAAAGGGCTGGTGTGAGCTTGGTTCTTGAAGACAATAGCAAGTTCAGGATAAATGGAGCAGAGTCGGGAGAGGAGTGGGCTGTAGCTGGAACAATGAAGAAGAGGCCAGGTCCGAGGAAGGCCGGATATTATACCAAGTAATTGGGTCTCTTCTCCGTAGGTCAGTGGGGAGCCAAGGAAAGAGTCTCAGAAAGGTGACACGATCATAAAGTTTGTATTTTAGAAACCCACTCTAAGTGCAATGTGGGAAATAGATTAGCTGCGTACTCAGTTAAAATTAGTTGTTATAATTACACATAGGTCCACACAGAAGGCTCATTTATTATGTTGGGTTTGGGTTTTTGGTTTTGTTTTGTTTTGCTTTTCACAAGTCAGATATAACTTTGTCTTTAGTAGATATAACTCTCAAAGGATGTTAATGTTGGTTAGTTTTAACTGAACTAGCATTTTTTATTCCATTTTTTGAATGGGTAATATATGAAAATGGCTTAAAATTTTAAAGGTGCAAAGGACATACATGAAAAGTGTAACTTCATTCTATTCTCTGCCTACCCAGTTCTCCTTACTGCAACAACCAATGTTAATAGTTTCTTGTATGTTCTTTCTACTTATAAAAGTTATATATGTACATATATTCTTTATGTGATATATTTGTTCATATGTTCTTTATCATCCTCTTTAAGATCAGTGGTAGTGTACAATACTCATTATTCTTTGCCTTTCCCTCTCATGTAAGTATTTCATTTGGACATCTTCTTCTGTCAGTGTTTAGAATTTTCTCATTTGTTGTTTTGACTGCCCCAGTGTTCAGTTATCGACTTGTAATATAGTTTATTTAGCCAAGCTCCAGGAATGAGCATTCAGATTTTTTCCAGTCTTTGTATTTTGCAAATAATACCGCAATGAATAACGTCGCCATTGCCATTTCACACATCTGCAGGTGCATCTGTGGTATAAATCCCCACAATGGGAGTGTGGGTCAGGGTATGCATCGAGACTGACAAGGCCGAATTTCCCTCTGTGCAAGTTGTGCCAGCCTGGACTCCCACCAGAAATGCTTGTGTGCTGATGCAGCGTGTTATCAAACTCGTAGATCTCTGGAGTCTGTAGGTGCAAAAATGCTGTCTTTCATTTTAATTTGTAGTTGCATTTAATGAGTGAGACAGCCTCCTTCATATGAATAAGAGACAGCAGATTTGCTTGACCTTTGCCCTGTTTGTTCATTTCCTGTTCTCAATTTCCTAGTGGGTTATTGGTCTTTTGCATATTAAATGATAGAAGTTTGTTTTTTTTATCTAAAGATAAAGAAATTAATCCTCCATCTGTGATATGTGTTGAAAATATTTTCCAAGTTTGCCATTTGTCTTTTGACTTTGTTTGTGTTGATTTTTGCCATGCAGAAAACGCGTATCATTAAGTAGTTAAATTTAGCCACTTACTATTTTATAGGCCTACATATTCTGTGAGACTTTAAAAAGCCTTTTGAGCCCTGGCTTGTTTGGCTCAGTGGTCAGAGTATCTGCCCGCCCACGGAACAAAGAGTCGCGGGATTGATTCCGGTTAAGGGCACGTACCTCAGTTGCCCTTGGGTCCCAGGCCCTGGTCAGGGTCATGCAGGAGGCGATCGGTCAATGTGTCTTTCTCACTGTAATGTTTCTCTCTCCCCCGCCCCCTCTTTCCCTCCCTCCCTCCCTCCTTCCCATTCTATCTGAAGATAAATAGAAAAGTTTCCTCAGGTTGAGTATTTAAAAAAAAAAAAAAAGCCATTTCAGCCCTGGCCTGTGTGGTTCAGAGGTTAGAGCGTCAGCCCATGCACCAAAGGGCATAGGTTCGATTCCAGTCAAGGACACATACCTGGGTAGACAACCAATTGGTGTGTCTCTCTCATCAATGTTTTTCTTTCTTTCTCCATCTCCCTCTTCCTCTCTCCCTCCCTTCCACTCTCTTTAAAAATCAGTGGGAGCCCTGGCCGGTTTGGCTCAGCAGTTGGAGCATGGGCCTGTGGTCCAGAGAGACCCGGGTTTGGTTCCCGCTAAGGAACGTGCCTCGGTTACAGTTTGTCCCCGGCCCTGGTTGGGTCGTGTGGGTGGCAGCCACTCGATGTGTCCCTTTCACATCGATGTTTCTCTCTCTCTCTCTCTCTCTTTCTCTCTCTCTCTCTCTCTCTCTCTCTCTCCCCCTTCTCTCCCTCCCTCCCTCCTACTCTCTCTGAACAAAATATGGAAAAATGTCCTCAGGTGAGGATTAAAAAAAAAAAAAAATCAGTGGGAAATCCTCACCAGAGGATTAGCAACCACAGAAAAGCCTTTTCAATCCCAGGACTACAAAATAATTTTTTTTGTGTGGTTTCCTTGAGTGCTTCCAGGACTTCAGTTTTCACTAAGTAAACCATATGGAATTACCAGTATTTGATAATTCTGATCTACAGAAATGATTAGATAGTTCACTCTAGTACATTCAGTTCTTTGATCAACTTAGAATTTATTCTGGTGCAAGATATGAGATCAAGGCCAGCTGAATGCTTTCCCAGATGCCAGCTCAACTAAGTAGACCATTTTCCCCACTGATTTTAATGCCACCTCTCGTATAGCAGTTCTCCTAAGCTAGTAGAGATGTTTCTGGTTTTCAAAACTCTTCCAGTGATCTTCCTGCCCATTCACATTGCTGCTTTAATTATTTAAATTTTGTTTTAATATCTCCTTATTATTATCTCTCAGAATATTCCTATCTTTTCTTATGTGAATTTAGAATTTTTGTTTCTTCATGTGAATTTAAAATTTTTAAATCTAGTTTCTAAAAAAATATCTAGTAATAATCTTGTTTGCATTTTGATTAAGGTGACTTTGAATTATAGCTTGATCGCGGGTTGCCATTTGTGTAACATTCCATTTCCTGAACCAGCTTCTTAATCGCTTCCAGTTTCTTGGTTCTCTTATCCCCTCCTTCTGCCACTGACTAATCCGCCTCAAGCATCCTTTCCCTCAGTCACAGCTCTGAGCTTCCCTAGTCCACACCTTTCCTTGTTTTCATGCATTTTCCTCCAGAAACCTGCATGTCCTCCCCTCACGTCGCCACTGCCTTGCTAAATCCACTTGTCCATCGAGTTCACATCTTCAGGTGGGATCTTGCTTGGCTAGTGTGACACTCCATGTTCCCTCCCTCCAGGAGATCACTGCTTTATCTCACCAGTTAGCACCGAATGCACGCATGACATTTCTTACGTGCGCATTTAACCTGAGTTTCTTAGAGTTCAAAAGCAGAAAAATCAAGCATTTATTACATGTACATTAAACCCAAATCTTGCCCTGGCCGGTTTGGCTCAGCGGTTAGAGCATCAGCCTGTGGACCAGAGAGTCCCGGGTTCAGTTCCCACTAAGGGCATGTACCTTATTTACAGTTTGTTCCTGGCCCTGATTGGGGTCATGTGGGTGGCAATCACTCGATGTGTCTGTCTCATGTTGATGTTTCTCCCTCTCTTCTTCTCTGTCTCTCCCCTCTATCTGAAGATAAATGCAAAAATGTCCTCAGGTGAGGATTAAAAAATAATAATAATAATAATAAATAAATAAACCCAAATCTCTGTGGTTGAAACAAAGATGCATACGCAGATTTTTATTACTTGGCCCCTCCAAACACCTTAACTTCTTGTGTGTCTAGATCACATATATCTAGCCATTCATTCAGTCTGTCAACAAGTATGTATTGCATGCCTACCATGTGCCAGACAGTCGGATAGTCACTGGACATTTGTATCAATCAAATTAAGCTAAGTTAAGCAATGGTATTAACCCCTAATCATGGTGGTTTATATTCACAAAGGTTTGTTTTCTTCTCATGTTACATATCCATCTCCACTCAGCTTTGACTCTGCTCTAGATCTTCATTTCAGACCAGGGGAAAGGAGCTGCCCTATCTGGGTATGCTTGTCTCATGACAAAGGGGAACACAATGGTAAAACCACGTCAAAACCCTTAAAGCATTGGCCTAGAAATGTCACATGTCAACTCCACTCATATTTTATTTGCCAAAGCAAAACACACGACTAAGCTTGAGACCAGTGGAACTGGAAATACAATGTTCTGGCTGTGAGGGGCCCTTTGATATAAGGCACTGAATATTTTTAACAAACAGTACACTCTACCACAGCGATGAAGTGCTGAGAAAGACAGATAATAGTACTGATCTCACAGAGATACAAACAAGCAGAAAAAGAACACAGCAAATAATAACACAACTATCACAAATGCTCCAAAGGAGGAGAGGATGTTAAGAAAACATAAATGGTAAACCAACATAATCTGGTGATTTAAAAGACTCCCTTCCTACCACCACCAAGAGACACCTTAGAATTAATGAAAGTTAACTAGGTGAGAGCGAGGGTCACCTCCTGGGCAAGTGCTTCAGACTGGAGGTCAGTCAACTCTTCAACATGATGATTTGACCAAGATGCGCAGAATTAGAGTACTTCTGTTTTGCGGATTTTCTGCATCTTAATTCAATAAAATAATCATCTCAAAGTCTCGGTATCCCACAATTCCTTATTAATAGGTTTTCCCCATAGAATAAGTCAGAGAGAACTGGGTTGCATTACATGTTTACGTTTTTATTGGTTTTGAGGGACCCTAAACGACACTTTATAATTACACGAAGATGTACCTTTCTATAAACAGCAACATATAAGTCTTGATATTTACACTACCTATATATTTGCTCATTATATGTGATTTGTGTTGTATTTTCATTGGTCTAAAATGTAATGCTGTTCACAAAAGAAGTTGGTAGTAATTATAGAGCACGGGAATGGTTTAATCATTTCACATGGGAATGTACCCTATCCCTAACATATAATCATTAGACCATTTCCACTTTCATAAGATGATACTACTCTTCCTGAGAAATAAATAAGTAAACTAATAATGACGCTGGGTCTCAGTCTTGCTTTCCAAATGGATGCCTCAGAAGAGAGCCTTTGTAATTCCGTCTCCATACCATATGTCTCTGTTGACATTAAAGTGCTTAGTTCCAAATGAGTTGGCTTCATTCAAGCATCTTAATTCAAGAGTGGATGATTAGATCTTAAGCTAAAAACCTATTAGGATGTAAGCACTTGTGTTTTTGAAAGGTATTAAGGGAACATCATCGTGTGGTTGAAGATAAATCCTCCCTATCTAGTAGTGGGTTGGAAAAATCTCATTTGATCTTCCAATGTTCCTGACTAGCTTCATGTCAAAGTTAAGCACAGAATGAGAAATCTGCCAAGTGTTTGTTGTACAATACACAGACTGGATGGTGTCTGCTTTCATCTTTTTCTTGTAGTGGTTTCTGAAATCCTGTCTCTGAGCAGAGGTAGAAAGGACCAAGGACCTTTTTCATGCGAAAGTACTCACTAGATGCCAACCTGGAGCGGGAACCCACCTGAACAGAATTTCTAAGTGAAGCCACTGTGGTGGGCGATGCACCCATGTGGTCTCTCAATCAGCACCATGCTACAAAGCAGTCAGTGTGAGTGGAAAAAGACAAATCACATTGCAAACACGTCCAATCCCTTTGAGAAAGCACATACTGATCTAAATAAAACCCCAAACTATGATTGTTCCTGCTTTTATTTAACCACATGTGTGGTCCAAACTAATAGGATTCTCCCTCTCTCTCTGAGTTAATTTGCTTTAGTCCCTGTGTAATCCTATCATCAGCAGGGCACAGTGATCCTCATACAGGGAATGGGAAAATCATTTGATAACCATCTGCCTAATGTTTTGGCAGAAATTTGTGTAGCTGACAGAGCTACTACCAAATTGGAACTCCTCATCAGAAATCGACATTTCTACTAGGGAACAGGGCAGTATCAACTGCTAGGATTGAGATTTCCTAATTATGTTCTGACAGGTGACCTGTAGGGTGCCAGACTGTACCACTCCTGAAGAAAGATACGATGGATTTATCATCTAACTTCAAGGGCACAGGCTAAGTTCTCCCTCCTGCCCTCTCTCCTTCTCTCCTCCCTTTCTTTCTGCTTTTACTTTTTTATGTAAGGAATATCATGGATACATTGAACCAGGGTGGGCTTTGATGAAAACTACTTGGGAAATATTAGTAGCTCCTACTTCTAACTCCACGATCCTCAGTGTTTCCCCTCTGGGTTCACATCAACTGTTGACAACTCCTTCTATTGCTCATTAGAAACACAGATAACCATGAACGAATAGGAAAGAAATGCTTATAAGAACAGGAACATAAATTGCTGCAGGAAAAGAAGTCATATATATCTCAAAGTACTTATTGACTTAACCGTGAAAAATAAGAGCAGACCCTGAGATTAACGTGTGTTGGTAATACCTCCACCTCCTAACTGTTGTATCCTCTCCCATCCCCAAGGAGCTTCGAGTACCATAAAGATATTATCTGGTCCAGACATGCAAATTGAAACAGAACAATAGGTTCAGAATTTGAAAGAACTAAAGCCATGCTTAAAAAGACTAGGCTTCATGAAAGTAAACATTTTCATGAAAATTCAAATTAAAACGTTGAGAACTGTGACCAAGATGGGTGTGGGGTGGGTAATAGAAGTTGCCTCACAAGAGAAATGTCCCCACTAAGATGAGTCCTCATCTCTAACTTCAATGGAAGATTAAAGAAATCTGGAGTCACTGGAAGTTAATCAATTTATACAAACAAACTCAGAATATGATACTTGTGTGGCAATTGGATGTTTGGACACTGGCTTTATTTTGGATGATATTAGCAAACAACTCTCAGTTTATTTTAGGCCTGAAATGCTATTGTGGTTCTGTCTTCTTTAAAAGTGCTTCTCTTTTAGAGATACATACTGAACAAGTCCTAATATTTTAGAGATACATTCTAAAATATTATGAAAAAAATAATATTTCATCTTTGATTTGCTTCAGAATGCTATCGGAAGGAGGAATGCATGGTGATATTAGATAAAATAAGACTGACCACGCGTTACTCAATGTTGAAGCTGAGCGATGGGCACATTAAAGGTTCAGTATACTATTCTAGCTTGTATATGTTAAAAATGCTTCATAATAAAATTTGAAAATAAAAAATATTATACACTATAGGATGTCCCAAAAAATGTATACACAACTTTGAATAATTTTAGAGCCAGTGCTTATTAAAACACATTTCATTTTCAAAATGTAATAGAATCTACAGACACCCTGTATACATTTTTGGGGATACCTTGTGTACATTTTTGGGGGAACATTGTATCTTAGCTATACAATGATGTAATAAAGAATAATCTGGTCAACACTTACCTACCTACTTTCCAGCTGAAGAATTAAAACATAGAAATGTGGTTGAAAAATTATAAAGCAACTCTTTTATTTCTGGTGTCCCGTTGGGAGGGTAGTGCCTGGTGTCGACTCGTTAAAGTTGGTAACACCTCCGATGTTTACCCCGCCAGCAGCGCGGGCCTGGGCCTCGCCTACACGGAGGGAGTGTGGCGTCTGCCGTGGAGCTGACTCGCGCTTGAGGATCAGAAACACCTAGACTGACACGCCTGCTCTCATTACAATTGTGTGACCTTCGGTGAAATTCCAAATTTCTCCGAGTTCCATGACCTCATCTATGAAAATTATGTTTAGAAATCCCAACCTTGAAGGACCACAGACGGTGTCCGTAAATCGCATAGTTGGCACTGGGAAAAGAGTAGCTATTGTATTCGATGTTTTTAAAAGAAGACACGTGGACATTTCCCAAGTGAAATGTATGAGCATCTCTGAACGAGCAATAAATAAATACTTTATGGCTAGGTGACAAGACCAAGTCCAATTTGCTAATTATCAAAGGAAAGGAGATCATCACCTTGAAAGAGTTTTGGTAGCATCTAGGCGTGGGGAGGACAAAATTAGGATATTATAGGCGTTTGGAGGGGGTCAGATTTAAGGTAGGTCTTTCGACGCAGCATAAGGGACCACTTTATTAGTTTTGGGCAAAATATATTATAGTTAAAGGTTGGTGGATGCAGAATTGAGAGAATTTCAAAAGGAGTCTTGGAGAGTAAATCATCTTTTGAAGCCATCTGCCATCCAGGGAAGGGGTCAGTGGAGAAGGGACAAGTGGATTTGGGGGGAGCTCCTGAAACAAACAATAGTGTCCTGCAACTTCAGCTTCTTGGGCAAGAGTTTCCTGGCAAGGCAACAGTAGGTAGTGCAGTCGAATTGTAAAGTTTTGTTAATGTAAACTGTAAGCTGAATGCATATAGATGATTTTTGTTCTCATTCATATATGGCCACTAAGGAATATTCTGTTGTTTGTATTTTTCTCTCTCCCTCCCTCCCACTGTATCTGATGATAAATAGAAAAATATCCTCGGGTGAGGATTAAAATAAAAAATACAAGCAACAAAAATATTTCTTAGTGCCTCACATCAACTGGTTGCCTTCCGCACGACTCAACCAGGGCCGGGGATGAACCACAACAGAGGTGCATGCCCTTGACCAGAACCGAACCTGCGATTCCTTGGTCCGAGGGATGACGCTCTAACCACTGAGCAAAACTGGCCAGGGCACATTGCTTATATTTTTATTTTTAGGTCTCAACATGCACAGGGATTATGTGATATGAGTGCATTTTAACAAAATTGACTTTCTTTTTTTTATCCTCACCCAAGGATATTTTTACATTTATCTTCAGAAAGAGAGGGAGGGAAGGAGGGGGAGAGAGAGAGAAAAAAAAACATCAATGTGAGAGAGACACATCAGTTGGCTGCCACCCACATGACCCCAACTGGGGCTGGGGACGAACCGCAACTGAGGTATGGCCCCTTAGCGGGAACCGAACCTGGGACTCTTTGGTCCACAGGCTGACGCTCTAACCTCTGAGCCAAACAGGCCAGGGCAAAATTGACTTTCTTTATGATCATATTTGCATCTCTTTATTGCTTTTTGTCACCTCATTTGAATGCTTCGGACTGTCCTTATGATGTTGTTGTAGCTTCATGCCAGTGATCCTTAATCTTGCCTGCACATAGAAACACTTGGGGAAATTAGGTAAGTGCCTAGGTTCCCTCAGGCCAATTAAATCAGAATGTCTGGGGGCGGCCCGGGCATCAGTAAGTTTAAACTCTCCCAGTCATTCCAACATGCATCCCAGGTTAAGCACAACTGTTTGACACCTAACTGCAGAAATAAAACCTTGATTGGGGAATCAGCCTCGTTAGACCCTGACACTAACCCTTGACTGATGAAGTTGGAGGAACTTTCCAATGCCATTAACTTTAGTATGAATATTAATAATGACACAGGGGTACAGACATCCTGAGCTTTAAGGTCTGGATTCATATTGCATCAACTTTCTTGGGGACTTCAAGTTTTATGGCAACCTTCATCTTGGGTTCCCTGCTCCAGCAATCCCTTTTCTTCACTCTCTGATTGTAGTGCTGTTCTTCATTCCTTGCGCTCTGGCAGTGACCCCAACGGGGAAGCATCTATTTCTTGGATTTGCACATGTACCCCACCATCCCAGCACCTCCTCCTCCAACTCACACACGCTCATATAAGACTTCTACAGGGGTAGCTGAGTTTGTTGGAGATTGGAAAGATAGAAGAGGTTTTACATTGCAGAAGCATACAAATATTTTTGTAGAATATTAGACATCAGAAAACCATGGCCTGAATAAGTCCTTTGGCCACTTTGCGTGCTGTATAGTTACCATTCCACCCACCTTTTTTCTCCCTGTCTCTTTCTTCTTTGCCTCTCCCTAAAGAGAAAATACAAATTCATGCCTTGTCTATGCCGAGCATTCCACTTGTTTCTTGCTCCATCCCCATCATCAGCATTGTAATTACCTCTGCATATCCAAAGACTCATCAATGTTCCTCGATAAACAATGAAACATCTATTCAGGGTAGCACCTTCTCTGCCCCCACTGGATCATTTAGGGAAAGCAAAGTACTAGGGAAGTGTTGCTACCATTCTCGTGGGAATTATGGCAGCCCCTTTCCAAACTCTTAGAATATATTAACAGCTGAATCAGTTTAGATTTTAAATAAAAGCCTTTTCCACTATAATAGTTTAGTTCCTTAATTCAGCTAGTAATTATGCCTACCATAGCAGGTGCTATGGAAGCTAAATGAATACCAAATCTTCCAGGAAGAATCAGTTTAGTTGGGAACATAAAAAAAGACTCAGAAGGCATATTTATTATATAATACAAGAGACTAATTGTATGTTCAATCAACTCGGCTTTCAAGAATTTATTTCAGTTCATTGTCATTCACCTTTCTGAGATCCATATTCAAATATTACTACTTTTTTTGTGTGCAAAGGACCAGGCTTTTTCTCAGTTCTACGTATATGGTCAAATGTATGGTCAAATCACAAGTTACATATATTTTTTTTTACTCTTGGTCAAGTTTTTTCTGACTTCACTGGTCAGAAGGCCAGATCAGTATGGCTTTAAAAATAAATAGAGCCCTGGCCAGTTTGGCTCAGTGGTTAGAGCGTCGGTCTGCGGTTCAGAGAGACCTGGGTTCGGTTCCCACTGAGGGCATGTACCTTGGTTGCAATTTGTCCCCGGCCCTGGTTGGTCATGCGGGTAGCAACCACTCGATGTGTCCCTTTTACGTCAATGTTTCTTTCTCTCTCTCTCTTCCTCCCACTCTATCTGAACTAAAAAATGGAAAAATGTCCTTGGGTGAGGATTAAATAAATAAATAAATAAAAATAGAGAACATTCATTTCCATGGTAGGTACCTGGGTCAACCTTCCTTCTATAGACAATTGCAATTATTGTCTAAACTATATGAAAACCTTCATATTAAATCCATCAGTGAACTTCCAAGAAAGAGAAGAATTTCAGTCTAGTAACTGAGGTTATTTGTTGAACCTGATGAACTTAAACTCCTGTTTTCACAACTTCAGGGTACAGGGCATGGGAGACAAATCCCAGGGCCCACCAAGATGGAGAGTCTACCATCCGTCTCCTAAAGAGCAAGCCCCTCACACTAAGAATGAACTAGAAACAACCCTGTACTTCCCACCCTCAATCAGAGGACTGCTAAGAAAGTATATGGTTTTTAACTTTGATGCTGAGGGAAAGTGAGAAAAGAAAAAGAAATCACTTCTAAGAACTTGGAACTGCAGTTTATCTCAGGTTTACAGCCTGAATTGATCTGAAAACTCTCAAGCCAAGAATGTAATTGAGAGTGACCTCAGACTATTCATACCACAAAGTGCATAGTAGAAACAAACGAATCCTCTCTGAAGAACACATCTTTGTTTTAAGCCCCCTAAATTTTCATAAATACAATTCAAAAAATAATAAGCAGACCACAGTAAAAAGTAACTAGATGCACAGGGAAATAAAGTACCATGGGCAAGAACAAACAAACAAACGAACAAAAATCCACATACGTAGAACACCAACTCATAAGGCCTTCCGATCATGGAAGTTTCAGACACAGACTATGAAACACTCTGTCTAATATCTTTAAAAAAATAAATGACAGATGGGAATACATGGAAGAAACAATGAATTATATAAAATGATGAAGTAGATTTTAAAAGAACTAAATTGAGCTTCTAGAAATAAAATAAAAAGTTCTTAAAACTCCGAAATAAGAAATTACCATTGGTTTAGGTGTGATAATAGCAAGATGGTCCTCCACCAAAAAATAAATATTGTTGTCAATTAGAGATGAGTGCCCAAGTATGTTCTGATCAAATGTCAGTTCAGATGAAATTACATGATGTCTGCGATTTGCTTTAAAATGCTCTATGAAAATTTTGTTTAAAGTTTGTATGTGGAGAAATATTAAATGAGATTGGCAAAGTATTGATAATTGTTGAAGCTGAGTAATGGGCATGTGGAATTTTTTCATACTATTTCCTCCACTCTTGTGGATGTCTGAAAAATTACACATTAAGCATGTTTGTTTACGAGCTAGAGAGTATATTTACCTAACTATGTGGACCCAGACATTTTATTGTGTCCATTAAATTCATTTTTAAAGTATGATTTTTCAAATGTATGATTATCCTAAGTGATTCCAAGTCATGTTACTGTAGGTATAATATACATATAAATTTTCACAGGCTTATAGAAACTACAAATAGATGTTATATAGGGAAAAAATGAAATGGGTGCATTTGACAGTAAATTAATGAAAGCTAGAAAGTTAATTAACTGTAGAGATTAAAATAGAGATCTGTAGAAATGATCTAGAAAGCACACAGAATAACAAAACAATAGAAAATACAAATGGAGACAAAACACCATGGAGATATAATGAAAAGGTATAATGTAGACAAGCCTGAAGTCCCAGAGAAATAGGAGAGAGAGAATTTAGCAGAGACCGCATTTGCAGAGATAATGGCTAAGGATGTTCTAGAACCAACAAAATGTACCAACCCACAGATTCAAGAAACCCAACTAAACCCTAGCAATATAATTAAAATCAAATCCATACATGGACACATCACTGTGAAACCAGAACAGGAGACAAAACATAAACAAACAAAGCCAAAACCGAATTAAAGAAATGACCTTAAAAGGAGTCTGATAGTAAAAACGTGCTCTCCAGAGAAGCAAGTCGGAGACCGTCTTTCTCAGCCATAAAGCCAGAAGAGAAAGCAGTGGCATCTCCCACGTGCTGAGAAAAGAACCGACAGCCTGAAAGTCTGTGCTTAGTGACAACGTACTTCACACTCTTCAGACACACAAACTCTGAGGCAGATTGTTACCAGCAGACTCTGTCATGGCAGTACTGAAGAATATGCTTTGGGCATCAACTAAATGCTCCTGAATAAAACATCTGAGATGCAAGAAGGAAAGAAGCGCACAGGAAGTAATAAATATGTACGCAAATAGACATAAATATTGGCCAGAGAAAACAATGAATAATGTCAGGCAAATCTCACTCCAGAATAGAGCATAAACCTTACAGGAAACCTTGGCAAATCAAACCAGTAGTGCCCCAAAAGGAAAATGCATCATGACCACGTTGGGTTTATTTCAGAAATGCAAGGTTGGTTTTAACATTTGAAAATTAGTGTACGTAGTGACAGATTAAAAGAGAAAAAATGTATGATCATCTCAATAGGTACACAAGATGTTTTTCAAAAATTGAGTATTTACTTCATGGTTTAAATTCTACAAAAGACAAAAATTTCTAGAGGAAATGGGCAATAGAAGGAAATATCCTTAACCTGATAAAAAAAAAAATATCTACAAAAACTTATAGTAAATAGCATATTGAATAATAGATTAAGCTGTTAAGAACATTTCCTTTAAGACCAGGGACAAGACAAGAATATTTACTGTCAGCCCTTTAACTCAAACGTGTACTGTAGATCCTGACCAGAATAATAAACAAGGAAAAGAAGCAGAAAAAAAATAGAAATAATCAAAACTGTCACTACTGGCAGATATTACGTATAATTATGAACATAACAAAAGTCCAAAATACATGCAGGTTAATTATTAGAACTGATGGAAAGGTTTGGCAGGCCACCAGATAAAAGTCAATATAGAATAATTAGTGACATTTCTAAATATCAGCAACAAATAGGGGAGAGAAAACAAGCATTAGACAATGAACAAACCGCTATGTACAGCCACATGGATGCAGCTCCCAAACATTTGATGACTATAAGAAGCCACTGAGAAATACATACTATATTGTTCCACTTACATAAAGTTCAAAAACAAGCACAATTTAACAATTTATGGCTGAGGAACGCACACATAGGCGGTAAAGCAATAAGGAGAAACAAGGGTGTGATTATCACAGTAGTGAAGGTATTGATTCTCTCTGGGAGAAGGCAGAGGGGCACAGTAAGGGCTCACACGGTTCCAGCCATGTTCTCTTTTTGGAGTAGTTGAGCTAATTTCCAGGTTTTAATTATTAATAATGTAGTTTTGTGGTTTTTTAAAAACTCTTCTGATGTATTTCACAAATTTTTACAAAAATTGAAGAGTAAATGGGGGTAAGGACAAAATTCAATGAATGTAAAATGTCTGCATGAGGAAATGGTAGCTATAATATCATCTAAGATTTTTTTTGTTGTTACTACAGTTTTTAGTTTTCCAACATCCAATCATAGAAACATCTTGCTCTCTGGCATGAGGTTAATACTACCTCCAGGGATAATTCGCGTTTATTTGGCCAGCACTTCCACAACTACCATTATGCTCTTGACTTCCAAAACTCAGTCTCCACCGCTTCCTGTCACCCACGTGTCAATTTCTTCTAGACACTGCCTTCTACAGAGAGCCACTTGAATGACCTATTATCACTTAAAACTGTTAGTCTGCTTTGATGACATATGTGGTTTGTGAATACTCTTAGTCAGCGTTCTCTCCGAGGTGAGTTCATTCATTGCCTTGGTGTTAAGACCATCAGGAGGCTGCATCTCCCAAACATCTTATTCCAACCCTAAGCTTGTCTTGTGAGTTCCAGGTTCACATATCCAATCACCTACTTGATATCTCAGTTTGATACTTTCATTGGCAGCTCACACTAGCACATTGACTATGCAGTTTTGCATTATCAGAAGCATGAAAAGTATAAGCATACTTAGGAAATAACCAGCAGTTTTGTATTGCTGGTCTTAGTGTGGGAGACTGGACAGAAATGTAGACATGTAATTAGAAAAATAGTTTGGGATGTATACTGAAAAACCTTAGATGCCTTGCTTAAGGGTTTGAGCTTTGCCGACAATGGAAAGTCACAGAGGAATTTTTCTTTTCTGTTCAATTATTTATACAATAAAGATGAAGTGGTAACCTACCATATACTAGGCATTATGGTCAGCTCTAGGGCTACATCCGTGTACAAGACTGAGTCTGGAGAAGAGATTCCTGAGAGTGATAGGAGGTGGAACAAAATGGGATGGAAAGTGTGGCTAGAACCCTGGCCGGTTTGGCTCAGCGGTTAGAGCGTCGGCCTGCGGTCCTGAGAGACCCGGGTTCGGTTTCCGCTAAGGGCACGTACTTCGGTTGCAGTTTGTCCCCGGCCCTGGTTGGTCGTGCGGGTGGCAGCCACTCGATGTGTCCCTTTCACGTCGATGTTTCTCTCTCTCTCTCTCTCTCTCTCTCTCCCTACCACTCTATCTGTACAAAAATTGGAAAAATGTCCTCGGGTGAGGATAAAAAAAAAAAAAAAAAAAGAAAAAGCATTAAATCTTAAAAAATAAAATAAAAAATAAAAAAAGAAAGTGTGGCTAGAGAAGGGGACTGAGGATGGCTCCAGAGTTTTCTTCTGGCCCTGGAGATTGGGAGTATGGTGGTGCCTTCAGCTGAGACGGGAGAAGTAGGAGAAAGGTGAATGAATGGGAGGCACCTGAGCTCACCTTGGACGGTGAACCTAAGATGCCTGTGGGACTTTCAAAAAGGAGGCTGAGTAGCTCCTTGGGAACATGGGATTGTGTTTTAGGAGAGGTGCTCAAGGCAGAGGCCTTGGTGTGGGATGCTGTCTAAGGAAGGAATAGTTGAGCATGGTAGGTGGAGGCAGGTGGCATGATATTGCCAAGGAGGAGCAAGAAAGTAATGATATTACATTAAAAAAACAACTGGCATTAGAAGATCAATTTGTTCCAGCATTGCTTTAACTAGCTTCCAGTTAGTATCACCTTTCCCCACATTTTTGTGAGTCTGCCCCCTACTGTCCTGTTATTTACTCAGGGAAGAAGAAAGCCATCACCACACGTGGATGGAAGAGTCATGGGATGGTAGGGTTTAGAGATTTATGCCTGACATGGAGAGTCACAGCCCGGCCCAGGTTAAAGCATTGTGTACAGCAGTTCCTGGCCGACTGCAAACACTACACCTGATAAAAGTAAGATGTGTGCATTTATAAACATTATTAATACCATTATTACTAATAAAAATAGCAGCTCATGGTTTGTTATCCTTTGGATTTTAACCCCCCAAAAGGATATGTTGGATTCATAACCCCCAGTACCTCAGAATAGGACCGTATTTGAAGATAGGGTCTCTATAGAGATAATCAAGTTAACATTAGGTGGTTGGGGAAGGCCCCAACCCAATAGGCTGGTGTCCTTTAAGAAAGGGAAATTTGAACACGGACAGACATGCACCCTGGGAGATGCCATGTGAAAATGATGGCAGAGATTGGGGTGATTCATCGACAAACCAAGGAATGTCAAAGATTGCCCACAAAACACCAATAGCTTGAGGAGAATCACCTTCCAGGCTCCAGAACCAGGAGACGATACGTTTCTGTTGTTTGAGCTGCTCGGTTTGTGGTACCTGGTTATAATAACCCTAGCAAACGAGTACAGGGTTGCGTGTTATTTGACATGTTACCAGTTTTTGCTCATCCACATTTAATCCCCACGACCTCCTGAGTGGAAGGCATTATCAGTGACCCCTCTTTTAGGATAAGAAACTAAAGCTATCAGAGATCTGGTTTCTGTGTGGTAAGACACAGGACCCGGGACTTTTCCGGAGAGTCAGGAACGTTACCCGTGCGCACAGCGCTGCGTAAATGGCGTGGCAGCGGAATGTGCTGGTTAAGCAGACGGCATTCAGCCAGGCAGGCTCGTGGGTTCGAACCCCACCCCTGGCAGCTCAGGCTATGTGGTTCTAAGTAACTTTCTTAACCAACTCAGTACTTCGGTGCAACGGAGAACAGGACAGCACCTAAGGCTCTCGTGAGGGTTGAAGGAGCTAATTCCCGTGAAATGATTAGCACGGTGCCGCTGTGTTGTTGATGTGCGCACGAAGTAGTAGCTATTTTTAAATAATTTTTCATGGGAAATTGCAGGGAGCTGAGAAGCCCTTCACTATTATGAGGGTCATGCAATCACAGTCGCCTCTCGTAAATGTGCTATGCAAAAGGTCTGCGCTGAGTGCACTGTGTGTATGGTCTCGAGGCGTCTCGGTTGGGGGGTGAACGGCAACTGCTATCTCTTCCGCCGCAGGCGTGGCTTTGCAGTAATTCTCCTCCAGGGCCCATTCAGTCAGCATGGGGGTCCACTGCCCACCTTAATCCCCAATAACTTCTTTGCAGTAGTAATAGGATTTAGGCTGTCTTGTTAGATGTGAGCCAGAAAAAAAGGGGGAAGAATTGGGGGTTATATGCAGCTGGGAAGTAATCAGTTAAAAGGTCAGAAAGTAAAGCATGGGTTTTGATATAGATGGATCCCACATGCTTTGAACTCGGAAATCACTGTGTAAGTTTTCATTATAAGCGAGTTCACGATAAAGGGGCTTTACCACATGCATAATGAGTAAAGGAACACAGTCACCCTTCTGAATTTCTTAAACACAATTAAAATTGGTGCAGACCCACTGAGCCCTGCCAAACCCCGCTTTAAATAACAGTTTGGAGAACGACAAACTTCAGTTCCTTTTGGCAATGTCCTGGTTTTCTATGAGGCACTATAGGCTATTAAATGTTGTACCTATTTAGCTTGCTAATGAATCGTTTATCCTGGTTCAGTTGGGTTGGTTTCCTCTCTCTCTCTCTCTCTCTCTCTTTCTCTCTAAAAGAATTGATGATAATTAAGGGAAAGCTTTCAGGGGGCCAGATTTTTCATCTAAAATATCTATATAGTTCTAAGGTTACCTGGGGTCGAAATCTGGCTTCATCTTGTAAACTCAATATCTATCTTTCATATCAGTAGTGGCTATCATAATGATAACAGTAAGAATAATTGCAGTTCTATGTTCTATGCAACACTTTTCAAAACATTCTGAATATTTTACATTTTTCTCTTGATATTTTTGTATAATAGACAAGTAGCAGATGTATGATTCTTTTAAAGTCAATGAATGTTCCCAGATTATAAACTTCATCATGAACAAAGCAGGACATACCATGAACAGGTGATGCAGTGTTCATTCCATCAAGGCCTCCGGTTCCCTGATTTCCCTCTCTCAGGTGACGGAAGAATTGAGACCAGGGGATGCTTATAGTATGTTCAAATATGATTTCCATATAATTGAGGTCTGGTCAGTGGGATAGCAGTCCTTCCTGATCTGGGATGTGCTTATTTATTTCATAGCTCCACATCAGTCCAGAGACATGATGGACCCAACGAGGAGGTCAGAACTGGACACATCCTAGGTCATCCAACATAAGTGTACTTGTGGAATGCATTTCAGGAAAGGCAAGGTTAAATTCACCAATAACAAAACACCTAAATATAAGAAAAAGGGGCCAATTTAAGAGCTCTTAAATATTGAGCAGCTCATTCTGCAGCTCTAAAGAAAGACCAAGTTTTGGAGTTTTGATCCACACTCAAGCCAATGTAATGTTTTAATCTGGTCAGCCAATGCTCTGTACTGCGCACTAATGTCAAGTGTATGGGAGATAGAAAATAGTCCACTCCTTTGCAGCACTCTGTGGTCACAGATTCCCCCCAACCCTACCCCCACTCGGGCCAGACACCTCACACATGTGAGAGCTCAGTCACTTTAAGAGCAAACTCACTAAGAACAAGATCTGGACAAAGAAAAGGCGCCACTGGTGAGCCAAGTGCCTTGGGCACTGTGCACAGAAAGGGCTTGGAGGAATCCGCCGGCTCCTCTGTGTCTCACGTGTCCCTCCAGCTCGCACCCCAAGCTCTTCTGCTCCCATGCCCACACTTGCCCCCCGACTAAACTGCTCCTTTAGGGCAGAGGGACAGCATGGCAGCCTGTAACTGGGCAGACCGCCTCTGCTTTGGGGGCTTTCTTGATTCTTATGTTGTGCTACTGGCTCTACTTATTCTTACCATGTGTCCCAGTCACAGTATCTCTGGGATCGGAACCACCTGTCCAGACCCTGAGGCATCTGTCCGTTTGGCCTCTAACTAGCCACCTACCATCACAAACGGCCCGGTCAGGAGACCGCAGGCCGCCCCTGGGTGCTGGCGCATGCCTGCTCCCCCAGCACCCCTCATCCTGGCCCGAAGCTCAGAGCAGCCGACTTCCAGGTCTGGTTTTGCCAAAATACGCCCAATAGTGATGCATTACTTACTATACACTGGGCACTTGTTAAAATGCATCGCCTGCTTATTTAATCCTCACAGCCACCATAGAAATGTGATAGTAGTATCATCCCCTTTTTATAAAGAAAACGTAAGCGTGGGGAGATGAAATCGTTTGTCCGAGGCCATCGGCCCCAGAGCCCCCAGCAGCTGATGCGTAAACTTCTCCAAGAAAAGCGGCTCCACAGTGACCGACTAGCACCCTCAGGACCGCAAATCCCAGCGCTCACGGGTCCTCGTCCTGCTAACGCATCCCTGTCAGCCCGCAGTGATGGAAGAACAGTGTAGTCCTGGGGCATTTCCTGCTCTCCGGATTAGGCCATCCTTCTCTCGCCCCCGCTTCCTCAGGGGGTCCCGTTGCCACCAATCCTCCTGCAGCAGAGCCCTAATGCTCTGCCGCCCCAGGCCTTCAGCTGTTCTCGGGGCTTCGCGTCATTATTGCACATTATCAGTAATGGATCAGCCCCTCCTAAGGTTTCCACACAGAGGCCTGGCCCGCCAGATCGCAGAGGTTAGGCCCACGTATTCCAGAGAGCTGTGTCAGATGAGGAATTCTATTAGAAGGCATTGCATCTGGAGTTTTCTAATGGTGCCTTCAGGCAAAAAAAATTAAAATTAAACCAACAACCAGAATCCCCTTTCCCCACCCCCACCCCCCATTCCAGCCTTCCCCACAGCAAATCTCTGACTCGGTTCCTCGGGATTCATTAATAAGCATGGGGGGAAGCACTTCAGGCGGTTTACTCTTGAAAATATAAACTGTTAAAGCATTTTGTGTTTACAAGCACTCTGAAAATAATCCGTGTTCTCTAGTGTTTTGTGATTTCTCATTACCAAAGATTTTCTGATACAGGCAGGAAGTGTTCCGGAGGCGGTGAGTCTAAGACTGTTTAGCTTTCAGCGTGTTTTCCAGGGTCAAGGTGACACGTTTGAAAGTTTGAAGTCTGGCGCTCCCACTTACCTGGGCTTCCTCCACTTTCGGCCACTTTATTTTGTCCCCCTAGACATTCCCAGGGGCGTGCATGAGAAATTCTTGGTCCCTTGAATGTACCAAATTTGTCCAGCTTTTCCCTCCCTCTCTCCTCTCCTGCTTCCTTCTCTCTCTCTTCCTCCTCTTTATTCTCTCCCCGCCATTCTTTTCTCCTCCCCCACCTCTCTATCACACACACACACACACACACACACACACACACACACTGTTCACTGGGAAGGGAATGAAGTTCTAGAAAGAACTCAAGAAAGAAATTGTTTCAAGCTCCCTTATATGCTCCTAGCTGGCTTCTTCATGACTAGAGACAGGACTCTGGGAGGAGGGGACACGGAGCCTCCTTTGCAGGGGGGTTCCCAACCTGTCTTTGTCTGAAAACTGGGCACTGGGCCAGCCCCAACCCAGTGGATTGCCGCTCTTGGCCTCCAGCCCAGTGATGGATCTGACTGTCATTTGCCTACCCCCAGCGAGGCAGGAGGCGAGCTGAGGAGAGGGATGCGCAGGGGAAGCAGAGCTTGGTCTGGGGAGAGGTAGGCAGGGCGATGCTAGACCGAAGGCTCAGCTGCGGGGGTGGGCCTCTGGTCAGCCCCGCTTCTCTCTGAGAGTCCCTTATGAAAGCCAGGGGAAGGAACAACTCCATCAGAAGAATCCCGTAGTCAGGCAGCAGGAGGAGAAGCAGGAAGGCTGTGACTCTGTCACTTCTAACAAAGAGAGGCTGGTTAGCAGCAATCTGCTTTCTAAAGGGTTCCTGAAAAGAGAAGTCTGTATCTTCCTCCAAAATGAATCCCATAGTTAAATGCTCCACACAAGCAAGAAAGTCTTCTTCACACCCTACTTAAATCAAGGGCTCAACGCCTGTGTATTGAAAATGTGTTGCCATAGACAGGGAAATAAGACTGACAACACTTAGAAGCTGACAAAAAGCCAGCTTCTGTGTAATTTAGAAAAAAACCTATGGGATTAGCTATTATAGCTGCAGGACTCATCTGTTTTCATTGGGATTTTCTCCCTTTAAATGTTTATATTTGGCTATTGTTTGTCCATTTATTTCTATTAATTAAATTTATGATGTATCAGAGATATAAAGAATCTGAGAGGTCATCTAGTCCAATTCCTCTTACCTTACTGATGAGGAAACAGACACCCAGTGACAGCCCAAAGTCATTGGTGGGAGAGCTGGAGAAAGCACCAAAATCTAGACAAAGCAAGTGTGCTCTCGCTCTCTCTCTCTCTCTCTCTCTCTCTCTCTCATCTCTCCCTGTCTCCCTCCCTCCCTCCCTCTCTCCATACCTCCCCTGCTTTTCTCTACTTTAACCTACCTTGAAAACTTTAAGCAACAGACGTATGAATGTATATATATTCCTTTCCATGACACCAGCTCATATATTCTGTCTGTTTACCTGTTATTGATCTGCGTCTCTCACTGGACTGTAAAGAGCATGAAATCATGATATATGTCTCTCTTTTTCTCTTTTGAATTCTTAAGATCCAGAAAAAATGGCTGGACTATATTAGGTCCCCAACAAATACATGTGAATGATGAATAAATTAGGAAGAGGGATAATAACATCATTGTTGACATAGTAAAGTCAGAAAAACAATAACAATCATGTAGTAATTATGATGAAGACAGAAGTGCCATTAGGAGGCACATTTTGATTTTATCGATTTTTCCCTTTGAAGTGGGTCATAGGTTATCACTGCCTATGGAAGAAATATGAACATATATCCCCAAGAAGACAGTGAATGGGCAAAAGAGTCCGAATTCTTCAAAAACCCATTGCAGTTCAGTAATCAAGAATATTCCAGAGTCTATGCAGAAGATGCCTCACATCATCTACTGAAGGAGAAGCCCATGGAGATGCTAAGAAAAGCCTGACATGGTGAACCCCTCAAAGGCTGGGCCTCTCTCCAGTGGTCGGTGTTTGCACCACCACCCCCAGCACATCTGCCGCTTGTTCAGCACACAGCCCCCCAGAGTCTCCGCGCTTCTCCCCAGGGTTCCAGCGGGGTGGCTGGAAGTCGCGGTGCTGTTCACTTGAGGTTCCCAGCGCTGCCTCCTGGGTCCGCGGCTGAGTGCACGTCCAGGTACCTGAGTAGCAGGTCGAGCCAAGTGATCTGTTCTAGCCAGTGAGCAGTGAGAAGAGCTTTTAGTTGCTGGTTCTGGACACTCCAGAGCTCTCTATACATTTGCAAAGCAATGAGCCATGTTCATGAGGACCCAGAGCAAGCCCCCAGTGAACGTGGAGTACAAACGAGGGGACAGACTTCTTTATTCTAAGCTACTAAGATCTAAGCATCATCACATGGCATAACCTAGCCTGACAGGTACAATGTGGGAGGCTTCCTGGGGGTATAATGATTGTAGCATTTCACAGCACTGAATCCTGTGAGGACAAAATTATTTCCTTTTTAGGTCTCTTCCAGTCATTCCAATGAGTACAGAAACCTCCGTTGGAGGCTAATATGTCTTTAACAAACTTGGACTCAGAGTACTGACTAGAATTTAATTCTATTGTTTTGTTTTCAGGTTTTATTTTATAGTGCCCTCTCTCTATGGAATGTGATACTATGTTTTTCAAAAAAATATATAGAAGGTTATAAAATTCCCTTCAAAAATATATTTAAATAAAATAATATAACTAATGTTTCACAGTGCTTAGTATGCGACAGGCCTACTTTAAGTTTTTGGCACGTAGAAACCTGTTCAAGCCTCATAACAATCCTGTGACATAGGTCCTATTGTCTCCACTTTACAGATGAGAAAACTGAGACACAAACGTTCAATAAGCAGCCCGAGTTCCCCTAGTTAATACAGAACAGAGCCGAAATTAGAATCCAGAGAGTGTTTCCACAGTTTGTACACTGCGAGTTGGTTTAAAAAATACTTCCCTGATTATGCAGTTGGTGTGCCTATGGTAGAAATCATGAACGTGGGACTCAAATGATGGTTCTTTTGGAAACTGCTCTCCGTCAGCCAGGAGATTTGCCTGTCCCCTTGCCACAAGGTGACTTCCGCCAGATTCGCCCACGTGGATTCTTGTTCAGGCCGGAGGTGCTCTGCCTGGGCTCCTGCAAAGACTCTCTGGGGCTCAGGAATGCAGAACAATGTGCTTCTGTGTGACCATGGGGTGAAAGTGGATTTGTGAGAGTTTGAAGGAGGATAGAAGGAGCTATAGAGAATCAGAGGGGAGGGAATGAGTGGCCATTTGTGTCTGAAGCTTGTAGCTGCAGAAACCCTCCTTCCAGAAGCTCTGCAGCTGTTGGCACCCACTCAACAGATGGATTAGGGTCTTGCCACCCCACAGACAGTGCCAGCTAGCCCCAGCTGCTCCCAGACCCTCTCTGTTCTGAAGGCTTACAGGAGACCCCCAATAATCACTCATTGATTAGAAATGTGTTTTCTTTTGAGTTATTCAACTCTTGGGATAACTTTAACAGACTAATTTTTATAGCAAGAAAATTCATTTAAAATTTCCCCTTGAAACTTATTTAGTATGGAATATTCCAGTTTCTTGGTGTGGTGGGTTGGTTACTAATGTTACTGTTTTAAAAGATTACTGTGGCTTTAAGACCTACATATTCTGGGGGGAAAGTCGCTTTAGGTATCAGTGGGTTGGAAAGAGGCCTTTTCTTGGTCGGGGCTTACTCCTTCTGACTTCCTCTAATAGGAGAAACAAGCCTTTCGGATTCTCTCGTCCACGGGCCATTTTGTTCTTGCCATATTTTTTATGGCGACGCTGTGTTAGAAATGGAAATAAGGCTAGTGGTGGAGAAACCACAAAAGAGGCTCAGAATCATATGTCATTCAATGCAACATAATTGGTGGTGGCGGCTGGGGGCGGGAAATCTATATTCATTATAGGTTAAAAGTAGGAAGCGTGAGTCAACAGACTAGTTTCTCTCGGTCTTATTATTTTGATTGCCATTTCCTGGACAGTAGTTCTTGTGAATCTTGCCTAATATAATTTCCCCAGTCAGCCAAGAAGACCATGTCGGTTCCACGTTCAGCCACTTTCTTACTGTTCCTGCAAATAATTAGAGATTTCTGAAACAGTGTTCCTCTTTCCCAGTGTTAAGAAAGTGTACATATTTAGGCAATAGATGGCAGTGTTTCCACAGATTTTAATATTGCAATAGCCCTGAAAGGAGGCTGAGTGCTCAGCGGTCCCGTAGCTCGCCGTGATCGTATAGTGGTCAGTACTCTGCGTTGTGGCCGCAGCAACCTCGGTTCGAATCCGAGTCACGGCAGGAGGAGAGGAGGCTTTTGGAAGAGAGCAATGCGGTCCCCAGCTGTACTCCATCCAAACAACATTTTGCAATCAGACCTAGAATAATGAAAATCAATAAAAGAGAAACCACTACAAATATTTTAAATTTTACGGAGATGACATACGCAGGGTGGCTTTATTAAGGCACTAATCCTGTTTCAAGCGTGTTGTGTGTGGGGTTTTTTATTTGCATTGACGGATAATATGATAAAACTGGAGTGTAGTGGGCATGTAATTATTATTAATTACAACTACTTAAGCTCTGCTCTGAGCAGACTCGTCAGGTCTGCTTGCTTTTGAGCCCTGCCAGGGCTGTGCGGTACTAACAAGCCTGAATTATTTGGAAAGATGTCAGCAGTGGATGTGGAAATCCTGTTTAACCAGGCATGAATTGTTGTTAGGAGGTTTTTTCCAGGATGACAGAGAGAAAATGAACTGTCCCTTATCAGTAATTGCAGGAAACATTTTGTTTCTATGATATGAACTGGCTGTAATTTAACTTTCCTGCTTCATTGGATAATGTAAGAAGCCAGTTGTTGCTCAAAACGAAATTCTCTGAAGTGGGCATTTGGGTCTGATAAAGGGCATATTATAAGTAGACAATGAGGCTCGAGCAATAAATTATGTCCATATATGGTGAAACTTTTTTAATGACATTTTCCAAAAGACTGGGGTTTGTATTATAAATGGCTAAATGTTGAATTAATGTGTGTAACATGGCTTTTGTGGGCCTTTCTCCAGGACTTAAAAACATGAGCAATCCAGCCCGAAAATGTAAAATATAAGTATGTTATAATGAGGTTTACTGCTCTGAAATTATTGCCCACCATATTTTAAATAAGGGATCACTAGAATTTGCATTTTAATGCCTCTAGCCCCTATTTCATGGATGGCCTAGCAAAAACTCATGTTTGTTATTTTTGTAATATTAAAAACAATTTTAAATAAAAATATATGTACTGAGTGTAAACACAGAATCTATTAGTTTCTTTCAGAGTCGGTGAATTCTTAGAAATAGCATTCTAGAAAAACTGAAATAGATATTGCTCCCCTCTTCCAAATAAACAAACAAAACAAAACAGTTTCTGTTTGACTATGGGCCCTAAAAATCAGTCTCTGAATATCATAAAATAAAAAGGATGTATTTATTGTTTCTTCCAAGACTCACTTTCAAGAGCATGTTTTACTCTGAGGTCTCTTCTTCCTGTGGCTTATTCCCTAATCACCTCTACCCCGTATTTCCCACAAATTCTGCCTCCCTTTTTCCAAAGGGCCTGGTGTGGGCTTTCCTCAAGTCTGCAAGGGCTTTTTATCAGGCTGGTACTAGTAATGCTTCTAAGAAGACAACTGAATTGTAGTTGTTCTTTAGTTAAAATCAGCTTACAGAATAAGCCCATCCAAGGTTATTTGTATTTTATTAGGAGACTTAAAATGCAATGAATTAATGATTTGAGGAAGAAATTGTGTCAGTCATAACTTAGAGGTTCTAAGTGACAGAAGCATAACATGTCCTGAGTGAGAGACATGTACCCAGACACATGTACAAGGAGGCTTCGGAAATAATTGGAACTAGATTATTAAAGATGACCAGGACATACTCTCTCCATTTCCTCCCACATTTCTTTCTAAATGTTACCTTTATTCTCTCAAACTAACTTCTGTGTGACAGAAAACATGGCAGCCAGCACCAGTTCCTGCTCTTTATACCTTTCAGTGTTGCTATGTCCTGCAGGAGAGCCCCTTAGTTACAAAAAATCCTGGGGAAGGATCTGATTGGCTTGGCTTTAGGTCAGGTGTCCATCACTGGACCAATCGTCTCTGTCCATGGTGACAGAGTCATAGCACAGAGAGAGCCCTTCCCTTGGCTTGAGACAGGTCACAAAGTGAGGGAATTGGCAGCCCTGGAGTCGCCTCACTTGTCTCCTGGGACGTTTTATCCACTGCATTACTGGAGTACACCATTTGGTGGCTGTCTGCGGCCACAAACCCCTGAGTTCAGTTTGCAAACTATTAACCTATTAACATCTTCACTGCCTTGTGAGAAATGAAAGGCAGTTGGTGGGGAGGAGGATGTCAGAATATGATAATTAATCTAGACTCAACTTGGAGCTTGGGGACTCAGTCAGAGCAACTGCTTGAACAAAGGGAACACTTTGCGTTCTCTCTCTTCTGCCTCTGCCAAAGGGGGTCTTCTCCCCCTGGACGACTGCTCTGCCAGCGTGGCCAGGAAAGAGGGAAAAATCATCTGACTCTGCTAACAAAACCCACTTAAACTTGGGCAAGTTATCTAAGCTCTCAGAGAAAAAAGGAGGGGAGAGTTCATGCAAAAATTAAAAGAGTGATATATAAACAAATAAGCAAACAACACTTAGTCCAGAGGCACTTAATGAAAATACGACACTGGCACCTAGTAGAGATGTAACAAACATGTATTCTTATTATTCCAAGACTGCAGAGTGTCCTCATCTTCCATCCAGCCTCCATTAATAGAAACGCTAGAGTAAGATATCTGTTAGGAAAAGGGTTCCTTGCCATGGGTTTCAGAAGTTAAAAATGTGGTAGAGTAGACTCTAAACCAAGGGAAGCACAAGTCAGAACCACCGAAGGACCAGATCTTTGTCCAAGTTTGCCATCCTGGTTCACTCCCTCTTCACGTGGTTACCATGACCAAGGGTCATACAAATCAAAGATTGTTTTCATCAACTCAGAGTGTATTGACACTGGGTGTCCTGTTTGTCTTCTTGCTGATGTTAATATATATTGGATTTTTGTTCTAAAACCAACACTATATGAAGTTGGTGTTCAGAAATTTTAGAGCCCAAGTTATCAGAAGAAATTAATTATAATTTTAATTACATTAACTTTGAGACCATTTTTGCTGTTAACCTCTTAAAAAGCATTGTACATATATCTCAGCAGACTCCATTATTGTTTTCATGTTCACATAGTATACATTTTATACCAAAGCCATTATTTGCTGATGAAAAATCAGAGTAAGTCAGATATAATCTTTCAAAAGTCATCTCTCTAAAATGTCAGGTATAAAGCATTTCTGGGCCAAGGCAGCCATTCACAAACTAGATTCCCTGACAAGTTTTTAACATTAATGATGAAATGTTAGTGTACTAACTGAATTCTTGGTTTGATCACATGGCTTTAACAGCTATAGTTTTCGTTAGTCAGTGGCATTGTCATCCCCTGTATCTGTTCATTCAGATTGTGAAATCATTTGCTCACTGACCAGGCAGGCAGCTCTTTTCGTTTGGGGGAGGGAGTCAACTAAAGGAGCAAAAAGTCTTAATTCTCTGTACAATTTCATGTCACTCAGGTTTGGAATCACTGCAGTGGTCTAATAGTGTTTGCTCAAGCAAAAAACTCTACCTATATAACTATAATTGAGTAACTAAATTAAAAACTCAGAAGTATATATATGCTTGCTTTATTACCACAAGCCATGGCCTACCTGAATGCCTCTTTCTTGCTCTCCACAGTATAGTAGGGCAGAGTAATCTACTTAATCTCCACCATTAACCTGTCGAACTGAAGAGAGTTTATATTCAATATTTTTATATCCATATCTCAGTGAGTTTCCATAAATAAAAGAAATTAACATTTATTTTTCTGATCAAGTCATAAATTATATAGTCTAAAATTAGTAATGAGTGCTTTATTTCTTAAAAATCAACATGTAGCTATTCCCTAATTATAAAAAATGTAGTTTAAGTTTGTTTTTGTGCAATAAAAATATACTAATGCGTAGAAATGACTTATTAGAACTGAATCTGAAGGGATGTTATTCCCATTCAGGGAGCCATGCTGGGCAGACAGGATGGGTGACTGTTGCTGCAGGCCCCGTTGTGGGGCAGGAGGTCTTCAGTCCAGCTCATTGGAGCAGTCCTGTCCCCAGGAGTGGCAGCCGGTGGTGACTTTGCAGAAAGAGAACACTTACCCACTGATAGCTGCTGCAGCGTCATTCACAGGAGCTAAGCATTGAGAAATAATGTGAGGGCTGTTTGTTCTCTCTGTAGTTCAGCCAATGGGAGCATGGGACACTGACGATCCTTCCAGTGACCCTACCTGTTCCAAGGTGTTGTTACTTATATCGGTCACAGCATCCCGAAAGGCTGAAGATCTGTGGCAAGGCCTGGAAACATGGGCTTTCCCAAGAGGAAAATTCCCACAAAAGCTGCAGCAGAGAGAAAGGTTTTCCTAACAGACAGGATTCAAATTCCAACTCTGCCATTTCTGACGGCTTGACTTTGGACTTGACCTCTTTGTGCTTTGGTTCATTAGCCAAACAGGGAAAACACGAGGGTTAGATAAGGTGATGTATATCTAATGTCCTGATGACGATGACAGTGTTCCCCTTCCTTTCTGTCTTTTCCCAGAAACATGATCTTTGTTCTCTGTTATTTGTGTGGACTTCCCAGCATTCTAAAGTCAACCAAAAAAAAAAGTCTCGGATTTAGCCTCAGGTCAGCTGTAGTTTTAACACACTGTGCCTTCACCTAAGCTCTGCCATGTCAGGTCACGTTGCCACCCGAAAGGTGACTGTGTTTTCCAGCGTGTTTGCTAATGAGCAGAGCTAGGCTGGGAGGTGACGGTCAAGCAGACCGAAGAGAAACATAAATAGCCACTAGATGGCACTGCTTGTTGTTGTTTGTTAAAGACGGGGACCTTTTTTTCTTTTTCTTTCTTTCCCTCCTGTTTTTTCTCCATGGGTTCCTGGCCCAGGGTGTCTGCAACTGGGATCCTCATCATACCTGAACTCTTCTGTTCTCTGAAGGGAGGTTCTGTTTTCACCATGTTATCATCACGATCTGAGGACTAAACAGTCTCCACCGACAAGCTGGGGAATTACCTCAACAGTGTTGTCTTTATTCAGAGGTGATTTTAAAAGAATATATTGTATCTGGATGTCAGCGTTCAAAGGCTCCAAAGCAGAAAATTTCATTTCAAAAGAAAGTGTGATTAATGAAGCCACATAAATCCTGTAGATTTATGTAGAGGCTGGAGTGGTTTCAGAAATCACACCGTACAAATCAAAGAAGCGGGTTTTCTACACCCTCTTTCACGTCCTCTTAGTCTCATTTCCGCACCCTCTCGTCCCTTCCTCCCTTCCTTCTCGTTCACACTTTCTTGAATACATTTATCCCAAATTCCAAAACAGGAGGACACTTGATCAGAAGTCCTTAATGCAGCTGATTCAGGCTCCAACCAACTATGGCCGTTTCTCCTGGTCCTTTCCCAAGAAACCCGAAGACGGGTGGGCCGTGGACACACCCCCCAGGCTGCCTATGGCCGCAATGAATTCTGAAACTCCATGTCGTTCCACGTTAGCAAAATGTCTTCCTTAAAGAAAGCTGAATTACAAAACAATGTAGATGTTTACTGAGGGTTTTCTAGAAGAGGTGGTGAGGACGTGTTAGAGACTGCCTCACATAAAAATGTATCCAGAAATTCCGTATCCAGTAATTCTGTCTCCTTCCAACTTCCCATTTATTCCAGCTTCTCATGGCTCCTCCTATTCTCCTCCAGGTTCCCCAACCATGCACTCTTTTATTGCCCTTCTCGGCTTCTACATCCCGTTCACGAGTTCTGTCCCGCCCATAAACTTGGGCTCCCTACTCCCTGTCATGCAAGGAGTCCGCTCCGCCCAACAGTGGTCTCCTCTGACACCATGTCGTCTAGTACCTTGGAGTGTAGTCTGGGATTAAGCACGTGAGCTCTGAAGCCAGATTCCTGTGTTTAAATTCCAGCTCCACAGATTACTTACTAGGTGACCTTGGGCAAGTCACGAAGATTCTTTTCACCTCAGTTTATTCATCTGTAAAATATGGGCAATAACAGTATCTACCTCAAAGTCGCTGTGTAGGTGAAGCCCTGTGGTTCAGAGAAAGGACTGTATGAGTATTCACTGTGACTATTATTGTTGCACTTGCTATAGTTATTACTATTACCATATGCCAGGTATGGTAGGTAAAGAGAGTATGAGTGTAGAAAATAGGCAATGTCTTTGTCTTCACGGAGCTTTCAAGCTGGTAGAAGAGACAGAAGGCAGCCAGCACTTACACATCAGCCTGGTCAGGTTATGAAAAAGGGGCCACAGGTATGGTAAGAGGAACATGGATATGTAGCCCCTAGTTGGGAGTCTAGAGAAAGTTTCCCTTTGGCACTGAGACCCAAAAGAGATCAAGGAGCAGTCATCACAGACATACTCTCATCTCCTACGGCTTTTGTGGGAGGGCACAGCACAAGGGAGGGAGGCTTGTTCCCAGTGTCTCCCGAGTCTCAGTGCAGCGAGACTTGAAGGGAACACAGCACCAGTTTGCAACTGGGGTTTTACATCTTCGGGAGCTGTAAGAGGTACATGTCAAAGCATTCAGAGCAAAGGAATAACAATGGATTTATTTCTGACTGCCCTTCTGGGCATCCCTTCAGCTACAGGGATGGTGAAGGGGAGGGCAGACATTCTATGACATCTGGTAGGCTTGATGAACCAGCTGGGACAGAAAATATAGAGATCTATAGTCATTGGGAAAGTATTTCTTTTTCCTGCTTATAAGGCATCAAAAAAATCCAGTTTTATCAGTTAGCAAACATATATTAAATGCTCATACTGTAAAATATGGAGATGGGATAATGAAGACAAAGAAAGCTATCATGAGTTTATAATCCAAAATAAATAAATAAATAAACATGCATAAATTTAGTTGTAATCTAGCAAAATGTGTCATTATGAAGACTCTTGGGAACACAGAATTGGGTATAGAAACTATTAAGACACGCCAACTTCTATCTGGTCTACAAAGATCCCAATGGTAGAAGGGGACAGGGACGCAGGATGAAGGCAGGGACAGGAAAGTCATTTAAAGATTAGCAAGATTATCAAACTATGAAAGGAAGTGTTTTTTCTTTAAGCCAAAAATTGTTGCATAAATTTAAGACTCTTGCCCTGGCTGGGTGACTCAGTTGGTTAGAACATGATCCCATAGACCAAAATAAGAGGTTTCGGGTTCGATTCCCAGTCAGGGCATGTACTTAAGTTACAGGTTCGATCCTTGGGGCATGTACAGGAGGCAACCAATGAGTGTTTCTCTCTCACTTTGATGTTTCTTTCTCTCTCTCTCTCTCAATCTGTCTGCCCCCCCCCCCATTTAATAATCAATGAAAACATATCCTTGAGTGAAGGTTTAAAAAAAATTAAGATTCTTCCTAAGTCACAGCTGCGAGGACTTGAGAACACCCACATACAGGACCACCTCTTCCCTCTCCCAGCCAGTCACCTCCAGGTCCAAAGCACCCCGGGGAAGAAAGGCAAAAGAAAAAGAAGATGAGCAGTTGAAAACAGATGAAGGAGATAAAGAAGGGAAGGACATTGTGCTTATAACAGAAGATGGCCGCCACCAAACTCTCCAAGGAAGCCTCATTTCTCTCCTTTAACCGAAAAGAATACCCAGGTGAGATCCCCCGTAGAGAATCGGCTGAGATGCAGAGGCTGAGCATTCATCTAAATGGAAGAAGTTAGACCCCTGCAGCAAAGCTGCCCCCGGCCAGTAAGACAGACGGCCAAGTAAACCAGAATTGTATTTCCACACAAGTTTTTGATGAACTATGACAGTCCTACAGTTTGCAGTAACACAAATGCCTGGGGGTGTGGTAGCCCCAGATCAACTTTATGAATATATAAAATAAAATTAAAAGATGTAGCAATGTCAAAAATTTCAATCACACTGAAATTCACATGTGCAGATTCAATGTCGTATATTTATACTGTTTATTTATATTGTTTCAATCCAGTTTTTCTTACAAGCCCCACCTTTGAATAGATGACAGAAAGTGACTAAATGACAATTCAGTTTAAATTTTAGAACCATCCCAAAGTGTAAATTTCCCCTGTAAGTAAAACTCAGTCTTTTTGAATAGTGATTTAGTCTTAATTATTTTTGCCCTCTTTCCCCAAATTCTCTACAAAATGGCCTCGGGGGATTTTGCTGGGGCAGAGCGAGGGGTCATAGGCCACAGAGTGCCCCTGTGTCGCCCTCCATTGCTGACGGTGTAAGTCCTGAGGGCGGTGCTGGTGGCCCTGTGCTCTGGCTCTTCTCACTGGGGTCAGGGTCAGTGGCCTTCCTGGCTAACTCGACCTCGTCCTGGCTCTCCTGGATGCTAAGGATCCCCATCAGCTCTGCACATGACCTATCTGCCCCACGGAAAACTCGCTGACTCTCGATCCATCTGCGTGCCGAGTGCTGTCCGAAGCTGTGGGTGTCATGCAAACATGTGAGGCAGAGCAATAAGGTGACTCCAGGTATTCTCCTGTCCACACCACAGACTCATCTCCAGGTCTCCTAGGTAGGACCTAGAGGACTTGAGCACTCCTTATACAGTATACCCAATTTCCCCCTTCTTCTCTAGTTCAGGGCTTGTGAGGGGAAAATGAGACAAATCTGATTCATTCAACCTCCACCTTCTCTTTCCCTCACTGTCTCCCTCATGCTGCTGGCTCAGGAAACGGAGGGCTCCCCTTGTCCACTACTCCCCTCACTATGAACACGCTCCTTATGTAACAGTCTACCCAGATCACCAAACCTATTCCCAGTTATGTCGCCTGGAGCTGAAGGAATTTTTAAACCCTTCCCCTCTCCCTGATGCCTGTCTCTTGCCTGTTATCTCGCTCAAGATGTCAAGAGCCTACCCTCGGAGTTCTGCCTTGGAGTCAAAGAGCCCCATGGCTCAGGTCTCTGAAACGTGGTGAAGCAATGATTTAATAAGGAAATTAAATGTATGTCTTTAATTTCTATGAAGAGCATGTCGGCTTTAAGGCAACAGAGTTGTATTTCTTTGTCTTCTAATTGGGTAGTCCTAGGAAAGTTGTTTTGCCGGTCGCCTCTGGGTAAACCGTGGCCACGTGTTTCAAGCTCAAATAAGTTTGGGGGATGCTGAGAGAAACAAGGCCAATAGGTTTCTTTAATGTGAACCCATCGGAGCCTGCGATGTGCTCATATGTTCTGTGAATGCCCAGATGCTGTTTCCCAAACTTATCTGACCGTGGAACACTTTCTTAACATCTTCTGGGAACAGTATTTTACGGACTACAAGAAAGATGCTGAAAACCCTCTGTCCCGGAATCCGTGAAGACCTCCACTCCTCCATCCCGTCTTCCCGGAGCGAGCAAAGCCAAGTGCTAAGACCAAAGTGTTTCTATATCTGATTTGCACCCCCCCCCCCACCTGCCTTTCTTTACTCCCTCAGGCCCTATGCTTATTTATTTATTTTTTAACAAACGCAGCTGTGACATCGGCGTCATGAGATCGAGTGCCTGGGAGTTAGTCCGTTGGCGACACTAGAACTTCAGAGGGGCTGTCTCGCAGTAAGCAAGCAGGCCTGAGCGCCCTCTGGCACAGTGGCAGATCAAAGGGCGCGTCCGGGCTCGCCTGGGCTTGACCAGTGGCGATGCCTGCCCGGGCTGTCCTCCTGCAGGGTGGGATGGATGGTGACTGACCGTGAAGGGGCGCAGGTGAAGAGCTTGGGACTTCCCGTGTGGAGATGCGGATGGTGTGAGGCTGCTGCCCGTCTGCCGCGGCCGGAGAGAGTGCAAACACTCCCCGCGTGAGCCGAACAGCAAACACAGGCTCAGTAGACAGAGAATCGGGATCACCGGGAACGTTCTGGCAAACGGTTTGGTAGGGAACATACTGCTCTTAAAATAGGTTCCCTAAAAGGGCCATTGCCTAGGAAAAATAATCGAATCTCAAGGGATGTAGATGAGTTTCTAGGGAGGACAATGATGGATGAGAGGAAACGGCAGAGAAGACCGTGGACGGCCAGGATAATGGGCCCAGTGACCCTTTTACCTTCCTCAGGCTTCTCTTCTGTCCTTGTGTCAACAGAGAAGAGGCCCAACTTGACACACAAAGTAAAAAGGGGGAAACACTGATATTTCATGTGCAGTCACGTGTGGACTGAAATATAGCTCATGAAGAAGAAACCAGCCCCGCTGGAGCATGAGAAAACCTGAGCTCACAGGAAGAGCGCAGTGAGCTCCAGGGTCCAGAAGGACCTGCTGTTACTGGCCACTCTGCACTTTCCTATATAGGAGCAAAAATGTATCCTTAAGAATGAAGTAGGAGAGGACACTTTGTCCCTAATCCCATTGCCGTCTGGCCCCCTCAGACAGAGCATGACGTATGCATTATTTTCTAAGTCAATCAATCCAAAGTAGTTCTATTGGTAGCACTCTTTGAATTAAATGGTAATATTTCCACTGGCCTGTGGGCATACTTGTTCCTCAGGAAGGAGTCAATAGAGATAGGAATGGTAATTTGTCATGAATCAATGTGACTTAAATAAAATAAAAGCTACCCTAGCAACACTACTGTTATTGAAAACCCAGAACTGTGGAAACGCCCGATCTTCCTCCAGACCAGGCTGGGAGACTTTGTGAGCATCACTGTTTTCTGTGTTCAACATCCTCCCCAATCTCCTTCCTACCTCCTCCTTCCCTACAACACCGGGCTATGGCGGGGGGGCTACAGGCAACAGTCTCTACAGCGCCCTCAGCCACAGAGGTAATCACCGGACTTAGGCTGGGCCAGTTACGGACCATGTACTTCTAGCCAAAGTGATTAGTGCGAGATGTGGACACATGCCGGTGTTGACTCAGTCGGAATTCTTCCATGGAATGTCTGGAAATGAATGGGAGAGAATATTGTCTCCGGACCTGCCATTCCAAGGTTTGCTTTTATGAACCTATTGGCCTATAAGCCTTACTGCCTTCTTAAATTTAAAGTAGTTCAAGCTGGATGCTTATCATGTATGATTGAAAGACCTCCAAGTAATACAGGGACCTTGGCAGAATGAGAAATGCCCTTGCTCTCTTTTTCTTACTTCATAAGAATGTTTATAGAAGGCACACTGTGTGCCAGACCAGAAATACGGTGGGGAGCAAACCAGCTCTATTGACATTCTCCTTCGGTGAGATTATGGCCTGCTGGGAAGAGCAAGCGTCCAACGACTGCTAAAAAATAATGAATTTCAAGTGTTCAGTGTTCTATAAGGAAAAGTAGCCGATACCCAGAGGCCTCACATCTGGGGAAGTGGCAACAACGCTTCCACAAGGAAGCGATGGTTAGGCTGATCTCAAGGTCAGAATTTAGTCAGGGCCAAAGTCTCCTTTGCCATTTTAACCCTGAATAGCCTAATGGTGACCTAAGTTTAAAAATGCTGTTTTTGGCCCAGCTGGTGTGGCTCAGTGGATTGAGCGTTGTCCCATGCACCGAGAGGTCACTGATTTGATACCCAGTCAGGGTATATGCCCGCCCAGGTTGCAGGTTCGATCCCCAGTAGAGGGTGAGCAGGAGGCAGCTGATAGAGCTGATGTTTCTATCTCTCTCCCCCTCTCCCTTCCTCTCTATCTAAAAATAATCAATAAAAATATAATTAAAACATAAAAATACCTTTTTGTGTGTGTTTTGACTAACTGGGATGACAGCAGTCTGCTCATCTGATAATATTAGTGGGAATATGAATTTTTCTGTACTCTATATACTTCTTATAACATTATTAAGAACCAAATGCATGATAAGAGAAACTTTTGATCTGAGTAGTAGGAAGTGCTTGGTAGAAAAGTGGACAAGTAGCCCTCAATTTAAAAAATAGCCATTCTGATTCTTCTGTGATAAATCATCTTTGGAGTCTTAAATAGCAATAAAAATTCTGACATGTCTATAGATTTTTACTCAATCAACTATCGTGAAAATATTTTAAAAACCGGATATGGTTTACAAAAAAAAAAGTAGGTACTTTTGTTGGAAATGGACACTAACAGTATATCAAAGTGAATCTGAGCTTTGCAATGCAAATTAGCACCTGGTCAGCCCTGGTGTGGCTTCCTTTGCTTGGTTGAAATGTTTCCAGTTGTGATGGATTCACTGTCCATTGGTTCATAGCAGGTAATTTACATTTGTCAGCTCTCATTTGTATGCAGATATGATAACTGATATTGAAAGCCCATCTTGTATCCTCCTCAGTGGAAGAGCTAATCTGATCTACTGTCTTATACTGTATGCTACGCACTGAGGAATACGTGGAGGAATAGCATCTAGTGTCTTAAACTCCAGGTAGTTTTTGAAAGACCCATGTCCACGTGTTTACATTTTATCTCCTGCAACAATGTCTTGAGCCATTCTCTATCATGCCCAAAGCTTCTCATCCACTATCCAATATTGATCCTTATTTAACAAATATTTATTGAGCTTGTAACATGTACCAGACACTGTTCAAGGTTTGAGATTTTGAAAAATAAATGTGCTTTCTATTAAATGTGATTGTTATTTATCTTATCTAACGCTTGATAAGACCTGTCATCTAGAAAAAAAAGAAGGAAGGGAAGGAGGGAGGGAGGGAAGGAGGAAAAGACCTGCTTCTCTGTATTTATGAATGCTACATTATTTCTTATGGTACTAAATACCTCTTTTGCATAAGACCCAGAGTTTTAAAATTATGTGATAGTATTCTGCAACAAAACAGTGGAAGGCAGGATATCAGTGTAATTTACTTATAATTAATTTAAGATTAGCTTAAAAATGAAAAAAATTGGCTTACTCTCAGTGGTGCTGCTGTTGAACTGTCATCTAAAAGCTTATATAATTAGTAGAAGATGCTAATTGAATTATGGCAATTAAGTCAGCCTTGAGACAAGACGGTCCCTTCTGAGTGATGAGGTTGCAGTAATTCTATAACCCATTTTCCTGTTAGAAAGTCTCAGGACTGGGTCTCATCCTGCCCTTCAGTACCTCAGCTACCACGGCGCAGCCGAATCTTGATTCCTCAGGTGGTAATTACCATCCACCTTGTGGGTTTTCTGAGCCTTTGGGTTTCTTTTCTCCTTTCCCCAGGGTTAGCAGGTTGTCCACACTGATGGGTAGGCAGGAGCCATGAAGAGATCATGCAACTTACAACTGTTATTTTTATTACCGAATATCTTCACCAGTGAAAGATAAGATGTGTGTGGGAGGAAATTAAAATAGTTGGGGGATTGGTGAGGAGAGGGTGATTATCCGCTCAGTCCTCTCTTTAATAATGTCATTGTTGATTACAGCGTTGAGAAAATACTGAAGCAGGAGTTCACATGAGTTTGGGGCAGTTTGGGGACTATAATTGTCCATGTTAACCCCTTTTTATAGATGCTGCTGAATGAGCTAGCCATGTCCCTAACCTGATATTAATAAACAAAGTAGCCTTGGGAAATTTCTTTCCCCTCTCCAGAAACTACATTTACTCTATAAAATGAGATCACCATGGTTCCTTTTAACGGCAACATTCTCCGGCTCTTCGTGCAATCACGAAGCCAGTGCCGTGTTCTCTAGGGTCCTGAGCAGGGGTCGGCAGCCCGGGTCCTGGGTGAGGAAGGTGCGTGGGCAGCATGTCTGCCGGCCAAACAAGGGCCAGGAGGAGCAGCTCGCTCATGCCACTTAGGACTGTCGAGAGGGGGGCCAGGGTGTCGAGTCCTCCAGGAAAAAGAGAAGCAACACAGAAGGGATGGAAGGACCATGTCTGGAAACAGCAGTTCCGGGAAGTTGTAAGCGGGGCCAACTGCAGAGCAGGCAGAGCTCAGAGCAAAATGAACACGTCAGGCCCTTGCTCAAAACTTCAGAATTGCCCAGAATTGCAAAATGGCAACAGCAGAGTTGGAAACCGAACACAGGGTCTTCTGCGTGCCGGCCCTGCCTGTGGGCCTGGCTGGGAGGGATTAATCCTGTTTCCCAGGGCTTGAAATCACAGTCCCCTCCCCTCCCTGCCTGCCCCCCTCAAAATGCTGGGCTCACTTCAAGTCTGCCTTTCATTCCGTGCTACGTTTCTTTCTTGCCCTTTTTTTTTTTCAACAGTGCTGCTAGCTGTATAAATATTTTACAGTTCCCCTATGAAAAGTTTCCAAGGGGCCCATGTTAAGGAAAAAATCTTTGAAAGGATTTTTTCCATAGCAATTAAAACCTTTCAAAGCACCGAGAGCTCCCCAGTCTCACTTTAGTGCAACAAACCTCTATTTTTTTGCCCAGTTTGGATGGCTCTGGGTCTGAAAATAAGCCAGCCTCTTTGTTTGGTGACTTTGTGGGTCGCCGATAGACATTTGGAATTTAAATTCATTAGATACATGGCAGAGCTGTGGATGGAATCGGCGGAGGGTTTAGGAATGCTGTGATCAGAAACTCTAACCCCTGTTTCCTGTATCTCATTTACAGGAGTAAAATGACTATAAATCAACCTAAAGTTCATTTTGGCTCCCCAGATGAAGTCAAATGTACACTCTGACTTATGCATATACCATTTTTAGTTAACGCACCAATAAAAATAATTGTGCAAGCCTAAATTTGGAAGTGTTCCCAGCGTTTATGACAAAACTTAATAAAGCCAAACGCATTGAATGTAATATGGGAATTTTATTGAAATGAAATTAGTCCATCATGTAAGCTCCACATTTTCTTCAGATTTCTTGGACTTCATGTGAGAGCTCTCCTGGGGACCCTAATAGGGTCCTGCAAAAATTCAAGACGGTATGTAGAGACACAGAGTGGAGACCCCAGCTCTGCAGTGGGTAGGATGGCACACCCCGAGTTTCAGTGCACCGACCGCGCACGCTTTTCCAAGCATGCCCCTGCTCCCTTCACCCCCACGACTAAGCAGCAGATATATTGTCGGGGTTTTACTCGGAACATGGGACTCCTGGAGAGACAGGAGTGGGGGTTCACTTGTAATTCTAGTAACCTTGGTGTGTGCCAGAGGCCTATTATGTAATTTCCCTGGGGAACCCGCATGGCAGCAGCCATTGCATATGTCCATACAGTTTGATTGCTTGACTGTATTTACGGATAGAAGCCTGGGGACTGTGGGATGCTTTTATGGCTGCTCCAGGAGGAGGCAATATTTGGGCATTTAAATTTTAGGGATGGGGGTGGGGGTGTAGGGGTAAGGACATCTGACTGAAGGAATTCAAGTTCTGATATAGGTTATATTTCATTTACTGTGGTTTGCAAACTTTAGTATGTACATGTAAATTTCCTGGGGTGTTTGTTTTAAAAGCAAATACCTAGGTCTCATCTCAAAAGATTTTTATTCATGACATCCATAGCTGGACCTAGGAATCTGTATTTTAAACAGTGCCCCAGATGATTTGACACAGGCTGTCTGAGGATCTTGATTTAAAAAATAATGTTTGGTCTGGCTGGTGTGGTTCAGTGGTTGTACATCCACTCATGCACCAAGAGGTCACTGGTTCAATTCCCGGTCAGGACACATGCCCCGGTTGTGGCCCAGATCCCCAGTGGGGAGCATGCAGGAGGCAGCCAATCAATGTTCGCTCTCATTGATGTCTCTATTTCTCTCTCCCTCTCACTTCATCTCTCTCTCAAATCAATAAAGGAAAAACAATTTTTTTACAATAATGTTTGCCCTGACGGGTTTGGCTCAGCAGTTGAAGCGTCGGCCCACAGACCAAAGAGTCACAGGGTCAGTTCTGGTCAAGGGCATGTACCTCAGTTGTGGTTCATCCCTGGCCCTGGTTGGGGTTGTGTGGGAGGCAACCAATCAATGTGTCTGTCTCATATCCATGTTTCTCTCTCTCTCTCTCTCTCTCTCTCTCTCCCCCCCCCCCCTCTATCTGAAGATATTTGGAAAAAAATATCCTCAGGTGAGGATTAAAAATAAATAAATAAATAAAGCTAGCCTGGCCAGTGTGGCTCAGTGGATTGAGAGGTGTGGGCTCGATTCCTGCTCAGGGCACATGCCTGGGTTGCAGCAGGCTCAGTCTCCATTGGGGTGCATGCAGGAGGCAGCCGGTTATGTTTCTTACATGGCTGTTTCTTTCTCTCTCTCCCTTCCTCTCTCTAAAAATAAATAAATAAAACATGTTAAAAAAAAATGCTATCAGGTTGGTCATCAACAACAAAGAACTTTAACATATTCAATTGCTATAAATTGAATGTTTGTGTCCTCCCCTGTACCCCCACACCAAATTCATAGGTTGACATCTATTCCCCAAGCGGATAGTGTTAGGAGGTTGGGCCTTTGGGAGGTGATTGGGTCATGAGGGTGGAGCCCTCGTGAGTCGGATTAGTGCCCTTATACGAGAGACCCGGAAGCTCCATTATCCCTTCTGCCCTGTGAGGACACAGTAAGGAGGCAGGCGTGTACGAACCAAGAATCAGGCTCTACCCAGACACCGAATCTTCCAGTTCCTTGATCTGGGACTTCCCAGCCTCCAGAACTATGAGAAATACATTTCTGTTCTTTATAAGCCAGCCGGTCTAGTTTATAGCAACCAGGACTGACTAAGACATTACTAAGTGTTTATTTTTGAGGTGTAACTATGTGCTGAGCAGAGGAAAAGTTCTGGACCAACTCCTTCATTGCATTTGGACAACCTTCTAGATAGCTGTCTAGCCTTTTTTTTTTTTTAACTTCTGGGACAAATATTTCATGTCTGCTCTTTATAGCCTGTTTCAATGACTAATCATCATTACCGTTAAGATTTTTTTCCTTGGTCTATACAAATTTCTTCTTGCTGAATTTCAACCCCAGTTCCTCTGTTTCCTCCTCAGAAAGGATAGAGAATGATTGGATGGTGTCTTGATGATAATTCTTCATGTATTTAAAGGGGGTTAGCGTTGTCTTCCCCACTAATCCACAGGCAGGCAGGCAGGTGTGCTCGTGGTCGGTCCCAGTTTCATCCTTAAGGCTCCAGCCAATATGTCCAAGGGCGGCCGAGTTAGGCCTGGACCTCACACACCTCAGCTGCCTACTCTGATTACCTTCCCCAAAGCCATTCTGGGAGGACTCTGGGGATTTAAGAATTGTTTTGGACACGACATCACCACTTCCACAGATCCATAGTGAGAGTAACTGTCTCTTCTTTGGCCTTCTCTTAAATTGATTCTATTTTCCCTCATCTTCCCTAAGTTTCATTCCTCTAATTAACACACAATTAAACCTTGCCTGACCTCTGTGGTTAGATCAGGAAATGAATTGGGAGATTTGAATGGAAATTGTGCAATGCCTTTTCCTCTCGGTGACGGTGATGGACAGCCTCTGAGGTGGCCTCCTGGTGTTCATGCTTTGTGTAAATGCCTCCCTTTGAGTGTGTGCAGGGCCTGTGACTTGCTTCTAACCAGTAGACTATAGTAAAGGTGATGGCTTGTTATTCCCATGATTATGTTATGTTATATAAATATCTGTCTTGCTAACAAACAAGCCCAGAGCCTCTCCTTGCTGGCTCGATACAGTAAGCAGCCATGTTGGGAAGCCCACAGGGCACCGGAGATGACCTCTGGGAGCTAGGGCAGTCCCCACCAACAGCCAGTGAGGGCTCCCAACCTCCAAGGACAAAGACAGTGAATTTTACCAACAGCTTAAATAAGCTGAGGAGCAGACTCTTCTCCAGTCAGACCTCCAAAGGAAAATGCAGCCTGGCCAACAACTTGAGTGCAGCTTGTGAGCCCCTAAGCAGAGGACCCAGGTAAGCTGTGCTCAGACGCTTGACCCAAATAAACCGTGAGATAATAAGTGTGTGTTCTTTTCAGTTGCTAAATTTGTGGCAACTTATTACTCAACAATAGAGAACTAGAAGAATTTGATTTGACTTACCTAACAGCATGTAGAAGGAAGTATGGAAGGCACCTTACAGAAGTCTTCCAGAGAAACATTTAGCCTGGGTGCCAACCTCAAAGGACACCTCACGTTTATGTCCTTGACAATATTTTGAATTTTTGTGGATCAGAACCATGCTTGAAATTTTCTACAATGTTTATATAAAAGCTATTTTTCCTTTAAAATGAGTGATAATTATAATAACAGCTATCATTTATCATGTTCTAGTCATACTTTGAAGCACTTTGTATATGCTAGTTCATTTAATTCACCTGTCTTATCATCTAGGCAATATTACTAATCCCACCTAGAAGTAAGACTGTCAGCTCAACTATTAAGTGAATTTTCCAAATAAAAAGAAAGTGGTGAGGGCAGGGAGCAGAGGCAAGAAAGCCTTTTGGCCCTTTCGGTATCCAGTTATGTTTCTATGTGTCTTCATTTGTAGAATTATGTCTGACTGCTATAAAAACTGGACATGACATGGGTCTCACAGGATTCTCGAGGGCCTGTGTGAATTCCTCACAGAGCTATTTCACCTGATGATAACAGAAGTACCAGGTAGACAGAAGTGAACACTTCAGTAATTCTATAAAGGTGGAAATAGTGGAAGCTCAAACTCTTAGACCAAATAGGATTTTTGCAGGCCTGCTAACTTTTGGCAGGTCATTTGCAATATCTCTGTTTTAGTGGCTTTTCCTGGCATATTCTCCATTTTATTAATATTCTTTTCAAAACATAGAAACAAAAGACTGCGCTTGACATGGTCAGTGGAGTACAACTTTATGGCTCTCGTGAGTCATGTTGTTTTTATGTATCCTGGGATGATATTAAATTACCTTTGGAAATAGTGGTGCAACATCCTAAGCTGGTAGGCATCCTACGATTTACTTTCTTCTGCAGGCCTTAAATTTAATCAACATTCCCAAATTCAACTTTCAGTTTATTTATTTCTTTTGGCCTGAAGAACCTAATTCCGGTTCAGCTAAAATGTTTTTAGTAAATGCTAGGGGGTAGTTACTAGCTTCTTCCCTCTACAGGTTAAAAAAATGGAGACTCAGAAAAGCTAAACTGCCTGTGGTCAAACAATTAGAAATAACAGAGCTGATCGGACGTCAGGGTATCTTGCTTCGCACTCACGACCCTGTTCGCCATACCAAGCTAAGTGCCATGTATTTTCCCCAAACAGGTTCTTAATAGGTAATGACAATGTGATAGACCGTGCTTCCCTGCCTCCCACATTCTTGAGCATGCAGGAAAACTAATTAATTTAAATTTAAACTTATTTATATTTGCCTGATTGTGTGCCCCAAAATGATGTGGTGTTTTCAGCACACCGGGAAGGCTCCACCTGCCGGGAAATGCGATCGCCGTTATTATCCGCCACCGGAGACTTGTTCCTTCGGATGTAAAGGGTTTGGGGCTTTGTACGTTTCATTAAGACTTTATCCACAGATGATGACTTAAAACATGAGTGGAGGAGGCAGTTCAGAGCTATCCGGGGGTTCTTTGCAAACCTCGCGCACACAGAGTCCTGAGCCACAGAGCGCACCGAGGACGGTGGTCTGGACAGATTGTCATGGAGCTGGACACGGCGCTGTCGTAAGGCGGCGGACCGAGGTGCTCCTCCCACGTCTGTGGCGATGCTGCGGGCCGGTCATGTGAAGCCTAGCACAGGCAATGATGTGCTGCTGTACATGATGCTCCACAATGAAAATAAACGACCGTTGCTGCGTCATGTGTTCACTGCGCCACTGCTTACTGTTACTTCAGAGTGCACCCTTTCTGCTCGCTAAAGAAAACAGCCTGCTGTAAAGCTGTGCGGGACGCCAGCAGCAGCCTCGGACACCTCTTGTTTGCTGTGTCCCTTGGCTGCATCCTTCTCTTCTGTGCCTGATTTGGTCTCGTGTGGTTTTGTACCGTAGCAGGCTGTAGGGGCTCGGGGCCTAGGAACAGCAGGCTAGCCCGCTAGCCCGGTGTGGAGTAGGCTGGACTCTGCAGGTCGGTGTGAGCGCTCTCCGCAGGGTTGGCACAGGAAACCCTGGGGCGCAGGGAGCTCTCCGCAGAGTTCGCACAGGAAACCCTGGGGCGCAGGGAGCAGGCCGGTGGGCTCTCACTGAGACATGGCAGCAGTCGGTCAGAGACGCATGCTTTGGGGGCAGGGGGTGGGTGGCTATAATCCGTTGCCCTCGAGGGCACAGGACTGGGCCTGAAGTGGAAGTGCCTATCCTAGAACATTTGTAACCAAACACATGCGCCACTTAAAGCAATAACTGAACTGTTAGCCTCCTCTTAACAAACATCTTTTTACATTCCTAAATAAAAAAACGTTACAGCCCCTTCTCCCCACCCCTACTTTTGCTTTGTCCCTTGATCTAGTTTAATTATACACCCCACACCTTGAGCAGTACCCTGTGGGGAGTGCTTCCCCAGATTCGGTCTCCTGTGTCTGGGGAGTTGAAGAAACTCTCCTCCTCACTTAGACACAGTGGGGAGTAACCCACCATGGCTGTGATTCTCCACTCGCGTGCTGCTCCTTCCGGAGATCCCAGACCACCTCTCCAGGAGCCTGCTGGCTGGTGAGAAGAGAGTAGAAATTGACTTGGGAGGCATTTGAGAGGTTGGTAGGGAGGCCAGTAACCACAGAAGAAGAGAGGAAATGAATATTTAGTGTGAATTTCTCACACTTGGAGAGAATAGCCCACCTTGATCTGTGCTGACTCATTCTCAGCTGGCAGTTCGCATAGTGCTGTCTGAAACCACCTCCAGGACCTCATCTCACTGTGCTCATTTGCTCAGTGACACCTACGAGTCCCTACTGTGTGCTAAGCACTCCTCTAGGTCGGGGATGCAACAGCCAGGTGAATTCCTTGTTATCCCATACAGGTTCTGGGATTTGAGTCAGGGGGTAGCTTAGCTGGGTGGTTCTGGCTCAGGGGCAATCAGGGAATTGTTGTCAAGATGCCAGCCAGGGTTGCAGTCGTGGGAAGGCTCGACCGGGGTTGAGGGCTCCTCCCCAGGGAAACTCGCTCAGGTAGCTGTTGGCCTCAGTTCCTCACCATGTGGGCCTCTCCCGTGGGGTGTTCTCACAATGTGGCAGCCACCTTCCCCCAGAGCCAATAATCTCAGAGAGAAGAGAAGCCACAGTTCTGGTCGGTTTGGCTCAGCGGTTAGAGCATCAGCCCATGGACCAATGAATTGCGGGTTCGATTCTGGTCAAGGGCACGTACCTCAGTTGCAGATCGTCCCGGCCCTGGTTTGGGTTATACAGGAGGCAGCCAGTCAATGTGTCCCTCTCACGTCGATGTTTCTCTCTCTCTTCCTCTCTCTCCTTCCCTCTCACTCTATCGGAAGATAAATAGAAAAAAATAATACATCCTCGGGTGAAGATTTTAAAAAATAAATAAATAAAATAAAAAAACAACTAAAACTCTAAAAAAAAAAAGAAGCCACAATATTTTTACCAACTAGCCTTGGAAGTTACTTACCATCACTTCTGCTGTATTCTGTTGGCCACAGACCAACCCTGACCCAATGTAAAACTACTCAAGGGCATAAACACCACAAAGGGGGTTCACTGGGGGCCATCATGGAGGCTGACTACCATAACCAGTCTTGGGGCATCAGCTATGACCTCCACCAGAAACCAAGACCACAAGCAGGAATAGAGTTTGAGTCCCAGAACCCGTCCATCTTCCATAGTTCATGAAGACTCACAGTAATTCTCCAGTTCACTAACAAGGCCGGTTCCTGCCACAGTTTATTTCCTTCTCAGTATGACTGAGATGGCTGGGTGCCCCTTCATCAAGCTCATCTAGTCTAAGGCCCATCATTTTCTGAGCCAAGAGGCAAGTAAGATGCAGAATGTGCTAAAATCTCTTGTCACTCTGAGTCCCATTCCCCGCCAAGCCTTTCCCCAGCATCAGGAGCTTTGTCTGAATTCTCCTAAGACCTCTGCAATGAAGCAATTGATAAATTGTATGGGCCATAAAAATGGGTATGTATTATTATTACTGCTGCAATTTTGAGACCAAGATGATCTCAGTCTAAGAATTAGTATCCAGAACTATCAACCAAAATTGCTATTATCCAATACTGTGTGTGCATGAAGACTTATCTTTGTCTGTATTCAATAAAGACCTTGTGAGAAATAATTAAAGGTCAGGGATGTTTAGAAGATTTCTAAAGGAGTGGCATCTCAACATTTTTGCTCATTGCTACAGTGCTGTCAAAATGGAAACATATCTCCAAGAATCATAGTTCATTGCTTTTTACTAATCAACATTTTTAAAGTATTGAATAATTATAGGTCCAGAAAAAAGTTGCTAACATTTGCCAGGTATCAAAGATAACGGAAGTCTAACAAAAGTCTAATCCCAGAGACTGGTTATCTTTAAAATTAATATTCCCTATATCAACAGAAGAAAACAAATGAGTCTGGATTTTAAATTCATTACTTTTTGTGTGCGTCTGTGACCTGAGTCTGAATTAATGTGAGGTAAGCCTCCCCGGCCCCAGAGCACAGGAGAGAGGTCACGTTTGAGAAAAGGAAGCTGTTCTGTGTCAGAATGGCTGCCTGAGGAGGGTGGATGCTCTTCGGAAAGTAAGAACAGCACCCACCTGAGGACTCAGGAATACCCACCCTCTACTCATAACCTTCACCTGCTTTGTTTTCTCTGACTTTTGACTCTCTGCCACTGCACATCCAATGCAAGGCCATGCCAAAGGTGACCGCACCTGCTCATAAGAACCCATTGTTAAATTTTCTTTCTTTTTTTTTTTTTTTTTATCCTCACCCGAGGACATTTTTCCATTTTTTGTTCAGATAGAGCGGGAGGGAGAGAGAGGAAGAGAGAGAGAGAGAAACATCGATGTGAAGGGACACATCGAGTGGCTGCCACCCGCACGACCAACCAGGGCCAGGGACAAACTGCAACCAAGGTACGCACCCTTAGCGAGAACCGAACCCGGGTCTCTCTGTACTGCAGGCCGACGCTCCAACCGCTGAGCCAAACCGGCCAGGGCCCATTGTTAAATTTTCAAGAAATTTGCAAGCCAATGAATGTAGCCAGTATTAAATTTGAAATTATACAAACTTACAATTAAATAAATTATGTTAAAAAAGAAACATAATAAACACTCAAAACTCGTCACTTCCCAGTTATTTGGCTATGTGTTACTATTATCTATGTTCTTGAGGTTATTCATCCATGGTGAGAATATTTACACCATGGCTATCAGCAAACACTACAAATTAGGGTTTTTTTCCCCCACCCAGAGAATCAGTGGTTAGACATTTACCAGCATATCACGAGGAGCATCCTTTTGGTGCTCACAAGATATTTGGTAGCTCTTGAGCCAGATGGCTGAGTTTAAATCCAGGTTTTATCATTTAATAGTTATGCGGCTTGGGCACATTATTGAACTTCTTTGTACCGTAGTTTAATCATCTATAAGATGGAGATAAAATAGCACCTACTTCATAGGGTTGCTATGAGGCTGAAAAGAGCTGATATTTGTAAGGCACTTTGGAACAGTGCCTGAAATCTAGTAAGTGCTATATATGTATTTTCAAATATCTAAAATAAATACTTTTCTAAGGGTTGCTATTCCCCTCTTTCACTCTCTCATTTGTTTCTCGTCTCTCAAAATCTATGCTCTTCTTCCACACCAGTAAAACATCCTATTTTGTTGGACACATAACCATCCAAAATAAAGATTAGATTTCTCAGTCTCCCTTGACAGAATTCTAATCAAGACAATATAAAAAGAAATATTATGTGGTAGCTTCCAGGAATTTATCTACAATGACAGTTGGCACATTTTTTGTATCCCACTCCACCCCCTTTTTTTATTCCTTCTTCCATCCTAGTCTCTGAAACTTGGATGTGATGGCTGGAGCTCATTCCATCATACTGGACCGTGAGGAAGAAAACCAAACCTTAGAGGTGACAAAAATTTGAACAGGGAAATGTGAAATATATCTGTGTTATTTGATGGCAAGAAAGATATAAAAGGTAGCTTAAATATGTTCATAGTTTTAGTGTAAGAATGAAGATATAGAGATTCAGGTTTCAGAGGTCTTTAGAGCTAAACTTCAACTCTGTATAATCTTCCAGTTTCAGATCCATAAAACCCAGCTAACATGGCTCATGCTCCTGGATTTCTAGAAAATTCCATCTGTCTTAATGCCATGTGAATCTTCATAATAAACCTTTATTACTTGAGCTAATGTCATCGACTCTATTCCTTGCAAACAAGAGTGAAACTAACTAAACTTTATGGTTTCCAGTACAACCATAAAAGTAGAATTCTACCTATTCTAACTATCTCATTAACATTTTTCTGTGCAGACAAACTTACATCATAGGAACTGAGGACTTCTCCTCTGGAAACATTCTACATCCTATTGTGGTCCTTGCGTATCAAATATCTGTCACTTTTCTGTCTTGAGAAGGCTCTGAACTTTTATTCCACATTAGCTGCATTGTCATATATTATTCATAATCAACGTTGCCCTTGGGAAAATAATTAAATAAATGAACTAATGTTTTTATTGCTTATTCTCACCTGAGTTCATTTCCTGAGTTTATCAGGGGCATGCAACTGATTAACTATTCCTCAGACCTACTCCAACTGAGTAACATCACCGACTTCACCTCCCTGTCTCATCACAGCTTACCAGTAACGTAGAGTATTTTCCACAAGGCAGCTGGTTGGTTAATTAGAAACAACAATTTGATTTGTATTGAAATATTATCTGATTCTATTAGGGATTCCATTATTGACTCATACGAGGGTTTTAAACTGGTCTTTCCAGTTACTCAAAGGGAAATTTGATACTTGTAGAATAGTTAAGTGTCAGATATTGTGCTAAATACTAGTTAATTTAAATTTTACAACTAATGTATTAATCAAAGTTTTAGTTGCAAACAACAAAAATCAGTTCTGGGTGACAGACAGAATTCTCCTCCTTGACCACTTCTGATATGGGCAGAGGAGAGTAAGCTGTCATTGTAGGCTGCTTGGCTTTCAAAGCCGTATACAGCTGATAAATTTGGAGGAATGAAACTCATTTTGATACTCAAAGGTTTATTTTAGTGCAAGCTTGGTTTCTTTGGCAATATAATTTCCTAAAAAACCTGGTAGACTTCTAATCTGTTTGCTTCTGGTTCGCTTTATGTGCTAGTAACAATACCCAAAGTTCTTTTCCAGTCATAATTCTCAAGCCTGATTTATGGTTTTGCTTTCTAGTCCCCATGACTCTTTCCATCTACTGCCTGAGGTCATCTTTAGGCCTACATAGGGCAGACCTCACCCTTGGTTTGGTCTTAGCTTCATGCTAAGTCTTACTCGATCTGATTTCTTACTGTGTGAGTTTTGGAAGCAATTCTTCCAACTTTTCAACACCTCTGGCTTCTGACATTGTTTCATTTTTATTTGAAAACAAGCCAATTCTTTTCTGATTTTATACACTTTTTGCAGATTACTACTAACATTCTGTTTTCCAACCCTTTCCCCTCGAGCCAAACAATCTTTAGAGTTATATCAAGGCAGTGTTATCAAATATTTTGCCACTGTATAACATAGATCTTTATCTTTCCAACCTCCAAACACCAGTTTCCTTACTACTCACATGCTCTTTGCTTACCCCAAATCATGCACTTTAGGGTTTTGTTATGGCAACATTCTACTTCTGATACAAATGTGTACAATTGTTAGGGAAATTTAGCTGCTACAAAGACAAACCCTAAAATCTCAACAGCATAATACAATAGAAGTTTATCTCTCATTCACTAAAATCGAATTGGTAAGGAGTCTGCTCCCTGCAACCATTCAGGGAGCCAAGCGGATGAAGGCTGTGCCATATTCATCATGTGACTTCCAGGTTGTTCTGGGCATTAGCAAATAGGTAGAGGTAGAGAGATTATGGAGGATCTTATGGGAGGTCTTTATGGATTTAACTTGGAAGTGATATATATTTCTTTTGACTGCTACCTATTAGCCAGAATTTAGTAATAAGGTCACACTTAACTCAGAAGGAATATTAAAAAATACAGTCCAACTCTATGCCCAAGTGTAAGAGAAAATGGGTGGAAAACTATGTACAGTCTTTCCCGTAAAGTAGAACCACAGCCAACAGTGTGGCAAACAGTCGATGAGTGAGGGCACCATTGCTATTTCTGTTAAAGGCTGGACACTGAAGCTTGCACCACGAATGCCTCCAGCATCACAAAAGGATGCTGTCTTTACCTTGCTGCCCCTGAACAGACGGGTTGCTGCTTACATCACACCGTCCACAGCCAGGATGGCTTCTACATTGTCCTAATATCTTCAGCTCTCTAGCTTCCTAGTCAAAGCCTAGAACAAAAGTAATCAGATCAGTTGAGTTTAGATCATGTAGCTACTCTCTTATTGCAAAAAAGACTGGGAAAACAAGTCTGCATTTTTAGTTCATAGAGTGTAGAACAGACTATGTCCCCATTACAATATCTGAGAAATTTTCCAAATAAAGATGGGGAGTCAAACTAATCAAGGGAATTGACTTCATGATGGAAATTTCAGCAAAAATGACAAGCTGGTAGGAGAGAGTATTTTGAACAAGTGAGAAGTGACCTGCGTGTGTGTGTGTGTGTGTGTGTGTGTGTTTTCTTGGTTCCTAGCCATCAAGAATTTTGATATTTTGCCTTCATCTAGACCTATCTTGTTCATCACTGTATCCCTAGTGCCTAGAATAGTGATAGGTACTTGGTAGTCACCCAATGAATATTTACTGAATAAAAGAATCCTCGGTCCAGTAAATGTGTTTATTGATGCTTCTGTTCCTGGTTCTTCTGATGGCTAGTAGGGACTGATGAAACCTAAAGACAATAATAGTAATAGAGCTTCAATATTAGATAGTGTCACCTGCCTGATCTCTGGTGGTAGAAGTAGGCATCTAGCTAGATGGTCGAGGTACATAATAGAAATTAGAGGTGGAAGGAAAGAGTAATAAATATGCCTGGTTGTTTTTAAGATTTCAAATTACACCTTTCATAAAGAACCCACTAAAATTCCAATCTGAAAATTATATATATTCCAAAGAGGTTCATTTCTTTGGTCCATGTATTTGAAATGTTCTCCTTGAGGTGTTTCTTTTTCCTTAGTTGGCTAGTGGCCTTGAATACGTCTCATGGGAATCTTTGTTTGTCCAGTGCGAACACAGAATTCTGTTCTGGGAATGCGAATTATGACATCTCTTCGGCAGAGAAAGATTTGTATTTATAGACATTGTAGGTGGCATGAATTGCATGACAATATTTTAAAAGATGGGCAGCTAACATGGGGCAAAGACATGTAACCCTTTCTCACAAGACTCTCCTTTCGCTGTGTATTACTGTAGTAAGAAAACCATGACGTGCATTGTTCTGTCTCACTCTTGTCCTGCTGTAGATGAAGTTAAAAAGTTATGTGCTGAATGAGATCTTGAGAAAGAAAGAAAGAAAGATGAGGAGAAAAGGGAAGAGAAAAATCCAACATCATTTACACTTTGAATAAAGATTCTAAAAATTACAAAGAATGTCAGACTCGATAAAAACAGAAAAAATTTCCGAGAAAGGGATACCCCACATCTTCTATTACACCCTAAAACAGGGATATGAGAGCATCACCACCTGCTCTGAGTGACGTGCGTTGCCTGCTGCAGCCGTGTGCAAACATCTATCATCTTTTAAAGAGACATGACTGTGGCCTAAAGAGCCACGCCCCTCCTACATCATTTCATAGCCGTGGACACTTAGATTTCAGGAGTGCAGAGCTGAGTGAAGTCTTTATTCTATCAACCGTATGTGTAGGGAGAGGCAGGGATAAACATGCAAGAGCAAGACAGAAGAAACGCTCTAGCATACAATGCAGAGGTGGAGAATCTGTATGTGTTGGCCAAAGCTGTCTTAAATAGGAGTGGGAGTATTCGCCAAGCTGTTTTATTCCAGGTTCAGTGTTTCAAATACCTCCTACTATTTACAAATGACCTTTCAGTAGGAACTGAAGATTTTTGACAAGTTGACTCTCTTTTGTTGTAAGATGAGATGAGGGAAGGGAAAAAAATGTTTTTAAAAAGAATCGAAAATTAATTTTTTAAATTTCTGAGCACATTGGAGTTAATAGTTTTGGCATCTAGTATTTTATTTCGAGGCTAATATGCCATGCCATCTGCCAAGTGATGGTATCTTTATTAGGTTACCATGGTATATAAAAAGTAAAATGCTTTGCAAAGTTTGTGAGCAGGATGGTTTTTATCCCCCCTTTACATCTTTTCAAAATGTAAATTAACATGTTTTCAACAAAACTGTTGGTATTACAGTTATCAATATTGAGATGATACTACCTAATAATTTGATCTTTAAAGGAATATATATATAAATTTTCATATCCGTGACAGTTAACCACAGCAATAAATACTCAGAATTATCTCCTCCGAGTTTTTCCTGGAGGAAAAGCCTTTACTCCAACTATATTTAAGAAAAGTGAAACTACTGTCTTCTTTAACATAGTTGGGAGTAAAGTACAGAAGCTGAAAGAAGATGAAAAGAGACATAAGCTAATCATTTTCACCTTAAAGCTAATGATTTATATACACTGTTTGCCTCCACCTCCCAAAAGGCAGCTTAAGGCAACAATCTGATTCAGCTTTGTCCTAGGCCAGATAGTTTTTTGCCAGTGTTTTTATTATTTATTTACTTATTTTTATTTTTGTTTCTATATGAGCCAGCTGGGCCGCACAGGCTCAGGAAACAAGTTAAAAAAGCAGAAGGGCCCCTTGGAACCCAGGAGAGACAAAGGCAGAGTAACACACCTGGGGGAAGAGGAGGGGGAGGGGAAAGGCGCTGGAGTGCTCCCGAGAGGAAGAGACTGGGAGTTTAGGGGAGGTCTTAGGAGAGAATCTCAATAGAATATTCATCCGCTTTATGCTGATGCACCCACATGAGATTTATTCCCCCGACTTCATCCGTTCTTGGGTGTGGTTGGTAAATGGCACTAATTGGATTTATGTTATCTGTCTCCCTGAGTAGGGTGATTTAAGCTATTTACGCTCTGGTTTGGAAGGAGTATAAACCATTTACTCTTAAGTGTCCTTGGTTAGGAAAGAGAATTTTGATTTACTAGATGGCTGTAAACTGTTTGGCTGTTTAACTGTCAGTCTCATTTTTCCTATTCCACTTGTCCTGGCTTACTATCCTAGCTCATTTCCCTAAATGAGACTTCCATCCCTAAAATCTTTTACGGGTGATGAGGGAGGACAGTCTGTCTTCAGGTGCTCCTTCCTGCTGACAGGGCTGTGGTCCCTGCCTGTTTGGGTGTGGAAGTCTGTCCCTGCCTGATCGAAGGGAGACAAGGGCATGGGATCCAAGACTGGAACAGAGCGGCTGCTAGCTGATGCTTCCAAAGTAGCGGTAAGCTGGAGTCCCTGAAGCATCATCACCGTGACATGGACTTATTGTAACCAGAAACAAAGTTGGTAGATTGCTCCATAATTCATTGACTTAATATAGTCCTGAAAATAAGTCAGTTCAGCTAAATTGTTGAGTCTCGTTTCAGGAGGTGGTGGTGCAGATAGGCTCCCAATGTGAGACCTATATTGTTTAAACAAGCAGCAGGGTATTTAATACGGGGTATGCCTAGGAAAACAGAAGGAAAAAGACAGAGGTTAATGATCACAGTATATTATTAACCAGTTTCTGAGTCTGTAAGCCCGTCATTTGCCAGTGTTTTCAAAGATGGCACGTGGTCAATACGCTCTTAAATGCTCTGACAGGCAACATTTTAGGCTTTCTCCTCCTCCTTCTCTGGGGAGTTTTCCAGGCTTCGTTTCTTCCATATACACTTTTTAAAAAATATTAAGTACGTTGTTTATGTCCAGAGACACATGCACACATACACCGAAGGTGTGCATGCACACACACACCACACGCACACACACACACTACAGTAGTCCTTTGTACTCTTGACATACTTTGAAATTCATATAAGTAAAAGGTAAGGGGGAAAAGATCTCTAGCCTGCCAGCCTCACTTCCGTTTTTGAGATGCAGCATGGAAGGATTGTTCTGGAGAAGAATTTCCATAACCCACTACCTAACTTGACTATTACAAACTCAAAAACTGCGCCTCCCAGAACAGGTAAAATTCCGATGATAGTGAAGTGGGCACCGGTGGGAGAGTCAAGAGTTCTCAGCATCACTGCTTATTTCCAATTGAAACTAGTGTTTCTAGTTAAACGCTGGACTACTAAGCTCTGTTCAGATCCATCCCCCACAAAGAAATCTCGTTCTTAAAAGCAACATGGGGGAATATAGAATAGTCAACTTTCAAATGAAGTCAGTACATATTTATTCAGTGACTGTTCTGTAGTAGGGACTGTGCTGGGTGTCGAGAAGATTACTTGAGGAAGATAGACCCTGTCCCAGCCTTCTTGTAGCTTCCAAGCTAAGGGGAACATGCTTTCCCCGACGATGAATGACACTTAGAAAACTAAGATTTCAGAGTTTAGAAGCAAGAAAGACCTCATGAGGACAACTTTCACAAAACTGACATCTGTCCAGTGAAATGCATTCCAGTTGAGAAATGGCAGGAGTGAAAGGGGAAATGACAAAAGTCATATTGGGGACCTTGACTTGCTGAGTGTTTAAGAGACTGATACCCTAGCGTGGTACTGCTGAAAGCTAATGAGGTCATCAGGGCGCGGACACATTTAGCCTTTTCAGTGAGCTTTTTATTTTTTTAATTTTTTTTTCTTTATTGATTTTAGAAAGAGGAAAGGAGAGAGAGATAGAAACACTGATGAGAGAGAGCATCGATTGGCCGCCTCCTGCATGCCCCCCACTGGGGTTTGGGCCCACAACCTGGGCATGTGCCCTGACCGGGAATGGAACGGGCGACCTCTTGGTGCGTGGGTCGATGCTCAGCCACTGAGCCACACTAGGTGGGCTCCAGTGAGCTTTTTGATCAAGACTTGAAACTGCCATATCTGTTGAGCATTTAGCTGAACAACCACTTTTTGAAACTTGTGTAATTCTAACTAGAAATCTACCTATATAACCTTCTGTCCCTTCTTGGGATGATTAGAAAAACATGCCTGGTTATAAAGGTGAAATATCAAGAGGGGACAAAACTGAGGCTGCTCTTGACTGGAGGAGTGGCCACTGATTGGCCGCTTTGCTGGTGGCCCACCAGCAAGGCCTTTGCCAAGCCATTGCCTCCTCCCTAACCCAGTGATGCAAAATCACCCCACCAGAGTGTTTTGTTCTCCAGGACTCTGGTTTCAATGGGTACATCCCATTAACAGGGCCAGCAGATGTCAGTCCTGATCCACTTTTTCTCAGCAGTGAGCCGAGGAAGAGCAGCTCTGATTTCCCAATCACGGCCTTCCCTTCGCTCTGCTGGCTTTTCTTCTTCCTGAGATGGAGGCCCCCTGCTTGGTTTGCTTTGCTAATATTTGCGTTATTCCATAGTTGTTATGTGATAAGCATGTTGTTTGCTTTAGGTTTGGGTTGGTTTGTTTTCTAGTGCTTATATTCTTAGCTGGTGGCTTAACCTGAGCTACAGCTGCGGTCTGTATACTGCTCAGCGTGGGGAGGATGTAGGGTTTTACAGATTCTTACCTGATGCTTCAATAGTCCAAAGTTGGTCCAAAAAAACAAAATGTAACAAAAAAATTTTCCAAGGAGAAAAAAAATAAACATGCAGCTTTTATTCTGACAAACGATCCTCTTGGTGTCAGCCTTGGATTTATTTATCGCTTAAAACAAAAAGCTTAGTCCTACGGCAAACATTCCTAAATGCACGTATTTTTTAAGCTTTCTGATTAAGAAATAATAGTATCCCTGCATGTTTATCAAGCAAAAATCTTGTCCTTGAGTGAAAACATTTTATGTCTAGAGACTACTGTCAGTGAAAAATGGAATGATTTTGTAAACAGAATATAAAGCTACTGTTTATAATGCATCCTGCTATTGGTATTACGTTATTTATTATGAAAGCATGTTTTAAAGTTGCAATTGAAGTTCTAAACTCTAGGACTCACTAATGAAGAAAATAAAGTGTGTTTTTGCCTTTGATCTAGTACTGTTTGTTATAGCTGATTAGCTGTTACATGCATCAAGGTAATATTGTCATATAAGATGATTTCAACATGCTATGAAAAAAATCTGAACTATGAGTTGGCCCGGCACAGAGTACATTTGGACAATACTCTGTTGCTTAAATTAAATGTTAAATACTTATTTACTAAGTTGCTTAATTCAAAACACAAGAACTTTCTTGATTTATTCAGAATAACAATGAAACCTAGAATATATATGTAACTTTTAAACAGCTCCCACTGAATTCTGTAGTATTTTATTTCTTTCCGAAGTAATGCCTATAATCACTAGATGCATAACATTGTCTTTTCCCACTTGAACATAATTTCTGAGTTTAACGAATTTAAAAATCTTATTAAAGTAAACTTACTTAGATAATCTTCTGGAAAAATCAAAAGAGCCATGATTTATCATTACTACAATGTTAAAGATTTAAAACCAAAGACTAAGCATTTGCAATTTTGTATTTCAAGCTGATATTTTAATTGTTTAAAAATTCTTTGCCTGGCTTTTCAATTAAAAGAGACTCAGTGCTAATAAAAATCTATGTATATAAAACAAAAGCATGCACATAGAATATTTTCTCATCCTGTATTTGGGTTTTTGTATTATTGTCAACTGCAAATTAAAGAGGGAAGCAAAGGTAATTTTTAAAAATGTGTTGCCTTGGACTATAAAATCATGTTCTTTTTCTCTGTTCAGCTTCTCCAGACCAGTGATGTTCAATGGAGATATATAATGCAAGTGTTAAATGTGAGCCATAAACATGGGCTGCACATGTAATTTAAAATTTTTTCACTAGCCACATTTTCAAAAGGAAAAAGAAACAGGTAAAATTAATTCCAATAATATATTTCCAAAATATTACAGCAACGTGTAAGCAATGTGAAAAACAGTTACCATTTAATTTAACATTGTCTGTGTGCTAAAGCTTTGAAATCCTGCCAGCATTTCACCTACGGCGGGGCTCCATGCGAACTTGCCGCTTTTCAAGTGCTCAGTAGTTGCATGTGGCAAGTGGCTACTGTACTGGACAGTATGGGTCTGAATTATCAAATTCCCACATCCCAACACATAGGCTGAATGGTTTTGTAGAATATTACTGTTGAGCTGACACTGATCTAAAAGATTTACGTCCGAGCTGGATGGTTCGTGGAGCCGAGTCCTTGCACATGCAGGAACTCTTTACTTCTGTTCTATTTTGTTTTTAACAGCTTGCTTTGCTCCATAAAGATATACCAGTTACTCTCGAATTGTGGGAACCTCTGTTTGTTCATGCCGGTGAATATGAGTGGCGGAGATCGTCACTCTGGGGAAAGTTGACCTGGAGCAAACATTCTGAAACAGCCCAACGGGGAGAGGCTGTCTACAGGAACCAAGTCGGAGATTCATTCAGGACGTGGAAAGCATCCCAGTGTCTGCTGACTTTCGGGCCGTCTGGTGTGCGGTCCGGAAACGTAGCCCTGAGATTCCTGAAAGAATGTCAACTCTATGGCTTAGATTTTCTGGGAGAGTCTAAATTTCACATAGTTTAGCTGGTTTTTCTTTCAAACTCTTGGGCCATGTGTCTCGATTTGAGGTTCAGAGAATATGGACACTCTGGCCAAGGTCCCTCCGGTTGCAGGGCTGGTTTTCCAGGCTTTTCCACGGGTTGTTTGAAATGGTGAGGGAAAGAATAGAAGAGGCCTGGGGAGAAATTGTAGGTATTTCGGAGAAAAGAAACAGCACAGATATTCTGAGGTTTATGCCCTTCCCGCAGGCCCTAAATTGCAGTGAGGTTAGTCAAAAGAAAATTAAGCTGAAAAATAGGAAAGAATCTACAAAATGCAGATATCTATCTTTCTTTATCTTTTTGATCCCTCTACTGTCATACGCCACTCCAAAGTCTTTATCAGAAATAAAGAGCCATTGATCTTAACGAGTTCCAGTAATATATCCCGTGATGATATGGGAAATATTCATATTATGTGAGAATATTGCACAGAACTGGGCACTAAATAAATGGAGGCCATGGCTAGGAATGGTTGTTGGTGATGAACCATCCAGGCAACACGAGAGAACGAGAGAAGGACGAAACGGCACCATCGCTTTAATACCTGCCATTTTTCTGTTTATCTTGTGTACTGTGAAAGGCACTACATGCCCATTATATCTTCTTTGTCCTGTTCTGAATGGAATCTTATTTTCTTCCTTATTAACATACCTTAATTAATAGAGGTGCATTTGTGTAGCCACTGTGGCAGGACACCTCAGTAGGATAAAGCTTTCTCATGATGCTGTTGGCTGTCTTCTTATTTCCCTATTAAGTTGAGAGAGAATATTGGTACCAAGGTAAAGTCATTACTTCATATGGTCTTAAATAGAAATTCAACGGTTTTCTTAAATTGGTTCTGCGTTCCTTCTTAGTCTTGGGTCAGATAAAGACTTGTGAAGAAGTTCTCAAATCTTGGTGTGTGTGTGTGGGATTTTTATTCTGCGCCCATTTTTTAATTTATAAAGAGAAGTATCACATTGGATATTTTAAAAATCTCTTGGAAGTGAGAAATGCGGATTGTTTTCTCCAGAATTAGCTCTTATAATCTTTACTCCCGAACCCCCATGCCGTCACCGAACGTGGGCATGGGGCAGGCAGGAACTTCTCCCACAGTAGGAGTACACAGGTATCTCCGTGTATTCCCCTAAGTCACTGTCGTCTGCGCTGTTTTCTGTTTTTCTCAGCGTATGAGGAATAACTATATACAATACTGCAGAAACAACATACAACTGAACAGAGCAACAGCAATTTTATTAAAGTTCATTTTTAGTGGGCAGTGGGGTTTTTTGTTTGTTTGTGTTGTTTTGCATTTCCACTATTGCCTGTCAAGGTCCAGGGACCTTTTATTTAAAGAGGAAGAGAAAGAGACAGGGACAGAAAGAGACTGGACATACATAGTTTAATATTATAAAGAAAGAACGTCCACCCATCTTCCCAGAAACAGGAGGAAGAGCTTCATTAGGATCTCCAATTCTACCTAGGTTTTGGAAACACAATTATGTTTATTTCTTGTTAAAGTTGTGGCATGCAGGCTAGAACAATGGCTTTCCAAAGTCCCTCTGTATCCCCACACTCTGAGGGGCTCTGCTCTTCTTTTTCAATGCCATTAACAGCTCAACAGACCACAGGAACCTCACATTGCTACGGAGAATGATATTCGGTCACAGTCAGGCTCCCATGACAATGACATTTTCCCCGAGAGTTCTGCACAGCTGTGTCACTGTTAACTTTTAATGAACATCCTTCCTTCCTTTGAAAAGTTTCAGTGAAATGAAACGGATGTGCAATTTCTACTTTTGTCTCCACTTTATGTGGGATAATATACAGTAATTCTGGGTGCTAAAATAGTCTGTGACGTGCCTAATTTGGGGTGTTTTCATGATAATAATATAATTTTGCCCGCAGTTACACACAAATGTAAAACAAGATGGTTTTGAAAGTCCAGGACCTAAAGTGTCTTATAACCGATAATATACCAAAAGTGAAGAGAATGCCGGCCTGATTTGGGGCCCACTGTTCATCTCAGGGGATTGCTGACTCAGTGGCGAACTCCCATAGAAGGCGTGCCAATAGCTCCTGGGACAATGAGCACACAGAGGCACCGCGGCGTTATTTTGGAGCATTATTCTTTCTTGGTTTCCACAATAGCTGGGATCTGATAATTTAGCATTAAACCTCTTTTCAGCTATATGGAACTGTAATAAGGTGATTTGGCCAATGTGCCTTTCCATTGTCCCAAAGATTCTGTGATCTATTATGCAGTAATGTGTTTAAAAAAAAAAAGAAGAAGAAGGAAGGAAGGAAAAAAAAATGGGGAAAACACCATAAACCAACTAATTATCAAAAACATGAAAAGCTGCTTTGAGACAGCTGTTATTTATTGGCATTTTCTTAGGAATCAATATAGATATAGGAATCGACTGCAGAAGCCTCTGGGTGCATTCACATAATGAAAGCCCAATTAATATCCAAAAGCACAGTGCGCTGCCGGCACCGGGGCTGCAAGGACAATCGCTGCTCCCGCAGCCAACACTGACAGCTGCAGGGCCCGATAGAAAACAGCTTCAAAGGCCGATCCCCACCCCGCCCCCACCCCAGCCTCGACTGAACGCTCCCTGCAAATCTCGCCCTCACTGAGGCAAGGCCTGCAGGAACAGATGGGATACCAGAAGCAACCCATGGCTATCTGTGATGTCACCAAATGAGGCATTTGGGGATGCTGTTTGGGTGGCAAAAAAATGTCAAAAGAATATGAGAGGGGGGTGGGGAGGGATGAGGGAGACTTTTGTAGGTAAAATTAGCGTGGCAAAGCAACCCCCTAGGTTGGAGAACGGGCTGTGGGGCGGTGGAAGAGGTCATGCTGGGTCCAGATCTGGGCCGGCTTACATTTCAGTTTTATTTTTGTGTGGATTAAGGGAGCTTTATATTGGTTGGGCTCACAAGAAAAGCATGTGGCTCCCTGTCCTGTGGGCCTATTTGCTTTGGATTCATCCAGGGCGCAAAGCCGGTGCCAGCCTGCCAGAGATGGTGCGCAGATACTCATCATCCCTTCTCCCTCTCTCCACACCACTGTCTTTTCCACACAGGATCCACGCTTTCTTCCTTAAGATGTGGCATCTCTTGATTTTTTTTTTAAATCAGTTTTTATTTCTTTGCAGCCCAAAATATGAATCAGTCTCTTACTAGACTAAAAAACAAAACTAAGCTCTAAAATCAGACCACCCAAAACTTCAGTCCAGGAGCCCTATTCCGAGTGGCCATGGGAGGTAGCACGTAAGTGTAATGATGCCTAAGACCTGGCTGTCAGGTCCTCTCTCCCAGCAGACGTGGCCATCTGGGCACCCAGGGGTCTGAGGAAGCCACCCAACATCAGTCTAGTAAAAGCAGAAAAGCAGAGCTTGATTAAATAGATCGCAGAAGAGAAAGAACAGATCCACATAAAATTTTCAATTCTTGAAGAGGCTGAGTGGGAGCAGAGGAGGTTGTATGGAAAACTATTCTCCTTCGCTTTTAATAAATATGATAATAATATATTTACATTGTTATAGCCCTTTAGAGTTTACAAAGATCTCCCATTTGATCTTTCCAGTAAGTCCAAGATACTTTCAGGGAATAATTGCAAAGCTAAGACTCGGGATGATGCAATGACTTGCTGATGGTCAGAGTTAGGAAATATCGGAGGCAAGATTTTGTTTCCATCCTTCTGTATCCTCAGCAAGACAGGGACACCATTTGAAGTAATTCATAAACAATCAGTGATTTGGGGGAGGGGGTGCCCAAACATCATTTCTCTATGAATATGTCCTCAACTAGAGTATCCACATTACTCTTGTGATGATATTTATGGAGTGTTTTTACCTTGTTTGCTGCCCCCCCCCCCATACACACACGACACTGGGAGATCTTTGCAGAAAGAGAATCTCATATTCACCCCTAAATCCCCAGTACCCAGCATAACACGCTCAACCTCAAAACTCCCTTCCATGGCCTTGAAGAAATGGAACATGTTGGGTTTAATCCTTTCTGTATTTGCTATTTGCCAAAAATACTGTAACTGGCAGTAATAAGAGACAAAAAGAAAACAAGACTGATTCTGATAAATGAAGCGGAAGCATTATGATTATATTAAGCAAAAAAAAAAAAATTTTTTTTTTTTGATAGGAAAAAGAAGGCAATCACTGGCAGCTTTTATTTTCATTTTTATTTTATTATAGGTTCTTGGGAATTGTCTCTGCAGACAACTAAATAAAGCCCTCCCTGGAGCTCTCTGCTGAGGGAGATGAATCCTCACATTTAAGTGCTTTAGTTAGTTTCAGATGGCATCCAAATTATCATCACTTCCATAAGTATTTACCGGACACTGGATGTGTCCAACTTGGTGCTAACTGTGGAGGTTACCAGGTGAAGCTGGAGTTGGCCTCAGCCCGAAGGGAGTGGACAAACGAGGGGAGATTCTGCAGTACAGGACTGTGGCCAGTGCTCAACAGCAGATCCAAACCGAGCCCTGAGACTTGGTTGCCATGACTTCCAATTTGAGTTGGAGCAGAGTCAAAGAGGTTTAAAGGACAAAGGGGAAGGGGTGGATGCATAGGTAGGAGCCAGGGATGTGGCAGGGAGCGAACACCGCCTGACGAGACGCACTCCAGTGCCGGAGCCCGCCAGGGATGCTCCAATGCGTTGGAGGTGTACGCAGCACGCTTCTCATAAAGTGACCAAAGCTGAATTTGTTGGATAAGAAGACAGGGTTGGAGGAAAGTTATTAGAAGGAGCATTGCCCAGCTCTGTGCAGAGAAAGTTTAATGACCTGGGAGCATTGTCCATTTCATTACTCAGAGTCCTACCCTGACATGCAGGATAATGCTGGAGAGAAATGGGATGGAATAGGCTCACCCAGCAAAGATAACAGTTATAGGATTCCCAGCATCATTGGTTTTTAAAAATAGTGGATGTTATCAGATCTTTCTGAATACTCCCCAAATAACGAGAGCATTCAACTTCTGGAATGGATTGGTAAGCAGTTCATGAATTAACTCTGCTTAATAATGTCATGTGCTGGGCACTGTGCTCATTGCTTTCAATTTGTTATTTCATTTAACCCTCACCACCACCCAATGAGGTAAGTATTTCCCTTATTAACCTTTTTATTTTAGAATAGTTTTAGACTTACAGAAAAGTTGCAAAGATGGTATAGAGGTTTCCCGTAAACCTTCCACCCAGATTTCCCTATTATTAACATCTCACATTTGTGGAGTACATGTTTCACCACTAACTGGTATATTGCTAACTACAGTCCATACTTCATTCCGATTGTTTTGCTTTTCACCTACTGTCCTTTGTGCTGTCCCGGGATACCACGTTACTTTTAGTCATCATGTAACCTTAGGCTTGTGACATTTTCTCAGACTTTCCTTATTCTGAGTGACCTTAACCGTTCTGAAGAGTGCTGGTCAGATGTTCTGCAGAATGTCTCTCGATTCAGATTTTTCTTATGATTATACTGGGTAATTGGTCCTTAGGAGAAGGACCACAAAAGGTCAAGTGCCATTCTCGTCACATCACATCAAGAGAGCTTGCTATCAACATGATTTATCACTGATAATGGTGAGTTGCTGAACCCATGACTGAGGGTAGTCAGGTTTCTCCACTGAAAAGTTACCCTGCCCTCCCCCTTCCAAGCTGTTCTCTGGAAGAAAGTCACTATGCACAGCCCATGCTCAGGGGTGGGGAGTTATGCTGTACCTCTCTGGGCAGGCAGGGTCCGCATAAATTATTTGGAAATTTTCTGTATGGGTGATTTGTTTTTTTCTCCTCATTTATTTATTCAGTCATTTATTTATATCAGTATGGACTCAAGGATATTTATTTTATACTTTTGGTTATAATCCAATACCACATTATTTATTTTGTTGATTAAATTGTCTCAGCTTTGGCCATCGGGAGCTCTTTTAGTTGGCTCTTATGTCCCTTTGACATACCCCCTTTGTTTTATTTTTTGGAGCATTTCCTTACTTTCTGGCACTCCAAGATACTCCAGGCTCATCTTGTATATCCCTTGTGCCAGCGTTGAAATTAGCCATTTCTCCAAGGAGTCCTGGTTTCTCCTGTTGCCAGTGGTATTACAAACCAAGATCTGAGCATTGGGTATGGGAGTAACTCTTTATATTTTCTGTATTTTTTGCATGAGAAAACTGAAGTTTAGAGAGATTAAGTAGCCTGCCCAAAGTCATGCTTTAGAAAATTATAGGATCCAGATTAAAACTCAGGTCTGTCTGATCTTGTAACTGTGGCATAATTTCTTGCCTTTTTCTTTTTTCCCTCTTGGGATATCAGTCTGCCTTCCAACAAACCTTTAGTATTGGAAGTTTTCCTGGTCTGCTGACATAATATTGTGTTTCGGCATTCCCTTTCGTACGTCCCTGAAATCAGATTTTGGTAGGGTTTGTTCAAGACAATCGCACTTTAGTTAGTGGCTCTAATCTAAAATAAGTATCCCCAGAGGTGTGCTGAGTGTCTGAAAGTGATTTTTCCATATTTGGGGAAATCTAATGGAAATCATACATTTATCTGTGACACAGCTGCCCAGGCTAAGGAGAATGTCACATTTCTTTGATTCTATATCAACTCAGTGTGGCTGGCTCCATTAGTTATTTCAAACCATTTGAAGCTCTGATTGGTTGATGATGACTTCATAGGAATTTCTGAAGTTGGAGAGGATAATAAAAAGTCTTTAGGGGCAGAGACGTTGGAAAAGACCACATTGTTACTGTTCTCCTTGTGATCCAACTCTGACTGAAGTGGAGCCATTATGAGAGCTGTCTGAGTGTATGTGGCAGGGAAAGAGTAACTTTTTTGGATAGAAAGTAGACATCTATGTATTTGGTTTATGTTTTACCAATTTGCTGTAATGTTTTAATGTTCAAAATTCTGGTCCAAGTTATTTTATTTTCTGCTTCATTTTAGATGCCTGCTTAAAAAAATTTTTAAGTATACACATTGGAATAATTTTTTTTTTGTATTCTATTTTCTGAAAGAAAAAAACTATATCTTAGTGTAGATAAGCATATGGATCTACTTAATATATTCAAAAGCAATGCATATGAATGACTCAGAGCATAAGTGTGCGGGCGCTTGGCTGAATTGCCTGTTGGGATAGACTCAGAAAGGTGGGAGGAGGAAGGGGGGTGGGGAGGAGGGATGAACAGTTTAAATGAGAGAGGGGTAACATGTGGTTCTAGAAAAGAAAAGAAGCATGAGCACCAGGACAAGATAACTGGTTTTAATGGGAAGTTCTCAGTGAATAGTAACAGAGACTGTTTCACACAACTGTGTTCATGTGAAACTGAATGAAGAAATGGTGCCATGAAAACGTTCAGAAACATTGAACATTATTAGAAGAAAAAAAAACTTTTGAGATCATCGACTTCAGCAGTTTTCAACTCTGGGCTGTACTTTAAAACACTAGGGAAGCTTTTAAACAATACTAATGCCCAGGCCCCTCTTCTTAAGTTTCTGATTTAGTTGGTTTGTGGCGCGGCCCTGGCACGGAGGACGCGTTCAGCTCCTCAGTAATTGTCATGTGCGCATCCAGGTTTGAAACCGTTGACCTGGTTTGGTTTGGTTTTTAAATTATGGCATATTTCAAATATACAGAAAGTACAGTGAAAATATATTAGAGACCTTTGCATTTACTACCGAGATTAAACATACAACTTATGGCCACAACTGCTTCGTTGACATTTGTTTTTAAGAAATAAGGTGTCTCAAATATCCTTGGAGTCCCTCACCCACGATCAGATCCCACTGCCTAACCTCCTTTCCCAAGGCCTGAAGCTGGTCACATCGTGTCTATTTGTATTTTCATATCTTTACTCAATAGGTATGTTGGTATTGCACTTGGTTTTTGTTTGTTTTTAAATTTCCCACACATGGTATCATAGTGCATATTTTCCTTTGCATTTTGCTTTTCTTACTCAACATTATGGTTTTGCAACTCATCCCTATAATGCAAGTTCATTCGTTTTAACTGCTGTCTGGTGTCCCCTTGTCTAGTACACCTGAATTTAGTTATGCATTCCCCTACCGACAGGCATTGAAGTTGTTTCTTTCATTTTATTTTGTTTCATTTATTATATAATAAAAATTCTGTGGTGGACATTTTTGTATATTGTGTCTCAAGCACACAGTGCAGCTTTGCTAGGGTGAAGCTTTCTGACCAGTGCTGTGGGCCAGTGCCTCCCGGTTGGGAGGGGGGTGTGCAGCCCCTCCGCCTCAGGGAAGCCAGGTAGGGCAGGAGGTGAACAGGGGCCCCTGGGTGGGGCTCCTTGTGCTGGGAGCAGCCTCCTCAGGGTACCCCAGTGTGTTATATTGAATATTATCATTCTCTGTGTGTGTCAGAATGGGAAAGAGGTTGGAAAACACCACAGCAAGAAACGTTGCTTGAAGTGGATATTTCATGTTGTGGAATAAGCACATATTTAACTCTATAATTACTCATAAATTATTCTCCAAAACAATTGTACCAATCTACATGCTCACCTTGCCAAACCTGAGAAGGTTTGGCTATTCTCATGGATGTGAAATGATACCTTGTTTTAATTTGCATTTTCCTGATAAATCAAGGTGTCTTTTTATGTGCTTATTGGCATAGATTTATAGTTTGTGAATTGGCTGGTTTTATCCTTTGCTCATTTTTTTAATTGAATTGTTTGCTTTTCTGTTGAGTTGTTAGCTAATTGCCTGTGTTCTGGTACTAGTATTTTGTTGGTTATATGCATTTGCAAATATTTTACTCCAATCTATAGCTTACCTTTCTTTTTAGGATCATTTTTCATAAAAAGTTTTTGTTTTCTAATTTACGTTTCACATGAAGAAACTTGAGACTCATGGTTGCGTAGTAATAACATTTTGATACCGAATGCTGTCATCATGATTTCACTCTTGTTGAAAAGAACACAGGTCTCAACCCAAGGTTACAGAGGTCTAGTGATTGGCAAATATCTGTCTAAAACTTTTTCTCATATTAATTAAATGATTACATGATTAAGCTGAGACACAAAGTGATTAATAATCAGTCACCTCTTCCCAAGTCATTTACCTATTTAATGCCAAAGGTGCTAAAATCTTTTCCCAAAGTTTGCTCTGTGGACCCTTACTTGTTAAAAAGTATTCTATAGTCAATTGCATTTTTCATTTTTTTCTATTAAAAATTTATAAACTGATTAGTCTATGAAATCCCCCTTCCATGCAGAACATCTAATAACATCCCAAAAAGCCATTTATCCTATGGAACAGACTTAAAGTATCTTTACACATGAAAACATTCATTTCAGATCTCCAGACCTTCCTTCCCCTGTGCTGGTACTTTGTGTAAAAGAAAAAATCTAGCCCTGGCTGGTTTGACTCAGCAGTTACAGTGTCGGACCAAGGACTGAAGGGTCAAGGGTTCAATTCCCAGTCAAGGGAAGGTGCCTGGATTGTAGGTTTGATCCCAGCCCCAGTGGAGGTCATATGGGAGGCAACAAACAGTGTGTCTCTCTCACATCAATGTTTATCTCTCTCTCTCCCTCCCTCCCTACCACTCTATCTTAATTTTTTAAAAATCAATTTAAAAAAATTCTCGAGTGAGGACTAACAACAACAACAAAAATCTAGTAAATAAAAACAAACACATAAACATTCGTTCTATTGAATTTCAACTCTGGTATGTAGTAAAGAGAAATAATAAGACTCTCTTTGTTCCCCAATAGAATCTTATGTTTTATTCTATGAAGATACAAAATAAAATGATTTCCCTGTCCTTTCTATGTGCATCTCTTTAAAATGTGAGAATTATTGTGGTATATGGGATGATGATTATTTATTGGGTCCAAAAATATAAGGAATTATCTTTGGAATGGTCCGTCACTTTTCTAAAGACCTAGAATTCTGGGGCAGATGGCAGAAACGTAGAAGTTTGACCTTTGCTAGGGGAAAATTGTCTCTTTCAGCTCTATTCTCTTGAGACCGCAATTTTAAAAATGGACTTATCCAGGCACATGCTCCCAAAAGGTGGGTACAAGGACAGTTGGGAACTTGAACTTTCAGATTCTGGACAGCAAGGTATCCTTGTGATTCAAGAATAGGAGGCAGATTTTTACTATAGATCTTTCTCTACATTTGAAATTTTGAACAAATGTGTGTATTATTTATCTAATAACTTAATGAAATTAATATTAAATGACCAGATTTTATCTTTTTTTTTTTTTTAATCCTCACCCAAGGATATTTTTCTGTTTATCTTCAGATAGAGTGGGAGGGAGGGGGAGGAGAGAGAGAGAAACATCACCATGAGAGGGACACATAAAATTGATTGCCTCGCATGACCCCTGCCAGGACCAGGGACAAACTGGAACCAAGGTTCGTGCCCTTGAACAGAATCAAACCCGCGACTCATTGGTCCTCGGGCTGACGCTTTAATTGCTGAGCCAAACAGGCCAGGGCAGATTTTATCTTATTATTCTGCATGTGTTTATCAAGATCATGCTGTATCTCTGTTCACACTTTAGGGACTATGGCAACCAAAAAGTAGAAAATACCTGTGGGGAAGTTGTTGTTAAAATATTGAAGAAAAAAACAGGATTCAAATGTGTATATAGAGAGAAGATTACAAATATAGAAATTATACATAGAAAACTGGCAAGAAATATGTACTATAATGTTAATTGTGATGGTCTTTGAGTTGTTAGGTATGTTGGGGGTGAGGTGTCTTACTTCTAACTAAAAACTTCCTGCATTCACCTGCTACTTTTCAAATGGTTAAATTTTTTTAAACTTAATTTTCAGATCTACAAGAAAATAATATTTTGATATAAGTATAGCAGATGCTGATATAATTTTACTATTAATATGTGTTTTGTGAAAATCTCCTATTCTAGTTTTATATAACAACTGTATCATGTAAAATTGCTGGCCACGTATTATCATAATAATTAGAGGAAGGTTGTTTGAAAATAATAATATACACAAGTTACAGAAGCAGAAAAACCGAGGGCTTAGGTCCCAAGTTTAGCATTCATTACTGGGTGGCCTTAGGTAAGTTCCCTAAACCTCTCTGAACCTCAGTTTCCTTGTCTGCTGATGAGGAAAATAATGGCACCTTAACCAGGTAGAACTGTTGAGAGGATTAGATGAGACTCCATCAGAGTCGCTCAGTGAGGTTAGCACACAGTAATCCTGAGGGCTGTTAGCTCCTGCTGGGAGCTCGAACTCAGGACTTCAGCTAAGGTGGAGAAAACTCCTCATATGCGATGCAGACTATTAGCAGGGCTGGTACTTACAGACGCTATGTACCTGGAAATCAAGGTGGAGAACCGCTTCCGGGGGAGAAATACCATGAACTACTTCTCAAGAGAAGGATTACAAAAAATGTTTCCCTGCACGAAAGTGCAGGAAAGGGAGAAGATGACAGTGAAAAATCGATTAAACCATCTTAGACACCAGGTATAGGGTTACCTATGTGGGGGAGATAAAAGCAAGGACTGTAAAGCCACTGATCAGACAAAACTAAAAAGGGTGTTAAGGAGAGGGTTTGATACCAAGCCCTGAATAGAATTTCAGGAAAATGAATGATGGCCTGGGATTACCATGTTGTAAATCAATGAGGTGACTCAGATGATATCATAGACCAGAAGAACAAAATTCAAGTAGATATTAATAACACCTGACCTTGGACATTAACCTTCCACACAGTCATTTGTAATGTAAAATTCCTGGTTGGACAATCTATCCTCTAACCACATGGTTTTTCTTTTTGAGAGGAGGAGGGAGCAAGGGCTGGCTTTGGAAAGGGGAGAAATAAAGGCCATTTAAAAGAAGACGCCGGGGCTCTGAGGGCAAGGGGGTTTGGAAAGGTTCGGCAGTGCTGAAGCTGAGCTATCGAGTATCGCGGTGGTGTCAGGTTTGTTTTCTGCAAAATATTTGAACTAATTTTATCAGCAGCGTTTCTCTCTGGCTATTTACTACCTGAGTATTTGTCAAGGCCTTCCCAGGAGGCAGCCAAACATGCACATCTGAAATTCTTTCTATCTGGAGCACGACTTGGGTGGGGAAGGCTCTCTGACGACAGGGGTGGGGAGCTGACAGTAGACGTTGCTGTGAGAAAGCTGGGATTTCAGGAGCTGTCATCAGGATCGCAACGTCTGGTTGCAGTCGATATTTTTCCAAATGCCAAACACACAAGGATTTGAAAGAATGTGCAAAGAAGCGTGTGGCGTGCTCCTCCTGAAGCCGGAGTGGGCTAAGTGGCTCCCCTAGCATCGCGCCCCCCAGCCAATCACAAGCTTGGGCACCCTGGCCTCTTCCCTGCAAGACCTTGGCCACACGTCCTCCTGCACAATTGCAAGGAGACTGGATGAACCGCGATGGTATTTAAAGCACTCTTCCATGGCGCTCTTGCAGTTGTAAGATTTCCCAAGGGGCAGTTGCCAAGATTATGTTCTCTCCCACTGGCTTTTAATTTGTACATTTTAATGGGTTCCCCTTTAAATATAGGTAGCACTCTGCAAGGTGGCCGGAGATGAGACGGTCCCATGCAAATCTTCAGGGTACAGTTTCTGCCATCATGAAAGGTACCGAAAAAAAAAGCATAAAGATCAAATTCTCTTATTGTCAGCATGCTGCGTGCAGAAACTCTGGTTTTAAATAAAAAATCTGTTATCAGCCATGTTCTTATAGTAACTTGAAAACTGCACAATTTTGTTTAAAAGTAAACAGCCCTTAAAACTGAAAAGAAAAACAGATCAACTACTGCACCATATTTGTCTTTATGTTTTCATCCACCCTTATCATGCAAACCATGCTGGCAGCTGTCCCAGATTTTTAACACTGCCTTGACACTCCTTTCTCCCCTCCTGGTACAACAGCCCTATTTGAATTATTAATTCGGGAACACCTCCTTCCGCTCAACCTAGAATGCAAACGGATCCACCCTTTCTGGGCACCAGGACAGTAATCAACAGTATATTAGCGCCCACTTGTATTTCAGTATTGGGCCCTCAATAAAGAGACTTTTATTTGAGAAGTAACTCAATATTCATTCTATGAATAAAACTGTAAGCAGATTTACTAAGCAGTCAAACTTCACATATATGATAATTTGCAGACATTTCTAAGTGAATTTGCTTCCAAACTCCCCTTATTAAGCTGCTGGTATGATTTTCGAGGACAAAGTGAGCCTGTTACCTTTTGTTTTCTACTTTTTGTCGCTAAGAATCCTCTTCTTAAGAGTTCCACATTGTTTTTATTGAGCCTAAGGCTAAGCTGGTATCTCTTGGTTACTTCTTTCTAAGTTGTGCCATACGCTGTTGGGAAGCTTCCAGATACCCAGCCCAAGACACTCAGTATGCAAAACCAGTATCCCCAGGGCTGCCCTGTCTGCAAAACTTTCTATTATCTTCTTTTCCGAGCTTGCTTTTTCTTTTCTGGACTTGCATTCTCTGTTGGATGCATTTCTCCAGCACTGCAGCTGCGGTTCGCTTAATCCAATCATTTGTGTTGCTGTGCGATATTCCACTGGGGGAATAGGTCGCAATTTTTTTATCCTGCTGAGAGACACTTAGGTTGGTTGGTTGCAATACTTACAGTATTGCTATAGGCTTTCTTGCACATGTAAAAATTGATACACTTAGGCAAGAGTTTCTTCAATATTTACACCTATGAGTACAATTGCTATGCTGTGGAATTGGCCTGTATTACTAAATAATGGCAAACTGTTTTCTAAAATTGTTGTCACAAACAACTCCTTATTGAGGGGCTCCTATGTGCCAGGCTCTGTGAAGGCCCTGAGTCCAGAGAAATGCAGTCATGCCCCTCCCCTCACAGTGTTTACTTTAAGTTCTAGTGGGAAGAGGGGATCAGTTAAGTTACCTTCCAAAATATAGGAAGTACTAATGAAAGGACTCCTCCTCTTCTCTCTTCTCCTCCTCCTCCTCCTTCTTCTTCTCCTTCTCCTTCTCTTCCTCCTCCTCCTCCTCCTTCTCCTTCTCTTCTTCCTCCTCCTCCTCCTCCTCCTCCTCTTCCTCCTCCTCTCCTCCCCTCCTCTCCTCCCCTTTCTCTCTCTCTCTCTCTCCACTCTGTCTCCCTGGTGCAGTCAACAGTTGAATAAAACCTGCATGTTCCCCTTGTGTTCTCTGAAGTGGTGTGGTTATTCATCCATTCCTCAAGAAGCCTCTTCTTTGCATTGGGAAGGATTGTCTTCTGGGATGTAGCTCCAAGATCATGACTCTTTTCAAAGATAATTCAGTTGTTCGACAAGTACTAGTGACTGGGTACCTATTAGGGGCCAAGTGCTTTTGTCCCTGACCTCAGAGACCATAGACTTTTTAATGGAGGAGACAAGCTAGTCAGGAAACTAACTACAACGGCCTATTTGAACTCTCCTTGAGAAAAATAAAGAAAATGCTCGGGTCCATTTAATTTGTTCTCCAGCAAAAGCAGACATGAAAGGCTGGGACTTTGTGCAATACATCTTGGCACCACAATTTCATTTCCCTCTCTAAGCGGGTTAAATTGCAAGAGCTCTAGATGCTCTGTACTTGTTTATTCATTCAACAAATATTGACCGAGTGGCCACTGTGTTCAAGGCGCTCTCCTGTTCCTTTGACCTGTCGGAGCTTACAGTCTATTGGACTCATTTCCACTGGACTCTCTCACTGTCTCTCTGGATGCCCTCCTTGCCTGATGTCACCTTAATCACCTGGAATCCCCAATATAATACTGACCTGCCTTAAGCTCGGGGTAAAAATGTTCACCACCCCCATTTTCTAATAATACTCACTTGCTGTTTGTGAAAACGTACACCAGCTGCCTGGACGTATGCACACTATGTATGACTGTGACCTCCCTAGATCTCCCAGACACTGGCCCAAAATAATGAGGCATCCAAGGCACAGAGAGCATAGGTAACTTGCTCAAGATCAAGCAGCTTGTAAGTGGTCAAGTCAAGGTTTAGTCTGTCATGGTTTCCTTTAAATTTGACCTCATCTCTCCTCCCGCAGACTAGTCTAGTTCCAACCAAACTTACTCTACTCCCATTGCCATGCCCAGCTCCAGCCTACCAGATCTTTCCCCTTAAACATGGCTCTGGACCCTTGGGGACCTCTTTCCAGTGCAGTAGCCCTTCCCTGGGCCTCCCAGGAGTAAGATATGAGCCCTAACCATTCCCTAAGACCCCAAGACATCAGAAACATAGCCATCTTTCAACCTTCCTTGGATGACCATCCTGTGCTGTTCTCTAGGTACATGTGGCTATTTCAAGTAAAATTAAAATTCAACCAAATTTAAAATTCAGTTCCTCGGTCACACTAGTTACATTTCAAGTGACTCCCGTGTGAGACAGAGCAGTTGCAGAACATTTCCGTCACCGTGGGGCGTCCTACTGGACAGGGTTAGTCACAGCTCTTCACTACCCCATCAGCACCGGTGTGGCGGCCACCTGCTCACTGTGGGCTTTGGTCAGAAGTACTGCTGGGGTTGGGGGATATGGGTTGAGGCCCGTGGATTTTTTAAAAGAGAGAGAAACAAGGGGAATCTGTGGGAATGAAAGGGGAGAGGGGACAAAGGGCTGAGGTGTGACCCGAAGAAGGGAACAGCTCCATAAACTGGATTTTGAGGGTGAGTTGGAAGTGGTCACAATGGCAGTGAGACTTGCCCTGTTAGGGGGTGTTGAACCCCCACTGTGGTTTGTACCCGTAGTGAGGAGAAGCAACCCATTCTGCAGGTTCTTTGATCATCTACAGCACAGGCAGTCAGGTAGTCACAGTGACGAAAATCCAGGGTGAGGGAACAGGGCCCCAGCCTGCAGATCTGGGTGCTGTGGGGTCAGGTGGGGCAGGCTAGGGACAGCACCCAGCTTCGCCCGCCTGGATTTGCGCCCCTGCTCTGCCCCTTCCTGGCGGTGTGGCTGTGTGGATTAGAGGGAGCAGGTGGAAGGCACCAAGCCCTGCACACAGTGTGTCCCCCGAGACAGCACCATTTACATTGCCACTCTCTGCCATGACCCCCTGCTCCTCAGGAGGTTCGGGGCAGGGCTGACCCAGGTGCAATGGCATTTCTGAGGCAGGGCTCACTGACTCCCACCTATGCCGCAGTGGCCTTCGCTGGAGAGGGTTACTCTGCTTCCTTGTTTCCCACATAGACAGATGCACATCAGCTCCAAGTGAATGAAGATATTTCCCCTTAGTCCTGACCTGCCCCGGAACATTTTCTATTTACGTCACTAGCTTATTGGGTCAAAATCTGGTGCAAGTATTAGGCAACAAACCTGTCTCTGGCTTGTTTTTTGAACCTTGCCTCTAAGCCCTCAAGCTCTCAGTTCACCTTGTGTGACCTCCTGGGCCTCCTTACCCAGTGTGGTTAAACTGGCTCTCCCTTGCTCTTTGGGGCTTCCCATCGCTGAAAACCCAAAGCGTTCTAGATCTGGGTGACAGGGAGCTTTCTGTGGCGCGCTGCGCCATTTAAAATTTTCCATGAGGCTCTTGCGCAGAGGTGGATCTAGTTATTGGACTGAGTCCATTATTCCAAATGTATTTAGAAAATTGTACATTATTTGGATAAGAAGTAATGGCGGAAGCCAGAAGTCTTTCTGTAGCCTGTCCTCAAAGAGTCAAATGATGCAAAACTAATTACCTAAAACAGAAAAGAAGGGAATTTTGTAATGTGAAAACAAGTCGGGCTCACAGGCAGGCCTCTCACCCACCACAGGAACCTGAGGACTTTCTGATCCCCCATCAAATGGGTCAGGTTATTTACCAAACATTCTGCTTATTATCATTAAAATAACCAGTAAGTAGGGAAATTTCACCTGCAGTCAGAATTTACAGCACACCACAAATAGCCTTTTATGTCTCAGCTGGTGAAACCATAAAGAGGTTGTTATTCTACAAGACAGTTTTTCACAGAAACCTAATTCGATTTTAGGAAAATGAATGTGAAGGGAAAATACCTGTTCCTGTTCTTCCAATAGCTGTTTGCCCACTCCCACTCTGAGTCAGAGTGCCTTTCATCCTTCCCTAAGCGGCCTCCGGAGTTTCCATGTGGCCTGAACAATCCTCGCCCATTGTTCGATATGCAGCCTCTGCCAAGGGAGGTCCACGGAGGGCCTCTGTGGGGAGAGATGATCAATGTGTGGGAAGTTAGGCACCAGGGTACCCTGCGCGGAGACGTGATTGGTCTTAAATTGTCTGAGCCCTGTCTTTGAAGTAATTCCATCACCCACAGGTTAGTTCAGCTCTGCTTGTGGAGGACAAACCACCACAACCATGTCCCTCCACCCTTTCAAACAAGTTCCCCTTTGCTGGACATGAAATGCACACATCCTTCTCTAATGCCACTGACATTAAAATATTTAATATCAAAGCCAAAATGGAATCAAGTTCGAAGAGAGAAGGGCTGCTGTATTTTCAAACCACACCCTGATTTCCCTCTTCTATGCGGCTGGGAGTGGACAGGGAGATGGGTCCCTCCAGTGATCTAAATGGCTACACCGGGATCCATTGTTAGAAGGTGACCATTGTTCACCTAGATGACTCTCAATCAGTGACCATTTATACAGTGGAAGAACAAAGGGGTTTGGCAGGAGAAGGGGGAAATGTTGAAAATAAGAAGTAATATGAATAGCTACATTTATTGAGCCCTAAATATGAACCAGACATTGTGATAAACCCCTCACGTGCACTAATTAATCCAATGTTTGCAATACCACTATGAGGCAGGTACTATTCTCATTAGAAGGCTGAGGAAGTGGAGGCAAACAACAGTTAAATAACTCATCCAGGTCCTACTGCTCAGAAGTAGCTACCAGGGTCCCAACGAAACAATCCCCCACTGTCAGGCGGTTTAGACTGCCTTTTGAATCTTTGCATTGATAAGGACTTGACTTGTCTGTTAGTTACTGCAGTGGTGATTACACAGTGTCATCCAAACTGGGACCTCAATCAGTGACCATTTATTTGAGAATGAAAAGTGATCAAAAGCTATGCCAGGACAGCAGGCATAAATGGAAGCTGTCCTAGCGAAGTGTAGATGTGAGTTGACTTAGCTGTTAGGAACTTGGAACATTATTTCTGAAGGAACAATGTCAGACGTGGGAGGCAGGGTCCCAGGATAGTCTATCCTTCTCCTTCCTTTGAAGGTTTTACTCCAGAGGCTCAGGGCACTATTGCTTCTCTCTCTCTCTCTCTCTCTCTCTCTCTCTCTCTCACACACACACACACACATACACAATTGCAGCAAAATGCTCCATGTTCTAAAAATATGGAATTTTTTCCCTCACTAAAAACTTCTAATTTAATAGGAAATCTTTTTTTTTGTGTGTGTGTGTGTAACAGGTATATGTGCTGATAAAAAATTTCAATTATATTTAAAATAGCACAAAGTAGTGTACACAGCATATAATTATTTGGCTAAAACAAAATAATTTTTATATATTTTCACTGTGTGTATATATGTGTTAATACCTATGTATGTTGCTGTATGCAAAGTACATCTCTGAGTAATACACACAAGAAATGTTTACTGATTGTTACATTAGGAAGGAAAAAATATTGAAACTGGAGTGAAAGGGAGACTTAGTTACATAGTATATCTTTTTGTTCAGACAGAATTTTTTCATGAGTATGTTTTATTTCTCAAATGAGAAGGAAAAACTAGATAAATAAATAAATGCCTCCAATTTAGTACAGTTGTCCCCTTGCCAGTAGGAAAGCAATCCGATTAAAGTAATTGGCACTGATAATTGGATGACTAATAACTATACCTCTTTTTAAAAACAGACTTTTAGAAGAGGATGCCTGGGAACCAAGTAAATCTTTAGTTGGTGGAATCTTAAACAGTGTAAAAGAGGAAAACAAAGAAACTCAAGTGAGGGTGGTGTGGTCACCCCTGCAGGAAATAGAATCTCCTAGGTTGGTGCTGCTCCTTACAGTTTCTCTCACTTCTCTAACTATGAACCCACAATTTTGTTTTATCCTCACCCAAGGACATTTTTCCATTCTTTTGTTCAGATAGAGTAGGAGGGAGGGAGGGAGGGAGGGAGAGAGCGAGAGTGAGAGCGAGAGCGAGAGTGAGAGAGAGAGAGAGAGAGAGAGAAACATCGACGTGAAAGGGACACATCAAGTGGTCGCCACCCACATGACCCAACCAGGGCTGGGGACAAACTGCAACCGAGGTACACGCCCTTAGCAGAAACCGAACCCGGGTCTCTCTGGACTGCAGGCCGACGCTCTAACCGTCAAGCCAAACTGGCCAGGGCAAACCCACAAATTTTTTAATTGTGCACTTGTTTTTTATGATGGAGGAAGTTTAAGCTCCAACAACAATGCAGAGAAGAAAAAGATTGCTGAAGATGTAAACATTTTTATATATAATTTCTAGACAAAAACTATATTTGCCTAATTTCAAGGTTCGAGAGTGTTTGGAATTTTCTGCTCCACAGTTATACACAAAAACATTTGCAAGATTAAACTACACAAAGAGTGGAGGAAAGGATCAGAGATATGTAAAAATATTCATTTTGGCCGAGTGCTTTGAGACAGTGCGATGCAAAATGGGTTCTCAAGGTAGTGCCTTAAAAACTGCATAATTCAAACAGAAATGATCAATAAGCCTTGGACAATATGATGGCATTACGGATGTTTTATAGGAAGTATGACAGAGACATGTAGATTCCCATTCAATACTTGCTCTTTCCTAATTTCTAGTTACAGAACCCTAATTTCATTTGGGGCTGTGATTTCTCCTCCTAAAAGACCACATCTCCCAGGATCCCTTGCAGCTAGGTGTGCCCATGTGACAAAGGTTTGGCTACTAAATTGTAAGTGCAAAGGTTCTGAGGCACTGTGGGGGAAGCCCCTTAAAGGGAGCTAACCACGCCAGGACAGGTGTCCATTGTGCCTTCTCCTTTCCCCTTTCATACTTGGAGACACATATGATGACTAAGGGCACATTGTGGCCTCAGGATGAGAGTAGAGAGCTGGAAAGAGCCTGCAACCCTGGTGATTTTGAGAAGCCACCATATGAACCTCAGATAGCCAGAGATAGGAATTGTTTTATGTTAGAAATAACCCTTGGACGTTTGAGCCATTGAAGTAGTCTGCTATTGACAGCTAAATGCAACTCTTAACTTGATCAAACAAGTTACTTCTGTCCTTTGTGAGAAAGAATATCATGGAGGAAAATGAATGTGACAGTCATTCATCCTCCTTCTTAATCTGTGCACTTCACTGTGCCTGCTTTTTGTTTTGTTTTGTTTTGTTTTTAATTAATTCAATTTTAAAAAGACATTCATCTTTGAGAACAAGCCAGGGGCTGAGTCTTCAGTTCCTTATAGTCCAGAAAAGCCCCCACCCTTTAGGAACAACCCGTCTTTCAACTCATGGAAACCGCAATTAATAACTGTTTTGCTCGAAAGATGACTCTAGGGGACATTTACTCAGACACTGTGACTGTCACCATAGTTGTTGGGACTGAGGTTATATACACAGATGAACTTTTCTCATTTATTTATTTTCCATGCGGGGTGTCTTATTTAAAACAAATCCATTGTAAATCCCTAGGTCCTCAATGGAGGCTGTGTTATAGATATTCTTTGAAAAATCCTCTCTTCTTTTCTTCAGGAAGGAGGGGAGGTAAGAGCTGAATAAAAGAAGAAAAAAAATTAAGAGAACGAAAGAAAAAAGGAAACAAAATAAAAACCATATTTTTAACAAAAGGATTTTTGAAAGCCTTGGAAAATGTTGTGTTCACTCACATAAGGCTCCACTGTTTTAAACATATTTTACTATAATTTTTCCTTCAAAATTCTGACATGCGAAGTTGAACAGGGCTCTTTCGGTGCACAACCCCGGGACGTGGAGAAATAAATGTACACTCAGTGAAAATCTTTATATCTCATAATTGCTTGAAATCCACAGGCTGGTCCGATGTCATCTTCAGAAATATGCAAGTTTTCTTTTGTTTTCTGACTAAGAGATATTTCCTGGCTTTAGGGCTTAACCCTTCAGTTGCTACCCATAATTACTGGAATATGATTAAAAATGAATAAATGTAGAGCTGCCCTTCATACACCCGCCCCAAATGTCAGGTAGGGCTCCCCAGATCAACCAACTTTTGTTTTAACAGAAACTCAACATATGTCTTTAACTTTATCAGTGACATTCAAGTGTTCCTTTTTACCTGTTTCTAAACACACACACATACACACACACATTCCCCCCCCCCCCCCCTTTAAATTTTCACAAGAAACTTTGAACTAACAAAGAGTTGCTATTTTGGAGCATGTAGTAACATGTTTAAAAGTTCATCAACTTCCCCCTTTAAAAAAAAACTGGCAATGAGTCTAAAATAATAATTCAAAAAGATTTAGAGACAAAAATCCTTAAGACCTCTTCCTCTGTAACATTATGTAAATCATAAATATACCACTGGTCTGGAAGTGATTACAATGAGCTATGAGACAAAAGATATTCCTAAGCAGACAATGGGCTCTATTCTCCCATCAGCATATAAGAGGATTTGGGAAGGTAAGTTCTCATAGCAGCTAATGAGAGTCCTGGCATTCTGGAGTTGAGTGCATGCTTAAGAATACATTCCAAGTCCTGGGCCATAACTGATTGCCTGCACTCGTTACAGAAATGTAGCCTCTTTATGAAAGTAAGTAAGTTTTTTGGTGTTTCAAGCATTTCTCCCCATTTCTCCAGTTTTCCCTTTGCTCCTTAATTGTCATTGTCCCTAACCTTGCAAACAGGATCCCTGGACCAAAGAGGAGGAAGCACTATGTAAACAGTTAACTCAAGAAGCATGAGTCATTCGGGAATCAGCTCCCCGACTCCCTATCTAAGGAACGCCCACTCATATCTAAACTTCTCCATCTCCTTTAGAAAGCATTTCTGTTTTGTCTTTCCCCATACCTTCTTCTGAAGGGCAAAGGTTTAAATTTTTCATCTTCTCAAAGTCTTTCAACACTCAAGTTAGATACTCAGTTATCGGAACATCAAGAATTGCATTTTGCTTGGTAATATAGCCTTAGAAGCTAAGGCCAGCCAACTTGAAGGGACACTGCAATGCCATTTTATAATTAAGCGGAGCGCCCGCTGGACTACATGTTATAACAGATGTTTCCTGGCCCCAGGTACTAAGCCAGCACATAGTAAAACTGCCCAGAACCTCTCCCTGAGCCAAGATGGGTCAGTGTCTGGAACAACTCTTGTCTAGTGTCTCTTACTGTAATTAGAGAATGAGACTAGCTTTTGGTCATTAATTCCATTTGAAAAATAGCCATGGCTAAATTAAAAAAGAAAAAAAAAAAAAGAGCATCAGAGTGCTTTTAAAATTGAAAAGCCCAGTAAGAAGCTGGAGATAATTTATTGGTGATTTATTATTTCTAACAGTGTTTTAGACCTTATATAAATTCTATACAATGCCCTCTCTTCATGATGATTTGCAAAATTTTCACTTCATTTATAAAAATGGAGAAAATCAGAGGCTTCTTATGCTTAGGTTGGAAAAGAGTTTATAGATTGGTTAGTACCAGGAAATCAAACTCAGATGCTGTAGCAGCCGGTTGGTAAATGAACAAAGCAACCAAGGGCAAGAAAAATAATTTTGTCTTTTCTATCTAGTTTTCTTTCATTTTCTTGTTTTCAGTAGAAACAGGTCTAGGAATATATCTCTCTACTTTGAGAAAAGAACCTGGATGGGGAGGCAGGGGCTGTTCTAGGTTCCAGTTCTGACCCAGCCACTAGTCACTTGAGTCATCTTTGGGCAAGTCACTTAAACATCAGCCCTCTCTTACGTCTCAGAGGTAGAAAAGGTTGCTGTTTTGGAGCACCAGGGCGAGATTGGGACCACAGAAGCACACTGTTTACTCTTTACCATGTTTGAATGAGGTGACAATTTAATTGGGAGATTTTATATAAGAACGCGGGTTTTTATTTTCCCTTGAGAAATCAGACCTGGCCTCATGGGTCCCATATCCCTACTCAATTTGTAGTAGCTGCCCCTTTAACAGGGCATGGGCTCCCCAGGCTCCCGGTGACCTCATCATTTTCTATTGCCCTTTTGTCTGCCCTACACAGAAGCAAAATGCCAGGTGCTACTTGTCAATGTACTAGTAATCAAGGGCGATATTAAAAATATTCGCCTACGAAGGCATGGGGACTGACTTATCGGAATGGACACCTTTGTGCTAGAGCAACATCCTGGACGTGCCCTGCTCCCCCCAGTTGCTGGATCATGGTGAGGTCCAAGGACACCCGGAGGAAAGGAAGGTAGGGGTGACCGTCGCTCCGTGGGCTGAGAACAGCATCTGTACACCAGCCGGACGTCAGCCCGGCCGAACGGGTCCTGTGCGGCAGCGAGAGCACCGCAGGACGGACGGCAGACGACATGCCCCAAGCAGGGTCTCAGATAGTTTCATGTCGCAGCTCTTTACACTAGTGTCTTCTCCTGTGACAGAAAGGCACGAACTCATTTCCAAAGCTGACACATGAAGATGGACACGGTGACAAAAGCCCCAGAGGTAGCTGAGGACTTGCACAACTGTGAGAACAGGTTGGTCCTCGGGCTGCTTGGAAATGACGTTTTAAACAAAGAAATCGATAGAATTCTAGGAAGGATTTTAAAACACCCCAAGGTAAGGATAAGAAACCATCCGAGTCTGATGCAATCTCACTGTTCGGAGTGATCTGATTTTAACGGATTTCTAGTTTCCTATGATCCTGACCCCAGTCAGTCCTTTCATGGCTATTCTTTACCTTTTTTATTAGGGAAGGTTGTGCCCGGAGTCAAGTGTTTATAAGGTAGATTTATTCATGGGTTAACCCATGCTCATTGAGTACCTGCTATGGGCTAGACCAGAATTCCAAACATCTATTACTTCCCCACCTTCTACATGATTCATCTCCCTTTTACCTCTTACACTGTTACTTCATTTTTAAAAAGCCGATGTGCTCTTTTTTTCTCAAACAGAACAAACTTAACTTTCCTTGTGTTGGGATTGGGGTTACAATGATGAATTAAGTGGTCCTTGACCTTCAGGATCCAAGGACCATTAATATATAAACAACTAATTGTAATAAAAGTGCTGGAAGCGCTATGATGGATGCAAAGGGGAGCCATTAATTTTCCTTGAGTCACATGGAGGAGCGAAAAGGCCCCAGCTCAGATGTCACACTGGGTTGAGCTTCAGGAAAGGAACAGGAGTTTTGGGGGCCAAAAAGGACGGGTGGTTCATTGTAGACAGAGGAAAACCTTGAAGAAAGGCACAAAGTCCGAAGTGTGTTGGGTGTCGGGATACCGAGAGTGGTTTCGTGTGGTGAAAGCCAAGGTCACATGAGGGGAGTGGCCGGAAAGTCTGGGGGGGCTTGTCTTTAAATACACTTTAAATTACACGGGGGGGGGGGGGCATGGCCTCTGACCCTGACGACCAAGGAGCACCACCAAACATTTGGGAGCTGGATGGTGTTTGATCTGCAGTATGTCCCAGGAAGGCTGCTCAGGGGAGGGACTGGAAGCCAGAAGGTCAATTAGGGAGCTGTCAAAACCCATCAGGTGGCCCTGGCCGGTTCTGCTCAGCGGTTAGAGCGTCGGCCTGTGGTCCAGAGAGACCCGGGTTCGGTTCCCGCTAAGAGCATGTACCTCGGTTGCAGTTTGTCCCCGGCCCTGGTTGGTCATGTGGGAGGCAGCCACTCGATGTGTCCCTTTCATGCCAATGTTTCTCTCTCTCTCTCTCCCTCCCACTGTATCTGAACAAAAAATGGAAAAATGTCCTCAGGTGAGGATAAAAAAAAACTGGAAACAACCCATCAGGTGACATACTGAATTAGAGAGTAGCAGTTGAGATGAAAAGGAAAAGTCAGATTTGAACAACTTTTTTGAGGTGGAAACTATAACACTTGGTGACCTGATAGATGAAGGAAATGGAAGGAGTCAAGATGGACTCTGGAGCGCTCGCCTGAGTGGCTGGGTGGGGAGACCCGTGGATCAAGACATCAGGGCCAGCAGGGCTCCTGGAGGGGCGCATGGGAGAAGGGGGGGGCGCGCGGGGTGAGTCCCAGCTTGGAGATGCTGAATCTGACGTACCACCGGACCACCCCAGGCAGCCCTCACCAAGAAAGCGTGACAAAATGGAAATAGGGCTCCAGCAGGAAGAATTATGAGCCATGAGCTTGACCCACATAGAAATACTCGAAAAGTGACTTTTAAGTGGTATAGATAGAAACTACTTATCCTGAGAACCCTAACTTGATGATAATTAAGTACTTTGAGGGATGGTAGTAAAAGAAGGTACAAAGCAGCCCTTCTATCAGCTTCCCGGTCATGTTCATGAACACCGTAGAACTGGGAACTCATTAAAAGAGCAGTGGTCTTAGTGTCGTGCTGATGCAGTTCTGAATCCCCGTCATGCTATTTACTAGGTGTTTGACTTTGGGCAAGTCATTATTTAATCCCTCCTAGCCAGACACTTGTGTGCTCTGAGGCAGACTATTCTGGGGACTGGGGAAAAGCACCCTCCTCATACAGCTTAAATGTCCTTTTCTGTAAAACTAGAAGATTGCAACAAGATACTACGTCTCAAGCACCCAGCACAGGGCATGACGCAAGGTACTAAAGACCTGTCACTTACTATATGTGCCAACTTGTGCTTTTCACTGGCTCACTGAATTGTTACACCCATGAGGCAGATCTTAATGCTGTCCTGTTGCACAGTTGGGGAAACTGAGCTTAGGTGCCTAAATTCATGGGGAACAAACCAACAGTCTCTGACTGCCAAATACTGTACTGCAGTTCCTCTTCTGCTTTTATCCTCACCCGAGGGCATTTTTCCATTTTTTGTTCAGATAGAGTGGGAGGGAGAGAGAGGAAGAGAGAGAGAGAAAGATCGACATGAAAGGGACACATGGAGTGGCTGCCACCCACATGACCAACCAGGGCTGGGGACAAACTGCAACCGAGGTACATGCCCTTAGCGGGAACCGAACCCGGGTCTCTCTAGACTGTAGGCTGACGCTCTAACCGCTGAACCAAACCGGCCAGGGCCTTCAGCTCCTTTTCTTTGCCAAGACCCAGTAGGTCGTATATAGACAAGCGCACCTTCTCCCTCCCTAAAATATGAGTAAACGAACTAGAAGTTATCATCCGAAGAAGTGCCAGTGAAGTTGACCTGTAGGGCATTTTAGCCTGAGGATAATCAAAACTCAAGCTCATGGAGGCAGCAGCGGCATGAATTCCTTTCAGTAATACTCCACCGGCAGAGCGAGGCCGCTGCCCTGCAGACGCTCTTCGCCAGTTCGTGGATGGGCGAGCCCGCCGTCGGACGGGGGGCCTGGCTCTGGCTGCAGGATTTCTTTCCTACCTCAAGCCACTTTTGCAAGTAGGTGGAGAAAAACATTCTAGTGAGCCAACAACTTAGAATTAAAAGCTATTTGGAGGTAGGTAGTTTTTACTCTGAAAGAATGGAACACAACTGCCTAGGGACGGCTCTGGATGGGGATCTTGGCTACCTTCTCCTTTGCTGCTAGTGCTACTGTGCACATCTGCTACCGTGTCTTCTCCTTCGCTTTCACTCAGAGTCTCCCTCTCCACTTCTCCCACCCTGGCCTGGTCCCCTGGAGGGCACTCGGCCCCTTGTCGCCCCTCTCCTGACCACGCGACACGTCCTCCGAGCCGTTAACCTAGTCAGCAGCTCCCCATCCCCTAGAAAACACGACCACATCCATGTGTGAACACAGGTTGCTCACAGCATTTGACCTCCTTTCCCAGGGGTCCCAGATGTGCCGCGCTGTCTCACACCTCTGACCTGCACGGTCCCTCTGCTGGGCTTGTCCTTTCTCAGCTGATGAAGTCCTGCTCGTCTTTAAACACACAGCCCAGGAGCCATCTCCTCTGAGATGCCTTTCAGTACCTTTCCACGTTCGCGTCTTTGTATCCCACAAGATTCCGTTTATTAATAATCTGTCACACTCAATGACTTTTGCTTGTTAACATGTTTATTTCCCTTCGAAAACTCGAAGCTCCTTGAAAGGATGCACATTATCCTTTACATCTTTGCATCTCTCTACCCCAGAGAGCCCTGGCATATATAGTCGGGCTCAATAAATGCTGTCGTAATAAATGAAATTGAATCCGATTGTTATTATCATGGTCATCAACCCATGGCTAGGAGGCTCTCACGGGAGGAGAAACTGTTGGTAGGTGTTACATGTCGTGCTTGTGTGGTGAAAGGAGAAACAGCTAAACTCCGTGTTGATTCTGATGTGGAGAAAAGAGAGCCCCTCCAAAGTGGGAAACAAAGAAGAACAGCTCAGGGAGCCTGAAATGTGTTCATTTTGTCCTCTTGAATGCCAGAGATCTGGGATTTTAAGGCAGGCCAACTCACTTATCTTCAGGGTTCTGACAAATTTTCTGGGAAAAATAAAAGAAATGAGTAAAATTAAAATCTGTGGTCAGAAGGTTACAGAAAGGAAAGGCACACATTTCTGGGGGAATGGGAAGTGGTCTTGTCTTCCGCAGCAGGGCTGTCTAATAAATCTGGAGAGTTTTATTGACTTCATAGGCGCAAAAATAACCACCCGGAGAAGACATCGGGTTTCACTTATTTTTTTGGAAAGTAATTTTTCACAGACGCGAGGTTAAAAGAAAGTGGTTGCACGGGCCTCGGCTGTGGTGGTGTGTCTTCTGGTATGCGTCATGAACTGGGTCTCGATTCTGGGACCATGCCCAGTTTCAGAGGTCTAAAACCTCTGTTGAAAGCAATGAGGACAGAGTGTTGCCAAAATTTTATGTATGCAACTGTAGATCGATTGTCTTAGTGCAAGCGTAGACTTTGATCAAGAGCGTCTGGAGGGAGGGGTTTCATTAAATGCTGTTTTCAACCCTTAATTCTACGGCTTTTATGTCTACTTGTTCCTAAGTCTACTACAGACCCCAAATGGCCTGACACAGGGAAGCCCCTCCCCAAACCCATGTCTGGCTCTCAGGCGGCAGAAGTGACTGGCATGGAAGCTCTTGGGGAGAAAATATACACGGTTTGGAAGGTTTTGCTTCTACTCCCTGGTTTTCCGTCTCATGTTAGAGCGTTCAAAAAGGGAAATGCTTGAAGCTCTCCCGCTCCTGCCTCATGTCTGTGATTCATTAGGAAAACTTGCAAACTGCCCCTACACAGAAACAAGCTTTTCTGAGAAAAGGATTGATAAGAGAGTATGTTTGTTGGATGAGTTCTTCCTCTTAAAAACGTCTGGCCAAGAACAGAAAATTCCGCCAGTCTTAGAAAGTTTCAGTGTCTATTTCTAAATTCCTTTCAATTGTCCTTCTAATCACAGGGAGGATGGCAACTAGGTAATATTTTTAACATTTATAACTTCCCAGTTAATTCTTGGGATGAACCTACAGGGACCTTCTCCCACAGGGCAGGGAAAACTTTTCTTCGTATGGTCGTATTTCCTCCACAAATCAACTGGAACACAGATAGAGCAGCTGTGGTCTTGGCCAGGTTGCTGGCAGGTGGCACCTCCTGGTGTGTAGGCTACATTATCCTCAGAGATCCCAGCTGTTTTGGTCTGGGGTCCAAGAATGAGAACGACCATTTGATTGGGAATCAAGAAATACATATAAAATGACTCCATTTGAAATGGTCAGTGTATTTTACAGATGACCAAATTAATTGGGTGATCTTAACATGCATTTTTTTTTTTTTTTTTAGGAGGAGAATCTCGTTTCAAAGGAAAATCTTAAATAACAAAACAACAAACATTGATTGGGTCTTTGGCATGTGCAGGGCACTGGGCTGAGTACTTGACATGTGTGGTATTATTTAATTACACCTTCATTGCTCTTAAATAGGCGGTATCATCGCGTGTATTTGGGAGATGAGGAAAATAAGAGATCAACTTGCCCCAGATAACACAATATGTAACCTACCATATAAAATAGTTCAAAGTGGGTCTCTTGTGGTGGGAATTAGGATTGGAATACCAAGAACATTTTAACCCCTGGCTACTTGACTCCTGTATCAACCTCTTCTGTTTCTCTGGAGCAACTCTAAGGCTTCGTGGAGCAGTTTCCAAATCTTTTGACTGGATAGCCCCTGAAATGTTTTCCCAGTTTAATGCCCAGTGATCCAATTCTGGACATGTAAACCACAGTAATCTTCAAAATAAGCTCCTGAAAACTGGTTGTTGGCAAACCGTGCTCTTCTTTCGTGGGCTGATTCAAAGTCACTTTTCACATTTCTTTAAAGAATAGATTTTTCAAATTACTTTGCTCCAATAAACATAAGGACAAAATCAAATAAGTGTGCAGATGTAAACATTATCATGCTATAATATTAAATGTGTTGTTTACATTGAAACAGCAGTGCTAAAGTCAGGACCAATTTATATTTCTTTAGTATTTGTTATTAAGTATACTACAACTAACACATTTGCTTACACATTCACGGACAAATTGTCTCTAATAAATTCAGCCAGACACAAGCAGTAGGTGTTGGAATTTTCCGCCTCTCACATTAGCTTGCTGTCTGTCTGGGTACTGGCTCACTCAGAGCAGGGGGTTCATCAAGGAAAGGGGGAGACTTTTGATCTCTTTGTTAGCTGTTCACAAAAGGAAAAATCTCCACAGGCTGAACCTCTTAACTCTTAACTCACATCAGACATCCCCAAATTGCATAATTTTAGTGTTGCTAAGGGGGGTGGGGAAACACACTCCTTTTTACAGTGTGGTTGGGGGTGTAAATCGGTATAAAATTATTGGAGAGCAATTTGGCAATAGCTATTAAAAATGAAATGCTCATACCCTCTGACCCAATAATAATTCACCTCTGGGAATTCATCATAGAGAAATACTCCTACAACTGCTCAAAGATGTAAGTGTAAAATGATGTTTGCAAGAATGTTTGTTACGGGGAAAACTGGAAAGAACCCAAATGCACATCGACAGCGATCAGTTAAGGAAAGTGTGTCGGGCACACAGTACAATACCATGGAACCCTTTTAAAAAAGACTTAAACGATTATTTTTTACAGACTGGCACGGAAAGATGTCTAAGACATACTGTGAGGTGGAATACAGCACTCTTTAAGGTGGAGAGTATAATCTTATTTTTGTAAAGTAATAAATGAGATTTCAACATATGCTTTGGACAAAAAAGTTAACTAGTTTTCTCAGCTGTGTGAGATTACAGAAGATTTTCACATTCTATGCTTCATATTATTATAATGTTTCAAGCTATGTTATATATACACATATATGTGTGTATGTGTGTGTGCATATACATAATGCTCCTCTGTCTTGGCCCCTCGAGAGCCCTGTTAGGAAAGTATAGAAGCCCGAGTCCACATCCAGTAACTTTACTGGGAAACAGAGCTCAGCTGACACTGGAGCAGTGATGCCGCCGAACCAAAAGGAGGACCGTGCATGGAAACACTTCTGGCCTTTAGAGTGTATGAGCCATTGCAGTAATTAGCCCACAGTGGAGTGTTCTTTCGGGGAGGAGTTAAGGAGAATAACTTAAGATGCAGCTGGTTTTTGAACCACTGCTGTAGTTGAGAAGACTTCTGAAGACGAGAGACTCAATCTGAGAGATCTTGTCCCTCATGGTGACTGGCCAGGGCTAGGTGGTATCCATAAAAGAGGAAGAGGAGCCGGTGTTAAATTTTTACACTTTTATCAAGCTACATCTTTTTTTTATCCTCACCCAAGGACAATTTTGCATTTATCTTCAGATAGAGTGGGAGGGAGAGAGGGAGAGAAACATTGATGTGAGAGAGATACATCGACTGGTTGCCACCCACACAACCCCAACAGGAGCCGGGGACAAACTGCAACTGAGGTACGTGCCCTTAGCAGGAACCAAACCCGGGACTCTCTGGTCCACGGGCCGACGCTCTAACCGCTGAGCCAAACCAGCCAGGGCTATCAAGCTAAAATTTGATGCCAGTTCTCTTTGGTTGAGGAGCAGATCCCCATGTCAGGGGGTGTCTATAGCTTATAGAACTGAGGGGATTCTTTTAACAAAAAGAATGCAAAATTACAAATACAAAATTAGGTCCAGGGCTTTGGAAGGGGCCCTGGAGAAGGAGCACGCTTAGGCTAAGCTTCCTTAGCTTCTCAGTGATCACTCTGTTCCAAAACCAAGATAACATGGGGGAGTAACGGGCACACTTCCTGTTCTTTAAGAATTATCCTGCCAAAGAGGAGTTTCCATCTCACATGTGGTGAAAGCTAGAGGAAGCACCATGAGCCCTGGGAGACTGTACTTTGGGGGATACTTGAGTTTCTGTGGCTGCCTAAGCTCTGGAGAAGCTCTGTTTGTTGATAGTGGCAGGCGCCCAGTTCTTGATGCTCATAAAACTATGGCGGTCAGGGATGTATTAGGTCATCAATCTAGATTTGGGTCCAAGGCAGGATGGTTCACTATTGTAGTCACTCCAAACCTTTATCCAGGCAGCCTGGAAATGTTTTGAGGGCCTCACTCAAAAAAAGCTGTTCCTCTCCTCTGGTTCCTGGGCAAAATGTTAAGATGTTTGATGGAAAAAAAAATGTTTTTAGGGTTGGAGCCACAAAACTAATTATATCCATTCACCTAGATTTCTATCAGTGTTTTCCACATGCAGGCAACAATTTAGTGTAAAAAAGAAACCTCTTGTATCGCTGGCATACATTTTCCATCAAGGAACAAATCACTGATTTTTTTCTGGTTCCTTGTATTTTAACTTTGATGGTGAGTTTCTTTTTAGCTTTAGGGAAAAAGCAAACGTACTTGGGTTCTCTTCAGCCAGCATTATCAAGAATGAGTAACATTTAAAAGCTGCTTTTGTTAATGAAAAGAAAGTGGTTTCCTAAACACTTATTTTGATCTGTTTTCTTCTGTCTTTGGTAAACTTGATATGTTCCCAATTTCTATTTTAGGCTTCGATATGGGCTATAAAAATAGTTTTTATTTTCTCATGCTTTCCTTTAAGTCCTTTATTGATAATAATCCTAATTTCCCAAAAGATTTTGGTGGCTACTTTTAAAAAATATGTTTTTATTGATTTTTTTAGAGAGAGAGGAAAGGAGATAGAGATAGAAACATCAATGTGAGAGAGAAACATCGATTGGCTGCCTCCTGCACACCCCGCACTGGGGATCAAGTCCACAACCCAGGCATGTGCCCTGACCTGAAATCAAACCGGGACCTCTCAGTCCATGGGACAGTACTCAATCCACCGAGTCACACCAGCCAGGCTTGGTGGCTACCTTTTGTAGTAAAGAGGGGATTTTCCTAGACTACAAGGAGAGTAGACTTGAATTATTATTGATTGATTAATGTATGCTATATGTCCTTAATGAAATATCTTCTTTCTCTTTTTCTAAAAAAAAAAAAACCTTTATTTTCTTTATTGAGTTTTGAGAGAGAGGAAGGGAGAGGGAGAAAGAGATAGAAACATCAATGAGAGAGAACATTCACTGGCTGCCTCCTGCATGCCCCCACCGGGGATTTGGCCCACATCCTGGGCATGTGCCCTGACTGGGAATGGAACCGGAGACCTCTTGGTGCCTGGGTCAACACTCAACCACTGAGCCACACCAGCTGGGCAAAATATCTTATTTCTTATGCCATGTGTATGTGTATATGTGTGTGTGTGTGGGGGGGGGGTTGCTTGCTTGTTCTTTATGTGTTTGATAATTTATGGAGGGGTTGGCCTTGAAAATACTCAAAGCAATTATCTTTTTGATAATTAATGCTACTAGAAAATATAAAAGTGCAAGCAAATAATGTAATATTTGGATATTTGCATTTGAAAGTTTATTTCTATTTAAAGTCAAGACAAGCAGGCATTAGTTTATTGATGCTACTGACATCAGTACTATTAAAGGGACTTTTAGCAACAAGCAACCCTCAGGAACCATTTTTTTTTTAAAGAATCCCCAAGATAGGCCTCTCGTTATTCAACTATCAAGAAATTGACTCTAACTGCTATCTGAGTTCAACTTAGCTGAGTTGAATTAGATTTTAAAAGTTTACTGGGAATTCATCCAAAATGTGCTCATCATAAAACAAAGGTATTCGAAAGTAGAGGAACGAAATAGCATTATGGGGGACAAAATTAATTTAAACCTCTTGGAGTAGAAAAATGATTAAAGATAGAAATGCTAAAAGTAAAAAGATTGTCCTTTTATTTGAAAACGAATTCAATACAATATATCTCTCATGGGGATTTTCTGTGATATGTTCCTTTCAGAAATGTGTTAGTCTCCACTAATAAATTACTAAGGATGATGGAAAATAAAATTCTTGAAAGGTACAGAATTACCAAAGGTGCAATGTCACTGAAAATCATTTTGAGAATATTTTCCCAATCCAAAATACTCAATTTGACAAAAAATTTTTTATGATTTGTGAATGTACTTATATGTAATCTCATAAAAAATTTAAAATATTTTTTATTTTAAACAAATTCACTCTAGGAAAATAATGAAATTAAATGAATTTAGTGCTGTCCAGAAGAATATGAACTAAATAGTAAAAACTTAATACTGGTGTTGATCTTAATAATGTGGGCTATTCTAAACTCCTTACTGGCAAATTAATTGTAAGTTGTTTTTTTTTTAAATCCTTACCCGAGGATATTTTTCCATTAATCTTCAGATAGAGTGAGAGGGAGGGAGGAGGAGAGAGAGAGAGACATGGATGTGAGAGAGACATTGACTGGTTACCTCCCCCACGACCCAACCAAGGCCAGGGACTGAACTACAACCAAGGTATATGCCCTTGACCAGAACTGAACCCACAACTCTTTGGTCCACAAGCCAACGCTCCAACCACTGAGCCAAACTGGCCAGAGCTAATTGTTAAGTTCTTAAATGGATGGATATCTATCCTGAACGGAATGGTTTAGACATGGTCAGGCTCAATAAGTGTTTGGAACAAATGAACATGATTGAATCCGGGTAGATCCCAGATGGTTTCCTGTTTGATTTATATTTTCCTGATTGTCAGTTTTGCCTGATTGAAATAGTAACTGATCAAATGATAGCACTTGTATGTATTTACAACCCTGTCTGTGCAAATAAGCACTTTCGAATGTTCTCTGAAAATTAACATGTCTATATTGGTTAGAAACTTGGTTTAAAATGAACACAAATTTGTTTGTGTAATGATTATAGTGGTAGAAGGGGTCCAGCTTCTCAAACAGCATGGTGCAGAAGGTCTCTTTCCCTTTTCTCTAATCCCAACTTGACTACTTTCTGCACTGTTTGCATTTGTGGGCAAGTAGAGTAGCCAACAAGGAAGCACTCAGCAACCTCCCGGTCGGACAGTGTTTCTTTGACAGTAGACCCTTATGTATCATTGCCCTCTTGGGTCGTGAGGCCATCCCTGATCCACATAATAATGCTGTGGTGGTATGCTGGTGTACTGGTTTCCCGTGGCTGCCATAACAAGTCACCACGGGCTGGGTGGCTTAAAGGAAGAGACATCTATTCTTTCACCATTTCTGGAGGCCAGTTATCCAAAATCAAGGTGTCACCAGGGCTGTGTTCCCTCCAGAGGCCCTAGGGGAGATTCTGTTCCAACTCCTGGTAACCCCAGGCATTCCTTGACTCTTGGCCACATCAATCCGACCTCTGCCTACGTGATCACGCTGCCTCCTCCTCTTTCTTATCTGTGTGTCTCCTCTCAGTCTGTGTCAGATCTCTCTCTGCTTCGTATTATGTCATGACGATAATCCAGGATGATCTCATCTCAAGATCTTTAACTTAATTACAGCTGCAAAGACACTTTTTCCAAATAAGGTATATTCACAAACTCCAGGGGTCAGGACACAAACATAGCTTCTGGGGACCACCATTTAACCCACTCGAGCTGGTACATGGTTAACAGTCTCCTGACAGAAAAAGGGAAGCCCTGATACATAGTATTTGCCTAATTCTTTAGTATAAATACTGCCCCCATGGCCACTGTCAAGCTGCCACTGAGAAGTCACTGAACATGAAGGTGGAGGAGCTCCCCAGTAGCACATCCTTACACAGTACTTCCAACATACAGATCTAATCCGTGTAAGGGGCCGCCAGTGCATAGATGATAGTAAAAGGTATTCAAAGAAACAGAAAGTGATGAATTCTGAGTGCCCATTAACTTTGTTTTAAATATAACTTATTTAATGACAAATTCATATCATTTGAATTTTCATAATGATTATGTTTAACAAAATTCCTAAAAATTTACGATTCGGTTCAGATGAGCTGGTACGAGGCAGCTCCAACACGCCAGTTAATAGAACTCACTGACTGACCAGGTCTGAGTCACAGAGCCTACGGCAGAGAAGGGGTCAGCAACATTCAAACCACATGAACTGAAAAGAAGGTGGGTGGTTCCTTATAAGAAAATTGGGGTGCTATTACTTAAGGAAGGGGAAAGGAATATGGGGAAGACAGAAACAACAAAGCCACTTATATATCATTGTTTAAACACATTTTAATGATTTTAGCCAACCGAAAAATATTTCAGCAAAGTTCAAAACAGTTACAGGTACAAGTATGGTGGCTGTGCACTGATCTGCAAATCATTCTCTGCACCTAGAGGGAAGGTTGGATCCCAAGGTGGTGAGTTTCCGAAAAAGAGACATAAATCAATGGTCTTTTTAAAAGTATCATTTAAAAAAAATTTTAACAGCTGTATTGAAATATTTGCATACCATGCAATTCACCCATTTAAAGCACAGAATTCAGTGGTTTCTGGTACATTCACAGAGTTGTTGAGCCTTCACCACAATTAACTTCAGAACATTTCATCACCCCAGAAGGATGCTCTGTAGCACTGTACCCTCATCTTCCAATGTCTGCATTCTGACTCCCACCCCTCTGCAGACACTATTCTAATTTTTTCTGTACAGATTTTCCTATTCTAGAAATTTCCTATAAATGGAATCATGCAGTATGTATTATTTTGTGACTAGCTTCTTTCACTTAGCGTTGTGTTTTAAGGTCTATTGATGTTGTAGCATGTATGAGTATTTCATTCCTTTTTACTGCCAAATAGTATTTCATTGTATGGGTATGCCACCTTTTGTTTATCCATCTATGATGGACATTTGCACTGTTTCCCCTTTGGGGCTCTTATGAACATAATGCTATCGTGAACATTCACCGGCAAGGTTTTATGTGGACATGGTTTTCATTTTTCTTAAACCAGTCGTCTTTAAGTTTAAATGTTTAGCAAGCTTTCTTATTTTCCACATGCTTAAAGCAACCATCATTTAGGAATTAAATCAGAAATGCCACATATAGATTTGAATCCTCTTAAATATTGGGTCACTAACCCCACCCCTTAAGAATCCTGAGACTGGCTCAGCCCAGAGAAGTCCGGCTCACCAGCTCCAGGGAAGGGAAGGGGAGGCGCTGTTTGTCAGGAGAAAGTAGGAACTGACTGGAGGCCCACAGTTCACGGTGCAGGTGTGATTGAACACCCTACGCTGCGCCTGCATCCTGGACTCGCCCAAAATAGGCTCATAATAATCAGTCCATCACATGTTCCTTCAGGGACTCTTCACAGGCAAAGTATAAAAATAATAAAAATAAAGCCTTCCTCTCTGACCTGGAGACCAGAGTCATGTGGTTTGAAAAACTTGCAGGAAAGGGGAAAATGTTTAGCTTCCCTGATAGAGGCCAGTAGAGAGTTTCATTTTCTCCCTCGCATGATATGGGAGAGTTCGTCCATGTGTCCTGCACACCTGCGATGATTAAAGAAAAAAAAAAAAAAAAGCTCTGTATTAATTTATATAGCAAGTTTCTTCCAAGAAATTCAGAGTGTCTCAAACAGTCTTTCACTCATTCCCCTGAGGGAGTTTGCATAAATGTGCATAAGAAATTATTTCTTTTAAAATTTACACTCCCCAGTTAGCCAGTACTGGGCAGAAACACAACTCAAAAAGCAGACCTCCTGACAAAACATTCTGCTATAATATTTTCAGTGAGGTTCTATAAATCAATGCATACCCTTAAAAACAAGATCTCTTCCTGATATCCCCAGGACGACTCCACCCAGCATGGAGCTCCTTCAGCGGGGGCCATGCTTTCCCTTCCGAAGTTTCAGAACCAACTGGCACAACATGTACCATGAAAATGTGTATCATTTACTTCGAATTGTCAGGTCTGCCTTCAAACAGGCAGGCCAGGGTTCACTCTTGCAGCTCAGCCTTCCTAGCCCAGAGCAACTGAGAACCCCTCAAGAATCCTGGCACTGGCGGAGCGTAAGGAGAGAGAGTCCTGCTCATGGTCTCCTCTCACTGTGCTAACATGCTGTGTCTCCGGGTTGCTTTTCATGGGGCGGCACCACCCTACAGGGTCTTGCTGGTATTACTGGGGAACATTTTCAGATCCAGCTCCCCAAAGCTCAACTCTGTGTCTGGATGGATGGGTCTGGGGAGCTTCCAGCATCAGCCACATGTGGGACCCGAAGCAAGCCCTGAACCCCAAACCAAACACTTCCTCTTGTTGGGCCTTCCCTCAAACATATTCATATTGTGAGCTTCTCACTGCCCACCCCAAGGAGAGAACTGGTCAGGGCCACACTAGCTCGTGCAGAATCTCAGGGTCACTCCTGAGGAGTATCTTTTCTCTATCCCCAGAACACCTCTGGGCTCCACAGATTCCTTCGCAGGGATTCTCGGGGAGTGGGAAGTCTTCCTCCAGTTAGTGACTAAGTGTTTATACCAGTGTCCCATGCTGCACCCTGCCTCCGGTGTATTTTGTTTCAGCCATCAAACTCTTAACCTGAACATTATTTAAAATGTATATTAATTGTCAACAAGGACTGGCTACATAGTTTGTGAGGCCCGGTGCAACATGAAAATGCAGGCCCCTTGTTCAGAATTTAAGAATTTCAAGATGGCCACAGCAGAGCAAGAAACCAAATGTGGAGGCAATTTCTTAGTCCAGCCGTCCCTCAGTATCCCCAGGGGAGTGATTCCAGAACCCTCTCCCTACCGATACCCAACTCCACAATGCTCCATCCCTGTTATAAAATGGCCGAGTATATGGCACATCCTCCCACATACTTTAAATCATCTCTGGATTACTTATAATACCTAATAAAATATAAATGTTATGTAACTAGTTGTTATATTGTTTAGGGAATAATGACAAGAAAGAAAAGTCTGTATATGTTCAGTATAGATGCAACCATCCTAAGTCTAACTACATAGTACATGTCAGCAACAATGTAAGATTTATTTAGAATGATTTCAATTCGTAGTTAGTTGAATCCATAGGAGTCCTATGTGACTTCCCAGGTTGATGGTCATGAAGCTAGCCCTGCTACCAATATTTAAGAAGCAGCAGATTCTTAGCCTCTCTTAAAAACTAAAAAAAAAATTTCTGGCTGGTGTGGCTCGATGGTTGTGCATCAACTCATGCACCAAGAGGTTGCCAGTTTGATTCCTGGTCAGGGCATGTGCCTGGGTTGCGGGCCCAGTCCCTGGGGGGGGGGGGGGGGGGCATGCAGGAGGCAGCCAATTGATGTTCTCTCTCACTGATGTTTCTCTCTCTCTCTCCTTTTCCCTCCCTTGCTCTCTAAAATCAATAAAGAAAACAAAACAAAACTAAAAAACTGGTGACTCTAGGTCTGCATCCCCAACTGCAGCACAACGTTGGTGTAAGTTGCGACTTGTATTTGCTTGCCACCATAGCAAAGAACCACTGACTGAGTAGCTTAAAGGACAAAAATGAATTTTCTCACTATTCTGGTGGCTGGATGTCTGAGATCAAGGTGTCAGCAAACTGGCTCTTTCCTAGGGCCTCACTCCTTGGCTCTCTTCCTCACTGTGTCTTCAGAGGATTTCCCTCTGTGCCTGTGTCCAACTACTTCTTATGAGGACTTCACCGGTCACACTGAATTAGAGCTCACCCTAAAGACCTCCTTTTAACTTGGTAACATCTTCAAAGTCTCTGTCTCTAAATACAGTCACATTCTGAGGTACTGGGGGTTAGGGCTTCAACAGAGAAATTTTAGAGGGATACAACATGATTCAAGCCACACCACAGCTGTTCCCTTGCAGGGGAGGCACAGAGCTCCGTGTCACTGCTCTAACCCCATCCTCATCGGTCATCCTGTTTGCTCTGCTGTTTTTCCTCCCAGTTCATGTCTCAGAGGGACCTGCTCCTCCCATGGAGCGTATCAAATGTCGACATTGTCTACTACTGGACAATGGCTGCATGCTCCCTCCACATCCACAAAACTAAGGTTGCTACTCAAGTGATCCTTTGTAGGACTAGAATCAGTTTCTTAAAAACAAAAAACAAAATGTACCCATTACATCGAGATAAGAGTTCAGGTAAAGTGCAGAAGGAAGTATTGCCACGAGGTATGACTGACGATTCATCTCAGAGTCTAGACCTGCAGGGTTAAGGAGAGGGAGCTCTCGATGACTACCTAATTTTTCCTGGGGCTGTCTCTACTGAAAACCACCTGACCATACCAGGAACAGCCTGAAATGTCAGGGGAACCCAACCACACAGCCCCTTAGAGAGAGCATACTACTGAACTGGCCTTTGTACCTATTTGTAGAAATGTAAGCTAGATTATAGATGAAAACTCTGCTAATTCTGGGGAAGTTTTTGGTCTTGTGCCCGGAACTATTGAAGCACATATTCACACCTACCACATGTAACATTTTAGTAGCATAATTTCCAGCACAACACTTTGGGGCTTTATTTTTAAAAGAAATAGAGCAGAGACTGAAGACCTGCTCACTCTGTTGCTTTTTGAAGGAGGCCCCACAAAAGGTGGAGGGGGTGGCTTCTGCATTAAAAAGAGGCATAGTTTGCATTTTTAAAAGGAAGAGGGACAAACACACACACACACAAATCTTCGCCCAGAATCAGGAACTCATGAGGTTGAAACATACAACATTTGCACCTTCATATAAATAGAAAAAAAATGTCAAATTTGAAAAGCTCTGGGAAAATCGTGTAATGATTATCCAATAAATCTCAATATTAGAACTTGAAAAAGAACTAAAAAAAATCTTACTCTAATCACTTTGGTTTTAATATGTGGAAAGGGAGGTTCTAAAATGTTCAATGACTTGCTCCAGACCAGAACTCTACCTAAAATGCAGGATTTTGCTTTCAGGCTAAACATGCATTGTCCTGTCTGCCTGAATTGCATGCAAGAAAAACTAAATCCTGCTCTCTCTACATCAGAGTCTCTATTTAGATTCCAGAGTTGAGAAAGCAAAGGCTATTTCAACTTCAACTCCCTTAGCAAACAAGAAAAGGCATCTGACCCGTGGACTTTTCCAGCTGGTCCCTCCCTCTCGCTGCCTGTGGGTCTCAGCCACAGCTGGCCAGCGCCGACTGCAAGTCTAACACCAGGGGGCGCAGAGTGCTTTGTCCTGACACAGGCACTGAAGGCAGGCTCTCAAGCCTGGCTGGGTCCCCAAGAAAGTCTGACCTTCCCTTCTTTTCACCGGCTCTCTCTGGAACACTCTCCAGACCCCTTCACTCATCTTAAAACCGTTTTCTTCTTCCTCCCGGATGCTCAGATTCTTTCTCCATACCATCTCAGATTTGTGCATTTTACAAAGTGTCGCACACGTTTCTAGAAGTGTTTTCGGAGAGACAGCCCTCCCCAGCTGCTTCTCCTCTGCAGAGCCAAGCAGACCATGGCCCCAGCCTATTATTTGCTCTCACTTGCAGTCCCCTCAATTCAGGATGTTTCTAAAGGTTCCAGAGAAGCAGCTTCGAGGACAGGACTAGCTTCTTAGAAGAATTATCATATCCATCTTTTAAAACCACTCCCCTTTCCATTCAAACACATAGCAAACAAATGAAATTGCTGGTACTGGGAAACCCATGCTGCCCAGCATTTATCCTCACTCTCGCTGTCTGCCCTGAACAGTCTACAATCAGCCTTTGGTGCTGGACCCTTACCCAGGCTTCAGCATCCCTTCTGCCACACTTCTTACTAATCTATTGTACACCCCAAGCAAAATAACTGCCTCCCTCTGCCTTCACCAGCTTAGCCTGTTGTGTTCTCCAGCCCAAAGAAATCCACTTTGTATTCCCAATGTATCTGATCCCAAAGATTCGGCGTTCCCATCTTTCACAGATAAATGAACATCCACTGTAAGACCCACTTCTAGCCCTGCTCCTATTGACGCACCGCACACAAAATGCAAACCCTTAAATCCCCGAAACACTCTTTTGCAAAGAACCCTAAAAAAAATCCACTGGTTTGAATTAAAGGGCCATAGGGCCCTAAAGCAGCTGTTCTATTTACACAGAGATCTCAGGTATACACAGTTTTTTCCCTGTCTCTCATTTGAGCTCCCCAACAATGCCCAGAGCTAGTCCAGGGTGAAGGATGGGGGTGACAGTACTGTGGTGACATTACTCTGGTGACAGTAGCCTGAGGGGAGCTGCTTGTCCATTTTGCACCGAGGCCTGACAGGAATGCAGCCATCACAAATGGTCACCAGGTCATCTGCATAGAAAGAGCTATGGTCTCAGGTCCTGAAAAAATATAGCAATAGTGGGAGCCTAGAAGGGGAAATGTAAACTCTAACCTGACCCTTCTTTTTATCTGTAGCCTCACTCACTCCCTTTGCTCCCCACTCACCTTAGCTAATGTGGAATAATGAAAGTGCTGAACCTGGAGTCAGCTGGTTATCTTGGGTGGGAGTCTCCCTCTCCTCATTCATAAGCATCTATGTATCAGTTATGGAGAGAGCTACAAAAGGAACAAAAAGTAACAGCGTGATTCTGGAAGAGGGGGGCAGAGTTGAAGATTTTTACTTTCATTCTGTGCCCTTTAGTATTTTTTGAAGTATTCCGATTTATGCATATATTACTTTTATAATTTTACTTTTTATTTTTATTGGGACTAATGATGCTCCTTGGAGTTGCTGTGATGATGACTTGTGTAAAGTGTCTGACATGTGGTCTTGTGCATAGTTGATGAATGAACAGTAGTTCATTATTAGCTAGCATACCACCCTCAATACTGAGCAAAGGGACTTCACATCAAGAAATGTGGGGTCTGGCATGGCCGGTGTGGCTCAGTTGGTTGAGTGTTGTTCCACGCACTGAGAGGTCTCAGGAGGAATCCAATTCCAGTCTGGAGGACATACCCTGGGGTTGCTTGCTCTTGATGGGCTGGGGGAGGGGATGTAGCTAGATCCCCAGTAGGGTGCAAGCAGGAAGCAGCTGATTGACCTTTCTTTCTCTCATCCATATGTCTCTCCTTCTCCCCTTCTCTCTCCCTCAAATCGATAAAAACAAACAAACAAACAAACAACAACAAAAAAAACATTAAAAAAAGAAATTTGGTATCTGGTGCAGACTCTGCTCTCAGTTCACTGTATGCCCTTGGGTAAGTCAAGTCCCTTTTCTGTGCCTCAGTTTCCTCATCTGTAAAATGGAATGATACATGCCAACTGATTTGGAAAATGGTGGGAAGGACAGAGCAATGCTCACCACGAACAATGCCTGAGGCACCTTCTAAAATTCAGCCTCAGTCTTTGCAGAGGAGACCCCTCAAGCTTGTCTTCAAGAGGCAGAAACCATTCCTAGGAGAAATTGTCATCTAGGGTAGGCAGGAAGGACTGAAGTCAGCTGAACAAGTTATGAAGATAATACAGAAATTAAATTAGAAAACAACAATGGGTGAACACTGTGTAAGGCCATCAGCTTAGGGTGGGAGGAAGAAAAAGAAGATTTAGGCTGTTCCTTGGGTGCAGTTGGCATCATTGTCATTTCCTGACAGAAGAGATGGCTTGGTTGGCAGAGGAGGTATAATTCAAAGCTGGGGCCCCCTGGCCCAGCCAGAGCCGGCCGCAGTCCAGTTCCCTCAGCTGAGAGTTCTGTGTAGGGCACAGGACTAGCTTTGGTGAGATCACCTCCTCCCCCCCATAGCGTGATCAGAATCAGAGCTACTCAGTAGAAATGAACTAACACACCTCAGCATTAACTGAACAACATCGACAAAAGCGAAGACACTGTACCATAGCAGGTGCAGATGCTCAGACACTAAAACTTTAGTGGCTGAATTGGGGAGACCTATTCTGGGGCATTCCAGCTCCTGAGAATCGATAGAGATTTATTCCTACAACACAGTTGACTCATTTTTCACTCTGCTCACCTGGAGTCTGGATTTTCCTTGTAGTCTCCCATGTCAGCGCTGGCCTTTGGGGACGGAAAGTAGGTGGTCTGGTGAGTAGGCAGGTTGGGACTTCCTTTTCACCCTGTGGTCTTCCTATTTAAAGCAGCACCTCCTGTCATAGCAGCCTCCTGTCAATATTTGCAGGCAGGAAGATTTTCTGACATTGTAAGGGGGATGTTCAGAGCAGATGGGGGACCCTTTCCCAAGGCCATCAGACAGGACAGAAATCCGTTTCACCTGCACCTTGGGAGGAATTCCCAGCTCCCTCTCCTGGCTAGCACTCAGACGGTATCTGAGCTTTTTAAAATTTTTTAAAAGAAGTGGACTTTTTTCGTATCTCTAAATTATCTGGCCATGCCTGTTACAATGATATCTCCCCTCAGAGCTACTGTTGTCACTGCCTAACAGTGTTTCCAGTTCTTGAGGGAACTGTAATAACAGTATCAAAATGTCCTGGACACCTGGAAGACCCCTCTCTTGTTAAGGTGGCCTGAGATGTAAGGGAGTGGGGGTGGGGAGGGGTGGGTGGAGGTAGCTTGTAGAGAGGCTTCACAGGATTTCCAGAGGCAACAACAAATAAATAAAAATATCTCCAACATCATACTTTGACTCACCTATAGTGTGGGAGCTTCTGTGATTTTAGAGCAATGCCTTCCGTCGTACATTAGGAATCACGTTCAATGGCCGTTCTAAATGTCTAGCCACTTGTTAAAAATGCCTCTTCGTGGCGCTTGCTTTTCCTCGTGGCTCTTCTCCGTGCCTGTTTGTTTCTCTAACAAGCGGCATTGTTTATTATCCTTGGGTCTGTGCCTCTGGGACGGAACTGAAAACAGAGCGCCAGCGCCCAGGCTGAGCCCTGGAAAACACGCGGCTTTCCCAGCTCCCCCCTCCCCCTGCCCACCCCAAGGTCCCCAGGCAGCCCGCGGGTGGGAGCCCACCAGTGGGTGTGAATCTGGGGAAGGGCAAGTTTGCAAGTTACTCCAGCCGTGGCGAGGTCCTGAGCACCCCGAAGCTGACGCTGAGATGAGCGGGCAGGAAGGAGGCACACAGGGAGGAGAAATGTCACTAAGGACTGGGACCAGGGGTGTGACTTAGGAACTGAACAGGCTGTATTGCCAAGATCATAAAACAGAACTGCAGCGCGGGACGCACTCTGAGCCATCTCTCAGTCGGAAATCTCAATTCTCATCCCCGTGCAGTCAATTCTCATGGATCATTTCTCCTTCTTCGAGGTAGCCCCACAGTTTTCGCTGTAAAAATGAGTATCCCGAACAAGAAGAGGTTTACCCCGCTCCTTTCCTGCAGTTGCCTAATATTTGTCCCCATTTCGTTTTCAGCCGGGTGCTTTGCGACTGTGCAGGATGTGAGCACATGCCCTGAGAAATAAAGCGTCGCCGTAACCCCAGACACAGAGAAAGTCTTCCCGTCCCCCTCCGACCTCAGTGGGCCCATTAGTGGGGCTTCTCCCAAGTTCCACTGTTCCCCAAATCCAACTTGGGTTCTCTATCAAAATGCAGAAACCCGCATTGGAGACACATCGCGGACTCCCTTCCGCATCCGAGGGAAAATTTCCTGGTTTAGCGCAGCCTGCGTCTCCAAACTCCCTCCACGCCCCCCTCGTCCCCCCACAATTTAATGTCGGGGCGGGCTCTGTTGGAGAGGTTGCCAGAATGTTATTAACCTCCCGCACCAGATCCTGGCCAAGCGCTTCCCAAATGAGACTTCCAGGACCTGAGCGAAACGCCCTTCCCACAGGTTTGTGTGAGAGACGAGCTCCCTGTCCCTCAGCCTCCGAAATTTTCCCCAACAGTCTACAAAAACTGTACAAATTGTCCTTGCTAGCTGCGCTCCCTCATCCAGTTAGGTTGTTTAAAAATAGATTCTCTTTCCTCGTAAGAGCAGAGTGATTTCCCTCCAGCAACTCATATGGGAGCTTCTCTGAGCAGCCTCCGGGTTGCAGCACGTCCAAGCTTCGGGAGACTTTGCCGAATTTCAAGAAGTAGTACAGTGAATTTCGGGGCAGGAAAAAAGTGTAGGGTGTTGGAGTGCAGGGTGGAAGTGGGCACCCAAGAAGCCGCCAGGAGGCTTTTTGTTTTTTATAGTCAGACTTGCAACGAGATGCCAGCATAAACAGCACCACTTTGTGGTTTTCGGATTTAGAGCCCATCCCTGCCTCCAGGCCCCCTGCACAGCGTACTGGGGACTGTTTCACGTTCCCAAAGAGCATGCAGGGGCGCGGACGCAGCTCACTGCGCAGTGCCAGGCGGGGATGACTTTGCCCTAGGCTCCGGGCTTTAATGTCCTCATTCTCCTGGTGCCACCCCAGAACCATCCCATTGCTGCCAGGCTTGCACGGGGTAGGGGAAAGGAAGGCCGAATGTCTAGGCTTCGGAATCTCCCAACAGGTAGTTTTACCCGGGAGCTGGCCCGGTTTAACCATCCAAGTCTGGGCTGCCTGGGCTGCTAAATTGGAGCCCACAGACAGACACCTAGAGAGCCGTGGAAGGAATGTTGCGTTCTGGGAGTCACTTTAAATAACCTCGTTTTCTCTCCGCTCTCCAACTTCTCCCGAAATAGCGCCAGACGAGCTTTTTGGAATGGTGCTGAATGAGCCTAAATAAGCCGCTTCAGGCTGTAAACTCACATCCGATTTGGGTTCTTCCCGCCTCCCACCTTCCTCGCGTAGTACTTACTACTACAGAACCTTGCACAGTTTAGAGCGATAGGTATTTATTTGAGATTTGGGAAATTCCCCCTTCGAAATGCCCTAGGCTCTAGAGCAAAAGAGGAAAAAGGCTGCGTTGCACTTGGATGGCATAATTGAATTACGCCTTTCCCTGGTGCGCAGTGAGGAAAAGCAGAATGCCAAGCTGTGTGTGGAACAGGCTGCAGCCGCCTCGCGCTCCAGCGGATGAGCCAGGTTTCCATCCCAGGGGGCAGGGAGAAGTTGGGTTGGGCCACTTTATCCTGACCCAGGCAAGGATGTACAGGCTGGGACAATACCGAAGGCAGGTCCTGCCTTTGCGACCCCCCTCCCCTTCTGGGGCGCTCACCCAAATGTCCCGGCCTGAGGCGGTGGGTGCACGTGGTGCGTGCTAGGAGACCCATTGCGCTATGCGAAACTGAGTACCTTGCCCCAAAGATCCCAGGCGCAGGCGGCCCTCTCTTCGTGGGGACCTGGTCCCTGAGCAGGAGGTTTTTACCGTGCCTTAGCGGAAGAGCCTTTCCCACTGCTGCTCTGAGCTGTCGCTGGGCATTGCTTTCTACATCTACATCTGCACTAACCCCCCAACTGTGGCTCTGCCTCGTCTGGCTCCTAAGGAAACGCCCTCAGACTCCCCACAGCCACTGGCCCAAGGAAGCCGCTGGGGTCTTGGCGAACCTGACCCAGGATACTTGGATCTTTAAAGACCTCTGGCCCTGGCCTCCCAAGAGCACCCAACCCGCTCCTCCACGACCATCCTAGAACTGCTTGCTTGCCTTGAGCCTTCACCATTAACCGATTAACCGCGCTACAAACTTTCCAAAATTTTCTCGACCTTTGCCATCTCAAGTTGCCTCAACAGGCACTGGCAGGAGGAAAAAAAGAAGCCCCCCTTTTCCCTCCACCTATCCTTCTCTCCCCTCCCTCCTCCTCCCCTCTCCCCTGTGCGTCCAAACCTTTCGGGTGGGAGCTTGCAGTGGCGGAAACCCCGAAGGCACTGACTCGGCAGGGAGGGAGTTAGTTTCTCATCTCCCACTTACGGCGCCTCTTCTGTTCAGCCCCCTCCGCCCCCACCTCACTTTCGGTGGGGACCTGCAGGCTTGGAGTTTAGTTTGGTTCAAATTTATTTTTTTCTTTAAGATTCCACTCTGCCGGAGCCTTGAGCGTCTGCCTGAGTTCCTGTGCTCCTGCTTGCGGCTTGGGAGACGCACCCTTCGTGCCTCGCGGGTTGTCTCCCGAGTGGGGGCCAAGGGCTTCCAGTCTGTGAGTTCTCCAGCTGGGTTTCGTCTCCCAGGGAGATCCTGCGTCCCGGTGTTATGAGCTCCGCGGCCTTAAGGCAAGCTTCCTGCGCCTCTTGGCCCCTTCTCAACTGTGGACGCTGCGGGTTTGGGGTTGTTTTTATATACTGTCGGAGACAGGAGTAGTCAGTAGAGAGATCTTGTTTTAAGACCCAGGGAATCGGAGGAAGCAAGATTCCCTTCCTCCGGATTGCGCAGCTCCCTGCGCCAGGCCAGGAGACTACCACGAAAGTGCTCTAAATTCGTTAGTCTTTGGCCTATTATGTTTTTATTTTGTCTAGGATTAGAGGGGTTTGAGATGTTTGTGGCCAGCCATACTACCCTGGGGCTTCAACTCTCAAATCAAAAAGTCAACGGGAACGTTCCTGCGAAACTGAATCTCCTAGTGCGCCGCTGGGACGCGTGCGGAGAAGATAAACCGAATTCACCACGGATGACGCAACATGGCAGGTACTCCTGGGCCTGGTGCCCCCGGGCGTTTCTGGACCTCACTGGATTGGGTTTGAAATCGGACTGGAATCGTACTTGACCCCGTCAGGGTCATACCTAACACTGTGCCTTGATCCTTGATATGCCGGATGTGTTCCTATCGCGGTTGCAGGTCGCGCCTGCCCCTGAGCGATGCCGTAGGGGCTAAGGTGTTGCGCCACTGTCCTGGAATCGGAATCTAGTTTTTTTTCTTCGCTCAAGATTAGGAGGAGATCAGTTACGTTGTGTTTGACTGCAGACGCGAAATGTCTTTCCGAACTAAAGGTGGCTACAAATGCCTCCCCACAAGCGCAGCGGGGGACCTGTCCCCACCAATTTTCGTCTTTCCAGAGCTCTGAGCAAACACGTGCCGCCCCACACAACCCGCGCGCTCCGCGCTCGCTCCTGCCCAGCTCCTTCTGGCTAATCCTGCGCACAGGCCTCGCTCCGACTGGGCCTGCCCCAGAACCAAGGTCGCAACTCCTTGTCCACCAGTTTTCCCACCCGCAACTGGTCCCTGCACGTCCTAACCCACATTGCCACCAAGACCGTGATGGAGACAGCTCAGTAGAGGGTGACCTGAAAAGACAGGGGGTTCCCGGCCCCTTCCAGTGGCACCCCAGCAGAAACTAAATAATGCAGCCAGGTCAGCGGGACCCCTATGGTGGCTTTGACAATGGTGTGTGAGCAGGGGTAGGTGAGAGAACAAATTTAAGGTTAAGGTGGGCAGTGGATAAAGTTGTGGGTGTGGTCATAAGCAGCTTGTTTCTTAACTCCTTATCCTACCACCACCAGGCCTAAGCAGTTGATGGAACTGTCTGCCTTCTCTTTAACCCCCAAACTCCTTGAGGTTGGGGGGAGGAAAAGCACCCTAACTCTGCAGAGCCAGCTGGTACCCTCTAACTGTGGCAGCCGCACTTCAAGGGGCAGAAAGGTCCACTCTGATCTTGTTTGCTTAGAACGTAAAGGACCCCGTTCACAAAGGAGCCACCACGTCCCTTTGCCATCCCCACCCATCCACTCCTGTGTAGCCCACAGCCTTTGACTGTATTTATCTTTCATCTCCAGCACCCTAGATTTCACTGGGAGATGTTAACGCAAGAAAGGAGAGGGGAAAGACAGGATTAGGAAAAGGGCTGGATGTTCTTTTGGGGAGAGAACTAGAGAGAATTGAAAATCAGAGGTGGATGAATTTGGGAGTGCTTTTAAATTGCATTTATTTCCAAAGCTGTCCAGCTTTAGACCAAAACCTATTTAAATTACTATGAGGACAGGAAGCCTGGAGGCTCTGAAAAAAAAAAAAAAAAAAAATCAAAGACTTGCAGGATACTCCTATTTCCCCCACCTCTCCTCCAATAGATAAAAACAGCTCTCTGTTTGGTGTAGTAACTTAGTACCCTCCAACACTGGTACTTGGGCTGCCTGAGTACATTAAAGGCAAGTTCCTTCAGGAAGGCCAGCTCTGGAGTGACCCCAGACAGGCTCTCAGACTGAGTGCTGTGCTGTCTGGCTCCGGGGATGGAGCCTGGAAAGGACATAGGAGGAAACCCAAGCTGGGTTTTAGGCTGGGGGTGTAAGGCCTTGGCAGTGTCCGTGGAGGGATGACCCGCCCCCCCTCTTCAGAGCCTCTCTTCTGCGGGTTATTTAAAGCTCCAAGTTTGTATTTCTAATCTTGATGCCTAGGTAAAAAACAGAAATACATTTAAAAAATTTTTTTAAAGTAGAGTATTTACTCGGTGTGTTTGGGGTTACTTATGTATGGTTTCCATTTACTTTTGTTTGTAGGGTTTTCTCCTTTTTGTCTTCTTTCCCCTGTGGAGTTGGCAACCCTGTAGGAGATTTAGTGGGGAGGGTGAAATTGACCAGTTTGTTCTTGTTAATCAGGCACAAAAACAGCATAAATACTGACTCTCTCCATTCTTAATATGATCCTTTAAAAAAATAAAAGTAATTTAGGTGGGTACTGGTTATGACTGAAAATTCACAAATACTGGTAAACTAGCTAATCCTGTCCCTTTAAGAAAAATCCATAAAGCCCTTCCATCAGCCCAGTGTCTGGGAAAAAAGCAAACTAACTGCTTGCAACAAAAGAGACAAAGAGGCCAAACAACAAAACAAACAAACAACTCCCCCTACCCCCCTCCCAGACAACAATAGACTAGACACAGCAAGTGCAGTTACTGCCTGGCCGGCTGCTGCTGTCCACCTGCCAAGTCTCCACATTTGGCTGGAGACTTTCTCTCTCCCCCTACTCCACCCCCATCACCCCCCTCTCGCAGTCCTTTCTGTCCTTTTCTCTGTGTGTCCCTCTCTTGGGGTCTGGCTATGTGTGTGTGTTTTGTCCCTGTCTGTCTCTGTTCTGCTTTTGCTTTCACTTGATGTTGCTCTCTGTCTCAGACCTTCATTATTCTCTCCCTCTCAGTCTCTCGCTCTCTCTCCCAATTTCTCTCCCTCTCTCCCTCTCTCTCTCTCTTTCTCCCCTCACCCAGTATATTAGCATACTTGGGCATTTATTTATTTGCTGGGCCACTTCTGTGGCATCTCCTAACTGTTTCCTCACAACTTCTGTTTCTCTGAGTTATCACGGTGGCCTGTTTTATATTTTGTTTGCAGCACTCTTTGCCAGGAGCATCCCAAAGTCCCCTTGCACTTCAGTTTTTAACCACTGCTCAAGTTCAGGTCTTTGCTCTTTTTCTGTAAGGCTTCTGGCACACTCCCCCTCTCTCCCTGCCTTGTCCCCTTTTTACTGCTTCTTGGCTGCTGCTTGGGACTCTCACGCATGTCTGCCTTCGCTGTCTCTCTCACTCCTCTCTTCCTCTCTCTCCAGCAGCCAGTATCACCCTCCAGCCCATGGCCCCAAATCCAGCGTTCTCCTTCCTCTTCTTTTTCTCCTCTCCACCAAACTTTAATAAAATACTATAAACATGGGGATTGCTTGTCTTTATAAAGTGGACATAAACCCATGAAAAGCAGAGAGTGGAGAGAGGAAAGAATAAATGGAGACAGCAGACAGCAGAGGCTGAAGCATGTGTCCCTGCCAACAGCCCCATCCCTTTCACACTTCCCCCTAATAAACCCTTTTGTGAAAGCATCTCCTCCCGACACATCTATGTCTGCACCAGGGAGACACAGGGAAAACCTGGCCACGACTCCCCTCCACTGGACAGCAGGTGGAAATGGGTAGGGAGGCTGCAGCTTTAGCACATGTATTCCCACTCCCTATCCCTTCCTACCTCCTCTCAGGGAGAAAACAAACAGGAAGGGGCCCCTGGCAATGGGGTGAGGTCTTCAATTCCTCTTTAAGAGATGTTGAAATGACTGCTTGAAAAGAAGCATCTCCAAGGATGGTCGTAAAGGGGAGAAATTTTAGCTATCAGAAAAATGTCAGTCAAACAGGGATGACTTGTTTATCTAAGGCAGATCTGAGAATCCCCAAAGTTGGGTGATATGGGGGTTGGCAAAAGGTGCCCCCCCCCAAAAAAAAACAATTAAACCATGCCCAGTAAGCTAAAGATCCAGGACAAATGATCTCTCAGACTCACAGTTTCCTATTTCCTTCTTTCTTCAATAATATACGGGCGAAGACAGATGAAAACATTAGAGGCAACTTTGCAGAGAAGGAAACCATTTAGCCTGAGAAGAGTAGAAAAAGCAGAAATAGGAAATTTACCCTCATTGTTTTGTTGCTTGGTGATAAGAGCAATATTAAGAAACATTCATGTTATAAAACATACGTATCATGTGCATATATACACAGGTGTATGTATGTTTATTTAGTTAGTGGAGGCAACTTGTTAAGAGGAAAAGGGAAGAGTTTTACAGTTAGATAAACCTGATTTGATTATAATCCTGGCCACCATACCTACCTCACAGTGGTGTTCTAAAGATTAAGAGGCATTGTATATATGAAAAAGCTAAGAGCAATGTCTGACAAGCAGCCTATGCTCAATAAATGCGTCTTTCCTAATCTTGTCCCTCCCTCCTCATCACCTTCTTCTAATTCTTTCCTACCTTCCTTCCTTCTCAATCCACTGGCCTCCTCCCAGAGCTTTCCAAGGTAGAAGCAAAGGGGAAATCAGTCAAACTGCCTCAATTTCAGATCCTAAGGGAAACTGTACTGCTTTCTGAGTCCCCACATAAGAGCGGTACAGAACACACCATAGCACACAGTTCTGTGCCCAAATACCACCCGTGATAATCTGCTCTTGGATGGGGTTGTTTGGCTCCATTATTTCACTGCCTCGTCTAGATTCTCTTTCTTCAGCAGTTACAGGGAAAGAAGCCTTATCCAAGATCCAACTATTTACATAATTTTACTTGAGATGATGTGCCCAGAGAGCCTCTGTTCTGGGGGACATATTAAAAATCATGCCATCTCAGCCTGCGGCCCTGAGAGACCCGAGTTCGGTTCCCGCTAGGGGCGCGTACCTCGGTTGCAGTTTGTCCCCCGCCCTGGTCGGTCGTGCGGGTGGCAGCCACTCGATGTGTTTCTTTCACATTGGTGTTTCTCTCTCTCTCTGTTCCTCTCTCTCCCTCCCACTCTACCTGAAAAAAAAAAAAAAAAAAAAAAGGAAAAATGTCCTCGGGTGAGGATAAAAAAAAAATCATGCCATGGCCAAAAAGCGTAAGAAAGGAGAAACATAAAAGAGTATGTTCTAATGAACTGTGGTCCTGACCCCTAACTTCCCAATTGGGAATGCTGTTTTCTTGGTATTTTGACCTTTTCAAAATAACTGTTTTTCCCCCCTCCAGGGCGGTCGCTCTCTAGCTGAGCTGTATTTCTGGAGTTGGGTTTGGGACGGCACTTCAGTACATCTGGAAGAATTCTTTGGGGGAAGTCCCTGTCCTAACCTTCCAGCAGGGACTGTGGCTGGGACTCCTTCTCCCACTTTCTCTTTCCCAGAATCAGGTTGTGACAGCAGCGTGCAAGCCTGTGAGCCATGGCGAGGCCCCAACTTCAGTAGGTGGGAGAATGAACATGTAAAAAATGTTCCCACCTTAGACTTCCTTTTTCCATGGGCCTTATTGTCTGTTCTACAAATACTGCATTTCCACAGTTCACTGGCTTCCTGTCTACTTTCCTGTGTTACCCCAGCCTAACAACCATCGAGAATCACTACTAACACTGGAGCATTTGAGGGCCCCTCCTCAACATTACTGATCATCTCTCTGCTTTTCTCTCATCTTCCCTGTTTTCATCACGAGGCCTCTGCTACTTACGACAAGGATGTGGAAACCTGTTGTCTTTCTCTCTCTTCAGACACCCCAATTTCCATGTGGTACCTTTCTGGGAACTACACATAGAGCCATCTGTCCTTCCTAGAAGCACCTTTTTTTTTTTTTTTTAAACTGTGGATTTCAGACTCCATGCACCAGGCAGTGAACAACCAAAATGAGCATTCTTAAGCTCCTGATTCTGACAGGTGTGAGTGTGGCCGGGCTCTTAGTCATTCAGTGACATTGCCCTGAAGTGGAAGAGACCACAAAGTGTGATGTCAGAAGACTAGCAGCCTCTGAAGCCTTCCAAAGCCTTGTCTTTCATTCTTCACAGGCACTTGTCCAGGAAGAAGCCTGAGATTACGTTTCCTTATTTTGTCTTTGACCTACATTTTTCACCTACCAAGGCTGCACTGCCACAGCAGTAGCAGGCAGACATTTGTTACTGCAATGGGTACAGTAGGTATTAATGCCTAAATAAGCCAACCCTTCAAACACGGTTAAGTCACTTGACTTTGCTCCAGTGGGTGAGCTTTTATACTAAACCAGGAACTCATTTCAGGACCACCTGAGAGCCTGAAGTTGGCACTGCCACCTACACAGTTTAAGTCTGGAAAAACTGCCAGGTGTAAATAGTACCACCAGATTAACAGATTCCAAATTACATCATTTCTACTTGGCATTGTAATCTGCATTCTTCACAAGGAAAATGTTTGAAGAGCAGTCCGTTTTCTGTTTCAGGGAAGGGTGGCATCTAATTGCTAAGTCATAGCGATTCTGTACTGACCCCATTTCTATAGAAGAAGAAACCTCCTGATTTAGAAGTCTTTGGAAAAACACTCTCTTCTGTGGTGGCTCTCAACCCTGGCTGCACATTAGAATCACCTGGGGAGCTTTAAAAAATTACCGGGGACTGAGCCTCTCCTCAATCCAATTAAATTCAAATCTCTAGGGGTGTGGTGTGGGCATCGGTATTTTTTAAAAGCTCCCTTGGGTGGTTCTCGTGTTTAGCCAGGGTTGAGAACCACTAATTTATAGGTTGAGAGAACAGCGCATTGTGGTGAATAATGCTCATTCCTTTAATAAGTATGTAAAGAACTCTAACTACAGGAGATGGTTTACTAGAGACCAACAGATGAACTTGATGGGCACTGTGTTCCTCTGTGTGGTTAGGATTTAGTGGGCAAATGCTGATGTGCAGGTGTCTGAACAGAACCTCTGGGCAGCATGCTCCACTCTGCTTCTGCAAAGAGCATGAGACGGCAAGTTGAAGCCCCAAGTTCCAATTCAGGTTCCATCACTAACTAGGGGAGTGACCTTAGGCAAGTCTCTCTACCCTTTTTGGACCTCAGTCTGCTCATCTATAAAAGGAAGTGGCTGAAAACAGAACTGTAATTTGTGTTGGTGTACTCCAGTCTTATAGTGTATTGCTAAATTCCCAGAAGCCAATAAGCTTCACCAGGCAACTACCAAATTCTTTTGGAGGCTGGCTTACTTCCCTCATGCACATTACTGACAACCGTCCTTCTGATATTCCACCAAATCCCTTTCCAAAACCCCAAGTAGCAGAGTGTTAATTTTAAATAACACTGGCTCCCCTAATTCCCTCAGTCTCTCACAAATTAGCAGATGAAGGGAATAGAGTAGTGGTAATGTCTATGAGCAGTGGGTAATGACTAACAGAAGTTTATCCAGTTGGATAAATGTCTAGTGGATTGCTGCTGGGGTCAGTGTTAGTTCTGGTCTTAATTAACATCTTCATTAATAGTGTGGGAGAGGGAATAAACAATAGCTAATGATATTTACAGATGGCGGTAAATTCAGAGGTGTTGCTACCACCAGTGAGAGCAGCAAGAGCCACGGGGATATCAGAGATGTGAACAAGAAGTGATTATAATGATGTTTGTTCTGGAAAAGGCAGAATGAACGTTCAGGGGTAAAAATGACAGGGGTGATGGAGAAAGCTAAAAAAAACAACCACCATAGCTATGGTTTGTAACTTGGGTATGCATTTGGCAACCAAGACAGCTAATGGCCTGACAACTTCTGTTGCATGGACTGGGATGTTGTCCTGAGCAATAATAATAATCATGACAACAATAACACTAATAATATCCAACATTTATTGAGCACTGACAACATGCCAGACAGCGTTCTAAGTGATTTACATAGAAGCAATTTTTATCCCTAAAATCATGATGCAATTCTCTTAGGCTCTCTAAAGATTCTGACAGCAGCCTTGCTATGGTTCTTGGATTTCTAGGTGTGAAACAGGACTATGAGTTCCAGGGATAATAAGTAAAAGGAGGAATGGGCAAGTAAAGTGTGTTCTTCTCCCAGGAGCATGAGCAGAATTTTTTCCTTCTACCTTTAATTTTTTCCTGTACCCAACCTGCCTACCACCCTTTCCTCTCATTATGCAATTGTTGGATTAACATGGTTGGTGTGGGTAGGCAGAAAAATTGGGAAAAAGCTAATAAAGAAAGAAAAGAAGGAAGTAAGGAGAAAGGAAGAAGGGAGAGAGAAAGAAAACTAAAATTTATGGCACATGTACCACAAGTCATGCAGTAGCACAAGGTGTTGAACAAGGTACATTTCACAGGTGTTATTGTTTAACTTTTTACATATCTAATTCTCACAATGATGCTCACAGGTATTAGCTTTCCCTTCTATTAATGAAAGAGAAAAAGACTCAGAGAGTTTGGGACACTGGCCACAAACACATAGCTGATAGGTTGAGTGACGTGCAAAGTCCAGTTGGTTTCCTCCTAAACTCAAGTCCTAAAATCATGTCCATGAATACCTATTTTCTTCCTTTCAATTTAGCCCTGCCCAGTTAATGACAACATACAGCCACACAGAGAGAATCAGGAAGTAGAAATACTAAGAAGAGAATAAACACTGAGGAGCAGGGGGATAAAGGGAAAGTAGCCAGTACACACATCCACTGCCCAACTCAATGTGATTGAATTATTTATAATTGTATTTTGAAATTAGGAAAAAATGGAATTTGCAAATAAGAAAGGCTTCACAACAATGGAACCCATAATAACGAGGATTTGACCTTGAGGGAATTTGGCAGAGTATTAGTGTCTGAGACAAAAGTAAACTGAAAGGAAAAACATTTGAATGCTATAAAAGCCAAGACTCTTCTTGGCAAATGTGAAGCCCAGAGCCAGATGGATGCCAAAGGTCTTCAAAATTGTGTCAGAGGAGCTTGAGGAAGTGAGAAACATGTGGCCTGCCCTGGGCACGCAGTTCCCGGTCCCCCAACCTCACTCTGAAATGGGGCTCCAAATTCCAGCTCAGGGTTAGAATTAGTAACTAAAATTTTAAAATGACATACATTTTAAATGGGACATACATTTCAGAGTAGATACATAAAAGGTATAGTTCAAGGAATAAATACAAACAAACAAAAAACCACACACGAGTTCAGCATGGGGCAGCAGAGCATTAAACCAAACACAGAACCTTTCTAAGCACCTGGTGCTGTGCTAATGCACAGGTCCTTGACCATGAAGTCAGCCCTGCCTCAGATTTTCTAGTCCTTTACAGAAAAGGTTTGCTGATTCTGCTCTAGAGCATATTCCTAGAATGGAAATTACAATGATCCTAGATAAAATAAGATGCTATATACAAAACAGCCAGCCCCATATATGGTAACTTGCAAGAATTACTATAACTTACAGCAGTGGTTCTCAACCTTCCTAATGCTGCGACCCTTTAATACAGTTCCTCATTGTTGTGTTGACCCCCAACTATAAAATTATTTTCGTTTCTACTTCATAACTGTAATTTTGCTACTGTTATGTCTTAGGCGACCCCTGTGAAAGGGTCATTCGACCCCCAAAGGGGTTGCGACCCACAGGCTGGGAACCACTGACTTAGAAGCTCCCTTCCCTTCCAACTTCCACCTGGGCTTTCGCACCCCCAAGAGGTCAGTCTGTAGGTATCTTTCCAAAAAGGTCAGGTTCCCGGTTGGCTATTATTACCATAATAACTAATGATTATTTGGCTTAATACCACCACAACCTCATTCCCTTTGGGGTTCATGCAATTTATAAAAAAATCTTTAAGTTGCCCGGCCAGTGTGGCTCAGTGGCTGAGCATTGACTCATGCACCAAGAAGTCCTGGTTCGATTCTTGGTCAGGGCACATGCCCAGGTTGTGGGCCCAATCCCCAGTGAGGGGCACACAGGAGGCGGCCAATCGATGTTCTCTCTCATCGATGTTTCTATCTCTCACTCCCTCTCTCTTCCTCTCTGTCTAAAATCAATAAAGAAAAAAAAAATTAAAAAAATATTTGAGTTAAAATGACTTTTAAGCCCTGGCCAGTTTGGCTCAGCGGTTAGAGTGTCGGCCTGCGGTCCGGAGAGACCCGGTTTCGGTTCCCACTAAGGGCACGTACTTCCGTTGCAGTTTGTCCCCGGCCCTGGTTGGTCGTGCGGGTGGCACCCACTTGATGTGTCCCTTCACGTCGATGTTTCTCTCTCTCTCTCCCTTCCTCTCTCTCCCTCCCACTCTATCTGTACAAAAAATGGAAAAATATCCTCGGGTGAGGATAAAAAAAAAAAAAGACTTTTAAGCCCAAAGAAATGAAGGTATTAAAACCCACAGATTTTATTTCCAGCTTCAAGTTGGAAGAGTGTCTGTCTGATCAGAGTCAAGGTCTCTTAGAGAACATTTGTTTAAAAGCAAACAAAACACCACAAAAATTCATCAAAAGTATAGTATAGCATTAGAGTTCAACAAGACAATATTTAAAAGAACAAATTTAGCCCTGGCCGGTTTGGCTCAGCGGTTAGAGCGTGGGCCTGCGATCGAGAGAGACCCGGGTTCGGTTCCCGCTAAGGGCATGTACTTCAGTTGCAGTTTGTCCCCGGCCCTGGTTGGGTCGTACGGGTGGCAGCCACTTGATGTGTCCCTTTCACGTCGATGTTTCTCTTTCTCTCTTCCTCTTTCTCCCTCCCGCTCTGTCTGAATAAAAAATCGGGTGATGATAAAAACTAAATTTAAAAGGAACAAATTTAGAGAACTAGCACTACTTGATTTCAAGTGTTATTAGAATGCTATAGTAACTAAAACAGTGTGCTATTGGCATCAAGATAGGCAAAGTGATCACTGAAATAGAATAGAGAATGCAGAAGTAGACCCACACATATATGGATGACATCATAAAGGCAATTCAGTAGAGAAAAGACAGTCTTTTCTACAAATGGTACTGCAACAATTGGATATCCATATGAAAAATAAACAGCTTTCAATTCATACTTGGCATTACATACAAAATTTACATCAAAATAGATTATAGACCTCAATGTAAACCATGTAACTATAAAAACTCCAAATGAAATAGAAAAAATTTTGTGATGCTGGATTAGGCAAAATTTCTTAGCTATCCAACCAAAGCATGTTCTATAACTTTGACTTCATCAAAATTTTAAAATTCTACTCTGCAAAATATATTAGTAAGAGACTGAAAAAGAAAAGCCACATTCTGGGAGAGAATATTGCAAATCAAATATTTGATAAAGGACTTGTATCTATAATATATTTAAAAAAGCTCTAATAATTCAACAATAAAAAAACAAACAGTTCATTTGGTTAGAGCATTGTCCCAATACATCAAGATTTCAGGTTCAACCCCTGGTCAGAAATATGCAAAAATCAATCAATGAATGCATAATTAAGTAGAACAACAAATCAATGTTTTTCTTTCTCTCCTTTCCTCTGTAAAATCAATGTTTTAAAAAAGAAAACAGATCAAACTTTAAAATGGGCAAAGATTTGAATAGACACTTTACTAAAGAAGATATCAGAATAGCAAATATGCACATAAAATGATGCTGGACACCATGAGTCATTAGGCAGACAAACATTAAAATGATGATGGAATGCACCATATACCTGTAGAAAGGGTAAAAATAAAAGACTTGCTCATACTAAGTTAGGCAGATGTGGAGGAATTGGAACTCCCATACATTGCTGATGGGATTGTAAAATAGGACGGTCACTTTGGATAACAATTTGACAGTTCCTTAAAAAGTTAAATCTTTCAAGAAATACCTACCACAGGCCCAAGAATTCCATTCCTAGGTGTTTAACAGAGAGAATTGAAAGCTTATTTCTGTACAAGGGCTTGCACACAAACGTTCATAGTAGCTTTATTCATAATAGCCAAAAACTAGAAACAATCTAATTCCCCATCAACAAGTGATGGATAAGTTACTATATGATGGGATACTACTCAGTAATAAAAAGACATGTACTATTGATATATATATACACAAAAACATGAATAAATGTCAAGATAGGCTGAGTGCAAGAAGCCCAACAAAGAAGAGTACATGCTATGCGATTCCACTTACATAAAATTCTAGACTATGCAAACCAAGTTATGATGACAGAAAGAAGAGCAGTAGTTGCCGGGGAAGGGAAGCAGGAGGAAGGGATGGCCAAGAGGCACCGAAAACCTTTTGGAGGTGATTGAAATGTTTCTTATCTTGATTGCGGTGATAGTTTCATGAGTGTACACATATGTTAAAATTTATCAACTTGCACACTTTAAATACATTCAGTTTAGCCTGGCCGGTATGGCTCAGTGGTTGAGTGTCAACCCCATGCACCAAGAGGTCGCTGGTTCGATTCCCAGTCAGGGCACATAGGTTGTGGGCCAAATCCCCAGTGGGGACCATGCAAGAGGTGGCCAATCGATGTTCTCTCTCATCAATGTTTCTATCTCTCTCTCCCTCTCCCTTACTCAATAAAGAAAAATAAATACATTCAGTTTATTGTTTGGCAATTATTCCTTAATAAGTGTGTTTAAAAAAAAAAACTCACAAAAATACTATACCACATTAAACAAGTGACATAGCAAACCACAAAGTGGGAGGAGAAATCTGCAAGAGATAGATCTGACAAAGGTGTCATGATCACAATGTATAAATAACTCCTACAAATCAATAAGAAAAAAAGCCCAGGGGAGCCCAACTAAATAAATGGGCAAAATATTTAAACAGACACTTCACAAAAGAGGATATTCAAACAGCTAGCATACAGATGAAAAGTATCTTAATCTCATTAGTCATCTGGAAAATGCAAATGAAAACCACCATTGAGATATTACTATACTCCAGTTACTGAGAAAAGGAAAAAAAAAAAGACCAATTATACAAAGTGCTATTGAAGATGTGAATCTACTAGAAGTCTCATACACTACTGGTGGAAGTAAAAATCAGTACAATCAGATTGAAAATCTATATGGCATTATCAACTAAAATTTATTATAGGCTACTTCAAAACCTAGAAATTCTCCTAGCTTTATGCCCAAGAGAAGCATACATATGTGCTATAAAACATGTCAGGAATAAAATGGAATTTTGTTGTTGTTAATCCTCACCTGAGGATATTTTTCCATTGATTTTTAGATAGAATGGAAGGGAGGGAAGGAGGAAGGGAAGGAGTGAGGGAAGGGGGGCGGCGAGAGAGAGAGAGAGAGAGAGAGAGAGAGAGAGAGGGAGAGAGAGAGAGAGAGAAAGAGAAATATCAATGTGAGAGAGACACATTGATCGGTTGCCTCCCAAACAACCCTGGCCAAGGATTGAATCTACAACCCAGGTAAGTGCCCTTGATCAGGAATTGAGCCCGAGACCCTTTGACCGGAGGGCCTACGTTCTAACTGCTGAGCCAAACCGGCCAGGGCTGCAACTGCAGATTTTTGTACAGGTACAGTAGAATTCCATACTGCAAAGTGAAAGAAAAAAAACCCTAAAACTTTGTTATCTGCAACAGCAGGAACTCACATGAAATGTTGAACAGTTCAGACATAAAAGTAAATATTGAAGATGTGAATCTACTAGATGTCTCATATGCTACTGGTGGAAGTAAAAATCAGTACAGTCAGATTGGAAATCTATATGGCATTATCTACTAAAATTTATTATAGGCTACTTCAAAACCCAGAAATTCTAGTCCTAGCTCTATGCCCAAGAGAAGCATATACATGTACCAGAAAACTTTATATAAAGTTCAAAAACAGACATTATACATTTATATTGTTAGAAATCAGGATAGTGGTTATCTTTAGGAAGGACTATGGAGGTAGTAACTGGCAGAAGTTTCTGGATTGCCAGTAATTTTCCATTTCTTAATATGTATGGTGGTGACATAGATAATCCATCTAGTTATACACTAGTGATGTGTACTTTTCTACATGAATGATATAGAGGTTTGTTCTTTTTATTGTTATATAACATTCCATTGTATGAATGGACAACAATTTATTTTTTAAAAAGCACAGGAAGAGACAGGGGAAGTCACTTAGGTTTCATTCTCTAGGGATCCCAAGAATTAAGCCAAGGCTGCTAAACTGCCTCTTTTCTGCTTAGTGACCACATCCTGACTGGCCGTTAGTATCTTTCTATAGTGGTGATAAGGTTGCCCACACTTATGGCTTCCTGTTAGGAAGTTTGGGGGATTAGAATGAGCCCTACAGAAAGAAGCAGAGATTTCAAGGTTGGGCAAGGCTACTCCATGGGGCACGGAGAGGTAGAGGAAAAGAACATTTTTGCATAAAATTGATGGTTAAGAGCCAAGGCTCTAGAACCACATTGTGTACGTTCAAATCCTGCCTCTGACACGTGGGAGCTATTGACCTTGGGTAAATCATTTACTCTCTCTGAACCCTAGTTTTCTCATCTGTAACAATGTTGTACCCATATTATAGGATGGTTAAGAAGACAAAGGAGTTAAGATGCTTAGTAAGTGTTATAACATGGAAATGAACAGAGTCAGTGTGAAAGGGAAAACAGCACTCCCAGCATTCAGGCTTGCAGGTTGCTGCAAAGGAGGGAGCAGAGTGGCTTCAGATCAGTTGGCAAAGCTCTAAAACTGCCCTCGGAGGCTGCTCCCATCCCATGTCCTTGATGGATAACCCTGATTCACTGTATGTTGCAAAAAGTTTTGTATACTCTTTTCCTTCTTTTGATAAACATCTTCCTGCAAGGTTTCTGGAATTCTCAGATCACCCTTTTGACTCCACAGAGAAGCCTAGCAGGTATACGAATTCAGAACACCACCACGCACACTCTGTATTTCTCTGTTAGCTCTCCCCATATTCTCTGCCCCCCCCCCCCCATTCCAAGTCTCTTTCCTCTATGCTAGAATATTGTTGTTTCATTCACACTGTATCTCCTGGACATAGCAGGTGCTCATTAGTTGCCTGAAGAGTTACAACATCTTATTTAGTACATGAATGGCACTCTTTGTGTCAGGGGGTTCTGAGGTGTTCTCAATTCTTATCATTTGGGTAGCATCATTCTATGCCTGTCAATAAGCCAGCCCTCTGGAAACTTCTACTGAGGAAAGGAGCAGTGTCCCATGTCTTACCCTGAGCCAGGACCTGCCACAGGCAGGTGCTCCTTAAATGTTTGGGAAGAGGCACTTGCTTAAGATGCTATTACACTACTTACCTTTCTAAAGAGAGCATAGAAATAAACTTGAGATCTAAACTACCTGCCCCAAATTTCAAACTGCACCAAAGCCTCTTTTAAATTCTTCTTAGTTAGCAGCAGGGGACTAGAAACAATCATTGGGGTTTTTAAACTAGAATTGCAAATAAATGCCATATGCCAGGCCTAGTGGCACTCAGAGAGACCTCATGGTTTAGCCATTGGTACAGACCACATTAAGTCTTGTTTATCATCTCTCACCATATTTGAAGGATGAGGCAGAGACACATAATAATCTGATAGTCAGATTCAGGAACTATTTATTGAGAAAAGTCTACATTTGAGACATATTCCTACATATTTTCACATATGATATTTTTTATCCCCAAGGAACAACACTGATGTAGGTATTTTTTTTCTTCTTATGCTCTTATTGAAGGCAAGAAACCTTGGCTCAGAATTATTACATGCCATACCAAAATAGCTTTTGGGCGGCTAAGTCAAGAATTGAACCCCCAAACCTGGTGCCTCTAAGTCCAAGTCTAAAGTCTCTATTCCAGGCCCTGGCCAGGCAGCTCAGTTGGTTAGAGTGTCGTCCTGATACACCAAGATTGCAGGTTTGATCCCCATTCAGGGCACATACAAGAATCAACTACTGAATGCATAAATAAGTGGAATGAAAGATCAACGTTTCTCTCTCTCTAAAATCAATACATAAAAAAATTTAAGTCTCTATTCTATTACCTTTAGAACACACTAGAGAATGAAAATAATCTTGTATTTTGTCGTGCCTTGTTTTTGACCCAAACTGGTTTACCCAGCTTGATAAGTTCTTTAATCACTACAGGGTATTAAATGAATCATGGCTATATCCAAAACTCAAATCCACATTCAAAGGAGAAAGATCTATTCCATTGATAATGTTTAAAAGAATGTGCCTGGGGTTCTAAAGGAAATTTCAAAAGAACAGTGATAAAAATGCTTTAAGGAGTATTTGAAAAACCTCCCTAGGCATCTCCTGTGAAGGGGCACATCCATCCAGAATCTAGATGGTTGCAGCATTACTAACTCCTTGCTGCAGGTATGGGTCTGCTATAGCTCTGCGTTTTGGAATTAGAAAGGTCTAGATTAGGAGCTCCATGGCCTTCTGCTGGTAACCTAATCTCTCTGAGCCTCAGGCTCCTCATCTTTAAAAGGGCTGAGATAATATATGTGACATACCAAGCACATAGCAGAGCCATAGTTAGACCTCAATACCTGGTAATTATTATCACTTGTTATGACACTCATCTTAACCTAAGGTTGGAGAAACTACTGCCCCAGGGAGGCCTTGCTTAACTAAGATGCAGGCAAGGCTCACAGTAAAGACCCAGCTTGTGAGTAGTCATTTAAAATGCTTTGGAAGAAGCCTGTGGATCTGCACCACAGGGAAACCCAGCACAGAGGGTCTGGCCTCCTAAATGTGGAATAGAGCGCCCACACTGCTCAATAGGATGGTGCTCTGGCCGGAATGAGGGCCACCGAGACCTTCTGTGAATGAGCCTAGAGCCTGATTGATACGGACCACTTCTGTGCACACTGAGAGAGTAACTGTAGACTCAGCGTGTACATAATGTATGAGCTTCTCAATAATTTACTGTGTTGACTCTGTGATGTGGTATGTGTGTTCTCAGGTCCTTCTCCATTTGGGACTAAAACCTAGACAGTGGGTGTTCTGTCTGAAGAAGAAAACTTCCAGCAAGTGCAAACTGCACAGGACACCTAATGGCAGTGACAATGTGACCGTTACTGTCAAGTCCCACTTTCTCAGCAAATTCTAAGAACTGCCCACATGGATATAGAGACCAGGCATTCTTAGATGGTATACATTTTAATCCTTTTTAAAATATATAAAGCCCATTTGTTTATTTTTTTAAAACTTTTGTAAAACTTCCCAGAATTTGAATTCATAAAAGTTACTGGTTGTACCATGCGTCCTGATATGTCCAGGAAATATTGTCTCTGAACAGACAGGGGAGTTTTATATTCTCTAGGACAGTGCTTGTCTGCTAGGGTATTTGGCATATCATCACACCTCTATGAGATATGTCTGATGGGAATATTGTAAAGTAGTTAACTTTTTAATTAGGTACGTTCCTGCATCAACTAGAGAAGATTTGATGTCATCTCCATAAAGTGATCAATTTCCCTCACTTGCATTCTGGTATTTTGTTTTTAAGTGAGAGAAAGAGTCACTGAGAGTAGGGCCAGGATTTATGGGGATTCAGGTGTCTGGTTTATGGGACATCCAATGTTAGTGTTGACCTGGAGAATAAAAGATGGTGGATGGCTAACCTGGGACATTTCAGTCTGTAAAGGAGCTTGTGGTCAAAGTGGCTCTGGTGAAGCTTCCACAGTGGCACACAGAACCCAGCGTCTCATATGCTATGAAATCATCGTTAATATAAAGAGCACTTGTTTCAAGTCAGGAGGCCTCTTTTATGATGCTGGTAGTGCTGCTAACTAACTCAGTAGCCTTAAGCAAGTCACTTTGCCTCTCTGAACTTCTTATTTTTCATCTATTAGAAGAGCATTTGAAATAGATCAAGGGTTATAAACTCATGAGAATAGGACCAAGGGGGGCAGTAGCCACTCTGGTCCAACCTATTGTCCTGTGCACAACACTAGTCCAAAAAAATGTCTCACCTTCCACTCTTCAAGAGAAGCAGGATATCTCGATTTCTCATAAAATATCCTAATTTTTAAATGTTAACAGTGAATCCAACATTAAAAATATGAGAGGGCAAAACAGAAATGTTGCCAATTTCATTTCTCTTCTAGTTTTAACATTTTACAATTTTGTACCTTTTCCTTAATCTCAACGATATAAATAGAAGGTTAAGTGGGAAAGTTTCAAAAGGAAATTCTAACCACCTCAAGATATAACTATGCAAATAGTAATATTCCACAGAAGCAAAGCTGGATTTGCATATATGCAAATAAAATACACATTTTAGGTAATGGGACTGTGGGTGGATGTTGTTTATATTTTAATTGTTCATTTAAAAGGTCTCTACTTTTGTTCATATAAAAAGTTTTTAGAAGATAATGGTAAAAGAAATATTGAGGGAGTTCAGGATGGTGCCAGATATGAAGAGAAATGGGAAATGATATTAGGTATGTTCTTGAAACTTATATTTCTACCCTGACTTCTGTATTTGTTTGCCAACCATTCTTAAACAGTATGTTACTAAAAGAAGGCAGTACTAGTTGCAGGCTGGGTAAACCCTACGTGCCTGAAATTTCCCACCTAACACTGCTCCTCCCTTTTCTTTCAGTTGTTTATAAAAATACTTCCCATGTCATGAAGAATAGTGCTCTCAAAAGTTTCCCAACTTTGTTAGTTTGGCTTCTGAATATATTATGGGGTTTTATTTTGTTCTGAGCGGTCAGGGTTGGGTGGGGTGAGGAGGGCAGGGCACCTTATTTATCATTCCTATTTACATTTTTCTTTGGTTTCTATCAATACTGTTTTTATTCCACAAACCCACATAAGCTACCTGTAAAGTGAGCAGAAAGCCAGAGGTGATTATTTAAAGTGTGTTTACTTGAAGATTTTGGAGATACCACATGGAAAGGTTACATTTTTTTTTTTTTGCACTTATCTTCAGATAGAGCAGGAGGGAGAGAGGAAGAGAGAGAGAGAAACGTGGTAACGAGAGAGACACATCCAGTGGTTGCCACCCACACGACCCCAACCGTGGCCGGGGACAAACTGCAACCGAGGTACATGCCCTTAGCGGGAACCAAACCTGGGACTCTCCAGTCCGTGGCCGACCCTCTAACTGCTGAGCCAAACTGGCCAGGGCAGTTACTCTTGTCTAAAAAACATTTAGAAGAGAATATGAACACAAAGGAATTGAAGGCCTTTGTTTCCTAAACAGAAATCCTCAAAAATGTATCCATCCTTGCATGGTAGCACCTACAGGGCCCATGCTAAGCATGTGATGATGTTTGTACAAGGATTGCCTGCTTCCTCTACTCCCTGAGATGTATGTAGGCTTTCTTAGTTATGGAATAAAGACAAAAAAAGAGGTGGTTATTGATCTTCTTTAGTAGTAGGCAACTTGAAATGATATCATTATGTTCTAGATAGACCCAGAAGAATCTTTTTTTTTTTTTTAGTATGTTTTTTATTGATTTCAGAGAGATGAAGGGGGAGGGAGAGAGAGAGAAACATCTATGAGAGAGAAACATCCATCAGCTGCTTCCTGCACGCCCCCTACTGGACAGACATGTGCCCTGTTGGAGAATGGAACCTGAGTCCTAGAGCATGGGAAGGTGCTCAGCCAAGTGAGCCACACTGGCCTGGCTAGAAGAATCTGACACTAAAGAAACCACAGGATGTGGATGCAAGTGGGCTTGCTGTTCACTTTCTTGTTGAAAATGGCCCACTGAGAAAAAGGCAGGATGGTCCTTTGCCAGGATTATATTGAAGGATCAGTAGACTGTCTAGCGCTTTCTTGCATCCTGTTGCCTTACTGATTTCAGGATTGCCAGATGCTTCTGTTTTTTGAAAATGGTTTAAAAAATACCTTGGTGATTCTGTTGTCTCAGAAACCTTACATATTGGACCAAATATCCTGAAAGTTTTTTGAGAATACACTTGCTTTCTCTTTGCTCATCTTAATCATCATTATAGCTGAAATTCATTCATTCAACTCTATTGTTTTCTTTTTATGGGCATTTTGATAGTTGAAATTCTAAAGTGTGAGTAAGCAAAATGTGAAGGCTGAATTGCTCATAGATTTTTTTAAAGTGAGTCTTAAAAACATAAGTAGGCTAAGAAGGTCAGTTCTTCAAGATTTCAAATTGAGAATTCATATCAAGATTAAAATGAGTTTTTTGAAGCTGATAGATATCTTTATCAGCGTTCGTCAGAGACTAAGATTTTTCACACATTGAGTCATCACTAGAGGCTTTTTTATTTTTTGGTAAACCACTTTAACCTGCCCTTGAAACCTCTGGTTCATGTACAGAATGAGTCTGAGTCTGTCTCTATTTAGCCTGTGAAATTTAACAAGACCAAAGCCTGGGGTTGGTGAGGCTGTGAGCCATACCACCATCTCAGGTTTTTGATGACACCACAAACCACTTGAGATTTATTATGTTAGCAGATGTCACCAGATATATGTGTGCACAGGTGCAGCATGCAGTTAGTGAAAGAAGGAACACTGTGTGTGTCTATTTATTTTTGTACCCATACTCTCAATGGTTAGAAAATGACCTGGTGTGTCTGTCCTGGGTAGTGTGGAGTTTTGATTCCATTGCAAAGGCCTATCTGATAATTTCTTGAAGTCTTTTCTACAGATAAAATTCTGCATGATGAGCAACTATGTCTTGTGGGAAAGACACTGTGTTTATTTTTACAATCAATGTCTAGAGAAGAGGCATAATGGATTATAGCTAAAGACTGCTATAACCAATGAGAAACAAATATAGTTCTACCAGAGGTTATTTATACTTGGGTATTCCTCTTGCACAACAATAGACTAAATGTGTCTTCTCCTCTCCTCAATAAAAGTTGTAGGGGGACAGCTCTCATCTCTTGAAGTCCAACAAAATGCCAAAAATTGGCACTTGATAAATGTCCTAACTTAGGCCTCTCTAAATATTTTTAAATTATTAAGAAATAATTAAAACTATTTCCCAGAAGCAATATGAAATAGAAATGCTTACACAGGTTTATACATTATGTATTTTTTCAAATTCTAAAAAATAATTTTTCAATTGTTTTAAACGATGGTATGTGTTTTATTTAGTATTGAGTCTTAAATATTCTATCTTTATTGTATACATTAAATGTGCACAAAGGCACATTTAGTAATGGATTAATATAATAATCTAATAAATCAGTGTATGCTCTTTAATTAATAATAAAAATAATAGAAATAAAACATACTTCCTATATTTTTGAGAAACAGAGAAGTTAAGATAAAATAAACACCTTTGGGGTAATAACTGAAATTACTGGTTTAGATGGGGTAGAGGAATTACTTCAATTATGACATAAAGCATTGTAATAATGCATGCCTTTTAGAAATAATTATATAGTGATTATTCTCAAAGATAAACACATGCAGATGTTGCTAGTACATTTTTAAAAATTCTTACTTTGAAGAAAACATACAGAAACTGCACTGCCAGTTAATAAGGAAGAACCAGAAAATCTAAATTGTCAGTGTACTCGAGAATCTTCTAGTAAGTTCTAAGGAATGAATCGTGCCTGCAACTGAAGGCAGAAAAAAAATTAGCTTTTCTACTGGAATCACTTTAGTTAGATGTGTCAGAGGGCCAAAATGCCTAAAGTTGGACAGCCCTTACTTTGAAAACATGAATAATTAGTTATAATTTCTAAAAAGATTACCATATGAAGATATTGGACCTTAATACATTCTAGGAAAGGCTTTTAACCAACATAATTTTAATTTTAAAAAAGCATCTATTTTAAGACACTCCCTAATTTCTACATTTTTATTACAGGACAAAATATGAAAACCAGAAAATCAAGTGATGTTGTAGATTAGAAAACCATGATCATTAGCCAATTAAAAGATTTAGGAGCAACAACCCTTTGAGGTGACCACTAATTAGTGAGACCGATTTCTACTAGTCATGATTGAAAATTAGTCTCCTTATTTCATAAACCTTGGATATCATTTAATTATATATGTACATATTTGACAGACAGAAGAGTGATTATACAGGAATTAATATTCTTGTAAACTTCACGTCAAAAGAAAGAAATGACATGCAAATTAAAAAAAAGATAATCTATGAAAGGCTGAGCATTACATGCAATGGTACATTCTATTACCAAATAATATGCTCAGGAAGAAATCCTCTGACAGGTGACACTAAATCTAGATTCATCCAAGTCATCACTAGAGGCACAGAAAATCCTTTCCTTTCCCCTTTCCTGTTCCTTTTCCGATTTTGTATTTCGAAGTATTTCCTAAATAAACCTGGATTCTCCCTGTAATATCATTTCTCCTTTTCATGAAATAGATGTTGGGAAGAATTGGTGATTCTGCTACAGACTTCAAATAATTACAAGAGAGAAAACTTTCTGAGGCATACTTACTAAAGTTTTAGAAATTGGCAATACTGTCCACTTAAACACTCTCTCCCTGACCCTACATAATATAGTTTAAATTTAGCTGCATTAAATTTTAACATTATTTTTATTTCCTTAGTGCTAAAATATGATTACTTAACCATGAAAGTACTATCAGGAAATCCTATAGTGGAAACAGATCTGTTTGTTACCCACTTGAATTGATTTCCTGTGTAGACTGAATTATAGTTACACTAGCTGAGTGGTTAAAAATACCTAACTTGGAACAAGATAAACGTCAAATTAATTTTCCTTTGGAAGTTGTAGCTGAGTGTGGAGATACATACATATATACATACATACATATATGTGAACATGTGTGTATCCCCATCCTTCATCTCCTTTCCCAAAGCTATATTTATAAATATATAATTTTATGTTTTTTTGGAGGGGAAATCGGGAACTGTTAAACCTTCAGTTTAATAACCCACTTTAAGTTTTGCATTTTCTAAAGTCCTATCGGATCAATCCAATTTTTAGTTTTGTACTTATTATCATTAAAAAGATATATTATTCATAGAGAGCAAAACATCTATATAATGTGTATATATGTGTACAGAAGAAGAAAAATCTTTTTTTTTTTTGTTATGAGGCCAAAAATGTCTTTTTTGTTTTATAATATGCATTTGTAAGAACTAAGAGCCTGCACAGTGTTGTTCAGGTCTTTGAGGGTAAACACGATTGGGATTAAAATACTGACATGTTCACATTTAGTAGAGCGATCAGAACAATTCATAGGGAGTTATTCCAGTCCCTCTGGTAATCACATAATTGAACAGGGTTTTAGAGGATATTTGAAGCTATTGTTGTCTGTTGTGCAATTACATAACAGTCAGGATCTCTGTAATAAAATCTTTTCCAAACACATGTGGGTTAGTACTCAGTAAGTTTAAGGTTCATGTTATATTTTTAATATTTCAATTTAAAATCAGAATTATATTACAACGTACTTTAAGCATTATTTTGCCACACTACAGATGCTTAAAATAAAAATAAGTTTATTTTAAAACTAAGCAGAAAACTAGGTATATTTAACTTTAAACATATTAATCAAACCTGCTTTATTTATGAATATTAACTTACTACCAAATCTCACCTAGAGTGTTTATTTCTGGGGATCCAAGGGTTGTATATCTCTTTGGTGCTGGTTATTTCTTCCCGTACCCTTAAATTAGTGACATTCGTATCAAAGTACATAAACAGAGATCAAAAGTGCTCTCCTTCTGGTAGCTCTGCGTTCACCGTAACGCCACGCCGCGAACTCCTTTCACACGGAGCGAACGGGCCTTGCGAAGTTGGCCGAGCAACGTGGCGGGAAGCAGAGGCGTCGGACCAACGCTGTGGTCACGCTCCGCTTCGCGAAGGGTGGCGCGCGGCGGTGGGACCCCTGCCCTCGCCCCTCGGCCGCCGGAGCACAAAGGCGCGCGGGGCCCGCGACCCCGCAGACGGGCGGCGCTTCCCTGCTCACGCGCCCTCGCGCCCTCGCGCGCTCCTGCCCCGCCCGGGCTGCACAAAGACCAGAACCGCCACTCGCGAGGGGCGCCCGCGCCGCGCAGGCCGCCACACCCACTCGGGCCGGCTCCCGCCTCCGCCGCCGCGGGCGCCCTGATGAATATGCATCGCCGCGCGCCCGCCCCCGGCTCCTCCTTTCGGTTTCCTTCCCGCCGCCAGGCGGAAGCGAAGAGCCGCGCTTCCCGCGCGCCCAGGCCGGCCGGGGCGGGGCGGGGCAGGGCAGGGCGGGCGGCGAGCGGGAGAAAGAAAAAAAGCTAGGGAGGCAGCGGCGGACAGAGCGCGGAAAGGGTGCGGGGGTGGGTGGCGGTTCCGGGGCTGCCCCGCGGCAGACCAGGCCAATCCGAGGGCGGGGAGAGGGCGAGCGCGCAGCCCCGAGGGCGCGCGGGTTGCATCTGCCAAACGCCCGGAGCCGGGCTGGAAAGGCCGCCCCCACCCCTAGAACAGTCTTGCTAACACAACAATAAAACCCAGCAAACACACACACGCACGCACACACACACACACTCTGGACGGCTTTCAAGTCAACCAGGAGAAACAATCTTCCGCAAGCGAGAGGAAGGAAAACTGGATATCCAGACAGACTGAGGGACTGCCTGCTTTTAAGATTTGACTTTTACCGCCTTTTCTTCTGGGGTCAAGAATTGTGGCTTGACAGAAACAGTCATTTAAACAAATAAAGACTACTCCCGGATTTTTTTTTTTTTTTTTAAACTAAACACAAAAAGCGACACCAAAACAACCCTTGAGAAAATCCACAAAACTGTACCTGAGAGACACGTGAAGTCAGCGGCCCAGGGCTCTTACAGATTCAAGATCTCTTATTTAATGCAATACAGTGCGATGGTATGTGGCTTTGAAATGATGGGTTTTATTTGCTTGTCTTGTCCGTCCCTTGCACCTTGCATCCTTTTCCACCTCAAACACAAAATTTTTTTTCCTGTTTGTGCCTTGTAAATTGACTGTTTCGCTAAATGTTATTTCTGCTTTACAGGTTGAGCTATAGTACCGGATTTCCAAGCCTAATGCAAATATGTAAATTTTTTCTTAGCGTTGGCAATTTTAGTACGTGTATAATTTTATGGCGGGCATCAATGGATAATGTTGTGAGTCCAAACTGTGATGTAGTATTTTTCCTGCTTCAGTTTCCTACTTTCCCTTCCCCAATTTGGAAAAAGTTACTGTACAGATGATACTTCATTTGTAGGTTGTAGCCCATTCTCTCATTTTGCAGCCTTCTTTTCTTTATTTTAAGGTGAATATGCGCAGCTTTGTTATATGTTCTCATTTAAAAGTGCATTTTTAAGTGAGGGAAGTACTCTTTAGCTTTCATTGGTGTGGTGGAGTTTTAAAAATCAATATTCATTGCAAAGCAGGATTGAATTGTTAGCCCTCCTCCTCCACCCCCCTCTTTGAAAAACAGATTATGATGGATTTCTTCCCGCTCCTGGTAAAACTTTTTTTCCCCTCCTGCCCTGCTGTTTTTGCTGCAGGATTTTTTACCCCCCTTCTAAGAGTGTGTGTATGTGTGTGTGTGTGTGTCCGTGTCCCTTTTCCCTTGTCCTCTCTTCGCCTATACGTCTGGGACACATTTTAATGCACAATATCCCATCCATTAAGTTGTGGTTGAATGCAGAGTGTGTGAGGACTTGGCAGCTTTCAGGTTGAAGGGGGGCGGGGAAGCCAGTTTCGACTTTGACACAAGATGCTGAAGTGGCGTGATTGGAATTATTATTAGGGCTGTGAACATGGCTATCTTCTCCTGGGTTAGAAGAACTGCCATTGAACTTGAGACGGGACAGACTAGATCTCCAAGTTCCCTCCTCCTCCCCACTAAGTACAGTAGCTGGCAGGGATAGGGCGCCAAAATACACAAGATTAACTCTAACTTTCTTTGAACAGATCTTGTAGCACCATACTTTGTAATTTTAACTTTCCAACAGGCGGGAAAAAGTTAACTTTTGAACCCATGCTTGAACAGACATTTAAATCAGCCCCACAATGGAATATATCCAGAAAGTCATACATGCATGCTTATGTGGTTAGAAAAGAATGCACGTGTAAATAAGCAGGGTGCATATGTGTATCTGACTGGAGAGTTCAAGATTTAATCAAAATCAGAGTAAGTGTGACTTTTTAGTACACTTACTGTACAGGGGAGAGAGCATGGAGAGAGGAAGAAGCTGACCTTTAAGCAGCCTAAGTAAAAACTGCAAAGAGTTGTGAAACACAAAACGTTGTGGTTTCCAGTTTTACATTTGAGGTTTGATGTTTTCATTTAATGGTATGAGAGATGGAGAAAGCTCCAGTGCTGAAAAGTCCCTATTAAATCATATGTGGGCAAAGGTCAAGCACTCCAACTCACTGATACAATATACTGCAGATTCCTGTCTAACTGATGGGGAGCACAGGAAAAAGTGCTTGGGCAATAAAAGTATTAGAAGGGTAATTATCCTTCGTGGTTGGGATTGCATTCTTGTGCAATGGGAAAAGGTTTTTACTGGCCCCGATGAATTTTTTAAAAGCTGAGTATTGTTGAAAGCTGTTTTAATAGGAAATTGATTAGCTGAGTGTTTCATACAATAAATTGTGACAGTTTCATTGTTTGATGTCCAAAATAAATTACTTTTATTCTTTAGCAAACATAGGCATTCGTTTCATTTTTATATGATCAGACTGAGTAGCAGCATAATTATGAGTGAATGTGATGTCACAGACATCTGTAACTTTGCTTTTGGAGTTTGTGATATCACACAATTTGCTTTGATATTTATTAACTTACTGGGTTAAAATATTTCAGACACATTTCAGAGGTAAAGTTCACTGTACAAAAACTTTGCATAGGCTCAATTTTTTGTCTTTTCTCTTTGTAATTATGCAAGTGTTTGATAAATTTTAATTCAAAAGTTAAAATGCAAAATTATGTTGTGCACTGTTTTGATTTTCAAATAGAATGGCTGTTTTCAAGGGAAGAATTAGAGAAAGGGATACAGAAAGTTTGAGTTGATTTGCAATGAACTTTCTACATCTCATATAGAATGTAATGACTACTTGGCCATCTTGGCTAAAACTTTCTAAACATCTCTTTAAAACATCTGTTTTCATGTCACAAAGGCTTATGTTTATAGGTAGCAAAAGCCAATTTATATGTAGAAATAAAATGACAGAAAAGTTTTAAAGTACAGCTATTTTGAAAAAGAACAATAACTACTATGACTCAGTATTAGCAGAGAAGAGACTGTGTATGAGAGTGTATGTAACTTTTGAAGTATTGTAAGTGAAGCAAGGCAATTATTATCATGATTTTCAAAGTTTAAAATAAATCATGCAGAAGTTACAGGGCAGCTAACTGATGACTTTGTAACCTGGGAAGCAGATGTCTTCAGAAGTTGGGAATCTCTGTTGATGAACTAGCCACATCTCTGTAGAGAAGTGGAAACCAGCTAACCTTAATGGAGGAATCTGGCTCAGTCGGTGTTCAGATTCAGTCATAGCTTATAAGTGTGCCTGAAATGTAGGCACACTGAGTGGGACACTATATATTTTTTTTAACAGTTGAGTACAGGCATTTCAGTAATGACATTATTAACAGCGTCATTTTTCTCATTTAGTTTTGTCCTCAGGGGACACCAAACAGCTCCCAGAGGAGGGGAAAAAAGTCCATGGCTATTTATTCATTTCAGTGAAAGGCAAAGCCCTGGAGGTTGGGGGGTGGGGGAGGTGGGGAGGCTAACTGGTTGTGAATTTTCTAGTAGGGAAAAATTGCTACCCTACTTTGACAGTAGTTTAAAAGCTGAGAGAGCTGGGCATGATTTTGCAATTCCCATCAAGTGCAGGCAATTTCAGTACTTGTTGGTTGTTTATATATGTGTTTTTTAAAGGATTTTTGGTGTTCCTGCTTGTGGATATAAAATTGTGTTTTCCAGGCTACACATGCTTTTTTGTGGTTCATTTGGAAGAAGGAAAGGTCCCTGGGCATGGTGTAGTGGATACTTGCAGTTTTGCAGGCCTATTTCCTGGGGTCAGGAGGTCATTTGTCTCTTTTGTATTTAGTTTTAAAATATTGATATTGGCAATGAAGCCAGGGTGTGTGGAATTGTTGAGCCTCCCCTCAAATCACATAGAAGAGCTAAAAAAAAAAAAAAAAAAAGTCATCCGGTGTATTGAAAATGACAGCTTTGTTAAGCTCCAAGAAACTTTTCCCTAAACTGCCTAGGATTTGCAACCTGTCACTGAGTTTCTTTAGAAGGGAGATGGTTAAAAGAAAATCAGTATTAGGAGATACTTGAGATGTCAAGCTCCTCTCTGGAGGTCAGGGAAAGGCTGCAACGGGGTAAATATTGCTTAATTTTTTGTAATTATACAAGAGAGTTTTAAAAATTCCAGTCACCTGAAGCACTGGCATTCCTTCTTGAAATCAAACTATCTGTCAGAAAAGAAACTTTTTTCCCTATAAGGTTGCAGGTAATAGATGATGTAGGGAAAAAAATCTTCAGGAATTTTGAAATATCAGATTTTCCTGTTGCTGCAGGAACCTTCTCTTCTTTCTAGCTCCTCAAGCCAGCTTATGGGGTGAATGAAACTAGCCTGTCATACCAGCGGTCTAACCCTTTCAGTGTGGGAGAGAGAAAAGAAATTATTTAGGAGAGGTAAGTACCGAAGTCTAAGTAGTGTCTGGCCCATATTTATAGTAGCAGAAGCTTTTCAGAGATGCTTTAAAACCACTCTTAATACCATGGCACAGACATACTGGGGAAAAAAGGAAAGTGGATAAAATATATATACTTTCTCAATTCCTCTTCTGTGCTGTTCTACTGGGGTTTTAAAAGATTGGTATTTCTCAAACCAAGATAGTGGAGGACAAGTGTTGTGCTGAGAGAAGCCAGATGTCCCACACACACAAATACACCAGTCCCTCTTTACAAAAGACTCTCTTACAGTTCATCCTGGGAAGGCCTGCAGTGACCTTGGCATTGGCTGGACAAGAATCAGTGTTTTGGGGGATGTCAGCCATCCTGCCTATGGCTCCAAGGCCTGAGAGGACAGTCAAAGCCACATAAATTGAGCACTGAACTCCATAAGCCCTTTTAGGATGTCTCTGTTGCTCATTCTTCCTCCCTACTGGTTTTCCCCACATCAAAATTACTCCTTTCTTGGAAACAAATCAAAACCCAACTACAAGCATCCCCCATACCCATGAAACTGTGTCAAACCATAAGTGCCCTACAAACAGAGCATCTGAACGAGACTGAACCCCTAAGTGACAGGCCTGGGAGGCCCCAGACTGTCTTCACTTCTCTGAGGTCTTACCTGTGTCTGTCGCTGCTCCTTTGCTCCTGCCCCTCGGAGAGCTGCTGCAGCTTTTGTGGGCTCTTCTGTGTAACAGTTGTCAGTTTTTCCTTTTTTAAGCTCGTGAGAAACTTTTGGATGCAACCTAGTTTTGGTGACAAAAGGAAATGGTTTCTGTTGGTAAGGGAAACTAATCAGGGAGGAGGGGCAGCGATGTCTGCAGACACTTGCCCAGGGCTCAGCACTGGGCCTCTTTTGCCAGGGGACAGCGGCTGGTTCTGGGATCTCTGGCTGAAAGGAGGGCTCTCTGGGTGCCAGGATTTCACTGGGGGTGGTGTGATGAGGAGGGAGGGGAGAAGGGAGGGAGAGAGAGAGAGAGATGGGCACTCGATTTTTAAAGAGACCCCGAAAAATAATGGCTTTTGTAAGAGTCCAGGCATTCAAAGAGGTGTGTTCAAGGACATGAGTGCATTTGTGCCATGGGGAATGTCTTTTATGGTAAATTAACTCCGGTTAAATTGAATATTTGTTCAAAGGGAAACTCTAGTAGTTAAAGCTGGTATTATCAGTAGAGCTTCCCTGTCTCCCCCCACCCCCAAGACCCGGGTACATCGGTGAGAAAAGGAATGCAGTGTAATATAGTAATGTACAATACAAAGTGATGCTTGAGGATTAAAAAAAAAATTATTTTAATGAGATTGCCTGAAAATTTCCAAAAGAAAAATGAGTATTTATTTGGATTAACCCCCACGACCACCTCATTCCTTTCATCTGTAAAGACTGTCAACTTTATCCTGACTTTTCAAAAAGAAGAAATGGCCCACACAAAGGAAATTAACGTGGTTAGAACCCTGACTGGAGGATCTGCCTCTGACGAAGCAGGAGGCTGCGGCTCCCAGTGGTGTGTGCCGTAAAGGGTTAACTCGGGGGGGGGGGCAGTTCTCGAAATTTCCCCGACTTTACCTGTCTTCCCAGATCTACCGCCCCCTCTCGCCGGCCTCAACTCCGCCCCCGCCCCCCCGCGCCTTTCTTCTTCGGGCTCGGGGTTTACGGGGGCTGCAGCTGGTAGACTTGGCAAGCTCGCCTCATTAAGAGCGCTCTTTGAAAACGGACTGTGTTTGAGCATTTCCCTAATGAGGACAGGACGGGGTTAAAAAGTGACCATTTCATGGTTGACTTGAACCTGCCTACTTTTCTTGATGTGTCGTTGTGAAACGCTTGATGTGGATAACTCCCACTTGGTAAAGGAAAAGTCACTGGTTCCTTCAGGTCCGCGGAGGGGAGTGAAGGTGGGGGGGGGGGTGCGCAGTGGGCAGAAGCGGGTGAGACTGGGAGAGGAGAAAGTTGAGGGAAAAAATTCAGTGGGAGGGAGAGAGTTTAAGAGGAATGGGGAATCAGGGGAGAGGCTCGAAACACCCCAACAGCAGAGTTGGACGCGGGGCGGGCCGCCCTGAGGCTGGGGCAGTCGAGTCTGGTTCTCGGCCCCAGCCGTCCCGGCAGCCCCCAGCTAGGTAGACGCGGAGTCCCTGGCAATCACTTTTCCCTCTCCATTGTCTGGACAGCCTTTGCTTCTACCTCTTTCCCACCCACCCTTTGCCGAAAACCGGAATTTGGGGGGCGTTGTGTGTGTGCAAGTCTGCGAGCGCGCCAGCGAGCGTGTGCGCGGGTAGAAAGGGTGCAAGGCTAACCTCCGCCCTCGAAACACCCGAAATCAAGTTCATTCACTCGGGGTCTGCGGCTGACGGCTGGCGGTCTGGGTGGGGGCGGGGCCCTCGGCGCGGGAGCGAAGCGGGCGCGGCCGCCTCTGCAGGGCAGTAGCGGCACACGCACACCGCGCGCGCGCCCGCCCGCCCCGCAGCTCCGGGCGCGCCGCGGCCCCGCCCAGCCTGCACCCCAGCGGGGAGGGAGCCGCTTTCCGCTGGCGCCCCAGGCCCCGGGTGGTGGGGGTGGGGATTGGGAGTGAGCCAGTGGGGCTGCAGGAGGAAAAGAGCTGAGCGGGCCGTGGGATGAGAAGGAGGAGGAGGGAAGAGGCGGCGGCGGCTTCTCGGCCGGATCCTCCCGCTCCGAGCTGGGCCACGTGCACGGGGCACCCCAGGGAGAGCGGCAAGCCGCGGAGAAGCGCTGCGCACCGCTCCTGCGGAGCAGTCCTGGGCGCGGGCCCCCTAGGGGGAGATCCCGGCGGACCCCGCCTCCAAACGCGCGGGCGCGCCCCAACTACTTGAGCCCAAGTTCGCTCAGGCCCCCGCCTCCACAGCCTCCCCCTCCTCCCTTCAGCCGGCGGGTTTGGCGGACCGCGCCCGCCCGGGGTGTGAGAGTCGGCGCCCCAGCCTGGGCCCCAGGGCGGCCAGGGTGTGAGGGAATTTTCCATTCGTTCCTTTCTCGGGCCCAGACCGGCTCAGTGTTTCTCTCACTCGGATGTCCCCGCAGCTTAAAGAGTCCGCAGCGAGCACCGACATACCTCTTCCAGGGCGGGTTTTCGGGGGTGTGTATGTGTGTGTGGTGGTGTGGGGAGGGTGCGGGATTTACCCAAAGGGCGGAAAGATCTATCTTGAAAAAAAACAAAACAACCTAGGGTTCTGTTGCACTGGTATGAAACCTTTAACAAATGAGAGAGCGAGAGAGAGAGGGAGAGAAGAGAGGGAGGGAGGGAGAGAGAAGCTAGAGGAGGAGGAGGAAGGTGGGGGGCGGGGGTGTGGAGAGGCTGGTGCAAAAGGAATGCGCGTTTGCAGGAGGAGGAGTAAAGCGATGATTGTGTAATTAAATAATAAAACAATCCTTAAGTCTGATTTGGAGAGAGCTCGAGCGGGGTCCAGAGGGTGGAACCGGTGAAATTTTCAACTTCCAAGTTTTGCAAGGAAAGAAAGCGAGAGAGGGAGGGGGAAAAAGAGCCCAGAGCAGAAAAGAGGAGTTTGGAATCGAGCGGGAGAGCGGGATTTATCGTTTGGGATTTTTCAGGAGCTCGTTCCGATCCCCCTGGGCTCTGGGCAGCAACGGCAGCAGCAGCCTCCTCCCTCGGCCGGGTCAGACGCGGGGCGAGGCGGGCGGCCGGGCGGGCGTGGAGGAGCCGGCGCGAGCCGCGGCGGCTGCAGCCAGAGACCGCGCGCCGGGAGCCTTTTCCACCCAGGAGACCTGAGCTCGCGTCCCCTCCCTCACCCCGGCCTCTCCCTTCTCCCCCACCTACCCCGCCCCCACCCCGGCACTCTCCCGCGCGCGCCCCGCCACCCGCGCGCACTCGCTCACGCTCCCTCTCGCGCACACACATGGTCGGCTCGCGGCAAAGTTTCGCCAGCGATCGCCACTCCAGGATCCTGCGGCAGTGCTCGAGGCTGTAACCTTGAACTTTCCCAGTGCGGTGACACATTCTCTTCGCTCTTCCTCCCGCCCTCTTCCCCGCGCCCCCCACCCCGCCTTTTTTAAAAAAGCATTTCACCACCAACCACCACCCCAATCCAACCCGCACCGATCCTTCGCGCATCTCCTAGCTCCCAACAACAACAACAACTGCAAAACAGAAAAAAAAATCCCCAACACCAGCGGCGGCGGCTGCGGCGGCGGCGGCCTCGGAGAGCACGGCCGACGCGCTCGGACTGCAAGAGGTCTAAAAAGTGTAGATTGGATTTCACTCCGGGAAATCTAGCACGCCGAGTGAACTTGAATCTTTGGCTATTTAAGGAGGACTGGGTTTGTTGTGAAGTTGCGGTGATCCAGCGCAGACCCCGTCCTGATTGATCGCATCGCGGGGCTCAGATGACTGTAAAATGAATAGATGAAATTCTTGCTTCTTGAAGATTTTCTTGGGCATCTCCGGGAAAGTGCGTTTTAAGGCGAAGTCATGATGTATTCTCCCATCTGTCTCACTCAGGTACATGTCTTGGTCGCTCTCTCGAGCTTTCTTTCTAGCCCGAAATGCCTTTGTTTTGTTGCTCTCGTCTGCGGACAATTAAAGGCTTTTTAGTTAACCTCCGCAACCCTCGTCCCTCGAAAAAGTGGCCGAGAGTTGCGACGGGATTTACCGGGCGGCGTGGGAGCCAGCGCGCGGCCTTTAGCCCAGGGCCACCGAGCGCGCTCAGCCCCGAGTTGTGGGCACGGAGAGCAGGGGCCCGCGTGCTGCCAGGGCGAGGCTGCCTAGGGTGGGCAGGGCCCGGGCCCGCGAGAGCTAGCCCCTGCGCGGCCCCCTGAGTGCCTGCTGCGGTGCGGCGCCTCTGCCCGGGGTGCCCGCCACCCCTCTCGCTATCGCTCGCGCGCGCCGAGGCGGACTCGGCTTTAGAGGAGCTTCAGTGGGGAGTAAGCCCTTATAAACAACCAGGGAACTTGGACGAGGGGACTCCAGCTTGAGTCCTTGTGGGCGCCTCTGGACTTCGTTGCAGGCAGTGGCCGGTCGACGAAGCCAGACGGAGGTTGTGGTCCGGGGACCCATTCCTTTGCTTAATTTGGGGAACTAAAACTCTGGTCCTTCGTGATCCTCATTTTGCGGTTTACAGTGACCACACCACAAAGGTGGTCTTTACCTTAACACCAGTGAGTTGGTCGTGGTGAAAGTTAAAGACTTTTAGAACATGTTCATTTTGTGGAGACCTATTCATTTGACAATATTTAGGCGGAGCTCCTAAGGCAGAATGTAATGCTAGAAAAGTAAAGTAATTTTTTAAAAAATTAACTTTGAAAATTGTCCCAAGACTTTAGGAACCATGTTATGAAATAAAATCCTGGCTTTATACTTTTTTAACGAACAGGATTTGTACACATTTAAACAGACGGTCGAATGGAAAAGTGGCGAGACCGAACAGACTTACCTGGGGGTAGTTTTTATCGCTGCCCAGCTAGCTAACCAACTGAAGAACTAACTGAATATCAACCCAGAGTTGTTATTTGAAGCAGTATTTTAAACCTTTGAAGGTGTGGGACAGTTTACTTTGGCTTTTGGGAGAATGTATCATAATTGGTAATTGATAACCATTTTCTTTGACATTGTCATGAAAACTAAACACTTGAACTGTCTCCTCCTCTTAGGTGTGTTACAATTTTTAATAATTCCAATATCACGATGATACATGTTTATAATGAACAAATGATTAAGATTTCAATTGTATGACAATTAGAAGCCATTGTGACTCAAAAGGACTGAGGCATTCATAAATTGTGAATGAAGATGAAAACAATGATAAGGCTTATTCAGTGATTGGATACAGTCCTGTAGCTTTTTGGCTGACACATTTTTTATTGTTTATATTTTGTTTGGCATCTGAGTATGATTAACTTAGATATGGCTATTTTCAGCAAGTAAACGTGCACTTTAATTTAACAAAACTGGAAAAATGAGTTGCTGAGCTATTTGTCCTTTAAAAACTATGAATAATGACAAATAAATACGATGATCGAACTGTTTCAGGTATAACGAATTTCCTTTAGTTGTAACAGTTACCTTTCATATTACCCATCTTTAAGAATTTTTTTCTCTTTCTGGTTAACTATGTCCATTTGATACTATTTTTATATTATTGAAGCATTGTTCAAATAAAATAAATTGAGAAAAGCTTTACACTTACAAAGTACTGATTCACTTATTCTCACCTGTACAGGATTGCTTTTCTATATTAACTTATGTTTCCAGCATTGGCTTTTTAGAAACATTGCTAGCGATTTACATACATTGCATTTTTGGTTTCCTCTAAACATGTATTGAAAACTTACTAACTTTACCTTAATTTATGTAAGTTAAAAATAAATTTGCAGCTTCTTGACATATGAATATTAGGAGCATATAGTGCATCACATTCAGCTATCACATTAGTATTCAAGAATACATACTTACCAACAGTAATTCATGATGACTGATATTATCTACTGTTTTAATAATGTAAATCTAAGTTTATGTATTGTAACTGTTTTTGGATTTAAGGCCTTTGCTAGAAAAGGAATTTTTAGCTTTAAAAGTCTCACGTAACCCTTACTTTCTATGTGACTTTATAGGTAATATAAGGTGTTGCAAAAGTAAGGGCACATTAATTGTGTTGCTTTTACATCATATCAGTAATTTGGTTTTGTATTGGAATAGTCTTATAACTGTAGCAAATTAAAAAAACACACACAAAATAGAGAAGCATTCTTAATTGGTTGAAAACTTTATAAAGTTTCAGTTGTTGAAATAAGGTCTGGGAGGTTTTAGAAAGAATTTTAATTCAAAAAGAGCCACCGTTAAGTTGATATGTAGCAAAATGTTATGCAAAAGAATCCATGAATCGATGTAAATCAGTATTTGTACATCAGTGTGAATCAGATATAGAAGGAAAATTAAGATCTATCATATATGATTTTATATTTGCTTTTTCTAAAAATAATATAAACCCTTAATATAACTTTCACTTGGCATGGTGCATTAATTTTTTTTCATTGTCTTTTAAGTTCTTTAGTTACATTTTTAAATGGTTTGTTGTTAAATAGAATACGCCAAGAACATCTAGTATTTATTCATTAACATCTATATTGGTCTGATTTTCCATTTCTTACATGGAAACCATTGTTGCTGTGAAGCAAAATCAATATTTTTAGTGGAATTAGGACCGTTTGCTTTTATATATGAAACTTGTAACTTGTTATTTATTTTAACAATTTAGTTAAACTAAAGGAAGTTTTAAAGAGCATTACTGAATCAGCGTATTTTAGTAAAAATTCTGAAAGAGCAAGGTGACAGTATAGCGCCATTAGATCTTAGATCACTTCTATGCCTTGGTTAAAAAAAATAATTTTCATAATTGTTTAAAGTTTTATTGTGGTAACCTATTAATTAGGACCTTTGAATAACTTAATCACTTTTTTTGGATGAAGTTATTATGCTACCCAAAATTAAAAAGTATATTGCAACAGCATTAGAAAACAATTGCGCTTAGGAGATGACATTTTAGGCATGTTAATACAGAAATATATGTGACATAGCAAACTGCTACTTATCATCAGTTTTTGAGTATATGGTTCCTTATCAGTAAGTGTTTCACTTGAATGGAATCCACATAATAGTAAAACCCTGAAAGATATTAGGGCAACTTTGTGGACTGCGAAAGTTTGCTACTTGTATTTAACAATGATAAAAAAAAGTATGTTTTAAAACATCACTTAGCAGCATTAGTACAAACTCAAGGCAACTTTTAAAAAACAATGTGTGGTGTACATTTACTGAGACATTCCAAATTCAACCCTCACCTTACTGTATGATTGTTTAAAATAACTGAAAAATTTTTGAGATTTGTTACATGATAGATTATTTGAAACGCAAACAGTTTTAATCGAAAGTCTGTTTGATGTCTTTATAAGAAAACAAAATGTCACTGAACATAGTATTTAAGGATGTAAGTACTTAAGAGTTCCCTCATTGCTTAATATCTGTTAAAATAATTCTGCATTTTTAAAAGCATGGCAAGGGTAAAATCAGGGAGACAAAGCTGCCCTCCATGTACTTTTTACATTCTCAAGTTTTTAGTTTATGAGTGTATATATGTGTGTTTTTCAGTCATATCCATAAATCATAGTAAAAGTCAGATTATATATAGGAAGTGAATTCCCAAAGCATGTTTAAGTCCACATTTCCTTGAGCAGGGTTTCCTTTTGCATATATTTCTAAGGGGGATAAACAAAGTTTTTGTAGTTGCAGTGAAAGCTGAAAGCATGGCATCAGAAAGTGTATGGAGATAGGGAGGTCTTATCATGGGCTATGGTTGCTGTGAACAGGGCTGCCTTCCCACACAAAGAACAGATTGTGGTTTAACTCTTTCCATGGCCTAGTTTAATGTGCTTGCATAGTAACTGAATTGTTCAAATCTCTGCTGGAAACTACTGATCGGTTTAATGATTTCCTCCATGGCATTTGGTTATGCCTCATGCTGTGATATAATCATCTGTATTCTGTATTGTTATGAAATTTTGATTTGTACATATTCTGCTGTAGGAACGTTTTACGGCAATATGGTAAAACACTTGATAAGTGCATTATTGATTGGATGAGACATGCACCTCTTCCTTTTCTGAGTTGCAAACGGCTAACATGCCACAGTTTTAGCATTAAAACTTTGAGTTTCATCATAAAAATAGATTCCTAACTATATGAGATTTTTGGGACACCTTCTTTATTAGAATGCCATTAGTTGTACTTCTATCATCTTTGCCTAATGGAAGTTCATCAGTCTGCTGGTTAAATAGAATTTATTCCAATAGTTCAGGGTGACTGTCACTAGTATGTAAATTCTAACTTGGGATATGAGCAGTTAGAGAAAGTTATTTTGTGCCTGGCCGGGGTGACAATATAGTCAATGTGACCAGAAAAGTGGCTGTGGTGGAAGTTCGTATTTGCCTCAGATCTTGGCTTATTGCATGCGTGCAGTACGCATGCACAAGATGTTAAGAGCTTTTCCTTAGCTTATGAGACAGGTTTTACCTACGGCAGGAAGTAGTGAAACACTGCTTTGGAAAGTAACTTGAAATATTTGTAGGTAAAGATTACCTGCCACTCCTTGTGCCTCCCTTCCTTGAAAAAGGCTTAGATGAAATAGGCAGGGAAAAATGCAGGAGCCTAAGGTAAAACCACTTAATTCAGAGGATAGCGTACTAAACTATCTGTACATGTGCAGATTCACAAGCACATACATAGGTGCACCCACGGTCCTGCCTGAGAATTCATGTTCGTAGCAAATGAATTGTACTGATCCCACAAAAGCAGTAAGTGACCAGTGGTGCTCTCCTGCCACCGCGTGCAGAGACACAAAGAATGCAAAGTTGGTGCCAAGTTGCCATTTTTCATTGTTCACCTCAGATTGATTTTTAAGGGGTTTAGAATAATTCCATACTCCTGTGATCTGTTAACAAATTAACTGAGTCTGTGGGGATTCAGAGTCTATAGAAAATGCTGCCGGAAGAACATGCATGTAATTTTTGTATTCAGCTTTAGAAACTTTTATTTAAAAACGCAAGAGTGTGTCTGTGTGTTTGCGAGAGAACAGGAGAGTGTTGAGTATGAGAGAGCATGTGTGTGTGTGTTGGGGGCTAGTGGTGGAGGGAGTGGATGTACTGCTCAAAGTATGGAAACCTCTGTTCAGGACACTGATAGACAAGCTGCGTCCTTTGCCCACTTTCCCTTACTGTATACCGGTTTCTCTAGTTACCACTCTTGGAATGGTGCTGTTTCAGTGTTGGAATGTTGGACGTTTGATAAGAAAATGGATCAAGTTTAATGGCGCATGCTCTTTGTGCCACCAGCAGCCTCTTGCTGAGAGCATGCTCCAAAAGCGGGAACTGTGTGGCATTGCACTGAGCATCTATATGCTTTGTGTTTCTGTGCCACAGAGAAGAGAAATGAACTGTGGCATGGCTCCTGCCTCTGAACAGCTCTGCTCCGATTAAAAAAAAAAAAAAAAAAATCTCACTGTGCTCTTTGTAAAATGGTACTGTGTAGTGTTAGTTGGTCAATCCAATATTTAAATATTAAATTATGTGCCAAGCACATTGGTTGCTTACATTTTAAAGAATGTAGGGTGCATGGTGGGAATGAGGGGGATGGGGCCAGAGTGGAAATACAAATATAAACCTTATTTTCTTTTTAGGAAGGAGAATCAACTTATGAGTTTTGGTGGAAAAGGGGCAGCTTAGCATACTTGATTTTCTTCTACTATTTTGATCATTTTAAATAGAAGAATGTTATCTTTATATATAACTTTATGTACTGAATTGGGAATGGATTGTGGTCTTTTTATTTCATTTTATTTTTGAGACTTTAAAGCTAAACTGACCATGCATGTTTTCTTTTTCCTGTCATCTCCCGCAGGATGAATTTCACCCGTTCATCGAGGCTCTTCTTCCACATGTCCGTGCAATCGCCTATACTTGGTTCAACCTGCAGGCTCGGAAACGCAAGTACTTTAAAAAGCATGAGAAGCGAATGTCAAAGGATGAAGAAAGAGCAGTCAAAGACGAGCTTCTCAGCGAAAAGCCTGAAATCAAACAGAAGTGGGCGTCCAGGCTGCTGGCCAAACTGCGCAAAGATATCCGCCAGGAGTACCGAGAGGACTTTGTGCTCACGGTGACTGGCAAGAAGCACCCGTGCTGTGTCTTATCCAATCCTGACCAGAAGGGTAAGATTAGGAGAATCGACTGCCTGCGACAGGCAGACAAAGTCTGGCGTCTGGATCTAGTCATGGTGATCCTGTTCAAAGGCATCCCCTTGGAAAGTACCGATGGAGAGCGGCTCATGAAATCCCCACATTGCACAAACCCAGCACTTTGTGTCCAGCCACATCATATCACAGTGTCAGTTAAGGAGCTTGATTTGTTTTTGGCATACTACGTGCAGGAGCAAGGTAGGAGCAGATTGTTCTTTCTTCTCGCACTGCGAACACTGCCTATAAATCCCATGTAGGGAATATCTGGCTTGGGTTAAATGGTCCTCGGGGGCCCCTAGATCTCCCTCCTCGCCCACTCTGGGTAGAGTGGCATGCCCTCTTCCACGCAGATGTCCACTGCCACGTGCAAGCTCTGGAAGTAGAGGTGGAGCTTTCATACCTGAATAGGCCTCGGTATCTAAAGAAAGACCACAAAGAGAGAATGTTTTCAAATGTCTTTGAAATAATCTACTTTTTCACAGAATAGTCTGAAAAATATGGTTTATTACCCTTTACCATTTTGTCTTAGGCTGCATTCCTAGTCATCTTTCCTCAATTGGAAAATGTAACTTTATTTATGAACAGTCAAACCACACTTTAATAGTCTTTGTATTAGCCTTGTAACTAATAAGGGAGATGAACTTTGTTCAGGAATCTAGTGCTACTTGCACTGAAAATAGAATTAGCATTTCCTAATACAAAATGCTCAAGATAGCCAATATCGGAGAGGATATTTTATGTAGACTTAGATTTACTTAATTTAAATATTTCTATCAATACCTACTTTTGATTGTGTAATATTCTCTGCAGATTAAATGGATTATTGTTATTTAAATAATCTGTTACAATATTTTTCCAGAGTACCTTGGGAACACTTAATATTGTTAGTTTACTTAAATGTAAATTCATAAAACTTACCGAGCAGAAAAGTTACAGCTTTCCTTATAGAACAAAAACAGAAAGTGGACTAGTTACACTGGTTTAAAATCTCAAAAAGAATGCAGAAACCACATACCATACCTGTTTTTTTTTTTAATACTTGATAAAGAGAGTGATATAAATGTTGCCTCAATAATTCAAAAAAGGTGATGTTTTTGCTGAATGTTTGAGTTGATGAAATATGTTTCTTTACTATTTTTATTTTTCTTCACATATTTTTCTTAAGTAGGTGAGAATTCCTTTTTTTCAAATCAATGTGTCAGGATATAGATGTCCTGGTATTAGCAACAGTCCATAGTAAAACATTATTTTAAAAAACAGCATACCAAAAGTGGACTGAAGTTTGATCTGCTACACATGGTGGGCTATTTTCTAACTTGGCCTGGCGGTAGGAAAATGGCCTATAGATAGCCAGGTGGTAGACGGTTATATGATGTTTGTTAAATAAATGTGGGGTTTAATAAATTGGTATGAACTTTATTATCATCCAGAAGATAGAACACCAAAATTATTCTTTAACTCAGAAGTCTAGGTAACTTACTGTGTGCTTTTTGTCTTAATCTTTTCTTGATACAATTTTATAGATATTCTTAAATGTTACTTAACATCTTCTTAGTTTAATTTTTAAATAATGGTGCTGGACATCATACTTTTAGAAATAATTGTTTTTTAAAAAAATGAAACATTTCATTTATTATTTCTATGCATTTAAGAATTAAAGTCACAGTAAGGATGGTTGGGGGGGGGTATATTTTCATCCTGTGTGTCCTAAAATAAAAGCTCATTAACACATGACACTTAATTTGATTGACAGCTGTCTAGGAGGTGACATTTTAAGGTGGGCTGTATATATAGGTTGGATTGACTGTAAATGTGTTGTAACTGTGTTGGGGAAGTCAAGGCTAGAAGTAAAGTTTTAAAAAATGGGTCATGTAACTTTTTAGTGCAGTGTAGGGAAGATTTGCAAGCATACGACTGCTGCTCACATTTTAACTTGCTTGAAGGCAAGTCCGTGAGGTGTGCACGTATGTACATCCACTCCCGGGGCAGGCAGCCAACTCTCTTGGTTGATGCACTGACAATAAAGAACATATCCTTCAGATTTGTGAAGATAGATTGAAGAAAGAAAAATGCATAAAATGCTTTCTACATTGCACCATCAGTCATGATAATCATAAAGTTTTAAGCAACTTTTAGGGACCACATTTTCAGGTAAAACATTGATTTTGCTGTTGTTTGACGCTCTTTCATAAAAACTTTTCATTATTTCACTTCATTTGTATCCTTTCCTACCTGCCAGTACATCATCTCTTCATAACATCTGTTGGCTCTTTTTTGGAAAAAAAAAAAAAAATTACATCAGGATGTTTTTGTGTTTTCCCTTTTTCCAACTTTTTTTGGGGCCAAATATAGGTTAATTATGTCTTTTTGCAGTACAGTTGATTAATGAAGGCATCTTAAAAGATAAGTGTGTAGCCAGTCAGAGTGCTGCCTCTCTCTCACAATGACTTTTTATTTCTCCTCTAAGTACATGAAAACCCACTTACGTCTGTTTTATAAATTAGGGAAGTTTTATAAATCAGGGAAAGAAGTACAAAGAAAAACATGAAAGAAAAATCAGAAAAGAAAAATGTTATGTTTGCAACAGAATGAGCAACAAAATTACCTTTCCCCCCCTTTTTTTCCTCGCCCCACTTCTAAACAACTAGGAGGAAAACATGAGAAAGAACAGAGAGAATGCCAAAGATGGTCGCCACTGGCACCAGGATTGGCATCAGACCCTCTTTGTTTAGCTCAGGATGCCTGTGATTTGTTAGTTGGCATCCGCATTGCAGTGTGGAGAGATGTTACAATATATTGACAATTTCCAGATCTAGAAATGTCAATAGTCCTCTTGGTTATTTATACAAGATCATAAACTGCATCTCTCCTCGAGGATGAAATAAAGACCAACATATAATAAAGTTCCATTGTTGACCAACTTCCTATGCTTTTCTTTTTCCCTCTTTCTCTTTTGGTTCAACCCACACACTTCTTTTTTTTTTTTTTTTTTCATGCCCAGAAGCCTCATCTTTTCTGAAATGTGGAAAGAGTTACTATAGCTTTGACACAAGCTACAGTGCTACATCTGCATCTGATATGGTTTTGGGAAAAATTTATGCATTTTGAAATCATTTTTGATATATAGTTCATTAGACTTTTGCATCATATGCCCGCAAGGCAGTATTTTCCTTAAAGCTAAATCTCTTTGTTATTCAGCTGCTTCTGTGCATATAGGCTGGTTGGCCGCAATTCAGTCCATTTTTCTATTTCTCTACATTAGTAGAGGGTCATGTTCAATATAGTCATTTATAAATTTGTATAGCCCCCCGACTTTACCTAAAATATACACATCATTTGGGAGTAACTGCATTTAAATCCATAAAATCATTTGATGTTATTGATTCAGAGGGCTGCGCTTCGGCTGTTTCGTTGCTACCAGAACCGCCATTTTGTTTGTGAAGTGCCAGGCGAGGGGAAAAAAAAGGCAGACAGTGTGCTTGATGCCAATAATGGTTGCCAGTGGCACCGAGGTTGGCATCAGACCCTCTTTGTCTAGTTGCTGAATGCCTTTGATTCGTTGGTTGGCATCCGCATTGCAGTGGGCACACTGGAAAGTTTTTGACAATCCCTGAATGAAAGCTGCTTGCTTGTTTGCTGCAGCAAACCTTAGCTAATATAAAACCCTTCCTTTTTTTTTTAGCATTTTTATTTTTAAGACTGTGACAGATTAAAGGAAAAAAATAGCTCTAAAGTGGCCTCCATTTTCCCAGAGATATTAAAGATGTCCAATGATTCCTGGACAGGTGGTACCTCTTCCCCATATTGTCTTTGTTATTGCGCTCATGAAAGCAAAGCAAAGCAAAACAAAACAAAAAGCAGGCAAGCCTTGCACAGCACACCTTACTGGGACATAAGTGTCCTGTAGGATATGGGTTGTGCTAGGAGAAGGGTGTGGAGTACTAGCCAAATGAAGTGATATGCAATGCGTTCGTTATGACTGACTTACCCTCAATTTCCACACTTCCAAAATGTTGAGAGGACCTTACCTTTCTTTCTAGTTAGTAATGTGTAACAGTGTAAATGTCCAAACATATATATGTGTGTGTGTGCGTGTATACACACACACACACACACACATATGAAAACCTTAATGAGGAAACCTATGTTTTAAGTTCCAATAGAAACCAGTCATTCCTGACTGTTTCAGTTCTGCATCAAAATGTTGCCAAATTCTCAGTGCACAATTCTGCACACTAGGAAAACCAACCAAAATGCTAAAATAATTTTGGTTGAAATTTTCTAGATATTTAGCATTAATATTGCTTTCCAGTCAACCACCATTATCTGGTTAATTAATAAGAAGGATTAGCAGTTCTACCCAAAGCACTGCACAGAAGGAAGTCTGGCCTACGGGAGGCCTTGAATTGCCAGGCTGTGTCCTGCCTGAAGGGGGAAAAAGCAGGGTGGGGTGAGGTAGTGGGGACTGGGCTTTCTCTGAGGCAGGGAAGGGGTCTGAAGAAAGAGAGAGGTCACACTAAGTTTAAAGATCTCAAGAGATAGTAACTGTTGTCATGAATTTAACAGATTAGAGTTTAAGCTAAGTCAGCCCAACCGATTTTTGGACTGTACTTTGCACTCTTATTAAACATGTTTTGGAGTGCTAAAGAGTCCAGGAACTCATGGCTCTCACGAAAGAGGAGTTTCCTTTAGCCTTGTGGCACCCTAAAAGCTGTGATCTACTGTTAGATAGCGACTTTTATTGTTTTATTGTTAAATGTTATGATAATTAAAGAATATTTTGAAGTTTTGAAAAATATGACTTGTTTACAGGGGAAGTTGTAATCATTATTGGTTTTGAAATAGAACCCTTCCTGGTTGTCACATACCATTAGTGAGGAAGTAAACGCTAGGAATTATTTTCCTCCTTCAGTCACTGATTTTTAGAATCCTTTTGGGTAACAGTTGTTTCTTTATAAAAAGCTTAGATAGAGAATTGTTTGCAAATTGACAGTGTTTTTAACATTTTAATAAATTTCACTTCATTTACAGGTATTTCCCATTACAGGGAACATGAAGCTTTCATAATTTGTTAAAATGAGGCAACTCTCTAGGACAACTTGGTGTAGGCTGGCCTTGTGAAATGCTCATGGCATCAAGTCTGTAAGCATGTTTGGTTTAGGGGAACACTGTTAAGTTTTCCCATCTCACATCCTGTCCTTGACTGAACCCATGAACTCTCGTGCTCACTTGTTTGCATTCTGGCTCACACACAGTTCACCAGATAAAGGAGGGCTCTTATTGGCCTGTCTTATGCTTAGGCTTAATGAGACCTTTGTGGGAACATATATTGAAAGATAAGATACTTAGCAGTTTTCTCACTGATAAAAAGAAAACACAGTCTTAGGGGCCAGAAGTTCACTCTCTCTGCCATAATGTCCCTGCCATAAGATAGCATGGCCAGACAACGCAAGAGTTAAACTCTGAGGCCCCACTTGCCAGCTGGGAAAGCTTGGCATCTGTGTTCTGATATGGCAAACTCAGCTCTTGCATTGCTGTTAATATGATCTCACTTTTCAAAGGGAAAAGAGAGAGGAGAGAGAGAGAGAGGCCCATTTGTTATATTAATTGTGACTTTCAGATATTTAAAAACTATTGTGACCCACTTTCTGGAGGGGCAGCAAAGGCTGGTAAAACATCCCAGTGACGATGGTTCGGCGCCTCTCCATACTTCTGCTCTCCCCCCATATATACAGCCCTCTACATTTTGTAATAACATTTTTTCATCTAGATAATATGTTTGGATTTCAAATTTAGCACACTATGCCTCTTGTGTGGTAAAGGAAACTCACGTGTAAAGGAACCGAAATAATGTCCGTTATTCAGCAATGATGGTAATTTGGGGGAACTGAATTGCAGTGACAGGAGGTGATGATAGGGTCTCCCTGACAGTGCAGTGTGTGCCTGGAGACTTGGACCTGGCAGCAGCCATTCAGGCTGCCCACCTATCTCCCCTGCTTTACATCCTTCAAGTTTCTGTCTCCTCAAGTGGTACATTGAAAGTATATCTACAGGAAGTAATACAGGTTTGGTAGGATTTTTTTTTTTATTGTTTTTCCCTAAGTTTGGAATTTAGGAGGAAACTTCCAGAAGGAAATTAAAATTTTAATTCTTCATTAACTTTAATTTGGCACTGTGATTTGAAACAATAATCCACGACAGCTGACTTAGTAAAGTCTTTCTCTTTATAAACTCACCATGCTCGATGGGATGGAAAACCTAGAGCAGTGGGCTTATTAAAGCACTTCTTTTACAGTACTCTTACTCTTCCCACCTCCGCCACCTGTGGAATTCAAGCACCTGAAGAAGGACACACCCAATGGGCAGCTGTGTCAATTCTCTGGAATTCTTAAAGTTGAGATAAGGAAGTTTTCATTTCTGTCATCCCATTGGCTTACATGATAACTCACTTTATAAGAAAAGGAATAATTAGTGCTTTGTGTGAAGCTTAAGATGTGCAGAGAATGGAAATAGCATTAAATTCCCATTATAATAGGAAATTCTTAAATGTCTGAAAATTAGGGGTGAAGGCAAGGGTGATCCCTGGCTCTGAAACTAGCATTTGGGTGGAAGTTGCTCTTCAGTGTGTAACAAAGAATAATATAGCATTTGATAGTTTGAAGTTGATGAAAGTCGAACTCGGGACAGTTGAGGAGTTTTTTAGGGTATGTGCTGTGGCAGAGCAAATGATTAGCCAACGTAATGTTCAAAGCAACGTTACCTTTTTTCCTCCATCCTTGTGGAGGAGGAATACTTTGAGAAATCTCAAGGCCTGGTGGTTATGCGATCGGAAACTGGAGTTATTACAGCAGCATGCCTCAGTGCCAAGCATAGCAAGAGGGGAGCTTCCTCCTAATCACACTCACTTTTCTGTGGCAGCGTGGTATGTCGTCTCATTTTTAAAGTACATTCTTGGGTCCTTGAACTCTAATTATGTGATGTGGTTAATTTAACTGAAGTCAGTTGTTAGGATTTGGCAGAGAGAACAAATCATCAAACTGCAGAGAACTTGTGAAGACTGAGTACATGTAGTGAGGAGTGAGTGTGGGATTAGCTTGTATTAGACTGAACATTACAGGATGTGAGGCTAATGGGACTTGAATGGTTGGGCTTTTTGGTTGTTATATTATTCAGAAAATTGGAAGAAATGGCTACCAATTAACCAATGAGGTGGAAAGACCTTGAGGCTGAATTGAAGGCCACACATACCAAAAAAAAAAAAAAAAATCCTAAAAGTTTAAATTAAGCAATATTCTAATATGGGAATGCAAACTATTCTTGTGCATAAATACATTGTTTGTAATAAAACACTGAGATACACGTATTCTCTCTGTTTATAATGATAGTTTAAACAGGACAGCATTGATGAATCACAGACAAATTAAAGAACTCTGAATAAGGACTATATAATTGAAAATATGGGGTGATGGATGAAGTAATTTTACTAGCTGAAAGTTGTCTGGAAGTTGTATATTTTCAGAATGTTAAGGTAGTTCAGAGCATATAGTAAGTTATGGATGAAGTACAAATCAGTTGAAAATGGGATTTGTTTAAGCAAGTGCAAAAAAAATCAGAATGGCCTTTGAAAAGAAGATTTAATCAAATATATGCAGTTTTAAAATCCTGGTTAGCTTCAAAATAGAACATTCAATAAATAATATTCAGTTGACTTTAAAAATACATATACCTACACAAAACTACACAAAAGCATTTAAAAAGCATCGGTTAATATTGTGACACAAATATATATTCTGATGTAGAATGAAGCTGAAGAGTTTTTTTTTCAAAACTTGTTATTTCAAAACTCACATTGAAAAAAAAATACGTGGAGAAATGTATTGCTGTTAACGGGGAATAGTAGAGTTTAGGACACAAATCTCATCATGAGCACAGATGTTAAGAAAGTTATTTGAAATAGGGTGTATTCTGTAATTCATGTGAGTAGGGGATTATGTTTATATCTGTTAATAACACGAGTATGTCAGTATGAAGTCTGTACCCCTCTATTAGTGAATTCTAACGTGTGAAAAATGTTCCTGCTTAGGACAACTTGTATTTTATTATTCTGACATCTGCAGTTTCTGGATGGATTACCTTAAATTTGCTATGCTATGTTAAAAGCCTTGTTTTATGAGGTCGGTCTCAGCTTCTGGCCTTGGTGTCAGGAACCCTGCTACGTGATGCAACTTGCCTTGTTAGGTTTAATTGACCAAAGCTGATGTGTTAAAACAATTCATTTGTGCTGTAACTTATGCCCTGGCTAAGTTGCTACCTGAATCCTTTGACCTTGACTTGTCTGGGTCATGAAATGGCTGCAAGCTGTTTGACCTTTCTATTGTGCAGCAATGTCACTGTTTCCTCTTATTCTTTTATGGTAATAGCTGACAAAAAGCCCAGCCCCGACTTTACACCCCAGTGGATTCAAGGCGTCCTTCTGCAGTAGCCACGTCTTCTGTCTGACATGGTCTGGCTGGAGAAGTGACTTTCTTTTGTTTGCTGACAGTGATGGGGACAACTTTGCAGCCCTCCTTGCTACAGGAGGTGAGGAATGGTGTTCTGGCTTTGGGAGGCATTTGGATTTCTTCTGCTTAGATTTTCAGCTTCCGTGTTTTATGATGATGCATATCAAAATTTCCTTTTCCCCACTCTTCTGAGGTCAACTTTTCAGCTTTTTATATTTATGGCTTCCTTAATAATTACTTTTCAACATTTTCAGCTGTTACAATAAAAATATTTTATTGTTATTATATAGGGTAAAAGTGGTAAAATTAGTTATGCTTTTGGTTACCAATGTGTAAGTCCTAAAATGATTTAAACTTTACCCTATAAATCTTTGTCCAGTATTGGAAAAAGCTGTATACTCAACATGTAGGGCAAAAACAATGCTTTTAAAAAAAGTGAGAGTAATGTTGTAACTTTATGTATTGCATCTTATAATTTTAGGGGAAGCCTGTTCTTTGTGACTTAAATGGCTAAATTTTATGACAGTGAACTTTTAGTAAATCTGAAGTTTTATTTCTGTGGGGATTTTTGCCAGTATGAGAAATTAAATATTTATTTTAATGAATATTAAATTTTTTTCTATTCTCTATGAAGACCTCATATGCAAAAAAGGAGAATTTTATATCTGTTCTCTTTTGAAGCAGTGAAATAATTTTATTTTTAAAATATTGGAAATGCCTTCTAAAATGTTAAAACAGATATTTTTATCCTACCAAATTTTTCTTTGCCAAATATGACATTGTAGTTCATGATTTCTCCTATATTTGCCAGATATTTAAAATCCAAGCTGTTACATTTTATTTTTGAATTATTAGAGGAAAAAAGGAAGTTTAAGTTAGAATGTGCATTTCCTTCCCGGTATGTGGCATACTGTTGATACATGTGTGTGGATACACTGACAGACGAGCCACAATGTGGTGCAGGCACTAGACCCTGGGGAAAAGCACTAGACTTTTCTCTTCCCATTTAAACAATATCTGCAATGGCAGGTGAGAGGGTTTTTCTTCTTTCTCTTTTCTTTTTTCTTTTATTGTTGTTTTAAACTATGTTTTTCCCCAGGAATGTTCACAAGATCAAGAAATTTAAATACTTTTCAGCATTAATTATATTGATAATCCAGCATCCTACAGTCTCAGGAGAAAAGGTGAATGAAATGCATTGAGTCTGATTTTAGTTAGCAGCCTCAGTCTCTCTTTCCTCTCCTATTAAAACTAGACTAGAAAATATCTTTCTTGCCTCTCCCTCCCTTCCTCCCTTCCTCCCTCACCCCCCAGGACATTTTTGCATTTATCTTCAGATAGAGCAGGACAGAGAGACGGAGAAAGAGAGGGAGAGAGAAACATTGATGTGAGAGAGACACATTGAGTGGTTGCCACCCACTTGACCCCAACTGGGGCTGGGGCAAAGTGCAACCGAGGTACGTGCCCTTACCAGGATCCGAACCTGGGATTCTCTGTTCCGCAGGCTGCCGCTCCAACTGCTGAGGCAAACTGGCCAGGGCTTTTGCCTTTTTCTTATTCAGTGGTGTCCTCAGTGGTAGAGCTGACACAGAGTCGGGTTTGGATTTGGTTAGTGGGTGAATGGATCATATGCGACCAGCCCCTGAGGATTTAAAAAATGTCTGTGACTTCTTCCAGAAGTCTGCCTGAGTTCTTCCACTAAAAGATTTGAAATGGATCTCAGCTGCTGAGTTAAAGAGGTTAAGTTCCTGGGCTGTGGGTAATTGGTGGGTATGTTGGTGTGTGCACGCGTGTGTTGGTGTGTGTATGTGTGTGTTGGTGTGTGTGTGTTGTTGCGTGCGTGCATGGGTGCATGTGTAGCAGAGAATTGAAGAAGAGAAGTGAAGTTAGAGAAACAGAGAGGTAGGGCATAGATCTTGCAGGAATTACTTAAGAAGGATGGTTCATTCATAGATTGAGGAGTAACTAACATGCAATTAAATATATTCTGTCCTCTGAATTTTGGATTGCTTTTGGACTTGAGCAGATCTTCCTTCTTCCTGCCTTTTTAGTTTTTTTAGAGCATAGGAGTTAAGTGCACGAATCTGATATTTTGAGTTCTGGTTCTTGGACAAGTCACTTAAGCTCCAAGTGCTTTGATTTTTTGTTTTCTAAAATGGTGATTAAAATGCCTATTTCACAGGGCTGTTTTAGGATTACATGAGATAATTAAGGTAAGTAAAAGCACAATTTTAATAGTAGCCATTATTACTATAAAGAAACATAATGTAATGTAGACTTCCAGAGAAACTACCCAGTAGTGAAAAGAAAGAGTGAATGGATGTTGAAGCAAAGAGGTCATCAATTAGTAGTTATGTATTTCAGGTGACAGGACATTCTGAAGAGAACATGAAAATCCTGATCATAGTAACATGCACAGATATTTGTTAGTAAATCCTCTCAATGTAGGCACATGAACTTAGCTACTTGTATTTAGTTTTAAAATCTAGTTACATTGAAATTACTGTACAAATTTTAGCAATCCTTTATATCAGAACTACCAGGGAATTAATTTCTTGATCAATCTAGGAGTATTTGAAAGGAAAGAATAAAATATTTTGTTAGTGGTACTCTGAATAATTAACACAACTTTTGTGTCGAATGAAGTGTGTTCTAGCAAGTAATTCATTACAATAATCTATAATTCATTGTACTCCAGTAAAAGCATAAGACTTTTATTTACCAAAAAAATTAAATTGCCAACATTTGGGGGAGCTACACTTATGTTTTAGATTTAGTTGGACAGAAGTGATGATGATGTGGCTAGACTGGATTGTTCTTGACGAGAGCAAGCTGCTGGTTTTCAGATCTAAGCCTGAAAGTATCTTATTTAAAAATGACCTCTAGTTGGGTTGAAACTCAAGATGTTTAATTAGTTACATGAATTGTTTTGATTTAATTGCCATGTAACTCTTCTTTTTTAAGCCATTCTTCCCCATTCATCCTTTTTTATGGTGCTAAGAAAATTAATTAAATGATCTCTAGAGGAAAAAAGTTAATATTTCTTACTTAAAGTCATTGCACATTTACTAAGAACAACTGAAAGCAAAATGAGAAGTGGTTAAAACATTTACTTTTCACCCTGGCTGGTTTGGCTCAGCAGTTGGAGCGTCGGCCCACGCACCAGAGAGTCCCGGGTTCAGTTCCCACTAAGGGCATGTACCTTGGTTGCAGTTTGTCCCCAGCCCCGGGTGGGGTCGTGTGGGTGGCAGCCAGTCTTTGTGTCTTTCACATCGATGTTTCTCTCTCTTCTTCCCTCTCTCCCTCTTGCTCTGTGAATACAAAAAGTGTCCTCAGGTGAGAATTAAAAAAAAAAAAAAAATTTACTTTTCTTTCCAAACTAGATTTGGGGTTAGTGTTTGACTTTAGTGGCTCTGGTTGGTTGGATCCATGTGATTATGAAGCCACTTTCTGGGCCATATCCTTGGGGAACTAGTCACGGAGCTTGCTGTTCAGAGCCAGTGGGTTGCTCCCCTCCCTCACTTTGTAGAGCAGACTTGGGAAGTGGACAGATTAGCCCATATCCCCAACCCTACTAGGGAAATACTTTAAATCGCATGTCACATTGATGCAGTGCAAAAAAATAATAATAATAATAATCATATTCTTATATGAAGCATTTTATAATCATACCAAGGGGTTCTAGTCAGGAGTTAATAGGAAAAGTTACCTCACTGTTTGTTCATCAGTTAAAGGGTAACCAGGGTATACAGAAAGCAGAATCAGAACATTGATTAGCTTGCTTAGATTCTGGCACATAATTTTTAATAATCTGTGTCATGCCTTTTCTTTTTGAGAACATACCTGGCATTTAGTTGCTGTTCTGTTTATGCGATCCACAAAAGTAAAAAAGCATGTGTTTTAGTACATGAAACAAAGTGCATCTGAAAATGTTAAAGGTATATAAAATTTATTGTTGTTGATAGCAGAAGGATTTGGTATTTTTTCTAGTACATTGAAAAAGCTTTGTTTACATCTATGATTTAAAGTTGATGTTGACTTAAAATGAGAATGTGCGCATGGTTCTTAAGTATTGGTTGCCTTTCATAGCTTCCTGGAGATGCTAACATATTTCTTCAAATTTCCTGATGGTGAAGCATTAATATTTTTGGATAAGACTTACAGTTATCATGTAACAGTATCTGTTCAGTCTCCAAATAAGGGAAAAGCTGCTTATAGTAATATGAGGATCACTGGTCTTACAATAATTAAATAGACTTGTTATACTACATTAATCTCTTTTGGAACATTTGGAATGACTTCTTAGTACTAACAAACAGAGCATTAGGGCCTACGATTAATCTGCTTTTTGTATCCAACATTTGTATAATATAAAACATGTGTACGGAGAAACATATTTCAGGTTTAAGATGAGTTCATAGGAGGACAAAATGAAATTGTATTGGACTATTAAGCAATATGAATATGATTCCAAGTACTGATAAAATATGGAATTCATTTTGAGTCAACATAGGTACATACATTGTTTTCAGTAAGTTTTTGTTTTTTTGGTGAATACCATGTTTGGGCTCTAAGAATTACTTTTCCCCTGAGATGCAGGTTTTGTTCATGACCCACCAGATATATGCATATGAAGTGGAAGCATTTTTTTCAGTCCGATATCCAGGAGATTGTGTTAATTCTTTGTGAGTTGGTATTTCTAGGTACCTGCCATTGATACAGTTATTTATTAATCCTAGAGAAAATGAAGTAGACGCGATATTAAAGTCTGGGTTAGTTTTGTTCTGCATTTTGTAGAAATAATTTAAGTTAACGACAGACTATGCATTCACTAACTAAACAGCATATAACTGATTTGTTGAAGGGACTTTTGAGTTAGGATTATGTTTACATTTTCTGTTGTAGAAACCCCATGAGGCATAATTTCCTCCTCGATGTGGGCTCTTTATTGTGGTTGATGTGAATTCAGTCTTAGGTGTTCCAGTTACGAGAAAACTATTTTGTGAAGGATGAAGTATTAGTTCAGTTTTAGGACAGATTGCATGAGTAAGTACAGAGTACTAGGGGAATGCTGAGATTATTGAGTGGTTTGCATCCATTTTAGACCATGTGCCTGGGACCAGCTAACACATTGTCAGGGAAAAACATGATGTAGCAACAATATTAGATCATGCAAATGAGACTACTGAATAGTAATAGTTATGGGCAATATTTTGGAAAACACTGATTAGTGACAGTTTTATTACAGCAAATGTATGTATCAAGTCCCCAGATTTCATTGTAATGCACTGAAAACAGATGTCAAAGTGTCCCAAACAGAATTTCATGCTTAATCTACATATTGCATGGAAAGTACAAACAAATCATTTAGAATTCTGTTATTTAATCCTTTTAGAAGGAATGAAAATACACAATTTAGATTTACTCCATTCTTTCTTTTAATACCAGTTTTTGTTTTCTAGGGGCGGATGATAAATTATTTTTTTGTTTGCTATTTTCTTAAGATGCATGTGAGAGAAGATATATCTGCATATGGACATGGTTTTACTTAATGTACTTTGAACTGTAAGTTTCTGAACATAAGATCTTTGCATTAAAAAGAAGAGAAAGAAAGAAAGAAAGAAAGAAAGAAAGAAAGAAAGAAAGAAAGAAAGAAAGAAAGAAAGAATAATTAGACTCTAAATTATTTAGTGACCCGGTGATGGAATTATCTTCTGTTCTTTTGTTTACTGATGTAGACTTTTTCCCTCTCTGCCACATAGTAATTGAAGCAGCATGCTAAAGAAGAGAAGAAAATTGGTAGCCTTATTGTTTGCAAGTACCTGGGAGCCTTTGGGTCACTCAGTGACTCAGTTTATCTGTCAAGTGAGGGAATTGGCTTGAGGACTTCTACTATCCCTCTTAGCTCTGGCATCCTAGGAATTTGGCCTCTGGTTACCTTGCCTGAGGGGCAGTGCCCTTCATATTAAGCAATATTTAATGAAACTTAGCATTCTCTTATTAAATATGGGATTTTAATGCATTTGTTTATTAAAGAGAAATAGAAAATGTGTAACTTGACTCTTGAGTAACATTCTCACATTGCTCAATTCAAAGTCCAATAGTCAGATTGTTTGGTTCAATCTAGATAAAAAGCTTTCCTTTTTAAGAAAGAGGTCTTTAACTCATATAATTTTAGAGCTGGAAGAATCCCTAGAGACCTCACTTTGCAGCTGTGGGTACTGAGTCTAAGAGAGGCCCAAAGACACTTTGGTTGTTTGTGTTAGTTTTATTGCTACATGGGCATAAATAAGCATAAATAATGAGAAGAGTTATTTTACATACTAGCAAGCAATTTTTTTTAAAGGAATATAGGAGAAAATCATGATTAAAAGTCTCATATTATCATTTGTAATTTATCAAGATCAGTTGATTCCGGAGTCTAGTTTTTTCTTTTGTACCTTTTCATAGGATATATTCTGTTGAAGTCATTCTACAGCCAAGGTCCTCATAAAAATGACTCCTTTCTTTTCTTCAGTGGATGGAAAATACTATTTAAGTATGGTCAACTAATATGGAATCGATGGTGGTTGGAAACAGAAAGGATCCATTAAAAATGCCCTGCCAGACTTCCAGTAACATTGCAGGTCATGTTTGAAATTGGTTGTAAGAAAAACTATTTTTCGAACGTTAGTTATTGGAAGAAAAGATGGAGCTGATTATGAGGAGCTGGTTTAAGTTCTGCTTCCTGGATTTTTACAATCTGCAGATTAGTTTAATAATTATTATATCTCTATTTTCATTTGTGTGGTATATTTCTTTCACCTTAGTTTTGAAGTTTAAAACAAACATCCATATACCTTATTTTATTTAAGAGATGTTTTACAAATTTTAAGAATTTTTTTCTTAGGTTAATTTTTAGAAACCAAAATTCACAAGGGGAATTCAATTCCAAAAGGAAACTTTAAGTGAACCCTTTTGCTAAGGTAAGAATTCTTTTATAACATTAAAGATTATCTGTAAATCATGTTTTATCAGTGTCCTGCAGTGTGCTCATGTATATCAAGGCAAACGTGAATACAGCAGAAATTAAGTAAAAGCAGAGGTATTAGCAGTATTAGAAAAAGTTTAATATCAGCTATTTTTAGTAGCTAATTTCTAGTTAGATAGCTTATGTTTGAGAAAGTTTGAAAGCATGTGAAAAGTCACAATTGTAGATGGAAAAATAGATGAATAAAAGATGGGTATTGTGCAAGTGCATGACCCCATCATCAGTGGAAATATTATGGGAGCACTGTATAAAATGGATATTATGTATTTATTGAATGAATGAGTACAAATTATTTAAACTGAGTAGAGAATGTTAGGGGCAAATCAGATAAAGGAGTTCCTCAAACTGGGAAAATCTCCTTTTTACGAGATTTGTTTTTTCTTTTGTATCTTCACTGATAGAGAAAATGTCATTCCCACTTCATATACACTTTAAATTTAAGAATGAGTAAAACAAGACCACGTGAAGTGTGATATCCATTTTAGCAATAGAGCTTATTCTGGAATCAAGCTGCAGGTTTGAATGTTTGTTCGCCTACCATTCACTGTGTGAGTGGGTAATTTCATTATATCTTCTAAGATTCCGTTTTCTGAGCTCTGGAGTGGGCACTGACTGTACTTGGAAGTAGTGAGAGTAAAATGAGGAAGTTTTTTTGAGGCGTGGGTACTCTCTAAGGTGTTTGCAATTATTGATATTGATAGAAGTTTTAATCAGCAATCAGTACAGTGACCACACATTGTAGGTAACGAGGACTTATTTCATTGAATGAATGCTCACCACCTATGCTGAGGATTCTGAAAGACTTGATCTCTCTTTTGTGGGGCAGAACATTAAATTAGGGACAATACTCTGCCAAAAGTGGGGAGAAAAAAATACATAGCAAAAATTAAAACACAGTATTATTATTACTGTAATGTCTCAAATTGATCCTTAAAGAAGTGAATGGTACAGAACCACAGCAAATCATAATGTTCATTTCAGTATTTCTAGCTAACTTAAAGAAATAGCCTTTTCTAAGAGCATAAAGATGTGCTGGATTCCTGTATAAATTTCTTCTTAGAGTGCAGGATACTTGACTACTGTCCATTTTTTATAAGGTCTTTCATTTGTGTTATAAAGAAATTCCAGACATAAACATAATCAGAAACAAAGAAGAACATACCCATAACTGTTTCCTAGCAGGGAATACTTGAGGCAGTGGTATTTATGCAGGAAACCAGGGCTTTAAAATTCCAAACCTTTTCATGAGTTTGAATAGTGATATATATTTTTTCTCCTTTATGTCTCCAGTAGCACTTAATTATAGTCCCACAAAAAGTTGGGAAGTGATATCTCAGTATTTTCTGTAAGATTATTCTCTGAAAAACAATTCTGACTGTTTAGTTTCATTTATTAAAAATGTTACAAAATTTGCCTGGCTGGTGTGGCTCAGTGGTTGAGTGTTGGCCCATGCACCAACAGGTCACCAGTTCGATTTCCAGTCAGGGCACATGCCCAGGTTGTGGGCCCAAATTCCCAGTTGGGGGCATGCAGGAGGTGGCCAGTTGATGTTCTCTCTCATCGATGTTTCTATCTCTCTCTCTAAAAATCAATAAAGAAAAAAATTCTAAAAAATACTATAAAATTTAAAAATTAATTTTATTGGTGATATACTTTTAAGTATATCATTTTTGGTGTTGGCAACTTTTCCTCAGTAGTCACTAAATAATAACAACCTTTATCTCATTATTATTCATTTTGTCAGTCATTAGTGTTTTCCGAAGTGTGTGTGTGTATACACATATATATAGCATATTAATTTTTTATATTTGTATGTGATTACTATGAGTCCACAAGAAGTCAAGGAAGTAGACATGGATTTATTAAAATGTCTCTTTCAAGGAAAATATATAACACTTGGGATACAGTTAGAAAATGGTTGAGAAATGCATTTATTAAGTAGTGAAAGTATAGTGAAATATAGATGGCCTCTTCCAAGTAATTTACAATTAGAAAACAGAGGACAGTGCTTATTTGCAGAGTTTGTGAGAAAGAAAAATTTGAAAGATAGTGCAACAAGTATACAACTAACTGTCTCACCAACTACTATATATAGTTACATTTGCTTAGCTCTCTGGGAGGAGACCCTGAGGGACTGTAATGGAAAGGTCACAGAGAGGAGGTGAGTCTTAAGCAGGTTTATCTCAGGGGTTAAGGAACAAAAAGCAAAATGAAATAGATAGCCAGGAGTCTGCCTCTTATATAAATGAACTCTATTTGGTATAAGATGCACTGTACTTTTAATTTGATCTGGTGTTTTGTTTTAAAAATTTGTTAATGAAAGAAAAATCTAATGGGAAGTTTTAATCCAGATGCTAAAATTCTCAGTACTAAATGGCTTTGATTGATTAATCTCTCTCTTTTAAAATGTGGATAGTAACAGTAACATTGCATTCTAATATCTAAATTATTATTATATATAGCTTAGCTGTTAGATTTCACTGTAATGCTATATACATTGTTTTATTTTTTTTAATGTTTTTTATTGATTTTTTTACAGAGAGAGGAAAGGAGAGAGAGAGAAACATGGATGTGAGAGAAACATCCGTCAGCTGCCTCCTGCACGCCCCCTACTGGGGATCGAGCTTGCAACCCCGGCATGTGCCCTGACCAGGAATCAAAGCAGGACCTCTCAGTCCACGGGAAGATGCTCAGTCCACTGAACCACACTGCCCCGGCTATATACATTGTTTTAAATAGTATCTTTTTATTCTAGTATATTTATTGTTTATAATTATAATCTTGAATGGGAAATGTGAATATACATTTGTCATGTGTGATACATCTAATAATTTAGATATTTTAGAATTGAGAAGATAATGCAATAGGCAGTTTAAAAAATTTGGAAAGCAGAATATTCTGCAAAAAAATATTTTATTTAAAAGTATTCTGATTTCAATATTGGGTCCAGTTTACATCACTATTAGTATTTTTAAAATCAAGTGTGGCTTCCAACCTCAGTAGAAAAGGAATTGAAGAGTGATGAGGTGTGTTTTATTGTTGGGCTGAAGTATCTGATCTAATGCAGATTTATACTTTTGTTACTAACAGCAATGGACTGATACACTGACATACCCAACAGTAAAATAACTCCCAGGTTTATATATTCAATTTTCCTATTATATTTTGCTCTTTGTAAATGATACCTATTTCCCATAGATAATTAGAGGAAAAAGTATAAAATGAAAACTGTGGTAATCCTTTGACTATAGCTATATATTATAGCTCTTTTAAAATAGCTTTCAACTTGAAAGGTTACCAGGCTTAACTCCTGAAGATAACAATGGAATCTACTATGTGAAATTCTCAGTTCCTCTATGCTTTCCGTACTACTCAAATAAAAAGTGAATATATGTTTTTAGAGGGCAGTGATCAACTTTTCTCTTTTTTCATACTTCTTTTCCCATAAGAGGATATACAATGTTGATTGTATAGTTGACTGTTAATTATGATGTACAGATATAGCAAGATTATAATCACTGAAATTTGAAAAGAAATCTGCCTCAGTTTGCCATTTTATGATAGCATTTTAAAGCCATTCTTCTATCTGTAAATAAGTATTTACTGAGTACTTACTATGTATTGGGCACTATGCTAGGTACTGGAATTACAATATAGAGAAGACAGACATTTTACTAACATGGGAAAGACAATTTAAAAAGAATCATCTGATGTTTATTGTTCTTTTTTCTTAACTGAAAAGCATCGGCATTAAATGCTTAATACGTACTTTGTGAAAAGAGTAATGGTAGTGATTAGGCAAACATCATCTGAAGGAAATGACTTATGAAAACTTGTGACAGTTTCTCAGGAAATAATGAGACATTAATGGATTATTCTAATGAACAAATATAATTTTTTTCATCTGTATGACAAAAATATTTTTGTAGGGTATATATGGTAATAACAGGCATGCCCTGTGGCATCTTGGAGCATGTAGCTTTTCTTGCAGGAACTTGGAAACATGTCAGGATCCTTTGTGAACTCTGGCCTTGCTCCTAACTGGAGCCATTGTGCTGGGCTCTGAGCGGCAGTAGCGCCATACCATTCAGAAGTGAGAAAATCAACTGTAGTGCAGCTTGGAGGAATAGTGAGTATCTGTTGGGCTTTGTGATGATGATTGCAATTACTGGGACAAACAGAAGAATAGAATGTGGCATTGGGGGTACACTTAGTAATTTCTCCAACTCCTCAGACATCTGCAGATCTTTTGCAAGTTTTGAAATTAACATGTCAATCTTATGGGTGACTCACTGGAGGAAGTGACTAGGTGCTAGGAGTAGTATCTAGCTGGAAGGAGCCATGAACCTGTGTCATACAGGAGTACTGAGTCTGAAATCTTTTCTTTTTAAATCATTTTAGATGTATGACTTTCAGCAAGTGTTTTAAAATTCCTTAGGCTCCTTTTTTTCTGTGTAAATGGAAATAATACCAGTCTTAAAAGCTTTTTGTAGGACTAAATGAGTTAATAACTCAGAAAAGGCCTTGCATAGTGCTGATGTTCGATAGCTCATTTGAGTAAAGGTGGGTAGAATTTTCTGGGCCATTGTGATTTCTACAATGCTTTTTTTAAAAATCCTCACCTGAGGATATTTTTTTCTTTTATCTTCAGAGTGGGAGGGGGAGAGAGAGAAAAACATCTACGTGAGAGAAAGGTACATCGATGAGAGAGACACATCGAGACACATCAACTGGCTGCCTCCCGCACGACCCTGACCAGGGCCAGGGACCAAACCGCAACTGAGGTACGTGCCCTTGACCGGAATCGAACCCGCAACTCTGGTTCTCGGGCCTATGCTCCAACCACTGAGCCAAACCAGCCAGGCCCACAATGCTTTTGAGTATATCGTTGTCCAGCTAACATTTAGTGAGCACTTTGAGAGTTTTATCTGTGACCTATTTAATCCTCAGTAACCATATGAGATAGATACTTTCCTGTCTCTTCATAAATGAGGACTCTGTGGTTGAGCTATTAAGTGACAGAGTCCAAATTTGTCTCTGGAGCTCTTTCTTAACCCTGAGTCTAGATGGTAAGGTTACTCTCTCCACATTAGGGTAGAAGGAAAATATTTTTAAAAGATAAGCTCATTTTAACTTAGTTACACATTTTAAAAAGGTTTAAAATGATCTTTTTTTATCTTTGATTTGTAAATAGTTTATTTCCATTTTGATTTATTAATTCTGATATACAAAGTAAAGTTACAGTGATTTCCAAGTTAATCTTTTTTCCTAAACTAATCAGTCTTTTCTCATTTGTTGTTTCCTCCTATTCTATTGTGCTTTTGTATGAGACCCTGAAAGTGGATGTGTTTATTGTATAGAGTACAAAGGATACATAGGGAAAATAAAACAGCCTTAAAGAGAGGATTAAGCAAGTCAAGAGCCATACATAGTAATCCGACTTCTCAACAATAAGCATCATGGTCTTTATGATTGATTTTTCAATAAATTCCTCCTCAATTCGACTCACACTGTGCTAAATTAATGGTTTTCCTTATAAGTCATAGATTATTATTTCTTTCTCTTTTCTTTTGATTTGTTGGGAAAGTTGCGACATTTTCTCGGGTGTATTGACATCTGTATACACCTGAGTACATGTACTTGGTTCTTTCCGTGATGGCAGTTTTTTGAAGAAAATAGATACATGAAAAAAAAGGATATATATTTTGATTTTTGTAATAATTCTTGGCTAATTTTTTTCTAAACAGAGTCAAAACTATTTTTGAATTTTGGTTTCTCACTTTGTGGATTATTGAGATGACAGGTTATGACATTTATAGATCATTCTAGGGTTTGCAGGGTAGAAACTCCCCTGTTCCCTATTCCTCGATGTTCTATTCACTTTTTGGTTCATTGGATAGATTTTATTCTTATATAAGACAATGAATGTTAGTGAGAAAGATAATGTGATAGAAAGATCCAGAAATGACTCCCCTTTCTCTTCAGAAACACAGATATATTATTACTGATTTATTTGTATAGTAATAATAATTGATAGTAATAATCATAAAAATAACTGTAGCATGTTGAGAATGCCTTATGTGACTAATGTAATTATATAGTTATCCAAAGAAGTAGGTATTATCATCATTTAATAGTTAAAGAAATTGAGCTTAAATATGTTGAATAAATCTCTAGTCAGCTAGCTAGGAAATGATAGAGCTAAAACTTGAACCCATAACTGCCCCCTTCTCACTCATATTCCCAATTTCACTACTATATCTCCATTTGAAAACTTGTTCCTCAATCTTTTTTAAGTAAAACAATTTTCTTAAAGGGATATAAGTTACATTTTTATAATAATATGTGCCTGTGAGGCAGAGTTAAAAAGCTGTTGCCAAATCTCAGCATGGTTTTACATAGAGGAAGAAATAATTATATGATTTCTTTTTTCTGTCCAGTGTAAATATTTCTTCCTTCCACCTGCCTGGACTGCCTCCGTTTGTCCCATAGACGCCGCTGCCCGGACCTTTAGTGAGCAACAAGGGAGAGAACTTTCTCTGGTATTCTTGGTTGCCAGCACAAAACAGTGACACAGATTGACTTTATATATTTGCCCCCAAACATGAATATAGATGCTGTTGTCTTCCTATTCCTTCCATTCCCTTTTAGAGAGGTTTTGTAAAATGAACAGTAAAGACCCAGGCCAAACCAGCTTGAGTCTGTGCAGCCCTGCACACTGTCAGGACTGCTCCTGCCTGAATGAGGAGTCCATTGTCCTCAAAGACATTGTTATGTCAAAGCCCTTCACTGTGAACTTTCCGTCAAGATGCTAGATTCGCCAGTTAGTTACACAGAAACTGTTCTGTCCAGGCTGGAATGTGGCAGTTAAAACAGGGGAACTTTGATCCCCAAGATAAAGTGGGTTCAGACACGTGTGCACGTTTGCCATTTTACCAGTTTTAGTTTGTAGGTGCCTCCCCCCAGTTTAATCTAAATTCCTTAAACCTATGTCCAGTGACTGGTGAGAAGACATAAATCAGTGAGTATTTTGTGAAAAACGAAGAGAAAAACACCTTTAACAGCCAATGCAGCTTATTCCCTAAGACCTCCTAGTCAAGAATTACAGTGATAGTTATGTCAGTTAGTTTGCTTTTAGAATGTGTGCCAAACTTTAATCTCTGGATACTGCTATCTTAAGATATCTCACTTGATATTTATGTGGTCATTTATTTAATCTTTTAACCATGTCAGAATTGTTTTAGCTAGCTCTAAAATAGCAGCAACAATACCAGTCACAACATCTGATACTTATTAAGCACTTATTATACACCAGGTACTGTGGTGTTAACTGCTCTACATAGCATATCTCACTTAATCCTCACAACTACCTGATATGAAAGCCACCACTATAGTTTCCAGGTTTACGTAGCAGTGGGTAAGAGTAGGGCAGGGATTTGAACCTGAGTATTCAGGCTCTGGAGACCTGCACAAGGAGCTCACCTGACTGCTTGGGGCAAGTCACCCCACCTTCAGGAACCTGTGTCCTGACCTGTAAAAAACAAAAAAACAAATACTTTTATATTTCTGATTAGCTTATTAAAGAAGACCAAATAAGAAGCACATTGAAAATAAACTAGCCCTGGCCGGTTTGGCTCAGCGGTTAGAGCGTCCGCCTGTGGTCCGGAGAGACCCGGGTTCGGTTTCCGCTAAGGGTATGTACCTTGGTTGCAGTTTGTCTCCGGCCCTGGTTGGTCGTGCGGGTGGCAGCCACTCGATGTGTCCCTTTCACATCGATGTTTCCCTCTCTCTCTTCCTCTCTCTCCCTCCCACTCTGTCTGTACAAAAAATGGAAAAATGTCCTCGGGTCAGGATAAAAAAAATAAATAAATAAAAAAAGAAAAGAAAAGAAACTAGGTATGCAAATATATGATATTATTTTAATGGCATTAATACATTCTGCAGATCATGTTTATATATTGCCATTTTTATGAATAATCTCAAAATAATTCTTACCACATATAAGTTGGACCTTGCAAAGTAGGCCACCACAATATAGTATAACAGTATTGTAATTTTCACATGTAAATTGTTGCTGATTGTATAAATTATCTGTACTTTAGAGGAAAAGTCTTTGATAACAGTACCATATTTTATTCCAGAGTATTATGCTTAAGTAATTTATTAAATATTTATTGCCCTCTTCATGCCCTTTGGTACAAGTTTGGTGGGGAAGGGGAAGACTAGTAATTATTTTTTTAAAATGTATATAATAGTTCTGTCTGTAGCCAATAAAATGAGGTATGTAGTTGAATAATTATTGAGAAATATTATCACGGTAAGAAGGCTTAAGCATTTAAAAATTACTCTCCAAATAATGCAGCCTAAACCAAATTTACACAGTAGCAGAAGTTTTGATACTGAATCAGATTTTCTCAGTTCTTTCCCCCTGAGTAGATACAGCTGCAAAATAGAATATTTTAGAATGAACACTTAGCACAAAATGTTTTTTCTAAAACCTACATCTGGCTTTTTAAAAATAATAAGATTTTTTTTTAAGTACAGATATTTGACCATACAGTACATATTTTATATCCCCTGGGGGTATTTGTGAATATATAATTAAGTAGTTTTTATGTTCATTTAATTCATTTCCAAAAAAGACAGGTGTGGGCACTTAGTTGTGTGCATGCTTGTGTGTGCATCTGAACGTGTGAAAATGCAGTTTAGGGATTACAACAGTTTAGTCAAGGTCATAAGTGACCTGATGTGCCCTTGAGCATGCTGTTTATAATTGCTGTGGTTAGTTTTCCTTTTCACTGTTTTTACCTATAATGTCAAAACACAATTATATGGAGTTGGTATGTTCACTAATAGCAGTTTATCTCTGCATGGTTTATAGACAGAGTCAAAAGCCAACAACTATAATTACATCCATGTTTCTAACTTAGCAGCGAGCTAGAAAAGTGTGGTTGAAGTATGCTGTGGGTAGAGTGCAGCCAGTAGGAATTATAGGGTAAAGTCATTGCTTTGCATTCTTTTGGTTTTACAATAATTGTTACTTAAATTTTGTTTTCTGGATTTTACCACTGTCTGTTGTGTTTATATGACCACATAAAGAGTGGTTGAGTTACGTGTCTCCCTACTCTATTTTTCTTCTGCCTGCCTTCCTCTGTAAATGTACTCATTCTCCTTTCACTTTCTTCTGACTCAGCAGACAGTACATTACAGTTAATAGTTTTCTGAAGCAGCCTGATGTTCATGCTCTATGGAACCCATAAGACTTCTACTATTTGCATTATATGTTTAATTGGATAATTATGGGAACCATGTTGAACTGTTAACAACTGTCAAGCCTTTGATTAATCTTTTGAATGTTCATTGGCGTGGTTCAAGTTAGCAACCACAATACAGATTTTTTTGGTTTTATTTTGATTGCTGTTCTTGTGATTATTTGAGAGGGTAAAAATGATTTTTCTAGAAAATATATATAATATCCCATTTTGGCTCACCTTATATATTGTGGCAAGAAGAAGCAATGCAACCTTTGAATCACCATAAATTGTTTTGCATGTGAAATACTGCAGTTTAGCCCTGGCCAGTTTGGCTCAGCGATTAGAGCGTCAGCCCGAGGCCCAGAGTGAGTCCCAGGTTTGGTTCCCACTAAGGGTGTGTACCTAGGTTGCAGTTTGTCCCCGACCCCAGTTGGGGTCATGTGGCTGGCGACCACTTGATGTGTCTCTATCACGTCAATGTTTCTCTCTCTCTCTCTTCCCCCCCTCTTCTTCCTGTTCTGTCTGAGGATAAATGCAAAAATGTCCTCGGGTGAGGATAAAAGAAAAAAGAAATACTGCAGTTTAATAATAATTGCCAGAAAAATGATGAGAAAGCTTTTTTATATTTTTAGTAATCTTGATATAAAATAGAAATGAGAATCTTTACTTTTGAAATAGTATTGGTTTGAACCCATAGTGTGGAAGAGGTAATTGAAGGATATTTGGTATTGAATCATGGAACTAGAGATGAATTATGTAGAAAAATCATTCTTTCACCCATGTGTGTTCACTTCATATGAAATGAACATGGGAATTAGTATAGCAGAAATTCTATTCAAACATACATAACTCTCAGGCACCCTTACAATTTTTTGTATATTTTATTTTAAGTGCATGTAAGTATGCTTGTGGAACAATACAATATTTGCTTTCCCTTTAGTAATCTGTCGATGTTTATGCTGTTTGGACTAACAAGGTATGCATTTGGTTTTTGTGTGCTTATATTTTGGTATTGGATGGAGAAAACAGGTCTGGTGCATACTGCAAAAGTTAGAATAAATAAGTGAATATTACAAACAAATCTTAAAGGTTTACATGAATGTCATAGAGACTTACAGGGACTAGATTCTATATTTGACTGATCTTTCTACTATTTATTTTTTATCCTCATCCGAGGACATTTTTTCATATTTTGTTCAGATAGAGTGGGAGGGAGGGAGAGAGAGAGAGAGAAACATCGACGTGAAAGGGACACATCGAGTGGTTGCCACCCTTAGGACCCAACCAAGACTGGGGACGAACTGCAACTGAGGTATGTGCCCTTTGTGGGAACCAAACCCAGGTCTCTCTGAACCGCAGGCCGACGCTCTAACTGCTGAGCCAAACTGGCCAGGGCTGATCTTTCTACTTTTTTAATGCTGCAAATGCCTTTTATTAAAATTTTACTGAGAAGTATCTGACTTCTTTCTATGTCACACATTTCAGAGTAGGACTAGGGATAGCTCTATATCCTTGAGAGTTGAGCTTTTAAATATTATTTAGTTACACAAGTGACACTTAAATAGTCTCTCAGTATAAAAGCTAAAATAAATAAAGCTAAAATTCCTCCTGGTCTATTTCTGCTCCTCCTCTGAGGAAACCACTGCTATCAGTTGTGTCTGCAACCCTTCCCAGGCCTTCTCCTATACCTCAGGAAGTGTTTTTTCTCCTTTGCTGTTTATTAAGAGTGTTCCATTGTTCAGAAAAGAGATACATCCTCCAAGGGACCACAGACACCTCGTGTGCGCTCACCTCAAGCTGTCTTCTTGGTCCCAACTTTCCCAACACCAGTGTAGGAATGGAATTATTTGTGAACTAATTGCTACAGGAGGAGACTAGCCAATGAATTGCCTCAGTCATTTAAGGCAGATTATTAAGTGAATACTGAACACAGGAGCATTGACCTTGTGGGAAATACTATTTCACATCTAGTTTTAAGATAAATAAAAATGGGGGTACAAGGGTAGGGAAGATTGAAGTATTAAAATTGGTTAGAGTAGGTCCCACATAGGAGATGACATCTGAGTAAAGACTTGAAGGAGGGCTCTGGCCGGTGTGGCTCAGTTGGTTGGGCATCCTATGCACGGAAAGGTTGCCAGTTTGATTCCCAGACAGGTCACATGCGTAGTTGGTTCGATCCCCAGTAGGGGGCGTGTAGGAGAAAGCGGATTGATGTTTCTCTCTCACGTTGATATTTCCCTCTCTCTCATAGTCTCTCTAAAATGTAAAAAAAAAAAGCAAAAACAAAAAAACTTGAAGGATGGAAGGAAGTACGTGAACATTGGAACTATTTTAAATACCTGTGTGTGTGCGCACATGTGTATGTATGCGCAGGTTAATTCAACTATTCACGTTTTCAACTATTTCTTACATTAACCCTATGAGGCAAACTCTTTTATTTTCTCCTTTTTACATGTGAGGAAACTGAGAAAAAGAAAGGTTAAATAATCTGTCTAGCATCACAAAACCTAGTAAGTGGGTAGAATCTGGATTTGGACATAGGTGATTTTGTTAAACCATTATTTTAGACCAGCTCTTAAACTGATTGAGTGAAGCTAACCCAGGCTAGAACTAACATCTAGCGGACTTTGTACTACACTAGGTATACAGGACTCAGATTAATTTATCTTCCTGGAAAATAAAATGCTGGATTCAACCTGTCATTTTCAGAGTGTGTCATCTTGAAGTACCATCTTGGATCAAGTCAATAGGGTTGGAATGGGCACTTCAGCTTCTAGCAAAACAATCCTGCTACTTATGTTGAAAGTGTATTTTGGCACTTTAATCAAATGCACGAAAGATGTGGGGGAAGGAGGATTGTTTTAGATGAGGAATATGCAAAAAGGAATCTAAACACCCTTCTTACCTCTTGAATTTGCATTATTTTTCTAAGTCCATTGTTTACATTTGGGAGCTTTGTGGTAATTGTACCTTCCAATGAGGTTCAAGATGGCCACTTCAGCTAGCTCCTAACAGGATAATGAACTGGAGAGAAACAGTATGAAAGGAGTGTGTGGAAGGAGCAAATTCAGACTAGAAGCTATACATGTTGTAGCCCATAAATATTCATCCAGGAAAGTTTCTTAGGTGCATGCATAAAGTTGTAGGTGAGCAACTTATATCAAACTAAGTTTATGTTTTGTTTACTGAAGTAAGTTATTTCAATCTGCGCTGCCTCAAAACTATCTCCTTGAAGTGCCCTTGGACCTGCCATCTCAAGGGGGGCAGTCTGATCACTGTTAGCCTCAGCTTTCCTTTATTTGGGTTTTCAATAAGCTTTCATCTTAGCACTGGAGTCTTGGGTAAATTGTTTTTGTGAGAGATAATGGGAAGGTAATGCAACATCGAGGATATATTTATTAACATTGAAAATAGCATTCACAGTCCAGCCAGTGTGGCTCAGTGGATTGAGTATCCTTCCAGGGACTGAGAGGTCCTGGTTAGATTCCCAGTCAGGGCACATGCCCAGGTTGCAGGCTCCATCCCCAGTAGGGGGCGTGCAGGAGGCAGCTCACATCAATGTTTCTTTCTCCCTCTCTCTCTAAAAAATCAATGAAAAAAAAAATTTAAAAAAGAAAAGAGGATTCACAGTTCTCAGGCCTGATATACTTTTTTTTTATCATGGAAATTAATAGACATAATATTTTGCTGTTATCCTAGATGAAGTAGGGGCTGTGATAGGAAGACCTGGATTCCATTCTTGGTTCTATTATCAGTTACTGAGACTTAGCTTCAGTTTCATCACCTGTACATTGGTACTAATATTAACAGTTATTCCAGAGGAGAAATTTCGATAACATTTATGAAAGGGCTTTGGGAACTGTAAGTTCTCCTTCTCTCTCCCTCTCCGTGTCTCCTTCCCTCTATATATACACACACACATACATATACACACATGTGTATAGATGTATATGTAAATATATATAGATGTATATATTTGTTTTTCTCTACCTTTTCCACTAAAATGAAAAGTTTCTGAGAATATGAAATATGAGTTATTAACACCTTGCTTAATATGTAGTATTTATAATGATTTTGTATTAAGCTTATTTTTTTTGTTTGTTTTTTAATTATTTTAATTAATTTGTTTTTGTTACAGATGTTTCTCCTTTTCCCCCCATTAACACCCTCCTCCCCATCCTATTAAGCTTATTTGGATTTTTAGCTTATCTTAACGTTTTGTTGACAATCTCCTAAAGTTAGTCACCATGTTTTTTTGTTTGTTTGTTTTTGTTTTTTCCCCTCAGTGTTTATAAGCAGAGCAGACTTATGCCGGAAAGTACAAGGAACAGATGACATAATTAGTTTTGTGCCCTGACTGGCAGTATTTTCTCTCAGTCCTAGTTTTTTCACTTTTTTTAGAGAAAGTCACCACTTATAAATCATGCTGGGGTTAAAGGTCTGCGTTGTCCACTAAACAGTTCCAACATTACATCTCAGTGTAATGCTTCTTACAGGGTCCTACCCAGTTCCCAGCTCACTTTGGTTTCTCACGTTTTGCTCACTAACCCAAATCTAAACTGTCCAGGCTGTGCGCACGCAGGGGCTCACACCTTTTCTTGCCTCAGCCACTGAGACCGCCGGAGGGGATACGCAGGTCTTCCTTCTCTGTAGCGTTGGTTGACTTCTGCACATGTTTCAGACCATCGGACTGTCTAGTTCTGAAGGTCCAAAATGAGACTTTGACGGAACATATGTATCTTGTTAGCAATGTTATGACAAATAGTGGCAGCTGTATAAACTAATGTTTCTGTAGCTTCACACAGGGGACTCAATTAACAATGGACCACTGTCAGCATTTACTTTTTTTTTTTTACCTCTTGGTTCCTGTGAACTTTTCTATTGGATGGACATCAAGATTATTCTTACCTACAAACAGAAGAAAATGTCAAATACTACATGTCAGTTGAACTTCCCTTGGTGTTCTCTAAAGGATCTGGAGAAGGGCTGGCGATGATAATGATTGCTTTATTGGTCCAGATTAGAAAGACACGCAGGTCACCAGGATGGCTGTGACGGAATTTGGGATTAAATTTGCTTTGGAACTGTTTCTGAACTTAGCACCAGAGTTCCTGGTCTTAGGAAGCTGACCTCTGAAGTCTAGGATGATAATGGGGTGAGGCAGGGCAGCAAGAACACAGCTTCTTCCGGAAACAGTCACAGGAGACAGACATGTCTTTGTGAGCATGTGTCGTGTAGAAGTCTGCTTCTGTGTATGATAATTTCAAGACATGAGACATGCAGAAATCTCAAGTGACTTTTTACCTCTTTAAGTAATTTCTGTCTGTGCTTCTTTGTCAGGAAAAAAAGAGGGCGCACTGGATGTTTAAGTACATTGAGGAAGTTAGGAAAGCAGAGTTATAGCCTTAGAATAACAATGAACAAAAGTTCAGGTTCCAGTTTAAATGTACTTGACATTTGAACCCCTTGTTTGAAGCCTTTGCTTTAGGTCTGTCTGCAGAGGACATCTGAAATTCCTTTGGCTTCTAGTCTATGGCAAGTGAACAAGAATGGATGACAAAGGGATATAAAGATAGAGCTCAAACAACTTGTTAATTCTTTCTTTCACCTAAGAGGACTAATGAAAAGCTTGAATTACTAAATTCAGACTAGACCATTGTCGCTACTTGCCAAGCAGTACATGCTTGTGCATCTGTCTAATCCATATTTGAAAGCCACAAACAGAAGCACATAATTTGGCAAAATACCAAAAACATGCCTCGGCACACTTCTGGAGATTCTTCCAAATGACTTATTGATTTAGAAATTTGTGTGTGTGCGCGCGTGCGAGCCCGCGCACACATGCACGTGAATACATTCATATTGCCTGGAGATGGTTAAACTAAATTCTGCCAGCAGTCCATGTGTGTTGCATTTGTTTGGGGGTTTGAGGACTTTCCTTCAAATTTCTTAATTGTAGAAAGCAAAAAATAAAACTGTTCATTGGGCAGTTACTTTCGCTTTTATTTTCAAGATAAACACAAACTTGTTACTTTAAAAAAAACTCCCCAAAATATAACATGTAAAGAAATTTATCCTTTAGGAAGGTTAAAATATCCTATTTGTTTTTAAAATGTGTTTTGAGGTGTTTTTTGTTTTTTCAGGTGGATTACAAATAGTAACTCATTACAAGAAAACATTCTTCATGGCACTATAAAGAAATTTCCTAAGTTGATAAATTACTCTTTCTTAAGCTTTTTACAAAAGTATTTTTCCTTTGTGAGTTTACTGCTTGATATAGAAATATGTACTTTTTAAAAACAGCACATAATCTGAATTCAATCCAAAATACTTGAAGGTATTTCTAAAGTAATTACATGGAATTGTATTAAGAATGTGCAAGATAGACAGGCCATAAGAAATCTGTGGTGTGGTCCACTTTCCTTTGAATAGAGATTATTTTAAAAGTCAGGTGCTTATATATGTAGTATTTTATTTAAATATTTCCAGCTTCCTCTATAAGGTAGTTATTATTCCTTATTTAAAGATGACAAAATCAAGAGTTTAAATAAGCTGCCCAAAGTCACATAGCTTCAAAGTGGCAAAGGCAGGATTAATCCCAAGCCTATCTGACTCCACAGATAAAGCCATGGACACTACTGTACTTTTCAGCCTTTTCTGAAGAAGGTAAATATTATAAATCCTCCCTTTTCAGTCACTCATCTTTCCTCCATTCTTTGATTGCAAGCTATACTGCTCTAAAGGTAATTGCATGTTGATTATGTTAATATATGTCCTTATTTACAGGTTTAAATTATACTTTATATTTATAAATTACTTAGCACATTTGTCTTTTGTTTATAGTATCTTATTTAATATTTATCTCAATTAGATAAGATAGGTAGTGTTCCCATTTTACAGCTGAGAACCATTAAGTAATTCACCCAATAGGTAGTTGAGATCTGGGACTTCCCCAACTGTTTTATTTTATTTTTTAATTGCAATATAAATGCCTCAGATCTACAGAAAATCTATACTTGGCTCTCCACTTCATACTAAAAAATTGAATATGATAAACCTAGAACTTTTAGACCTTATTAAAAAATGTATCTGTAATACCTCACCTTGTAATTCTTTGTGAACATCTTCTTACATCACCGGTGCAAATTGATAATTGGTTAACTAGTTTGCATTTGAGAGCTTCTTCCTTTTGGGCTAAGAGTGAGAAGTTCTTTTATTTCTTCTTCCTAGTTTCAAGGAGGTTTTGCGGTATTACTGGTGGGATATGAACATGAACAACTGTTAGTCTTTTGGTTTCATTAGGCATAATAGGATTAGGTAGATTAAGGTGAATTCACTCAAATGTGAAAAACAAAAAAGGGATAGGGAAAGGAAAGGAAGAAGGAGTTGGTTCTCACTGCTTTATTTATCTATATGTAGTGATTTGAAAATGGCACCAGTAATGTAGCCTTTCCCCTCCTACTGCAGGCTTAGTTTTGCATCAGTTCCTCAGTATGCAGTGTAGGTTGGCATCATAGTCATGGCCCTTCGGTAAATATGCACAAGGAAATAAGAGGCCGAAGACGTAAGCCATAGTATGTAATAAGGCTTTCACTTACATATACACTGATATATGTGTGAATGGATGACTCAGGAGGTAATCACGAGAGTCTTCTTGGCTTGGCAGATATTTTTATCTTCTTATTATTATTCTTTTTTTTTTACCATGGCTCATGTACTTTTTTTCTCGCTGTTTACTCCAGCTGCATTGATATCCCTTCATTATTTCTCTGACTGTAACTTTGAGATTGACAGTAGCCAAATCCTCCAAACCATTATGAACTCAGGTGTATTCAGGTAAACGTTGGTTTATAACCAGAAAGGTAGTGAGCTCTGGATCACTCACTTAAACATGTGACACAAATGGAGAATCCACAGAGTTCGGTGCTGGCAGAGAGGTGATCTGGGCCTAGTCCATGTAACACTCTTATCAGAAGGATCAACAGCAAGGTCCACCACTGGGCACCGAGGCCCATGGGTAGATTGAGGCATGGACAAATTATGATAATTAAGATAAATTTTAGTGATGGTTCAACCACTGGATTTGATCATAGATCTTATCAGATTAATGGTCTGAGACAGTGGATTTGACTTTCTCAGGAAATAAATCAACTAACAAACAGAACTCTACTATCATTTGTTATGTAACAATGTTTCCAAAAGTTAACTGCCTTGGTACAGTTGATTTGACTTTCTCAAGAAATAAGTTAATTTAGCTAAAAAGCAAATACAACTTCACCATCTCTTATCTGGTGCTGAAACATTATTTCCAAAATATGATTATCCTTCAGCATGCTATCAGAATAGGCTCCATTTTTAAAAAAAAACAAAACAAAAAGATCTCTCTTTATTTTGTGAATTTTAGCCTATTTAGACTTAATTCTTGTGCCTCATATTCAATACATGGCTCTTGAGAAATGTGATCCCAGGAATGCTGGCGATTTGCTGTTTTAAAATGGTGCTATGCTTCAGGTTTCTGTTCAAATCTAAGATTTCAGAAGAGTCAGTAACTGCAAATAATCTAAAAGGGGAAGAGTGGAGAATGCTTCTAACTTTCCTTTGGAATGAATAGCTCTGCCAGAGAAGCAGCTATTAGAAAAACAAAACAAAACAAAAAAATGACAAAGAAAAGCTGCTCAGCTCAGCACACAGAGGTGAATTTACTTACATCAGACTGAAAAATGAGGGCTGAGCTTTGAAAAGACATCCCTTCTGACTAGAGGAAAGCTTGTAATTTTGGCATGGCTGCAGCCCTCCTAAGCCCCTGAGAAATTCTGAGAAACATTACAGAAAACTGTTCCTAATATTAATGGATGTCTTCCTGTGTGTGTGTGTGTGTGTGTGTGTGTGTGTGTGCGCACGCGCGTGCCCTGGTGCTGTGTGTAAGAAGGATGCCGGAGAGAGATGGGGGGAGAATGAGAGAAGAAAGGATTAGGTAAGATGAAGAACTACGAGGGAAAATGCTGAATTTCTGAAAAGTAATTTCCCTCTGTCATTTCCTAATCTTCAACTAATAGAATATTTGTTAAAATGAGAGACACATGCCATTTAGATACTTTCCATTAGTCTTGCAATACCGTGGTCCTCTTAACAAACTCTTCCCAGGATACTTTATTTGCAGATTTCATGGCTCACTGTTACGATCTCAAATTATGGTCTTACCTGTTACATGACATCAGAGGTGAAAAAAAGGCTATTTCCCTGTGGCTAATTGTGGTGAGTGCCACATTATGTTGTACTGTGGTGAACAATTTCAGGGGCACCAAAAGCATGCAGCTCTGCCTCTTGGGAGGGGACTTTTCCTTTGCAGCTCAGCTTCAGGAAACGTGAACATTTGTGTTTTCAAGACCACATACCATTGGGAAGGAAGTAGGGGTGGAGATGCGTGCTGAGATTAAGTGGGTATGAGAATCTCTGTACTGGGTACGATCTGGGAACTGCCAAACTATATGTAACCCTCTTTCTGGCATGCTAGAATTTTCAAAATCAGACTGACGATAATTTTGATACTTGCTAAAGATACTTTTCACAAAATAATGTATTGACTTCTCAGGTTTGGGCAGATAGACTTCTGCACAGCCTTCCAGAGAAGTGTGGCTGTATCTTGTGTATGCATGTGTCTCAGGAGATACAGACAAAGGTCTGCTGTCGAATAGTCCACAGTCCTGCTTCTTCGGATACATAACTGTTAGCTAGCATGGTGAAGGAATTTAATAATTGTGGGAACCTGTTGTTAAAAAGCAACTTGAAGGTTGTTTTCAGAAGGGAGGCATTAACTCCTCATAACCCTAAGCCAATCACCTCAGGCACTGGCCCATGTTACCTTAGAGTAGAGGACGCAAGGCCTGTCCAGTCTGACATGTGGAGAGTTATGCAGATAATAAACAGAGAAGCTGAGTTTCTTTTCAGGATTGATGTTGTGGGGAAAAAAAAGAGAAAGTTCACCCATTTAAAAAGAGTGCCTTGACTTGCTGTGGAGTTTGGAACTGGGAACATGTTTTCCCAGACATGCAAAAGCTCTGCAGCGTTGTTGGCTGGTTAATGAGTGATCTCCTGGCCTGCTCTGGCTGTGCATGTTTTCTTGACTTCGGACTGACACTCTCAATGTAATCTTAATTCATTTTTAGTCCAGGCTGACTAAATCTTCTGATCTGGCAAAGTAGAGTGTCAGGATTGCCATTGTTATGTTTGCTCTGGATTTATATCTTCAGTTGAGGTTAAGTAACACATTTACATAAATCAACTCAGCACTAGACTCAGATACAAAATTGTTTTACAGAGAGGAAAAAAAACTAATTGTATTGCTTCCTGAGATTTGCTTTCATATTATGTTAAACCTCAAAGGATTTATAAATTTAACATGTTCTGTGTTAAAATTAACTCTTCTGTGGGTTGAGCTTCTATAAAACAGAACGAAAAAAAGTTTATTTGCAAGAACTAGTTGTAGCTGTTGCTACAATGGGATGACTTTCCTGGAGATAGAATATAAAGATGTAGCAGGCTGCTGTTATTTAACAAAACATCAATATGCTTTTAAAGAAAGATTCCTGTTTTCTGACTGGCAGCACAAGGATTCCAGAAGAAAAAAAAGTCCCTTTAATAATAAAGGTATTGCAGAAACATGAAGAGGATTTACACTTATAGTTGTCAATATTGAAGTAGGAGTGTGGGTTTTTTTTGTTTGTTTGTTTGTTTTTAAATAATAGTGATTTATTGTGATTCATACACATTTCTTCAGAATTTATTCTTTTTAATACAATGGCAAAAAAAATGTCATGGCTAAATATTGGATGGTTCATCATCTATTAATTCATGGTCTGTTTAAGATAATTTTACTGTTATTAAAATTTACTTGTACTTATTTCTATCTCAATTAAAATCATCTAAAGTTTTGGAATAAGATATTTTAAAATATATGTTGCAGTTGCAAATGCCATAAATATATGGAAAGAGATTGTTAGCTATTTCAAGTTTAATGAAAACTTGCTGCTTTCAATACTGTGAAGTACTATGAAATAGTAGCAAAACAGTAATGATTATGTGATATAATGTCGAATGTCTGACTTTTAAATGTAATTCTTTTATGGCTACTTAATGAAATTTGCCTTTTAACAATGCTAGTCTTCTGCACGCATAAAGCTAGGAAATGCTAAATAACTTCATGATAAGTTTTTATTGTCATTAATGTGTTTTATTTCTAGAATTATTGTCATTGCTAAAATATTCTTTTATAGCTAGGGGAAAAATCCTCTGTCCTCAGTCTTTGTGAGTATATTTAAGATGGACCAAATGACATGGGTCACACTCATTATGAGCAGCAAATTTTCCTCTGCAGGATGGCTTTGTGTAGCGTTTTGGTTTGTTTAAAGAAATAATTACTAACACTTGAAGTTCCATATTCTCTGACTTTACCTCATTTTGCTCCGGTTAACAATAGTGTGGCTTTCTGGTCAACCACTCATTCTTCTCAATTTGCTTGGGAAGATAGTATAGGATCCATATTTCAGTCTCTGAGAGGTGGAAGCATGTGTTTTGTCCAGCTGAGTCTCTTGGTCTGATTTTTTTTTCTGATCCTAATACATGTTTATTCCTACATGTGACAAATCTGCAGTCGTGTTTTCTTTCTGAGTTATAATGACTCAGATGTCATAATTAATTTGATGAGCAGGTGGGGGTTATTAGCCTTGTGCTTCACTTGCTAATAGCTGCACAGTTTTTCTAAAGTACTCTTTCAACTAAGGAGGCATTTCTTCACATAGAATAAACAGTATAGCACAAAAGCCTCAGTTAGATAACTATCCGTGGGCTTGAAAAGCTGCCAAGCAGATGTTGTTATTGGAGCTGGCCCAGGCGAGATTGGGCAAGGCAGATGCTCGCAGGGAGGAGAGCGGGGAGGAGAAGGGGGAGGAGATGTAAGAGAGCAGAGGTTGGGGGGAAGAGAGGGAGGTCCTCCAGGACTCTGATGCTTTTCTTTGGAGGGGTTGGGCCAGAATTTGTTGGGCTGGGAGTTGTCTTCTTGTGAACCATCTCCATGGCTATGGCCTCTGGTTGGTCCCTTGAAATGTACATAAATGAGAATGGGGTGGGGGTGGAGGGGACCCTCTCTAAATACCCACATGGGAACGAATCAGAGTGTTCATCCCGCAGTCTGAGACTTCTGGTTTGCATTAGGGCGGCTGTGTGCAATTTTTGAAGGGCCTACGGAGACTCTGCTTCATACCTACTCACATATGTAATGGACATGACGGCCCTGACATTCACCAGAACTCAGAGGTTCTGCTTTACTGCTGTAAATTAGGCTGTGCAAATTTAAGACAAAATGCTGTTTTGTTTCCTGTCACCTCACTATATAATTTTTCCCGAGCATTCCCCACTCTTATTAAAATGTTGCAAAGTAGCAGCATACTTTTAAAAATTAAAATCAATCTTGGAACATGTCAGATTTGAATGAGGTAAACATGTGGAAGGTTTAATCTAAGCTGATCTCGTTTCTGTCCTCTGCATTTTTTTTTTTTTTGGTGATCTAAGGCTTTTTAAAACTCATCTCTCACTCCCCTTCACTAGATTAAATTCTGTAATCTCATTTTTCTTTGAGCTGATCTCAAGCCAATGGTCTGGGGATTTTATAGCCAAGGGATAATTTTTGATAATGGGCTATTAAAACACTCGCAGCTCCTATTCTGTCTTTCACATTAGTGTGTGCACAGATTGTCTTTCTGGGGGAAACGTCTTTCCCTTGGCAATAAGCAACTGATTATGTGTCACAAGCAGCATAAAAGCTTCCTGTAATGCTTATACAAAAAACAGGTAAATAATAAATGATAAATAACAACGGTAACTGTTAGCAGGAATAGCAATTCTGCCCAGGAGTTTTGTTTTATCCTTTGGAGAAAAAGTCTTGTTTTTCCTTATGCAGACAGATTTAGTGTGTTCTGACAACAGGGTCATTTAACAGTTTCCTTAACGATGGAAGTACAGTGGCTCAAGACAGCTGCGTAAGGTCACGTAACTTTCATTGTTGTTTATAGTATGCTTATTAATAGGTTAAAGTGAATATCTCGCTGGACAGAGGTCAGGTAGCACCTGTATAAATAATGAATTGGCCCTTCCCAAATATGTAATGTAAAATTAATATACATAGCTTGCCATTTTGCTTTTATATTCAGTTCAACTTCCTCTCCTTTCTTTAGTTTTCTGAGGTGTGATTGAAGTAAAAATGACGAGTTCTCAGAAGGCAAACAAATTTTGTTCTCCGATAGTCTGTTTTAGTGTGACCGAGATTTTGTTAGCATAGGATTAAAGCCAATATCCTCAGACTAAAGAAGATATCCGATTCTGTCTTAATTATTTTTCACAAGGAAAAACATTTCGACTGATAGGCGTATGTAACACAAAGCACCAATTGTGAAGCCTATGTGACGTGAATTGTGCCGAAGGTTGGCATGAATGCTTTTCTCCTTCATGTGTAAAATTAGGCTTCAGACATATCATATGTGTGAAATGCGTTGCTGCAGTGTGTGCAGATGGTAGGAACACATATGTCTCAATACCATTTTCTTAGCCTGTATGCTTTATTGCTCAAAAGCCTGACAGGTGCACATACACGAATTCATTGATTGCCCTCTCTATAGTACTTTTGGAAATGCTGTTTTAATTTGGCAAAAGTAATGAAGAAATGATGCAATTATAGTTCTGAACCTTGTATTTAGAGTTACAAGACTTCTTCAAAGAGGTTTCAGTGATCTGTATTAGAAAAGAGGAAGAAACTACTTTCACAGTTGATGCAAAATTTGAAAAATGAATATCTTTTTATCCACCAGTGTTGATGAAAAAGTCTCTGAATCATTTTTAATCTGCACATAATGAAATGTGGTGTTCTGTGTGATGTCAGATTAAAAAAGTAAAAGGTCAGTCTATGGACAGAGCCTCTTAAAAGGTTTTTAATAACTTTCAGAGAGCTTCACTGTAAATGAATATTTAAGAAACATTTTATATGTAAGAGATCCATATACAGAAGACCTTTGCTTAGTTCATAAAAACTACCTTTTCCCATTATGTCACTTAGTGTCTCTCATTCAATTCTCCAGTAATCTCTTTCTCTGAGATATCTCTTCCAGATTTGTTGGCCTGCCTCTTTTGAATTTATAATGAATCTAGTTTTCTTCTTTTCTCTGTATGCTAGGAAGCTCAGAGATAAAAATGTGTGTTCATTTGTCTGTTTCTCTCTGTTTGGATTCTATGATAGCATATTTGGTTTCCTTTCTGGATTTTGTGTTTTCATTCGTGGATTATTGCAGCTTTTGATTAAGTGAATTGTCAAGTCATTGAATCAATAAAAAGTCAGTCTTCAAATTCAATGCTTAGGATTCAACTGAGAACAGAGATGATAGGCATCGACAGATTCTGGAGATATCTAGAAAAGAGGACGTGGTGATGGGTGGGCATGAAAGGCAAGGGAGAGGGAGGAGAAGATGACTACTGAGAAAATGCTGAGGCTGCTCAGGAAAATGGGCAATGCAAGAGGAAGAGCAGATCTGAGGAAAGAACAAACTTGGATTTTAGACAAGTTAGTAGTTATGATTAGAAACACAGATTTGGGTGCCATTGAAGGCTTGGAAGTATAAGGACCTGTCGGGAGGACTCGTTTTCAGAGAAGATCTGAGGGCTTCATATGGATTCTGGAGAGAGGGGTACAGTGAGTGACAAAGGGAGAGGAACCACATCTTCCAGCCTCAGGCTTTTGTGCACTGTCATCACACCAGGATCCCCCTTCTCCCTCCTTTAGCTGACTGGTTTTGCTTTTCTTCCGGGCCCTTCTGAGACATTATGTATTGCAGTAAGTTGATCCCCTCTTGTCTGAGATGGTTGCTTCTCCTATGGGCACTTGCAACACTTGGTACTGCCCTATCATAGGACTTACCATGTAGTGTTAGAATCGCTCATTCAGTTCTTACCCCCACTTCATTGTAAACTCAGTAACAAACATACCTGTAGCATCTAGCTCAGTGCCAGCTACATTGCTGGTGCTCAATACATAATGAACTAGAAGGAGTCATCCTAAAAGTGAGAGAAATGCTGTTTCAGAGATGTCAGGGAAAGAACAGATGACTATTTAAAGAGAGGGACACATAGTCAACACAGTGGAGTTCATAGTAACCATGTTAGTCTGCTAGGGCTGCCGTAACAAAATACTTAAACAACAGAAATTTATTTATCACAGTTCAGGAAGTTACAAAGTCCAAGATCAAGGTGTCAGCAAGGTAGGTTTCCTTCTGAGGCCTCCTCTTTTGACTTTTAGATGGCTGTCTTCTCTCACTGCATCCTCACATGGCAGAGAAAGCAAGTAAGATTTTGACTGTATCTTCTGAAAAGAACACTAATCCTATCTGATCAGGGCCCCGCCCTTATTACCCTATTTAATTTTAATTACCTCATTTAATTTTAATTGCCTCCATAGAGGCCCTATCTCCAAATATAATCACACTGGGGGTTGGGCCTTTAACATATGCATTTTTTGAGGGGCACGGTGGGATACAAACATTAAGTCCGTGACATCTTTTTCATAGCTGGATACAGTGCATGGTTTGTATGTAGGTAGGTAGGTAGGTAGGTAGACAGATGATCCTAGTTGCAAATATGATATAATGTCCAATCCACAGTGATAAGTGGCTACTTTTGCTCAGGATCCTGTTCCACAGAACATTTCGGGAACCCAGAATTACCTGGCTGCAATCAGTCACTTTTCTTCCAATAATTCTTGCAACTGATCCTAAAGAGCTTCTCCTGTTGTTCACTAAGTGTTGTTTTTTAAACTCACTTAACACTATTAATAATGACTGAATGTGCTTAGGGAATTTCATGAGTAGAAGGTTGTCAGGCACAGGAATGTATTAGGCAGGGAACTATGGAAACTGATTTACTTTTAAATGAGATTAGATGATTATCTGCCTAGGTTGCTATAGGTGTGGCTTTGCCTTAGGTGGGGGGACAGCCCAGATTTCCTTTCAAGTTTCTTATTGGCCCCAACATTCTTTCATTGGAATTTTAAAATTCACATTTTCAGGACTGTTTGAAAATTTTTGCTCTTCTATCTCCTAGAAATACAGTTTGTTGAAAATAAGACAGATTCAGGAAATAATGTAATGTTGTAGGGGAAGACGTAACAGAATAGGGACTTTGGATAATAAATGAAAATATTTGTCTTATATAACGAATAATCCTTAGATACATAAAAACTCATTATTTATTATTTTTACCTTCCTGAAGAAACCACTGTAATAGTTTTTTTCTCACCTAAATACTCTTAGGTATGCATATGATCAGGGTTCCCCTGGTCTCTCTATTTTGATAATATTAACCTCTTTTAATCACCTCTATACCTAGAACATTATTTATTGGGCATATACTTTTGAATTGAAAAATGATCTAAGTATAAAAATAACCTTCCAAGGTTTAAGAATGGTTGTTGACTGGACTGGTGGACAAGGCAGTGGTGTGTAATGGACTACCTTGCCTAGTAGCAGAGAAGGAGGAAAAAGAGCATTTGATTTTTAAAAATATAATAACATATATCTAGTCATGGTAGGAATATTTATTTGCTTTTTTTTTTTTTGGTCAATTTTAAATGAGCGCCTCTATATTTCTATAATGTTCCCTGGGAAATTTGTTCCCCTAAGGCCGGAAGTCGGCCAGAGGCAAAACCTTTGAAGTTTGTCTCTTTTCTTCCTTTGTACATTAAAATAAATCAAAACAAAACTGTAATCCCTTTATTATATTTGACAGCCATGGAGTATTGCTCCACCCTTTGTCAGCAAAACCACTCTTTCTCACTTGAATCAGGAGTTTTTTTAGGGTTGCCTTTTTTAGAGAACACATAGACGTGACACAGGGATAGTAATAGGGGAAACGAGTAATTTCTAAACCCTAAGCTCAGACTCTGCTGTTTGGGTTCATGGAGTGCACCATTTACTGAATTTTTCCCTTTTACTGAAGAAGCTGCTCCATTTGTGTGGGGCTCCATTTTCCTCTGGCTGTCCCTAAGCTCTTTAGTCATGAACTTGATAGTGTAGGCCCATAATTGTTCTTTACAATAAATACATAACACACATTCTTTGAGTGATTTGAGCTGTAGATGTGAGAGATCTGGGTGGCGAACCTGTGCGTGGTCACTCAGATCCTTCTGAGTGCCCCAGTGCTGAAGTCCACATGTGACAGGGTTTGAGCCAGGCCATTAGAAAAGCTGCATCCCAATTTCTCCCATCTTTTTGAAATAGGTTTATGTTTATATTTTAAACACGGTCTTTTTCCCAGACAAATACAGGTGTAGAAATGTCTTAAAGTTGAGGTGCATGCTTTATTTGATCAGAACAATGGAGAATGCTGAAAGGGGAAATTCTGGGACAGTTTTTTCTTTTTCACAGAGAAGAACTGATGGCAGTCATTTCTTCACGGACGTCCTTGAGTTTGCCGCTTGAGTGAAACAAACCGCCTCGCGCCATTCAAAATACCATTACAACATCACCTTTAAATACTACATCAGAGAGAAAAACACCTTGTTTAACATTAGTTTATTTTAGAGACTATACAACTAGCAAAATCATGTTATAGGTTAAAACAAAAAGCCACAACAACACGCCCTATCAGCACTTTTCTTCGGGGGGAAGTGGGCCAGATGTTTAAACAATACCGTGGGCTCAGGGCACACTGCAGCACTGGGAGACCTTGGGAAAGAAATCCTGTCTGCACCCCTAGTGTTTCACAGTTTTAGACCCCTGACCTAGAAACACTTTAAACAGATGTTTAGTTCTAGGGATTTATGTTGATGTTGAATTTTTTCCCTTTGGAAATGGCTGCCTCTAAAATTGGAGACTTTTACTGGGAAAAGGACCAGGAAACAACTCAGAACATTCTAGTTTTATGTTGAAACTGTTCTGGTGCAACAGGAAGCAAACAAACAAACAAACAACCACCTCATTTGACATTTCTGTTCATGTGTATGAATATCTTGTTTTCCCCACTCTCGGTTCTGTGCATGGTCATGTAGACTTTCCTCAGTTAGAGTTTACTAACGCAGCCCTGGCCGGGGGGCTCAGTTGGTTGGGGAGCATTGTCCCGTACACCAAAATGTTGCAGGTTTGATTCCAGGTCAGGGAACATGCCTAGGTTGTGGGTTCAATCCCCGGTCGGGGAACATGCGGAAGGCAGCTGATCCTGTTTCTCTCTCACATCGAAGTTTCTCTCTTTTTCTCTCTCTCTCCTTCTCTCTCTAAAATCAATAAACATATCCTTGGGTGAAAATTAAAATTAAGGAGAAAAGACAACAGAAGACCCCTGTAGATTATGAACCAGTGTAAATTGTGGCTTCTCTTCCTTTCCTCATGTAACATTCTTTCCCCTCCTCTTCCCTCCCTCCCCTCCAAATCACATTTTCCTCCTTCTCTCAGAAATGATTCTGCCCGAGTTTGATCCTGGTGTGTGGAGTTCACTCCATAATTGGGGTCAGTCAGAAATGGCGCGTTGCATCATAGCTGCCAGTATGGAAGTGTTTATTTCATATCTGAAATGTTTTCATGTGCATTTGCTCTGCTTTGACTTGCAGAAGGAGAAAGAAAGTAGTTTCACTGGAGGCAAAACAGCCACCTGTGAAAACTAATTGCGTAGGTAGAGGTTTGATGGTATCTCTGGGAGGGATCCAGCAGGAAGAAAGTAAATGTTCTTAATCTACAAGGAAATCACCTGTGTGCCAAACTGACCCTCCTCATCAAAATCAGGATTGAAATATCCCATCAACTTGGTGGCTGGTGCTTAAGAAGCTGGGGTGGGGAGGGAGGCAAGAGGGAGCATCCCCGAGAAGGCAGGTACAGTTCACCTCTGTGAACTGTGTAGATTCATGGAAAATGACAAACATTATAGAGTCAACTAAACTGCCTCACTGAGGGCCGACATGTGATATGAATGTTCTCTAGTTACAACAAAAGTTTGAGATGTAACTGCTTTTGAGTTCCTTCTTTCTCCCCCCTCATCAAGTTTTTCTTTTCAGACTTAAAATTTTCTGTTTTGGTTTGTCTCCCCCTTTCTTTTCTTTTCTTGATCCAACCAATCTAGTATACCCACGTATTCTTTTAAAAAGCCAAGATGTACGATGATGGAAAGGCAGGAATCAATGATGTAGGCTACATTTTGTCACTATCTGTGTGGCTCTCTGAATGGATTGTCCCCAAGTATAGAAGGAGCAGGCCCACTGGGGCCATGCTGAGCGCCCACAAATAAGCGTGCTGCCTCTGTGTCAGTCTGGTGCAGAAGACAGATCTGTGATTGGTCTTCCAGATGGCAAGATCTGAGCTAACCTAATCTGCAAGTTTCTGCATCTTGCTGGTCACTCTGGGCAGAAATCAGTTCTAGTCTCAGTATTAGATTTACTCAACTAACGCACCTACATGTTGCCTTGGTGGCACAGCCAGAAAAGTTTGGGGCATGTATCTGCATGCTCGTGACTCTCTAAATGGCTGTCTTCCACGGGAAATCAAAACTCTGGATAGGAGGGAAAGTTCCTAGTACTTCAAGTACTTTGAGATTGAGGGAGATTTGGAGAAAAGTTAGATGATACTTCCAGGAGCCCAATAAAAGTCTTTAGAAAGTAACAAAGAGGAATATTCTGAAAACTACGTAAACTGAGTAAGAACATGCATTAAAAGGACATTATGTGATTTTTAAAAGAAGCAGTTTTGTTTGGAGAACTGTGGATACATTTCTAAATGTCCAGGGTGATCTGTGCTCAGCAGTCTAATGGGTACGTTCCCACAGATGCCGAATCACCCAGGGGGTCTGGGCATGAGGAGACCGGAGGGCTGGCTCTCTGGAGGCCCCATTGCCTTTAGTTTTCTCTGTCTGGAAAGTAACTGGATCCATATCTCTGAAGTCCATGGGGCATCACTTATCTCAATGTACTTTGGTTCCTCCCTACCTATTCTCCTCCCCACAGTGTCTTGTAGATTGTCCAGAATCCAGCAGTTCTCTCCTGCACCTGTTAATAAAGAGCTTCCGTCAGAGGCTCCCACTTTAACCTGCTTTCGGAGGCCGTTACATGAAACTAACCTCGAAGGAATGCGAACCTATCTGGATCTGAAGGCTGTATTGGATACCTAGCTCTCAAATTCAACCCCAGTTGACCAAAATTTCTGGTTTTCATCAGTACCATTCAGACCGAACACCCTTCCAACCTTAATATATCACAGTGCCCCTGGGCCCCTCTTTCCAGAGCCTAAGCCAGTGGGCCCCCATTTGTGGGAGAACATTCTCCTCTGTGATACATAGGATCTTGCTCAGGTGTCACCCACTCTCATATCCAGTTTCTTTCCACAGTGCCGAGAACTTAGACCATGTTGATATATAGCAGATTTGCCCGAGGATGCTCTTGAGTTGCTACACCTACAGGTAGCTCTTTGAAGTAGGATTTCCTCCTTAGGCGTCAGTATTTGGCTGAGAACCGCCTCTTCTGCAGGCCTCTTCACTTTCTTTCCCCTTCCATCACCATCACAAGTAATTGGCTTTTCTTTCAATGGCTTTTTATTTTTTAACCAAAGAACAGTATTATCACTTCCTGAGCTTTATATGTAACTGAACAGAAAGAGAACAACAAAGTTAGTCTTGAGATGGGGCTTTTGAATAGTTGGCGGGGTTCACACAATACCTCTGATTCCCTGCAGCCTGGCATGCCTGTGATTCAAATTTGCCCTTGGCAAAACTACAATTTGATTATAGATCTCTCCCTCCTTATAGGACTTCTATTAATATTTCATGGATCTTAGAACCTGGTTTGGGGAAACACTAGTGTTCTGTATGAGCCCCTGAGCGAAGGCAGATCCTAGAAAAAAAGATGGTTTGTTTATAAATCCTGGGGTTCAGTTTCAAGTTGAGCAAGTGTGTGAGTTTGTGTGAATGTGAATGTATAAATGTGTTTATGTCTATAACTTTTATAATGTTTCCGTGAGATATGCTTTAAAAGGGAATGGCATCCTTACTACCCTGATTTACAAAACCATGGTGTAAAACGTTTTCAAAAATATTTAGGAACTGAGGATCTCAACAGCTGAAATAGTGGGACTGTTTCTCAAAGTCGTTTCCTAGTTCTTATTGAATGTTTCACAAAATGTCTTTTGAAATGGTTTCTCTGTCCAGGACAAACTCAAGAATATGTTGCTGGTAGTAGCAGCAAAAAGAGAATTAACAGGGGATGTAGTAGTGAAACCTCACCTGTCTTTATCCAAGAAATGTGGGCTGGTTCTGTGCCACCGCTTTGCTCCATGGTAGAAGAGCTCCCTGCTAGGAGAGCACATCTGGAAAGGAGGCTCAGGGCCGTGTACCCCAAATGCGTAGAACGTTCTCAGACACTTGAACAACATCCTGTTCTCACCCACCACCATGGCTTTTTGACTGGAAGGGCTGAATTACTCAGCATAATCCTGAAAGCATTGTTGCCTTACTAATAAGCATCCAAGGTTACTGTTGGTTAAATTGCATGTTGGAATCAATTGCCCTGTTAGATCAGAGCAGTTATAAAAGTGGTAGATCTGAACGAAAGGTCTCAGTAATGATAAGCAGTACCTTTGCTTCCATTGCATTTGTATTCTAAAATGAGTCATCAAAGAGGTTATTTTACAGCTTACTCTGTCCATAAAAGAACACTCAAGATGCTTGACAACAACAGCCGCCGCCACTAAAAACATAAATGGAGAGAGGAAAAAAAGCCTGTGCTGTTCAGACAGTTTAGTAAATTGCATTATTTTAACAAAATCTAATTATAGGAGATACGGACATAATGCTTCTTAAAAAATGTGTCCTTTAAAAAAAACTTATCTTTCTTTAGCACTGCAACAAGTAATTCTGCCTATATGTATTCATAAATCGAAAGACAAAGACACCGTGGAAGGTACACTGTAGACGTCATTCCTGGAATTAATCTCTTTGTCACGGAAAGATTTTTGAGGTTTTCTTCCTTGTTGATTCAGGACCAAGGGAGGCACTTGGGGAATTCACAGTCTAACACGCAGCCTGTTGGAGAGCCACCGCCAGTCTCTCAAAGGTGTTTGCATCTGGGCAGTGACTGGAATGAGGCACAGCAGTTACCTCGTGTTCATGATGGTCTGGGACTGTTACTCAGTTATGTATTCGTATAATCGCATTTAATATTCACAGTAACCTTGTTTTTATTCCCATTTTAAAGTTGAGGAACTTGAGACTCTGCTTCACTGACTTGCCTGCCCAAGGCCAAACAACTAACAGGTGATCAAGTCAGGTTTCGAACCAGGACAGTCCGGCTCTAGAGCCCTGGGTGCTCAGCCATGCGCTAATACTGCCTGATGTACTAAAGTGACTGAGCCTTTGTTATTACTTGGGCCCTTCCACCAGGTGCTCATCTTCTGGGCCACATAAAGGCAGTTCTGATGTTGCAGAGCAGAATCTCCCCTGAACTGGGGTAGTGCAAAGCCAGGTCAGACCAAGCCAGGGTGCCTTACTTCTGGGTTGTATTTAGAAGGCAGGAGTTTGGAAATTAACAGCCTGATTAAAAATGTTGTTGTTGTTTTTAAAAATCACCCAAGGATACTTTTCCATTTCTCTTCAGATAGAGTAGGAGGAAGGGATGAAGGGAAGGAGGGAGGGGGAGAGAAAGAGAGAGAAACATTGACATGAGAGAGACACATAGATTGGGTTGGAGACTGAACCTCAACTGAGGGTATGTGCCCTTGACCAAAATCGAACCAGTGGCTCTTTGGTCCATGGGCTGACACTCTAACCACTGAGCCAAACTGGCCAGGGCCAAAAATATTTATTGTTGATGCTATTACAGATGTTACTGATTTTCATTTCCTTTATATATTTTCTTCTTAATTTATAGCAATTAAATTGGTAATGTTAGGGTTAAGAGAAAATTTTCTTAAGGAGGGAACTTGTCTAGTTAAATGTTGAGGAAAATGTATTTATTTCCAATATGCAAAATGGGTATATACTTAATAATTTTTTATGTTTGGTCACATTTTTTTCCCTCTGCAACTGCATTTTGGTATGAGATGAAAGATGAAAATTGAGATTATTATTATTTAAAAAAAATATTTTTTCTTGATTGATTTTAGAGAGAAAGGAAGGGAGAGGGAGAGAGAGAAATATCGATGAGAGAGAACATTGATTGGCTATCTTCTGCCCGCCCCCCACTGGCGATGGGGCCCACAACCTGGGCATGTGCCCTAATGGGAATTGAACCGGCGACCTCTTGGTGGCATGGGTCAATGCTTAACCACTGGGTCACACCAGCGGGGTGAAAATTGAGATTATTAAAATAAATTCAGTACAAATTCTATCATCCTCAAATTCAGCCTTTCTGAAGTTTGATGGATATTTTCATTGGTTTGGGGCCTCCGGAAGAAGTGAGTCAAAAGAATGTTTTTGGTAAAACAGAATAGAATGTTTCATTTTATTCTGACAATAGCCATGTGGTGGCAGGTACCATTTATTAACTTCACTTTACTTGAAGTAAAGGGACTTTCCAAGAGTAAGGAGAAAAGTGAAGGACTTTTGAGATCATACAGCTAAAAAGCGGTGGATTTAGACCAGGTGCTTTGATTTCATAGTCTGTGTAGCTCATTACCTCTGTATAAGCACGGATGGGAGGAGGGGTAGAGGGCCCTGGAATCTGGAGCTAAGTGGAACAGGACAGAGTTGAACTCGAGGTTTTGGAAAGGCAGTCAGACTGTTATTTGATCATCTGTCATAAATGACATCCTCATTTATCAGTTAAGTACTCTACGAAACATACCAAAACTCATCTATGAGTTGGGTTGTTTAAATGTAATTTAAAATAACTTTGTGAACCTTCTTCATACTCTGTCTCATCAATAAAAGTGAATAATAATTTTTGTTATCTTTTAAAGGATGTTAGGAGGGTAATTCATTACCACCTTTAAAGAATGTTTTATAAATTGAAGCACATATAGTGCCCTCATTAATTATATTAAGCCTGATTCTCACCTTTGATAGCTGGTCATCAGCAGGCCCTGTACTTTTTATGAGTCTGGGTTAATATTAAGGTTATCATCTCCACCTCCACCCTAAGTCACTGACCACTAATGAGAATAGTAAAACAAGGCAGAGTTAGTTGCTCCGTCATTGATATGTATTATGATTGAGATTTCATCCCTATGTGATTTTGCACTAAAGAGATGCCATTAATGTGTTAGTGGCAGATTATTCAACAAATTCAGCAAGAAAGTACCTAAGAATGAACTCCACATGGTTCAGCCAAGTTTATTTTATTTTAAAATATGGAAATAGGGTTGGTACTTTCAAATACTGATAATTTGAGGCTCATAACTTAAGTGTTTTTGTCTGTAAAGGGGTAAAAGATCATTATTATCACTTGTTTTCTAGCCCTTGCCTGTTAACCAACACATACACACAGGTACACACTATATCTATATAGATGCATATAGAGAATTCCAACCAAGCAACATTAATAAATGCAAAACAATCCTTATTGCAGTGAAGGGATAAATGATTCTGCTTTTGGTGAGACATTAATAATCATGTGATAATTAAAGTGTTGGTCTCAGATACCTGTGTGTTATTAGAAACACTGGCATTATAGCAGATGAACTATGGGGCAGCGAAGACCTTTGAGCGGCCAGTGGAGAGCCAGTGCGCTGGAGTACTGTCAAATACATTAACCTCCTCATTTCACTTAAAATCAGCAGTTACTGAGTGCAGGTCCCCAAAGATGCAAGTCTCCATGCTTATGTGCTTATGTCTGGCGGAGGAGATAAAATCAGTAAGTAATGCAAGGCTGTGTCTGGTTGGTCTTCAAGAAGAGTACAGGTATGAGCTACTGAGATGCAGTGGCAGGCTCACAGCTGGTTGTGGGGAAGTGGTCTTTTTGATTGACCTTAAGAAATTGGTTTTGTCAGGTGTATGAGGGCAGGCATTTAGACTAGAAGGACAGCATGAGCACAAATCAAAGGGCAGGAGCCCTGGCCGGGTAGCTCAGTTGTTTGGAGCATTGTCCTGTACATCAAAAGGTTGCAGGTTTGGTCCCTGGTCAAGGCGCATACAGGAGGCAACTGATCAATCTTTCTCTCTCTCTCTCAAAATCAATAAAAACATATCCTTGGGTGAGGATTGAAAAAAAAACAAAGGGCAGGAAAATGCAGAAATTCTGCAATGTGGCTGGAATACAGAGTCCATGGCTAGGAGTGGGCACAGGGAAAAATAGATTGAGGTGACTTCCTGGAGAGCCTTGAATGTTGGCTTGAGAGATTTGTATTAATACCTCAAATATATCTAGAGGCAGCTCCCAGGTTATTACTTATTCTCAAAAGAGAATTTTAGACAACTGGACTTAAAATATTTTATTTGTACATTATTTCTTTGCTGTCAGAATCTCCCTTGCATTTTTTTTTTCTAAGGGAAGTTGCATTGTTCTAGTTAGAGAAAACCACATACCTACAACATCTATAGCTATTCTCTCTCTGCACATTGCCAGCCTTCCTTGAAACAATCATCATGAAAACTGTCAAATTATCCAGCTTTAATCTAATTGGTGGTGACTACTTAGTCCCTTTGCACCAAAGAACTTGTTTCTAGCAAGCTTCTTTCTTTCAAACATTTGTTAGTTCATTACAGATGTTATGTTAGAGGTATGATATGATAATGCATTTGAGAAGAAAATAAAAGACCAGGAAAAAAAAAAAAAAGCTGAATAGTCAAAGATGAGCTATAACCATCAGAGAAAACTAACCATCACACCTGATTATGATAACATTGGCTTTGAAGTTGTTGCCAATTTGCTTAAACTTTTTAATGGATGTTTTTCTTCCTTCCTATGAGTCTTCATTTCCCTTTTCTTCCTGTTTTCCTCCCATCCAACCATCTATCCCTCTCAAGTCTTTTCTTACTGCACAAGTTCCTTGACGGATGGACTTCTACGTGAAAAACTTTACCTGCATTTAATACAGGTGATTGTCCTAGGTATACTCTTTAGCTGCAAAAAGATGGAAGGGCCATCATTTCCCCATCAACAAAGCTGTGGCAGAGAGGGTCATATAAAGCTACATCAATAAACCTTGAGACATCTTGTTCTCATAATCTTGTTTTCACTTTGCTCAGAGACTTCCCAGAGGTAATATTTAGTAAGACTGTAACCAGTAGTGACTGATAGAAAATTCATTCACTTACTCATTCATCACACATGTACTGTTCATCACACATGTACTGTCTTTTAAGCTAATAGCATAGTTGATGGAATTACTACATTTCTCAGTTTTTCTTTTGCATATTAATACAGAAGCAGTTTAGAAATGTAAATGTTTAAAAAAATCACAATAATTTTGCCCTGGCCGGTTTGGCTTAGCAGTTAGAGCGTCGGCCTGCAGTCCAGAGAGACCGGATTCGGTTCCTGCTAAGGGCACGTACCTCGGTTGCACTTTGTCCCCGGCCCTGGTTGGGTTGTGCGGGTGGCAGCCACTCGATGTGTACCTTTCACGTTGATGTTTCTCTTTCTCTCTGGAAAAAAAAAAGGGAAAAATGTCCTCAGGTGAGGATAAAAAAAAAAAAATCACGATAATTCTTATATTGCTGCATGTTCTGTCTCAGGAGTTAAAACTTTCCTATTTTATTTACTGATAGAAAAGAAAAGATGAAAAATTATAAATCAAATGATACAAAAGAAAATCTATACATATGTATTTTCAAAGTTTAAAATAATTTCAAGATTTAATTTTTTAAAAAAGGACTTTATTTTATTTTTTAATCCCTACTTGAGGATATTTTTCCATTTATTTTCAGACAGAATGGGAGGGAGAGATAGCAAGAGAGAGAGAGAGATCGACTTGCTCCCTCCTGCACGACCCTAACCAGGGCCAGGACTGAACTGCAACCCAGGTTAGTGCCCTTGACCGGAATTGAACCTATGACTCCTCCTTGGTCCACGGGCTGAGGCTCTAACTGCTGAGCAAACTGTCCAGGGCTAAAACTGAGTTTTTAAAATTAATTCATCAGAGCCCTGGATGGTGTGTCTCAGTTGGTTGAACATCATCCCATGCACCTAGAGATTGCTGGTTTGATTCCTGGCTGGGGCACATGCCCAGGTCGCAGGCTAGATCCCCAGTAGGCAGCTGATCAACGGTTCTCTCTCATCGATGTTTCTCTTTCTCCCTCTCTCTTTTCTCTACCCCCCCCCCAAATCAATAAGAATAACAAAATTAAAATGAATTCTTCTTTAAATAGGTCTAAATAGTACCCTAAGAAAGTAACAGTAAAGAGAAGAAGTAGAAATATTTCAAGATAGTCTAAGTATTGGGAAAGATTTTCACGACTTTGAAAGTGGAGTTCACTGGCTACACCAACCCTTTTGCTATTTCTGACTTTTTACATTTCCTCCTAGAGGAAGAACAGTTAAAAAGTGGATCTTATTTTTAATTCTCTGCCTTGTGTGTTGGAGAGTGAAATGGATTCTCTCATTGAGAAATAAGGGCAACCACAGTTTTAAAAACTGGCTACCCATTGAATGCATGTATCCTTGCAAATCCTCGACCAACTTAAAAAAAATCCAGATAGATGTAAAATTTACTTAATGCCTTACTACCCTGCAAAGAGTGTGGGCACATGTGGCTAAAGCTGACTAAACCTTTCAGAATTTGTATAGCTTGCCTATTAAACCTCAAATCATGTAATATAAGTGAAAGCCAAGGCCCATTTTCTGTTGTTTTCCTACGCAGGTGGTTATTTATAAAAGTCAGACCTGTTTGTTTTGTGCTCTAAGCGTACCCTTTCTGGTGAGCCTGAGTAATTCCTGGTCATGGAGTGTTCTGTGGTATGCAGGACGCTCTGCAGGATGTGGGTTGCTGGGACTGACAAGCTGGGATTGGTTGCCCTCCCCTAGGAGACCCTGGAGGCCCCAGACCTGGGTGAGAAGGCAGGCACCTCAGTGTGTGTGTGACCTCTAACAGGGATGTGCCAGCCCCCCTCGCTTACTGATACCATTCGCAGTAACCTGAATGACTGGTTATTCTGGTCAGGAGAAAATAGCACTGACATCATGTGATTCTGGCAAAGTAAACCACATTGGAACTTGGCCTTTGAATACCCAAGGGGCTGGCAGCAATCTCGGGGGTTGGCTGGGAGCCCCATTGAGTTCACTGGTAATCAGTTGACTGCTGAGCTGGACAAGCTGCCCTAGTTTTTCTGACAAGCTCTGTCTAAAAGAATGATGGGCAGTCTGCCATTAGGATTTTTTAGCAGAGTTGCTAAAGATTAACTCTTTAGCTACTGTACATATATCATGTCTTATGTAATGTGTTGGTATGCAATTAGATAAAACTTTGGCGGGAAGGTTCCAATTCCTCATTTGATTGTTGCCCGTGGAATCCCTCTCGTGCACAATGAACTCCCAGACGCAAGGAGGAACACTGCAAAGACCTTTACATGTATGTTTCAAAGGAATGCCAGTGAATGGGTTTTTCTTGAAGTTCTAGTTTGTTTGTTTGTTTTCAATTCAATTCAAGTCATTTTTAATTCTGTAAAATTTCAGATGTTGCATCCCAACCATCCCTTGGGAATAGTTATCACCTAAGAGAAGCCTTTGAAAACTGATGAGCATTTCATACTTAAATATTAGGACAGATGTATCTTTCCAGTAACGTTTGATAATTCAGAGTACTCTAGAAGAAAGGAGGCATTTGCACTCAGTGTCCAGAGAAACCAGTTGTTTGAATAAACGTGACTTCTCAGTTTCCATTAAGGTGATGTCTTAGTAACTTTTATTCCTTCTCTCACATAGTTAAAATAAAATACAATTGATGGAGTTAAACAGGTTGATCAAAAAAATTGTTATGCTGTACTCCAGGTGATGAGTTTAGCATGTTTAATCTTGCTTTATACTGGAATGTTTCCTAAGGCAATTCTCATTCTCTATAGATAGCTATGACAGTGGATTGGACACCACCGTCCTGGGATAGGGCTCCAGCGCCCCTTATTGCAGTGCTGATGCTCCCACCACGAGTGTGTGGTCCCAGGGATTTACGGTGTGTCTCGGCCCACATTTGGGAGTTCTAAAGGCAAAAGCTCAGGTTCTGGACTTTTCTTCCTATTGAGTCAAGTCTTTGATTCTGACTCTTCTTTGATCTTTTCTTCCAGAAAGCCGTATTTAAGGAATGATAAAATATCTCCCTCGTGTTCAAGAAGTGTGTGACATTAGCAAGAGGTTGGGGGCATTATTGTCCATCAGAGAATTTATATAAAGGAAGCAGAAAGATAACTCATGTGCAGACATTTTTAATGGACTTTCCTAGTTCTGCACACCTCTTGTCTCCTTCCACTCAGCACAACAATGCTTGGCAGTCCTACCTCTAAGGGAGCCTCCTCCATGGCAGGGCTCACATCCATAGTGACCACCTTCCAGGTGCACAATTAAAGGACATTCTTCGTGAGTTTTTAATTTGGCTTGTCACCCTAAGACTTACCAAGACATGATAAAAGCAACTCAAAGGTTTTATAAATCAAGGAAACTTTTGACCATGTTTGTTCCCACTGGGTATAGTGTGGAGGAAAAAGCTGGTGAAAATATCCTCCAGATTGTGGCATTCCTGATATTCCTGCATGGTTCAAGAATCACCTATGTCTCCCTCTGTGTGAGGACAGTATCTCAACTCTCTAGGCCCTCGCTGATCTCAAGAACAGGCTTGGGGTGCTGAGAGAGTGGTGCAGAGGTCGTGGAATTAGTTACTCTGTCTCCCTTTTCCCTTCTCCCTTCCCCTCCTGCCTCCACCTTTCTTCCTCCTTCCTTTTCTCTCCACTCTCTTTCCTCCCTCCCTTTCTTCCCTCTCTTTTTCTCCTCCCTCCCGGTTTTTGTTTGTCTGTTTATGTTTTTTAAAGAAAAACAGTTCTTACTGAGCATATTCTCTCACCAGGCAGTGCGCAATGATATGCAAAAGCTAGTCCTGCACTCGGGGTGTCTAGTCTAGTGGGACCAAGATGTCGCAAGTTCAGAGATCACAGGAGTAAACACAGAATGAACAATTATGGTAAATAGTTTGGTGAAGAGGCAAATGATGCTCTATGGACATAAAAAAGGGGATTTTATTATATACCTGTGAAATGTCTAGGTAATACCATTTTTTGGTCATACTTAAGAAAATTAAGAAGTTAGATCTGAGGTTGAATCTCCGCTCCACCACTTACTATTCAAACTTGAGCAATGGACGTAAGCCCTTTGAGCCTTAATTTCCTTATCGGTGAAATGAAGATAATAATATCTATTCCCCAGGGTTTATATATGATTGGAAACACTAAATTTGAAACATTTAGTTGACAGAATTTAACAAAGTTATCTCATTATTATTAATGCTGTAATTCAATGAGCTAAATTAGAGCTCTCCAATGGATTTTTTCCTTGCTGTATTAAAATGCCACTGGCAACCTAGTTTTATGCATACCCATCGTTTCCAAAACCAGTCTACAGAAGTGCTTTACGAAGTTAAACGATGTCTCCAGCAGTCTTGATGCTAACATGGTTGCCCCCATGGTTTTATCCACTAATTTCACTAACATTTTTGGTATATAATAACTCATTGGCGTTCCCTGATAAGTGATGCCTATAGCTTTCTCTCTTTCCTAGCTTTTGTTTCTGTTTACTTTCAGGGGTCCTTTTGATCACTGAAAGGTGTCAAATTCTTGCTGGCACTTGAGTTGTATATTAATTGCAGGTGTCAGAAACTGAAGTCATGCAGACTGAAGGGAGGAAGGGAAGTGTTTGATGTGATCGAAGAGTCCAGTGCATTCAGGCGTTCTGACAGTGGAATTAGGAATGGCTCTCTGAGTCCCTTTCTGGGCTTTCTTCTTTGCTACCTTCCTTTGCTACCTTCCTTCTCAGGCAGGCTCTCCCTTCACGGGTGGTGAGTTCCAGGTTTACATTCCACCAGCTGAGCAACCCCCGTGGGGAGAAAACTGTTCCTTTCTCAGTGGTTCAGCAGAAGTGCCGGCTGGCTCTCCCAGAGCCACTCGCTCAATCGATGTAGTCTTCTCACTGGTGAGGCCTGCGTTTCCTGTCTGCTCTGGGAGCCAGGGCACGAGGGGAAGCCACCCAAACCACCTGATTGTGGAAAGTGGGCATTTTCCAAAGGAAAATCAATGTGTTATGGCTACAAGGAAGTAGTATGTAAGGTGCAAACAACTTGCAAACCAAGCAAACAATTAGGCAAAAATCTCCTATAGATAAATAATTAAAACCCCTGTTCTTGCTTATAGTTTAGGTGGGAGAGAAATTGTTGATGAGGTGACATTCAATCGTCGTAGCTGCTAGTAATTTAGTCTTAGCTGTTTGCCAGGCAGTGGGCTGTGTACTTATGCATCTTCTATCTGACATTCACAATAACCCCACAAGGTAAGTATTACAATCCTTGCACAGACTAGGAAACGGATTTCTAGTGCAATTGTATCACTTGTTTGAAGCTTCCCAGCCAGTCGGTGGTGGAGGCAGCCTTTGGCCCCCCGCTTTCCTACTGCAAAGCCTAAGCTTGGCTGCCGTGCCCTGCAGCGGTGCCGAGCACTGGAGACGGCTCTCCAGGCCTAGATGACTGGCACGTTTCCCTGTGGGAACTGGACTAGGGTTCTTGTCCAGGGCAGGGCTCTGGAAGCCAAGACCTCAGAATCCTGTTCCAGGTATGGTCAGCGACTCCTCTGTGTTAATGGGTGACTCATGGAAGGCCTGGCACCCTTAGTTTTATCTCTCCTTGAACTGGTGACAGTGTTGTTACACTATTGGGAGATTAATTGGTCTGTTTGAAAAGTTGTATGTACTGAGCATTGCAACGGAGATTTAAAAAATCGGTCTCACCCACACTTGTGGACTACTCAAGTTCTTACGAGGGACTGTCTTAGATGTGCACCGGCCGCCCCCTGCGCCCCCTGCGCCCCCTGCACCCCCTGCCATGACAAAACACCGCAGACTGAGAGTCTTCAACAACACACACTCACTTTCTCACAGATCTGGAGGCTGAAGTCAGAGACCAGGGTGCCAGCGTGGGCGGGCTCTGTGAGAGCTCCGTGCCTCCCGCAGGTGGATCCTCCTGTCCGCACCCTCCCGCAGAGCGAGAGCTAGCTCTCCCAAGAACAGTAATCCTACCATATATCATGGCCCTACCTTTATGATCTCATTTAACCTTGATTACCTCCATACTGCCTCTGTCCCTGAATGGAGTCACACTGTGGGTTAGGGCTTCAGTGTATGGATTTGGGGGAGACACAGTCAGCTCACAGCGGGATGTGAGTGGTTTATAAGAATCGCACATTGAAATTGCGGTTTCCCTCTCCCCCATTGGTCTGTCGTGGCACCAAGAGAGAGGGCCTGGTATAGGGTATTGCCTAATACTTACTAATTTGGGGTTGAGTAACTTTAAATTACTCATTCAAGTTCCCGGTTAGAGCACAAGATTTTAGAAGATGTTATGACAGACATATGGGCATTTACTCTATAAATCTGTATGTGACATATGTGGAAACAGGTGTTAACAAAAGGTACGAAAGCTCAGATGAAGAAATAATCCAGGGCCAGGGGAAGACTTCCGAAAAGTGCAGTTACGTGTTGATGTTGCAGGATAAATGGGATTTCACAGGGTGTGGGCAGAGAGGCGTCTGGTGGCCGGGACACAGCCCTGTGTGAAGCAGTGACTGAGGCGAGGGGGTGTGGAGAGCGGCGGAAGCTGCCTCCCAGCTAATTGAGATAGAATGTGGAGACCCCCGAGTGTGTTGCCCATCCAGTGGAAAGCCCTCGAAGGTCTTACGGAAAAGGGGAAGTACCATAGTTAGGTCTGGGTTTTGGACAGACATACTTTTAAAATGCACAGTTTTATTTAGAAGATACAGAGCCTAGAGTTGGGGGCCTAGCACGCGCTGTTCCTGCTGTTCCCTCCCTACGTGCATCCATCAAACTCCTCTTTGTCATCAAAACACTGTTCTGGAGGAGTGTCCACAGTAAAGCTGTTCCTGACCTATCCAGGTTGAATAATCCTTCCCCCCTTGTCCTCCTTCTATAATCTGTGTGTGCCTGTTACTGCTTATATCGCATCAGAATATCATTATGTGTTTACATACTTCTCCCACTACTTGACATGAAGGACCTGAGACAAGGTTATGTATACTTTGTTGTTCCATTCTGTTTTGCATTCCCAGTGGACAGTGCTTGGCACATCATAGGTGCTCTGTGTTTATTTGATGAACACAGCTAAACTAAGGCCCCTGTGAAAGTCAGGAGAGAAGCAAAAGGGACTTGAAAAGGTTGCACTGGGAGGAATAGAAAGAGGAGAGCATAGTATGGGCATGGGGAGAAGGGCTGGGGATGATTCTGAGGTTTCTAACTCCGTCATCTGGGTAAAGGTCAGTTCCCTCAACAGAGACAAGGAGTGTGAAAGAACCACTGAGTGTGGAGGTGGGAGGACGAGTTTGGTTTTTCTTTTTGGTTGTTTAGGGGACACTCCCAGTGGTGGTGTCTAGCAGGCAAGTGAAAATCCAGGTCTGAATTTAGCTTTGTTCTTATCCCAAACCTTTGAAGCGGAAGGTTTGATTGCAGTTCAAGAGGGTGAGGATGTGGGCCAAGGGTGCAGGTTGGGGAATACTGACCTGTAAGGAAATGATAGGAGAATTGGAATTAATGAAGGACAATGGAAGTGATGAGAAGTCAGAGAAGTAAGAGGATCAGGACAGCAACCAGGGCAGCTCAGCACCATAGAATCAAGGAGATGAGAAAGCAGACACATGCCAGTCCCTGTGGCCAGGGAGTTTTACCATAAAAGTACTTTAATAATAAGAACAATAACATCAAGAATAAAAATAATAGTATTTACTGATTTCTCAGTACTTGCAATGTTCCAGGCATTTTGTCAAATACTTTTCCTACAAATGTCATTTAATTCAAGCCTTAACCCTGTTATTCCTAAACAGACCTGCAAATTCAAACTCAGAAGTCAGGTAATTTGTCCAAGGCCAAATAGCTAATAAGTGTTGAAACTGGGAATGCTTTGTGAACTTTTGAATGCTGCACAGAATACTGAGCATTTGTTTTATTACTGGTTGTTGTTTTTGTTTTTTGTTTTTTCTGGTGGGGGAAGTCGGTAGAGATTAAAGTTATCTGCAAAATTTACTGTAGTCATCCTTGTTAACTTGGAAGAAATATAATTCTTTTTCCCTTACAGGGATGAGAGAATGTATGGATGAGTTACATTTATTTTGAACTTTTCTCATTTAAATTAGCTGATTCAAAATATATTCGTGACTGCACTGTATCTGACTGCATTAGTATGTGGTATGTATTAATTTTGTATTGTGTTGTAAGGTCATTTAAAAACCATCCTTATCTACCATTTCCTCTACAAGTTGACTTTTTTTTGTTTTGTTAATCCTCATGGGATGGATATTTTTTTCCATTGCTTTCTTTTGTTTGTCTGTTTTATATAGAGTAGAAGGGAGGGAAGGAGGGAGAGGGAGAAATATCTATGTGAAACATCAATGCGAGAGAGAGACATTGATTGGTTGCCTCCTGCACACGCCCCAACAAGGGCTGGGATCAAACCTGCAGCCCTTCAGTGGATAGGGTGATGCTCTAACCACTGAATATACTGGCCAGGGTTACAACCTGACTTTTTATATAATAAAGGGAATTATTTTTCTTTATTTTTTAAAAATATGTTTTAATTGATTTTTTTAGAGAGAGAGAGGAAGAGAGATAGAAACATTGATGTGAGAGAGAAACATTAATTGGCTGCCTACTGCACACCCCCTATTGGGGATCAAGCCGGAAACCCAGGCATGTGCCCTGACCAGCGTTATCCAACCAGTGGCCTCTTGGTGCATGGGTCAATTCTCAACCAGTGAGCCACACCGGCTGGGCGCAAAGGGAATTCTTTAAATTGGGAAGAAAAGCATGAATACTTTTAGCATTTATTCTGTGCAGTGCTTTCATGTGGAGTTATAGGATTAAGAGACATACACAATAGCAATTCCTGAAAATATTTGCTCATAATTGCTTCACTGTTATGGATGTGTTTTCATGTATAATTCAGGAAAGAAAAATTATTGCGTGTGATAGATTAGTATTAACACATAAAAGTACTGATTTGTGTAGCCTATTTTAGTGCCTTGCTAATACTCAAGAGATAACTCCAGTAATTTCTAGGAAACCAGACGGTTTAACTCTGCTACTCGGGTCATTTAAAGCCCTGGCACATGTTTGCAGCTGTGGCTGTGGCTTCATCTAGTCTTTGTGCAGGAAACATTCGAGCAGCATGGATTCAGGCCTGGACTCAGGTATTTTACCCCCACCCAGCCTCGCCACTTGGCTGACCTTGGCGTGGGTGAATATCTCTAGCTGTTAGGCCATCTGAGATGAGGTTGAGGTTTCTCAGAAAAACTATTACAAATAAAGTGCTAAGGGAAATGAAAGACAATAATAAAAAAAAAAGACCAAACCTGCCTCTATTCTAGACTCTGGATGGGCTTAGGAATTGGGGTGAGAGGAGGGTCAAGACTGCTGTGATAGCTGCTTTCTTCCCACCTGGTGGTTTCCCTTACAGAGTTACATTTCTTTTGGAATCATGTGCCAGATTCTCCGCTTTCAAAAACCTTATAATGCAGAATGTTCCTTCCTTCCTCCCTCCCTCCCTCCCTCCCTCCCTCCCTCCCTCCCTCCCTCCCTTCCTTCCTTCCTTCCTTCCTTCCTTCCTTCCTTCCTTCCAAATATGTTTCTTTTTTGCAAAGGTAATACAAATTGCTGTACCTTCTCTTTCAGTCATGGGTTGTCTCCACTCTGTATGTCAGAAGTAAAAAAAAAAACTCTTGGAATTTTCATCAAGTTATTGGTTTTCCTAGTTTCTATGTAAAGAGAGAGAGAAAGAGATTTCCATTTTAAAACTAGTTTTCATGAGGAAAATATCCACAAACTTGGTTAAATTACAGATCTCATCACATGGCTATTGAATTTCTTTCAAGGTGCTACCTCCTTATGGTCATACTGTGCAAATAAGTGCAGTGTAGTATAGATATAGCTTGATGTGGTTAGATTTGGTAAACCCTCTTATCTTTCAAACACGCATCGTTTATTTAAAATGCATAGGCATATGTTCCGAACAAAGTTATTTTCAGTGCATATATATATATATTCATTAGCCTGTGTGTGAAAGTACATTTCAAATAACAACCACTTCAGTGTTTGTTTTTCTTCCACAACTTTTCTTCTCTCTCCATCTTGGTTTAATTGAACCCTAGGCCTGAGCTCTTGAAAGCAAGCCCATGGAGCCAGGGTACATTTAACATCTTTGACTGATATAAAATTGCTTTGCTGATCATATAGCCATGCATGATAAGATATGCATAAGAAGAAATCTGGTACAGAAGTATAAATAATACTTATCTTTAAGCCAGCATCTGTCATCTGCCTCAGCAGACAGCACTTGCTTTCTTCCCAGCACAAAAAGGGCTGAAAGATTTATGGAGCAGCTTTGTTTGTGCTCCGTGATGCTTAATCAATTTTTATTAAATTCTAAATTAAAACTTGGCTTTCACTACAGTGACGTCTCTGATGTATAGAACAAGGGGACATCACGATGCCCTGGAAAGGTTAGGTGATCTGAATCCCCAGTCTGTTTCTTCCTACAGGACTTCTCTTGATAACTTCTGTAAGTCTGGCCAAATCCTTGTAGGCTTGCATAGAGAAAGAGAAATGCAACCCAAAGTTTAGACTCTGCAGACTTCTAGAAAGTGGGTATATAGTTTTGGGTTTTTTTTTAACCTTCACCCGAGGATATGTTTCCATTGATTTTCAGATAGAGTGGGAGGGAGGTGGGAGAGAGAGAGGAACATCCACGTGAGAGAGACACACCAATTGGCTGCCTCCCGCATGATCCCAACCAAGGCCAGGGATCGAACCATAACTGAGGTACATGCCCTTAACCAGAATCAAACCTGACACTCATTGCTCTGCAGATCGACGCACTAACTTATGAGCCAAACCGGCCAGAGCTGTATGCTTTTAATATTCTCGTGCATGTTCCCATATCTGAGGAAGGAATACATAAATTATTTCAATGTGCAGGTAATGTACTCGTTTTGCGTTTAGGATGATCTGACGAATGAAGACTCACTGGTTATGATTACTGAGAGTCTTAAAATTTTGGTAATCAAGGCTTAACATATTAAATATCTGATGGAGACCTGGGCTTTGCAGCCTTTTTCTAACTAGTTTACCCGAGAAGTTCTACATTTGGAATTTTCTGGCTTTTTATTACAAATTTGTTTTGTTGAATGTGGTAGGAGACCCACTCAGCCCAGTTTATAAATGACCATCTTATTATCTTTGTAACTTTATGTATATAAGGAACCTAGATTTGTGAGTCAAATTCAGATTTTCCTTTTCATGTTAAAGGTTTAAAAAGTATACCTGTGATTGGTTTTTCTAGGTTCTATATCGATAAGGAGAGGAAGAATGAGATTTAATTAAAAATCTATTTCTGCCCTGGCCAGTTTGGCTCAGTGGTTAGAGCGTCGACCTGCGGTCCGGAGAGACCCGGGTTCGGTTCCCGCTAAGGGCACGTACCTCGGTTGCAGTTTGTCCCCGGCCCTGGTTGGTCGTGCGGGTGGCAGCCACTCGATGTGTCCCTTCACGTCGATGTTTCTCTCTCTCTCTCCCTTCCTCTCTCTCCCTCCCACTCTATCTGTACAAAAAATGGAAAAATATCCTCGGGTGAGGATTAAAAAAAAAAATCTATTTCTCTGCTCAATACTGATATTTCTGTTTTTGAATATGCTTTTTTCTTACATCTGGTGCACACCAGACCAAACTGTACATGTTATTCCTTTGGAAACATGTTTGTGAGCCCTGACCCAAAGGTAGCTTATGCATCTACATTTCAAAGCATCAAGTTTCTTGAAGAGAAGGGTGGGAATCAATGATGAGATTTGTTGTTAATTATTGTGTTTTTTTTTTCTAGGAAATATGGCAAGCTATAAGACTAAAATGCTACTTAAGAGAAAAGTGAATTAAAGAAAAAATTTGGAAGCCAATTATTACATGCCTTCCCCCAAATTAATAATTCTTGCTGCTAGGTATTTCCTGTCACTGACCTTTTTATTGCCACCTTTATACTTTTGGCTTATACGTTGCCATTTTTTGGTTATAAATGCCAAATGCAGATATAAATGTCCATATTTACATCTTCTACTTATTTGCTCATTATCTAAGTCTTGACATTCCCCAGTCTTGGTAATGCCTGGTACCCTATGCATGTGTTGCTAGGGTTGCAATCTTTGATATTCTGGAATTATTCAAAGCCCAGCCTAGAATAGTTAAATGGCAGATTATTGTTGAGTACCTTTACCTCTCATTTGCCTAAAATGTATTTGTACCCAAAGTGTATTCTCACCATGTGCCTTCTTTCTTGGCCGCTGATGATTCAGAAAGACCCTTTGGAATTACTGTGAGAGTAGAAGAGACACCCTAGGTTACCGAAATGAAGACAGCCCCCCTCAGTCTGATACACACACTAGTTTTGAGGATGAGGTGTGTTTGGCCCCGGCTCTCTACCCTTAGAACTGCAACTTATCCTGTCACTCTCCAGTGCTACTGCGTGGGGGTGTGTGCAGCCTAGGAAGTTGGAGGGATTGTCTTCTCTCTCTTTTTCTGTGGAGTGATTTTGAGTTGATGAACTGAGGCGTGGGAGAGATTGCCAAATGAGGTGGTGATGATGGCTAAAGCGACTTGGACTTAGGGAGTGCTTTCTGGCAGAAGTACAACTCAGACAGGATCGTGTTTTTGACCATGGTTCCTTAGACACTCTGCCAAGTGTTTGTAACAAGATAGGGCTGTTACTATACTTTGCTTTTAACTTTACTTTTGCGTACAGTACGTCGTTCTTGTTTTATAAACTGTGTCGCATACTTTTTGTACCTCTATAAACAAGTGAAGCTGTTGATTTTTTGGATAAAGTTTGAAGCAGTCTTGTGTTGCTTCCTCTTTGCTTTATGCTCCAAGTTGAGAGCTGAACAGTGAGATCTTTTTTCACACCATTTATAATGCGATGCACATTTTGAAGGCAATTTAAATTCTTTTGGCTCCCCAGCCATATGCTTCAAAATGGAGGCATTATACATGTATGGATAGAGGAATAGGTAGGAAATTGGAGCATAAAGATATATGGCTAGGTATACAGTACGGTAATATTATTCCCAGAGAGAGAGGAGTGAGACTTCACTCTCTAGGAATATTTCCAAATTTTAGACCCAATTTTGCTGAAGAAAATAATATTACAGAAGAAGTTTAAAATGTTTCCACTGGCTGTACAAGAACCTTTATACATGCAATTTATATGTCTAATGAGATTTTGGAACTTTACCAGTGTATTATTTGAGAAATTGGCAATATGGTCAAGAGGAATGAACTTGAAGGTATAACTTTTAATGGAAGGACAAAAACTATATTCCTGTTTTATTATTATATTTTTACTCATTCATTTTTGTGTGTGTGATTTTATTCTCCATTCTCGCCTTTGCCTCTCAATTTTTCTCAGTTTATTTCTACATTGGAAGAGTGAAGTGTAATATTCTTCTTAGCAAATAAACTCTTTCACTCCGTCTCTCTGGGGATATTTTTACTGTTTTCGTAATTCATTCTGTCTGGGTAGAAAACACCAGATTTCTCCAATATTCTGAAAATAATTTATACTTTGCTTAGATAGAAATATCCTGTTTCTGAACTTTCCTCATTATAATCATGTGGGCTTCTTGTGGTTATACCACATTGATCACGTGGATATCATTATGAATTAATTTGGCTGATGTTTGGATTGATACGTTTATATAAACATACAGGGTGTCTGTAGATTCTATTACATTTTGAAAATGAAATGCATTTTAATAAACACTGGCTTCATAATTATTCAAAGTTGTATATATGTTTTTTTGGTATACCCTATGTTTAAGTTAGAACAGGGATAGCTTTCTCATTCTCAATTAAGCTTCCTTCCTTATCTTGATATCTTCCCTTTTCCATCGTAGATAATAAATGACTTCTCATAGGAGACCAATACAGTAAGTAGTTCCTTCTGTAACTTTGGCAGAGTGGGGGTACTGTGCTAGTCCAAGTGTTGTGGTACTTTTTCCTGAAGGAGGTACTTGTAGGTTAAGTATACATACTTCTGACGTTTTTCTGTTTAGAAACCTATTCTTAGAACATATACACCTGCCATGTTCTCCTTTTTCTCAATACTGAAGTGGTGGGAACTTATGACCAAAAGACTTGATGGAATTTACAAATTATTTTCTTTGAGATCATTCTGTAAAAATAGTTCTCGAGCCCTGGCCAGTTTTGCTCAGTGGTTAGAGCGTCAGCCCACAGACCAGAGTCAACGGTTCAGTTCTGGTCAAGGGCACGTACCTTGGTTTTGGTTCGATCCCCAGCCCTGATTGGGGTCCTGTAGGAGGCAACCAATTGATGTGTCTCTCTCACATTGATGTTTCTCTCTTTCTCTCTCTCTCCCCCCCTTTCCCCCCTCCCTCTCACTCTATCTGAAAATCAATGGAAAAATATCCTTGGTGAGGATTAAAAAAAAAAGTTCTCGAAGTTAAGTTGTTTTTCTGTCGAACATCCTGAATACAAAATGCTACATACCTTTTGGGTTAAACTAAATTTAGAACACATTTTTTAATTTTACTTTTTTAGATCCCTCTGTAATATGGTACAGTATTAGATGCTACTATAGAATACAAGCTTATAAACACTGTTTAACAGAACAGCTTTTTAATAATTATCATACAGTGTCCTTTCACCTTCAGTTAACATTATGCTGTGTGGGAGACACGAGGGAGAGCTGGGACCTGGGAAACAAAAGAGAGAGGGAGAGGAAAAAACCCGCAGGAACTGAATTCTGTCGTTCATTCATTATTTTTGAGGAGATACAGCTTTGTATCTGAGTAGGGTGAAATTGTGTTACTGTTTATCTGTACCTTTTTCCTCCCGTGGCCAGAGACGTGAAGAATAGACACTCACTCCCAGAGACACCAAGTTCCAAAGCACTGAGTCATGAGTCCACAATGAAATACGAGGATGCAGCCATTTCCTACCTTTGTTTGGAAATGAACTGCTTGGACCAGGCGGATGTAAGCCCTCAGCTGCAGAGCTTTACAGAAGGAAATGCTTTCGCTCTCTCGTAGGTACTGGATGCTGCTTAGCAACTTCTTTGTATTTGACTGGACCAACCAATGTGAAAATGTTTCCTAAAGTGGCGAAAATTGAGCCCCTAGGCCCTTCTGTCTGTTTGTGCCCATATAGGCTCTACCGGAGGGCTGAGAGTTGCTCCCACTCCTTTTAATGCCACATTTGAATTGTGAATTTATGTACTGCATTCATCACACAGGTTCTCTGTCCCTTGTTTTTGTTTGCAGCCTGGCCATCCAGTGGTGATTTCCAAGTGCTGTAACATCTGGCCCCTGCCTCCCTTTCTTACCCAGGTCACACCCGCCCTGCTTTCTTAGTCTGGCAGCACTGCCTCCTCAGGGGCTCCAGCACAAGCTCAGGAACTGGGCTCTACCTGTTCTTTTTGGTGGGAAGCATTCTGCTTTAGACCATCGCAGGGCCTGCTCCCTCCCTCACTCCGAGGTCATGTGCTCAGTGAGTCCTCCTGCCTGCCACTCCCTGCTGTGGCCACCTGACACATTTCATATCCGTTTGTCTCTCAGCTTACTGGTTTTCACCCCCACCAGACTGCACGCGTCTGTGGGTTGGGACTCTGATGATCTTGCACCCTTTGCCTGATTCTAGAACATAATAGAAAGTGTGTGTGTGTGTGTGTGTGTGTGTGTGGTGCCTAGCACTATGCAGAACCTGTTAGAGCCGCAATAAATGTCTTTCGAATCAACCATGTAGACCTTCCACAGGTGGTGCTACCCTCTCATGTTGGGCCATTTGGCAAGGTCATCAACTGGGATGCCTTGGCTTTCCCATTTGATGGGTGGAGACAAAACTGTGCACACCTCAGAGGCATCACAGGAAGCCTCATAATGCAAAGTGAGCTTTAATCATGAGGAGTAAAAGATCAAACACTAGTTTTCTTTCATGAAAAGGAAGTCAGAAATCATGAGAAGGGGATGTTCTTGATGGATAGTGGTGTAGCTCAGGTGTTCAGGGTTTTTCCTTTGTGTGCTGCCCCTCAACACTTCTGGGCGATAATGCTGGCGATGAGCCTTTGAAGACGGACGAGGACAGAGCTGACAATGGCTGAAGCCCGAAGGATCATCTGGGGGTCATAGTAAAGCAAGAGAGTGAGACAGATGATAGAAATTGGCTCTAAAGAGAGCACTTGAAACTCTAGTTTATTTTCATATTTTTCACCTTCAGTTCTTGGACCTGATTGTTTTCAGTGAAGCAGCCTTTCCAGGATATCAGATGGGTGACATTACCTGGAATGCATCAGGGCTGGAAACAATTGTTTATGTTTATGCACTTCATAATTTTGCAGTTTTGTGTGTGTGGGTTAGTGGCCCTACTGTTCAACTGGATGGCAAATCTGTGTTAGGAGGATACCATATGCACAAGTATTTTCTTAAATAATGTTGGCGTTTGCCACTGGTGTTAGGGGAAGAAGGAAAAAAAAAATGAGAGTAATTCTGGAAGCTCTCCAGTAAGGGGTTAGGAAAGAACTTAGGGACAAATGCTCCTACTTGGAACATAACACCAAATAGTGGGTTTTTTGTGTTATTTTTTTTTTTTAAGAGAAGCCAAAATTAAACACAGTAGAGTTTACTGTTTGCTAATCAGCATGTGTTTACTTTCTCTTCCAAAACTGAAGTTGCCAACCAATACATTTCCTACCCAGTGCTCTGAATCTGTCCAAATAAACATGGGAAGTAGTAAAACAATGACACCACATGAAAAATATATCCTCATTCATTAAATAGAATCCAAAAAATTCCCTGGAATTTAATTCTAGCAATGAAGTGAGGACTGTTTGGTCTGTTAAGGGAGGACAGTGACTTCCTCCCTCGGTTTGTTCAGCGTGGAAGAACGCGTTCGTAAGTGGCCACACAGCTCTGGTGCATTGAACCTAGAGGGAGGAAAATGGGTTACTTCCTGTCAGGTCCTCACCCACATTCCCAGTGGACCAGTGCATTTTGGGGATAGCATAGTTCTATGATAATTATATGCGTAAGCAGCTTGTAGAATTCAAATTATCAATTTTATTTTTTGTCTCAATTAGTAAAAATTACCTACAAGGAAGTTCTCATGCTAAAATTAAGGAGTGCTTTCTTTGGAGTTTGAAAACATACAGGCAAAGAGACATTATAAAGAGAGGCTTTTATTTTGTGGTCAGTCAGTTTTGGAAAATAAGTACAAAAGCAGTTGATTCTAAAACCAGTATTATAGAGAACCTGAAATTCATCAGGATGACAGTTTACGTTAGGTGTTGGTGCCTGTCGCATGGGGATCTGTAATGCATATGCATGTCTTCGTTGAGAAACGTTGTTACCGGAATGTAAGAGGGTGGGGTATAGTGATTATTGTTATTATTGTTAGTATTCTCCTTCTTTAAAAAACATCCAGTATTCTCCTTCTACTGGAGCTGACTCCTTCAAAGCTGACTTCTCTCGTCTATCAAGAGAGGATAGTGGTTTTAGGAAAAATATAATATTAGTTATTTACTATTTAATGTGAGTTTAAATAAATGCATTGAGCTTTCAGCAGTAATTACATTAAACAACCTACGAGTATTGTAGAGTGGAGTCAGGTTCAAGCCTGGGGGATAAACGGTGCAGCCTGAGGGAAGTAGGCATTCTTTCAGACAGAACTCTTACCTCGAGGCGACTCTCTCTCCTTGTCCAAATATGACCAGCCCCTTGACCTTTCACATCAGGCAGGTCCTAGTGATGCTTCTGGGTGAGCAGCAAAACAACAGGTAATTGGTTCTTGGAAGGCCATTTAGCACCTGATTATAATTCAGCATTCCATTAAGATTAGAGTCCTTCTTTCTACAGCAGGAGAGTAGTGCTTTTTTAAAATAAATTATCAGAACAGATTTACTTCTTCAGTTTAGTTAGGTAAATGACATATAACCAAATAATAATTTTAAATAAAACCAATATTTATAGCACGTGAATACCCAAATGGATCTTTTTGTCAAAGCTGTCAACCAAAAGCTTTATAAACATTGATTCTTGCCCTTGTTATCTAATGTAATCCTTCACAGATAAGGAACCTGAGGACTCATTCTACTCTACAGGGCTGCCTACCACGTTTTAAATGATGTCCCTTGAATGTCAGGTCTTTTAAAAAAAATTTCCCAAGCCTGAATTTAAAGGAATAAAATGTAGTGAGTTAGTGATACTTTCCTGAAAAACTAGTGTCAGCAACTGCTCTTAGCAGTCAGCTCCTACCTTAACTTATTAGTCCAGCAGTAAAAGTCATTAGCTCTGTGTAACTTTGTCATCTGACAGCCATATGAATGGATGCACATATAGAGATACATACCTATATTTACATACCCACAGACTTCCTGGTGAGAGAGAATGAATGGAGAGGGTGCTCTGTGTCCTTTACATTGAAGAAGAGAGCGGAAAGATTTTAGGATAGTGGTGAAGTCCAGTCAGCCAGTTTCTCAGTAGATGTTTGGACAGTGAGAACGTGGAGATGAAAAAAGACTGATGCTGGTCCTTGATGTGATAGAAATGTGTACACTCAAAGTAGTCGTGGAGTGTGGATCAGGAGATAGTCACCAAGTGTGATAAAAGTATGGGAAAAGTTACCATCTTGAAATATAGGCTCTCATGGGGACAAAAGGAAGAGAAACCTAGACACCAGGTCAGTGAAGGCTCCCAGAATGAAAGTTAATCAGGGGAAGGGTGTTAATGTTCCAGGAAGAGGACACCACATGTTTGAAGGCTCAGAGAGAGCGCTCTGGAATGGGAAGACGGTCAGTAAAGGTGAAACTTCGATAGGTACATCTGCCTATTGTTTCTCTTCTTCAAAAGGTTCAGTGTCTGATGGTAGTCACCTTTCTGAGTTCCAGCTATAAATTCCTAAACTCTGTGTGAAGGTTTTTTCTGACCTGTTTGCTCTTTATATTGTTTTTCAATCATAGAGCATTATTTGTAATGTTCTGTTTGAGTAAAATTACCATTATCATCAACAGACACATTTATCAAGTATCTACTAGTAGTGAAGCCCTGCATACCAAGACTACCACATCTGAATCCTGATTACAGTAAAAGGTTTCACATCTAAAAGATTAAGTTGTTCTAGGTGTGTTTAAGGAGACCGAGTGTGCATCCTTGAGCCTTTTTTTGTTTGTTTTCTACAATTCTTTGATCCAGTGACTTTACCTTATTATTCCTTCCCTAATTCTCTTGATCTGTTTTTTAAAAATGTATTTGAAATACTTGACATCTAGCCCTGGCCGGTTTGGCTCAGCGGTTAGAGCGTCCGCCTGCGGTCCGGAGAGACCCGGGTTCGGTTCCCGCTAAGGGCATGTACCTCGGTTGCAGTTTGTCCCCGGCCCTGGTTGGTCGTGCGGGTGGCAGCCACTCGATGTTTCCCTTTCACGTCGATGTTTCCCTCTCTCTCTCTTCCTCTCTCTCACTCCCACTCTGTCTGTACAAAAAATGGAAAAATGTCCTCGGATGAGGATTAAAAAAAAAAAAAAAATGAAATACTTGACATCTAAAAGTATAATGTTTCCACAAATGCATGCATCACACAGTTTAAGAAATAAAAAACTTTTAGACTTATTTGAATAAAATTAAAAATAATAAATACAAGTTAATACATAAAAAAATGTTAGCAAAATACCTATATGCCTCTTCGCATTCCCATTTCTTCTTATCTTCTGCATCAAGAGGTAGTTTCTCTCTTAAATTTTGGGGTTATTGTTCCCAGTACATTTCTTACATGTACTTTTTTTTTGCATGTGAGTTTTGTGATGTTTTTGAGGCTGATCACGCAAGTCTCTCGGCCATCTAGTCTAGAGAGTAACTCTCTGACACTTTAGTGCAGGGTAATTTCTCCTAGGTTGACAGTTTAATGAGTCAAAGGATTGGAGGCTCCAATCTTGGGTTTTCCAAGTCACAGAAGTTCTCTAAGCATCCTTTCCTTGATATGTAACATAATAATAAAGCATTGCCCTCAACTCTTGTTTTGGTAATTATAATCAATAGATGCTTTATATATGTAAGATGATACATAAATTACAGAGAAATTTTTCTTTTGAGTATTGGAATGAGTGCTAACAATGACAGAAGTGTCCTCTGGGTCATTATTTCATATCAGAAATGACAGACTGGAAAGAAGCTGAAATAGTTCATCTCACACTACTAGTTCATTTATTATGTCTTGTACACATGCCCTCTTTGCAATGCATGCAGTTTGCAAACAGATCTTAAAGAATAACAGCAGAACCAGCTGAATGCCGAGCCTCGTCCTTTACCAAAGCTCTTTATGGTAAGTTGTTCGATGTTTTCCATGAAAATTTTTGGGATCCCTTTCTGAGAAATTCCTTCACATCTGGAAATTCCAGTTACCCATGAAGGAATATAAATGGTTTAATTGTTACTTGCATTTGGAAAGAGAATATTTTAAGCTCTATTTGTGTGGATTTCATGTTTTCAACATGATCTACTATCTTTAGGGCTAAACCACATGTCTGTAAACAATCTTTTGAAGAGCAGTAGTAATGCAGTTAGCTTAGGAAATGTCACAACTAAAGCTTCCCGTTCTTTGCCTTGATTTTCTTAGAAAATAAAGACTTTCTGCTCTATCCCGTGAAGAGCAATGCAGCAGGTGTTAGCAGAAGGAAGGAACTAGAAGCAGGCCTGTGCTCCTGGCCTGTCATGCTGAGGTGCCAGTTTGCTAGATGAGAACTGGCAGCCCTGAGCTCTGCTTTAGGGACCCCTGCAACGAGGTGGTAGAGCCCTCTGGATTTCTGTGATGACAGAACGTAGTACATAGCCAGTGGATTGATACGCATATTTTAATAAAATAAGGCGAATACTTCAACTCATAATAGGAGTTTGTTAAAATTAAGGATTCTGTGAGTCATTTAACAGACATAGAAGAATGTAAAGATTCTGTTTCTTAAATTTCTAATTAAAAAATGTCTAAGGTGATACCCATCTTTAGAAAAGCGTGTGACTGAATCCTGAGGCTTGATCGCTAGCCACGTAAGGTTTTCCACGGGCCCCCAGACTTCCTCCCCGCGCCTGCCAGCACTTGTCTTTCAGTCTTCCTTTTTCAGTGATTTCTGTGATGTAGAGTAAATCTGGTGACTTTCTTGTGTTCATGTTTCTTTCCTTGAGTAAGGAAGTGGTGTTCCAGTAGCCGCCTGTCATCTTCCCTGGTGGCAAATGATTCACAAAGCATCTAGCACCGCTGTGCATTTCGTGTGTTTCGCAGGGGGAAGACCAGGCACGCACATTGTCAAGTCCATGGCTGTTCTGTGTTAACCGAATGTTCCCAGTGTGGCAGGGTCATAATCCCTAAGCAGATGCTTTACAGGGTCTTGTTATTGTCCAGAGTGGCTCTGGTATGAGAAAATGCAGCCATGCAGAAACGGCACAAACCCTGTTGACTTGCCCACCATGTCTTATGCTGTTTCCTCTTTAACATCCACGAACCCATTTCATTTTTCTCTAGCTCTAGCGTGTTACACTCTCCCTCTCGATACCTTTAACTCATTAAAAATAAAACAACAACAATAAACTAAAATCAAATGATAAAGTTCTTTACTGATAAGAGGTTCTGATTTACCTTGGGATCTTTTGAGTTTGTTGTTATTGGCATAGGCCTTGTTTCTTTCTCAAGTCTTTCAGCCACATCGTGGCCTTTCAAAACCTTTAAGTCCTGTAATACTATATTTTGTGAAGAAGGGAAAAAATGAGATTTCTTTTTCCTCCTTGCTTTTGTTAACCCATTCTTGCTTTAGACTCCAACAAAAAGGGTTTTTGTTAACTGGAGCTTAAAATCGGCCAGCTTGCAAAGTATTCTCCCTTTTTATGCAAGGAGGATTAGCTTGGCATGTTATGCAGTTCCCCTGTATGAGCCATTCACGTGTCCTGTCGTAAGGTGTATAATTACTGCACTTCACCATCAGCAATCATTCTTAAGTCGAAACCTGTTTTAAACCTCTCATTAATATAAATCGTACCGGGAAGGTAGAGAATACACCTTCAAGAAGAACGAAGTGTTAGGGAGTTAATCTGTTCTTTTCATAATAGACCCAGAGTAAATAATTTTTACTTAGCACTTTCCTCTCCATGCAATCAAAATAGTTTGTGATAAAAGATCAGGTATCGGGGATTGCATAAATGCGCAGTGTTTTATTCAGACAAGATTGGACTTCCTGCTTGGTGCCAGCCTTGTTTTCTCTCTGTCATCCATGAACTGTGAAGTGTGTAATCCTCCATTCTTTTAAAGTTAGCCCCCTGACGAAATTTCCTCTGTCTCCCTCTCTCTGCCCCGCTCCCCATAGACACATGTGTGCGCGCTCTCTCTCTCTCTCTTTCTCTCTCTCTCTCTCTCTCTCTCTCTCTCACACACACACACACACACACACACACACACACACACACACAGATTCAGGAGCAAAATGCTTTTATTTTTAGGTCTTTCAGTGAACTATCTCAGCATGCTTAGCTAGCTAGCCATCTAAACTTATAAACAATTCCTCAAAGAATGATTTTTCTTTTATGGAAGAGCTATAGTCAGAGGACTCAAATAGCCAGGGTCTATTTACTCATTAATCATTTGTTCTAGTGTAGGAGGTATAGGCAGCCTGCAGGGATAGCCCGAGTTTCTCACCTTTCTGACATACAGAGGCCACTTTTACTCTTCCTCTTTGAAACCCCACCACCACCACCCCGACCAAGAATCCACCTGCCACTGCCTCAGAGCTGTTGTGGGAATTCAGTCTAAGTGAGGGCTTCTAGGTGAGGGGGTTAGGCAGTCTCAGGAAAATGTTTCAAGTTCTTACAGATCCTGAGAAGCCCAGCCTGTCCTGGCCTTTGCCCACCTCTCCAAACTCATTTCTCACTACTTTCCCTTGAGCTTCTGATTCATCATCTTTCCAATCTCCTTCTTTTTTAAGTTTGCACAAGCACCTTCCTTCCTTTTACCAACCCAAAGGCCATCACTTTTACTAATTCCATTCCTCCCAACTGATTTTTACTCATCCTGCAGGTCTAAGCCTACCTTCCTTACTTCCTCCACATACTTCTACCTAACAGCCTGCAGTGTGCCGGAAATGATTCTGGGTCCTTGGGATTCAGAGTTGATTTGCAAAGATGACATCCCTGCTCTCACAGGGCTTATATTCTAGGGGAGCCTTCAACAGAGATGTCTGTCTTGACATTCGCTTCCATGGTGGCCCCCTTTTTGCTGCATTTCCATGTCACTCTCTGGTTTTTCATAGCATTTCTGAAGTCCATTCAACAAATATTTATTAATGCTGGTTAGGGAGCATTCATTAAGCTTGGACAAGTTCCTTTTTCCCTGATGAAGTCTAAGCTCTGTAAGACATGATCAGACTTCCTCTCTCTGTTGTGTGTCCATCCCAGAGGCACTCAGTAGATGCTGAATGAATGGAGAAAGGGATGGCTTTGTCCCTGTCCCCAAACGTCTTTCAATTATACTCTGCCTGAATTCTTTTACAGCACTCCGTTATGCTGTCTTAAATGTTACTCTAGTTAGAAACTCTTTGGGCAACAGGCTTTTCCTTTAAAAAAATGTCAGTTACTGAAAGTGATACTTTTAAATTCATATCATGTTTTTCTTTTATCCTCACAGATACGAGTGGCTGCAGGAACGGGGATAGAGGTTGGGTTGAGAGGTGATATTTCTAGGGTTGGATCAGGAGGAAGTTTGTGGTAATTGGCCCGGTGAAAGTCTTGCACAGGGTGCTGGAGCTGGGAAAATGGGTCTAGGGAGATGGGAGAGGAGAGCAACAGGGAGAGAAGAGAATTTCAAAGTTATGTCTGGGTTATTTCAGGAATTTATATTGAGAAAGCTAAGAACCCCTTTTCTTTCTCGTCCCTTGTGAGAGAAGAAGGGAACTAAAATTAATGAATTTTTTTATGTGCCAGGGACTTGTCATACATTATTTCATTTCTAGTTTATATTTCACAATCAGGTCTGTTTAATTCCAGGATTAGAACAGGAGAAGCTGATATTCTTTGGCCTCTGGATGCTCAGTTAATGCCTGTTGAATGAATGAATTTACTGTATAATTACTTGATCTTCATTTTGGCATAATTCTTCAAGCCAGCTTCCCTAGCCTCAGAATTCACATTGGTACTATGGGTATAATAGTTGACTTGCATTTGGGGTTGAATTGTCCTTTGTGAGCTGGTATGAAAACCTAATCACCCTGTGTGATACTCTTTCAATAGAAGAATTCAGTGTGAGTTCCAGGCCATTGACTCTCCTGTGAGCTTTGGGAGTTCCATTCCTTGGCGTATTGGGGATTACCTGTATGTGAATGCAAAAATTATATGAGGGTAAATCTTATGTATTCTATTTTACTGTGATATTTAGGGCACTTCTTTGCTAATACTGAACTTAAGTGGTTCTCTTTCTCCTTCTCTTTTTTTTCATCAACCACCCCAAAACTTTTTTGTAAGTAGGTAGTACACCTAATAAATAATAGTAGTAAAAGTTACTACCTAAAAAGATTAAGTAAAGAGATCTAATAATTTCTAAGATTCCAAAAACAGAACATCTTTTGATATGTTTCTGTTTCATATTGAGTTACCAGTAACATGATATTAAACTGGTTGTGGCTTAGTTCAAGTCAATGAGAAACCACAACAGTGATGAACTCCAGTAAGATAAAAATACAAGCACAAAGAGAGACTCTAGATGGACTGAGAGAGCCAAACTATAACATCCTTCCTCATGTAAAGGGTTAAGCCTGGCCAGAAATTTTCACTAGAATATTTGCAAAACTAAGCATACATTAATTTACAAGTAATTTGAATATATTTGTAATTACTATATCAAATACATTCGGTGAAAAATGAAATGTGTAGTATTGTGATCACTAACATTGATGTAGTGGCAAGAAGTGGGCTTTTGTACATGGGTTCAAGTAGAACATTATTTGGTTAAGATGTGAGAAGTACTATTAACATAAGGTTCATTCAGGAGTCTAATGTCTTTGATGTGTATGTTTCTCTTCTTATATAATTATTTTTATAGTCTGTTTGAATACAGTAACTTTCGAGTGACTTTTGTTACTGTACATATTTTATTTTATTTAAAAAATTTTGTTTAAATCCTCACTGGAGGATATATTTTTTTCCATTTATTTTCAGACAGAGTGTGAGGGGGAGAGACAGAGAGAGAGAGAAACATTGATGTCAGAGAGACACATTGATTGGTTGCCTCTCTCACTACCCCAACCAGGGCTGGGGACCGAACTGCAACCGAGGTATGTGTCCTTGACCGGAATCAAACTCCCCAGGACTCTTTGGTTCGCAGGCCGATGCTCTGACTGCTGAGCCAAACTGGCCAGGGCACTATACATATTTTAAAAGATATATAGAAAATTGAAACTTGGATGAGAAATCTGATTAAAGGAAGAGTAAATGAATTACTCAAAATCAGTTAAAATTAAACTTTAAACCTTTAAAGAGTATGTTAAAATATATTTGTAAAGAATGATTTAAAATTAAATTAATGAATATAGATTACATAAACATTTTGATAGGCACTGTGGGTCAGTGGACAGAGTGCAGGTTCTGGAGACCAGGGAGGCTCTTCTCTGCAGCTCAGTAGCAGCATTAACTAGGTCAAGTTTAACTTCTTGAGGCCTCTCTTTCCTCATCTGTAAGATGGGGTGATAATAATAGTATCCACGTTGATGGGTCGTATCGAGAATTAAAGCCACCTTTTATGAAGCTTTTTATAAAATGCATGCTTATCATTGACATCTACAAATGGTGGCTGTTTTCATCAACACTTACATAGCATTGGAGGAAATATATATGTTTTAAAATGATTACAAGTAAGTCACAATATACTATTGTTAGTTTTCATGACAGTATTCGTATTACCTAAGTTCAGGGAACATAACCAATTCATGAAAATCCACAGCAGCCCTGCTTTTTCACCCACACATTAAATACATTTCAAGTCTAAAGAGAGAGATTCAAGAACAGTGTTTTCTAATTCTTCATTGAGTTTTAAAAATTTCATCAGTTCTTCATTCATTCAACAGACAGTATTTTCTGAGGATCCACTTATATTTCATGCCATATACTAACTTCTAGGAATAAAAAGCACCTGCTTTATCTGCAAGGATATTAGTCTGCATAAATAAATGATCTAGTGAGCTGGTAATCCATTTAGACAGTGGTTTAGTGACTGAAACCTTTGAACTTATAAATAAGCTTTTAAAATTATAGCCATTTTCTGGGCGTGTTTAGGGAAAATTTTTCTCTATCTCTCTCTTCTCTCCCCCCGCCCCTCACACACACACACATACACCCATCTTGAGTTTGTGATAAATTGGGAAACCATTTGAAATCTGAACAAAAAAGTCATTTTTACTTTCTAGTCCATGGCAAAGACAGTTATCTGAATAACTTCAGTTGCTCATTTCTCAAGTGTCTTTGACTGTATTAGTTTAATGTGTGTTTTAAAAATGTGGTTAGCCATTACCTGAAATAATTCAAAAATATATTCTTATATTAATAAGATCATGTAAAGTTTTCTTTTTTTCTTAAGACTCATAGGCTTATATATTCATTGCTTTTTTAAAATTTAATTTATTTTTTTTATCCTCACCCAAGGACATTTTTTTATTTTTTGTTCAGATACAGTGAGAGGGAGAGGGAGAGAGAGAAAAACATCAACGTGAAAGGGACACATCGAGTGGCTGCCACCCGCATGACCAACCAGGGCCGGGGACAAACTGCAACAGAGGTACACGCCCTTAGCGGGAACCAAATCCGGGTCTCTCTGGCCCGCAGGCTGACGCTCTGACCACTGAGCCAAACTGGCCAGAACTTCGTTGCTTTTCTTGATGGTGATTTTACTGAATAGATTTGACCAAAAATGTTCTTCATATAGTTTATTAGCTTATTGGAAAGGAGATGATTCATCTCTCAATGAATTAATATTTTCAGCTTATTTTACAAAGCCAAATTGGTATCATTGAATGATTTTAGAAAAATTAGGTCCTCCAAAATGTATAGTACATACCTCTTCAATGGATAATTTTTAAATTCTATATTGAACAATGAGAGGCAATTCAGATTATAATTGAATCCTTTGAACTAGTGTTAAAAAATTTACCCAGTGAGTGTTTTAAGTCATATTTTAATCAGTTTTATTGAAATTGGATCATTCGAAATAAAATAACACATATTTATTTAATCAGAAGAACCAAATATTATGTACGACCAGCATAAAAGAAAATTGTTAGAAACAAATATATTGGCCTGGACCTTTAAATGTTTTGTTTTGCATTTCTGAATACTTTCTGGCTTTTTTCATGGAGAATTCCAGCAAATTTGAGAGTGAATCCTGATACTTTGATGTGGTCATATCTGCTTATAAGCACAATGCCTGCTTATTAAGTTGGAAAACTTATTATCATTTTTTATTTCAGACTTCAGTATCATAAGCAATGATGGTCTCTTCATGTAGTTTTCATAAAATAAAATTCTCTTATAAACCTAAAGCTGTTAAATCACAAAAACCCCAGATATAATTCATCACTTTGTTCCATCCTAGAGTTCAACTGTTTTCAAGTACGTCATATAAAATGCTCTGTTCTTGAGGAAGAAAACAGTGTAAGGATGAACCAAGTACCAAATAATCTCTGACATCTTAAGAATATCCAAAATCAGATGCCTGTCCAAAAACAAAGCATACTTTTAAAAATGCTTTCAGAGGATCCTGGCCAGTTTTGCTCAGTGGTTAGAGCATCGGCCCATGGACCAAAGAGTAGAGGGTTTGATTCCAGTCAAAGGCAGGTACCTTGGTTGCGGTTTGCGGAAGGCAACCAGTTGATATATCTTTCTCATGTCAATGTTTCTATCTCTCGTGCTCTCCCTCTCTCCTTCCCTCCCACTCTATCTGAAGATAAATAGAAAAATACCCTCAGGTGAGGATTAAAAAAATAAATAAATAAAAATGCTTTCAGAGGAAACATTTATAAAATAGAAAACCCACTTAACATCCTTGAATGGAAGAAACTACATACCTACATTAGTGGTGAAGGAAATATGATAATAGAAACTACATATTTCTAGAAGGGAACAAGACGGGGCAGCTCATTAAACTGGGAGCATACATATCTTGGTTTTTGTTTAAGACACTTTCAATTTCAGCTAGCCTCTTCGGTTCTCAGCTGTTTATTTTTAGTGGTTAGATCATAGTTTTCCGTGATAAGGGAAAGAGTCTCCACAAAGAGCTGTGATGTGGAGACTAAAAAGTAACTGGAGTATTTGACTGTGATAGCGGTGACCGGAGGTCTTGACAAATGCTGGCATCGTTTTGTTCCTTTTTGGTTTTTTAGCCCATGACTAGTTTTCCGCTGTATGCTTGTTTGAACATGGCTCTCGGGTAGCCCAGAAATATCTTGAAAGCTGTGAAGTGTTCAGAGAAATATAGTCAGGGATGAGACTGGAAGGAGTCATTGAGGAGGGACTTTTTTCTTTCATTTTGTTTTATTGTATTGTGAGTTTATTTATTTGAATATGGTTTTCGATTTTGGGGGGTGGTCCAGGTAGAAGCCTATGTGCTCAAGGGGCAAAATCCTGGACAGTACACACAGAGATCACTCCTTAGGGGCTTCTTGGCCAACTGGAGTGTGGCTGGGCTGGCAGGATGGACGCAGGGTGGGGGAAGGGAGCCCAGCCAGAGCCTGTGAGACCAGGCCGATGCCCAGTCCTGCTGTTTGTCTCTGTTAGTCACAGGCACATCCATTTCCTCATGAGCCATGGAGGAACTGAACTCGAGCTGAGAGGAAGATCTTTCTGTTTTGCATTTTCTTGAAGTTAGATTGTCCTCCGAGCCATTCTTTTAACACGTCTTCCCTGGTTTTCTTCCTTTCTTTGAAACGTTGAGGGAAAACAAGATTTTTAAATTTTTACTTTGGGATTTCCCTTTCCTATCGAATTATACAACAAGGAAAGAACTTGAAGTATACAAGAAGCTAGTGTAATTTTAAATAATTAAAGGCTACCACATCTTCAAAGATAAATGCCCTAAAATAAAATAAAAAATTCTAGAAAGTTAAATTTTAAGTGTTCATATCTAAACATGTTTCAGAGGGGAGATGTGGGTAAGAACTGGACATGCTAAAATTGTTGCAAACAGATCACGATTCAGAAAAACAATGAAACATAGAAGTTAATTAGTATCACAGGTCTGAACTGGAATCTGCTGCAGTTACTTATGGTTAGAGAAAATCAGCCTGGCTTCTGTCAGGAGAAGAACTTTGTCATCAAGTTCCTGCTCTGTGAACTGGGCATATTATCTAACCTCTCTGCGTTTCTGTTCAACTGTGTAACTCACTAGATAGAGCTGTGGGTAACATTCCGAAGGAGGAGTGGATTAATGCGGATCCAAAGAGTAGGAAAAGTTCTAGGAAAGAAGTGGCACTTGATCTGGTCCACGTGGAATGAGGTTTCTAAGCTGAGTGGATAAGGACAGACTTCTCTTGGAGAGTAGCAGAGGCAAAGGCACAATGGCCCAGCTCCCTGGGGCTTGAGGTGCATGCTTAGTGTGCTGAGCCTGGAACTGGGAAATGACCCATAAGGACCCCAAATGCCACATGGAGTAACTTTATTCAGTAGGTGTATATGTTTCTTAGGCTGAGTAACAGATTACCACCATTAAAGCGACTTAAAGTAACACCGTCATTAGCGTGTAGTTCTGTTGGTCAGAAGTCCAGCACAGCCTGGAAGCAGTGTCTGTGCTATTTTTTACAAGATTGAAATTAATGTGGTCGCTGGAGTGAGCTCTCTTCTGAGGCTCTGGGGAAAAAAATTCTGTTTGCAGAGTCATTCTTGGTTAGTAGAGTTTAGCTCCCTGTGGGTGGAGGATTGAGGTCCCCGTTTCTTGGCTGGCTGTTAAGGGACTGCCCCATGCCTTTCCCTGTGTCCCCTTCCAGGTTTGAGCCAGCAACAGCACAACAGTTCCTTCTCCTGCTTTGAATCTTTTTGACTTATTCCCTGAGTCCGGAGAGAGAAAACTCTGCTTTTATTTATTATTATTCATTTTTATCCTCACTCGAGGACTTTTTTTTTATTATTTATCTTCAGATAGAGTGGGAGGGAGAAAGGGAGGAAGAGAGAGAAAGAGAAACATCGACATGAAAGAGACACATTGAGTGGTTGCCACCCACACGACCCCAACGAGGGCTGGGGACAAACTGCAACCGAGGTACGTGCCTTAGTGGAACTGAACCCAGGACTCTCTGGTTCGCGGGCCGAAGCTCTAACCACTGGGCAAAATCGGCCAGGGTGACAACTCTGCTTTTAAAGAGCTCGTATGATTAGGTCAGGCTCACCTGAATTACTTCCCCATTTGAAGGTCAACTGTGCCAGATAACAATGTAATTGTGGGAGTAAATCCATCCCGGTCACAGTCCTGGGGACTAGGCCGCACACACAGACTGGGAGGCAGGACATCTTAGGGACCGTCTGAGAATTCTGCTTCCCACAGTAGGTGTCTGAGCAAGAGAATGAAGTGTTTCAAGCAGTGTTCTAGAAAGTTAACATTAGTGGAATGTATAAAGTGTTCTGGAAAAATGAGAGATTGGAAGCAGTTGGCAAGGGAAGTGGTCTTTGCAATATCAAAAGTCTGAGTACTGGTTATGTACTGTTTAGTACGGGTCAGTACCAGTTTAGTGCAGTTCAGTTTCAGAAGGGCTTCAGCACCTTGGAAATAGGGATCCAAGGATAAAAAGGAGGACTTGACAACCTGCTGCCTCCTGACTCAAGCCAAGATTTTATTTATTTGAGTTTTATAGAGGGCAGTGCTAAGTGGGCAGTCTCTTCATGTCTTCCCTCCTCATTCAGGGTGGCCTTGATCTGTTTTAGATGCTGGCATTTTATTTTTAAATTAAATTCATTATTTCATTTTTATTATTTAATCTAAAAGTAAATTTGAGGACTGCTGGACCTTTCTGACACCTTCATTTTATAAATGAGAAAACGGTGGCTCAGAGAGGGGAAATGACATAACCTGCTAGAATTTCTCAGCTTTGCCAAGCATGCAGCTCAGCTTGAGACCAACTCACTGGTAAAGAATGAGTAGAGGGCATAAGAAAGGGCAGCCCACGAAATATCATGGATTCCCTGGGAGGCTGGGATCAACTTAGCTTGGGATTTGTCCGGAAAACCTCATTGGAGAAAGAGGGTCTCAGCCTGGCTATTAAAGGAAGTAGTGGAGAGAAAATGAGAATTGCCTAAGTAAACGTCTGCAGACAGGGCCAGCTCTGTGCAAAGCTGGGAGCGGGTAAGAGAATCTTGAGGGGTGGCGTGGTATAGTGGCTGTGAGCTTTGAGGTCTTATGAATTTGAGCTGTGTGATATTGGGGAAGTTATTTTGTCTCATTGAACCTCAGTTTTCCCTACTATAAAATGGGGTAATAAGTATGCACATATAAATACATAATAACAGTTTAATAGGTCAAAATCAGTTGAATATCTGAAATCTCTTATATTTCATCCTAATCTATTCATATCTTATAAGGCTGTTGTGAGACTGGGTGAGATAGTGCATGTTTAGCACAGAACTTAGCCCATAATCAGTACTGAATGTTTATCAACTATTTCTAGTATTATTCAAGAAGTAGGAGACTTCAGACTGTGCATTAAAAAAAATTTTTTTTTCTGTATTGAATTTAGAGAGAGGATATTGATTTTAGAGAGAGGAAGGGAGAGGGAGAGAGAGAGATAGAAACATGGATGAGAGAGAACATCGATTGGCCCCCTCTTGCATGTCCCCCACTAGGGATTAGGCCCACAACCTGGGCATGTGCCCTGACCAGGAAGCAAACCGGCAACCTCCTGGTGCATGGGTTGACGCTCAACCACTGAGCCACACCAGCTGGGCCAGACTGTGCATTTTAGGTATAGGGGTTAACCTTGCAAGCCAAGAGAAGTCTTTCATGTTGAGATACAGGACAGTAGCCAAGTTACAAGGGAGAGGATTACAGTTTACAAGTGAAATGTGAGACTATCAACCAGAGCTGGGGTCGGAGGGCAGCAAGACTCCTGATGTAACAACATTTGGCTTGACCTCGGGATACAAAGTTTAATCACTTGCTTCAGATTGCATTCCTTGAGAAGCTTGCAGACTTGAGAGGGGAGTAGGGGGCTGGAAGGCAGGATAAAACCTAGTTCAGAGCAGAAAAGTCTCCTTGGGAAGGGGAGAGAGGGCCAGGAAGGAAGACAAGGATGAGATGTGAATTCGAGTAGGGGAAGAGAGTGTCAGATCTCACTGGATGAAAGGCAGAAGCTCGGGGGGCAGGGGGGGGTGGTGGAAACTCACTAGTGATGAGAAGGGCAAGAAGTGAGGAAGTTATGCTTTAATAATGGGGTTTCCCGGAGGGGAAATGAGGGTTCCTTTGGGAAGAGGAAAGAGCTGGAAGTGGGCAGGAGGAAGAGGAGGAAGTGTGCGGAGGGTGCAGTTTGTTAGTGTTGAGGTCATGGGGGTGATGGGTACACAGATGTGAGCGCTGTTGGCTGCGGCCCATTGCCAGGACACTGGGTCAGATCCTGTATCCAGAGAGACGGGGGAGAGTATGTGGGCTCTGAGGCAGGGCTCCTCATTTCCCCAGAGTTCCAGTCTGATAGAAAGGAAGGCCCTTGTGCAGAACAGTGCCCCTTCTTAATGATCACCTTATGATAGTTGGAGAATACCACATCTTCCCTTTATATGATACTTGGAAGCAGAATCAGAGCCTTTCTCTCTGAGCCTGTGAACCACAACAGGGCTTTAAGTCAGCTTTGGAGAGGTGCGTTTACCTTGTTTAGGATGCACATACTAATTAAAAAGGGCTGTGTTCTCTTTGTGGCCTAAGACTTTGCAGGGGAACCACACTGTCATTGTTATCAGTAATAAATTTAGAACAGGTGTTTGGTAATCCTTGGTGGAGAGAGTTCAGGGGATCGTGTTCCCCGACTTTGCCTTCTTTCCACCTGTAAAGGAGGCAGATGAGCCCCTCAGACCGCAGGCTTTTGGGAGAAATTCCTTGGCTTACTGTGAAGAAGGCATGGTATGCTGAGATTACTGTTTACAGGGACAGGGGCCGGCTGCTTTGATGCTCTCCCAAGCCTGGGGATGGAGGGAGAAGTGGCTTTGGTGAAGAGCCAGCCTGTCACAGGGAAGTTGTTCTAGTTCCCAGGCATGGACTCTTTCCTTCAGAGTCACAGGGTACGTTCCGATGTAGTGAATCAAGATGTTGGCTCTCAAGAGAACGCTTGATATACGGCTTTGTTCACCATCACTTTAATTCCATGGTATAAAGAAGAATAGGCCATCTTCTTGTCATCTGAGGAACTCTGAAAATATTTCTTAAGTCTCATAGAATGTAGTGTTATTTACTCAGGCTTCCTTTCTGAATTCCGCCCTGGAGTGTTCGTAGGCAGTTACATTTATCTCTGTAACATTACTCACCATTTGGTTAAAAGAAAACAAACCCCAGCAAAAATACCTCCTCCACAAAACACATAGAAAATGGGAATAACATGTGAATGAACAAAATCTGGCTTGATTCAGTTCTCTTGCAACAAATGTAGAATTGTTTGTAATTTTGAGTAAATGAGTCTGCAAACCAAAATAGTTAGTAGGTGTAATTTTAGGTTTACAGTTTTGACATTGTAACCCTAAATTACATCCTATTTGGAAAAAAATCTCTTCAATTTAGATTTTTTTTTAACCTAGTACCACAAAATGACTCTATGTTAAAATTTCTCTGAAGATAATATAGCTTTATTTGTTTGTCTATTAATCTAAATTAATATATAGATAATACATGGTAATATTTATTATCAAGATAATAAATAATATTTATTTGCATCTTAGATTTGCAATTATTATTGAAAATGTTGGTTGTCCTAATAAACACACCAAATTAAAAAAAACAAAACATACCTTTAAACACGGCAGGGAGGGAATCGCCAGGGGACGTACGAAACTCCATGGAACACAACATTTTAGGGGAGACGAAGGGCCAAAGCAATCACAATTTTTACCAAATTGGGTTGTCTACATGAGTTTCATTGGCCACTCATTCACGAAGAACTAGCACTTAAAAACTGTTTCTGTACTTGGAGGAGGAGCACCCATCTGACGGTATTCAGTTAAGGCTGGTGGGATGAACAGGGAGGAGTGGTTTTAGGTTCCCTAGAGGGCGGGAAGTGCTTCTTTGAAAATCGCTGTGTGGCTCAGTGAATGAGCATCGTCCATCGTCCCATGGACTGGAGGTCCTGGTTACATTCCTGGTCCGGGCACATGCCCAGGTTGGGGGCTCAATCCCCAGTAGGGGGCGTGCAGGAAGCAGCCGATGGATGTTTCTCTCACATTGATGTTTCCATCTCTCTCTAAAAAAAATCAATAAAAACATTTAAAAAAATAATAAAATAAAAATCGCTATTTGATGCCTCCAAGAGCAACATAAACAAACATGTTCTTAATAAATGTCTTTTGATGATGGTGATGGTCAGAAGGAAGATAGATCAATAACTGAAATTACCTGGATTGGCAAGACTGAAGGCCAATAGGCATCCACTATGATCAACACACTTAAATAAATATATTCCCACTTTGAGCTCATGGGAAAAGGGACAGTGCATGTCAGATGCCAAACCCCAGACCAACTCTGGGCAGTAATAATAGCCTCTTTTGGCCCTTGGTAAAATCCCTATAAACTAAGTACCCAAATCCAATACAAAAAATGAAGGGAAGTCTGTAGATTGGTTGAGTGAGACCTGTAGTCACTGGCCTCTCGGAGGCCAAAGCCCAACTAGAGTTCTATAATAGCACATTCCTGCTTGCCCAGCACCTTCCAAGTCCCACATTAATGTATGAAAAGTTTTTTTTCAGGTGCTTTATGAAAGCTACGTTGGCTTGGACAGAATGTCAGTGGGTGGAGTCTGGGTTTTATCCGGCACTGCTTTAGGAAAAGCACTTAGGCTAGTTCCAGAAAGCATGGAAAACAGAAGCAGGGTTTGGGGGTTGTTACTTGCAGTCAAACTCTTGAAAGTTTCATAGAAACAAAACAATTTTAAACTTTAAAAAATTGATCAGTTTTGCCCTGGCCAGTTTGGCTCAGCCGTTAGAGCGTTGGCCTGGGGACCAGAGTCCCAGATTCGGTTCCCGCAAAGGGCACGTACCTCGGTTGAGGTTTGTCCCCACGCTGGTTGGGGTCGTGTGGGTGGCAGCCACTCGATGTGTCTCTCTCATGTTGATGTTTTTCTCTCTCTCTCCCTCCCGCTCTATCTGAAGATAAATGCAAAAAAAAAAAATGTCCTTGGGTGAGGATAAAAAAAAATTGATCAGTTTTATTTTCTATTTGGTGTCGATATAGTGACAGTGTTTGTGCCTATTTCCTGGACAACTGGCCTGTTCCTTCAGTATTTTCCCTTTGGGAAAATGTGTGCCTTCCAAATGTTGCCTTGTAGCTCACACCTCATTATTCTGAGTCCCAGGTTAGGCTCAGCACTCCTTGCCTTCTTCTTAAAAGTGCCATTTGATCCACAGAGTAATATAGAAAATCTCAGCAAACACAGAAGAAACAAAGCCTGCTTCAGAAAGTCTCGTTTACTGGCCGAGTGTCAGGACCCAAAGACTTAATGTTTTTGTGCCCTGTCCCTGCCATAGATATTTTATTTTCTTACCCTAATTTTCTCTCCACTCAGATCGACTCTCCTACTTGTTTTATCTCGGTGGTATGTGTGTTTTTGTAAGTGTTCTCAAATCATTTGGGAAATAAAGCAGAGTATAAACAAATAGAAAAATAAATATTGATACAGTGAAGTCCTATCTTAAATGAGATAATTAGCAGTAAGACCATTCAGGGCAGGGTTTGATGAGTCTTCCACAATAATATACATTTAGCATTTGCTTAGTTTGTATCTTTTTTCATCTCTCAGCATTATTAAATAATTAGATAATTTATATCTTATCTTTTGGCTCCTCATGCCCACTCCAGAAATAATTTGTACAACAATCTAATTTAGATGCTATCTACTTTAAATAAGAATTAGTGGGGGTTGAATATAACATATGTAAACGATGTAACCTGGGACAAAGTTACTGCCCACAAGGTTTGGAAATTAATGCTATTCTCCCTTTTAGCATAGTAAGGTGATTGATTGAAATGATAAATTAATACAAGGAATATGACTTTTGGGCATAACATGCTTATGAATTCAAGTATTAAATCATTTCACATATCTTCCATTTTATTAAGTTCTGCTCAATAGCACTTTCCAAGCATTATTATTAATTTGCTTATGCTATTTTGACGGTATTTGAGAGGATGGGTGTTGGTAGCCGTTCTGGTTTTCACTGTACAGCACTGTGTCCTCTATAGAGGCCAGGGCCTTCTTTGTGAAATAAGTGACTTTTAGTTGTGGGTCTGTCTGATGCAGATTTTACTGGAAAAGTATAATCTTATTTTTCTTTCATTAGCGTGACTCTGAAAGCAATTTTGGCAAATACAGCATGGTTCTTAGTGTCACGTGAAGATGAAATGAATCAAAGTGGCTGTTACATAGCCCTGACCTGGGCATTATGACCAGGGTGAGCTGGGCCCTTTGGAGGATACAGCATCTCTCTCTAAGGTCCACTTGTGTGTGTGTGTGTGTGTGTGTGTGTGTACGCACACACACCTCCATCCTCACCAGTGGATACAGATGAACCTTGGTAGGACTCACTTGAATCCTGCCTCTGGCCTTTCTCATACCTGAACTTGTTTCGTTTCTGCCCCATTTCACAGGGTCTTAATGGGGTCAGCAAAGTGACTTGAGAAACTAATATATGCTACCATGTTGGTACAGACCTTCCCCATGGAATAAGCCCAGCTTGCCTGTCAATTTTTATGGTTTTTTTTTTTTTTTGCAAATGATTATTAATTTTAAATGATTCTAAGTGTTTTTTTTTTTTTTATTTAAATTTATTTCAGGAAAATGCAAAAAGAACAAATCTTGACCAGTGGCAATATTAGTTCCTCAGGAAGCCATTACCACCCTATCTTTTCTGAAGAAGGCAAAGTCTATGTTATTTCTTAATACAGAATGTGATTTCTTACTGAACTTGAATTTTACTGTATTCAGCAGAGTTGAGTATGTACCAGCTTTATCAAGGATTTCAGGACAAGGCAGCAGAGCATTAAACCAAATGGCTGCACAGGGCTGCGCGGTGAAGCCAGCCCGGTGCGCAGTTTGAGGAGCGGGGGAAGGTGGAGCCTTGTGCGGGGGTGTGTTCAGCTGAGGGCACGTTCCCTCCTCGGGTTGTCCTGACCTCACCACTTCTTAAGGAAGGGGAATGGATGCCGGGCTGGATGTGGCCTGTGGGGAGGTGACGTGGGAAGTCCTGTGGAAGCGTGGAGGTTGGCCCTGCTGGAAACGACTCTCAGGTGGCTGGAGCCCATGCAGACGGGCATCGGCTGTTGAAGGAAAGGGTGTGAGACCAGGGAAACGCTTCTCCCTGAGTGCCGCGGGGTGGGAGTGGGTGCGTTTACAAAGCACTTCCAGTGTGCTGAGAACAGAGACCAGTGAGCACACAGTTCCAGTTCCTTAGAGTGTTAGGACAGAAGTAGCAGAGGGGCAGGGAACTCGGCTTAGTGGCCTGGGAACTCAGGAAAGGGCTCCTGGACAGCACAGTCCTGGAGGGATCCTGAGAGGCCAGTCTGGGTGCAGACCTGGATGACCAGACACTGTTTACCAGGACATACTTTGGACCTATGCTCGGAGCTTCGGGGGAGTGACTAAAGGCTTCAGGAGGGTAGCATGGTCAGGTTTACATTTTCTGAACTTTTTTTATGTTAGTCGTTAGTGTGAAACAATGGTTCTCAAAGTGTGGTCCCTGAACCAGCAGCAGCAGCATCGCCCATGGGCTTCTTAGTGATGCAGATTCATGGACCCTATTCTGACCTATTAAATCAGACCTCTGAGGATGGGCCAGAAACTGGGTTAGAACAAGCTCCCCTGGTGATTTCTATGCACACTAAAGCTTGAGAACCACTGCCGTGAGAGTGGATGATAGAAAGGACTTCGAAATGTGTATTCTAAATCCCTTGTTTGTCTACTGCCTGACCTGAGGATCCTGGTGAATAAGTAACTTATCAAAGATTAACTTAGTGGTGGGTGATAATGAAGACATAAGTCTCCTGACTGTGCCCGTTTTCCTATCATGCACACTTCCTAGGCAGAGAGAGGATTATCACAGCATTTTAAAAAGGGAGATGTAATTATGTTATATCACCTTTCAAAAATAGTGCCTACAAAAGGACCAATGGAAATAGGCAAATAATGGAATGGATGAAATGACAAAAAATTTTTGGTTGCATCATGCATGCTTCATGTGTGATGCACACCATGTTTATGTGTCTCTGGGACGAGAATAGGGAAGAAGGAAGTGACTTATCTAAACTGAAGCTAATTATTCTCTAAGCAGTGAGTTTACTACATCTATGACCTTGGGTAAAACATTTAATCTCTTTGAAACTCAATTTCCTTATCTATGAAATGGGGATAATAATACCTGCCTAACATGGTTGTTAGGAAAAGGTAGCTTAAGTGAAAGTGTTTTGTAAGTTGTAAAGCATTATAAAGTGAGTGATATTATTTTTATTATATAATTTAAACATAAATCCGTTCATCTAGCACACATTTATCAAACATATATTGTAAGCGAGTAGAGTGTTTAGAAATGTGTTTTTGTTCAGAAGAATTATAAAACTTTTGACATGGTTCCCCAAATTATCTACATTATTACTCAGTAGGAAACCCATTCAATATGGAACATTTTGATTTGAAAATTCCAATCCAATATTTTGCATCAAATTTTACCTTAGATAATTGGTTCTCTTCTAAATTTTTCTTCTTATTTTAGTAGAGATATGCAAGTAACTCATTGTGAGGTGCTTTCTACTACTTTAGTTGTTTAAATTTTGTGCTTTAAGGGAGAATTCAATTTAAGAATTGACTGAGTATATAATTATTTATATAACCTTCCAGAACAGCAACAAACGTGTATGAGTAATTTCTAAGTAAAATTAAGTCAATGAGTGACTTACATGACTCATCAAACCTCAGAATGAATTGGTGTAGTCCTGCTTTTATCAATGAAAAATAAGTACACTGGTTATTAATATGAGTCTTTTGGTTTGCTTGTTTAAGCAGGTCATAGAAGTTTCTCATAGCCTAGGCTAGGTTCTCTCAGCAGTTTTATTAACGTGTCTCTGGTGTGAGAAAGGGTCCTTTTAAAGGAATGCCCACCCACCTCTAGAAGTAGCACTTATTCTTTAATAAATGGTAGCTTAGTAACACTAAGGCAATATTCCAGGTAATTTAATACCAGGTAAATTGCAGTTACCAATAAAGCCCAGTGGCGCATTCATTTGATGTGGATATTTTGGTTAATTGAGAAATAATTCTTTAAATGGTTTAATCCTTTAAATGTCAATTATTGATGCTGAAGATCTTTCTACAGTGTACACTTCCTTTAAGTATATAGTATTGTTGTCACAACTTAACCATTTTTAATAACATGGTTATCCTGTGGTTCAACTTGGAATTCATTGTAGGATTCAGGAGGGGGCTGATCTGGAGGGTGCCCCAGCTGAGGAGAAACGGGGGTGGGGGTGGGGGTAGGAAATCCAGTGGGACGACTGCATGGTGGTTTGCTAGCTCTGTTAAGTGAGCAAACCTCTGGCCCTCACTCTTGTCACCTGCTGCCTTCGCCTTGCCTTACTCTGCTTCTGGACTCTTGTCTTCTAAACTCCAGTTGCAGTCGGTCAGTTCTTGCCTTTAGTAACTAGTATACTAGAACCTTTTTAAAGATAGACAGTGGGTGGTCAAAGCTTTTCTCTGTTTGTACTACTTTTTATAGTATTGTCATTTAAAAACCATTGTGATTGTTTTCTTTGTCTTAACCACTATAGACCCAGTCTATATTCCCTATGTCCTCTCTCTTTCTGTACATTTCTATGTTGTTTCATACTACTGCTCCAGGAAATAAAGTGCGTTGCTCTTAAGAAACTTCCCAGATTCATTAGTATCTGAATCCAAGTTACTTAGAATGTGGTTTTTGTAATTTAATTCTAATTCCAGGTTAAAAAAAATAGTGCAAGTAATATTACTATTAAACACTCACAATGCATATTTTTAAATATAATATCATGGGGTATCAAACTAAGGGCAGTCTTGTTTTAAAATTAAATGTGGCAGTTTTGCTATTTGAGTCTGTTCTAGGTTACAGTGCTCCCTAACACAGAAGAAATGTATGTATATAATTAATACTCTAAACTTTTAAGGAATAGTTCTTTATAGATTTCAGTCTAAAGAAAGAAAATAATCATGATGTACAATTTCAACCTGTTAACTAGGCTTGTTTTTAGTTTCACTTAGAGGTGAAGTACATAGTAACTTTTAGGAAAATCCACAGTGTTTAAGAGATGCAGCTATTTTGATACATGTTAAGGCTGCTTCTGAATAAATGAATTTGAAATGGAAGTTTTTTAGAGACTCAATCAAGAACACTTACATTTGAAAGTTAAAAATATTCTTTCTTGCTTTTTTTTCCTAGTAAAAAATTAAACAAAACAAAATTAAAATAATGAATGATGTTTTCTACTATACTTATTGTAATTACCTCTTCTGCTTGAAATTTTATTTTTTGGCCTTATATGAAGTGACAGATCATTACAGCAATTTATGGTTTTAACAGTCAGAAGTAACTGACTAATGATGCTATTCATATTCTGTTGGGGATTAAAGGAGACCCTGTGTGTGTCTGTGTACACTTACATTTTAGTGTCTTTTCTTCATAACTAAAATGCCAAAAATGATTTGTAAATCTATTCTGAATTGTTGGTTTTCTCAAACTCAAGTGTTTTAATCTGTTTTTAAGTTGTTGTTGTTGTTTTTTTAAATATTTTAAAATGTCAAGTTACTTTTTGAAAAAAACAAACAAAAAACACTTGGAAAAATAAAAACTTTTGTCCTCCTATTGGAGCAAATGAAAGGGTGGAGATCTTAACCATAAGAAAAAAATGTTTTAAATGCCCTCTACATTTACTACGTTAGTTGTACAACTTGGATGCCTCTCTGTATATTTAGTTTCATTCAGGTTTTCCGTTTTTCATTCTGAAAAGGAAGCAAAATACTGAATTCTTTTCCAAAGGAAAATGTTTGTAGTGTCATGAAAAACGAGAACAGATGGCACTGCAAAGCTTTGGGGAGAAGTATGACACTCCAATGCAAATTGTTAGGCCAAGTCGGAGACAAACACAAAGCCACCAATTGTTGCAGTCATTTATATGACTTAATTTAAAGAGTTACAAGGTAGAATGTTGCCTCTTATATGAAATAAAAGACATTTTACCAATTTACAATCCAGACTTCACTCAGTGGATGCCCCGTGTAGCCAGGTTTTATTAAGAAAAAGAATACACAGAGAAAAGCTGTCCTAGTCACTTAAAATGTATTCTACAATTTTGGGTTTCACAATGGGCAAGTTTCACCAGATGCAGTGTGACAGCCTATTAGCAAAATAAACAGATCTTCCCAAGCTGGAGTCCTCTGCTCTTTCCCCTCACTTTTAACCAGATTAGCTTTGCAGTACATCATGGCCTGGGTTGTGGTAGGTGCATTAACTTCTCCCCACACTGTTCTGATTGAGCAGCAAAGCATCCATTACCAATACCATATCCAAAGTGACGTTTCCATACAGGCTGCCTGCTGTTTCATTCATAACCACAAAACAGACCAAAATGACTTTACTTCTTTTTACAACTTGCAAAGAGTTAATGGACTGTGCTGGCCCCCTGCCAAAACCTTTAAGAAACTTTATTAATGTGTTATGAGGCTGGGACACCATAGTGTGGGATTTTATTGGTTATTCATCTTAATGAATAAAAATATGTATGCACAATTAAAGCCATGTTCTCTAGCAATTTCCTTCTAATAAATGTTGAGACTTTGTCAGTGCTCATCATTGCATTTGCTCATTTGACCTTTTTCTATCCAAAACCTAAAGTTATCAGCAGTGCAATTGCATGGACTTTGTTTAAAGAAATACCAGCTTAGTATTTCAAAAGGATAATTATTTAATGATGAAAATAATATTCTTCAGCAAGTAGTCAAAGGAACTATGTTTTTCTAAATCTTTATGTGAAAAACCTAGTTATAATCTATGTCATTTTCTCATTATTGATTAAGAAAATTAGTCTGTGATATATTGATTCTTCATAAGACAGAGGCAACATAATTTTGTTATAGCTCATGTGGGAATATGATGTTGGATAGGCAGTATTAACATTTTTTCTTGTCTACTCTGTTCTGACATGCCAGTTACCAGACATTTCATTTTTATTTATTTTCATACAGTCTTATGTCCTGTTACCTTTGACTTTTTCTCCCTACCTTCCTAGGGGTGTCATGTTGCAAGGAGGGAATGAGGGCAGAAGTTGTATTATATTAAAACTAAATTTAAAAATACACTGAATGAATCAGTGTGTCTATATAAATTTAATGCTGTAGCTATTTGAGAAAAGATTACTTTTTTTTTTTTTGCAGTGTTTGAAATATGTACCTCTTTCCCCAGATAGAATATTGTTCACCTCAAAAGGATGTTGAATGGTCTTCTTCAGTTTGTGAAAGATGAGGAAATCTTCCAGGGCATTTTTTTTTGCAAAATGAATAGAAATATAAATTTTCATGTTGTGGACATTGGAGTAGGGAAATTATATGCCACTTTTCAAAAATGCATGTGAAAAGGCATTAAAAAACCCTCTGGAACCCAAGAGATTGAGTTCATTGCACTTCCATAGCAGTAAAATCGAAGTCTAAGCCATGTCTGTTTATATGAATTTGACTAAGAGGACATTTTAATTCATACTAATGTTTCCAAGACAATAAAGTCAACCATGGTTTTGCCTTTGGTAAAATTGAAGATAATTCAATTTTTTTTTTTTTTTAATTAGCAAATTTAGAAATAAGTATAATTTGTTTCTTTCTTTGGCACTTTAACCTTGATGTTGGAATGAATGTTCACTGAAATGAACATCTGAACAGGCACTGAATGTAATACCTATCAGTTTATTCTCTTACAGATGAGCCAGAACTTGCTTGAGTTTTAAAAATGGCCTACCTCAAGGTCATTAAAATCAGATTACCAAGATGAGAATAAAATTTGAAAGATGATTCACAGTGACTTCCAGGGGTGGAGTATGGATAAAGCTATTTGGGGAATGGGAAATAATCTTTCAACTTAGATTTTGACCTTTGTGTGCAACTGGCCATCTTTTCGAGTTGAGTCATCATGCTGAGGCACTTGGCCTTGTGAATTTGATAATGCTGTGCTCCGTGTTGTAACTAACCACCTACATCGAAGCACGGAAATATTTTGACCTTGTACTCTTTCTTTGAGCCTCATTCACCTGGATAGAAGGAGTGGTGAAAGGGGTGTTGGTGGCTGTCTCAGATGGCGGTGGAAACTGGTTCCTCTGTGCAGCCATGTTGATTCGGTCGAAAAGCAACCAGACTCTAAACCCGGCTAAGTACCGCTAAGACTGTATGGAATAACACTCATGGGGAAAATGGCACATAGGAAGAAATCAGACTGTCATTTGTGAAATGTGGCTTAGAGAGGGAATTACTTGATCCTGTGGTGAAGTCTCGGGACTTTGGTGAGAGATTAGGAGGTTTGTGGGGAATGGAGAGGGTAGTGGCTTTGAAAAGGGTGTCTGGTGTTCACATGTTATCACAGCACATGCTCAGCTGGCCCTTTGCCTCTAACTGAGTGCACTGACTTAGTCCTCAATTTGTGGCCTGCCATGGGCAGAAAGGGTTTTCTGGTCTCATCCTCCTCCCAGTTTGTGCGCATTACCAAACCACAATATAAACTCACCACAATTAGCAGCCTCTACTCAAGGGAGGCTTCCTCCGGGAGAACTGGGAAGTTATGTGTCAAAATTAGGAAAGTTGACCAAAGAACCCTCCGATGGTCGATGAATAGCCTCTACCTGGTCTCTCTCTAACCCATATCTCCATGTGTGTGTATGTGTATGCGTGTATTTGTGTGTCTAATGGATACCTGTAATCTGAGAAAACAACACATTTAGATAGGACTCTAGAGTCAGATTTTCTTGAGTTTAATTCCTGGCTGTCTCAGTTTATTAGCAGAATAGCCTTGAGCAAGTTTTCTCGTTTGAAAATGGAGATGATAATAATACCTACCCCATTGTTTTATTGTGAGGATGAAATCTGTGTATAGTATTGAGAACACAGTTGAACATGTAAACATGTCAAATTATGTTAGCCTTACTGTTATTTTATTACTGTTCATCTACAAAATATTTGCTGATGAAGAGAAGGATATGGTCACATTTTAAGCATAGTGTAGGAGGTACTAGTGCTCTGTTTAACTAATTGCATTTATTCTCACTAGGATCCTTTCAGGTGTAGGCATCCCTTTTATATGTAGTGCACTTCCTTGTGCACTCAGCAAGACATAAAGTGCTTGACCCCCCAGAAACTTGTATTCTAGTTGAGGATATAAAATACACCCACTTGGCAATATGCACCAAAAATAGCCAACATAAAAAACAAGAAACAAATTAAATCAGAAACTATATTTTAATTGTTGTTTTTTTGAAAAGCGTGTTGTCTTAATCCCATAGTTCTACATATGAAATAGCACTGAGTCTCTGTATGTGGTTGGTGACCATCAACATGTACTGAATTCCCCTGCTAGTGGAACTGATTGTCCTTTTAGAATTTAGAAATTCTCAAAGAAGAAGAGTTAACTACTCAGCAGTATCAAATCACAAAATCTCATAAAAGTAAAAAAAAGTAGCGCAGGTTTAAAAGTATTAGTAAGTTAAGAGTGAACTGGAGATACTTTCTGAACATACCAACTTTGGTTCACCAGTCTGTTAAGACTGGCTTGTAGTTATACAGCTATGTGACTTTGACCCTCCTGATAACTAATTAAACAAAGGCTAAAAGTCCTTAAATGTCTTTTGTGTAGAATTATAATGGTGAGACATTTTTCTGCTTTAAAAAAAGTCCAAGAAGAGTATATGTATTTATTCACATACATATACATACTTCTTGGACCTTCATGTATACACATACACACACACACACACACACATATTTTAGGTGAATAGCAGACAAGAAACAATATTCAAATTATACCTTTAAAGAGACATTAGACTTCATTATGATGGAGATTTTTAAAAATTAAGTAAAAATTATTGGTGTGGCTATGCTGAGATAGAAAGACTGGGCATTCAGTGAATAAGCACTGTGAGTCTAATGAATACCACCGGTCTGTGTCAGCATTATGGAATTCATCTTTTACCTCTGAATTATCTCTCGACAGAGGCAATGTTGGATTCAACTGAGGCTTAGAATTACGGAACAGTAATCACTGCCAATAATGATTACCGGATGGTACACCAGGCCTGACATGTCTCTCGACCTGAGCTTAAACTTGTGGAACAGCCGAGAAGAGAAAAGAATCCAGTAACCTCATTATGTAATATTTGGCAGCTGTGGACACAGCATTTTAGTCAGGACAAGTTTAATAAAGGAAAAAAGGGGACAGAGACAATAAAAATTATGGGAGATTTAGGTATACTTCTGAAGCATTTTACCTTGATTTTTTGAGTTTTTATTTTACTATGAGCAAACTGGTACATCTATAGTTCATGAATCCCCCCCCCCCACACACACACACATGCACCCTTTGTTCAGTCCTTGAAACTGTCAGAGACTATGATTTGATCTTAGTTTTCCTATTTAGGTAGGGTTTGTGTTATGGGTTGTTACCATAGAAGGGTATAAAGGTTTTTAAAAATATATTATATATTACCTATATTTTAGTGATGTAACAGAAGTATAGATTATTAAGGAAAGAGAAGGAAGAAAATTATTTCTTTGATTTTCATTTTGCATACACGTTTGCTTTGATAGAGACTAAGCCCATGAAGCCCATGTCAAAACTATGCCATTGCAAATGGGAAAATGCGGGCTTTGCTCATGCTTTTTTGCAGTACGTTTCCATGTGGTTGGGATGTTTTATGATTATTATTATTATTATTAATTTTACTTTTTCTGCAAAAATTGAGTTTTCTTTCATGAGTAAAAAGCATTGTGGGCATGTGCGCAACTGGAATGTCCAGGCGAGCGGGGTTTCAGAGAAAGCCCCTCGTGCCCACTTTCTGACTTGCGGTGTTAGAACCTTGTCTGCAGTTCGTTTTCAGAGGAGCCGTGCTGCCCACCCGGCCCCCGTGGGAGCCGTGGGCCCGGCCTGGCGCGCGGCGACATCTCGAGGCCTGGCAGCCATCTTAGGCCCTGCCCGCGCCTGCCAGGCCGGGCGCGTGCCAAGGCTGGCTTGGCAGGGGAGCTCGCTCTGCAGAGATGCACAGTCCAGAAATATCTTATAATTACAAAGCACAGGGGGCAGAATGTTTTTACAATACAGCTGTGCTAATGTAAACATTTAATTTGGCAGCCTTCTCCACCCACTTTTCAATTAACCGGGTTTATGCAGATACTTTAGGTCTGTAATAAACTTTATTGCTACTTCTCCTAGAGTACAGTTTATGAAACACAGATTCGAGGGGCTTCGGAGGCGGTTCCGTCCATGTAGGAAGGCATGTTGTGAATGTTGTGTCCTGGCGCAGGGGAGGCGAGCTTCCCTGAACAGCCCTTCTGGGGAGCAGGCCTCTCCTCTGGCCTTTAAAGCAGGCAGGGGATATTAATAGAAAGAGGTAAAATCAGTTGTGTAGCTACAAAAAGACACTTGTGTTGGTGATCATTAAAAAAGATAAATGTCCCCTGCAATGCATGAGACTGTTTCGGAGATACATTCCCAATAACAGTTCTTACAGATATAATTATAATAATTGTGCGATCGCCGTGATAATTATTCTTATAGAGTGAAAGAAATAATTTTCTATCTAAAGTAGCATTCAGCTGTTCCACTCACAAAGCTAGTCAGTAGACCCTTTTCAGCTAACCTCAAAAATGGCAGAGGTCAGAGAGTTTTAAAGCTAAATTGGTTGTAATTGACATTGTGAAAAGGAATTTTTTTTTTGGTAAGGAATATGACATCACATTTCATGATATTTCTTTACATATATTTGCTTACACATTTCTCAGATAAATTGGAGAAAACCATATGAATGCCATACATTTGGATAGCGTTTTGTTTTTAAGACAATAAAGGTTTTCAAGTTATATTTTTCTCTGTCCATTTAGAAACTTTGCCTTAGTGATGGTTTTAAAAATTAGCTTTTTTCCCTCTTGATGATGGATTTTCATAATAGAAAACTATTCTTGTGGTGGTTTCCCTGAGGACTCCTTTCAAGTCCCCCATTTAGTCTGGCTTCCTCACCATTCAGTCTATGGGGTGTGACCACAAAGTAATTTTCAATTTTAAAACTGTATTAGACTGTTCAGCTCCCAAAGCTGGTCAATAGTTCCCTTTCAGCTAGCTGGAGAGATGGTAGAGGTCAGAGGATTTTAAAACTGTGGCCTCATTAATTTATAGTCTCTCTGTTTTCTGGTACAGTAGCTATTTTGCCATCATATCACTGTTATATATTCTGCATATCACAGCTAAACAGAGCCTTTGCTGTGGCTTTTACTCTCTCAGGTGTTTTATTCATTAAAAACAAAAAAGTTAGTTGCACTATTAAGTTTCTGTGTATGTAACATGTCAGTCTTATTTTGAAAATGTAGTCATTGTGAATACTGATTATTTATACATTTAAACAGAGCCCACTTTACTTGTTAGCAAGGGAATGAAAGAGTAGTGCCATTAAATTGTAAGCCTCATGAAGACAGGAACAAATCGTGTGTTTTTCCACTATTGTAGACTGAGTTCCAGGGATGATAAAAGGTACCTTGTAGATGCTCAGTCCTGTTCTTTATTTGTTTGTTCTTTTAAATAAATATATGGATAAATCTAGTAAGTACAAGTCAGAATCAGAATATTGAGTATTGATTAACTATATAAACTCATAGCTCATTATGAATCTTTCTTTTAGATTGTTTTGTGTTTCCTTGGGGAATTCATGCTTTTTTCCCCCCTCAGTTTCTTCATGGGTAGTATATCCAAGATGACATCCTTTCTGCAGCTTTAAGTGCATTCCCAAAATTGTTCAGGATAAATTGTGCTACAAGGAGGTCACAGGCTTATGGAGGGAAGCAATATATGAGCAGCCAACCATAATGTAATGTAAGGTCCCCTACTGTGGGCCTGAGGCATGGCCTCCTTAGGTGGGAGTGAGTAATGTTCAGAGAAGGACAAAATTCAGAGGCTTTAAAAGATGAAGTAGGAGTTTGCATAGCATTGAAGAAGTGGTGCTCCAGGAATAGAAACCATGTGGGCAAAGGCATAGAGACCTGCAATTGTACGACATATTTTAGGAATTTCAGGAGGCGTGCTAGAGCTTAGGTGTTGGGAAGTTGGGGGGTGGATATGAGAAGGAGTAAAAAACTGTTTTCCAGGGGCTGTAGTGAGATTGGAGGCTAGGCTGGGGCCAGGTGAGGAGGGGCAGTGCCTGCTGCCCTAAGGACGTTTAGATTGCTCAGAGACAGGGAGCCATCCGAGTGTTCTGAGGAGTGTTGCCTGGTGTGTGCAGACCATGGAGTCTGGCTTCATTGTGAAGAATGACTCCTGTTGGGCTGAGGAGGCTGAGGCTGTTGTCAGATGAGACATGAAGGCCCCATAAGGGATTTAGCAGCAGTTCAAATACAGATGAGGGAATGGAGAAGAAAGGTAGTGTCGCCCTGGCCGGTTTGGCTCAGTGGTTATAGCGGCAGCCCGCGGACCAGAGTCTCAGGTTCGATTCTGGTGAAGGGCACACACCTCAGCCGTGATGCGATCCCCGGCCCTGGTTGCGGTCGTGCGGGAGGCAACCAATTGATGTGTCTCTTTCACATCGATGTTTCTCTCTTTCTCTCTCTCCCTCTCCTCCACTCCCTCCCATTCTATCAAAAACAGTGGAAAACAATTTTAGGGTGAGGATTTAAAAAACAAAAAGAAAGGTAACATCTAGGTCAAAGTAGTAAGTTTGGAGTTAGGACACTTCTAAACTTACTGACTCTGAGAGCTGGTGTTGGCATGAGGATTCTTATTTACTCGTTTTAAATAGTGATCAGAGAGTATTGAGTTTTGCCTATGACTCCCCAGCATAACTTCACCAAAACAGATTCAACTGGACAGGGGTCCTGGGCTGCGGAAAGGATGACTGTTCCCTAGATTGTAAGAAACTCCAGGCAGAAAACAATGTTTATTTGCTCTTTCTCCTAATTCTGAGGAGGAAATTTGCATTTTTTTCCCCATCGAATGTCACCATTGGCTACTATATTTAAAGAAGCAGAGGCCGCTTTGAACCTTTAGTGTGAGTTTTGGAGAAGGCATGAACGATTTCACCGAAAATAAAAGGAAATGTGCCCAACCACTACACACACCCCTTTAATTGCTCTTACCAAGCCTCAGCCATTCCCCCAGGGGAAAATTATGCTCCTGCCGGTCACTGGATTCACCGTTAGCAGCAGTGAGGAACAGTTTATTGGCACAAGCCTCTCTGCTCCTCGTCTCCCTGTGTGACTCCCCAGTTTAGCAGTAACACTCAGAGAGTGGTGACATTGTGCTAGCACACACAGATTATATTAAAAAATACGGTTGAGCCAACTAACTTGTAAGTACCAACTATAGCTGACAGGCCGGGTGCAGCTCAGTCATCTCCCAGGGCAACTTAACGGGTTTTGCTCTTTCTTTTTTAAATGCCTGGAGCCTCCAAATGCACTGAAGATCATGCTCAGCACGGAATGTCGACCTCAGTGTCCTCTGAAGGAGAATTAGCGAGCAGGTGGAACGTTTGGTAGTCAAAAGCAAAAGCACCAGCGTATATGGTCCTTCCCCACAGCAGGAGGACACGAGTGCACCTTTGTATGACCTCGCCAGGCCTTCCCACCCTAAGGTGCTGCTTCACAACTTCCTCAAGGAAGCGTGAACGGGACCAGCTTCAGTTTCCGAAAGTAAAGTTGGATCCTGTTGAAGTAGATTAGGGTCTGGCACACCGCTGAGCTTTATCAGGCACTTCAAGCAGAGGATGCACACTGCAGCCGGCTGCGACTTGCCAATTAGCTGGGCTTTCCCCGCTGTTTCTGGTTTGGCAGGGACGAGGTGGTTCACCCTGCCGCACTGCTGCCTGCCAAGGACACATGGCCAGCTCCCGGCTTCCTGTCTTCCTCTTTGTGTCCTGGCCTTGCCTTCCAGGGAGCTGCCAAGACGCTATTGCCAAAAACCTTCCTTCGGAAAGGTCAAGCAACCTCAAGTCACCTATGCCAATATTTGTGTTTTCTTTTTAATCCTTCTGTGTTCGACTTGGAGAGAAGTGTGCAACTGAACATGCAGAAAGTGGAATCTGGGGTCACTTTGGATCACTTGGGTAAAGCAACAGAACCCAAAGAATCCCTTGGCTCGTCAGGGGGTGATGATTCTCGTAGAATTCTATTTAAAGTGCTGTGAAGTATGATAGAGTTCAGGATGGTTCCATGTGGATTTGGATTTAGTTTGCTTTTTAGGATTCACTGTACACATGTGATTTTTGGCTGACGCTGACTCCGGGTGCGTGGCAGGGGAGTGAGAAAAGTGGACATTGGTCTTGGCTTAAAGGCTGCATTTTGTTTGTTTTTTTAGGCTCTATAGCCGCACGCTGCTTTCTGCTTCTGGGTCTGTGTCTGTGAGCAAGCATCCTTGTAAACGGTCCAACAGTTCGCAAGGGAGTCGTCTGGGGTGCCTGTCGGAAGTGCCACTTCCTTGCCCCAGCACTGCTGTGGGGTTCTTAGCCACAGGGATTGAGGTCAGGGAATCTGAATTTTTAACAAGATTCTGAAGTGATTCTGATACTCACTGCACTTTGTGGCCTGACTGTGCACTGATGGTAAAACCAAAACAAGGCAAGTGGCATTGATGGTCTCAGCATACGGCAAATTGTCGCACATCTCCTTCAGTTGATCTGTTTGGAGACCTAGAGCTTGATTCGTATCTTTAAACGGTATGTAATCCAAAAATAATAACAACAAACACTTCTCAAAAGGTTAAAAATTAAAAAAACAAATAATATGTGAAACTGTGTCCAAATAATTGTCTCGTACTTGAACTCGAAATTATTTTAAGATTTTTAAAAAGGGCTTCTTCATGATACAGAGGCCCGCCACAGGTTGTGTTCTAAACACTCTAGTGGGGCCCTGGCCGGTTTGGCTCAGCGGTTAGAGCATCGACCTACGGTCCAGAGAGACCCGGGTTCGATTTCCATAAGGGCACCTACCTTGGTTGTAGTTTGTCCCCGGCCCTGGTTGGGTTGTGTGGGTGGCAGCCACTTGATGTGTTCCTTTCACGTCGATGTTTCTCTCTCTCTCTCTCTCTCTCTCTCTCTCTCTCTCCCTTTCTCTCCCTTTCTCTCCCTCCTACTCTATCTGAACAAAAAATAGAAAAATGTCCTCAGGTGAGGATAAAAAAAACCCAAAAAACAAAAACCACTCTAGAGGGCTCTCTCCCCATAGCCCACACTCTGGATAGCCCTCCTGGGATGTGTGCAGGGTGTGGGCCTGGGGATGTTGTTCATAAAAGGAGAGTCACTGTGTCCACGTTTCATAATGCAAAACAGTTGTCTTCTTTACCTTGAGAAAATTCCATTGGAGGAATATGGGGTGCTCAGAGTCGCTGAAGCGGAACCACCTACTAATTCTCCTGGCTGCTGACATTGAACAGAGGGGACATGGCATGTTCTGCCTGTAGACTCAAGGCAAGGTCTACATAACCCCCATATTCCCTTTTGGCTTTTAATGTAAAATAGTCCATAGCATTTTCTTCCTACGTTCAATTTAATTTTTCTTTGTGCCTTTTACATTTTGTGATATGCTGTGTTTGTTATTAAGGATGATACAACCTTGAAATTTTTTGGTCATTGTTTTGTAGCATTCCTAGAGTTTGGCCCGGCCAGGTTACCTTTGTAATTTTGCCTTTTTTGTTTTTCTTAAATCATTTCCAAAATTTGCTGAAAAGCTGCAGCCTCGGGACACCTCTGTCTTTCTGACACGAGTAACAAACACTACACTAATTAGGAACACATGTTTTGTCAACGTTTACCTACAGCCTTGGGTTCCAAACTTGCAACTTCAGCATCTTCTCTGGAAAAGAAACAGCATATTTTTGTCCCTAAACTCCCCCTTTACCTCCCCTTGAACCATAGTCTTTTATAACGGTAATAAGGAAATGTGGTTATGGGTATAATTGCCATGAGGCAATTGTACCCTGGAGGACTGGCAAAATTTTGTTTTCTGTATCTGAGGGCTGGGCTCCATCAATAAACTCCATTTGCAAATAACTCAATTAGAATAATAACAACAATGTCTTTATTTTTATGGCAACTTTCCCTATAGAGATCAAAGTGCGTTAGAGACACCCTATCAGATTCATTGTTCTAATACCCCAGTGGACTGGAAATAAAAAAGTTTTATTATAGCTTGTTTGAGATAGGCGATTGAGTGAGAGAGAGGTTAAGTGACATCCCAGAGGTCACAAAGAAAGTCAGGAGGGGAACTGTAAGAAAAAAATTAAGGTTTCCTGTTACTCTCTGCATTTTATCAAGCTACATCCTTTCCTGGCCATCTCAAAGGATGAGAATAAAGCTCACGCTCCGTTGGAATTGCAAAATGATGTAGGTGAAACTGTTCTGAAAATTGTAAAGGTATTATTACTGTCTTTATCACTTAGTAAAAATGGAAGGTAACAGAGAGGCTGACTGTCAGAATCTAGTTGTTCCAACATATAAGATGTGGATTTTGAAAGTTATTGATTGATTGGGCTCAAACTATCAGTCATCTTTTTTTTTTATCCTCACCTAAGGACATTTTTCTATTTTTTTGTTCAGATAGAGTGGGAGGGAGAGAGAGGAACAGAGAGAGAGAGAGAGAAACATCGATGTGAAAGGGACACATTGAGTGGCTGCCACCTGCATGACCCAACCAGGGCTGGGGACAAACTGCAACCGAGGTTCATGCCCTTAGCAGGAACTGAACCTGGGTCTCTCGGGACCACAGGTTGATGCTCTTAACCGCTGAGCAAAACCAGCCAGGGCATCAGTCATCTTGATTATTAATGAAATATTTCTGTATAATTCTGAACTAAATAATACATTTAAGCATCTTATTGCTCTTTACAGTTCTTAAACTTCAAAAATTCCATGAGATTGACAACAAACTTTGAACAGTTTAAGATGCCAAAGATCAAAGTTTCTCTCGTTAATTAAACTACCTAAGAAATAATGTATCCAGCCCTGGCCAGTTTGTATCCAACCACTGGATCAGTGGTTAGAGTGTTGGCCCACGGACCAAAGAGTCCCGGTTTCAATTCCGGCCAAGGGCAGGTACCTTGGTTGCGTTTCCCCTGTGGGGGTGTGATGTGTCTCTGTCACATTGATGTTTCTCTCTCTCTTCCTCTCTTCCTCCCTCCTGCTTTATCTGAAGATAAATGGAAAAGTATCCTCGGGTGAGAATTAAAATAATAATAATAATAATAATAATAATAATAAACTTATCCAGATCATTCAATTTTTTTTTTAAGGTTTTACTTCTGAAGGTGAGTGCGATAAATTTAGGCACTACTTTTTTTTCTTTTTTTAAGTGGGAATACGAGAATTGGTAGTAAAATTGCTATTAAATCTTCCAACCCATTTCAAGGAGCCTTAGAGGACATGTTCTCCAGGGAGGAGACATCATTAACTTGATGTTCTTAATTGCTTTGCGGTTAAAGGTGGTGATCTTAGTGTAGGGCTATGGACTACCCAGTGTGCTGGTTTTGAGGGTGGGAAATAACAGCATTCCCTCCCTTGAGGGGTGCCCCAAAGTTGATCAGACTTGTCTTCTCATGGGAAATATGAGAAGTTAGGCAAACTATAAATACATGGAATTTTAAAGCTCTCTCCTTGATTTTAAAAGTTCTAGAGTGAGTTCATATTTCTTCCCTTGAATCCAAGTGAACGAGGCTGTCTGCCACTGATCATAGATCCTTCCTGTCAGTCTCCTGGGAAGAGTAATGACCTTGAGACTTTATCTCGTCATCACTGCACCTCTTGTTGTGTCTTAATGCTTAATGGATGTTAAGCTGAAAACAAATCCAGGTAAACAGGTGAACAGAAAATAAAGTAAAACAACGGAGGAAGAAGCATCCACCTTTTAGGAGCATGTTTAGTGAGACAAATGGAGTGAGGATATAAATGCTATTCTCTACCAGTTGGTTGGATTATATCAGGCAATTTGTTTAAGTTTGGGTAATTACTAGGTGATATTAATATAGAATGACCAGTTTATTATTTTATTGTTGTTAGTTGATTTTTTTCAAAAGAAAAATTTTCTTACACTCTCCCCCTCCTTCTTTTTCTTTCAAGTGCCCTCACTGGAATCCCGGGCCCTTCCCGCCGCTTTGTGTTTTCTATTGTTTTGGTTCTCATGGTATGACATACACGCCTGTGGCTCTACAAAAGATTCCTACTCAGTGAAAAAAGAAAGCCGAGCAATATGTCACTTTGGAGAGGTGCAGGTCATGTTAAATGGGAGCCTGAAGTGAGCTTGGGAAAACCTAACTTTTATATCCCAGTTGGGTCTGGAACCCTGACTTCCTTGCAGTTAGTAATATTGCCATTGGGTAAACAAACCTAAATAAACGAGGCAGAGCAGCGCAATAAATCTTCTCATTTACAGTTTATGTTTTCAAGCAAAACACTTGAAAGTATTCCTTAGACATAGAGGTTGCTAAAAACGTGGATATTTTGTCAACAAGAAGTAAAATGACGGTCATTTTCGTTGAAGTCACTGTTGCTCTTCATTTCTTACACAGAGGGGATTAGGGTTGTGCTTCCTGGAGGCAGGTGACAGCTTGGCAGGTTGGTGTTGAAACTGTAACATCCAGTCTTGCTGTGTTTGTTGTTGGCTGGTTTTGGTTCTGCTTAGGTCACTTAACCCGGACCCCTGCACCTCTTCCAGGGGTCGAATGGCCTTGGGAAGTAACCTAATGGTTTCAGTGTGATTCTTGGGCAGAGGGTCCCAAGTATAGCACATTGTGGTGAAACCTAGGGGATATCACACTAAGAAATTTAATCTTTCCAAGAGAGAGCTGGGCAGAGGTGTGAACACTCACCTTCAGTATTAAAAAGTCATTTGCTGATGAACTATGTCAATGTTATTTTGTTCCAATATATGTGTTGTGACATTTGTAAGTGGATGCGTATTTTGTGCTGATTGACCTCCAAGCAAAACTTCAAATACATTGTTTGAGGGTGGAGATTAATTCTTCTTTGTTCAATGAGCCCATTTCTAGGAGGGTGCCTCTTTAAGCTATTTCTGGGCCAATTATAACTGTCATAATTTCAGTTATCTCCTTAGTATATTGTACATAATTTAATTTCATTAGTTTTTTTATTGGCTCTAACTGAGTTATGTATTCCTGTGTGATGGTTCTTAAATCACAGAATCCACATAGATAGATAGATAGATAGATAGAGTACATTGTGAGAACTGGAGGTACTTTCTTATTGTCTTCTTACTGGGCTGCAACTTACAGTGAAAGTTTGTTTGGATTAATATGTGTGTAGTAAAAATCCTGGTTAAAACGTGGGCTCACTCAGTATCTGACATTAGGCTTCCTGCCTCTCACTCTATTACTACAGAATCTCAAGGACTGTTTCTCAGCGTCCTTCCTACTGTTTTAATATCTGTGCAGTATGTCCACATGCTGCCCTAGTATGAGGTTCATCTCGGCTTATCGCGCTACAATCTTCTCACTGGAAATAAAAGGGGGGGATGCAAAAAGTGGAAATTATCGCTAGACTTCATGACCATTTCATGTCTAAATAGACTTTAACTTATTTTTTTCAATAAATATGTATTGAATTAAATTTAGAAATTTTGTCTTAAGTGATATAGATGGACTAAAATAGATTTGAGACTCAGCTTAAAAAAATTTAATAAACAATGGTTTTCAGTTGATACAACGTCCATATATTTGATAGTAACTATCACAAAATAGGACAATAATGTTTAAAAAAACATGAAAATAAAACTTTGGTGGGCAGGAGAGCCTGCAGTGATTTTGAGGAGAAGTGGCAACAGAATTACAAGGGCAGCTGTCAGCTGAGCACCCCCACCGGGCACCTGTGTCATCCTGTTCAAGTTTCATCAGGAAAAGTTGGCAACATGGGAGTCAATGCTCTGTTTTCTAGTGAGGCTGTATGTAGCACACTATAAACCATCAAGTATACCCATACCGGTGGCATTGGTGATGGGAAAATTTTGATATTGCGAAGTCATATACTTCCCAATACATACAAACAAAAGTAATTTTATCTCCTATTTGTGGAATATTCTAACAAAGCATCACAGGTTGTGCAGTTTCAATAGGAGAAAATACTTTTGCCTATTCATATTTTATGACTTTTCCTATGTGAAAATGCTCAATGTCAAATGAGGTCCTATGAACTGTTTCCTAGGGAAAACAGAGTACTGTTGAAATTATTTCTCTTTTCCAGTATGTATTGTTGTTTTGTTGCCGTTTATTGATATATATTTAAGACAACCTTTTGATTATCTCCACATGATACTGTTAGCTATTCAGCCAACCTATAAGCAGCTCAAAGTTGTTTGTGCCATGAAATACAAATAAATATATAGTGTTCTATAAAAATAATCAGGCTCATAATTAATCCAGTCAAGTGTGGGGAAATCACATACAAACAAAGAAAACCCCATATATCATGTAACTTGTTAAAAGTTAGATTGCAAGACTAACTATGAGATAGTAAAAAGAAGACATGGTAAACCTGGATGGGTAGGTGTGATTATGAGAAGATCCCCTGGAAAAGATGTATTTAGAGCATGGCATTGAAAATCTAAGTAGTTCATCTTTTTTGAGCTTTATTGTGTGCGGCGCTATCATGCATAACAAAAGTCTTGGGGATATAGTATTTCATACTTAGTACTGAGTTGGGACAGTGCTTTCTCACTATCACCTTTTAAAATGAGAATCAAATACTTGGAATTTATTAATATTCTAAATAGTATTAGTCTAATATTGTTTACTTTACTACCTGACATTTATTTTAGAGTGATGAATATGTCAAACTTCAAAAAACATATATATATATTTCTCAGCGTCCCGTAAAAAAGAACTCTTATTAGAGTTCAACAGAAATTCATGGGGGCAGGGGTTCCTTTACAGTGATGTTAGAACAGATCAAAAAACCACATAGGCAACCCACACATTATCAGTAGGAACCCACTACCGCAACTAGGGCTGGGGGGGTAAAGGGAGAAGGTGGTGTTACCAGGGTCCTTGAGCTGGAGCTGCCTGAGAGGAGGGCAGACCACGGAGAGAGGGACCCATCCACTGGAAGCTAGAACCACAAAGGAGACCCAGTCACTTGGAGATAGCTGTCAAAGTTGAGAGATGGGAAGAGAAATCTCCCATACTCTTTTCTTCCCACCCTCCAAATTCCCAAACTCCCTCCTGTGCCTCCCATTGGTTGGACCTTGCTTGAAGCCAGTTGACACCAGAGCTGGGAAGTGTAGTTTGCAGAAATAGAGTGAGGGATGGCTCTGAGGACAAATGAACACTAAGTGGCAAACCTGATTTGGGGGGAAGGGTGAGGGGAATGAAATTGAGGTAAAGTGCAAAGCATTACTTTTTTGGGAGGGATTAAGTTTGCATGATCATACCAGTTTTTCTTACTGGCTTCAAATGACTCCGTTTTTTTTTTTTTTTTATCCTACCAGAAAGTTTAGTTTATCTTTTTATCATAACATTCTTGTGAGATGCTTTTGAAAATAATCCATGAATGATCTTGTTGGTTAATTTTCATATTTTAATGTACTTTAAATGTTAAAGATGATTTTATCTTCTCTAATGAGAATCGATCTTTAAAACCAGAAACAACAGGTGACAGGCTCAGTCCGAGGGCAGTTAGCTCTGATAAAGAATTACAGAGGACCCCTCCCTCCTCCATTCCATCTTTCAGAGGTACTAAGAATGGACAAGGAAGAGTTCAACTGTCTTTGCAATCAAGCACTGTCTATAACTTGGAAATATCAATGTGGTTTCTGATGCTTTTAAGATTTTTCTAGAGGTTGGGTGTGCAGCGTAGTGTGTTTTTTGCCTGGAAGGCAATGTCAGTTTTGAAATGGCAGTATAATAATCAATTTGGAAAATTGAACAATAGCCATGTGTAATGTTACGTGTGGTGAAAATAATTGTTATGAGCATGGGAGATGAGTCTTCATTAAAAAAAAACTTGAAGTTGGTTTGTGTTAAAATTTTGTCACATCTGGAAGGCATTTGATGTATAAAATTACATACGTTTGATATCATGGAGGGTTAAGACATATGGATGGGACATTATGCAGAAACTTGTTCTTGTTCATACTCAAGATTTAGCTTAGAGATTTTTTAAATCATAAGGAGTCTATTGAATCTCTATTAAAGATAAACTGAGTAAAATGACAAAATAGAGGGAATTTTGAGCACATGTTACACAGCTCTGTGCCCTCATGCTCCTGACTCCCTTTAAAATGGACATAGCAAGTGGACATGGCTTTTGTCATCTCTTCTCCTTTCCCAAATAACCATAGTAATAAACAGTGCATTTCATGGTAAGCTTTTATAGTGGGCTCTTTATTATATGTAGTTAAAATTATCTGTATTTTTAACTTTCCTCTTAAAATAACCATTTGAAAGAATATTGCCCCATTAAATTAAAACAAACGTTCATATTTCTGTTGGGTTGTAAACTTTTTAGAGTTCTTTCAAACACATTATTTCACAGTAGAATAATCTTGACTTTCTCTTTTAAAAAGAAGGAAAGAAAGGTTAGTTAGCCATTTTTGTTTTTGTTTTTTATCAGGAAAATTGAGTTACTTTCCTTTCATGCGTAGTTTTAATTTGCAGGAGGAAGTTGCTATCTCCTCATTTGTTTCCTCATTTTATCCTTTTTCAAAAATGTCCGTTCACATGGTGTATTATTCAAGTAGATTTATTCCTGGTAAATTAGCTTTTGCTCTGAAAATATGGGAACAGAAGTTCTTTGAACCACTTATCAAGGAACTCTTAGGACATTTAATGCCATTATCTGCTGCATCAGCAAGCTTCCTGTTTCATCACTGACCTCTCTGCTTTTTTTCCTCCAGTATTATGACAAAACAAAAGCAGCAATTAATGTCTGATCCACAAATCTACTTTACCGTGGTAGAAAGTGTATTATCTTTGTCTTACTCTATTACTCTGCTAATTATTATGTACCTTTGATTAAATGTATGCATTTATTTTTATATAAATATACCATCATTGACTTAAGAGCCATGATTTAATAATAAAGCAAGGACTAGTTATTAATTATATATGTATAACTAATAGGGTATTTTTTAAAAACACATCCAATTTCTTTTTTCTAAACTTGTTATGATTTTAACAAATATTTTAATGATATAGCAAAATATGGGTTTACCCACTATAATGGAGAAATCTATTTATTAAAAAAAAAACTTTTTAAGGCATACATGCCTGTGATAAAATGAGCCCTGAAAAAATAAGAATATGACCTTTTGGTCATTGACTGACTCAATTACTGAATTTATATTTGTAGAGAGGTTGCAGACACTTAACACACAGAATATATGTAGATAGTAACCACACAACTAAAAGTTAATGATTGGCATTACGGACAATTTATTTATAATTTGAGGAAGATGGACAGTGTTTTAAGTGATATCAGCCATCAAGGTTAGACAGTGCTCCTCACACGTGCCAGGAGTCAGCCAGACAGTGGGGAAGACTGACATGGATCTTGACCCCGTGAATCGACTAGGTGGGGTTTCTTGGTGGTGGGTGGGCAGGGGCGGGGGGATTTAAACCATAAGGTATATTTTGAAAAAATATCTTAACCTTTCCTCAAAAATACTTATGCCTATTTTCACTATGTTATGATGTTATTTTTTTCCCTTCGTAATCCTGTTGGAAAGGACTAAGGCTCAAAAACTCTTAACCTTTTTCTTATCCAGTTTTAAGTCACTGGGCACAATGAAAACTGATCCAAACAGAAGCGGTTTCCTAAGGTCAGAGTCCACGTGGTTGGCAGTTACTGAGGGAAACCCAGGAGTTCTGACTCTTCAGACAGTTTTGAGAAAGCATGTCCTGTTCCCTGGAAGGAAGGTGGCCAGTGAAATATTAGAAAGTCTTGTGTCTGGTTTTAATCTAGATATCCAATATTATATTGAGTTTTGGGGAGATACAAGAAATGACGTATCACAAAACGGCTATGTGTACATAGGAATGTGTTATGTGTAGGATTTAGAATAATGTATAATGACCCCAGGACAAAACAAAGCAGATAAATTAGTGGCTGTGCCATTCAGTGTGCAAAGAGTACTGTTCGGGACTTTGGAGGCAAGAGGACATTTCTTTTTCCATGCTTTTTAAGAGAAAATTTAAGACTAACAGGATTCTAAACATTGCATTTGGTTTATGTTGAAATTTTGCATTGATTTTTCAGTTTGCCTCCATAATGATGTTCTTGAGTCTTGATGACATTCTGGTTTTCATTTCCAGATTCATATTTCACCAACATTCTCTTTGCACTACATACCTTGCTATAAAATGCAGGTTTCTTGGTTTCCAAGAAAAAAAAATTTATATTACATACTATAGCTGAAATCCACAATGTCTCCCAGATGGGAAAGACAGAACATTCATCTCATCTTTTCCTACTGGATCTGGCTGGGTTTTGGACAGGATTTCATTGTTTTCATGTGGCAAAGCACATTGGCAAATTGTTCCTTAAAGTACGCAGTGGCGTGTTCATTTAATATTATGAGATATGGGCAGCATTTATGAAAGATTATAAATCTTACAACTCTCTTCAGAAACTTAAAATACAGCTGGAAATATTTTGCTTCCAACAAACATGCAATCTTCATAAAATTGGAAAAGAAATGTTTTGAATAAATAATGTTTTGGTTTATTTCTCTCTAGTGCAAGAACTATTTCTTTTAGTCAAAATCATGCCATAAAACTCCTCCTTTCTCTAGGGCTGCACTAACACTCTTGCCTCTGTATTTATATTTTGCTGGTGCATTAAAAAAAAAAAATTAAGTATGCCAGATTGCTTTGCCTTGTTTTTAAAGATAGAAAACTGGATTTGCTCCCAGGGACTCTTTCCTAACTAGGCCAGTTTAAAAAACTAAACAAGGATTGAGTCAGTTAATTAATTTAAATGAGATTACAAATCAAAAACATATTACGCAATCTTGATTTAATTACTACATTTTATTTACTTAATTGAAAACACACTGTAGAAAGTTAGCAGTCTGGACAATGACCAGTATGGTGTCCTTGCATTCTATGGGCTGACGGCTTCAGAAGCAAGAAGTGTAGATGATACTGGTCCTGACCTTTAGTTCACTCAATCCCTGGGTCAGTAGGGAGTCATTGAACTTAATCTTAGGCCAGAAAGGTCAGATAGGATTCTCCCTGCTTTCGTTTGTGGGGGTTTTGGTGCTAGTTAATGAAGCTGTGCAAACCTCTGGTCAGAGATGTAGGAAGGTCAAACACTTTTTGTGCAGGGTATTCTTATCTGCACTGGTCGATAGTCCCTGGCACGGATGGCTATAATTTTCTCTCGTATAGGTGTGTGATTTGTTTTTTTCTTAAATTTTAGTGGCCTATGCTTTTCAGCTAATGCCTTGTGGACAAATTGTGGTCTTGATCCCAAATTCTTATTTTAATCCTTGACATATCCTGTTTTGAACCTAATCTCCCTGTTAAGCAAAAAGAGAAGTGTCTGTTTTAAAAGAAAATTTAATAACAGATCTAAATGGAATGTGTAAGGATAAAAAATAGAGGATGTATGACATATCTACTCTCTACTTCTGGGTTTTTCTTTGGTTAATTAAGTTACTTATCTGTAAGGAGTCTCAACATTGCAACATCCTTTAACCTGTTAACCAATCCGGACATATAAATACGTCAAACGTTGCATACAGTAAAAAGGGAATTCCCCAGTTAACAGGTTAAAATTATGAATTTAGCTTTATCAACATGAGTATTTAAAACTCAGTGTTAACCAATAGGGAGATCTGAAGGTCTGTACCTTCCAATGGGAAATAATGTAGATGAAAAGGCATGATTAAAAATATGTAGGGAGCCACGTCTCCAGAATATTATTATGGTTGCGCCAAAAGTATTCAGAGAGGTTTGAGTTCTCTTCCTGCTCAGATCTGGATTTAGGAATAGGGTTACAGCAAAAATATGTAAAGGACTCGATTAAGAAAGTGACAGAGCCTGTGCTTCCAATGGATAGCTGGTTATCCAAGCTTTGCAATGAAGTGGATGCCATATAATGTAATGTCCTTTTGAGAAGACAGAAACAGAAATAGTAGAAGCAGAGAGAAGAGAGAGAGCGAGAGAGACAGAGAGAGAGAGAGAGAGAGAGAAGGAAGAAGCATTTCCTTACACATTTATATGCTAATGTGAGTCAAGGAAAGCACTTAGTCTTCCCATGTTCTTTCTTTGTGTTATTCTAATAAACCTTTAATAGAGGAAAAAGAAAATATTGTAAAACTATAGTTCTGTGTCACCCCGACAGATGAAGCAGCCCTCCATTAAAACCGAAGCTGTACAGTGTTTTAACTGTGCTAGAGAAAAATATGGCAAATTATGTCATCGCAATTGTGATTACATTAAGCCAACTCGCTATAAATCTCAGGAAAATCAGTCACTGCAGAAAGTGAACTGCCCAGAGTGAGGCCGGCAGAGGGAGGTGGAGGGAGGGAGCTCGGCCCAAGGGGAAGAAGTTTTCAGCCCCCTTCCTATGAAAAGGTGGATGTTTTCGTTTTCCTTTTTGTGTTCCTATTATGAAGTGCCTGCCTTTGTGCCTTGCCTCAAGTTTTTGTTTCTTACATCTTGACTTGTCTCTTTTTTAAGTGATTCTTTCTGGCATGCTATATATTTATTTAATTTTTTTAAAATGCACAGTTTTAGTATGTTGATAATTAATAATGTTTTAGAGAGAAAGAAAGGGACTAATCTAAGCCTTAAAAAAAATCCCATATTCTTTGGTTGACAATGGGCTGTTTCTTTACCTGCTTAAAGCACAGGAATATGACAAAGGAGCCTTTTATCACATGATGACTAATTTTAGTTCTAGCAAGAGGCTATCTGTAGGTTAACAGGTTACAGTGTGGGTTTCATTTACTCTTTGATATCCCTGGATATAAAAGCTATATTGTTATAGAATCATAGAATTTTAGAGCCAGAAGGGAACTGACAAGTGAGTTTGTTCAGTTCCTTCTTTGCAACCAAAATTAAAATCATGCTTCTTAATTGTAGTTTTCCTGTTGGTACTCGAGTCATAGCGTCAGAGAGTAAAATGAATTCCTGGAATAAGCTTCACCTTGGAGTGGAAAGGCCACTGGTACATAAAGTTCATCAAAGCTTCTCGTCCTCCTGCCTGCACACTTAGGCTCCCGCTTTCTAGATCCCCACCAAACAGCTCTCCCCTCCTGGGAGAGAAGGGAGAACTAATTTCTGACCCATAGGTCCTCTTATCTACCCCTCCCATTTCTAAATCCTCCTTCAGAATGTATTGGAGGAGAACTGAGCCTTGCTTGAGGCCATGGACCCAGACCTGGGAACTCTTCATCTCTCCTCTTCCCTCGTCACCAAAGGTGTGTCTGTTGGACTTGTGTGCGTTTCTGCGCAGTGAGAGCACGCCCAGTCGTTCTTCATTGCACTTCTGCGGTTCACAGACCAGTTGTTTTCTACTCATTTGACTTCCTCAACCCAGTGTGCCAGGCACCGTACCAAAGGTTAGGGCCATAGGACTAACCAGGGCAGCAACCCTGCCTTCATGTAGTTCTGAATCTAAAAGGGGTGACCTCTAAAAGGGAGGACTTCAGGAAGAAAAGAAGGACAGCATGTGCAAAGACTCAGGAGACAGTGGGGAACCGAAAGGCTAAGGTATGACCCAGGTGTTGGTAGGGGCCGGGTCATGGTACCTTGAATGGCTTACTAAAATTTTTGAATTTTTTCTGTTGATATTTGTAATATATGTATGACTTTTAGCAGGAAAGTAGCTTAATCAGTTTTGGGTTTTAAAATGAACACCCTGGTAGCAGAGTGGGATATGTACTAGAAAGACATGAGATCTGTTTTTGTTTTTTAATAAATTTTTTCTTTATTGATTTTAGTGAGAGGAAGGGAGAGGGAGAGATAGAAACATTGATGAGAGAGAACATTGATTGGCCGCTTCCTGCATGCCCCCACTGGGGATCGGGCCCACAACCTGGGCATGTGTCCTGACTGGGAATCGAACCAGCAACCTCTTAGTGCATGGGTCGACGCTCAACCACTGAGCCACACTGGCCTGACGAGATCTGGTCATTTTTTAAGTGTGTGTTTTTGCACAGTGAGGTTCCTAAGGTTGCCTCCTGCTGATATCCTTTATGTCATGCTCTTGCCCATGCATCTTAGGAAAAACCAGTTGTTCCCTCTGATACATACTCATTTATAGTACCTATCATAGTATATTTTTTATTCGTACATTTTCGTCTCTTTGAGTAGCCTCTGAGCTTCTAGAAGGCATAAAATTTATATTCTTCTTTTTATGTTCCAAATATCAGCAACTGGAATGTAGAAGGTGCTCCATAAATCTATTGATTTGCATTTAATTGATGCTTACATTAATGACCTTCAAAAAATCTTTCATAGTTTTGATGATCCCCCCACATCATGTAATTGAGTTCATCCCGCCTAGAAAGTTAGTACTCAGTAACAAACATTTAATAAGTCATTATTTATTATCTTATATATTTGACAAACATTTTATTGGACTTCTACCAGATTATGAGTAAAACATTAGAATGTTCTTTGTTTAGTGGAGAAAATCCAAATGGAATTTGTTTTAAAAGCATCAACTAGTGTATAGACTTCAGTGATAATAACTCTTATTTCCAACGTGGGTAAAAATAGTAGCAAAAGGTGTTGTTTTTCTTTTTCTCAATTTGTGAAAAAAGTTTTGAATGTATTGGTAAATGGTGGAAAGCTAGGGGACAGTCAGGTTCCCAGAAACGTTTAATATGCTAAAAGATCATTGAGCCTGGCCAGTGTGGCTGTGGATTGAGAGGTCCCAGTTTGATTCCCAATCAGGGTACCTTCCTGGTTTCGGGTTCGATTGCCAGGGCGGGGCATGCAGGGGGCGGCTGAATGATGTTTCTTTTTCACATTGATGTGCCGATCTAGTTCTTTCTTCCTCTCTCTAAAAAAATCAATAAAACATACTTAAACGTTTACTTAGCTCTGCATGATTTTAAGATTACATCATAACCACTCAAGGGGCAGTGTACCTGAATGGGTGGCTCCTGTAGAGAACTGAAGTGTTTCAGGATCTTCCATAAGATTTGCTCATTAGGGAAACCCGATCACTCCTCAGGTAAAGTTTAGATGTTAGAAAAGCCATAAACGATCGACTGTTTTTTAATAAGAAGGGGAGAAAAAGATTGAAGAAAAGTTGGTAAGGGTCATGTGGGGTGTGAATCTTTTCTAATAAATTTCTGGCGACTCTGTAACCTAAGGGAGGAGGAATTAATTGAGTAGTAATTTAGAAATAGTTTCATTAACTGTGTTTTCCTAGAAGAAGAAATATAATATGCTTGATTCACACTGAAAAATAAAGGGTGGGGAATTTTATATTTTGTAAGTGTGGCGTACAACATGTATTTCAATTCTACATTATGTTCAGTAAGTCAGAAAGAGACAAACAAGGAAATGGAAAAAAATAGAGACTGAGATCAGGGAAGACAAAACAAAATGTGGAGGGAATGGCGGAGGACTGGTTTGCGTCTGCTGTCTTCAAGGCCTATTCTCCTCTCTTATTTTTCTCCTGAATCAAAGTCTTTTCTCTAGACCAAAGACCTGGTGTGCTGGACCACTTGTTCTTACCAGCCTTTCTCAACGATTTCAGTCTTACAGAAAGTGATTTTATCAGATGGCCGATTCTACTGCCTTTGAGCATGATAGCTCCTGAGATCCTGTCAACAGCAGTAGGGCTTCTCTGTTTTGGGGACAGGGGCCTAAAGCATTGCCATAGGCATTCTCAGGAGGGCACATGCTCGCTCTCTGTTCAGTTGGTTCACCACAGACAATTTTAGATGCTTGTCCTGGGATGGACAGAATTTGGTCATGTCCCCTTTCTCCCTTTCTTCCTGAAAGTGAGTCCATTCAAACTATTAATTATTTTTTAAATGTGGCCTCTATGTTTAATATTATCTTTCATTGATTGATTGCATAGAATGTATCTAACCAGTGCTTGATACTTTATGACATAGATAGTATTACAGTTTTAAAGATCAAGACCCCAAGGCTCTAAGAGTTAGGTAATTTTGCACAAGATCACACTAGTGATGGATAGAGCTAGAATTCACTGTAACACATTAACTACACACCACACACACACACACACACACACACACAAGACTTGAGCAAATGATGGAAGTGGTTAAATAAAACCTTTGAGTATAGAGTAATTTGACCTGGGTGGTGAATTGGAAGGATTTTATATGTGGTCTGAATAATTCCTTCTCTGAAGATAACCACAATAACAGTTCATTTTTGGTTTTTCTGCCAAGTGCGACTGCCTGGTTACTTCCTTTTCCAGCAGCTGGAATTAAGGGACTGATATAAGGTGACATAAGAGTTAAGAGTAGATAATAGTGTTAGAATTTACGGTCTGAAAAGTGAATGTTTTCTAGCTGCCTCCCAGAGGGGCCCTCTGTGTTTTGGGAACCAGCATGTACATTTTATATCCCGAGGAGGCACAGGCTCTGGAGTATGAGGGGGAGCTGCCATTGTGTACCAGTGAATGCCAGATCCTTGTAGGAAGTGGGATTCTTATTAAAAGTCAGTCTGTGACTCAGATTTAGGGTCGACTTCAGATTTCCCTCAAATGCTTGTGGTTTTTTTAGTAATTATATTTTTCAATTGAAGAGGTTGGTCTGTAATCGTTGGAAATGGAGGAAAAGGATAATTTGTAGTAGAACAGAATAGGGTTTCCCAAGTCGGATATTGTGGTCACAGGGGGTGCCATTGTTCTGACAGAATACTTTCTTAGGAGTGGAAGAGACCTTCATTTTTACTGGATCAAATTTTAGCAACCAGATTTAGGAAAGAGATTTGTGATACCATTTTGAGCTTGATTTAACTAGACATGCTAAGGCTTGTGTAGAGTCTATAACTCTTGTCCTCTGATGACAACCTTAACCTGCCTCGTGGTGTGTCATCATGAAGGTGGCAGTGGGCACCCAGAGGGTTGCTCCCTAGACCTCCATAAACGTGAAACAGCTTGAGGAGGGGAAAGAAAACAAGGAGAGACTCCACTCAGTGGGTATGTTTAAATGCACAAATAGAAACTCCTCAAAATGTTAGAGTCACGTCAGAAATTAAACTGTAATGTAGTATCAATACTGAGGGTCATTTGTCAGAGGAGCCCAAAGCAAAAATAGCTGAGGTTGTAGCAAAATAGTATGATTTATTATTTTTATGTAACTATCATGATCCATGCCTGGAAAGTGGCCAACATTGTACCACCTTTTACAGGAACGTAGAAAAAGAAAGACTCATCTCCTACGTTATAAATCACAAATTATGTCTCAATTTCAGAAGTAATAGAATAATTGGGAGATGAGAGACAAGCTTTTTAGAGGGTACCCAAATGTCTGAAGTATCTGTAGGTGACCTAGCCAGAATTTTTTAAAAAAATAATTTTTTTTTTTTAATTTGAGAGAGAGAGAGAGAGAAACATCAGTGTGAGCGAGAAACGTCGATTGGTTGCCTCCTGCACGTGCCCCAAACCCGCAACCTGGATATGTTCCCTGGGTACGGAATCGAACCCGCCACCCTTTGGTGTATGGGATGATGCTCCAACCGAGCCATACCAGCCAGGGCCAGATTTGACTTGCAGGAGTAGTCCTTGTCCGTTTTTTACTTCCATTTTGGGAAATCAGAATAAATGAGAGGATACTATGGGAATCACTTTTTCTAAGATTACATGAAAACTATTCTAGAGCAAAAAGAAAATGACAATTAAGGAAATGGAATGAAGGGGCAAAAGCCTGATCTCAGCATTAAATCTAGTTAGCAGCCATGAGGCAAAGGGCAGAATAAATAACCAACTTTTATACAGAAAGAAACTAACAGGATGTCCTTGCATTGAACAGTAGAAACCGCAGTTACAGTATGTTAATCTTTTAAGTGGAAGAGAAGAATAACCCTGCTGAAAACACCAGCAGAAGATGTTCCTGCTTAAATTAACACTGGATCTCTGTCTTGGCTTTGGTATAGTGGCAGGGTTTCAGGGAAGAGACAGATGTATCTGTGCCTATCTATCACATTTTGTTGAAATTTACTATCAAGTTCAAAATAGCGTTTTCTAGGCAAGTAAAGGAGGCTGCTGAATCTTGAGCTGTCAATTTCTCTGGCATTTAGTGAAAGCCCAGGGCATTCACAGCCATGAACGCACACCGAGGAAGATACAAAAGGAGTAGACAGAATCTCTGGCCCCGCTCAGGGGCATGCCCTTTAGTTGGAGAGACAAAACTTCAGTACTAGAACCGGTCAAAGAATATTACTAAGAGTCAGTCAAGTAGTGTATCATCATATGGGGCAGAAGATGCAGGTAAATGCAGAGGGGACATGGAGAAAAAGGGGAAGGAGCAAAACACAACAGGCCGGATTGGTTGGGGAGGACGCTTCCTGACAGCCGTGTGCCTTCACCTTCCTTTCTGTAGCATCCGTGAGGAATAGTGTGGGATAGGAAATTCAGATAGAGGACATTGATCTCCTCCTCCTTATCTGCAGAGTCTCTCCGTCTATCACAGATGGAAATTAAATTGATCCAACAATTTGCTCTCCACAAAGCCATGTTGGTTTCTACCTAGTAATTTGTGCTTTTCTTGGTGTTTGCAAATCGATTGCTATTATGGGATGCAGACAAATCTGGGCCTGGATCCAGGATGTTGGGGGATTATTGGAGCGGATATGTGTGTATGCACATGAAATCCTGGAAAAACGGACTCTCATTTCTGTATATTTTAATTAGTGAATAAAAACATTTTCAGGTTTTTTTAAAAGCATGTTTAATTACACTCAGATCGCATTTTTAGGGGATTTATCTGCTGTATTTCATATTGCTACTGACAGGCCCGACCTTCAACCACCTTTATCACCAAACCTTTTGTTTCAAAAAAGCCTTGCTATACCCCAAGAATCTTATAGACCTATACTATTTTTTTTCTCTTTTGACTTAGAAATATGTATAGACATTCATCTAGTTTGATAAATAAAATGTTGCTACTGAAAGGCTTGGGAAAGTATACTTTAAACACTCAACTTCATTGTTCTACCTTAAAAAACATTTTAAAGTCCTTCTGAAGATTGTGAAATTCTTTGAAAACAAATTAAAAATAAAACATTTTCTGTGATTTCTTTACAGATTCTGGACAATCAGGAAGTCCAAGCCACAATGATCCTGCCAAGAATCCTCCAGGTAAATATGTGTTCCAGGACATTTGCAATCTGACATTGTAGGAGAACAAAGGTACCACTGTATAGATAAACACCCCATAACTGGTCAGCTGCCTGTTTTGTCCTGGCAGGCAGGTATGATCAGGACAAGATGTGATTCTGTGTAGGCCCTTCACAGTGGCAAACGCTTCTATGTTGGCGTCATCAGTATTTACGTAATCACCACCGTTTTAATTTTTGTTGGTGTTTCTTTGAAAATGAAGATGCATGTATTTTAGTTGTGTAGTTTTCCGGTGCTAAAAGTCCATTGCTATTTGAAAAGGCAAAAACCCTTTTAATCTTTCTTAAAAAACACGCAAGAAAAAGTGAAAATTTCCATACTCTTATTATAGGTGGTTGTGGTGGTGTTTGGTTATGTTTTCAGTGACAGACTTTTGCAAACAAGTTTTTATTCCATAAGGTTTTTATTGGATTCCCAGAATCAGGAAATAACGAAAGTTGGACTTTTCCTTTAGTATATATAATATATGCCAAGTACCTTCTTTATTTTCAGAAGTTGTTCCAGATCTGAAAATGGGCTTTTATAAGTTGGCTGTCTTCATGGTTTTGTTGCTCCTAAATCTGAACATACAGAATTTTGATACTGATTTAGGAGGAGTGTCTTTTCACATGAGATAAATCTAGTGCAAAGAAGAGTTTCTAATATTTCAGTATCGTAAACATTTTAATTATATCTGTAACTTTGGTAAAAGAGTGCTCTAAGAATAAAACTAATAAAAATAAACACCCACCCAAACAAACAAAATCCAAACTAAGCATAATTGCCCTGTACCTCCCCAAATAATTGCATCTGTATTTTCATGGAAAATAAAGCAAAAAAGTAAAATAAAATAAAAAGTAATAATATAAGTTTCCTGAGGTACCTAATTGTTTGATCTTCCTTGTCTTAATGCCTTGCTACTGTGAGGTTTAGATACCTGAAGAAACCCAGAACTACAGAAAAATGCCAGACCAGTCTTTTTTTTTTTTTTTTTTGATAAACTAATTTTTTTCGGGGGGTACGTGCCCCTTACAGGAACCGAACCCAGGACTCTCTGGTCCACAGGCCGATGCTCCAGCCATTGAGCCAAACCGTCCAGGGCGGAGACCAGTCTTGTTTTAAATGACATTAGGAAGACCCAGCAAATAAACACTCAAAATAAAATGCAAAGTCAAAACAGAATTATTCTTCTGAGTCTTGACTGTATTTTTATCTTAGAAAAATTATTTTTTATATCTACATGTTGACAGTCTGTATTGTATAAAATCATATTGACAAAAATAGTATATACTTCAAAGATAAAAAGTTCTGATTAAATGTAGATTTAAAAATGTATACTAAGTTGATTTTTCATTTACTTTCATCAAAATGTTTTAATTACAAATTGATAACATTTTTAAAAATGAATAATTTAAAATGTAAATTTCAGTTAATTTATTATTTTATTTTTGTATATATGGATAATTAGAATCAAAAAGAAAAATATTTAGAATATATTTGGTCAGAAATTTTCTGAAGTTGAGAAAATTTCATTAGTTTGTAATATTTTTTAAATTACTTCTTTTTAGTTGACTGATATTTTCTCTGTGTAGCGTGACAGCCAAAAGTGAATTGTATCCAAACATTTTTTAAAAGCTCCCTCACTCATTTTACAAAGAATGGGAAAGGGAAAAGAATCCTTTAATAGAAAAAGAGTTGATAAGGATTTTAAGTCAGACTAAAGAAAGGATATGTTCTTTGCATTAGAATGACAGCCTGATTTGAAATTAATAAAGCTGGTATTGTTTGAAATGCATTTCTGAGCATGTACAGAAGGAATTATGGTCACTTAAAAATGTTCTTTACTTGAGCTGAACGAATCTTTGAATAGTTATGTAATGTCAGAATTCTATTTTTCAGTATTTGTCAAGAAGCTTGGTCAATTATTTTTCTGCATTCAGTGTTGCATCTCTTTATTTATCTGTTTGCATATAATATGGCAAACAGAAACAAATCAAACCTAATTTTTTTTTCTTTTAAATTTTTCTTGGAAATTGAGCCTTTTTGAGAACTATGTCCTAAAACTGGGCTTTGGAATATTGTATATACATAAATTATACACTGATTAACAGTTTTTCAAAGTTAAAATATAGTAAAACATATAATACCAAAATTAATTGGAATATTAGAATTTTCTTTGATGATTCAGAAGTATTCCATCATTTTAACATGCTTTGTGTCTATCATTATATTATGGAATTAACCATAGAGATTATTAAGGAATTCTATTTGCTGATACTAAGAATTTGTTCTGTAATACCTGTAGATAAATCAAGCTATGCGGAACATAGACTAGTTTCTAATTTGAAATGTGAAAAATCAGAGCTTTACTAAGGTTTTTGTGTTACAGTCTGTTGAGATAGATTATACTTACTATTTAAAGCTCGTTTTACAAGTATGAGCATGTTTGGCATTTTAGAGTGTAACTCATCTGTGGGAGGCCCTTTTCATCTCTGGCCTCTGTCCTTGGCTGAAATGTTAAATCTCCAAAGTTGAGTTTCAGTATCTGGAGAAGGCACAGTCCATTTATGGGAGAAGGCAAAATCTTCTACCATAAACAACGAAACAATCAAATCCCTTTGCTGCTTGTATTGTTATAACAGAGGAGTTAAACTTTTGGAAAAGACCACCTTGAGTTTCAGCACTTTCTTATCACTGGTGGTTTTCCATCGGAAGATGTGCAACCCATGGCAATTGCTACTGCTGTGTTTATTTCCTAACAGGTTGGGAAGAGACAGCAAAAATTTCAGACCTTTTAGAGATAAAGGCTCTTTGCCATCCCTTCCCCACTGTTGACATGAGGGTGGAATCCCATCCAGTAACCCTATTGTTGCAGACAAATGTGTGTCCCCGCAAGCTGAACATGCCCCCCCCCCCCCTCCGGTGTGGCTTCTCTCCAGCATCAGACTTGACTGTCTGACAGGGAGACAGACCACTTTCTTGATGACTCCTCTGAATCTCTGAGCTTCTGCACTTCTGGAGGGTGACCTTAAAGCTCTCCATTGTAGTAGAGACGTCTGCAGATAGGCCTTTAGTTTTTAACTCGTCTTTCTTGACTGGAGTTATTACTCAGTGAGTGAACTAAGCACAGGTGAACAAAAGCAACACATTTTAGGGACGAGGGACATTTGATGTTTGTTGTTTTTAAAAGCACTTAAGTAGGGCCCTGGCCAGTTTGGCTCAGCAGTTGGAGTGTCAGCCTGCAGACTCGGAGAGACCCGGGTTCGGTTTCCGCTAAGGGCATGTACCTAGGTTGCGGTTTGTCCCCAGCCCTGTTTGGGGTTGTGTGGGTGGCAACCAGTCGATGTGTCTCTCTCACGTTGACATCCCCCCCCCACCCCCCCCCCCCACCCCCCCACCCCCCCCCCCCCCGCTCTATCTGAAGATAGATACAAAAGTGTCCTGGGGGGAGGATAAAAAAAAATTAAAGCACTTAAGAAGGTTTTTTTTTCTTTTGTTATTTTAAAACACATTTAGATAGTCTTCATGGTATTTCCTTATACTATTTGTGACTTAATGTTTTGTGTTTATTCGTTGTTACATGGTGAAAATGGGCCCCACAGTCTTTTCGGGGCTAAGGTGCTCTGAAAGTTTGATGATGCTCAAGGACATGACATTGTTCTTTTCGTCAGAGAGCATGGACCTCTTTATTTTTTATGATGCATATTTCCTTTGTTTATGAAAGACTCAGAAGTTATTTGTTTATGTGTACTTGTTTTTGAATATCAAACCAATCCCTTGTAAGCGACAGAACTGTAAGAGTCCTCTCTCAACATTAGGAAATAACTGTTGTGGACCAAAGAGGGTAAACCATTCGGTTAGACTCAGATCTAGTTTTATTTCTAATAAAACTCCCCTGCCACTTTTAGGAAATGTGTGATTGGACTATAATCTTTTTAAATTAGCCTTGATTTATTCTATTATTTTATGTCTCTATATTCCTTGGGCTATGATCTTTTAGATTTCTCAATCTCAGTCATTGTCCTAATGCTGGAATGGTTACTATCCAAGGAGAACATGGCCATCTACAAGTTAGATTTTGCCTCTGAGTCGATTTGAAGCTGAAATCTCATGTTGGAGTTTGGGAGGGCTCTACTTTTGTGATGTGCTGTCACATGGCAGAAAATATACCAAAGAACATTGAATCTTAGGGAATTTTCTGCAAATTTTATCATTTAAGCTTACCAAGTATTCCAAGTATCATTAGCCAGAGCTTTCTTACTTGAAATGACATGGACTTACTCTACTTTTCTTTTTTTGCAAATTTTAAAGGGTGCTTATGTTGTTTCGTAGGTTGACTTTTGCATGTCATCTAGCAAAACCTCTGGGAACCATTAGGATCACGTATTGGGTGTACATCAAATAAGCCACCTTATCTCCTCTCAGGAACAGAGATGGAACCAAATATAAATAACTGAATAAACTAAACCAGGAGTATCTATTTACTACAGCTATATGCTCACCTTGTACTTAAGAAATCTTTGTTATAAAAATTTTGAGGTTGGCCCAGCCACTGTGGCTCAGTGGATTGAGCATCGTCCAATGGACTGAGAGGTCCTGGTTCAATTCCCAGTCAGGGCACCCACCCAGTTTGTGGGTTTGATCCCCATTAGGGGGAATGCAGAAGGCAGCCAATGATGTTTCTCTTTCACATAGATGATTTCATCTCTCCCTTCCTCTCTCTCTAAAAAAATCAATACAAATATATGTTAAAAACATTGCAGTTGATCTCTCCCCAACCTTATTTTATAGATGAGAATGAAACCTGCTGAGAGTTGTCATGAAACTAATGAAAACAACCAAATAATTATTAGGACAAGTAGTTCAGCATCTGCAATTTTTTTTAATCCTCACCTGAGGACACTTTCTCATTCATGTTCCAATAAAGCAGGAGGGAGAGAGGGAGAAAGAGAGAGAAACATTGAAGTGAGAGAGACACATTGAGTGGTTGCCACTCACACGACCCCAACCAGGGCTGGGGACAAACTGCAGCTGAGGTGCATGTCCTTATTGGGAATCGAACCCGGGACTCTTCGGTCTGCTGGCCGATGCTGTAACCGCTGAGCCAAACCGGCCGGCCAGGGCAGCATCTGCAATATTAATTGTCATCTGTTGGGATCACTAGGGCCCATATTTGCTTAAATCTACACTTTTTTTTCAAAAATTATAATTTGGGACAAACAGTACTACTTTCTACTGACTACAAAAATAATAAAACTTTTTTGCCCTGGCCAGTTTGGCTCAGCGGTTAGAGCGTCAGCCTGCGGTCCGGAGAGACCCGGGTTCGGTTCCCGCTAAGGGCACGTACTTCGGTTGCAGTTTGTCCCCGGCCCTGGTTGGTCGTGCGGGTGGCAGCCACTCGATGTGTCCCTTTCACATCGATGTTTCTCTCTCTCTCTCCCTTCCTCTCTCTCCCTCCCACTGTATCTGTACAAAAAATGGAAAAATATCCTCGGGTGAGGATAAAAAAATAAAAAATAAAAAAAAATGATAAAACTTTTTTCTTATTTGTATATGAAGGCAAATATATTTGCATTGGCCCTGAAGGATCTCATAGAACATGTTTTTTGTTTTTTATTGATTTTAGAGCGAGAGGGTAAAAGGGGAGAGAGAGAGAAATATTGATTTGTTGTTCCACTTATTTATGCATCTCTTGGTTGATTTTTTCATGGGCCCTGACAGAGGATCCAAACCCGTAACCTTGGTGTATCAGGACAACACTCTAACCAACTGAGCTGCCCGGCCAGGGCTCATAGAGCACTTTTATCTTAGGAGATGGTATTCAGAGTCAAAGATAAGAGAAAATTTACTTTATTTTAAAAAATCATAGCCCATTTACTCCTCAGTTAATAAGTGTCTACCCACTTCTCATATCCTCATGTATTGCATTTACCAGAATCAAGATTTTTTTCATGGGGGAAAATTCACCATTTCATGATACTTAGAAGTAATTTTAAACTTTGGCACTAAACAATATGCAACAGAGTATAAACAGGCTTTCTATTCATTACAGTGTAAATGGAAAGACACTAAAAGGATTGGTTAACTGTGGTAAGACCTGGCGTTGTGGGTAAGCTTTCAGGTAATGTGAGAGTGGGGTCTGTGCAAGTCAGCGCGAAAACCAAAGGGTTTTTTTTCCCTAACAGATTTTGTTTCAGGAACATTTTCCCTTTTTATTCTCTGAGTTTTTTAATACATCACATTCAGTAAAGTTCTTCAATGTTCAAATTCACGACAAAATTCAGAGTGAATGAGGAGAGTATGAGGAAAGTGTTTTCTTCACTAATTACTTTTAAAAGGCTAGAAGGGTACGTACCCCTCAGCTGCTTATTTTTACAGGCTACACTATGGGTACTTATGTACACCCCCCACCCCCAAAGGTTAATCTACACAGTAATTGGCATCACGCCCAGCCTCTACAATGGCTCCAGCCTAATTACTTGTAATATTTAATTTTGGAAAAAAAAGATAATTTAGTAATAGCCTATAAGGTTGTGAAAGCAGGAGATTTTTGCATATCTCCCCAGTCAACAAATTATATTAACTGAGTGACCACTGGTTGCTGTGTTTGGAATTTAATCACTTAACTTCTGTTAAGTGAGCCCAAAATAAGGAGTAGAGCCCCGACCAGTATGCTCAGTGATTAGAGTATTGTCCCTCGGACTGAAGTGTTCTAGCTTCCACCCCCGGCCCTGGTCGAGGTCCAGCGGGAGGCAACAATCTATGTGTCTCTTTCACATCGATGTTCTTCTCTCCCTCTCTCCCTTCCTCTTTCTCTAAAAATCAATGGAAAAAATATTCTAGGGTGAGGATTAACAACAACCAAAAAGAAGTAGAGACAGTCCTTTGCTCTTGAGGAGATGGAAATAGACACCATTCCACACCAAGAACAATAAACATTTTAGAAAGAGCTGTGCAAATATCAGCTAACAGATATTTAATGAGCATCTATTTGTATGCATGGCATTATTCTAGTTGTTGCAAACGATAAAAACATGAATTACATATGAGCCTTGATCTCCCCAAACTTTTCTGTACATTCACAGGTCTGGCAAAAGTAGGTTTACAGGTGTTTGTATGGAAAACAATGCAATAAATCTATAATAATACAAGAATAAACTGTTTCACATACAACTGCAAACCTACTTTTGCCACACCCTGTACACACACACATACACACACACACACATCTAACTATTATTTAGTGCTATAACTCAAGGGTCATGGGAGTTCAAAGTTGTGAAATACAATTTCCAGCCATTGTAGGAAGCATGGTGGAATAGAAAGTATATGAACTTTAGAATTAGATTCTCCCCCTCAATCAAGGTACCATGTTTTACAGTGATCATGAGGGTCATGAAGTACATGAGTAAATCAGCTTCCTTGGAATTTAGCACAGTCAGTTACATCTGTATCCAGGCCCATTGTAAGCAGCAGATGGGTGAGCATACCTGGCAAGTAACAGGGGCTTGATGAAAGTAAGGACGTCTTTTACACCTCTTCCAGCTGGGTTGGTCAAGAACACTTCTTGCAGGCATTATCATTTGATGTGCAATTAAATAGAAATAGGTTAGGTTTTTACCCTGCACTCCTCTAAAGACTTAAAACGGCAGAGACAATGTTACAAATCAAGATAAAAGACAGATTAGGTTGGAGATTATATAGAAGAGACGAAAGGAACAGATGTTCTCAAATCTCATGGTGAAATAGAATTATAGTTTTTAGATCGTCAGTTTTGTTCTAAGTCTTTTGACATCTAAAGAAATGTGAAATGAAATATTGTTACAGTTTTTAATAGTGATATGAGAATAATACAAATGTATCATTATAGATTGCTTTTCCCCTGGCAAGACTTTATCTCCTTGTCCCTTGTATTACCATTTTATAACTTTTTCTCCTACTTGCTTTCCTATGGTGTTACTATTTTCTGAAGCCACCAACTTTTCTGTCTTCATTGCAAGTTTTCTCTGTCCCATAGTCTTCCTGGCCCTCTCCATGTATCTTCATCTATTTACTTCATCCTAGCATCTTCATACTTTTTAAAATGTGTATTTTTCCCTTATTGAGACAACTCTCTTTATCCAAGTGTCTCATCTTTATTTCTTTTTTTTCTGACATAACATGAAAGATTCTAAAGTTTTTTCTTGACTTCTCCTCCAACTAGGATTCTGTCTTCACTGAAATTATTCTCATTAAATTCATGACTTTTCGCCATCAGAGTCCAGTGGTTCCTTTCTATTCTGTTCCTGCTTCCATATTCTTGAGCATTAATTTGATTTAGTTGACCATGCTTTACTTTAAATTTTTTCCTCACTTAAATTTTTTTTTTTTCATGGTAAGAACACTTAACATGAGATCTACCCCGTTAACAATTTTTGAAGTATATAATAATATTGTTGTTGACTATAGTTACAATGTTGTACAGCAGATCTCAAAAGCTTATTCATCTTGTACAACTGATGCATTACGCCTGTTGTTTAGTAACTCCCATTTCTCCTTTGCCGGAAACCCTGGCAACCAACATTACATTCTTTGATTCTGTGATATTGACTATTTTAGATACCTATTTAAGTGGAATCATGTAATTATTGTCTTTCTATGACTGGTTTATTTCACTTAGTATAATATCCTTAAGGTTCATCCATATTGTTTCATATTACAAAATTTTATTTTTTGTGTGTGTAAAGGTGAAATGTATATACTACTTTTTTTCATCCATTCATCTGTTGGTGGGCATTTAGTTTGTTTCTACATCTTGACTATTGTGAATAGTGCTGCAGTGAACATAGGAATGCAGATATCTCTTCGAGATCCTGAGTTCAGTTCCCCCCCCCGGGGATGGAGCCTGCAACCCAGGCATGTGCCCTGACTGAGAATCAAACTGGCCACCTCTTGGTCCATGGGTCTTTATACTCAACCACTGAGTCACACTGTCTGGGCTCTGTTGGTCATTATATGTCTTCTTGGAAGAAGTGTTGGTTCAGATCCTCTGCCTTTTTTGTTGTTGTTGTTTTGTTAATCCTCGCCTGAGGATACTTTTTTCATTGATTTATAGAAAGAGTGGAAGGGACAGAGGGAGAGAGAGACCGAAACAGTGATGTGAGAGAGACACATCAATTGGTTGCTTATTGCATGACCCCGATTGGGGCCAGGGATTGAACCTGCAACCCAGGCATGGGACCTTGACCGGGAATTGAACCCTTGACCCTTTGGTACTCCGGCCAGTGCTCTACTGCAGAACCAAACCAGCGAGGACCTCTATCCATTTTTTAATTGGATTCTTTGTTTGTTTGGTGTTGAGTTGTATGAGTTCTTTATATATTTTGGTTACAAACCTCTTGTCAGAGCTGTTTCCAAATATCATCTCCCATTTGGTTGGTTGCCTTTTTGTTTTATTGTTGGTTTCTTTCACTGTGCAGAAGCTTCTTAGTTTGATATAGTCACATTCGTTTCTGCCTTTACTTCCCTTGCCCTTGGGGCCAAATTCATAAAATGTTCTGTGTGACCAAGGTCTGTAAGTTTAGATTCTGAATAGCGAAAGCAATCCTGAGAAAAAAGAATGAAGCTGAAGGTATCACACTACCTGACTACAAATTATGCTACAGAGCTATGGTAATCAAAACAGCATGGCTTTGGCAGACAAGACCAATGGAACCACATAGACCAATGGAACAGAATTTAGAACCAGAAATAAAACTACATGTATATGGGCAAATGATTTTTGACAAAAGAGTCAAAAACACACAATGGAGAAAAGAAAGCCTCTTCAATAAATGGTGCTGGAAGAATTGGAAAGCCACATGCCAAAGAATGAAATGAGATTACAGTTTGTTCCTATGTACAAAAATTAATTAAAAATGGATCCAAGCCCTGTCCTGTTTGGCTCAGCGGTTAGAGTCCAGCGGACCTGGGTTTGGTTCCCACTAAGGGCCTGTACCTGAGTTGTAGTTTGTCCCCGGCCCTGGTTGGGTTGTGCAGGTGGCAGCTACTCGATGTGTCCCTTTCTCGTCGATGTTTCTCTTTCTCTCTGTCTTCCTTTCTCTCCCTCCCACTCTATCTGAACAAAAAATGGAAAAATGTCCTCAGGTGAGAATAAAAAAAAAAAATGGGTCCAAGACCTAAATATAAGATCTGAAACAATAAATTACAATCACTTTTGTTATTGTTAGATGTGTGCCTTTGGAACAGATCTCTCTTCTAGTGTTCTAGACCCATGTGCTCAACGACTTTGGGGGCATGTTTCCCTGTATGTCCATGAAAACTCACGTGGTTGTTCATTAAAATTTCTAAAATTCAGTTTATTTTCTTTTCTCCCAAATTTGTGTAAGATATCTTGGGGCTACCAGAATCTATCCAGATATACCTGGCTAGAGTAGCTCATGAGTTTCTTTCTAAAGAACCCCCTTTCTTATCCTCCACATATTATTTCATCTTCTCCTTTAAAGGTCTCTTAAATCCACTCCCACTTCTCAGTTCTAATTACCCTTATTTGGGTTCTAGACACTGTATTTCTTGCCTAAAACTATGCAAATACCTTAAAATTGCCTCTCTTCTTTCCACACTCTTTCAGATACTATAAATGATTACACTTCATAAAACACAAATCTGGCTTTCTTAAAGGCTCTAGGTGCTCCCTCCTTATATACTCATGTTTTATGCCATGGCTTGAAATGCTATTCAGATATGAAGTATACTAAGTTTCCTTCCTTTTCCTTTCTTCTGAGTGATAAGCTCTCTCCTTGGCTAGGACTGCCAAATTCACCCTGCAAACTTTGTCCATCCTTTCTGTCAAAACTTTTCCATGCATCTCATCATATTACCCTGGGCAGGGTTGGACAACTTTGTCTCTGTTATGATTGGTGTTGTGTATTTTAAACCTTTGTTTACACATCTCTCCCCCTAGGTAGACAGTTAAGTTTTAAAAAATGAGTAAATTTACTACTATAATCCAATATCTTTTTTTTTTTTTGCTTGACACTCTTTCAGAAACATTACTCAAGAAAACAGGATGTCAGTACTTTGATATTGCTAGCCCACCTTCTTCACTTTACTTATGAAAACAGGGCAAAGAGGCTAAGTGATTTGCCCAAGATCTCAATTAGTTATTGGCGAATGCAGGTTAAAACTCATTTTTTGCATGCGTCAAACCTTAAGTCAGTGTTAATCTCGCTACATTATTATTACACCCCCCCCCCCCCCCCGTAAAGAATAGTTTCTTGTGGTGCATTGCCTTGTGGTGACATGAGAAGTTTGGCCTTGTCTGTGCACAGCCTGTTTATGAGTATGCACTGCCGTGAAAGAGAAAGAAATGAGAGAAATCTTTCTGCTGAGATTTTTAGCACAACCGAGCCTGGGTCTACTATCACTCACAGAGGGTGCCACAGTGAGTTGCTGGGAGCATTTGTGACAGCTGTAGCTTTTGGGACAAGGGGCAGTGGGTAGAAGGTGAGGAGATGAGGGAGACGAATCTTGAGGAACCCTTGCCTCAGGGGGGATGAGCTTGGGGAGGGATGTCAGCTGAGAGGTTTCGAGGCTGTGGAATCAGGTCCCTGATGGAGGAGTGGGCTTCCTCTACACCACGTTATTGCACTTGGTAGAGCTCAGTGTTCCTGTCTTGTTTTCTACTCCAACCTTTCTCCAGGTGCCTGTGCCTCGCATTTATGTAGGTCAGGAACCCACTCGTCCCTTAGTCATAAGTGTAATTTAAACACAGTAAGCACTCTCTTTTCACAAAGCTGTGAAAGAAAGGATTAGTTCTTGGGCTACAGTTAGTTATTCAAGCTTTTGTTTTTCCTACTTTTATAACTGTGTTGCAGGATCTTGTGGTATCTGAAATGATGTCATAAGGTAACACAGAGTTCAGGTGAAATGTTAATACATAGATGTAGGCACTTAATTTATACTGCACCTAGTTCCAGAAAACTTTCAAGAGGCCCTGCACTTAAATAGGTTGCAATTTGTTACATTTTCAAAGACGCTTCTCTAACGTATTTTCCTTTCTTTGTGGAATGTCCACATTCCTCACACGGAAGGTTAGAGGCCCTGGGTGAAAAGAGGTCTCAGGCATAAGCCCCCTCAGTTACACTGTCCACTGCTCCGCAGAATTCCTGTCATTGCTCGTTCTCTCAAGCATCTTGGGTTCTTTTTACACTGACCGCCTGCATCTGAAGTTTCCTCTCAATTTAAATTCTTTTCCCTCCATATTTACAAGGTCTGCTTTTGCAGCATATGGCTACAATTTAATAATGCAAAGCATTTTCCTCCTCACAGCTGGAAAGCTGGGATTGTTCTGTATTGCCGATAAGAGTGGACTTGCTCCAAGCTAGTTGAAACCACTGAACTTTGCAGAAGCTAAGCTTGTGGCTGTGTTGTCCTGTAAAAGGGTACCCTCAGGACCCTCAGTTGCATGTTAGAGCATCATGCTAGGAAAGAAGGGTCAATTTGATAGTAATATTTTTGCAAGTGGAATAAAATACTAAAAATATCTATCTATCTAGATATCTAACTACCTCAGTTTAAATGTTTCTGTCTCATAGGATTATTGAATGTGATGTAAAGGTATTAGGCAAATCTAAAATCCCCCCTTTTTTTTCTTTTTCTGTAATCATAAGAGTATCAAGATATCAAGTAATTTAAAGCAAGTACCTCTGTGGGGTAATTTGACTCTTGTTGGCTTTTGTATAATAATGTCATTGATGGAAGAAGAATTTAAGAAAAAAATCAGATTTTGGTTTTTAAAGTTGTTGCACATCCTTTTGGGTCTTTTGACTTGTATTCTGCTCTTCAGGGACCTTGTGCTCATTCATTTCATTTTATATAATACAACTAGGGGCAGACTCCTGTTTTCAGTGAAATATTTCTAATTCTTGATCCCAATAAAGATCCCCCACCCTCACCCCCTTCCCATACATTGAACGTATCCATGTCCCCATGGCATTCTGGGAGAAGAAAATAGGAAAACCACTTGACTTTCAGATTTGAGTTTATCATCATTAAAATCATCTAGTGCACCTGTTAATGACATGAAACACACAGTGACGTGATGTATTGTTTTCATGTATTATATGGTTCCATTTATATGCAATGTCTGGAACAGGCAAAACCATAAACACAGAAAGTAGATTAGTGGTTAGCAGGGGCTGGGAGGCGGGAGAAGTGGGCACAGGTTTACAGGTTTCTTTTGAAGGTGATGAAAATGTTTGGGAATTAGATATTGGTGATGGTTGTACAGCATTCTGAATATACTCAAAACTTCTGAACTGTACACTTTAAAAAAGGGTATTTGATGGTAAGCATTTCCATAAATCTCAAAAGTTTCCTCTGACTGCTTTGGAATGAATCCGCCCCTTTCTCTGCCTCCATCCCGAGGACCTCTGATCTGCTTTCTGTCAGTATAGATTTAGTTTACATTTCTAGAATTCTATATAAATGGTATCATACAGCATGCATTTTGTTGTTGTTGTTGTTCTGGCTTCTTTAATTCAGCATTGTGACTTTTAGATTGTCCATGTGGTTGCATGTATCAATAGTTTTTGTTTTTGTTTTTGTTTTTTATTACACAGTAGTATTCCAAGATATGACCATACCATACATGGTGTGAGGTAGGGCTAGATGTCCTATTTTATTTTTATTATGAATATCCAGTTAATTTAGCATGATTTGTATAAAATACTTTTTTTTTCATTGAGTTGCCTACTTACTCTTACCAAATATCAATAACCATATATTTATATGTCTTTTTGTGGTCCGTCCAATTGATCTATATATCTGTCTTTTTTATTTCTGTAATTTTATAATAAAATTTTAAAAATTATTTTTAGATTCTTTGTATTTTCATAGAAATAGGAACTGGTTATCAAATTCTATCACAAAAAATAAATGGTAACATTTTGATTGAGAGTAGTTAGGTTTAAAGGTAGGTCTTTTTGGCATATAGTAAAATAATTTTCATTAGCTGTCTAACATGAAGTCCACATTTCTGGCTTACCTTCTGATTTACATTCTCCCAGCCCTTAACTAAAATTTCCACGAGGATATGTAACACTTGACATACCTTTTCTAAGCACACTGAAGCTTAGAAACTTCAAACTGAAGAATAAACACTTGGTAGAATCTTGTAGGTTTATCCCATAACTATATGACCAGTCGAGATTGAATTTTAAAAGTGGTGGTTTTCCTATCTTTTATCTCATGAAAAAAATAGCAGTGCTGGTTTCCTGGGAAATTGTAGACATTTAAATTTTATTCTACCCCACTAATATCCTCTAGGTTCAGAGATTTATTAAATATCAATTTAAAAGGCTGTAAACCCAGGGTTAGGACATGGAGGGGAGAGAGGGCGTGAAGAGGAAGAGTATGGGAAGATGTCTCACAATCTGATTCCATTTTCTAACATAAATCCAAAATTCTCCCCTCTGGGCTAGTGCCTGACTCCTTAGCACATAGACAAGGCCCTTTGAGAAGCTGGTTTCACCTGCCCTTCCAGAGCCTCACATCTAGGAAGCGAGGGTTTTCACGTACTGCCTGGTAGGATCTTACATAGCCAGGTGCTGGGGCCAAAGGAGCCCACCCTTTTATCGAGGCTCACTAAATGAAGGACCAGCTGGCACTGGGAATTGGTTAGAAGCTGTGCTTATCAACTTTGACAACACTGTTATTTGTTATTTTAAATACTGCTTTTGATTTTACAAATTTTAGCTCTTATATTTAATTCCCTTTTGAGCTTTTTTGCAGTTGGTTTGCTGTTCTTTTGTCATATTATTTTTTCTTTAGCCCTTTTCTTTTTATTGCTCTCTAGATAGCTTAAAATTTTACTTTTTTTTTTTTGGATTCATGGCTTATTTTCTTAATTTTCAAGTAGTTCAGAAGATTTGGTCACTTTATTATTTTCCTTTAGTTTAACTTTTCCAAGATGAAACTGTATAACCTGAAAAAGTCTAAACTTTGATGTATTTGTTTAAGTTTGTTCTTTGATCAAGGACATGGTCAGTTTTTGTAAAGTTTTCATTGACATAACAATAAAATATAGTTTGTATTTGAATGATATCAAGTTGGTCTTTGTCCAATTGCCATGTTAAATTGCCAAAGAGATATACTCAAAATCCTCTCTGTGTATTTGTATTTTTTAAACTTTCTTGTATTTAATAGGTTTTATTTTATGCATTTTTCCACAATATGGTTTGGTGCACATATGGTTGGTGATTTCTTGTCTACATTAATTGTGCCTTTTATCCACTCACAATGGATTTTCTCCTGTGTTTTGTTATTCATCTTAAATTCCATCTTCACCTTTTCTGATTGACACTGTTTTTTTGTTTGTTTGTTTGTTTGAATTTGCCTGATTTCTCTTTGCCACCAGTTTGTGTTCAACATTTTAGTCTTATTATCTTTTTGTCTTATGTTCCTTGACAAGAGCTAGATTTTGTTTCCTTGAGTTGATCTAATGTTGTCTTTAAGGGATGACTCAGTTCACTTACATTTATTGTAATGCTTGATGTATGTGATTTTACTCTTTCGTTTTCCTTTATATTATTTATTTTTACATCTTATGCTCTTATCTTTGCTGTCTTAAGTTCCTATTTATTGTGTTTTGTTATCTCTGTTAATTTGGAGTTCTACCTTCCTTTTCCCTCTCTTGAAATGTCTCTCTTTATTATTATTTGAAAATAATACACAGTTTTAATATAGACTTACAAGATTTATGAAACATACATATAATCCTGGTATAAAAACTTGACAAATAAAATACAAAAATTTCTATAAAGGTATCTTCACTACATATAGAGAAGTTGGAAGAAACTGTTAGCAAACCAATTCAACAGTAAATTAAAAGAGTTCTCTTCCATGGACAAGCAAAGATAATTTAACCCAAGAATTCAGTGATATATAACAACAATAAATACTGTAAGGAAAAAAAAAAAGATAATCTCTACTAATGTCAGAAAAGCATTTAATAATATTCATATAATCATTCTGATAAGAAAACATTTTTAAAACTTGAGAAAAGTAGGACTAAGGGAATATATCAAATGATGAGGAAAAAAAGCAATCATTAATAGTCAATGTTATCATTGACTGTGAAACTCTAGGAATTCTCTCATCAATATTAGGAATAAAATATTCCTGCTAGCACAGTTTCTATTTTACCTGTTTTTTTAAATCCTCACCCGGGGATATTTTTCTATTTACCTTCAGATAGAGTTGGAAGGAGGGGGAGAGAGAGAGAGAAACATCGATGTGAGGAGAGACACATTGACTGGTTGCCTTTCACATGACCCCAACCAGGACTGGGGAAGAACCACAACTGAGGCACACGCCCTTGACTGGAATCGAACCTTTGACTCTTTGGTCCCAGGGCTGACGCTCTAACCACTGAGCCAAACCGGCCAGAGCTGTTTTACCTATTGTTGAATGTTATGTTCAAATAAATAATATACATGTGTTTGAGAAATATTCAACTTTGTTATAGTTAAATGAAAATTATAACATTAATGATATTTTTTCTCTATCAACTTGCCACAATTACAAACAAATCACTATCAATGTAAATGATATGTAATTCTGGCAATAGGGGGATGACATGGACAGGCTCAGAGGGGGGATGACATGGACAGGCTCAGAGGGAGTATGAATTGGCAAAAAGCTTTATGGAAAGCAGCTTCACAGTTTTTTAACAAGAGCTTTAAAAGAGTATATGTCCTTTGACCTCATAATTCTACTTCTGGGAACTCCAGCCTAAGGAAATCATGAGAATTGCTGACAATAATTTATGTACGAGGATGTTAATGGCAGTGCTGTTTATAATATTTTAAAAAATGGGAAATAACCTAAAATGCCAAACAATAGGAGAATGCTCAAATAAAATATGATACATCCATGCAATGTAATATTATGTAGGCATTAAAATCATGCATTTTAGTCCGGCTGGTGTGGCTCAGCGGTTGAGCATTGACCCTGCACCAAGAAGTTGCCGGTTCAATTCTGCGTCGGTCTGGACACATGCCCAGGTTGTGGGCCCAATCCCCAGTGGGGGGCATGCAGGAGGCAGCCAGTCGATGTTCTCTCTCATCGATGTTTCTATCTCTCCCTCTCATTTCCTCTCTCTAAAAAAATCAATAAAGGAAAAACTTTTTTTTTAATCATGTTTTTAAAAACAATTGATTTGAGAGAGAGAGAAAGGGAGAGAGAGGGAAACCTCAATCAGTTGCCTCCTGTACACTTCCCAACTGGGGAATTGAACCTGAAACCTGGGTATATGCCCTGACTGGGAATTGAACCTACAACCCTTTGGTGTACCAGACAATGCTCCAACCAACTGAGCCACCCAGCCAGGGCAAAATCATGCTTTTGATAAACTATTTAATCTAAAGGGAAAGAGAATGTTAATTAGTAAAAAGCAGGATACAGATTTATTTAAATTTGATCTCCACTTTATAAAAACACATATAAATATATATGAATAAACGGATTGGTAGAAAATACTAAAACACACAAATAACATTAATATAGTACTGTCAGTGTGTGTTAAAGTCAGACAGTTTCTGACTCTACCAGATCATTTACATCACCACCAGGGATTTACATTTCATATTGAAAGATACCTGATTCTAAATCAATACTAGAATGTTAACCTTGGCTATAGGCTGATGTCTCTGCCGATAACCATTATCTTTGCAATCATTAGCATGTCTGTTGCACAGTCACAATCTCATCCATAATCATGAACAGTTCAGATAAGTTAAAAAACTAAAGATAGAGCTATGCCTTATAACACAACTATCAGAAAATCACCAAAGGTTAGGTGTTGTGGTAGCTGAAATTATATAAAGATTGGCTAGTGTGAAATAAAGAGCCAGTGTGAAATGCTCTTATCTTCTCCCCCTTTGCATCCATAAAGCAGAGGCATAGGCATATTTTATACTCTCTTGAAGGAAGTGAACAGTTGTAATCATAGGACTAGAACATGTGAGATACCTAGTGTCCTGTTCCAAAGCACTGTAAGAGAACTAACAGGAAATAGCACATAAAAAGGTGGAATCTGAGGGTGTGGCAGTGGACTTTGGAAGTGCTTTTATCCAATTTCCTACCCAGTTACAATTTTTCATCCTAACGGGTGTCTTTATAGCCAGAAGACTCCTACCGCTGTAGACACAAGTTTTCTCATCTATAAAATGGTAACAACATGACAACTTGTAAGATAATTGTGAGCATTACATGAATTAATGCTTTAAAAGATCTTAACATGGTTGTGTGGCATGTGTTGGTTATTATCACCTTTTCAAGGTTTCACATTCCTTTCTGGAACATTTCCTATTGGATGACAAATCTGCTTTATTTGGGCCAAAAAACAGTTCCTGGAACTATGCAGAATAAGTCTAATCCACCATCTACACTCCCAGTCCTTCAAATACTTGAAGACAGCTTTCATGAATTTAATAACTGCTTTCTGTGGCTTATTTATTTTTAATTTCAAGAATAGAACACAGTAGACTATAAAAATGAGTGTTATCAGTCTTCCTTTGGATTTTCTATGTAAATGTTGTTTAACATTCAAATGGTGCTGATTATAATTTGAGATATTAACAGTTAGATATGCCATTGTGTCCCTCTGTTATTGTTTGAAAGGGAGGTTAAACACTATATTAACTTCTGAGTACTGATTTATTGTTGCTTTTGTTAGCAAAAATGAAAAAGAAGTAACATAATATAATTTGATATTGCCTTTGAGAGTTTTCAGTTTGCAGAGGTCTTCATTTCCTACTCAATTTTATTTTTTAAAAAGCATACACGTAGTGTAAATACAGCATCACATAAATGCTGAGCTGCTCTTTGCTTCCTGGCTTAAGCTGTTGTGTAATATTGCTCTGTAGCCATTAAACAGCTGCTCTGCCTCAGAGATGCTCAGATTTCTTTTGAATGTCTCCAAATTGCTTTAAGTTCTTTGGCCCTCGAATCAACTATTTAGATTCATAGTGGTCTATGTAACACGTGAAAACCAGGTTTCTGGACAGCCCCCACAGTTCAGGTTCCAGCAGTAACCTGCACCTTGCCGAGTCTCACCCTCTATATGATTGCAGGGTTCCTGACCCCCTGCACAATCCTCCCCACTTATTTTACCAGAGTCCTTAAGTATTATTTCTTCTATTTAGCTATCCAAGTATTGTGTCATCCACTGTTTCGTTTTATTTTCTCTGCCTCATCTTGGGTAATGCCTGTCCATTGTGAAGGCGGTGCCACGTACAAACATGCAGAGAAGCCCTCGGCTTCAGGTGCTCTCCCAGGCTACCCACCTGCCTTATTCCTTCCCACCCACCCTAGTAAGGCCATCGTCAGTAGACATTGCTGCCCATCCTCGGGAGTCACATTATTCTCCATGCAGGAGTAGAGCCCAGTGGGGGCCTATGGTGTTGCATTTCTATCTCGTAGGTGCCAAAGCAGCTGTGACCTATTTTCAATGCCTTTTACAGTTTTAGTAAAATAACATTTTTAGTTGTTTTGTAGATTCAAAGTCCTTAGAACATGGGGAGTTGGGGGTGGGGAGTGGAGAAATACTCTGCTACATTGTGAATTGCCTTCCCTTTTCTGTAAAAGTCATTGTATTTGTGTGTGTGTGATGGCCTTACTCTTCCCACTGGTCGGATTAGCCTGAGTAGCACCGCCCTCCCTGATGAGGCTCCTAACAGGCCCATACCCCACTCCATCTTCATGGGCATGACCAAGAAGCAGATGGAACCCTGACTACTCAATGGAGTAATAAGGAGATGAACTTCAGATGATATCTACATAGAGAAATGTTATTATGTAGTAACATGATGTAATTTATACAAATATATTTAAATTCACCATTTAGTCACTCATTCATCAACATTTTTGACAACTATTTTTGAACTCTTACTGTTGGAACACTTCTGTTTCCTTGGTATTTATTTTGTACTAAATGCCTTAAGTTACACATCAGCACACAACAAAGTCAAAGATACAACCTGGCTTTATTCATTACTCTTTCCCATTCTACCCAAAAGCCAAAATGAACCCTTCAGCACATGAGTGGTGGGGAACTACAGGCTCGATAGAGTGACCCTTCAGTCTTGAGCCACCTTACATCTGCACTGTAAAGTCACTACTATGTTCTTTTGTGATCCTGTTTCAGTAAATTGAATTTTAAAATTTTGTTCTGTAAGTATTTATTTAGTATTACTGTATAGAGAGGTGCTGAGCCAGTTGTTCGGGAGAGAACAAAGATGAACAAAAACCCAGCCATTTCTTCAAATAAAGGAGCTGACGATCCAGGAAGAAACACAAGGCTTCAAAACATTATATTGGAAAACTTGAATATCCAAAGTGATATAGAATAAGTACAAACTAGGTGCTTTGTGAACGCAGAAGCAGCATTGGTTGTAGCTGGCCCCGAGGTTGGGAGCAGAGGGTAGAGGAACAGGTTGTAGAGTAGATGGTGGTGGAGCTGGACACTGAAGATGGAGAGGAGAGTGTGCTGAAAGAGGGCCTCTGGTCAGAAGGGGGCTGCCTGAGACAGATTTGAGGTCCGGCATTTAGAGTAAGTACAGCTAGGTGAGGACAGGTACTCTTGTCTGATTGGTTCACTACATGAGCTGTAGTCATGATAAATGAGGTCTAATATAATATATACATAAGTCCACATTGATAGATCTACCATATATAAAATTTTGTTTATCATATATAACAGTATAACTTATTATACTTTAAAATAACAACAAAAGCAGTGGAAATGTTTGTATACAGTGAAAATTAGAAATATCTTTATCCCCAACCACACAAAGGGAGTCGGTATCTTTTTTGCCTGCCCGTCTTTTAATACCTTGTATGGTGTTGGCTAACCTAGAATTTGCTCAATAATCACTGAAACGAATTCATTCTGGTGAGCAACTAATTGCTCAACATGTAGGAGTTTCTTAAAATAGAAGTATATCAAATGGGGACATTTTGTAATTATCCTCTTAAAATTATATATATTTTTCACAGTAATGACTTAATATGAAACCTAAGTTTTATCACTAGCTGAGATCTCATAATTTCTTCTCCCTTGTTCTCTCATTCTTTTTCTAAAGAAGGTAGATGGGTGGGTATAAAATAGTGTTCAGATGTACATGACTTCTCAGTTCACAACAGTAAAGCATAGATTATAATTAAATGATTTTTCTGTCTTTTCATGCTCTGTATGGTTAAAAGGAGTGTGGTAACTTTTGTTCTGGTAAAATTTTTAAATGCAAATTTACAAATAATTTGAGACTGTCTAGAATCCACTGCGTGCAGTTCAGGGTATATGGGTGATCATTGGCCCCAGTGGCCAGTCGGAACTCATTGGTCACATGTCATCAGTTCCTACTATGGGTTTTCTATTTTTATCTCACGTATTACTCTTAATAATTCTATGCTGTAGGTAATTTTATTGCCTCTACTGTATAAATGAGGGATGTGAGGCCCTACGGGGCTCAGCCCACGTTCAGGATTCCACGGCGGTGCCCGGTGGCTGGAGTCAGAGCACAGCTTTGCTGTGAGTGCTCCATGTTAACCACCAGTGCTTCGCCTCCCTGCGCTGACTCTCATCCCTTGCTCAGCCCTAAACGTTAAGTAAAATCCAATAAAATTGCCAGTTTTTATTTATTTTTTTATCCTCACCGAGGACATTTTTCGATGTTTTGTTCAGATAGAGTGGGACGGGGAGAGAGAGAGAGAGAGAGAAACATCGACGTGAAAGGGACACATCAAGTGGTTGCCACCCACACGACTCAACCAGGGCCGGGGACAAACTGCACCCGAGGTACGTGCCCTTAGCGGGAACTGAACCCGGGTCTCTCTGGACCACAGGCTGACGCTCCAACCGCTGAGCCAAACCGGCCAGGGCAAAATTGCCAATTTTATGAATCTCGAGTTCTTTCCTGGAAGTATTTTAATTCTGAGACTTTTCAGACTCTTTTTTTTTTTTATCCTCACCTGAGGACACCTTTTGCATTCATGTTCAGGTAGAGTGAGAAGGAGAGAGGGAGGAAGAGAGAGAGAGAAAGAGAGACATCAATGAGAGAGAGACACATCGACCAGCTGCCACCCACACGACCCCCAGGGACAAACTGCAACCGAAGTATGTGCCCCTAGCGGGAACCAAACCCGGTACTCTCTGAACTGCAGCCCATGCTCTAACCGTTGAGCCAAACTGACCAGGGCTTTTCAGACTCGTTTTAATCTCTGTGTGGGACAGCAGAGAGTAACCATATTCCTTCTTCCTACGGTGTTCTCTTCCTTCTCACCCTCATTATGCCTCCTTCACATAGAGGAGAAACTGGGGACTCGACGTGTTTGTGGGAGCCCTCAGTTTCAGTCCTGGGTAGAGCTAGACTAGCTACCATGCAGGTCTGATTTACTCAGGCACCAAAACTGTTGGCCACAGCCACAGTGCACCCTGCACCTGGAAGTCATGGAAGGGTCATGTGGCAAGCATCAGAGTCCTGAATCACCCATTTGCTAGGAAAAGTGTCCAGTTCTCTAAACGAGGGGAGTCCAGGGGAGCAGGAGCAAGGGTTCGAAAGCAAGGAAATCATGCGAGATTATTAAAGGTGCACAGAAATAGGTTGATGCAAAGTGTTTGCTGTATGTACAAGTTATGCTTTTGTGTGGTTCATGACCCGGGAGGGAGCAAGGGTAGGGGTGCTGGTGACGGCAGCTCACTTTTCTTTAATCAGGGAAAATTTCTGAAAAAAGGGTGGTTTCAAGAGATCTCTGAAGTAATTCCAACAAGGTGCTAATTGTGGTTGTGGTTTTCCTCTCTATCTCTCTCTCTCTCTCTCTCTCTCTCTCTCTCTCTCTCTCTCTCTCTCTCTCTCTCTCTTTCTCTCTGTTAATGGATGGACTTTAGTCTACCAGATGCTACCAAGCTGAATGCATTTATTAGCTAGAACCCCTGAACCTTCCTTCTCTATGGGTGGGCCATGGCAAAAATAACCACACCAATTGCCCTGTATACGTAAACAGTTTTAAAAAAAATGTCTCAGGCGATTATTTAGCATCTAAATTTTTGCTTTTGTTTAAACGGACCCAGTTTGCATTCACAGGAGTTTTACTTTTACTTGTTTTTGGTGTAAGCTCACTTTGTTTTTTTTTTTTGGTTCTAACCTTTGGTTTAAAAACACTTGAACAAATTCTAGTGTTTAATCATTTATTTGCTTCCTGCATATGTTGATCTTTTCCCCCTTGATGTTTACTTTTAGGATACCTTGAAGATAGTTTTGTAAAATCTGGAGTCTTCAATGTATCAGAGCTCGTGAGGGTATCCAGAAGTAAGTAAATTGTTTTCTTATTATTTAATTTTAAGGTAACATTTAAAACATTTTACATTTGAACCTTAAGTACAGTATGAAGAATAACCATCTATTAGTATAAATAGAGCTTTAAATTCTCTGACTTCAATGAAATCATATTTTGTCTGATTTTCTAAAATTTTTACACTTATATCATTAAAATGTTTTGTTATACAAAAATAATTGTACAGTTGTTCTGATTGCCATGTTATTTTGTATTCATTTAATTCACTGTTCTCTCTGTGACCGTAGATGGTCATTTATATCAAAGGAAGTGCGATTAATTAAATGTACTACGTGTTGTTATAATAACCCACATAAGTTTCCTGTAGATAAGTGCTTTTTTATTTTACTGACATTTTAGTGGGAGCTTGGAGATGTACAGGATATACACACGAACATGCAGAGTGTAGAGCAATGCAGAAATTAGCTTTGCAGATTGCAGTTGGTTATAGATAGAAAGCATTGTTATCCAACACAATATTCAATTGTTTTAACTGACCACCTCACCTGAGACATCGTCTTGGTAGGCTAAGAAGTTTCTTAGGTAGCTTCACCTGCCAGCTAACAAAGCAAGAAGAAAGTTTCCTTGATCAACTCTTTTACTTATTACTAGTGTTGCAAATATGTATATCTAAGATGCAGCTGTTAATGTACCGATTACATTAAAGGTGACTCATTTCTTCTTACTCTCTTCTCTGATTTAGCTTATTTATGTAACTTCAAAGGGTGTGTTTTCACTTGATGTTTTGCTAGAGAGCCTTGCAGTTTGGAATGATGTTATTCAGATAATGTAGTAGCACCCTGGTTCTTGTTGAAATTGTGTTTTTCATTTGGGTCAAATTCAGGGGTCATGAATAAGATTTATGATGACCTGAAAGAACAAACCAGGAGTGAGTTACTGAGGTTAAGAATAGGTAATGCTTTAGAGTTGTGTCCAGTGAGGGAATCTCCAAGCTAGTAGATTACTATGCCTTTTGAGACATAGTTTCTCAAAGAGCTCCAATGTCTAAAGTGGCCAGTGCAAATGGCATGTATCTCAGAGAGTTATATACATGAACCTTTAGGCCTTTAACTTATCCTTTCTGACATGATTCTCCAGTGGATAAATGTATGCCCCAAAGACTTTTGTCATAGGTCTGTGTACTTCGGGGCAGTGTAGACCAAAACCTAATATCCTGTAGCTCCAGAGTTCTTACTTGCTGGGGAGGAGGATTCTGATTTACTCCACTGACCAAGGCGATGAGCCTTGTGTGTTTTTTCTGATCAGTATGTGGTGTGAAGGCTTTCGCCATTTGAAAGTTTTTGTGATGATGTTTTAATTTGGAAAGGAACATTCCATACTTATTTCACTTTTGCGCATCATATAAGGAAGGGAGTATTTAGATGTGTGTGTTTATGTGGGTGTGTTTTCTCCATGCTGTTCTTTAGCAGGAAGGCTATGCTGATACAGTTGCAAGGCATTATGACATTATTTGTTTAAATTTGTCCTTTTTAAGTTCCAGGATATATTTTCATCTTTCCTATGAGACATGCAGTAGAAATATCTGTAGGGAAATATTACTAGTTCCTCATCATAGGTACCACTATGCTAGATAGCATAGAAGGAAAGCCATATGAGATCTGTCCAAAGCCCAGAGTGATGCTTTGAGAAATTTGAATTTGAAACATAAAAAGTAGATTAAAATTACTTTTCTATAACAGTTCAGAAACGAGGTAAATTTAACATACTTCATTCATTCTTTCTTAATTCATACTGTCATCCTTTAGAGGTTTTTATGTTATCTGTTACAACAAACATTACTGATTTGTAATTAGTACATTACTTACCTATATTCATTCATTAAGTAATTTATTCAGCAAACATTTGTTTTCTTCTCTGTATGTAAATAGGTGTCTCTGAAATGCTTGAGAAATTATTTTCCTAAGTGTTTTAATATCCGCATTATAATCTTATTTACACATTTGAATTTTATTGTTTATGAAATAACGGTTTACTAAGTAAACAAAGTCCAGCACAACCCTTACACCATATATCACAAATTCTGACTTTCTGAGGGTTTACAGTATGTTAATGGTTTCTGTCCTCCAGGGTTTTACTATACTATGACCCACTAATGTGTATGTTGACTTTAGCTAATGAAGCCATTCAGTTTTAGGATAGTGATCTTTCTGTTGAATGATATTATCTCCATCTTAAAAGTTGATTTAGGTTCAGCGCTAGCACGCCTTTTGGAGTGAAGAGAACAATAAGAGAGATTAAGGGTTGACCTCTAACCCTCAGAATCTAGGATTCTTTGGAGCTTGGTTTCTGAGAGGATGTTGGCAGCCCCTTGGACTGATTTGCAGCTTTCAGGCTTCTAGCCCCTCCCTGGGAGGCGTGCTAGCCTGATCGTGCGTCTGATGGGAGTTCTCTCAGAAGCTTTTAGGCAGGAATATCTTTCTGGGACTCCATGTTCTCATTCACTTTGTCATTAAGTAAATTTTGTGGGTGTGCTGTTTTAAAATTTGGCCGTGTTTATTATTCATCTACTTTTCTTTCTGTTGTCTCCCATTTAGTGGTAGAATGCACACTAAATTTTTACAGTGCTCATGTATAAATTTGTAGACAGACTATTTGTATTGCTGATTTGATACTTTGGAATTATCCTTCTGACAAAATTTAGAAAAAAAATTCTGAAAATTTTTAAATTATCATTTCATTATAAACGACACCTCGTATGTTTATGGTCAGGCAGTCTGTGCTGACCGTCAAGCCATATGTATTACACAGAACATACAGATCTTTAACTAAATCTTGCATGAGCTTAATAAATTGCACATAGTTTGTGTAAGATATAACCAGTAAGTTTCCTCTAGCAGCTCAGTTATTTGAATTGTATCCATTACTGTTATAGGAACCAGACAGATTGCTTGCTTTCACTGGGCTCCACCAGTGCCTCCCTCTATCACATGGCCTGCTTTCCAATGTCACATAGAACAGGTTCTAATAATAAACTTCAGAGCATGTGGTTACTGTGGGATTTCTTACCTTGCATTTTTTTAAACCTCCGGTGCACCTCAAGCCACAACAAGCAGCTGCATTTTAGCTTTCCAAAGGATTTAAACCATTTAGGCGCAGCTACACATTGAATACAAAAGTGTTCTGTGTCAAATGAGGCTAGTGTGAATTATATATAACAGGAATAATCTAACAGAAAGCAGAAACTTGAGAATTTTGGAGCTGAGACTAATCTTGTATATAGTGATTTATTTAATTTTTAGTAGGAAAAGAAAGATGTTCATTGTATATTCCTTGATACATCTCTGCACCAAAGCATGTGCCCCCTGATCACACTTTCTTAAAAACATTTTTAAGTTAGTCTTGGCGTACCCAATACTGAAATATAGTTCAACTGATGGTGAACATATATCAATTGTTTACAAGACATTCTGGGTAAGAAAAATTTCTTGAAAAATCTGTGGGCCCTTTGGAATTTTATATTCAACTTGAGACATTTAGGAGAGCAGGAGGGTGAAGGAGACCATGTGTCCTTAGAGTGAGTCTCAGGGGCTCTAGAATTTTGTTGCAATAGCACAGGGCACACTTTTTCTCATTAGGGCCTTTGAAGACCTAGTAAAAGCAGGTGAAGAAATAGAAGCTATTCTTAAATACGGTCCTTTGACACTAACCTGTCTGTTCTCCACTTTACAAACGACCTCCTTTCAATACCTTATACATTCTCCAAAGTTCAGTGCCAGATAGGGCTTTTCCACTGATTTCTTGGGCCATTCAAGCTTGTATTAGATTCTTCTTTCCTTGAAATCCTACAGGATTTCCTGATCATGTCATTTATTGGGGCAGCTTCATTATAATCTACATTTTGCTGGTATGTATGTTTTCATGAGTGTTCTGTCTGCCCACCTGTTGTCCAATATGTTTTAAGGACCAGGGCTATCTTAGACTATTTTGTATCCCTTGCAGCACCTGCCAGTAATGGACACAATCAATAACTTGTTGAATGAACAAATTTTCAGCAAGTAGGTTCATTTATACCTTTTCATCTGCTTTTAGCATGTTTTTGAACTGTTTTATCTTTGCTGACCACTTCAGCCTGCAAGGGAAGAAACTTGGGGGACAAAGCAAAGAAGGAAGGAAACTCATCTTTGTTGAACATCTGTTATGCACCAGGCACAATGCTGGGCTTTTATCACTGTTGACTTCATTTCATCCTCAAAATAATCATAGGTGGTAGGTTATTGTTATTCTTATTGTACAGTTTAGGAAACTGAGGCACATAACTTATAAGTGGTAGATAAGTTCAAATTAAAAGGCTCTCCATCTCCCAAGACTATACTCATTCTAACACAACAACCTCACAGACTTAGAAACACATCTTAAAAAAGTAAACAGATGTACAAAAACCAATACAAATATACAAAAATCTCAGTTCATAATATATCAGCAAATTCAAGAAGATTTCTTGACTTACAAACCTTAAAGCATGAAACTACATATGTATATTTTAAATAATTTATAAAGTTGTAGCATAAAAGCTTTTTTAAAACAACTCATAATTATTGAAAAAAGCTACACTTACCATTTATATGAAACCTGAATTTTGGGGGGAAAAAAATCTTGGCTTTCTTTCATATTTTTTAATTTTACTTATATGCCTGCCATAATGTAAGAATTATTTATATCAAATAATCATAAATATCATGATTTCTAATCCATTCTTATATTAATGTTAATATTTATTATAGAATAATATTTGGTATTTACTTATGAAACTGTTCTATATTTATTTAAGGATGATTTGGTTTTTGAGAGTCAACTTGATACAAAGCATCTTGCTTGGTGCAGAGCATATTTAGTCTTCCCCGAGGCTTATGTAGACCAGTGGGGTGACAGTAGGGTTGCAGCTGACACAAATGAGTGAGGGAGGAAGGTTGGAGAGTGGGAGTGGGGGCAGTGGTGATCAGTAGTTACAGTCCGAGTTTCTGAGTTTGCAGACTTGAACTTGGGTATCAGGAGGAAGTTTTCAAGGCCTGCCCCAGCATATGGTTGATATTAGAGTCTTAAAAAGCAGAGAGTTCTCCTCATTCTTGCCCAGAGGCATGGAAAATATTAGATTATTACATTTGAATAAAGATGACAAATGTAAATGTCATTTCCAACATTTCATTTGTTTTATTCCTCAGCACCCATTACCCAGGGAACTGGAGTCAACTTTCCAATTGGAGAAATCCCAAGCCAACCATACTATCATGACATGAACTCGGGGGTCAATCTTCAGAGGTCGCTGTCTTCTCCACCAAGCAGGTAACTGAAGGGGAAGCTGTTCTTGTTCTCAGTCTGGATGCAAGGAGGGAGGGAGGGAGGGAGGGAGGGAGGGAGGGAGGGAGGGAGGGAGAGAGGGAAGGAGGGAGGGAGGGAGGTATATAGGTACCTAGGTAGGTACAGAATAGGGGAAACAAAGCAAAGAGTTAGAGCGTTTTCACTGATTTCACACAGATTTTTCATCTTTCCTGGTGAAATTTGTTTTGACATCTAAAAATTAAATGTAAAATTTTGGAGGGGGGTGTTGGTGACCAGGGAATTATGAAAATGTATTAATATTGTGATTTTTATCCTGTTCTGTGAAATACTATAATTCTATAAGTTAACTAATTCTTTTGGGAACTTTAAAAATGATATTGCCTTGGCAAAGAACCCTGGTTTATGATTGATTCATCCTGGTAACTTTTACACTAATACCACATCCAAGCCGGATACAATGAAACATGAAAAATGAAATGTGTCATTTTACTTAAACTTAAAAGTAAAAGGCCTTATTCTAGGCCAAAGTTTGCCAAATTCTTTAATTACTCAATAGTCTTTGAATAAGTTAGTGAACTTTCAGTTACCAGTGAAGATATTACCTGCTCTGAGATTGGTTTAACCAACCTTCTTTGTAGAGGCGCCATAGTGAGAGATTCCTTTGCTTTTTAGTTCTCGGATGACACTCTCATTTTTCTCTCTTGACCTTCTTATTGTAACTTTCAGTCTACAGGAGTTTAAAAAGAGGTTTTCTATTGAGGTGAGGAATAAATAGCTTGGAAAATCATTGGACTGTACATAAGATTTTATGAAAATATGTTCCACTCTTATAAAATGATAGGAGAAGATTGAATGAATGAGAGGAAAGGTGAATAAATAGTAGAGCTTCATTGTTTTGTTTTGTTTTTAATTAAATCTTCAATATATGAAGACCTATTTCATTTCCAGAGAATTAAATATACCTATGATCAAATATAATGGTATAACATGGATTCCAGAACAAAAACATATATTTTATAATATTAACTTTTTAAAAATAAAAGAAGTCTGGCTAATTATTTTCCTATGCTATTTTTATAATGAAAGTTAATTGCATTTCAATTAATTTGGGGGCTATGTACACTTGTATGTTTATTGTCTTAATTTTATATCATTTATGGTTGGTCAAACTATTTTTATATGGTTAGATTACATAGCAAGGTAAGTGGGTTTATTATCATTAAAATAGTCTGTAACATGGTGAGATCTTAAAAATGCTTTAGTTTTTCTAAATTTAAAATGTGAATAGTAGTTTCCTACTTTGATGGATCAGTATGTTGTCAACATAGAGCAGTCCTTCAGTATCAGACATAATGTTATTCTGAATAAAAATGGTTAAAAATTTCCTATTATTTCCTTGTGAAAATCTTTTCTCCCTCATTTCAAGTTTTCCATTTTTACTGCTAATTCAGAGATGGAAGAATTACATTAAAGGAGGGTTTTAAAAATATATGTCTTCTAAATTTGGATAACATAAAAAGAAAGTAAAGAATTATTACTCACTCTCACTGTGGTTTAATTTGGATAGAAATTGCCACCTTCTATGTCATGTTAATACTGTGAGTTGTGAGTCAAATATTCATCACAGGCATATCTGTGAATATGCCCAGACATACACATGCTTCCCGGTTTGGGAAACAGTACAGTAGAAAGAGCACAGCTTACTTTGTGTTGGACTGCTTCCATTAACATGCCCTGTGCAACTCACACATTTCTCCAAATTTGTCTCCCTGCGTGCAGGAAAAGGGAGGTTGGTTTATGTGTACGACTCCCAGGCCAAGTCCAGCTCTGAAATCCTATGACATTATGTTTGTCACTTCATTAAGTTAATTCAGAAGATATCTTTTTTAGTTTTTGCATGCATAGATATGAATAGGGACTTTTTAATTTAGAGGAAAATATCCATTTTTATAGTCAATTAACTGTTTAATAGGGTATTGGTGGAATATATGAAAGCAATATATCAAGCTATATGGCATGTGCCATAAAATAGCTTTATAACCTCTGCTCTAAATACTCTAAATTTTCTTAATAATTTAGATGAGCCATGTTTTCTTTATTAAAATATATCATTTTTAAAGTATACCATGTGGTTTCAATTTGGCAATGGCCTGCTTTTCATGGTTGATCTTATGAATAAAGGATCAATAACCTAATTTTGTTTAGAAAAGATAAAGAAGAATATATGAAATAGTTTATAATTGGTAAAGTACAATAAAATTTTTAAATGTTATTAATTATAGGGTTACTAATAATAATTACTATTTAATAAATATCTTCTAAATGCCATCCACTCAACTAAGAGCTTTACATTCAATAACTCATTTAATCCTCTCAACCACTCCCCTTTGAACTAGGTTTTATTATTTCCATTTTATAGATGATTAAACTAAGTCTAGAAAGGTTAACAAGCTTACTATTAAGAAGTAGTAAGTGGCCTAGATTCGATACGAGGCCAGTCCCACTCCAAAACTCATCTTCTGCTCTACTCCATTACCTTATTTTTGAATAAATATGAAAGGGTTACATTGTTAATATCAAGTGCTATGCAAGTGAACATTATTACTATTGATAATAATTTTAAGAGTCAGGTACAATCTTAATAACAATTTAAAAACTAGTACACATACCTATTTCATTAAGAATTCACTTTTTACTACTAAAATTTTTTTGGAAATACATTTCAAAGGTAAGTTGTAATAAACATCATATTTGTTAAGCAGGTACAGGTATAACATAGTATGATAAATTATATATACAATTGGAAATGGCGTTACCCCTGTTTATATCTTGAATACTCACCATTGTTTCAAAATAATTCTGAGATACTATTGTGTTTATGGAAATTTCCACAGTAAGAATCGTCTCAAATTAAATGCTACACATCTTCCTAGAAAGCCCCTTAACATAACTACTGTCATATTTTAACAGCAAAAGACCCAAAACCATATCTATAGATGAAAATATGGAACCAAGTCCTACAGGAGACTTTTATCCCTCTCCAAATTCACCAGCTGCTGGAAGTCGAACATGGCATGAAAGAGATCAAGGTGAGTAATAAGGAGATGCCTCTAGGGACATTAGAGTAATATGGCAGTTCATTTCATGTTTCATTTAGTCAGAGTATCATAATTGAACCAATATGGATTTCTTTTCATGAAATGACTGCAGTAAAATTATTTTTGAATTCAAATGTTGTCAAAATTAACTTTGTGAAAAATCCCACTTTATGTGTTTATTAGGTTTAATTTTGGCATAGAGAGTGATCTTCTAGAGCCCCCAAATATGTATGGAATTGACTATGGTCTGTCTACCTTAGATGGTTGAGTTGCAGCAGAAACACAAGTTTTGATTCAGTTTGATCAGTTTTGATCAGTTTGCTTCTCTTTAAGGGGTACTTCAGGGAGGAGCCAACCTTTAAGCCATTTGCAGACGCCAGTTACTGAAAGTTCCCATTGAAAGGAGGCCATAATTCCTTTGGAAGTAGTTACAGCATTAACAATAAGTAAACGAGTATCTGAGGAAACCTAGTTATATAGCTATACTTTGTAGACAAAACTATGACTCAATTCTAAGGCAGCTTTGGGGAAAAATAACTTTAAGAAATAGGTATGATTTGGCTCTCTGAATTCAGACTTTGCTCCATTTTATTCTTAAAGTCTATTGCAGCGATTTTCAACCAGTGTGCCACAAGAATTTTTAAAGCATGCAATACCTGACTATTTGATCAGGGACACTGACCGCTTTTCTTTTAGATTGTCAAACAATAGTAGTCTTGTGTGAATGAATCAAATTACACATATTTTTGTCAGATTGGCAAAGTATGTATATTGTGTGTGTGTGTCACAGAATTTCAGTAGGTTATATGTTCCATGAGATGAAAAGGTTGAAAATCACTGGTCTCTTGAATTAAATGTATTTCATCAGACATACCCATGCCTTTTTGCTGTAATTAGAGGGAGATAATTAAGCCTGGAAATAGAAAGAATAGCTAACTGCAATTTTTGTTGGTATGTTTGCATGGATACAAGTATGACTTATATCAGCATAAAAAAAAATGTATTTGGGAACTGTCTTTCAAATCAAGTTCTACGTTTTATTAAACGTGTTAAAGTGCTTGTTATCAGTAGTTTCTAGTCCAGAGTTGGGTGTGTGTGTCTGAGGGTTGGGAAGTAGTATGTCCCGCAATCTCAGGAGACAACAACATAACAGTAAAAGCCAAAGTCAGTTCCTGATTCAGGGCTACATTTTTTTTTTTTAATTCTCACCTGAGGATATTTTTTCCATTACTTTTCAGAGACAGTGGAAAGAAGGGAGGGAGGGAGGGAGAGAGAAACGTCTATTGGTTGCCTCCTGCACTTGCCCCTACAGGGGCCAGGGATTGAACCTGTAGCTCAGGTACTGCCCTTGACAGGGAATCAAATCCGCAACCCTTCGGTGTGTGTGGCCCATGGAGCCACACTGGCCAGAGCCAGGACTGTTTTATACCTAGTGCCTTACCGTTTAAAGCACTGTGAACATTTTTCATGGAGGAATTGGACTTTGAGTCTGGTGGTTCTTTAAAAGGCCAAAGTTTATAACTCGTGAAGACAGGGCTGGTGTGGCTAGGCGAGTGCTGTGCGGAAGGCAGCTTCAGAATGGCAACGTGTGGCTGGGCAGATAACAGAGGTCATTCTAAGGACATTCTTGAAAACCAGCTGGACACTTTGGCTCTAAGGACACTTTTCCCAATCTGTTCTTTAGGCTGTGGACAAAATCATCTGTATAAAACATAATGATGTGAGCCCTGGCTGGGTAGTTCAGTTGGTTAGAGTGTCAATCCCCAGTCAGGGCACATACAAGAATCAACCAATGAGTGTATACATCAGTGGAACAACAAATCAATCTCTCTCTCTCTCTCTCTCTCCCCCCTCCCTCCTTCCCTCCCTCCCTCCCTTTCTCAAAATCAATCAATAAATTTAAGAAAACCATAATGACATCATATCACGTCTGTTTCAGCTCCTTTAGTAACTTTCCATTCCTCTTAGAAGAAAATCAGAATTCCCTCATATGACCAAAAGGCCCTTTTTGTTGTCTGTCTGTACTCTGACCAACACTCCAGCCTCAGCAGGTGCCATCAGCTTCTTACACTTGAGCCCACTGCTTTGTTTAGATTTGGGAATACAAAGCCCCAGACCCTCCTAGAAGCCATGTCCTCTGGAAGCTCCTCTTCTAACCCTTCATGGAAAATTTTTATTTTTGTCACCATTTGGGTCCAGCCTACACAGAGGGATTTCAATCAGGTCTTACTGGTTTTCTCTCTTGACATTCAATACGGTTCCTTGTACTCATAATATGTTATTACATATTTATTTATGAAATTAATTGTTTCTGCCTACGCGATGAGGTTGGGGACTTGACTTTGGCTACTGTTGTAGCAGCACCTAGTGACCATGGACAGCACTCGGTGCCGAGTAGGGGCACAGTAACTGATGGACAAATGAACCATTGATGGGCAGAGCACCAGTCTGATTAGTGAAGGCAAGAAAAAAAGCTGGGACTTGCATCAGACTTGCAGAAATGAACGGTGTAAACAAAATCCTCGCCCCTTTATATTTTATTGCCTGTTTTACTAACATTGTCACTTTATTCTAAACAAAGCCATATTTTCCCCATCAGAAAATTATTCTGGAAATGATTCTAATGGTAATAACATTGTGGATGTGTGGGAGTGGATGTGTTGTTCAGAAGTGTGGTGTTCTTTATTACAGACAGTGTCACTTAGTAAGAATTGATTCCCCTTTCTGCCTTTTGAATAAAGCCAATCTCAAATTATATTATAAAACATTTTTGAAAAGTAGAAGGGAAACTGTCATTCTTTCTCTTTGTAAAGTCACTGTATTGTCTTGGTGATTTTCTTTTGTCAAGATGACTAGAATTATTGGAGAAGTCTGTAAAGGCATATTATATTAAGGGTAAGGAAGAATGATCCGTTCTCAAGTGGGCTTAAAAAAAAACTCTGTCACTTTAATTCTGAAGACCCTGAAGATTTTGTAATATGCACAATAAGCCATTGTGGGAAGAAGACTTCAACTACAATGAAAAGATGAGGGCAGCACAGTACTATCTTTATAAATTTGCTAAGCCAAATGCAGTTCTTTTGTTCTTAGAAAATTGCTTTTTAAAATTTTCAAAGTAAAATGCCCCATGGTTGTTCTTGTCCGTCTTCAAATGTTCTTTAGAAACACTTATCTGCCATGAAGGGAATTTTCTAAGGGGCATATTGAGTACCACTCAATATTTGTAATGGATTTACTGCATGTCTTATACTTGTTTCTCCCACAAAGCCCTGCACTAATTGGCACTCAGTAACTAGTTATTAGTTGAGTAGAATGTGGTTGTGTTTGTAATTGGCAGAAATATTTAAATTTTGCTATTAATTATTTCCTGGGTATGCCTTATTCTGCTGTGTTAACTTTGCATTAAAATCTACTCTTGCCATAGCCCTTAGCAAAACTGATTTTTGAAATACGAGAATTAAAAATAAAATTATTGACAATTTGTGGCATTCTACTTATAATCTGAAATCCCATCCTAAATCATTGAGATTTATTCCAAGTAGGCAGAAATAAAGGATATGATATGGCCATCTGTAAAAGAATTTAGGTAAAATTTTAATATGAAATCTAGATTTATGAAATGGCAAGTGTTTATGTTTTAAAATAATTTAATGAAAAATGTATTTTTATTTTTGCATATTACAAACATAATTAAATCTTTGTTTTTATTTTTAAAACACAGAAAAGTTAAGATTTCTGATTATAAAAGAACTACAGTTTTTAATTTTTCAAAATATAGGCACAAACATTTGTTGTTTTAATTTTTTTTTCTTTAATGATTTTAGAAAGAGCGGAAGGGAGAGAGAGGGTGAGAGAGATAGAAACATGGATTGGCCACCTCCTGCTGGAGATTTGGCCCACAATCTGGGCATGTGCCCTGACCGGGAGTGGAACCAGCTACCTCTTGGTGCATGGGTAGATGCTCAGCCACTGAGCCACACTGGCTGGGCAAGACACAAACATTTTAAAACTAACCACTATTTAATAGTGTTAAATGTTTGGTAGGAATCTATATAATTTTCAAAATTTATTTCTGATGAATAGAGATGGAAATTAAATGTGTCAGCATCTACATTATGTAATATTTATATTTTTATTTTACGTTCTATTATACATAAAGAAGGGGATAAAAGAGAAAAATGAAAACTGGGCCACTAATAAGGGTTATATAGACAATTATATTCCTTTCCCAGATTCTAGAATATATATATTGGGGAGGGGAAGAGGAGGGTTGTTTTTGGTTTTGCTTAGTCCTTTTTGAATTTCCCAATCTTAAAATTCTGGCTGCTTTTGCCTCTATTGAAAACTTTCTTTTTTGGATACTGTAGTTCAATGGTTAAATTGATAGAACCAAGTTAACTTTTTAATATGCATGTTGAAAATTTTTTATATCAATTCTTACACCAGAAAAAGTTTACCTGAGGTTTTGTCTACCTTAATTTTTCCTACCAGAACAAGTTCAGAGACTGGATTCCTATTTGATATACTTGTGTTGAAATCATTAGTCATCTTTTGCAATTTCTGATAAAAGAGGAATAATAAGAGACAACTCTTGGTTTTCCCGCTAATTCAAGTTACTTTCAAGGGACTAAATGCTCAGGAATTTAACAGACTGATGATGTCAATAATTGTGCTTGAAAATTTAAAGCAATTCTTTATCACTGTCACTTTGCCACTGCCATTCTAATGGTCACTGATTCATTTGTGTCTGAATATAAAACTCCTAAAACACTGTTCAATAGACATATTTGTAATATAAAGCTGGGGTTTTTAAATGGAAATTTTATCAGGTTCTTCGTCTGATCAGTATTTAAGCAACTTGTAATCTTAGATAAAATCTAAATTCAGAATGATTTTTTTTGCAGTAGTATTTTATTAATTCCTACACACAGGATTTGAGATAATCGGACTCAATTAACATTTATCAAATGCCAATTATTTGCCAGGAATTTTTCTAGGCATTGGGCACAAACATATGAATAAATTAAATTTCCAGCTTTTGACCTGTTGAACAAGAAAATTTTGTTTGCTGTAGATACTAGAAGAAACTATGTATTTTTTTAAATTACAGTTCTGTCATATAGTCTCATCAGCTCGTTTTTGTGAAGTTTTAATACATTTTCGAGCCCTTGAAATTTATTTTGAACATTTTGTGAATGTTCTCATTTGTAATATAGTCTGAAATCTTGTGCTAAATTTCAGTTTGCACTTTATAAGAGTTTTGTAAGAATATGGTATTAAATATCCAATGAATTAAGTCCAAGACCTCAAGGGAACACTGTGGGGCTAGAGAGTATTAATGCCATCTTGTATCATGATATCCGTCAGGTATAGGAAACAAATAATAGTAAGCAGAAGTGTGGTAGCATGTTAATAGACTCAGAATCAGAGACCAGCAGTTTAAGGAGTATTAATAGATATGCTAGGTTTCATTAGCATTCAACTCAGTTTGGAGAATTCTACTTTAACAATAATTTAAACTTCTTTCTAAAATGAATGAATTTGTAGAGTCTTTAATAGACTACTGTGTGCTGTGGATGTGAATGTCCATGAGTGTACATTGACTGAGTGTATTTATTAAGTTTGTGACTTCAGAACTTTTTTTTTTTTCCATCCAATACTCTATAGGTTCAAACTTTGGAAAACAGTGCTCTAGCCCACACCGCAGTTTGAAAAATGATACCAAGAGTTAGAGTTGTGGGCGCTCAGTGAATGGGCAGCTTTCACAAATAGTTGAATAACTACTATCTGGGAATCATTAATATTAAATGAATTTCTAGAAAATGACAAGGCAAACAGCTTAGTAATCTTCCTGGAAGAGTTTTTAAGCTCCCTTGGGGACCAGCTAGAACACCAACAATTCTTCACATTCCTGGAGTTTGCATCACAAGGATTTAATACCAAATTTTGAACCAGGCAATATGAGACATACAAGGGTTTTTTGATGGATACATGTACGGAGATGGTTGGAATTTAATGCTTAAGCACAATCTTCAAGATTTGGGGTTTGTTTAGCTTTTTACTATTGAAAGTCAAGAACTCAGACTTCTGACAGAACTTGCAGTGAACCTCCGTGCTCCGTGATGCCATCAGAGGACAAACTCCAGGGACCTTTGCCCTAGGGCATCTCATTCTCTTCATCTGCACCCGATAGGTGAAAAATCCCAACATGAGCATCTGTCAAACAGAAAGGAAATGATAAACTCTTGGGGAGGGCTGCCATCAGAATTCCTCAGTTTGCCTACTAATTCACAGTTGTTCGTGCTCCTTTCAATTATTCTAATCAAGAAGAGCCTTTTGGGCGGGGCAAACCTGTTTACATTTTAGAAGGGCCAGTACTACTTAATAGGGGAAAGTTATACATTTGCACTCTGGAACCTCAGTGACTTGAAGATATGACATTTGCAGAAAAACTACAGGGGATAATTAGTTTGAAAAAAAATAACAACTTGCTATTTAATACTAGGTCTCTAGATTGATGGAGCACAGCCTAAAATAGGAAAGTGGGGGAGCAGTGCACAGTCCTAGGGTGCCGTGAGGGTTTCTGGGAGTGGTGAAGGGTTTTATTTTGCATCCTTTTACACATTGAGTTCATGTTTAAGTTTACTTTGAGGTAGTTTGGAAAGCTACTTTCATACTACCAATATCATATACAATAAGTAATTGAGTTTTGGGGGATAGAACACAGATTATTAGACTCTTTGGTGAGGTATAGCTTAAACTATTTGTTTTGTAGCTAAGTTGTGGAAGGTTCAGAGAGGCTGTCTCAACCAAAGTGTTCAGGTAATTAATAGCAAAGCCTAGATCTTCTCTTTTAAAAGCTGATGTTTCTCTCTATTATCCTACAGTCTGCCTAGAGAATCAACCTGTAAACTTACCTATGTAGGGATAAATGGATCAGGAGAATTTGAACACTGCTGAATAAGTCTTGGCAGATGGACAGTTTTCCTAAGGAGCTTCATAAATTTTGTTTTATACCTTGTAGAACTAGAATGGGAGAATAGGAGCGAATTCATGAGTTTTCAGAGCTATGGAAGAACTGTCAAAATTTTGAGATGGTAAAATCTGTATCTTCTTTAAAAAAAAAAAAAAAACAAACAAAAGCTCTTAATATTAGTGCCATGATTAAGAGTTTTTCATCTAAAAAATAGTTGGCGATATGAGTGACTTTAATGGATAAATGTGGAGAAAGGCTGTTTTGAATTGAATGTTTATGCATGGTTTGTAAAAGTTTTAAAAAACTTTTTGTTGTGGAAAATGTCAGAAGTAGGGAGAAGCATAAAGTGAACCTCCGTATCCCATTACCCAGCTTGACCTGTTAATCAATATTTTGCCAATCTTATTGCTTTAGTATCTTTCAGTTTTTAAAAGAATTTTAAAGTAAATCCCAGAGATCGTGTCATTTTACTTGTAAATACTTCTAAGTGTTTCTAACAGGCAGTGACTTTAAAAAAACACAACCCGCCTGGCCGGTTTGGCTCAGCAGTTAGAGCATCGGCCTGAGGTCTGGAGAGACCTGGGTTCGGTTCCCACTAAGGGTGCGTACCTCGGTTGCGGTTTGTCCCCAGTCCTTCTTAGGTCGTGCGGGAGGCAGCCCACTAAGGGCGCGTACCTCGGTTGCGGTTTGTCCCCAGTCCTTCTTAGGTCGTGCGGGAGGCAGCCCACTAAGGGCGCGTACCTCGGTTGCGGTTTGTCCCCAGTCCTTGTTAGGTCGTGCGGGAGGCAGCCACTCGACGTGTCCCTTTCACATCGATGTTTCTCTCTCCCTCCCTCCCTCCCTCCCTACCTCTCCCTCCCTCTCCCTCCCTCCCGTTCTATCTGAACAAAAAAATGGAAAAATGTCCTAGAGTGAGGGTTAAAAAATAAATAAATAAAATAAACAACCCCAATACCATAATCAATTTAACAAATATAAAAACAATTCCTTAATACTGTCTTCTATATAATTCATTTTCAGATTCCCCAGAATATCTTATAGGTTGTTTTGTTAAAATGAGGATGCAAAATGATTCATACATCGTATTTGTTTCTTTTTAACCTATAAGAGATATATTAACTTTTTTTCTCCATTAATCATTTTTTAATTTTAATTTTTAAATTTTTTTCTTAATTGATTTTTAGGGAGAGAGGAAGGGAGAGGGGAGAGAGATAGAAACATCCATGAGAGAGAACATCAATTGGCCGCCTCCTGCATGCCCCCCACTGGGGATCGGGCCCACAACCTGGGCATGTGCCCTGACTGGGAATCAAACTGTCAGTCTCTTGGTGCGTGGGTCAATGCTCAACCACTGAGCCACACCAGCTGAGCTATTATTGAAGAAACCACAGAAATTAAAATTTTCAACAGATATAGATAAATGAGGAAAACTAGACCCTTCTGCCATTTGTGGCTCCCATTTATTGAGCACTTACTACCTCTCAGGACTCAGTTAAGACTTTACATATATTTTTGCTTTTCAACTCTATTAAAAAAACAAACCATGTTGCAGCTCATTAAACTGATGGCTGCAGTGATTAAGAATTTGACATAGATCACAGACAAGAAGTAGGAGAGGTAGACAGGGAGCCCTTGTGTGCTCAGCTGCAAAACCCATGTTCGTTATCACTACCTGCACTGCCTACCAAGCAGGTCCTTGTGATGTTATGTTTATGGTTTTGCAAACTACTTACAGAATCTCTACTACAGTTTCTTCCAGTACATGATACTTCAGTACAGATAAATGCACATAATATCTGAGGAGTTCATGGACTTCAGGGATTCAGCTTAAAAATTTCTTTTCCATTTAATGATAAGATGTTAATCAATAACCATAAAGTCTAGAATGTCTTTACTAGAGGTGTGTGACATACATCCAGTTTAAAATGAGCTTTGTGTATGTCAAAATATAAATGTTAATTTTATATTTATTGTAATATATATTTTTTCATATAGTTCTGTTCTGATTTTTTGCCTTATACCTAAAGTACTATAACAGTGAGCAGGAAACTGTAAATACTGGTGTGGCCTTAGACAGATCACTTAATTTCAGAACCTCTGAGTTTTCTCATCTCTAAAATACCAAAGTTAGCTACTAAGCTTTCTTCATGTTCCAACATTCAAGATTTAAAATGACGAAAGCTTTGTAGGGCATTAGGACTTGAGTCCTTAAGCTTTCATTAACAGGGATTTTTTTTTTTTTTTTTTTTAAATTTAGAAAGTTTTTATATTCTAAATTATTTGTAAGTTTTTTTTCTAAATACCATCTTTGAATAACACAATAATTGGGCTGTTTATGTGCTTTGAGGTAGCGTATGTTTTGCCTTATACCTGAGGAATGCACAGTTCTTACAAATACATGTCCTGTCTTGCGCCACTCTGGTACAACAAATGATTGATAGAAATTGAGTTATTATAACAGAACCTTGTTATGGGATCAGTGTCTCCTACTTTGAAAATAAATGACTCAGCCAGACGGCAAAATTTATTTTCTCTAAATGACTAGGGATGTAGCAATAGGAGACCATTATCCTGTGACAATATTCTGTTTCATTGACATTATCTCACAAATGTAATTGGTCCATTACTAAGTAGAGGTTTTGTTACTGATCAATTTCATGATTTTCAAAACCATTAGGATAATAAATATGCCATCATAGTAATTTCATTGACAGAATGTTCTTTTTTCTTCATTTACATTTGTTAGAGGAAAAATATAGATTTAGGTTGAACTTAAACACTACAATTTATACTGGTTTTGACTACTTTTCCATTAAGAGAAATGGAATATTGTACAGAGTAATCATATTTGCATTGAGCTGCTGAACATGATGACCTTAAAATTTTCATGATTTTTTCCCCTCTACCACACTAAACCACATCAAATCATAATTGCTCCTAAGCAATTAGTTTACCACCTCAGTTTAATAATTTTATTTGAAATAAGTTCCAGATCATTTCTAGGACTTTACTGTAAATCCACTAAAGTAACACATCAGTTAAATCAACCCTAGCCGTTACCAGCGTAGATAAAAACAGCATTAGTAACAACAGAAACCTTGAGATGTCTTAAGCATAAATGTTTCTAAATGCATGGCTTTTCCCCAAATGTTCTCCTCTAAAAACTCATCTGTAATCTTGTTAAATTAGAACTCTTCCAGTATCTTTCTGACTTTTACAGTTAAGGTTACAGTATTGATTTTATTTTATAGTCCATGGCTCTCAGATGCTTAACACTAATAAGCCTCTATAGCCAAGAGGTTTTCCCCAGAGGCATAGTGAATAGCAGCTATTTACCTATGCCAATATTTAATAAGTGACTAAAATACACTCCAAATCCTGCATAATTATTTAGTGTTTTCCCCCTTTCAAATTGGGTTTTCTGAATTTACTCGATACTTTATCATCATTTGTTAAAATTAAATTGCTTAACGGGCAAAAGCATTTTGAAGTGTTTTAAAAAAGCAGTTTTCATTTATTCATTATTCACTTTTTTTTTTTAACACTTCTTAGTTATTCAAGGTTTTTTGTTTTTGTTTTTTTAAATTTTTTAATGTCTCAAGGAAGATGTTTGTGAGCTTCAAAGGAGTTTGAGCTTTAACTTTGTATTGGGTGTAGGTGTAGCCTGGAGACTTTTTTTTTTATAGAGATGTGATAAATAGAGACTTGTAGTAACATGCTACTTACTGTGCCTGGGTTGAAATACACTATGAAGAGACACTTAAAACTATGACAAACTGCTTTAAGTTGTTGAAGAATACATTAATATGCTTAAGTATAGTTGAGATTAAATAATTCAATGATAAAGTAAGAATTTTTACTTTTAACATGAAGACTACCACATTTTCTCCTTTAAAAAAGAAGTGATATCATTAAAAAAAAAAAAAAAAAAAGTTGAGAAAGCTAATTGAAGATATTTTATCTCCTCCTAACGTAGGAGGAGATTTTCCCAATTATTTTAGAGTATGACAAATGTAAATATATATGCATATATGTATATAAAGATATATATATGTACACAGAGAGAGAGAGACTGAAAGATACTTTCTTAACATGGCAGCTAATTGTTCTTTGAATCATCTGGCATTCTCATCAAACTATTGTAGTGCAATTAAGTCCATATTTCCTGTCATAGCATTCAGAGCTTTTTGGTATCTGGGAATGTGTGGGAAGGACTTGGTCACATTTGCCACACAATCATAAAATGTTACATCTAGAAGAGTCCTTAGAAACAGATATTCAGATACTTTCTTTTCTTCACTTGTATTCTCAAAAATACATTTTGTTCGTGCTATTGGGCAACTAAATTGCAGATATTACATTTAAGTATTTCATTTTATATTTTTGCATCATCCAATGCCTAAGACAAATGAGAGGTATTTTTTTCTTAAAGTGTAACGTTGGGCACAGTAATGAGATCTAATATTGTCTGTCCATTATTGGGAACTATTTATAAAATTCTATAGAGCTACACGTAGTATTTTCTTCCTTCAAAATATGTATTTTACCATTTTTTATTGTAAAGTGAAACTTATTGGGGGGGTTGGCAAAGCAAACTGTCAAATGTAAATAAGAAAGTAAAAATTACCCATACTCCTATCACAGAGATAACTTCTGTTAATATTTGACTGTATTATATGCCAGTCTATTTTCTGTGTGTTTTTTATGAAATTTTTTAAGCATAGTTTTGCACTAAATTAGGTTTATATTAAATATACTCTTTTTTAAATCTTTTTTTTTTTTTTTTGTCTTTCATTTATAATATAATGGCATTTTGCCATGTCATTCACTTTCCACTTTATAATGACTGCATACTGTGCCATTGTTTGGCTATACTATAGATTTTTAAAAGTCTGCTTGTTCATGGATGTTTAAGTAGTTTCCAAGTTTTTTAAATGATAAATAAAGATACAGTGAACATCATTGCATGCAAATCTTTGTGCATAAATCTGATTATTTTATTACTATCTAGTTCTATTCCTGCCTGGCATGAAGTCATCAAATAGATGCTCAATGACATTTTGTTAAAGGGATAAATACATTCCTACTGTAGAATTCCTGAGTTAAAAGTTATGTCCATTTCTAAGTCTTTTGCTACATATTGGCACAAAACCCACAAAGGTCTCACCAGTTTACATTCCCACTAGCAATGCCTGAGTAGTTTATTTAACACAACTGTAAAACCTACACTATTTAAATGTAGCACATGGCTCTACAAGCAATTTTGAAACATGTCCTCTGAAATAGATTTAAATAACAGTGTCTCTGTGGCCTTGTGATTCTGCTCATGCACCTCTTTTTTTTTTTTTTATCATTTATATTTCATTTAAACCACTGGGCATCACAACACATTTTTTTCTCCCCATGAACAGGGCAGCTCCATTTTATTGTGAAGGAAATGGGGAAATGGAGATGGTACCACCTCAGGGATGGTGCAGAGCTTTCTAGTAAAGGTATAGCCAGCTTTCCTCCTCCTCCGGGACACACTCCCTCAGAGACTTCCCTACCGCCAGTCCTTATCTATAGGTTCTCCCCAGGGACCTGATAGAAATAAATACCTCAAGGCTTGGACTGGGATCTTCTTCTAGGCTCGATAATTGTAGTATTTTACATAATGTTTATACAGTTACTAATAACCTTCAAACTTTCCTCTCCGCAATATGATTTACCACAAGGCGACAACAGAGCAAGAGACGCCATGGTCTCTGAGCATTCCGCTGGCGGAGCATCGTCCCTGCCTTCTCCTGTCCTCTGGGCACAGGGCCAAGCTGTTCCCTTGTCTCGGGACCGACTGAGGATTTATGACCTGAAGTAAAAGTTTCAGATTTCTGGCTCTTGAACTCATCCTACACATTAGATTTGGTGGTTTCTCATTTGTTATAAATAGTACTATTAATTTATGCAGATATTCAGTCAATTTTTATGTTATCTACAAGCTTCCACCCCAACATTTTAATGGACAGCAGAAATTCCCCAGTTTAGCTGAAGTTTGGTTTTCACTCTCAGTGTTTTGTTTTGCTTGACAGAATCTCAGTGAAGTCACAGAGATGTCGACCCCATTTGCCATCATCCAACAATGAGTTTGGTCTCTGTCTCAAGAACTTTTCTGTGTCCAGAGTTTTTGTAAATCTATAAAAGTTTCTAAAGCTATAGTAGTCTAAAACCTCTGAAAAATAAAGAAAACTAGGAGGGGTATTTACTTAGTAAGACTAATCAATATAATATATTCTTGTCTAATCCCAGTCATTGGACTGACTGTCGCCAAGCTAAATGTTCCCACACACGCACTCCTGGTCTGTATCATGCTTGTAGCAAGATGGCAGGGTTGACAAGTCCCCAATGTTCTCATTGCACCTTGAGTTTTCTTCTGCCAAACAAATCCAATAACATCTATACAGCAGTTTGATAATATAAAAAAATGAAGAAGATATTTTTAATTGTGATTATAGCTTCTTAAGCTCTTAATAAAAGATACCTTAACTTTAAATACTAGAAAAAATAAGAGAAGCCAGCAAATGGTGCCATGTACTTATAAGGGTTCATTTAGACTTGCTTATATGTATGGCCTATAAATAAATAAGACAAGTAAGGAATATGTAAAAGGACTGGACTTTATAATATTTTGAGGCAATTTGCTTCTTTGTTAAACAGATAAAAATACGTTTTTCTAAGTCATAGGAGTGGCATAGTTTATATATTTTAATTTAGTGTTAGGCTATGCTGAAAACAGTGGCTGCCAAAAATTTAAGAATTCTTGTGTGCTCCTACGTAATCGATTTGAAACAGTTGTGTCCGTAAGTATCATTATAGGGAAGAAGACTATAATTTTTTTTTAAAGAAAATGATGTGTTTTCTATATAGGCTATAGAAGTGCGATTTGTAACCTTAATTTATTCAAGCATGTTGGAAAAGCTAACATATTGCTTTACTATATGTTAGAAAGGAGCAGGTGTCCCAGACAGGCAGGTGTTAAGGTGGCTGTTTGAGCTTGCCCTAGATCACTCGTTGACTTCAGTGAAGTTCTACTAACAGGTGTCTAACTGATTAGAGTGCCATGTGACATTTATCCCGGGAGCGACTTGGATGACAGGCTGCTACAGACTGAGGAAGGGGTCTTTGCTTTGATGAAGGAATTGCCAAAACTCATGTCTCATTAGTGTTTCCTAAGGTTCTTTGGAAGTGAACAACAGTTTAATTAAGGGCTGACGTAAACACGTTTCTGCACACTTTCCCTGCAGCATTTTATCACATTAGAATTGATCAAAATTGTTGCCTTGGGCTGACTTGAACAGATATACATCTGGAGCACCATTTGTGCAAGCTGCCGATGAGTCGAATACATACGCTGTTTCACAGCAACACTCTTCCTCTGTAGATGAAATTACCTTGTTGGGAGATGAGTTGATCTAACTCTTTATTTGCTTAAGCCTTTACCTCTTGAAGTGATGCTGTGAAATGAATGACCCATCAGGGCTTAGGATGTATAACTCACAGTGCCAAAAAAAATTAGAGTATAGCTAGTAAAAATTATGAGATTATTTGATTTTGTGAAATACTTATTTAAGGGTATTCTTGTTTAAATGAACCAACTCAGCTTATATGAGTAGCCTACTTGAACTTTTTCTCACTCTTTTTATTATGCATTTAATTATAAAGTTGGTTTCTAAAGCCTTAACTAATTTTCTAATTATAAATCTAAATATAGGTGTAGACACTGAAGACTAACACTATCAGTGTAAATATTTCTTTTTTCAGATTAGGCTTCCTAATCTGGCATTAAGAAGAATCCTTTCTGTAGTCTAATATTATCACAATTGCAATTTTTGATTGAATTTTTATATTTTTAACACCTGTCCTCTCTGCTGAACTCTAAGCATCACCAGACAGGGAACGGGTGGTCTTATTTGACATCTTAAACTTTATGCCTCACCATAGTTTCTCACACTTATTAGAAACTTAGTGACTGATTTTGTTTTGTCTCTTTGCTTTCCATTCAATTACTTTGTTTTCTGGTGGTATCTACTCATGAATATGCATTTTAACATTTATTGAGTATGGTTATTTTGCTCATCCTACACTGCTAGTTATCATTTCACCATGCAGCCTCTTTAACCTGCAAGAGATTCTAAAATAAACTGCCTAGACACAGTGTTTGCTACCTATTCTACCTTTTTTCAATCCTAGATTTCTAAAAAAAATTTTTATGTTTTTAGCATGTTCTTTCAGCCTCCACATCTGTTTGTGTCTTTGATAAAATGATCTTCTGCAGGATAAGCCATTAGTCCACTTAAAAATATATATACATATACATACATGTATGTGTGTGTGTATGTATGCTATGGATTAAACAAGTATAAAATAATAATGAAAAAGCCATCAAGTAATGTAAGACACAAATACAAGATCACCCAGGAGATCTAGACCTCCAAAGTTCCTAGGAAGGATTACTTATGGAGAAAATAAACCAGGTTGTTTCAGTGGATAAAATATCGTTCTATAGATGGAATAAAAGGGTAAAGAGATGTATAATTGTTTAGCCAAAGGGAATGTCACATGCAAGGAAAGGGACAGAGTTAGAAGTATCTTTCCTCCTGGTCCCTTCCTCCCCCAGGAGGCTGTAAACAAATTCACTTAGCTAAAGTTTAAATAAGATGGAATGATAAGGAAAATTTTATATGAAAATGTGGTGCCATGGTAGATCTTAAAGTGAGGAAGATCATTTGAAGGAGATGGTTTCAGTGACTGATTTTACAAGGAATCACGCTGAGGAAGGCCTGGGAAGGAGACTTGACAGAAAATGTTTGACTCAACCAGATACACATGGCCTAGTGGAAGCTACAAGAACAGAAACAAATAGAGCTTTTGGAATGAGTTTTTCTTCTAAAATGAATTTCTTTATAAACTGTTACTTTATATATCATATTAAATTTCTCTGTTTAACTTCCAACCCTCACTGGCCTTTGCTTCTCTCTCATCAGCAACAGTAACTCATGCCTCCTTCCCACCAACAGACACACCAGCCAGTCTTTCTCTTATCATCTTGCTTCTCCCTTCAGCTTCCTTATTTTATGTATTATTCAACTTATGCATTACAATTAATTTGTTGTTATTTAACTTACTATGTATTTGTTATTTTTTCAACTTATTTTCAACTTAATCATTTTATGTATTATTCTTCCTGCTCGGGGAGGCAGAAAACAGTGAAAAGCATGCCATTTGTTTTTCTTCACAGAAAGGTCACTTAAAACCATCTCTCTTATATATTCATTCCTCAAACTTTTTTTTTTTCTTTTTTCTGTAGCATATGAGTGCATTAAAAATAGAAACAATATCAATTTTCAGTTTGGCGTGAGGTCTATGAGACTGCAGACATTCAAAATAAAATTAAAATCAAAACAATACCAGTTTGATTTATGATTAAAATGTAATAGCTAGAAACTCTACCCTTACTTCTCTCAGATAATTGACCTTTTATTTTTATTCTGTCTTCCGCCCAGAAAGTTTTTTTTTTTTCTTTTTGACAGGAGGGTTTACTTTGTGTCCTCCTAAGTACTTAGCATAGTGCCTTGCACATTCTGTGTACCAGCATCTTTATTGACTAATGGACTCCAGATTAATTTCATTTTAATGGGAAAACAAAGGCAGTCAAGCTTACTTTCTAATACTACCATTCTTTATTCTTAAAGAAAATCATTTTAGTATGGCCGGTGGCCCTTCCTTTTCTTATTTTTACTATTGTAAGTTAATTTGGGGGGGAAGAAGATCACAATTCTTGGTCCCTTTACAACGAAAAGTGAATTTTATTCTGTTGCTGCTACACTGGCTTCTGTACTTCTCTGTGTGTTCTGAACATGAAAGTGCCTACCTAAAAAAGAACCAGAAAAATAAATGGGCCTACAATAATTACTTAATAAAATTCAGTGATCATTTTGACTAAGAAAATGGGAAGGTTTTATTTCTCAAAAGTTACATAATTGCCTATATTCTTAAATTTCTGTACAAACACCCTTGTATATGTGCCTTTTACAGAAAGATACTTAAGCGAATTTGGCTGGGTTTTGTGAAAATTCTGAAACAGTTGCAGTAGTTTCATTAGCTTTGATTGATCCTCTCCAGAAATGATACAACTACAGTGGAACTTATTCTACTTCCCAAGCTCTGGTCATATTTAATTGTTTTTAAATGTATAGTAAATGCTTTATTATTTATACTAGGAAGTGTTTAGAAACTGAGTTACACAGATTTATTTTGTTTGAAAATTTTATTTAAGCACAGGTAAAGCATAAGAGTGTCAATGGAAAGTTACCAGTTTCTTTTCCCAAGGGTTAATTTTAAATTAAAAGTTTGGGAGGGAAACATTATATCATCTATAAAGTGAGGGATGAAATAGAGGTTTTTTTCAACTTCTAACAATGGATTTGTTGATAATTAACTTCTATCAGGTCAAAGCCTATTTTTTTGTAGTATTACCTTTTAAAATCATACAGCTGTTTTTGGCATTCTGAAGATAAATTAGCTGAAATGAAATTCCTTTGTTTATTTTTAAATGGTTTTTAATTTTTTTCTCTTTTTTTGTAACAGTATTTAATTGCCACAGTTTCATTAATAATGTCTCTCTTTTTGTTGTTTTTTTCTTTTTGAGAAAGATATAAGAAAATGGTTCACTGACTCATCAACGTTCTGATAGGTTAGTGGCAGCCAGTCAGTCACAAATTGTAGCCTTGGCTGCACACACAAACACATCATTTTTTGTAGACTGTGTCATCTACTGTGACACGGCATATGCATGCTTTAAAGGGTGCTGAAAACACATATTTAACTTTATTAGATGTCTTTACCAGGGTTTAGGTAGTTTTTCAAATGATAAAACATAATGATAATTAGTTTCTTATACTAATAGCACCATACAGTCTTTTTTTTCATGTCAAAAATTTATTTATGAAAAATGCACATTTTATATATATATGAAATGTGTGATGAAATTTTGGAGTTTTTCCTTTAATAAAAAAAAATTTTTTTTAAGAAATACAAACTGAAATATTTATAGGTGAAATTGTGTGATCCCTAGGAATTGTTTTAAAGTGACAATGGGGAAGGAAGTATAACGGGGTAAAGGCAAAATAAGATTGGCTGTGAGTTGATCATTGAAGCTGGGTGATGAGTGTCCATTACTGGTCTACTTGTGTATGTATTTAAAATTTTGGTAATAAAAATATAACATGATTCCTAGAATATTTTACTATAAATTTATAATGTTGATAAAAATCAACACTATTCAAGGTTTTGAAAACAGGGCCCATCTCTCTTACCAATAGGAGTTTTCTCCTGAGTTCCCTATTTCAACTCACTGCATGGTACAATCTTATTCATTTAAGATGATGACCTTCTACATCAGTTGTTAATTGAATCGGCTTAATTCTGTTTATGACAGCCATTTTCAACCTTTTTCATCTCATGGCACACACAAAATAATTACTAAAATTCTGCATATAACATATTTTTTGTCAATCTGACAACAAAGAATAGGTATAGTTTTAGTTCATTCACATTAGATGGCTATTGTGTAAACTGTTGTCATTTTTTGTTTGACAGTCTAAGAGAAAAGAGCTCAGTGCTCTAGACTAAATAGTCAGGTATTGCGTGTTTTAAAACTTCTTATGGCACACGAGTTGAAAATTGCTAATCTGTGGCGTTAGCTCTGTCTCCACTCTGATTTCAAGTTTTCATGGCTTATCTTCGGGCAGTATTAAATGTTTGTGGAATGAGTGAATGATGGAATGAATGCATTCTTAAATACTTCTCCTACCAGGGCACTGTTTCCACGTCTTAGTAATGTCTTTTCACTTGTGCCTATCCCCTCACTAGGTTTTAAGCTTTATAGAGGCTGAAACTGAATCTAGTGTACTCTTATGTTCCAACAACTAGCACAGTGTCTGGGATGAATTAGGCCTTCAATAAATGTTAATTAATCTATCTTCTTACATGGTCTCCATGACTGCTGTTTCCATTTTGGCGAATTTATCCTACATGTAGTTCTGGAGGGATGGCTCCGAACTGTAAATGTGATCACCATTCACCCACCAGTAGCCTTCCCCCATCATGGTCAGCGTTCAGACATTTATACACAAAACCCATGGCCCCTTGTCATGTGGGTCTTGCCACCTTCTTGCCTCCTTCCTTTACCTCTGTATTTCATTCCACAGACTCTTTGTACTTCTTGCATGTTTTACAGCCCCCTTCCTTAGAGCATTTCCTCTCTCTGAGTATGTCATCCCCATCTACACTTTAAACATGGTGCCACCGGAGCACCTTTTCTACCTGGGGAGGCTGAGGTGACCAGTGCCCCTGTGCAGAGAGGCTGGAGAAGCAGACCAAGCACCACCTGCTCTCGACACACTTCCTCCCTCGTGACTGTTAGCACCAGTTTCTTATTATTTTCTCTTCACTGACACCATCCCTACAGCAGCAATTTCTTGTTTTGTTTTCTATTGATATCCTTACTTTACTTGGCAAAGAGAGGAACCTAGTAAATATTTGCAGAATGAGCAAATTAAGGAATGTGGGGTTTGGGTTTTTTTTGCAAATCAAGTAATGAGTTTTCCACTAAAGATGTTAAAGCGATGATATATTTACCAGTGTACCCAAAGGTTGTTTCTCACATTTGCACCAGGATTTCCCTCTATTTTTTCCACAGTGTAGTCAGCAAGTCAAAGACAAACCCCTGAATCGTATAATTCTAAGAATAAAATGCTGAGGTAAAAGGGACCTTGAGGTAAACAAAGAAGCCAATGGAAACATGATGCTTGGTTTTCCAGAAGTCTAAGATTTACTTATAAGTAGGAGTCATTCCGATGGTAATTCTAACAAGGCAATGGAAATTGTTTCTGACACAGATTTCAAAGCTCCAACGTAACTGGATCTTTGACCCGCAAAATCTATTTTGTAAAAGAGCCAAAATTACAAAAATGATAAGATGTTGGAAATTAGATCTCTTATTATGTTAACATGAACCGTACAGCTTAAGAAAGTCGTAAAGCTTGGGTTTTCCCTCTTCCTTTACAGACATGTCTTCTCCGACTGCTATGAAGAAGCCTGAAAAGCCATTGTTCAGCTCTACATCTCCACAGGACTCTTCCCCAAGGTTGAGCACTTTCCCCCAGCACCACCATCCCGGAATACCTGGAGTTGCACACAGTGGTGAGGAGTTTGAAGCATAGAGGAGAATCCTCCTTCTTTTTTGCAGAGCCCAAACCCTCAGGGATGGAGCGGGAGTTTTTCTTACAGCTGTGATGGCCACGTTTTCTCAACCAAAAGAGGGAGGGTCACAACCTGATCAAATATCTTTTTCTTATCAATATGTGAGGAAGATTTTCAAAGCCATACAATTAAATAACATTGATCTGTGTATCTTTAAATTGCCTTTATGGGAAAGATTATAATCACAAGAAATCAGAAAATATGGGGTACATGGTTATCTAAACTATAGTTTCAGGGTTGGTCTTAATTCCATGTATTTTACCAAGAAGAATATATAATTTAAGTATGTTGCTGAGTGTAGAGTATTTCCAGAGGCATTAGATATACAAACGCTATTTTTGTATGTATTATTTTCTATATGAAAAACAATATTTAACTATTTGGGAATGAAATTAGTCAGAAAAATAAAATACTTTTCTTTGACAGTTTTATATGCACAAATTCTTTCTGTGGGCTAATGCACTTGATGTTATATCTAATATCTTAATTTAAATAGGACAAAGAATCTGATATTTCATATCTGTGTTTTAAGGAACAATTTATATTAAATCCTCTTTCCAAAATTACACGAGGCATAAATAATAGTCAATATAAAAATAAGCAATAACCTCCTAGAGTTTGTGTATAAATATGAGCGCAGACTATGGTTAAGCTGAGCTGAGATTAAGAGCACTTCGACAGGAAGGGAAAAGATGCGCAGTCTAATGTAGATGTTCGTATTTCTTTAAATTATACTTTCAGAAGTGCATACTTCTTAAAAAAAGTGGCATGTCAGTAAGGAGTTTTAAGAACTATATAGTTGTTCTCTGCCATGCATCCCTTTGATGGAGGACGCTCAGACTTTGGTGTGTGGTGAGATCACACGAGACACTTGTTTCAGATGCTCTTTCAGGTGCCTCGCCCCTAAAGTCCTCATCTGCAGGGTCCTGGGGTAGGCCCAGAAGTCTCCACTGTAACAATAGTTCGGAAGATGAGCAATGTCCCTTAAAAAGTGTTTTATTTTTTGCACATAATTGCAAAGTCAGAGGTAAAGGATTCCAGATGATTTTCATTTACAGGTCATGGAAAGAATTTATTTTTTCATATTGTTTGCTACATTGTCTTGTAAAACACTAAACATTTTTCGTATGTGATTTCCTATGGTTTGGATTGAAATATTAAATAGAAACAGATATCTAATCGTCACTTCTACATACAGTTCACTGGTTGGACTCTTAATTTGTGTTTAACATGATTGTTTCCCTCAACATTACAAAGATAATGATCATGCCATTATATTCTGTCCCCATTTTTCAAACTTAGGACTAATATTTCAGAAACTAAGCAATACATTGTGGTCATGCAAATGTTGTAAAGTTACAGTACAATTAAACATCGCCCACATTGCATATGTTTTATATATTATTCCCCTTTATAAAACATGTGATTTATGGGTAAGTTAATGCCTATATGAAAGTATAAATTCACATTTCTGTGGGTTTTATTCTTGGTCTTATCTTAATATCTTTTAAGCTACATGTAGTAAAAGTTAGAGTGGGAAGAAAAATATTTAAAGAATAGAGCTTTTTATTGGTTTTGAAAGAAACATTTTTATTAGGAGAAAGAGTTCCCAGGCTCTGTGTTCAAATATTTATAAGCATTTTTACAATGATCAGGTCATTATTCAGGACGTTATCATTTATTAGTTATTGGCTTCTGTTTTAGCCAACTAGCAGCTAGGATATATAGAGGAGATTTTTATTTACAATTGGTTTATACTTTTGTTTTGAATTTTGGTAGGAAATTGTGGATCCCCTGCCTTCTAATTAATGCCGTGACTTGGTCTGGACTTATACGAGCCCTCTTCCTAATCAAAGAATGTGTTCTGATGGGGAATAACTTTGCTTAAAAAAATGTTCCATGAAGCATTGGCTTAACTATAAAAGAGAAACTTCTTTTTTAGTCATTCATAGATCCAGAAAGCAAGATTGTTAATTCCCTGCAGTGAGGATAGTGTGTGTGTGTGCTTAGCAGTACTGGCATTGAGAATAAAAGACTAACTGCTATTTTAGGAGAGTTTGGTTAAATCATGGGGAAAATGAATAGCTATTGTTGTTATAGTTTCACAGCATTCTTTAGGATCAGCGTGGAGCATTAATGAAAACAGCTAACGAGTCTGTCTTTCCTTTTCTGTCTTCTGCAGTCATCTCAACTCGAACTCCACCTCCACCCTCACCATTGCCATTTCCGACACAAGCTATTCTTCCTCCAGCCCCATCGAGCTACTTTTCTCATCCAACAATCAGATATCCTCCCCACCTGAACCCTCAGGATACTCTGAAGAACTACGTACCTTCTTATGACCCATCCAGTCCGCAAACCAGCCAGGTAAAAATGAGAGAGGAAATAAGATTAGAGCCTAAGGGAGATGGAACAGGTCTAACTCTGAGGCATGGGACTGAGACAGTAGGTCTGGCAGAACAACACGGTTTTGAAATCCTTCTCCAGGAAGTGTCTTGGTGACTCAATAAGTTTTTATTTAAAGGTGGCTGAATGACAGGTAGGAAGTGTGTTGCCCCAGAGGGGCACATTTGTAAAGATGTTTTTGGTTTGATGTTTTGGGATTTTTATTGACTGAAGAGAAAGTTTATGCAGAAAGTACATTGACAAAAAAAATCTCTGAGCTGGAGTTCACACCTCTGAAATACCTGGCTTGACATAGAGACAAAGTGCTTATTTCAGGCAGGAGCAAGGTATGCGCTAAAATAAACACACACAAAAGAACTTACAGTTGTATTTATAGACTAACTATTAGGTATTAAAATAAGCTTTGGTAATGTAAACATTCTCAGTGTTTGATGACTACTTGAATATTCTTTGCACAGACATGACTACATTTAATAATGAGTGACATTACCAGAAGTGTCTTTTTTTTTTTTTTTGTAAACATTGTGCAGTGGTTTTAGGGATTCATTGTTTGAGGGTAGTGACTCATGCCTTCCTCACTCCCTAAACATGTGGTTTCTGCCATGGAGAGCTTGCTTCATAGAGATTTGGTATAAGAAGATTTTCCACAGTCAAGAAGACAGTCTTTGTGCCAAAGCTGGGTCTATCAGTAATCGTGATATCCCAAATCTGTAATGTGATTCTGATTGTACGGTAGGGTATTTGGCTTTGTTGCTTTATCCTGAATACTCCTTATTATACCTTTTAATGCTCTGAGGGATTTTTGTAAACATCCTGTTATTAATGCTGTTCAGTTCTTAAAATGCCAGTAAGTAACATGTGCATATTAATTTAGATCTAACAAAGAAAGATCTAAAAAAAGAAGAAAAAAAACACCTTTAGACTTCATTTAATGGTTAAAATGAAGCAAAATGGTCCTTTCTGAATGTTTTATTTTGAATAGCAACTTGTCCAGCACTATTTGGGTTACTTAAAAATGTACCTCTTCTTTTATCTCCATTAACTAATAATACTAAGCCAAGTATACCATTCTCAAATTTTGAATTTGAAGTTAGACAATTTGTATTTTAGAAGAAACTATCGTGTGGCACTTTTTTTTTAATCCTCACCTGAGGCTATTTTTCCATTTATTTTCAGATAGAGGGGGGGGGGGAGACAGACAGACACTGATGTGAGAGAGACACATCAACTGGTTACCTCCCGCATGACCCTGATCAGGGCCAGGGACCGAATCGCAACCAAGGTACGTGCCCTTGACTGGAATCGAACTACAACTCTTCGGTCCACAGGCCGATGCTCTAACCACAGAGCCAAACTGGCCAGGGCTGGTGTGGCACTTTTATTTGTTTATTTATTTACTTACTTACTTATTTATTTTATTTCTCATCCAAGGATATTTTTCTATTTATCATTAGATAGAGTGGGAGGGAAGGAGAGAGACAGAAAGAAACATCGATGTGATAGAGACACATTGACTGGTTGCCTCCCACATAACCCTGACCAGGGCCCGGGACGAACTGTAACTGAAGTACGTGCCCTTGACCGGAATCGAACCTGTGACTCATTGGTCTGAGGGCCAACATTCTAACCCCTGAGCCAAACCAGCCAAGGCTGGTGTGGCACTTTTAATGACTATAATACTACTTACTTACTTACTAAGTAAGTGGGATCTTAGTATATCAGTTTAGAAATAAAATGTTCTGTTAGAGCATGGATTCAGAAGTCTCCGTGCCATGGCACATTCTGCTAGACTCAGCTGGGAACAGTGCACACAAGGTCTGATTTTAATTTGTGTAGAATTTCCATGAATAACAAAGTCTAATTAAGATATCCATTAAAAGTCCTTAATGTTAATTCAGTGTGGAAAATCTTAGAGTTCCATTGGATTTTTTTTTTTTTTAACTGATGTCTTAATTAGGCTCTGTTAGGGGAAAAATTATGCAAATTAAAATCAGGCCCTCAGTGTTCCGCATTTCTTTAATTATTCAGTGCTTGTTTTACGTGTATTTCAATTTTTTTTATAAGTTAAGAGGGCATATTAAGTGATAATCTGCCTATATTATTCTGTTTTTCTTCTTATTTTTAAGGTAAAGATCCAGCTTCTAAGAGAAGCATCTTACTCTCATCTCAATTAACAAAAAAATCCCCTCTCAGGATTTTGTATAATAGGAGCAATGTACTAAGTAGGATAATTCGCTCTTAATGCTGTTCAAGTTCATCTTCAGATGAGATTTCTTGTCATATCTACAGTATGAAAGTTCATCTACTGGTGGCATTGAAAGAGAAGCTTTATAATCTAGCTTCATCTGTTTGAACTAGTAAAAAAACTGAGAAGAAATAACCCTCTCATTCTTCTGAAAAGTTTCCGAAAAGTTGACTGTGTTGGCTTGGGAATTCTTTGTCTGTCACTTTTATTATTATTTTTAAATGAAACATCGGTTGGTTCATGGTGGTTTAACCTCAGGAGACAGCACTTGCAGAATGGGCAAGTTGATACGTTCTTTCACAGCACTGTCTTGGCAGTCTTGTCATTCTTCTGCTCCTTGCTCTCAGGTAGGTGCCGCCAGACTGTTCTCGCGAACACAGTGTACAGACATGCTTTTTCACCTGACTGTACCAGCAGTGATCAACTGAGACTCGGCTTTCTTGAGTGAGATGTATAAAGCAGTCTTTCGCAATGTTCAGATTACCAGAAGTTGATGGTCTTGCTTTATAAACGAACTTTTTCCCCTTGAAAGGAAAAATGGGTCTTTGTAGTAAACTGCAGATTTTTTTTTGAAGGAACACCATATCTGCTTTGATGTTTAAGTCCACCTCAAAACCAGTTAATTTGCATTTCAAAATGGACTCTTGATATGAACTTTTTTAGCCCTAAAAGTGGGAGAAAAAAATGAATACTTGTTTACCCACAATCAAGTTTTCCTTCCCAGTATCGTCCAGCACAGCACTGATTTTGATTGTTAAGTCAAGCAACTCAGATGCCTTTTGCTCCCCATAGCAATTTGGAGATTAATTACATTGCTGCTGCACCAGTTAGAGTAAGACAGTCATGTTATTTAATGGACTATTTTAAATAATACTAGTTTAAATCTATAACTCATAGGCTTTTGTAGGGAGAAACTCTGGTCGATTTTCCTGACGTAAAGTTAAATACTTAAAATTACTCATGATGAATAATCAGGATATTCAAGAAGTCTATGTTCTTTATAGAATAAATAACACGGTATCTGAGGAACCCAATCGAAGCCCGAGTTCATGTCTCTGAGTACAGTATTTAAATGTTGTTAGCTATTCCTCTTTTTCTCTAAAACGTCTACTTGTAACTTATGTGCAGGTTATTTAGATAAATATTCTACTTCATTGCTTTCTTTGCTTTTAGCAGTACAGATTATTAAGACTAATATTTGTAGAGAATGCCCTCATAGCAAGTTGTTATGTACACCATGCATGCAGAGGAGAATTCCAACATGAGTGTCAACTAAAAATAGAATTCTCTGTCTAGAAAACTACATTCAAGTATTTCTTCAAACAGTGTACCTTTAGGATTTTGTCTTCTACCAAGGATACTATTTTTGTACCTGGGGCTAAAGCTCAGATAATAATATCTTTTCTATCATTGCCCAGGGGATTTTCTCAGTTAATGCCCACAGATGTCAACAATAAATGTTTTGTGTAAGCTCCATGCCCAGCAATGGAAGAGTAACTCAAATCAGAATATATCCGATTGCCCTCTGCTTGACTTGAGCCCATTTTAATTTACTATGGAAATCTTCTATTTGTAGGTGTAAGGTCAGACCTAGTTTAGTATTTTATATTATTGTCCATCTGAAATTTTAAATGCTCTAAATATCATTTAATCTGCTTGTATTAGTAAATCATCAGAAGTTGAGTGGAGATCCTAGAATCTAAATCGCCTGGTGTCTGTCTGAGTGTGTGAGCAAGAACTAGAGGTTTTGTTTGCACAGGAATGGGACTTGACTGTGAATGATGGAATGACTCAGTTGGATAGCATAGATATTCTTGTCTTCGTTGTATCAGTGATATTATCATTTAGGTGGATGGCGTTCTGAAAGCCCAAACTGACCCAGTGTAGAGGTTGAGGGGCAGAGAAGCAGCACTGGTTCTAATTCGCACCAGCTCAGTAAGGACTTCTGTTTTAGCCTCAGGCTAAGCCTTTAAGTCTCTACTTGAGCGTTCTGGACTACTAAATGAAAGGATCAGTTCTACGTACTGTACTTGGTTCTTGGGGGTGTGATCGAGACGGTTAACCTATACAAAGCACTTTGAAGATGAAGGATTTCTTTTAAATGCCGCTGCTTCGTGTTACTGCTCACCGTTGACACACCTCTCGGATGCAGACTTGAGAGGGCGAGCGTGGTGGTTGCTCAGTGTGCAGGGTCTGCTCAGCCGAGTGTGCTGAGTGGAGCTGTTGGGCAACATGACTGCTTTTTGGATTGTTTCACCTGGCATTCTGTTTTTGTTTTGTAGCCTAACAGCAGTGGTCAAGTAGTAGGGAAAGTGCCTGGCCATTTCACTCCTGTCTTGGCACCCTCTCCCCATCCCAGTGCAGTGCGACCTGTGACCCTGACCATGACAGATACTAAACCCATCACTACATCCACTGAAGGTGAGGCAGCTTCACCTACAGCAACCAGTAAGTATTTCTGTAGAAAATGAGAAATGTCCATCAAAGGCACCATTGGATATCTGATCCAAGGTGGAAAACAGCAACTTTTCCAGCTACCCAACCAGATGGAGATTTCTCATTTACGTGGAACCAGCAGGCATGTACGTGGCCTAGTAATCACATGCTCTCTCTTATCAAATTCAGGTCAGAGCATCAGATTTGAAAAGGGAGAAGCTTAATTGTTTGAGTAAATAGCTATAACAAAAATAATAAGTCATGCCTGCTTGTTCAAGGTCTACATCGAAAATGCACTGGATAGCATAACTCAGTGTACAAAGTTTTTTATCACCCAAAGAGAGATTAGATAACTGTTACTTATTGGGGCATTCCTGTAGGAATCAAGCCCCTTCACAAGGCAGACTGAATCAATGCATCTATACAATAATTGCATGTTTACATTACTGTAGGTTATGTCATTGTGAAAAACATTCACACAGTGTTGGGTGCAGAAAGCATCTCAAAGTTTAGTATTAGGTACATGTAAGCTAAATGCACTTTCTTTGTCTTCAACTTAAAAAAATTTTTTAATTTTTTATGTATCACAGTACATCAGGTACTATGCTTTTTAGCCTGGCCTTAACATTTTAAATATCAGAGAGTTAGCCAGTGAACTTACATAGCATATACCAGTATCTCATATGATTCCTTTGCTTCTTCACATAGAATACTCAAAGTACACAAGGAATTATTGCACAGTTTTTCAATTGGCTTTATCCAAACTACCAGCTTCCTAGAACTGGAGTTGGTGTGCACAGATTGGTAGAGTAGAATGGATAAAGTTCCAGTCGGGAGGAATTAGCAAGCTCCTTGTCAATCATACGTGCTATATCTTAAATTCAGAACTTCTGTTATCTTACCTAGAGCAAGAATATCCCCATGCTCTGGAAATTCCTATGTGAAATTACAGAGCCAACTAGAGGTACCACTGGCTCTTTCCTCCTCTGCTACTGGAAAAAGTTATCCTTTTTTTTTTTTTTGATGGTTTTTGAACCTTAGGAAGAAACCAAGAAAATTGGAAAATACTTTGAGTATACAGTGAATTTAACGTTGCTTTCTCAAAATTCATGAGGCCCCAGAAACTAATAAATTCATATAGTTTTGTGATTCCCATCAATAATCATTCAGTACTTAGTAACTGGTTTGTTGGTAGAGAGTCCTACACTAGTGAACACTTTCCTGAATGTACAGATGGGTGAGACCTAGTCAAGGAAGACTAAAAATCCTTTTGTTCTGAAGGTTAGCTATGTACATTACAATCACTAAAACAATAAATACATCCAGATTTTAAAAGATATCCAGATGTCTTGGCATCTTTGAACAAACAAGTCAGCAATTTAAATAAACAAAAATGGAAAACAAATATTTTTGTAAAAGTAGTCGATAGACTGACATAGAATAAATGATCAAAACCAAGTTTCAGGAACTTCTGGTACCTATTTCTACCAGAAGTAAGTATTGATATGATTGATATTAATAGATGAGATTCAAGGGAAGATCAAACCCAAATGATTACAGCTCACATATGGGAGTACAGTCAGCCTCTTTGTTAAGTCATTGTTCTTATACTCACATACAGATTGATCAAAAAGAGATCAGATTTGACTAATAAAATTACAGAATACTCAAAGATGGCTGCATCAGTCCATTTTCCACTCTTGTGTTAAAGAAATGTAGTGTGTTATCTTTCTTTCCTGGAAACAACTTTGTGGCTCCAGCTTCCCAGGAGCCACTGATAATGAGAAATTGGTCACTGAACTGAAAAGTCAGTGCAACTGAAGGTAACACAGAGGCCATGGGAACTTTCTTCTCACGGCACAGACCTGGTGCCGGTGAAATGGGAGGCACAGCTCTCCACGCGGTACATTGATCCAGAGGCCTGGGTGCTGACCAGGAGCCGCTGGCGTCATGTGGCTGCCCTCACATGGGCCCTTCATCCAGAAATAAGTAAAAGGTGAATTATGAGCATCTTCACTATTTTAAAAAGTTGATCTAAAAATGCCTCAATAGATCAAATTCTGCAGTCCTTCTAATGAACATGGAAGAATAAAATATTTTGGTTTTTAAAAAGCCTTTTTAAAATTATGTCTGGATTCCTCATTAATCTGATGGCTTTAAACCAAAAAGTTTAGTTTTTTCAGGTCTATCCATGTAACATAGATGGTGAGGATGTAGTTGTTGTTTACTCTGACATGGAGCAGTGAGATTGCTGAAGATACATTAGATTTTTTCTTGTGAAAAAGAAACAAAAATATTTAGGAATAGTGAGATTTTTTTTTTTTTGAAAATTCACTCTATACCAAAAAGCACCTGTACAAAGAGTACTTGCAAGGTGAGGCCATATGATTTAAGGAGTACCTAAATACTCCTGGTGGCCATGTATTTCTAAGATGCCATCAACTCCAGTCACAAGAAATAGACTCTTTGTCCTTATGGAAAAGAAAGAATTTTTAAAGAAATATTTCTATCAAACTTAAGGTCATTTTCATATTAAATAATATACTGAGCTAATTCATTCTATATGATATTATAAAAATAGGCTTCTCCTAAAATATTAGATTTTCTTTTTAGTGAGACTTCCAGGCAAGACATTTTTTTATTTTGTATCATCCAGCACATCTGCCTACATCCAGTCATTAAAAGCTCTCATGAATTCCTGACAGACTTTCAGTCTGCTCTTACATTTAGAATCAGAGATCATCATTGATTATTCCATTATTCGACAATTAATATCTGTTGCAAAGGTCCATCTAGGAAAAGAGCCCTTCTGTTTAGCCAGTCCTTGGTATTCCTGCAAAAGTAACCGGAGCACTAGGTGTGAGGTGCCCTCATCAAATGATGGGATGGGATTTACTGGATAGATTTTTGGGGAGGGGGATAAAGTAGGTTCTTTAAGGTCAACTACCATTTCTTTTGTATCACTCAGACAAAAGAGAAGAGAAATAGAGACACTTTTTTTGGTTGCAAGTCCCACTTCTCTGGGTTTCTTTTACATGGACAGGGTGTTCATTCTGATAGTTCACAATTTTTATCTTTGTTTTTGTTCTTCCTTAATCAGCCTACACAGCCTCAGGCACATCTCAAGCCAATCGATATGTGGGACTAAGCCCAAGAGACCCATCCTTCCTACATCAGCAACAGGTGGGCAAGTTTCACCCAGGTGTGATGGTGTAGCCACGCTTCCGCATTGGTGCTTTCCTCCATGCTCTCTCAGATCTGGACTCAGACAGAACCGGGCTCACGGGGCTTCTGAGAAGGAAACTGATCATTTTATTTTCCAAATTATTTTCTCATTTATCCTCTGTTTCTTGCCTCTCTGAACAGGGTTTCTCAAATTGGCTCAAGACCTTTTTCATCTTTGTAGCATATATCGACAGCATTCATGAATAACAGTATTTCAGCCAAAGAGTAATTTTGTCAGTCTTACTGGCTTTTGAGACAGTACTAGCCTATAGTTTCCAAAGACAAAATTTGAAAACTGATTTTAAAAGCCAATTAGAGTAGAAGCAGTACACAATTTGTGTTTTTGAGCTCTTTCATATTTTCCAGATGTTTTACTCCCCATTTTGGTATTTGAGTCCAAGAAGATGAGTTATGAAGCTAAAATCTCAGGCAACACATCATTCCTATTTTAATAGGCTTAAATTGGTTTACTGATTTCAGATGTGATAAAAACACTTTTTTTTGGTTCTGCTTTCTTACATCATTTATGTTCCAAGTAGCATTTTAAATTTCACATCTCATTAATGCTGTAAATTTAATGCAAATGAAGTGTTTACCCAGACTGAAAATATACAGCCAGGATTAATGGCGGCTTATAAACAAATTAGCCACAGTCAAAAGCATGGACCCATACAAGAAATCCCATGATTCCAGTTACAGGATAACAGAAATAATTCTAACCACTTCAGAATTTAAATATATTTTATGATGCATATGTTTGCTATGCTCAAGTTTTGATAGCAGAGCAATTTGAAATTAACAGTGCGCAAAATATTACATAGGGGAAAATAGGCTATAATGAATAAGAAAGAGCTGATATTAACTAATCTGCTCTTCATGTGTAACGTAAGTTGTATGTGCATACGTGTGAGTTTTTACATATGTAGTAAGAGTGCACAGGTACTCATTCTGGCTTCTTTTGTTTTAGACCTGTCCACCTAGCTTATGCTTGTTGGGCCTATCTTAACTGTGCTTCTGTGGAATTCCCGAATCCTGCCCAGTTGCAGACTAAGGTGCCAGACTGCATATATTAAAGGTCACCCCCTGCAGAGTTCAGAGAAAATCATAAAGATGATAGCTTATTTAAGATACTTGACGTTTTGCCAGGTTTAAAAAAAGCAAAACAAAACAAAACAAAACAAAAGAGTGAGGACTAACTGAAAACATCTGTACACAGTTATGAAAATACCAAGTAATAATTAGTGGTTTTGCCAGCCATTGGCTTTTCAACATAATTCTCTGGAATGCTGCTTTTTCCACCTCTGAAATTGCTGTAATATGAAATGTGTTATAATTACTATAATATGGGTCTATTTGACAAATGTATATGTTCATTGTGTTTTTTAAAAAACATGCAGGATTTATAGGTTTAGAAACTTGTTCTTTTAAAAATCCATCCACATATTTTCAGAAATATTTTTGTCATGGGATTTGCATTATTCTTTATGACACATCTCTAATTTCCAGTTAATTTTTAATTAATAGAAATGTGCCTCCATTATTTAAACCTTTTGCCCCAAACACATTTAGAATATTGTAACCAATTCCATGTATTTAGAAACAATCTTCACCTCCCCCTGCCCTAACCTATGGAAGCTTTAATTCTTTTACCACTTATGACTAACATTAAGGCTTCATGTAGTTATAGTCAAAAGTTCATTATATAAAAGCTATATCTCCTTTCACACATAGGACACATAGTATCAAGAATACTTAGCAAGCATCATGAAAGCAGGAGTCTTAATGTAGATAGGGTTCTGAGCACATTGTAATTTTATATATATGAGTTCCAGAACTTTTTCATAAAGACCACCAACTTGTTATTTAAGTGGACAGTGTCAAGTAAGACCCCTTACAATATAAATCTGATTTGTTTGATCAAATGTTATTGATATTTATAGAGTATAGAATATATTGATCCTTGGAAGGAAAAAGTATATAAGCTTCATAGCTCAAAAGTACTCAGTTTTAAATACCATGCAGACAGATATTTTGTCCTCTATTTATGAAGACATTAGTGCTACTTTTGAATTAAAGAAGCCCAATGTGCCAAATTTATAATGAGCTATAATTTTGAGGCATGAAGAAAATGAATGTATATGCATATCATACTATACATGTATATTATTAAATTAAAGCTCAAGTCAAAAAGCTTATGACTTTTATCCTTTCAAAATTTTAAAAGAATCATAGAGATGAAGTTTTATGTTTACCATCCAGGAACAAGAGGGATAGAAAGAGTCTCAATGACTTCAGTAGAGTAAAGGTTATTCTTTTCTACAGCAGAAACGAGATTGATTTACTGTGTCCTTTCATTACTTTGCAAAGATTTAAAAGAGACCACTCTTCTTGCAGCAGGTTCTAAATGCATTTGGTTTAAAGTACTCAATGATGAATGAAAAGGAAAATCAAGGGGTACATGAAATAAAGGTAATCAATCATTTTATATTAGCTAGAAGAAATTCAGAATTAGAAAGGCAATGGTTTTAGTCTGAGAGGGCTCTTTTAAACATTCCCCATAGCCTTTAATATACATGACCTCTTAAGAATAAATATTGTCACCAGGTACATTCTTCAGTTCATTGGCGGCTACTTTATAAAGATTTATCCTTTAGGTTATGAAAAGTATTGATGTGCATTGTTGAGTGCTATTTTTCCTTAGAAAAGAACTTTAATATGCCCTACATAAATTAGAGCTAACAATAAATATTAAATTGCTGAATCATTTTGACTATCATAAAAAAATCTTTCCACAAAATGACACTAGAGCAGAACTTTCAATATAGTCATTAGTATTCTTCAATTAAGATGGGAAATACTAATAAGATTAACCCTGTATTCCACTTGTAAGAGTAATACATTCATATTTGCAAATCTGAATAATAAAGATGTATGCTTTTATACCCATTAACTTGGCATACATACTGTTGATATTAGCAATTATGCATCTCTGGGTTCCTTTTGGTAATTGTTATTACTGTTTAATACTGGTTGCTAACTGCCTTGAAATACTAGTTGTTTTCTGACAGGAATTTCACCTATCATAGTAAATATGATATCTCATTTGAATCTAAAAAATAAAATCCCATAATCATAAAGAATATTTCAAAAAAGATTCATGGAAATAAGTTATAATTTGACATTAAAAACAATTTCAATTAGTCATTCTAATAATTCTAATAATCAGTTCGTGCCAGTTGATCAGGACTTTAAAATTTTTCTTTAAACACAATTTTCAGTGTTATTGAAGGCCTGGAATTAGTCCGCCTTTGGAGTGATGGGCGTAGTTCCTGCATTCACTGTTGGCATGCTGGAAATCAAAGTCAGGACTTCAGTTGGAGCTTTATTCTTCTTTAACTTTTCTGTTGGATGATGGTGTGGTGGCTTGAAGAACTCATGGGTCCTGCTTTGGCAAACTGAACTCTTTGGTCTCTGCTAAGAAATGTCTTTCTATGATTTGGAATTTTTTCAGGAGTGCCAAGGCCTCCTCTCTGACATAACTTCATAGAAGTTTAGTAAAATGCAGTATTTCCTTGCCTCCTACATTTCATGCACACACTGTGCACATTCATTGTGATAGGCAATGAAGGAACTCCATTTCCCAAGTTTTGTCTCTGAGGAAAGGGGAACTATCTATATGGCACAGTGTTGGGTGTTGCTTAAAAAATACAGAAAATATTTTATAATCCAGTCTAACAATTTTAGCATGAATGAGTATGAGGCAACTTACTTGAATCAGCACCAGTTCCTTATCGGGTCAACCTCATAATGAATTTGCTAAATTGCAGGCCTTCTATCTTGGCTATCATAGAAATTTTAGTGATATAAAAGGGTCTAGTTAACTTGATTATCAACATTGTATTTGAGTGCAAGGCCACAATAAAAATATAAATCTTTGCCCGGCTGGTGTGGCTCAGTGGTTGAGCATGGATCCATGCACCAAGAAGTTGCCTGATCGATACCCGGTCAGGGCACATGCTCAGGTTGTGGGCCGGATCCCTAGTGAGGGGCCTGTGGGAGGTGGCCAATCGATGTCTCATGTTCTCTCTGAGACATCAATGTTTCTATCTCTCTCCCTCCTTTTCTCTCTCTAAAAATCAATAAAGAAAATATATATTAAAATATATACATATATATACATATATCTTCGTTATTATATATTAAAATGACACATAAAAAACTTGATTGCAAGTTGGATATAAAAGTTTGTGGCTAAGGAGCTTCTTGTTTGGAAGTAAAGATTACTATTTGAACCAACTATGAAAGTGCATATTAACCTTTGATACAGAGTTGAGATTTTTAGATGGCACTGATGGAAGGTCACTTTTGCCTTCCCTCAGTGAGAAACAAAAGTCAAGTAAACTCTGGTTTATTAAATACAAGGATTATTGTCATAATCTCAAAATTATAAGCTCCTGACTATAGACACTACTTATTATTAGAGTAAATGAATGAAGGGCCTGATTGACTCAGGTCCTTGCATTCCTGATCACAATTGCATGGATTTTAATGGTGCTTGAGCTTCAGCATGTCACATTTCTTGCATGACTATATAATGCCATTATTTCTATTTCAATTACTGGGCTACCCTATATTAAAATATTTTGAACACCTTTCTTGATATAATTTTGAAGCTAGAGTTTGAAAGTACTTTTAATTACACTGAAAATTTCTGTTACACCAAATGGTCCTTTAAATAAATTGCCTCTGTAGAATTTTTTTTAAATTAATATATTAATTGAAACCTCTATGTAACATTTGTCCTGGCAAATGAAATGACAAAGCCAAAGTTAGGTACAGTAAAACCACTGAAAGGTAGTTTTATTGTTGTTGTTGGTTTTTAAAAAAATTTATTATTATTAGAGGCAAGCAATTGAGGACACAAGTGGACTATCAACAAACTTTTCAATAAAGTCAGGAAGCAGGCTATCAACACTTGGGCTGTTCTTATTGTGTCTGTTATCATAATTGACAGCTTGACGCAAAACCCTATCATATGACTTCTGGGTAGGTATGTAAATGGATAAGAGGTCAATTTTCACATATGCTGGTTGGAAAGGAAACACATTTAAAGGAAGTTTCAGTCAAAATAATGGCTATGCAAATGCTTAGCTTTTTGGCTAGTTCTTAAATTAAAAAAATAATCTTTTATTGGTCTTTTATCATTTATTCATTTATTCAGTAATTTACTGGTTATCGAAGGCTGATATCCAGGTAAACTATTCTAATGTAAAAATAAAATTATATTTACTGAAATCTTAAATTTCAGTCAACAAAATTACAAGGGAAAAGTGATCTTTGCTGAAAATATTAACTTTAAAAGATCTAAGTTGAATCAGGGAAGCAGAGGAAGTTCTGAAGGTTATAATTATAGACAGTGTAGCTTTAAATATTCTTGGGCTGCACATGAAGAATATGGTAGGAAAAGAATAATCCTGGGTGGGAACCAGGAATTAGGAGTCAGGAGGTTGGTTTTAGTGTTGACACAAATAAGGAATGTCCAACCTCAGACAGGTCCTTAAACCTTGCTGTCCTGTATCCTTATTATGAAAAGGAAAGTGGAGAAGTTGAACAACCCGATCTTTTTTTTTTCTTTATTTCTTTTTTTTTTTGTGCTTTTTTTTGGTTACAGATGTTTCTCCTTTTTTACCCCATTGACACCCTCCTCCCCATCCCCCACGCCCCACCCTGACCCCAGCTTTGTTGTCCATGTCCATTGGTTATGCGTACATGCATATAAGTTCTGTGGTTTATCTCTTCCCTCCCCCCACCACCCCCTCTTCTGAGGGTTGTCAGTCTGTACCCTACTTCCACGTCTCTGGAACGACCCAATCTTTAAGTTACCTTGAAATCTTAAACTTTACAAGTTAAAGTAACCTTTCGTTTTCTAATACTTAAGATTTATGGTCAGTAATGTTTATTTGGTTCATGGACTATACAGACCCATTTAACTTAATTCTGCCATGCTAATTAAATTAAGCATCAAGAAACACGGATTTCAGAAATTGACAATAGAAGTAACTTTAATAATTTTATTAATCAATGTCACCCAATAAATTCCATGAAAAAGAAGTAACTTTAAATCACCAGAGTGACCTTGAATATCTTATTTTTTTTAAATATGTGTTATATGTCCCACATATAACAATTTTATTCTGACAGTTTTGCTTGGTTAGTAATGCTACATCCTATTCATTCAAAGGCCCTTTTTTTTTTTTGCTCTGTGGCAGGAAATTAATAGTAATAAAATAAAATTATAATCTAAGAGTTGAGAGGAAAATATAAATATTGGAGTATTAATCTTTTTAAGCATCCCTCCAAAGCACCTCCCCTCATCCTGAAAAAATCTGTTCCCTTGAGGCTCTCTGGAGAAATGAAGAAACCTAAGGGAAAATAAAACACACCCTTCAAGATATTCCCTTGAAGTCACTATAAACTTCATTTTTAAGGGAAAGGGTTAATTTGCCTGTGTTGATTATGCTGTTTAATGGTTTATTAGTTCAACTGAGAGCTGTTTTCATCAAGAGGAACTGTTTGTACATCAAACTGTTTGCTGAGTCTAGCAAAGGAGGTTTTGCTTACCTTCATTCTTTAGTTCCCAAAGCTAATTGCTAAGCATTTAAGGAGAGCCCCAGTTCATAATAATGGAGGTCCTCATTTGAATAAACCAATTCTTATTCTGAAATCACAAGCAATATTGATTCTTTATGGCTATAAACTATGTGCATATTTTTTGTAGTGTAGGAAAAGATAATGATCCAAATCTTGTTTCTTCTACTTACACAGTTGTTTAAGGGAAACTACATAGTCCCCATCCTTGTTTTTCTGAAACCATCTCACCATCCCATTGGAGTTGGGAGAGGACCAAGGTTCTCACTCCAGAGACTATGGAGCTTCATCCTGAGAACATATGCAGTGATATCTTTACCTTCACTTCTCTCAGTTATTTGGACTATTTCAACCTTACCCCTTTACTCATAGGTCTTTTGGAGGAGAATCTTACTTTCTTATTTCACCTTTGGTTTGCTTTTGGAATTCTGGGTATAAATTATTTTAAAGGAAAATTTACCTTAATTTTTTAGACAATATAATTTCATATTAGTAGGTGTGTATGAATCAAAGAATTAAAATATTTATGTAGAGTGTGCATTTCTGCAAGGATATACATACGATGAGGTCTGTCAAAGGGTCTGTATTGTTACAAAAATAAGAATTAGTGCATCCTACACATGCAAACACAGAACTTTAACAGAGTAAATGTTTTAATTCATCTGCACGTGGTATTTTAAGTTTGATCACTATTGGGGGGGAAAGTAATTTCTTAGTTTTTTGAGGGAAAAATACTTGAAAAAATTGAGTGTTATTAAACCTTATATACCACTCAAAATTAAAGTTTAAAAATTTTATTTAAAATGAATTGATAGCCCTGGCCTGTTTGGCTCAGCGGTTAGAGCGTCGGCCTGCGGTCCCGAGAGACCCGGGTTCGGTTCCCGCTAAGGGCATGTACCTCGGTTGCAGTTTGTCCCCGGCCCTGGTTGGTCGTGCGAGTGGCAGCCACTCGATGTGTCCCTTTCACATCGATGTTTCTCTCTCTCTCTTCCTCTCTCCCCCTCCCACTCTACCTGAACAGAAAATGGAAAAATGTCCTCAGGTGAGGATAAAAAAAAATAAAATAAAATAAAATAAAATGAATTGATAGCTAAATTATATAACTGACTCTCACAAGATAGAAACTGAGGAATCACCATACCAATCTCAAATAAGATTATCAGCTATTATTTTAAACTTATTTAAAACCTAACATAAAATTCTTTTTTGTTAGGAATACTGAATTATACTACTACCAAGATTGTTTAACATGGCACAAAAAGATACTTTAACATACCTATTAACACAGTATTAACCTTTTATCACCTAGAATTCGTTCAAAATTTGCAGACGCAGGACTACCTTGGTCAAACAAGATTCTTAGGAATTGTTTTTTTTGGAATTAGTACCATGGAAATCTTCAGTGAAGAGGTGGTTTCTATTTTAATCATCTGTTTCCCCTACCCACACAGTCACCTTTAAATGTTTACTAATTCAAAGGTGCTTTATGCAAAATTAATTAATAATTAATACATTAAAAACAAAACAAAACACATAAGCTTCTGCTGAAGCAACCTGATTTTAACACATAAGCATGTATAAACATGCCTCCTCGGAAAATTTTGAAAATATTGACAATGCTAGCCCACAATCTAAATAGCTAAATAAATTTAAATTATATTTTATATTTTTAGTAACTGAAAGGAAATTAATTCAGTACTAATTAATACCCTGCCAACTTGGGGGGCATTTAAATTATTGTTAAATATATTGTGATCATTTTTTATATATATAAGTATATTTTTTATTTGGGAGAAAATACTCCTATTGCCTGTTTCTGAAAAATGGGTGGAGATAAATTGTGTTAGTTGGGTTTAACCCTTTTGAAACTACTCTTTGGAAAGAAAAGTCCAAAAATACCTTGATTTTAAGTATTTCACATGTAGTTCACTTGATATTTTGGGGGATGGTAAACAAACAAAGAAAAAATTAGCAACATGAGCAACAAAATACTAACAGTTTACATATGCATCTTCCCAAGGAGACATCATGCCTACTATGGGTGGGACAACAAGCCAATCAGTGCGTGGTATTTAGGTTCTCTTCCTTTTCAAAAGTATCTTCTGAAAACTACTTAAGTCTAACCTCAGAGCCCACAGACACTAACCTGGAGTTAACAGTTGGCAGAATTGTCATGGGCTATACCTAAATACACCTCTCCCTTACTAAGAATGTTTCATTGACTCCAAATTAGGGTTTTCATTGACTAGAGCAGAATCAATAAATGGTCCCTTTGGTAATCTTTCTACAAAGTCACGTTTCTTGAACAGTTTTTAGATTATTTTCATAGTACTGCTTTTTAAAAATATGTATTTTGAAATAGACAACTGTTTACTGTTACTGCAGAAAAGCAATTTTAAATTGCCCCATCCCATTTCCTTCATAATTACATGACGATCCAATTTGAGAACTTTTTAAAAATCTTGCCATATTAGAGTTTGCCTTCTGTTTGATTTAAAACTAATCAAGTATGCATGCTCTCCTTCATGCAAGGATGATGATCAATTTAAAGAATATTTTTATTTGGTTTTCCTTCTTTACTGACTTACAGCTTCTTTATGACATACATCCCGAGCAGAATCTACATAACTATCAATCTCTTCATCTGTCTACCTAGTTATCTGTTTATATCTACATTAAGGGATGTTTTTCAGTTCTTTAAATTTCCAGACTACTTTTACCTGAAAAAGGTACAGTTAAAACATTTTAGAAATTTTAGGTGGTATTTTGGAGCCTCGCAGATCTGTAGAAAAGTGAGTAAAAATTATTAATTATTATTCTAAAAATCCCAAATCACTTTTACTTAGTGTGTGTAGAAACTCGAAAGTATAACAAGAAAAAATTATTTTAGTCATAACACTATTAGAAAGGATTAAAATAACTCCTCATAAGTTCAAAGTCACTTTGGCTCCAATCATCATCTTTTTGGAATTCTCACTGAGAAACAGCAAGCAGGGTTCAGCAGGTACATGTGAATGAGTCATCTTTCCAATGCAAGATGCAGTTAATTTACAGCATAGCTATCTAAAGATTAAAAACCATGATTTTCTAGTGGTGTTTTTTTTTTTTTTTTTTTTTATCCAAACTCAGATAAGTTTACTTTCTTAAGCATAAAAATAAGCAATATATCTTTTCAATAAATCTGCTAGCACTGTAGGGCAGCTGTTAACCAAACAGAACTGGATAGGGTTACTTGAACAATCTCTGAAGGGCAGAGCTGATGATTCGGAGATCTGGGAAGAATTTGTTTTAGCTTGTATTCAGTGCATTCCTCACTCCATTCAGATGTGGTAAAGTGTTTAAATGCCATTACTGAGTTTAAAATAAAAGTAGAAATTCTTATCAACTCTTTCTAAACAATGCCACTTTGAATAAAACAAAATTAGTAAACATCTAAAACTGAATACCTTGATGCTTCTAAATATCAGGGACAATGTTTAAAAGGTGGGGCCTTTTCTCCTCTGAACTGCATGTCTTCTATGTTTTGCAAATTGCATGCTTCAAGTTCTTCTTTGACTCAGTGCAGATTATTTGGTATGTTGCATTTTTTTTTAAAGCTTTTTCATTTTCTTTCTAAAATATATCTCTTTATTGAACATTAACGTTTGCTTTTATTGCAGCTTAATTTGTACTCTAATAATGGCTAATTGTTATGTTCTAAGCACTTGTTTCTCTTGTATGCTTTAATTAATAGAGAAGCATATCGCAATCGCTTTTTTAAAAAAACAGTCTAGGAATTTTGCTTTGCTGAGTAAGGTTTTCTCTTTTGCTTTTTTTTTTTCTTTAAGTTGCCTCTTGGGAAAGTAAGGTTAATGCCATGTACAGTACTAGTTTGCATGTGTTCATTTAAATACTAAAAACTGTAGTACTGCTCGATCCATATCTGACTGCTAGGTTTCAATTGACAGCTGAGGATTTGTGACTGGACCATGAATCAAAACGGCAGGCATTTATACCCCAGTACCAGTGAGGATACATTGGGAATTACTTGGCAAAGGTAACATTTTAATTATTTCCAACCCTACACTTAACACTTAAAAATTACATGAGCTATAGTGTTTGTTTTTAACTAGCTTTCTAGAAAATATATGTTAAAAATTTAGTTGTTTTGGCTATCCCTGTTTCCCTCCCCTTCCCCTTTATTTCTTATGTAAATGCAAATTTAAGTGAATTTGGGGTTATAGCATATGCTAATTAATTATTGGAATTTCTAAGCACTATGAAATGTTTTAAACAATTTATGAATATTTCTCTTGAAGGGGGCATTTCACACTTAGATTCTAGGACCTGAAATATGAAACCGATTTCAGGGAAGATTTTTTAGCTACTGGGTCTTCGCATTATAGATTCTTTCTGTTTCAGCTCTCTCCTGGATTGCTAACTTTAAGCCACTTCACTATTCAGTTACTCCCCTGTTGGAGGAGAAAGCCGGAAGAAAAATTTTAAATTAGTCGATTTACTGTTATTAGCAGCACTCGTAAATTTAGGAGTGGGAAGATTGTTGGAATTAATACTAAAGAAGGAATTTAGTTTAAATAAAGTTTTAACTTCTGTTTGTACACTGATGTGAGTCATTGGGAATTTACTTTCTTTGATTGACTGAATAAGTAATTCTAAAACTTCATTTTTGAAACTAGTTTTCATCCTGTCTCATGTATTGGTTTTAGAAAATAAGTAGTGTCATGTCAGCTGCTTACGTATTATTTTAATAAAGAACAAGTTTTGTCAACTTGACAAATTAAATAATCAAAATTCATGGCATAATCGTATGTAACAAGAGATAACAATGTACGGAAGATAGTGAGGTAATCCCACAAGGAGTTCACCAAGAGTAGAGCCGGCATAGTTCTCAGCCCTGCAGTGACTAACCCTCTGTTCACTGGCGTCTCTGGTGAAGGTGCGGACGCAGCAGCTGCACTGACCACGGTCTCCATATCGCTTGATACAAACTGCTGAAGAGTAGAGTTCAGAAGAATGGAATTAATAAAATGTCCACTTTTACACAAGTGAAAACAGAAAATTAGTTGGATTGTGTCTTTAAAAACTCAAGTTTTTATGAACACACTAACCTAAAATGAATAGAGTATGACTTTTCCTCTTTTTAAAAGTTTGGAATAACATTCACTTTAAAGTATGCACATTTTTACATATTTTGGTTTTTTCCCCAAGAAACATATAATTCCTTCATTTGAAAAAGTACAACATATACTTATAAGGAAGAAGATAAGCTTAGTAAAAGCATCTTATTTAAAGTCTTAATAGTTAATACTCAATTAAATTCAATGAAAATGTCTTATTTAAATCATCTTAGTAAGTATTTTAAGATTAACTTAATTGGATATGATAACACTATATTTGGATTTAGTTTTTATTAAATAACTTCCTTATATCCCATGCTCTGTCTGGATGCAAAATGCCTTGTCTGCATACAAATCTTACAGTTTACAAAGAATGGCAAATGAGATGAAGTATATTTGTGTTTTTAAATGTGACTATAGCTGTGTAAACTTTCAAATCTGTGGATTACCAATTGACCTTTACTTGTCTGAAATGGGATAGCAGCTTTAAATTACGTTAAAGCCAAATAAGGATATAAATTATTGGTGATTTAAAATATAACTGCACTTAGTTTCTAGTAATTTTTCAAAGAAAAAAAATTGATATCCCAAAAAAGGAAAAGGTGACTGGACATTGGATCACCACAGAACACATGTATTGGAATAAATTAATAAAACGACTAGACTCAGTTCTTAGGAGAACATTGTTTATGTTACAAATCCCCTTCTTGGTGAAAAATTGGTGTGGTAATCAGTTTCTGGTGATAATAAATCAGAAAAAAATTCAGAATCCATTTAGTTAAGATGTCTTTTGCCACCCCCCTCTCAAAACAGTAAATTTTTAATTAGTAGATAATGCTGTATAGATGGCCTTAATGCTTCAAAGGGCTTTAAAAAGGTAGCTTTTGGTTTGCTTCTTCCCTTTTCATCATGACACAGAAGGCACAAAATTGGTAACGACAGGTATCACTGTCATACATTTAACAGGTATTTATTGACTCCCTGTGGTGGGCTCACCCAAAACACTGTGCATGATGTAGATGCTCACAGTTCTGAATAAAAATATATGAGACAGCAATTTGCTTTGCTTTGTTCAAGTTTTCCAAAACAGTCACAAATAGAGCCCATATTTGATAATGCAAATCGGCCATGTTTGTGGCCAACACACTCATAATTTGTTTATGGTTTATAGTTAGTGCTCTGTGGTTATTTATGAAACTTAATGGTGGTTTTCTTTTGTTTTATTTTTTTCTAGAAAGGATACTGGAAAAGAAAATCATAAGTGTCTGTAACACTATGAACTTTTAGTGCAGATGACAGATACCTAAAACCTTCAGGGCACTTCTACAACTCTAAAATTATCTGAATAAATTCAGAATATATGGGAAATATAGATCTATTCAACCAGAGAATTAAACAATTTGCCTTTGTCATGAAGAAAGTATCAGGTTATTTTTGTTGTGGTTGTTGCTTTTAGTTTTTAACAAAAGGCAATCCCTATAGACTTTGTAGTAGAAAAGCCAAAGGTGTTTTGGTGTTTTTTTGTGTTTTGGCTTCATTTTGTTTTGTTTTGATTGCTTGTTGCCATTAATTTCCTTGTGCAATCACTAGCCATGGTGGCCCCTGTACTGCTTTATACCAGTCCCCCTGCAGAGATGTTTCCATGTCAAATTCAGACTGAAAATGGCAGTGCCCAGGGAGCTATGCAACTCTACCCAAAGCTAGAAGATTTCCTCCCTCCTCCTCCCTGCGCTCTCCCACTGCCGCCCCCACCCCCACCCCCACCCCAATGTATAAACATTCCCTTAGGAACCAAAGCATACTTTTTTGGAAAGTTTCACAGACTTATTAAGTTGCAAACCTGAAGGTGTTTTGTTGTTTTGACCTTAGAATTTTGTGAGTCGTGTGTGTGTGTGTGTGTGTGTGTGTGTGTGTGTGTGTATTGCTTGCACCTGTGTGAATTTTTCTGTCTAACTCAAAGGTCTGGTATCACAGTTAACCCAGAGTGCAGTCTGTTGGGGAAGGGCTCACTTCTGCTTGAGTCAGGAGGGGCTCAGCTCTCAGGAGGGGAATAGGTGATGGGTTGCGTGTGTCGTTCATAAGGGTACTGTTGTGTCTGTGCTGTGTCCTCTGATGTGGATAGATTATATTGTTGCATATGTGAGTTATGTGGGCATAAACAAATACAGCAGTTGCCTCCCTCACTGGCTTTCTTTCTTGAAACTATAGCCAGAACATAGCTTGTACTATCGAATGTAAAAGAGCAATATAATTGAATGAAAAAGAGAGCTGAAGGACAATCCAAGAATAATATAAACATCAGTTATTTTAAAACATTGGAGGGAGTGCTTTATGCAAAAGAGAAACTGGATTTATTGTTTCATTCCCTCTGCTCCCCCTTCACCCCTTTCAGGAAAAGGCAAAGCCACAAGTGAGTGGCTGTATGTGTGTGATTGCTTGTATAAACATAGAAGAGGCCTTCAGATGGCTAAAATAAACATGCGCGTGTTACTGAAGGATATGTTTACACAAACCATTTGCTCAGCCTCTGAAATAATGAATAAATGAAGATTTTACTGAAATAATTGGAAGGGTTTTTGTGTTTCTGCTGATGCCATAATTGAATGGCACCAAAGAGACTTTTATCAGCTATTTTACATGTTACATGTGTTAGCAGTTCCTTTCTATGAGTTGAATACTTCATTCTGTAGTTACTTTACACATGTTTTTGTAAGAAATTGTCGTTTATTACTGCAATTCTAGAGAGTTGCTTGATTTCCCAAGAGAAATTTAGCAGCCAGTAAAGATTATTTGGATCTGGCTGGTCAGGAGAGGGAGGGCAGAAAGGAAGGAGTAATAGCATTCATTTCATACATATAACCCTTTTTGCACAACACTGTCCTGAACCTTCCATTTTCCTTGCTTTGTCCCTGAAATTGTCTTTGTAAAATATATGTTCTTAATGACTTAATGAGTATTTAAACAAAATAATCTCCATTATAGGTTTGCAAACCCTATGTTTGTATATAAATATATGTGTACATGTGCATGTGTGTGTTATGTGTGTACATGTGTGTCAGTATACATGTCCATATGCGTGTGTGTGTGTGTGTGTGTGTGTGCATACACATATAATATATGTATGGTGCCTGGCTGGTAAGGGCAGTATTTGATCTATCCATAGGTAGTATCAAGAGTTAACTTTTGTTTCAACGTTATAGTTAGACCATCCCTAGGATTTCACTAGCTAGCATTTCCTGCTTTCAGTTTGTTATCTTGACACATAACTACAATACAACAGCTGGGTTGTTCCTGGAGTTCCTGGGGGGGGGCTTCATTCTCAGAGTGCTGAATTTCCTTTTCAGCTGTCAGCCCTAAAGTGTATTCAAAACGTTCAGCTTCTTACACACCATTCTGGGCCCCTAGCACCACTCTGGGACTATGATAGAAATGCTGATAAGGTAGATGAACTGAAGCATCTTTGGTTCAAGGAGAAAACTGCAAAAGCCAAAACTGCACATGACCATCGAGTGGTAACCAGGCTGCTCTGCTAACCAGTGTCACTCTTTATATTACAATAATCTACTTAAAAGAAGGACTCCATTCTCATCAAAATTATTTGTACCTGTTACGAAATCAAAAATAAAAATGTTAGCGTCCTTTAAAATGATCTTATGTGGTGTTCACCCCCAAGCAGTATCTGTGATCTGGCTGTGCAAAAACACATTGGGATTTGTTGCAGTTTTGCCTAACTTTCTCCATTTATAAAGAAAGATTTGCACAACACAACGTTTCCTTTTTATCTAGGAAACTCTTCAGAACACTTCCTAAGAAATTAATTGTATTCCAGCCAGACTTGCATGCTGCCATCCCACAGGAAATGGGTCAGCAATCCATTAAGATGCCATTAGATAATCTAATTTGGAACCTAATCTCTAAATTAACCATGCTCCATACTTGAAGCATACTTGAGAGAAAGAAAAAAAGTTTACGTTTGAATCGATAGGGGAGCCGAAGCGTGAAGAAGGCTGTTTGTTTTTTCTGTAGCTGTGGTCACGTCTCAAGCCGTCTGGTAACCAGGAGAAACCAGACATGATGTAATTCCAGATTGAACTTGAACTTCAGGGACTTAGGATAGGGGAACAATGGACCGTAGGAATCAATAATGTCCATTTTCCACATGATTATGTTTGGAGCTTTAAGTTAACCTTTATGGGAGAAGCAGCAGGATCTTCAGTGTGACCAGTGAGATGATCCAGAGACAAGATGTTAGAGGCGAGAAAACAACTTCTGCCATGATATTTCTGAGCAGCACTGCAGATTGCAGCAGGATTAGAAAAGTTCCCGCTCCGCAGTAAACCGGTGGCCTGTTCAGAGCACTCTTTGTTCGCTTAGGTAGGACAAACTTAATCTTACGTTTCCTGTCAGATGATTTTTGGCAGCGCTGCGGGATAGGGAGGAACAAGATTCAGAAAACTCCCCAATGTAAACCTTGCTGATTAACCCTTTGCAGTGAAAGAAGTATACTCAACACTTACTTTATTTGACGATGTTTGATGTAAAGTGCCGTATTTACATATGTATTCGGTCTCTCAGAAATCAGCTTCCTCAGCACACTTACCTTTTCTGATTCTCATGTTTGCTAGACTGTTAGTAGGTATAGAGTGAATTTTTAGCCATATTTACTTCAGTATCAAAGCATATGAGTAGGATATAAACATAATAAATCACAAAAGAAAAAAGTAAAGGCAAAAGCCTATTTAAGTTTAAAAAATTGAAAAATACACATTTTGGATATTCAGAAATTGTAGAAAATTACTATTATTCTCTCCTTTGTATATTTTTGTTTTATGTGAAAGCCGATTTTTTTTTTTGCACATGCGAGCAGTAGCAGGGGAAATACAAAGGCAAGTTCAGTCCCTCAATCATTTGTGACTTTATGCATCACAGTTCTGATACAAATATGTTTTTTCATTAAGAGGTAGACTTGTGCAAATAACAATGATTTTAACTTTTAAGTGAAAATCACTTGGGAAAGAATTGCTTTTTGCTTCTGTATAAAACTTAGTATGCCTTGGGTGATTTTCTCTAGTGAAAGTCACTATTTGGAAGCTCTGTTTTTGTAGAGAATTTTGTCTGCTGTTGAAGACTCACATATGCTAATGAGGGGGCAGAAGCACTAGTGACAATGCACTGAAAAGGGACCGACAGACGAGGCCGGAGGAGAGGAGGGTGGAATCCACATGCAGGGTGCTCCACTGAGGTCTGTGGGAGGAGGTCAGATAACTACTGTGAGCCTGATAATTCTACATTTTTAGTCATCTAACCCTCCCCCTCCCTACAGCTACACATGTATGTGTGTGTGTGTACTGTAATTTATTTGTAGTTAGTCATCTTCATAATGATTTTCTTCCATTTTTCAATTCTAAAACATGAAAAATATCAAACATAATTTTTTACAAATCTACTTAATTAGACCTAGTTAGGGGAAAGGTATTTTTCTTGTATCTAAAGTAAACATGTTCAGGAAATACGTTTTTATTACTTTTAAGTATATAGACTGCCTCTTGAAGGGTCTTCCAGGATTTTGTAAGAGCCTTTTACTAAAAGAGGGCAGTAATTGTAATGAGCACATGTAATACTTAGTTATAGTGGTCCCACACGTAAGACTTCTTGCCCGATGCTCTTCATTAGATAAAATATTCCACTGGCTCATGCCATTATTTTACTTAGAAAATGCTAGTACTCACACACGGTAAAGTTAACATTCAGATCCAGTGTTCCCCAATAACAAAGCACATCTGAAACAATTGAATATAAATTAATGAGCTTTGACAACCTACAGTTTTGATATGTTATTTCAAAAGCATCGGTCCCCAAGGAGTAGCAATAAAGAAGGCCATTTACCTACTTAGTTAAGAAACAAATACGTTTCTCTTTCATTACTATGAAGTGCTATTGCTTGCAGTTAGAATAATTCCATGAGCCACCTGCAGTTTATGCTCTTTGGTGTTTCCCAGAGAGCCCACAAGAGTACTTTGCAGTTCAGGTAAGAGCTGGCCAGGGAGCTTTCCCATACAGATTATTACAAATAGTAATAATCATTAGAAATCATCTTGCATGCAAACAGGATCATTCAGATGGCAATAATGAGCTTTAAAAATAGGGGAAATAAATCGAAGAAATCCAAGACCTGTGTAAAAGCTTTGTGTATCTTAACTTGGAGACTTGTCTCATCTAGGTGGAGCTCAGCAAGCAAACTGGGGACATGCATCCACATCTGTACACGTAAACAATGGCAAATGCTGCACTCAGCTGAAAAGAATCTGGAATTGGATAAAATACAGTTATTTGTGTTGAAGTTTGAACTCAAGAGTTATACTTTCACAGGAATTTCAGTGTATCAAAGTGATATGCACCTTAATTTATAGAATATCATATAACTTAGGGATAATATAAATTCTTAACCAGTGGTAAAAGTAAAGTGTGCTTCACAAAAGAGGTAAAGCATAGTGGGTAAGCATATAGATCCCAGAACCAGACTGCTAGAGTTCAAATCCTGGTTTTTTGCTACTTAACAGCACTATGAGTTAGGCAAGACACTTAACTTCCTAGCTTCAGTGTCTTCATCTGTAAAATCAGAAAAATAACAGTACTTTTCTCATAGGTTTGTTTTGAAGATTGAATGTTTTAAAGTAGGTCAAGCATATAGAACAGTGCCTGGTACTGCTATTTAACACATACTATATAAATGCTCTTGCAAATAGTATATTAAGTACCATTTTCTTTGTTCTTTATACATTAATGAATTCCTAAATACATTCTTAATCTACAGAAGTATATATGACATAATTCTTAAATATATGGGTACTTAAATACTGCCCATATATTTCTGCCACTGGTCTGAGTGAGCATTTTTTCACAAGATGCTGTTTGTAGCCTTTGTGTTATATTGAAATAAGCAGCCAGTCCGAAGGTTCACATATACAACCCAGGACAACATGGTGTCTAAATTAATTAATACTTAATTAATCTGCCTTAATTTTTTTTCCAGGCAGATATTAGCTACTAATAGGGAAAATTGTTTATTGTGCATTTTGGAAGAGATACTAATATCTCTGTGTTAATATTATAGTAATAAAATTAGTAGTATTTAGCCAAGGAAGTAAAACATTTTCCTTCTTGGGAATATTTGAAACAAGTGCAAAGGAATTAAAGGCAACTCCTTTTAAATTACAGCATTTATTTTATTTATAGTCCATGCTTTCTGAGCCATTGCTTATTTTTATTACTATCTGTAAGTAATGTGGCTACTGATACAGTTGAAGTACGTTGCATATATACAATTCTTTGTGCTTCGTTCCTGTAATATTTTTATAAGCTTCTTGAAAAATACTATCTTTGCAGTAAATATGGTAATCTTATGATTAAATCAGTGTGTAAAACCTGAATGAGCAATGTTATTACTGAAAAGTATTAGTATATAAGATACTTTGACATTTTATAAAATGTTTGACAAATGGCTTGTCCACCCATTATCAGATAAACACAGACTAGCAAATGAAAGTTTGCCATTCCTGAAATACCTTATTGTTCTAATCATCTAAGGCTAATAGTTGAAATGAAGCCTTTGACTTTGTCAGGTTTCTTGATCAACCTACCACTCCATGTAATTTTATTTGGCACCTCATGGTTCTTGGGTGGTCACTGAGTTAAACATTAAGGGCCCAATCATTTTTGGCCGAAAGGCACAGTCACACAATGCATAATTTTTAAAAACACAGCCATCAAATGTTGACTTGCTCAGAGCAATTTTCTCTCTTTTTTTTCATTGAAAGGTATAGAGTCGGTTTACTCCTTGTAGATGTGAAGACCAATTATTGTATCTAATTTATCCAGGATAAGAAATATATAAATAGTGTATCATTTTCAAAAGGAAGAAGTGGGTATCTTCTTCGCTGTTAATCCTCACCATAGTGTCACTCTAATAGAACTTGAACTGGATTTGTTTTCAGAGGAGACAGAGGTTTGAAATGTCAGTGCTGCTTGATCACACAGACGGACCATACACTCCGTGCACCAGTCTGCTACAGCGTTCGCGGGGCTGTGATCCAGCTGTGTGGAGCATGGGAAATGCACTTTCTTCTGAAGTAAATTCACTTTGCCTTCAGAAAAATGTTCTTTCTAATGTTGGGTCAATTTCTGACTTCCCCAGGAAGCAGTATAATGTAGTTAAATGGCCATGGGAACCAGCCAGAACTGATTCATATCTGAGGTCTAGGTGGGTACATTTGGGCAAGTTATTTAAGTTCTTTAAGTCTCAGTTTTCTCATCTGTGAAATGGGAATGATGATGGTAAATTCAAGAGTTCATTGAGAGAGTTAATAACATAGCATATGCAAAATACCGAAGATGGCACCTTGCTCATAATAGGCCCTCAGCGTGGTTATTTTCTGGAAGTTTCTCCCTTTGTGGTGATTAATTCTGTCCACCCGAACCAGACAGAAGTCTGCATTTCTTTCCAACTCAGCTGTCCTGTCTTCCCTGTCTCCCTTTAGCTGTTCCTCAAATGGCATTATTTGGTGAGTTTCTTCACAGAAGTGATTCCGCAGACTTTGTTTCTCTTGAAGAGTGATGCTTAGAAGAAACACAGTGTTTCAGAGGTAGTCCGCTCAGTATAAAATGAAACAGGATCATCTTAAGGTCAAAATCATTTGTTTGTTTGCTTCTACCCTCTGGAACAGCCTAGTTACACACTTGGTCAGAATAATGGGAAAATATTATCCATCATATCAGACTTATTATTATTATTATTGCTGTTTTACATACATAGATTTGAAGTCATTAGGGTGAGTTCTGCTTTGTGTTAAAGTACTGTGAAATTTTTTTTTTGTGACTGATTTTTCTCAAAGTCCTTATATTCTTCTTCTTTTTTTAAATTTAAAATGGTATGGCTTTTATCTATTTTTCAAAGATGTACTTTCAGATTTCAGTCATGCTCATCTTCTGTTTGCCAAAAAAAATAGGGTGATCTGGCAATGGAAAATGTAATGAAAACACAGTAAATGCATGCCTGAAGATATATTGCTGAAGAAGCTCAGTGTGACCTTGAATATTTCGAAATCTTTCAATTATATTCTCATGTCTCTTAGTAGACAGAGATACAGGTTATGGGATTGAATATAAGATTATCCATAGAATTCTCATTCCATTATGAATTAAAATTATTGGGAATTTTACATATTTACTAGCTTGTATATATAGATAAATATGAATATTATGTGTGTTTATTTTATCCATACTGGTGCTTACTGGCATTAATTTATATATAGAGAGAGTTTGATATGTAAAAATCACTCTTTTTTTTTTACCTGAAAAACTATGCAATTTGAGGCACTGTCTTTTTTAAATTAAATAATCTAGGTTATTTTGTTTGAACATTTTTCTTTACATTATTATTGTAATTAAATTTATTTTACCAGATTTTTTTCAATGGGACTACCAAAAAGCTCTAAAAATGTCTGTGCCTTATAGTTCTGAACTTAACCTACAAATTGGCAATAAGAGACTTGTAAAACTCATATATGGGTTCTGCATAGTGTTAATGTTTGAAATTTATTTTCCCCCAAAGGTTCATAAACAGTATTGACAAATATATTGCACACTTTAATTTTGACATGGTCATCATGTAGGATGGGAGGTTTGAAAGGTTTAAATAAACATCTAAATTGAATTTGTTAGATATTTTGCAACAGGTTAGTCACTAGCATCAGTATATTTTTATTGAGATTTTTTAAAGAATAATAATATGTCTCCTCTAGAGAACTGAGTAAGAAAACTTTTGCAAAGTAAACTCTGATTTCTTGTCTTTTCTGCCATTAGTAGGTAGATGTCTCCATTTAAGGAGTTACATCTATTTCAATCATTAAATTATATTGTATTTTTTTAAAGTATGCAATCTCTACATAGAGCCCATTTAATTTGAGACTTTTATTGATGGGCCTGTTGTTAACATTGTCTTCTACTGTCAAGGATTATCAATTTGAGCTAGTCTATTTTATTTTTCATACATACTGCCTATTTCAGGTTTAAAATAATGGATATCCATTTTTGTAATTTATTTGTAAAGAATGATTAACATCAGCTATGACTAGACTCTGTTAGGATTGGTAAGACAAAGTCATTTTCTTTACAGAGTTTACCTTTCAATCAGTAAGATGATCACAAACACAGATTATTACGATATGAAGTAATATATGATGTGATAATACTGCATTAACACAGTGTGGCAGAAGTACAGTCGAGGAGTAAATAAGTTTCATGGTTCATCATCAACATTCTTCCCAATCAATTGTGCAGAACACAGAAATGATTGTTGAAGATGTGTGTGGGAAGAAGGAATATGTGAAAGCAATTAAGTCTCTTAGAAAAGATTTTAGTAACAATTATTCTTATTCTTTAGAATTGTGATTTTTTTATCAGATAATGGGGGACATATCTTTTTAGTTTGAATAATTCCTTGTTTGAATTACTATTTAATTTTTTCTGCATAATTAATTTTTGTTAATGCTAAACATCTCTAATTTTAGAAATGCCTGATTTCTTTTTAGAGGCCAAATCACAACATATTCTTGAAAAGACATGATTATGAGCATCACTCTTCAAAAATATATAGGTGTGATTTGGAACATTTAATTGATTTATTGGTTTACCCAAAAATTTACTGAACATTTACCATGTGCTAAGTACTATATTAATGAAGAGCAAAAGAGAGACTTTGCTATCTTGGAGCTCATTGCCTAGTCATAAAATCCATTGAGCATAAAAGGTGGTTGTGAATTTTTTTCTGTTGAAATATTAACTCAGAAATATGTACCTAGACAGGTAGTAATAAGCCACATTTTGTATAGAATAGCATCAGAGTAAGAAAAGTTATATATTAAGTTCCTTTATTAAATCCAAGCTTTTTTTTTTCCTATTTCTTACAAAATTGTTTCTTGAAGTTTATATTTCATAAAGGATTTTATACCTTTGGAATTCAAATATAAAGAAATGAAAGTGTCACTCTGGCCGGTTTGGCTCAGCAGTTAAAGCACTGGCCTGCAGACCAGCGAGTCCCGGGTTCGGTTTCTGCTGAGGGCACATACTTCGGTTGCAGTTTGTCCCCGGCCCCTGTGGGGTCGTGTAGGTGGCAACCACTCTGTGTATCTCTCTCACATCGATATTTCTCTCTCTCTCTTCCTCCCTCTCTCCTTCCCACTCTATCTGAAGATAAATGCAAAAAATGTCCTCAGGTGAGGATACAAAAAAAAAAAAAGAGAGAGAAATGAGGGTGTCTAGGTCAATAGCTATGATAATAGTACCCATCTCACCTCAGGATTGCAAAAGAAAAGAAGAGGATACTAAATGAAATTTAAAACATTGAAAATATGTCTCCATGCCAGACCCGGACAAAACTGGGTATGGAATTGTCAGTTTAATGTTTTCTTGGTTCGCGATTATTTATGCAACTTTTACTTAGCTGACAGTCGTTCTGAGTTGAGTATTGAAACAAACAAATACATCTGCTTAGGTATACCCCCAAATTTATGGTGTGGGGTGGTTTTGTGATATGTATGCCTGGCATTATTTTCTTCTGTGCGATACTTGTTTAATAAGAGATTATACCAGCAGCGATTAGAGAACTGTTTTTCAAACTTTTTTCTTGGAACAGCCTCAAACACAACATAGGTGAAATTCAAGTTGGTTGGAGAGGGTCTAGAATCTCATCTGCTTGCTCCCTCCAGCATTCTTCCCACTCACCCCTCCAAATTCTTCGAACTCAGCGCAGCTCGGATGTTAAATTGCTGATGGGGAGGGACAGCGAATGCCCCTGCTCCTAGGGCCGGCGTTCCCAGTGACGTTACGCACTGGCCTTTCTGAGAAAAGATTTTCCTATAGGAAGAGAAAAGAAATAACTTTCCTCACAACTTTCATTTTCTTTCCACCAATAGGCAGATAAAAAATGGAAACCCATCTTATCACTGAATTGCTTGTGAGTTAAAAGTAAAACAAGATCAGAATATACCTGACAAACTGTATTCTACCATTGTAGATTTCCTTCTCTCTCTCTCTCCTCTCTCTCTCTCTCTCTCTCTCTCTCTCTCTCTCTCTCTCTCTCTCTCTCCTTTGGATAAGAAAATCTTACTGTATTTACGTCAAATTAGATCAGATATTTTAGGAAGAATATCCTCAATCAGAGTTCAGCAATCATGTCTGAGCCTGACTTGAGGATTTTCTGCTTCACAGTTAGTCTACCTTCTGTGAAAACAGTAGGCCATGGGGTGTATGTAGGTATAACATTTATAATTTTAGCACATTTATCTCACATGAAACTGTAATTTTTAAAAAGTTGTAGTAATTTGATGCCTGTGGAATTTGTATTTCTAATATTGTTGTAGATGTTAACAGTGTATTTTTTCTTTTTCTCTTCCCTCCCTCCCGCCCCTCTCCTGTCCACAGTCCTGGTACCTGGGCTAGCTTGGTTCCTTTCCAAGTATCAAACAGGACACCCATCCTACCGGCAAATGTCCAAAATTACGGTTTGAACATAATCGGAGAACCTTTTCTTCAAGCAGAAACGAGCAACTGAGAGAAAGTGAAATACAACAACAGATTAAGAAATTTTTTAGAAATGGAAACGAGGAAGACTGGACAATATAAAACAAAACAAACAAAAAGGGAGAAAGGAAAGAAACTGAAGAAAGAAGAACCTAGACCAGCAATTGCAGCACTTACAATCACTAATTCCCTTAAGGTTGAACTGTAACGACATGAAAAGGGTCGATGATATTTCACTGATGGTAGAGGGCAGCCCCTGCAACGTAGCCTTTGTTACATGAAGTCCGCTGGGAAATAGATGTCTGTCTCTATGACAATATATTTTAACTGACTTTCTAGATGCCTTAATATTTGCATGATAAGCTAGGTTTATTGGTTTAGTATTCTTGTTGTTTACGCATGGAATCACTGTTCCTGGTTATTTCACCAACGAAGGCTAGGATACGGCATCAGAGGTGCTGGTGACAGCCAGGAGCCAGCCATTTTATAAGCACTCTGATTTCTAAAAGTTAAAACAAATATATAAAATCTCTGTAGCCTTTAGTTATCAGTACAGATTTATTAAATTTTGGCCCTTAACCCAGCCTTTTCCAGTGTTTAACCCAGTTTGAAATCTTAAAAAATAAAAAATAAAAAAATTTTTAAAAAAAAGGAAAAAAAGACAAAAGGGAAAAAAAAAAAAAAACAAGTTTGAACACAAAGGCTCTATGGAAGAAATGCCTCTATGTAGGTGAAGTGTTATCTCTGCATGCAACAGTAAAAATTAATATAATATTTTCCCCACAAAAGAAATACTTAACAGAGGCAAGTGCAATTTATAAATTTATATCTAAAGGGGAATCATGATTATAAGTCCTTCAGCCCTTGGACTCTAAATTGAGGGGATTAAAAAGAATTTAAAATAATTTTGAACAAATTTATTTTCCCCTCAGTTTTTGAGGGCATGAAAAAAAAGCATTAAATCAAGACAAATCATGTGCTTGAGGGAAAAAAATTTAATGGAAACACAGCACTTATGTTGGTTTAGCTGCAGCCTCCTTGGAGGTAGAATTTATTTATTTAAAATTACTGGTTGCATCAAGAACCCATAGGGTGTACAAAAGGTTCTATAAAATCTGCATTCTAGAGACAGAGGCAGGCAGATCCATGTCACGAGGGTAAAGCTTACAGTTTACAAACTGGGAACGCCAGGGTGTAGGATATCGAAATGCACTCTTGAGAAAACAAATGTAATCAGGGTGCTGAAAACTTGCATGGTGCTTTCAGACATTAGCCTTGTTCAACACATTTCTTGTATCGACAGATCTGTAGTGTGCATGGGCAGACACATTTTGCCTCTATGTCTCTTAAAATTTTAATTAAAAATACTCTTTCCAGTAATCCTAATTTGCACGAAGATATAATGTCCACATTACGTGCCTTGCCTTGAAATCTAAAATACAAAAAAGAAGAAAAACCACAAAAAAAAAACCACAAAAAAGTGACATCACTACACTTGTTTTGCTGCATTTATTATCATTTTAAATCTCTACCATTTTTATGACAAAATATTTTGTACTCCAGACGAAGAAAAATGTGTGACATCATGGATTTTTTAGACAGTTATACCTTTATCTCACATTTATAAAGCATATCATGGCTGTGTATAGTTGCCGCTTAAAAATTGTAATCGACCAGCAATATTTTCAGTATTTTGGTGTTTTTTCTATTAACCTTTCATGTTTTTCATCTTCCAATTAATATTTGGGGGGAGGGGTTTCAAATTTATACGAATTATGCAATACCAAGTTTTGCCTATGTAGGTAGTGCTTTTAGCTGTATTGGTTTATTATAGGTAAGTACACAGATTTAAAAAAAAATAATGTATGCTTTTTTTTGTTTGTTTGTTTTAATTGACCAAAGTGGGTACTGCTATTTTTGCAGTGTGATGAGGTCCTTTTGTGTACTGAGAGATGGACAGGGGATTTTTTTTAATATACATATATATATATATTCTGGGGTGGGTGGGAGGATTTTTAACACTTTACAGTGTAGCTGTGAAGCAGTGCACCCTGACTGGGCCTGGGCTGCAAAGCGACTGTTCTGCCTACTGTGACAAACTTCAACTTACACAGGTCCCCCCTCTCTAACTTCCCACCTGGGGTGCAAGCTGAAACTCATTTCTGGTTTTCATAACAACAAAAACAGTAAGAGCAAGCGAAAACAAAAAATTCTCCTGGAGGCAGACTTGGCTTAAAACAAACTGTCTTACTTTTTTTCTTCTTCTTTTTCCTTTTTCTTTTCGGTGGTAGTAGTTTATCTTGAGAGTTTCAGATCCACAGTGGAGAGTGAGCCTGTCTCATATATGGCATAGATATTTGTTGAAATATCCACATGGTGGAGGTTTCACACTTTGGGGGTTTACTACAGGAGTATACATTATCCTACAAAACATGTCATCCCAGCTGGAGAGAGTGCTCCCCTACTTTCCCCACCACGTCTCCCCACTTCTTTGTTTCCCTAATAGTAGTATATGAGTTACCTGTGACTCACCACTTCAAATGGATGGCGGGGCACTGGGGTTTCCTTTTGTGTACATCCAAACGAGTAAACAAAGGTTGCTATTATTAAATGTATTTGGACTTACAGATTGAAATCAAAGTTCATTTTTTTAAGGAACAAAAAGATAAATCTTGTTAAGTTTTCATTTTACCTGCCCTTTTAAATTGAGAACCAGAGCAGAAGGGAAATAGAAAATTTCAAGAAATTAATATTCCTGTGGATGCATTAAGCCCATTAGATGCTGATGGATTTTTTTTTTAAGGGATGGTACCTCACACATGTATTTGATTTAGTTTCCCCAGAAGCACAGAAGGTGTATAGAGACTGGTTTTATTTTTATTTTCCCCCTTGCTCAGTCCCACTGAGGGAATTCATTATTAGAAAGAAAATCTTTCAGAATTAGTGACACATGGTGGGCTGTCTTGAGGAGCCCCTGACCCCCTTCCTCCAGGCCGTGGTCTAATAACATAAACTGTCCATTGTTCTCATAGTATATCATGTAATAATGAATACTTTGGAACAATGCTCCAGGCCCGAGACTTGTATTTGACAGCCCAGACGCTGACTAGCATAGCAGGGTCCAAGCAGCCAGCACCTAAAGTAAGTCCAGTCATTTCCGTGATACTTGCTCAGTATCATCTCGGCCAAGCTCGTCATGTGTCTTTGGCCTATTGGGTGAACACACCCTCCTCACAGGACATGCAGTATTTTTTCAGAGCAGACTCGCTCTCTTTTGCCAGTGAATGAGCAGTTCTAGCTAAAGCAGTTACACACTGTGGGTATTCCTGCCTGCCTCTTGAATACAAAGGACTAGTTCAAGTGTTGCTATTTTTTTAATCCATTTTTTCTCCTTTCCTGTTGAGAGAAAACTATTAAAAAAAGACTACTCCAATCCATTTTTCAAATCCACTTTTCGGTCTCCTCCTCTTTTACCAGGAAGTCTATTCTAACGGCCCCACTTTTGCAGGTCTTGCACACCCCGCTCTTACCCACACTGCAGAGCTTCAGGACGGTGGGGGCCGCCAGGGGCGTCCGCGGGGTGTCTGCAGCCCGGCTGTGGCACTGCTCCCTGCTGAGTTGCTTTGCAGCCCACCACTCGCAGTGTCGCTGAGTGTTTCCTCGGGAGTGACGCGCGGAGGCTTGTCTAAGGAACACAGATAAATAAAAGGCAGTGAAGGAGACTGTACATAAAGACATGGCAAAAATCTTAATTATAGCAATATAGTTATGGGGTAATGTTCGGGTGGGCAGCTCCATTAAAAAAAATATGTGAATGAATCTGTGAAGCTGCAATTTGCAAGAAGAGCGAAAGGTCTTCTTAACCGCCTACCTTGTAGACAGTAATTTGTACACTGTATAGTTTTGTTAAGAATTTTTTTTAAATTAAAATTCCCATGTTTGTAAAGCTAACTTTTTAACAATTATAATGGAACTATATGTTGTTTCCATTTTTAAAGTAAACAAGAGTATTCCTTGTTTAGAGACTGGACTTGAGTTAAAACTCTCCAGTCTCTTAAGTTATGTATTAAAAAAAAAAAAAAAAAAAGAAATCTGTCCATGTTAGGAGTTATTTCACAGATTCCTGTGCTTGAAAAGCATAGGGTACTAATCCTTTAAAAAAGTGTAAATGGAGAAAAGTTATATTTTATGAAGGTTATTTTGTTGTATTTAGTATTGGAAAAGTTGGTTTTCAGAGCATTTCAGAATGTCGGCAGCACCACTGTCCTGTTATTAGTATATACGGCCTTTAGCAAAAGTTTTTGTGATTGTTCCGTGATGATATTTAAGGTGAAGTTTCACAGAGCATTCAGGATAGGCAGAAAACGCAAACAGTGCTATGTCTCACATCACGTGTCCTCAGGGAGCAGAACCTTGGATTTGTGACTTGTAGCTTCATAAGGACTCAACAAAAGAGATTGCACAGGGACATCTTCAGCGGTGTGACACCAGGACCTGTTCTTTACCTGGATTTAAAATCTATGTACTGTGTGAAACGATGAAGGCTGCAGAAAGTTATCCCATATTCAGTGTACAGTATTCATTTTTAATGAAACAACTCTACAATATTGCTGGCAGATAGGCCCCAAGCATGACATTCAATATAGTTTACATGTTCCTGTCAAGGTCT